>NW_026575044.1:32227500-34627500 GCF_905146905.1 Nyctereutes procyonoides | reverse complement strand
TCCACCATGTAACGTAATCACATGGACATCTTTGGGGCCATTATTTAGCCTACCACAAGAGTAAACTGGGTCCAGGTGTTAATGTGAGTTCAAAGACAAGTGTGTCATGGTCCCTACCCTTAAAATCTGTCATTTTTTTAAAAATCTGTCATCTAAAAAAAAATATCTGTCATCTAGGCAGGAGTTGGCAAAGACTTCAATAACCATTCAACAAGGCAGAGTAGCTTTCCAGTCCTATGGCAGCTCAAAGAAGGGAGGCATGGGTTACTAACTGAAAATCCTCCATCTGCACAGATCCACAAGGTAATGTATGCCCTTGTCCCTATCTGTCCCTCACCTGGAAATGCCATTTCCTCCTTTTTTGCTTGTTAACTGCTACTCATCCTATAAAATTTGAGAGTCACTTTTTTTTTGACATATTGTTTGATGCCCTAAGTTGAGATGGTACTCCTGTCACATTATATTTTTTAAAATAATTTAATTCTGTGCATCTCTCATTAGAAAGGACTCTTCTAAGAAACTCTTTACGTTTTTTTTTTATTATCCTCAACACCTGCTGATTTGCAAATAGTAAATATGTGAATGAATTCATGTGGGCAGGCACTGTGCATAGACAGCACAATGCCTGATTATCTAATTTTGAGCCCTAAGGATGTTATGTTGAGTGTAACAGTAAACCACATACTGGATCTGGGGTAAAGAGGGCTTTCTCATCCCAAGGAACTGATGGTGGGATGTTGGTGGGAAGAAGTGGAAAGAAGTGGGGAGAAAGGCCTAGAGAGAAGGATGGACTTCTACTTTGAAGCCTGGGTGACCAGCAAGATGGCCATGACTGCAACAGAAGTAATGCATACAGAGGGAGAGTTTTAGGTTTGGTGCAGAGTGATCATGACCTCATTTTTGGTTTTGTGATTCTGAAGAGTTTAAGACAACTGGCTGAGATGACCAGGAGATAAAGAGATGGAATTTAGGAGAAAAATCAGAGCACCATTTGGAATTAGTTTCCTTAAGAGTGATAGTATGAGCCACAGGGTGGTTTGAAGGGAAAGACTGTCAGAAAGAAAAAAAGACAAAAGAATCAGGGGCAGGATATTGATGAATATATTCAGAATGAGTCAACAGAAAGGATTCTGTAAATAATCAAATCAACATCAGATGAAAGAGCAATTTTTCTCAGAGGATGGTTTTTCTGACCACAGGAGAACAGTGATTGCTTCCTTCTCTGAGCCTGCAGATGGCACAAAGTAGTGTATCTACTTTGCATTATTATTATTTGAGGATACATTTGTCTTCCCCACTGGTCTAGAAGGTATGCTTTCTGAGGGCAGGGGCTTTATGTTACCTTTGTGTCTCCCAGCTGTTGAACTCTGCTTTTCACACTTAGTATGTTAATCAAGAGAGTAACAAATTAGTGAGATTCAGATGTGTGACAGTATTTCTTTTCCTTTTATTTTAAAAAAAGATTTTTATTTATCTATTTTATTTATTTGAGAGGGAGAGAGAGAGAAGGTGCTTGCAAGGTGGGGGGCAGAGGGAAAGGAAAAAAGAGGATCTCAAGCAGACTCTCTGCTGAGCACAGAGCCTGCTGGGGCTCTCAATCTCAGGACCCTGAGACCATGCCCTGAGCTGAAACTAAGAGTCGGACACTCAACCGACTGAGCTACCAGGTGCCTCAGTATTTATTTTCTTAATATTACACCTCATTTCCTCTAGATTTGCTTAAGGTCTTGGAATGAAAAAAATGTTACTAGTTTGCTGAGAGACACTGCACAGACCAAGGTCTAAAAGCATATCCTGTGTTAATTCTCTAACTGCATGAAAAGAGCTGCTCAACTGAAATTTCTGCTACATGATACTTCTCAAAGGTTCAAATAAAGGACAAAGGCTGCACTTAATTAACAGTATAAACGGGATCTTTCTGTCCCAAGGTGAGATTTAATCCTAAAGTCACCTGCGACATGTTTATTAGTCATTCTGACCCACTGCCCCCCACTGCAGGGTAACTGGCACTTAAGTTGCTAGAAATGTAGCTCTAACAGAAGATCACCCAAGTTTACCTTAAACGTGGATCCCCAAAATATGTTATATACAAACACATTTCATAGAATACAATTTCAAATGAATCAAGACAAAAGACGTCCATATATTTGAAATTATTTAGGTAATGAAAATATGCTGTTTAGTTGGGCACAACGGATATTTTAAAAATCCATCAAAATATTCATATTCTATATTTAAAAATGAAAGGAATGGCAATTTATTAATTCCAATAAGTTTTCCTACTATCAGATAATTCTCAGATTTAGCATTCATTTACATAAAGGAAAATAGTGTAAGGAAAAACATACAGCGTGCAGACTGTGTTTCTAACATACCCAAGTAAATGCAAGCTCCTTTTTAGCCATACAGCCATCTTTCCATGCATGTTCTAAGGCAATGACCATCCAGCCGGTCCATTAGCCTTTTTAGCTGATTCTCCCATCCTCAGTGTGATACTTGCCCTGCCTCAATACTGCGAATGACAATAAAACTGAAAAATAAAATTAATGGGTGAATTACTCTACTCTGGAACTGGGATTAATTTTTCAAAGCAAGTCAATTTCTAAGAAAGACTTCTGAGTAAAAATTTCAAAAGCTTTTCACAGCTGGTTCCCACTGTCATTTACTTGAAGTTTTGTCAATACGCAGAGAAAGACAACCTCCGGCATCCTTCTGCCTTAGGGAGCACGATGACAGTGTAAGAGGAACATACTTAGGCTTTGATATGTCCAGTTGAAAGGGCACTCAAGCTCTAGAAAATGTTCTCTAAATGCTTATTTTGAGCACTGTGTGCAATTTGTTAGGTTTAAATCCCTGTAGGAACCAGGAGATTTTCACACATCTTTTAGAAAATGGATACTTTTCAGGGTGAGACAATATCATGCTTCACTGGTAGGTGTGTTGGCTCTAATGTTAGAAAGGTTATTAAATAATATGATGTTGCTCACTCATTTGCAACCTAAATGAAGGCACCATAAAGAAATAGAGGACTAGTATGACAAGAAAGCTATAAGAAAAGGTGTTAAATTTACTCTGATGAACAATAGGTTTATATACTTATCAACTCCCATTTAGCTCAGAATTAAGCTCACTTAGGTAGATATTGGAAAAGAAGTAATGTAGGGTCCTATTTACCACTTATTCTCATATCCAGAATTGTGAATAGCTTGTTATACATGATTAAAATTTAGCATCAACTATAATTTATTTTGCCACGAGTTGCGTAAGGTGCATTCAGAGGAAGATCTGAGCTCATGAAAACTTTGTGTGGGGTGAAAATTTCTTTCTGTATTACAAAGTTGATGTATATGTTCACTCATGATTTGATTGCTTCTAAATGTGGATTTTTGTGAGAAAAATTAAAAATGTTTATTTTTCTCTACTTGTTATAAAAGTAGGCCTCATAGAGAAGAAGGCCAATTTGCTAACTGACTACACAGAGCCAATTCACCAAAAATCAATTCGTCAAGTGATCAATTTGCCAATTTTTTCCCAAGTATTAGTTTCACCACATCTTTCCTACCTCTTTTCCCTCTGGCTTATCAGTTGGGGTTAGCTAATACCAATTTGGTATGTTTCAAAATTTAGATGCCTAGGATTTCTGGAACCTCCTCTGGTCTTATCGTGGGTTCCCATACCCCCTCTGCTCTTGTAACTAATCACCTCTTATTCCTGCCTCAACTCCTACCTCTGGCTGCTCCAATCCATCCTGCACCTGATTTGAATCTATATAACAGTTTGAAATAATTTTTCTTTGACAGAAAATTTGGTGAATTGGCCCTTGTCAATTATTAGTATGAGGAAAATGTTTTTTAGCAAATTGATTTGGAATTCTTGCCAATTATTAGTTTGAGAAAAATGGTTTTTAGCAAATTGACTTGGAATTCTCCAAAACTATCCCCCAAATCTAAGAATAATGGTATCTTTTACTGAGTGCTTTCTTTATGCTTCACACTTTACCATCTCATTGAATTCTAACAGCAATCAAGAGTTTTCTAACAAATAAGGAAACTGAGGATTAAAATGATTAAATAAATTTGCTCAAGGTTTCAGAGCTATTAAGCAGCAGAACTGGGATATGAACTCAGTCTAACAGACTCTAAAGCTGGTGTGCTTTATATTTAACCAAACCACATTCTGAAATGTTGTATTTTTAATGAAGGTAGAGATTACTTTAAAATGAAACCCATAAAATAACTGCTGATTTATTTCCTGATGGTAAGCTCTGAAGAAGCCTAAAATTGGATAGAGTACAGACAATTTCAAAGGGTCAAAGTCTTTTTTTTTAAAGATTTTATTTATTTATTCATGAGAGACAGAGAGAGAGGCAGAGACATAGGCAGAGGGAGAAGCTGGCCCCATGCAGGGACCCTGACGTAGGACTCGATCCTGGGTCTCCAGGATTGCGCCCTAGGCCGAAGGTGGCACTAAACTGCTGAGCCACCTGGGCTGCCCTCAAAGTCTTAATAAACACTCAGATAAATAAGATAAGATTCTAATGAGTTTCTACAAAGGCCTCTATAAAGTAAGGGAAGGTGTTGGAACATGAGACCCAGATACTCTTGTTTAATCAGAACACGGGGTCTCTTAAATGAGCTGGTCTCTTAAACTCTCTAACAAATTTGAATAGAAGAGAAAGCAGAATATTGAAAAATGACTCATGGATGGCAGAATGACTTTTATGGAGAGATACAAGAAGTAGAAACTGAAGTGTGTGTTACGCTGTCTTGAAAGTAAGTCTATAAAGAGAGTGAGAGCCCGCTATGCTTTCTATTGTATGGCTCTAATCACACAGTAATAAAACTGCAGAACAGTTGCTGGGATATCTGAAAGTTAGCTTTCTTGGATTGGCCTCTCTTCTCTTCCCCAGAGGCTGTTCTAAAAATTTATGTTTATTGACATCAGAAATGTCAGTATGGAGCTAGTAGGAAAAGGAGGAAAAAAAATACCCCAGAAAGGTGTCAGGAAGCCTGGTTCTGTCTCGTCATATCTGCTGTCACTATCTGTCATTTTCAGTGCTTGTCTGGACCCAACATTAGCAGAAACACGGGAAAAATCACCTTTCTAATTGCTCTTCTTTGCCCTTTTGTTGAGTACCGTTGCCCTTTTGGGTGGTTTTCCCAACAGCAGACTGCAGCAAGTCATCTAATCATTCATTCTTAATATTTACCGAGTATCTTCTTTCATAAGGAAAGTGTATTAGGCATATTTCACTTCAATATTCTTAGTAGATCCTGCTTGGCAAATTTATAGGAATTTAAGTGTACAGAACCATAACTCATAGGGACTATATCTTCATACAAACCTGCCCTCCTCCCCCTTCCCCACCCTTAAGACCCCACTAAACTGTTAGGGACATTATTCTACAATGGCTTTTTGGATTAAACCACGAATATCTAATAATCTTATAAGTTAATAACTACTAAGAAGATCTATCTTCCCAAGGAATCTAATGTGCACACCAGTCCCCTGGGGATGGCATCTGAGAGACGAGATTCTGCAGAGGAAATCCCAGACAGTGCCTAAAGTGATCTTTGTGTTAATTAACAATCACCTGACAATTTCAGATACTACAGGACAATCATGTTAGAGGTTCTTCACCACTTCAATTCTTCCTACTTGGTGACTCTTCACAAGGACAAGTCTTCATTTTCAAAGACTCGGGAAGGTTTTAGAAACTTATATGTCCTTTAAGGATAATATTATATTATAGGCTCCCACTTTATAATAGTGGTCATTCCCCCATCATCTCAGAATATATGAGATCCAGGAGTTTGCAGATTACTGTGTATACAGTCTTGGACTCCATAGTAAATGAGAGCAGGAAGGAATTTACATATGGTCATAGGAGAACCATAGGAGGAGCAATGAAGAGGTTGCAAAAGAAGGTCTACTGAGAAAAAGCTAAAGGACACAGACACCTGAAAAATATCTTCTTTACATTCAAGTTACATTTAGCCATAAATTCCACCTTTGTCCCTTACCCATGGGATTTCCCATGTGGCTAATATACTGAGCTACAACCATCTGTGCTGCATTTCCAGCTACTAATACTTAAAAAAAAATGTCCATATGCAGGGAAACTTCCCTTAGGAATAGGAGACTCTGTGCAAGTTGCTAGTGAATTTAATGCCATGTCTGAGACGCATGGGTTTAGGAACATGCTGCAGAGCTGCCAGGTATGGTCTCGGACACAGCAGCAGTTTAGAATCCTCCTGTGGAACACACAGGACAGTGGGTTGGTAGCCGCAGAGCCAGCCCGCAGAACCTACACGTACTGAGACGAGAAGAGGCTGCTCCTGAGCCGCTATGGCAATAAGATCTTGTCAGTTTATCCAACATTGAAGCATTTCTCTTAATAGTCTGGCTAATTTTCCATAGTTTCTAACTTCATGCCATTTACAACACTTACACCAATATTCCACATAAGTGTTAATGAAGAGCCTCTTCATCTTTTTCTTTTTGTTTTTTTTTTTTTGACCAACGAGGCCGTGACCTGATTAAATAATGCTCTTTAAACATAAAAGGCTGATGCCCTTACTCTTTATCTTCATGTTAAGTCAGAATCAAAGGTAAAGGAGCTTATATTGGAGCATGTAGATTTTAGGTTTGACACATGAAATGGGATTTATTGTCATATTGGGAGAAGTGAAAGATGCTGTAGAAACTAATTTTTTTTAAATATTATATGAGAGACACACAGAGAGAGAGAGGCAGAGACACAGGCAGAGGGAGAAGTAGGCTCCATGCATGGAGCCTGACGTGGGACTCGTCCCGAGTCTCCAGGATCACGCCCTGAGCTGAAGGCGGTGCTAAACTTCTGAGCCACCCGGGCTGCCCGAAACTAATTTTTTTGCACTTTTATTTGTATGCTTTTCACAAATATATACAGGGAACTATCTATATCTATCTATCTATCTATCTATCTATCTATCTATCTATCTATCTATGTATCTGTCATCTATCTATCTATATATAGAGAGAAACTGTATAGATAGATAGACAGACAGATAGATAGATGATAGATAGATATAGATATACACACAGTGGCAAATTCTTATCTGCTCTAGAAGATGGTGTGAATCAGGTTGGAGGGGTCATAATTATCAAAAACAGACCACCTGACAGAACTGAAACATCACATCACATTCACTGTGCAGGTGTGGAGTAGAGGCCAAAAATGACCAAGCATTTGTTAAGTAAAATAGAAAATCTTCTTCAAGGAAAATACTCTCCCTTGTGTGTGTTTGTGCCATATATAAACTAAATACAACCTTGTTATATGTCAAGACTCATAATAAATGCTGACATCAGAACAATTTAGTAGCCTTATCTGCTAGATGATAACATTAAAGTGGTATCACCAAAATGCCTATTACTGAGTTCTTAATTTTTTGTCATGAAATTGTTAAGTAGGTTTAGCAATCTCTTCTTTATAGTTATTTTTAAGTATCGATGTGTAAATTTAATGAAAGGTTAGCAATGGAAACTACAGATGACATTTTATTTTTATTTTTAAAGGTTTATTTATTTATTTATTTTACAGAGAGTGAGAGAAAGAGAGAGAGTGCTCAGAGGGGCAGAGGGGGAGGGAAAAGGAGAGAAGTCAACTGCCTGCTGAGCTGGGAGCCCGAGATGGGGTTTTGATCCCACGACCCATGAGATCATGACCTGAGCAGAAATCAACAGTCAGAGGCTCAACTAATTGAGCCACCATGGCGCCAGATGACATTTCATTTTAAATACACTAGATATAAAATCCAAGAAGTTAAAGATGAAGGAATAGGAAGGGGAAGTATATCAAGTCTTATGCTCATAGTATAAGCCAGATACAACGCTTGGAACTTTGAAATGTCAGCTATCCTTCATGGCAACCGATGAAGTCCAAGCTACAACTCCAAATTTATAGATAAGGAAAATGAGGCTAGAGAGGTTAGGTGGCTTACCAAAGGTCACACAGCTAGCCAGTGTCTAAGACAGGATTCACACCTCTGTTTTCTAATTTAAAACCCATGATTATCTCCAAATGCCATGTTGCCTTCTTTTTAAAGATGATATAATTGCACCCTAGTAAGATGAAGTGATTTGTACAATTTTTACAGCACAATTAAAACCCAGGTTTTCTATTTTCACCATCTGCAACCTATCCACTACATTAACATATAGAGGTTAAAAAATATTTTTTTGGGGGGAGTGGATTCTCTTTAACATAATGTTCAATAACTCACAATTTTAAGGAATATATGGAATGTGGAAATCTTGGTTTCCTGGCATTAAATAAGCATTGGATAATTAGTGGGACAAGGAGTTTTTGAATGTGTACTACATATTCACTGCTAGGAAACAAGAGCTACTTGCAAGGAAAAGCCATGCATGTTGTATATTTCCTCATGATCCTCAAGACTGACATGAATGCTAGAGAACAGTCTTTTAACTAAAAATAAGTTGAACAGAATTCAGTCATAAGTGGAATGGCTGATATGTATTTCTCTGGGCAACAAATATGAAACCATGGCATGATAAGGAAATCAATATGGTGGCCTCACATATCTTTCCCACCACTTTAGATTTAAAATAATTTCATATAAACTGAATAGTAAGGAACCATGACAGGCCATGCAGATCTTTGAGTTATGGGGTTTTAACAGCAACCAATACACTCAAACCCGTGCTATGGTCCAGGATTCATCCCATTTTAGCATCTCCCATTGGTTGGTATGGAGGAGATTGCTGCTAACAACCTTTATCAGCCAAGTCAGGTTTATTTTCTTATCTGTGAAGTACACTGCTTGCTTTAATTCTCTTCTTTAAAGAATAGTTTGCACACTTGTCAGGAGAACTATAGGAAAACTTGGTTCCCAGACACAGATAAACTCTTGTTCTACCTGCCCTAATCTCTGGTGATTTATTAATGCAGAAACCTAAATCCCTGAAAAGCCAAATATAATTGATTTTCTTTGCTTTCAAGTAATTAGAAAACAGTAATCTCTAAATTATTTTTAAATCCAAAATATATCAGTATGTAAGATGTAACCCATCCCACAAAGTTTGTGACTCCCCCCAAAAATATTTTTAGTTATAATATTTGGGAGAAAGAGCTAAAACAAAATTATGTTGGTCAGAGAAATGGGGAATCTGTACTGAAAATTCAAGAAATTATCTTATTTTACATGAATAATTATTTTCAAATACCAGAGAGTGAAGCTAACATTTCCAGAGGTTAAAACATAAATAATCTTTCTGGCTTTAAACACTCTTGTCTTCGATATCTGTGCTTCTGTCACACGGGTGGTAATCACTATGAATGACATCTTTGCTATCAGGATTCCCAAGGGTGCTCACTGTGAGTGCAAATGCTTTGAATTACCTTTCTGAGAAACTATATATTCCAATGTATTATTGCAAAACTATATTAGGTACGGATATTTTTATGTGGAGGGTACAAAATATTTTTAGTTTTCATGTCAAGTCAAAATAGTTCCAAATTTCCAAATATTTAGTAATCTGGTGTCACTGTATTTAGAAACTCTACTATATAGTTGGTCCTATATAGCCACAGTTGCTATAATCATTTATTGATTAAATTAGAATCTATTGGAAATCATAGGTGGCTTCACTAGGAAAATTTGAGAAAACTACTGAAACACAGAGATGTTGAGTTGTAACTGAGCTTATGCATCACCTGTTTGAATTGAAGAATTTTCCCAACAGCATAGCTTGTGCACCTATGTCTATATATGAGACCATGGAGTATGGTCAGTGTTTCTCAAAGTCTGGTCCTCAAGACAATGTTAGGAGATATACAGGCGGCTAAGTTTTATTGAATAAATATACTACAATTTTTGTACTAATTTATGGATGTCTTTGTATAGGGTGAATCTAAGTAAGCATCTTTTAAATCAACTTCAGAAAAAGTATTAGTAATTTACAGTACAGATCACACTTGGCTATGGCAAAATTTATGAAGGTGCTGTGATGATTAAAGCTTGAGGAACAGGGACGCCGGGGTGGCTCAGCGGTTGAGCATCTGCCTTCGGCTCAGGGAGTGATCCCAGAGTCCCAGAACTGAGTCCCACATCAGGATTCCTGAAGGAAGCCTGCTTCTCCCCTTGCCTATGTCTCTTCCTCGCTCTCTGTGTCTCTCGTGCATAAATAAATAAAATCTTTTAAAAAAAGCTTGAGGAACAATGGCTGTATTTTTCTCTGAGGATTCAGTGTACTTTTGTCCAGTGACACAAATTACTGGAAATTGGCTACTCTCAACCATAAAAAGGATATGAGATGATATTGTCATTTTTCCTCTATTCTGAACAGTAGAATTTGTTCTGCAAGTATGTGTCATTCCTTCTTGACAAAATATAGAATGTTGTTCAGTTAATAATTAACAACTTCTTGGACAATCATTTATGAGTTCATAAAGAATTGTTGAAAAATATTGGACTCCTTACATGGGAGTATGTAGATGCTTTTGTTGAGTCAAGCCAAGAGGCCTTTTGCATTTATGGATTTCTTTAATTCATCAACTACTAATCATTACAGACTTCAAGGCAATTAATTGTAACAACCAATCACATCACCAAAATTAATGTTTTTCTTGCTCTCACTTTTCATAATGGTTGTTTATAAATACTAGTGTAACGTGTACAAAGAAACCAGAGGTCCTGAATTCTCTGAACATTAGGTGATTTCTAGGAATTACAGATACATTACTAATTGATACTACCTGATGCAAAGGGATGAGAATTCAATTTATTTTAAGAAACTCTGAGGGCATACTAAGAAAAATGCTCATCAAAGAATACCTGGCATTTAATTTTTTAAATTTTAATTTAAATTTTTCAAAAAGACTTTGAATATTAATATTTTCAAAAACTAATAACTACTACCTTACTACTATGCCACCCATCATAATCACTATACATTGCCTACTAGGAGCCAGGCAGTACACTGAGCACCCAACAAAAAAGCTTCATTACATGTAATATAACTAAATTCCATGTCCTTCCAAGGTGGTCTTTTAGACTACAGACTCTGTACTGAATATACTGGAATATGCAGGCAGGGCATTGCTGTGTTTCTTCATGGTATCTGAATAAGGGATTGTGTGTCTGATGTACAGAGGCAAAATTTCCCATGTTCTGCTAACCTCATTGCCTGCTTGTCATGGTTAGAAATTTATGTCAGAAGTCATTCCTTTTGTTTTCTGTGTAGTAACAAATCGGCCTTAATGAAGACCCTTTCCTTGGGTTCTTATTAAAGTGAATTTTTGTTCAGGGAAGAGATCCTATTGGGAAGTATTAACTCAGCATAGAAGAGGGGATTCTTGGACTATGCCACCAGGATTGTTTCATTTTTTTTTAATTTTTTTTTTTATTTATGATAGTCACAGAGAGAAAGAGAGAGAGAGGCAGAGACATAGGCAGAGGGAGAAGCAGGCTCCATGCACCGGGAGCCCGATGTGGGATTCGATCCCGGGTCTCCAGGATCGCGCCCTGGGCCAAAGGCAGGCGCCAAACCGCTGCGCCACCCAGGGATCCCCATCCAGGATTGTTTCAAACACTGGTTACTGACTCAGGTGGCTCATCTCTACAAAATAAGCAGCATCTTTGCAAAGCTTTTGATTTGGATTATTTGAACTTTAAAAAATGATGGATGGTACTGTTGAGGCATATACTTTTCATAATCTTCCAAATCGAATTTTGTAAACTCAGGAAAGCAAGGGGCAGAATAACCATACTAGGACAAATAATTATATCCCAGAGATTATCTAAAATGTGGCATCCTTCTTTCCTATGCTTTCACTTTGTTCCTTGAAGAAAAATGAAATTTGTCTAGCATTTGAACATCAGGAAGCAGCATACCTATTCAGTGCCTGAACCATGTTAGGCACTCAAGAAACAGTTGTTAAATGAATAAAGAAGCAAATGCTTGTATTTTTTAAGCACAGCCACTGTCCCCTTCCAGTAATTTGTGGGAATGAGGTTTCACTAACTCTAGTTTTCGACCTTCCCTCTCTCTTTTCTTCCCTCCTTTCTTGGCTCTTTCTTCATATTTCCTTTCTTTGCTAATAATGTCTGGCAAGGAGACACCCTTGGATACTTTCATAAAACAAATCAATGTTTTAAAGAAAAGAAATTATATTGAAAATATAACATGAAATAAAATAAAAACAAAATGGGCTTCCACTTCTTTCAAACCACCAAAGTTTGTGTGATAAAGACAAAATTAATTAATTCTGAGTTTTTCAAGGTCTTTTATTTCCTTTCCCTCTTCTGAAACCACTCACTGTACTTGTAAAATAAGTAAGAAAGAAAGTGATTGGTTTCGTCCCTTTGCTTTGTCTCTAAGAAGAGTTCTGTCTTTGCCAGACCAATTTGAGGACTCTCAGTGATTCAGAATCTGGAGAATAGATGGAGAGCCTCATAATAAAGAAGTGAAAGGAAGGTGACAGGCAGAAAGGTTATACATGTTGTCTATTGGGACAACGCTGTGGAGGTTTGGTGTATGAGAAACTAAAGCAGTCACAAGGTAGAAAAGAAGAGAAGGGAGGATAAAAAAGTGAGGAAAGGAATTTTTAAGAAGTAGTATTAATTAGCACCTTTCATGTTTTTCAATTCAATACCAAAGTTTTAATTTTTTTGGCTACTCTTTTGAATATGATGTTATGCAAAACCGGGTCTATGTGGCATTATGCACGCAGTCACAGAAACTCCTGAAAGTCTTATTATTTGCACAGAGATGTTCTGTAGCCCTCTGCCCCCTCACAGGTAATGATCTGTATTTCCAAATTTCATGAGCTGGTCAGAGTGGACAATTTAAAGTCAGAATGAGATTTTAAGATACTAAAGATAAAACATTTTTCAACTGTAGGAAAACTGCAGAACATTAACAGATACAGGTTATCAAAAATATATCTGCAAACTTTAGCATTCCAATTCACTTTGTAAATTTTATATTTTACTTCAGTAGAAGCAGGATATTTTACTCATGAGACAACAACAAAAATTGAATGTCTGGAGGAAAATTTCAGCTTTCAGGGATAGAAATTCAAATTGATTTCTGAAAGATTAATCAATGCATAAACAGCCAGGACACACAGTCACACATTATTCTTAATAATTGGTTGACATCATCACCCAAAGTATTGACAGACTGAATTGTTTATTTTTTCAACTGGTTTTGTTGGCCTCTGAGGAAACAGAGACAGTACCACACTAAGTGTAAAATTAGCTGAGCCTAAACTTTGAACAGAATCATTAACTAAGGATCATTCTTCTTAGTCTCCCATCTTAATGATTAGCTCCATTTGAAAACTAGCCCTCTCGTTTTGTTAGTGCTATTATTGGATTTGGATAAATTCGCCTACTAGCCTAACCAATTTGTTCCCATTTTGTTGTAATTGCTGTCTTAGCAACAGTTTCTTATTCCCTAAGACTTTGCATATGACCTGAGGAAAATACGTTCATAACTTGTATAATAAGAACTCACCTCCTAAATTTTGCATATATAATAATTTATTTCCAACTATGCTGAATGACAGTTTATTTAATATTTATAGTTTAGTTTCTAGCTAATGGTAAAAAATATAGGGATAAAGCTTAAAGTAAAGCATCACTTATTTTCATAACATAACACATCCTTTTACTATGCAAGGTCCATACCAAAAAACTGCAATGATGTGACATGAAAATTTTTGATTAATTCCATGATAGACAATTTATCAATTATCTAAAGGAGTTGACAAATTTGTCTACCTATTCGATACCCTATTTCTATATAATGACCTTTTTTATTAGCCTACATCTTTCTCATAATTGAAAAGGAAAATAATAATCCTTGGACTTTCCTAATACACATGATGTATGCTCTTGAGTGAATGGGTGTGTATTTGAAGACAAATACTTTGTATTTTAGGCAGTTGGTGGCTGGTATGACTTAAAGCAGCATTAAAAGATAAAGAGGGTTTCCATGGGTGGGAAAGACCTTTGGGAAGGAAAGGCAGGGGATCCCTGAGGGGACTGAAGGGGTCCGACGGGTAAAATAGTAGATGGTCTTGAAAGATAAGTTGTGGCTACACTTTGAATTGTATGAAATACCTGCCTATGGAGTTTGAGTTCTATAGGCAGCAGAGAGTTACTGGAGTTTTAGCCAGTGGTATGATGGAGACTTGTTTTAGGAAGACAATTTTTGCAGCAGTATCTTTCTTAGACCAAGAAAGAAAAGATCTGTTCACAGCCCTTTGGCTATGGTCACCCACTTTCACTTCATTATATAGCATTCAGTGTGGGTACCATCTTGTTCCCATGGTTTTTACATATAAACAGTATACAGGGCTCACACTGAGAATAATCTAAGGTCTCGTTGATGAGTCAATTTTGTCAGTTACTCTCTGAAATTACATAAGAAGGGAGCTGTCATAGATATGTTTATAACTGATGTGTAGGTTTCAGTAATGAGCTGGGATAAAAAGGCTGAAAAGCTTCAGATTTATAGTGTCTCCTAATCAAGTATCTGTTACTGCTCTGGAGTGTACATGGGCCTGAGCCCCCACTTCTCATAGCACTGGCGGAAATGAAAGATGTCTCCATTGTCATCTTAGAGGAACACAGAGACAGCCAGAGATTTCCTGCTGTCAGTATAAACTCACCCTGAAAAAAAAAAAAAAAAAACTCACCCTGAATTGATAGGATATCTCCAGAGCTTTATTTTAATTGTCCTCCAAATGTGCTATGTTTGGTGGATGGAAGTCTGGATGAAGGGCAATTGAAAGCAAGAAGGAAGCCGACTGCATAGATTCCCTACCAGTTGCTTTTCTGTTTAGGTTGTAGTAGGTTCAAACTTCATATCCATATTCTTACTCAGGGCTCATTTCCCTCTTGGTCCCCTGCCTATTTCTCCAGCTTTTCAGAGACAGAAGCCTTTTATTACTCTAAGCAGCTTTCTCTGAAATTTCCTGATGTTAACCATCTACCCACCTAGATGCTTACCTATTTCCTGTTCCCAGAGTCTCCTACTAACCTGCCTTCCCAGTTTCTGGAAAATCCACCAATTTTCCTTATTAGATCTATATTGATTCTCTTATAATCATAGTTCACCTAGCTGTTTAGACTTTCCCTCACAGCTATGGCTGGAAGTACTTCCAAATACATGTCCCTGCTCAGATGGTGTCTTGAGTGCCAAGACTCAGCATTCCCAGGTTGTTTTTTTTTTTTTTTTATCATCAGTTAAGTTATAGTTCTTTATGACCTTTGAATATAACATGACACAAGAAGATATATTATAAAATAAGCAAATGAGTTTTTCCTAGTCTAAGCATTTAAATTATATGTGAATAACACTAAGTGATGTTTCATTTTGACAGAGGGTTTTTATGATAAATACAGACAGTCCCTTTAAGAGATTGAGTGTTTGGATTGCACATTTACATATTTACCGATTTGGAAGACAGATGAGGGAAAGGAAAAAATGCATCTAAATAGCAATATGTGTTTTTCTTTTCCAAAGAATACTTTTCTTTTTCAAAATAACATCATTTCACTGTTTACCAAGAAATACTTGAGTAATTTGGGAGGAGTTGAAAGGAGAGTAAGGGGTCATGGGAGGTACTGAAAAATTATGCCCTATTATCATGTCTTATCCCACCAAACAGATAAATCAACTGTCAATCATAAAAACAGTGTAACATAAAGATACTATAATTCATATTAGGGTATATAAATCTTTCATTGTTTTCAATTCTAGTCTTTATTAGAGCCAAGGGGGCAGAGACTTCATTTTTCTGGAAAATTTTAAACTGCAATATCTTAAATTTTTTTTTTTGTTTTTGTATAATGATCATCCTACTCTTCTATCTACAGTCCTTACTACACAGGACAATGATGTCATGCATTCATAGACACACCAAAATATTATAATTCTCAAGGCAGTAAGGGATAATTATAGGATAATGAGGTCAGAAGTCTTGAGTTGTATTCAAAATTAGATGCCAATAGTGTTTCTAGAAAATCCCACCACACAGCAAGATTTATGTAGCAAATAAACAGAGCACGTGAAAGCAGGTAACACTGCAATATCAAGACTCCGAGCCCACACTTGGGATAGCCTCCGGCCACCAGGGAGCTGGATCTTATTAAGTAAATCCTTAAATCAAGGCACCACTACCTTTTTTTTTTCTCCTACAAACCCATGGGACACAGCCTATTGGTTCCTGGGATTTACTGTCCCCATTTTACCCTGGAAAGTGGCATTTGTTCATAGTCTGAAGAAGCTGGGTTATTTTATTTATTTTTTGTTTTTTAAAATATTTTATTTACTTATTCATGAGAGACACACACACACACACAGAGAGGCAGAGACACAGGCAGAGGGAGAAGCGGGCTCCCTGCAGGGAGCCTGACGTGGGACTGATCCCGGAGCTCCAGGAAGGAACACGCCCCGGACTGAAGGCCATGCTAAAGCCACCGGGGCTGCCCAAAGCTGGGTTATTTTAAATTGTGCTGAGAAGTTGCTCATTTTTGCTTTGGGTTTTAGACAGCAAAACACTGAGTGGATCTACCTGCTGTCTTGTACCTAGAAAGAAATGGGCAAAGAGTATGCAAACTCTGACTAATCTGAGATCTGTATTGTAGCTAATTGTTCAGCCCCTGTGTAGCTGTGACAGCCTATTTATTCCAAGGGAGCGTGTGGCCCTGTGTCCTCTGGCTCCTCCAGTGCCATACTCTAATTGGTGCTGACGCCAGCTGCTTGACTTCCAACACTTTCTATCTGAATCAGTTCATCATCGCCACTTCATTTGTCTGACAGTGGCTCCTAGTGAATTTCAAAATTGATTCTGACAAGTTTTGTTTTTAACCTCAAGGCTGTGCCCTGGTTACCTAGGTGAGCTTGACAATTTGATGTTTCTCTTCATAATCAGGGATGGTTCAGGACAGCCGGCCTCTGAGCCCTTGGCACCTCTGAGAGAAGTTAGGCCTCCATGTCTTATCTATTAGCGGGAGGGGAAGCTCCCGGCTGAGCAGAGAAATAGGGAAGTCTAATTTTCTTTTATTTAGGGATAAGCAGAGTTGAGTAATTTATTACCAGGTTGGTCTGGGAAGGCAGATGGAAGAAGACAGAGCTTTTGCCTCAGGGTTTGAACACATTAAAATAAATCCTACTGCAAAAGTGTAAATGTTCAACGTAGAGTTCCTCACTAGAGTTTTATAGCTGAGTTTTTTTGGTTTGGATTGTTTCATTTCTGCCACCTAGAAAAGGTTTTGTTTTGGTAATTTGCTACTGGCCTTCACCTCATTGCTTTCTCTCGCTTAGTTCAATGTAAGGTTCTACTGTTTCCTGTTGCTTGACACTGCATGTCTGACATTTCCTTGTTTGGATGTGATGGGTTTGTTTTTCTACCGAAAATCTTTCTGTTCCCTTATAGGTTTCAGGTTCTCTGACATTCTTGTGTTAATTAGGATACTTTGGGCTATAACAAACAGCAATTTCCACCTCAAATTGGATGAAACAGTAAAGACATTTTTCTTGCATAATTAGAAGCGCAGGCCCTAGGCCAGGTACCATCAGGGCCACTAGTCATCACAGGCCCCAACTTCTTCCAGTCCCTTGCTCTGGCCAGCTGTAGAGTCATGATGACACATGTTTCTTCATGGTCACAGGTGGTCACAAGATAGCCACTGCTGTTTCTAAGCTGCACACCCAAAAACAGAATGTCCCAGAGGGAAAAAAGATGGGGAGCAGTGAGGGGGCACTGTTCATTCCCAAATCAGGTGTGTCATGTCTTTCAGCAGATATCCCTTCATGCTGCAGGGGCTAAATTTAGGTCATAGGCTCATTCTGTCACCCATGAACCGCTAGGGCAATGGTGACCTTAGACCAGAGGTTCCCAAAGGGCAGTGACAGCCCAGCAGCATCAGCATCACCTGGGAATTTGCTAGAAATGCCAATTCTCAAGTCACACCTAAGACTTGTGAAATCTGAAACCCTAATTGGGACCCCAGTCTGTGCTTTAACAAGCTCTTCAGTGATTCTGACTCAAGTTCAAGTTTGATTTCCAATAATCATCTGGGGTTGAATGGCTCTCAGGGTCTACTAATATGACCTCTCCTACATCTCTCGTAGGACAGGTAAATTGCTAAGTTATCCTGCAAATAATAGTTTGTCATCAGTTTTGCGTTTCTTTTATTACATACACCCCTAATTATATATCTTATTCTTTTTAGTGTTACTATAAATAGCATTAAAGTATTAATAGTCCATTTTATTGATGAGAAAGCAGAGGCTCAGAGAGCTCAGTATCAGGGAGTTTAAACTCCACAGACCGAGTGGGATCTGAAACCAGGTTGTCAAACTTCAAAGCCAGACTTAAAAGCTCTTTTCAGGTAAGAGTACTTACCAAAATACTTTAGAAAGAGATTTAATAAGCAGAAAACAAAATGATACCAACAACCTGTAGATCTGCAGTTGGCTCCGGGTAATGAAGCCTACCTACAATTCCTATTAAGGCCTCTGAGGCCATGCTCATCTGTGTAGCCCAGACCCAGCTTCCATGGTCTTGGGATACTGTCTCTGCTACTAGACCCCTCTGGTGGCTTCCTTCATGCAGCCACTGAAGGGGCTCTCAGTTCCTCCAGAGGACTCCCACTGCCTTGTCCACTATTCCTCAGAATGGCCACTACTCCTCTTGACCTCTCCACCCCCACCCTACCCACCCCAAAATTATATAGTTTTCAGGCATAATGAAAATATTAATGATTTCTATTCAGTAATCAATGAAATTGATTGAGTTATGATTTGTATGCATATTTACATGATCATGCATTGATTTTGATTTAGCTGTTTACATTTATAATATTTACATGTAAATGCATATTTATATGCATAAATAGATATATGCATATATATGTATACACACACACACACACACACACAGGCCAACAACGATGTCTTTCAGCACTTAAACATTTGCATGGGTTCTTGAAAAAAATCACAGACTCTGGATATGAGGCTGATGAGAGTTGCCTCTGGAGAAAATCAACAAACCCCATTTTATCTCCTCTTGAACTCAGTATTTCTCAATGGTTGAATGGCCAGACCAGCTACATTCATTTCCTCATTTTAATCAATAATGCACACCCATCACCTCACAGTGCTCACGTGACTGGAAGAAACACAAAGGACTTCTGTTTCCTATTCAGTCAGCCAGCCACATTACAGAGAAAGAGAGGCTTCAAATTTTGAAGATAGTTTACGAGCTCCCAGGATTCTAAGCACCAGGGATATGGGGACTTCCATGTGGGGACTACTGGATAAGTGTTATTAAAAGTCTTTTGTAGTTGTAAGATTTTGTGGAAAAAGCAACAATAACAAAATACTCCCAAGAACAGCAGATTCAACTGTACTGGAATTAGCTCTGCCTCCCTAGCAAATGAATGGCCTGCTGACTTGCCCCTTTCCCATGGTTCCCTAGCCATTTTTGTAGCTTATGGCTATTTACTTATGCCTACACTGTGATTGCAGGTGATAACTGCCTCCTTATCAGCTTTTGCTGCTTGTTCTCTAAGCCCTAAGTTTTTCCCAGCCTTTCTTCACTTTTTTTTTTTTTTGAGAAACTCCATTAAGGGGGTGGGTGGTGTTTTCTTAAAGATTTTTTCCGATTATTGGTGACTTCTTAAAGGAGTCTACCCATTCATTCATCTAACAGAGAATTATTAAATATTTAATATGGGTCAGGAACAGTGTAGAATATAGCACTAAATAATCAAATACGGTCACTCATTTATAATTTAGTGTGGGATTCTGTGCTTGACTATCAAATGGTCACACAAGTAAATTAACATTTGCAAATTATGAGAACTGCTACAAAGTGTGGGTAGAGATTATATCTAGGGAGGCTAACAGAAACAGGTAGGTCAAGAAAGGCCTCCTAGAGGTGTGATACTGAACCTGGGAACTGAAGCATAAGTAGGAATTAGATGAAGGGAAGGGTAAGAGTATTCCAAGCAGAAGAAAAAGCATTTAGAATCACGTGGGAGTTTTACATTTCACATTATAAAAATGATTGTTGGTCAAAGAAAAAACGTGTTTTTTCACTATGGCTGATGGAGAAAACAGTTGCCTATATTAAGATTAAATTTTGGATACAGGTAAAGAAAGCAATGATTGGAGGAGAAAGTGCTCTTTTCCTGATATAACAAACAGGTTGTCACAAATTATACCAAAAAAAGTTATTTTTTTTCTTGTTTTTTTACTATTGGTTATCCTCTAAAACCTTGTGGCCCTTTGCCATTCTGCTTTTTTGTCTTGAGATCAGGGGCTCTTGAGCCTGATTACTCATCAGAATAACTTTGGCCTTCTCATAAACTGTTAAGGTCTCCCAACCAATTCCACAACTACTGAACTGGGATGTTGCAGGTAATCCATATTTTTAGAAAAGCTTCTCAGGTGACTGTGATCTGAAAAGGATGGGAAACCCTGCTTCACTTCTAGCTGTATGTCATGAGCAAGTTGCTTACCCTCTCTGTGACTCAGTTTCCTTCACTGTAAACTGAGAATCATAATGGTGTCTATCTCGTGGGGTTGTCATGAGTACAAAAAGAGGTAAACAATGCTGACTTCATGTAATATGTCTGAAGAGGAAAGAGCCACTGAGGGAAATAGTGGTTCTAGGGACTTCAGAAACTCAGGATTGTCCCAGAGATAGGAGACTCCCACAGAGTCATTTCTGGTTGTGAATTCTGAAGTCACTTGGTGAGTTCCTTCAAAAGCTGGGCGACTCCACCACTATCCGACTGGATGTCGTATCATGGATGTCAGGTACACTTTTAAAACCTTCCTTCATGTCCCTTTTTGTGGCACAGCCTCTATGCTTCCCACCCCCTTTGGGGCATAAAGCTTTCAATTGTCACTTACCATGAGACACAAGAAGGTCTGTAACAGGCTGCTGGGTCAGAATATTTATTTTCATTAAAAAACAACAACAACAACAACAACTAGTATGTGGTTTAGAAGACCCCAGCAGGATGGATCAGAGTCCATTTTCAGTCACTAATATAAGCATCAGGGGATAAAGAGTCCCATCTTTGCAAATACTATCCACAGCATAGTAAAAGCCTGGACTTTCCCCTGGATATCTTTGCCATCAGATTCAGGAGCCTGCCTACAATGGTGCTGTGCAGGAGGAAAGCACAGCCAAGTGAGGAAGATAGCAGTGGAGAGAGTCCAGATAAGGGTGCTGCTGGAAGTCTAGATCTAGCCATTTCTGAAACCACTGTGGACTTTCTAGTGGCTGCATGATGCTAAGAAAGTCTCTTGTTGAAGGCATCTATTTATCTACTGGTTTAACTTCCATGGAAATGGATTTCTGTCACTGAAAACCCACAATTCTACACAATACCTCTCGGTGTTTTTCTAACATGTTTGTGTCAATATGGCTTATTCTAGGGTGCTGGGAAGTTGTGTTTGAGGAGAGAACCGAAGATTATCACTAACAACCCAGAGAAGTAAGAGCAGAGGATAGTATAGTCAGGTCCACTGCTTTGGTCCTCCATGTGTTATAATTACTGAACAGCAAATGTTTTAATGTGTTGAAAATGAATGGATCAGATAAATTTATTATAAAATGTTTAAAAATTGATCTACCATCCCAAACTGCTCAGAAATTTTGCTACTGCCAAGATATGATCCCAGATGGGGGCAGGCCTGTCCCTTTCATTCACTGAACTAATCTTAATAAAAATGTTGTTCCTACAACTTCAATAAGAATCTTTGTCTTATATTAAAGCTGTACAATATTGTGTTCTATTGTGAGTGGAACTCTATTCAAAGCTCTCTCGCAAAGTCAAATGCAAAGTGGAATAGAGTTACAAACAGCAAGAAAAGTTAATGAAAAATCAGCCTGGTATATGCAGAACGATAAAAAATAGTCAAAGAAAAAAAAGTAATTATGTTATGACTAGTTATAGTTAAGACTTAGGTAATTATTCTGAATTTGAAATTTATATAATTTCCCTCCCTCCTTGATGTAATTATCCATTAGGCTTACGAATGCACATTTTTCATGTCAAGCTAGCAAGAACTCCACAACGAAGAGGTGAGGCTTCAAGAAGAAGGGGAAAAGGCGAATTTGATGTACATGGAAACAAAAGAGTGTAGGAAAATATCAGCGTTTATTGAACAATCGATCACTGAAAATGTGCAGGCGTGCCAAGGCCATTTTTATTTGGTTAGAGAATAACTTTATTTGGTTATTTGGAAATAGATATGAGCCCAATATATCTCCAGTTTGACTACTCAAGGAAAAAAATGCTGAAAGAAATGAGTTGTAAGTGAATCAAAATATCAGCATTTTTAGGGCTGAAAGGCAACCCGAACAACTGTGTAACTTCCTTATGTTTTAGGTCAGGAGGCACATCCAGGTGGGCCTCAGGCCTCATCCAAGGCCACAAGCTACTCATGTGAGCTCCCTTGGTGGTCGTCAATCATTATTTTCCTCTCTAAGATATGTATCTGTTAGGAAATAATGTACAGTTTTTGGGTAAAGTTCTTTCCTGATACCTATTTCTTAGCATCCTCAATGTGGAAATTCTGCCAAGGGTTAGGTATGTCTGTTCCAATTACGCATCCTGGAATCAGAGAAATAACCACAGGATGGGCTCGAGATGACCCACTCGCTGTGACATGGACCTGAGCTACAAACATCATTCATCACCCAACCCCCTACTCTGACAATGACATTTTAAGTCTTCTGAAATTAGTGTTAATTCAGAACCAGTGTCCTGTAATCCCCACAAAGTCTGATTATTTCCTTTTCCCCAAGGCATAGTCACCTGGCAAAAGGCTTTAGTATTCAGTTGCACCCTAGTGAATCTTTTAGAATTATGTGGGCTGTTTAAAACAGAAATTACCTTTGTTGAAAAGATAGTCCTCAGTACCACAAAGACAGAATAACATGTCCTGAGTTTAGTTTAACTAAACTGCAGGAACACAGCAAAGTGAAGGAAGAAGTCTGGGGGAGGCCTAAGAGGTAATGGGGAGAAATGTCAAAAACAAGGGAAGATTTACTCATTTCCCCAGGACACCCTATTAGTTCTCAGAATTGCTGGTGAGCAGCTTGCTCCGAAGTAGACATAAATATTGTGGCAATAGAAGATGCCATTTTTATGCACTGACATCAAGAATATGGTCTGTTAGGATCTGGCAAGATGGCCAGAGTCGGGCAACAAGACTCCTCTTTGCCAGTCACCATTACCATGACAGACCTAGGATCTTTGTGTTTCATACTGGGCCAGGCAGGTGAAATATCATGTTGCCTAACCACAAATCCAGTTCTCAGGAATCCTCTCTCCTTTATGCAGCCCTTGGCCATCAATTACTCACATGAATATTCAGAGTACAAATGTGGAAAGATGTATGCCTTTATGAAGTTATATGAGCCTTACAAGGGAGCTTTCTGGAAGGAATGGCAACACAGTTGTTTGAAGTCAATATAATGATTCATGTAGTAGTGCTATTCACTGTACACACAAAAAAATATAACAACCCAAAGGGTCCCCATGGTCAGAACTGAATAAATGAATATTTAGGAATTCCAGATGCTAAAAATACACCTGAGATCTCATTTTCTTCTTAATCAGAAATTGCTTCAGGGAAGAAGGCTCTTTGCCTTCTGGAATCTAACATCAGCCAAGTTAACTTGGCATCTTGGCAGAAATCAAGGATAACCTGATGCTCACCAGTTGTAAACAGAAAGCATGAAATTTAAATGCAAGAGATACAGAAGAGAAAAGCTGCCTACCTGTTGCTGTGAACTAAAAAAGACTTATGATATTTAAATTTCAATGGGTATTGCCATAGTATAATTTGAATTTGTTCAGATTTTTTCAAATGCACACCTGCTATTACAAGCTCAATCAAGTTGATGTAAAATATTTCAGAAGGATGAGAAATAGAATTAAAACCTATTAGGTTTTTCCATTACAACCCATTTTCTATTTAACTACATCACCATTTTCTCAGCCATTCTAGATTGCTCATAACTCTTTATAGCTTTTCCAAAAACATAGCATCTCACTTTTTGAATACAGGATTTCAGGCTGCAGTTATGTCTTTTTCCTTGGCTGTAGGTTATCGGACATACCTTTGATCCAAAGCAAACTGGGAGTCTCTACCTAATTTTCTGCCAGTGGTTCAGTGAATGGACTTCTGATTTCTGTTGATTATTGAATTGCTTCTGGGGATGGATCTAAAATGCAGGCACTGACCCTTAATGTCAATCATAAAATCCTGAGTCCAAAATTCAGAGGCAATTTCATTGTTTACAGTGTATTTCTGGCAGCGTGATCATAAGCAGCCTGACTGCTTTATGGATTTGTCTCTCTCCTGAGCAAACTTAAAAGAAGGCTTAGTAAAACCTACATTGGTTTATTGAGTGTGTGAAAGCTGGCTGCTATTCTTTTCTCCTACTCCTAGATATTCTTTGGCTTTGTGCATCTAAAGATTTTTTAAATTGAGAATTTTAGTGTCACCATGTCTTTCTTAGCTAATTATTATGCAGCAGTCAGTTAGGAAACCACTGCAAATATCTTATGATAAAAATCATTTGTATTTTTAAGTATATTTCGCTTTATGAGAAATGAATAGTTGTGTGAGCCTAATTTATATGAACTAATAATTCATGATAAATCGGTTATTAAAATAATTTGAGAGATCTTCCTAGGACTATACAATATATAAATATTTATGTCTATTGTTTTCCATCTGTAAACAACTATTAATTGTGACTTTGCCCACACAGTATACAATAAGCATTCTGGAATTCTACATTTATCATTGTAATGTTTTCATTAAGAGCACATTTAGGCATTTCCACGAGCTGTGTGCAGTGCACAGCCACAGCATGGAAAGCTGGACATTTTGCCTCTCCATCGCTTCCTCTCTGAATATATCTAAACTATTTTTGAGTCGATATCTGGCCTTCTCAATTTTTGAAAAATTAATGAGGAAAATTCTCCCTCCATCAAGATTCTTAACTATGTAGCCAGCAGCCACCCACACAACAGCTAAATGTCATCTGAAAGAAGAAAATGGCATCTGCACAGGATGATTTTGTTATTTCTTTGAGATGGGGTCCAAACAAATGGGAAACATCCAGATATGATAGCTGTCTGTGTCACTGATGTCAGCTCTGCTCCCACATTCTTCTTTATTGGCTTTTAAAAAATCACTGATATTGTGGATAATAACTTTTTAAAAAAATATCTGTTTATTTTAGAGAGAGCATGTAGCAGAGGAGCAGAAGGAGAAGGAGAGAGGCAGACTCTACTCTGAGCACAGAACCCAACTTATGGCGACCATTCTGAGGTCATGACCTGAGCTGAAATTGAGAGCTGGATGCCCAACTGACTCACCCAACCCAACCCCGTGGATAACAATTTTGTGCCGTGTGCCACACAGATGGACTCCCCTCGTGAGTGTTCTGGAAAACAAAGAAATTTCAAAAGGGTAAAATTGAGAAAATAAGAGAAGCGAGGGCACCGAGTAAAAGAACAGAAGTGTAATAACTAACATACAAGTTAAACCCTTTTTTATTAGATAAAAGCCATAAAATTAAATTGTACTAAAATTTAACTACATCATCACTAAAATGATGCATTATAAAGTTTTGCAGAAGCATGTCACCATGACAGCATATGATCATGAACTTTTCTTTCCATGGTATCCTATGGTGGATTCTCACAGGCACTGATGGAATATGTCATTTTCATGGTTATACAAGCTGAGAGGCTGACATATATGCACCTGAGAGAGAAGCCATGTCCTAGTATTTTTTTTTCCAAAATCTCTCACTCGATTTTTTCCACAAGTTAGCAAAGTCCTACCTACCCTGGCCAAAGGAACCACATTCAGGGCACAGCAGATGCAGCAGGGAACAGGCTGCTACTGCCACTCTCATAGATCTCATGGACTAGTGGTTTAAAGGTGGCCAGCACGTTAACAAACACTCCCAATTCACCACCATGAGTGCTTTCATGGGGTAGTACAGGGTGCACATGGGATGAGCCACTTAAATGTCTGAGACACAGGAAATGCTTCCAGAGGCACATGCAGAGGCTTGGGATTGACATGTCTGATGGCCAGTTCAAGAACAGGAAGAAATGTAATGCAGCTGGAGAATAAACAGAACATGAGCAGACATGAACCTAGAGAGGTAAACATGGGTCATTTCACAAAGAGCTTTGACAGCCAAATCATGGAGTTTAGGCCCAAGAGCCCACAGGGCAGGGGTGGGGGGGGGGCGGAAGAGCCTTCACTCAGGAGGAGGAATAAGGAAAGTGGATGCATCCCAAATGGAAACATAGTCTTTAGGGGAGGCAACTGCCTCAATAGTGAAATGGGACAGGCACTGGAGAAAAGTGAAGAGTTCGGCTTTGTATCTACTGAGTTTAAGGAATCTGCAGGGCATTGAAATACAGCTGCCCAGGAAGCAGATGGCCCTGTAGAAACTGTGGGGAATCAGGTTACAGATGGAATTATACAAGAAAAGTATGCAGAGTGAGAAGAAAAGAAGGCCAAGGGTGGGGAACATCCACATCTAAGGGGCAGCCAAAGAGAGAACACAGCCAGAGAGAGGCAGGAAAATTTGAAGAGTCTGCCCTCATGGAGCTCAGGAGAAAGTGGCATTTGAGGGCTGCTACTATCTCATGCTGCTGAGAGCCCAGATGAGGACTGGGTAGGACTTAGAGGATGGTATGGCAGGCAGGTTACCGGGATTAGTGGTTGATGGGGGCAGACCACAGTGAGGGCAGGGTGAGGAGAGAGAATTAAGTGGAGATGGTGATTCCACAAAATTCTTTAAATAAGTTAAAGGGGAGGAAGTAGACTAGGGGGAGAGAGAAACTGTGGTTCAAAGACTAGACATTTGACTTGTGTTATTTTAGATGGATCAGATTGAACCATGTAGAAATACAGATATAAGGATGTGATGGAGAAAGCGATGAAGACACTGGGAGAGAGAATACATAGAGGACAGGGGAGATCGCTGAAGAAGCAGATGCATTGGCAGACAGAATCTGAGTGAGATGAGAAGGAGGAAGATGGAGGAGAGGGATGAGGAGGAAGTAAGAAGCTGAGAGAAGAGCCAGAGATGGCATGGATGTAGAGAAGCCTACTTCTGTTAGTACTACTGTTAGAAGGAAGCTCCGAGAGTTTCCTTTGATGCTATCACTTTTCTGTGAAGGAGGAGGAGAGGCAATCTGCAGAGAGACATGGGGAGATGATGTGCTGGGGGGGGGTGGCTAAAGAGAAAGTAACATCTCAGAAACTGTCTCTCTGGAAAACAGGAGAGAAAAAGTTTAATAGGGAACGTAGGATTGCCAGGCACCATTAAGAGCCCATCCATTTATCCTGTACTAAACTGTCTCACGTAATTTTCTATAACAATCTGTAGTTGCCAGAGATAAAAACAGACAGCCAGACTGATCTTGAGGAATGACACCATGAAATGCAATCCTTTGTGAACAGTTAGTTGATGAGGCTTCTTCACGACCTGAGCAAAACACTCCCACAAGAATATTTAAATTCATTATGTGACTCCATGAAAAGTGTATTTTTTTTCCCCAATACTGAGCCTAGAAGAGTTGGAGAGGTTTGGCCAGTGCATATAACTATTCTGTTGGGAAGATACAACTCCATTAATGTGATAATCATTAATTAAATGATTTGGGGGTTATACATATATCTCTATGTGACTGTTTTGTATGATAGTCACTCAAAAGTTGTTTGATTCTTCAAAAGAGGCAAAATGAAATATCTAGAGCTACTAAGTTCACAAACAGATCTGGAAGGTTATGATGACACCAAAGATTGATGTGTTGTGAGTCCTGCATAAACTGTCTGCTCTTCTATGTTTTTGAAATCTCATTCCCAATTCTTTCCATTGAAGTCTTAATTGGTGTCTCCTATGCTCCAGGCACTGTGGTCCTGACCCCCAGCAGGCTTCCAGCTGGGGAGATGAAAGCAAATGTTTACAACCTACGTGATTCACTTCATGAGACATGGAGCTAAAAGATGGTGAACAGTAAAGGGGAGACCAGCGATTAATTCTGTTTGATTAGCACAAACATATTTACTTTCAATCTCATAAAAAATTCAGTATCACTTTTGATAATCTGTGACTTAGGGAAACAAGAGAAAACACTTAATGAAAACTAAATCATTTTATTTAGAAACAATCTCTGCTTTTTAAGTCTTACAGCTCTTTAACCTGTGATGAACTGGATACCATGAAGCTTTCCACCCAACCTCTTAGTTGCTTGATTTACTCTTGAAAGCTACAGTTGAAAAGCAATGTAGAATACAGTGCTCCCAAAGACATTGGTTCTGCTCTGGTGAACTTTCTTTAGAAGTCTGGGGCTGTTACAATGCTAAAGGTTTTCTCTTGCTCAGGCAGATTTTTCAATCCAGGAACAGAAACCATATCCTTGCTCCTGGTGATGCAACCAGTTGCTGGACTTCTCAACTGGATTTTGGAATGGCTATGTCCAAGACACTTTAGGAAAGAAACGAGTAATTCAAGTATCATGAGTCCTCTTGGATCTCAAGGGAAAGGCAGGAGGAAAAAGCCAAAAGGGAAAGGGGAAAAGTAGAGTATGGAAAATATGCAGTGCCAGTTTTGGCAGTTTGCCAGTTTCGTGCCAGTTTTGTTATTTTCGGCTACACAAAATTAAGCCTTTCAGTTGCTCCTTTATAAAAGGAGGAAGCCGGGATGAGATGATGTTTTAGCAGTTGAGTTTATTTTTATTAGGAAAATGAGAAATTTTGGACTAGGTGATATTATATACCAAATCAATATTAATAGGAGTTAACCTGCCTGTCGCCATTAATTATTTAGTGAGTGAGGTCTTTACACTCACACTCAAAGTCCACACTAATGACCTAGTAATTATTTTAATCGATTCTCAATGAACTGCTAACTACTCTGTTGGCATACCAATAAGCAAGAAGCACTGTGAGAACAGGCTCTGGGCTCTATATTTGTATCTTTCTATCCATAATTCTGAACAGAAATCTGTGTATCCAAATTAATATTTCTGTATCTATTTTACAAGATTTATCATTGAACATTAGTGGTATTTTAAGAAGTCCGAATTTTCATTTGTGTGAAAAGAGAGGATATAATATGGAATCACAGAATCTTGAAGGGGATTTGAAGAACATGCAATTTGAGCCCTTACAGAAAAACTCTCAAACATGCAAACAAAGATTTCATACAAGAATGTTCTTAGTAGGAAGTTTTGTGATGGCAAAAAATTAGAAACAACTTTTATGCACACCATTTGGGGAATGGACAAATCAATTACGGCATATTCAGATGAAATATTATATGGTAGTTGGGTTAATGAATTCGAGGTGTAATATGTAAATATAAATAAATCTCAGAAACCTCATATTGAATGAAGAGGCACACTGCATAAGGATATACCCTCTCCAAGCCACACATTCCTAACCTCAAGGAAGACATTCCAGGATATCCCTGGAGAAAATCTCTGCTAAACCAAACACTGTAACTTCTGAAAAATCCAAAATTAAGTGCCAGCCTCACTTGCCTTCTAAGTTCAGTTGAGCGTGGCTCTTGGTATGGGTTGACTCATTCAGCAAGGACTTGTTGAACATCCACTACATGCCAGATACTGTTCTAGACACTAGGGCATAGCAGTGAACGAGGCAGCATCTTGCAGTCCATGGCATAAATGCATCAAAACAATGAAGGAAGATTGTTCTGTGCCACCTGCCCCTTTGCCCTCTCCTTAGAGATGAATAAAGCTAATGGGGTCCTTCATGAGGCTCCTTTAAGCTCCAGTTCCCATTTTGAGAAAGATGGCTACTTACTGAGGGTGGGAAAGAAGATGAAGATGTGAAAGCCAGAGTGGATTTGTTAGGACTGTTTGAGCCACAAGTGACAGAAATCCAATGTGAGCCTATAGAGGTTCACAGTATGTCACCCCAAAGTATGCCACTTTAGCATATTGACTATTTTGAATTAAAACTAACATATGGAACAGTTGGAGCTACAGAATTGTCACTATGCTGTACACCTGGGACTAATAACATTGTATGTCAGCTATACTTCAATTTAAAAACGAGGAAGAGAGCAGCCTGGGTGGCTCAGCAGTTTAGCGCCACCTTCAGCCCAGGGCGTGATCCTGGAGACCCAGGATTGAGTCTTGCGACGGGCTCCCTGCTTGGAGCCTGCTTCTCCCTCTGCCTGTGTCTCTGCCTCTCTCTATCTGTTTCTCGAATAAATAAATAAAATCTTAAAAAAAAAAAAGAGGAAGAAATGGCTGGTGCAGGAAGAACCTTCCACTGTTTCCCTGAAACCAGAAAATATAATTCCCATGCAAAAGGTACCCTCCCTGCACCAGGAGGGTAGAAGTCACCCTTACACCAGAGTTAGGGAATTTAGGGCTGAGAAGATCATATAAACAAACATTGTTACATCTTCATCAATTTACTACCCCAGGCCCAAACCCTTTTCTCTTGTCAATTCTTCACAAATTTATTGTCTAAGTTATAAAAGCTGCCTTCTTGATGCTAGGTACACACACACACACACACACACACACACACACACACACTGGAATATTACTCAGCCACCAAAAAAGAATGAAATCTTGCCATCTGCAACAATATTGATGGAACTAGAATATATTATACTAAGCAAGATAAGTCAGTCAGGGAAAGATAAATACACTATGATTTCATTCATATATGTGGAATTTAAGAAACAAAACAGATGATCATAGGGGAAGGGAAGGAAAAATAAAACAAGATGAAAATAGAGAGAGGCAAACCATAAGAGATACCAAACTCCAGGAAACAAAATGAGGGTTGCAGGAGGGAAGGTGGATGGAGGGATGGGGTAACCAGGGGATGGGCATTAAGGAGGACACTTGATGAAATGAGCACTGGGTGTTATACGCAACTGATGAATCATTAAATTCTACCCCTGGAAATAACACACTACATGTTAACTAAATTGAATTTAAACAATTTAAAACAACAACAAAGAATGAACTGAAAAATAAAGCTGCCTTCTTTGGTCATTTCTTTTGGTCATATTTTTATGGGGCTCTAATACAGATGAAATTCAATTTTTTTTCTCCTGTTAATCTCTTGAATGTCAATTTAATTATTAGGTCAGCCAAAGAACCGAAGGGAAGAATAGAAAAAGTCTCTGTCCCTACAAGCCATCTGAAGTACACCAGGCAGCAGCAGTGTTGAATCTTGGAAGAAGCTAGTTCAGGAACCCAAACACTTACTGAGGCTCTGTCTACAACTTACTCTTCTCCTCCTGAGTGCTTTTTTCTTTCTCTCTCCAGCTTAGTATCTTCAGCTCCTCTGGCTCACGTGGTAGGGAATAGTCACATACACTTCTGAATTTTGTATCATACGGGTTAGGCACTTGAGCCCATTCTTCTGGTATTGAAAACTGAAATCCCAAGAAAGGGAATCATTGTCCAAGCTCGCATCGGCCACCCATCCCTTGGACTAGTAATTTGCTGTCACCATGATGTGTGGTATACTGTAAATGATGGACCCAGCATCGGCTAGGTGCCTGTCAATGGACAGATGAAGTTCCATTGCAATATTGCAGTTTCTGCTATAACTCCATAGATAATGTAGGAGAGGAAAAGGAGCCCCTAAAAGAAACAGAAGCAGGGGACAGTACTCTGAAGAGGGTAAGTGCTAAGCTAAAGCAATAGCATTATTCTTTGCCTGTGCTGAAAACATATTTGGAAACAAATATATTCAACTTATTACTAGATTTTTTAAAATCTATGATGTTGATTCAATTGACACTGTAGCAAAGGTTGGCCACTGAATATTCAATTTCAGAAAATTTTAAGCAACTGTGACAATCAATACTGCTTCATTTCTAGTAGTATGGCTTCTGGAGTATAAGGCAAAAGCACCCAGGAATACAGGAGACTCAAAAGGCTTGGGTTGAAAGGCCAGGCAAAGTCCCCTGGGAGAAGCAGGTTACAGGGAGTGGGGTGAATAGGAATAAACACTGAATTTGGAGGGCATTAAGGGGACATAATGAAGTGAGGACTGAATCAGGACCTGAAAGGTAGGGAGAAGGGGTAGAGATACCCTGGTGACCAACACATAAGTTTCCTTACCTCAAGAAGCTTATACCTTATTGAGAGAAGTAGACTATATGTAAAAAACATAAAACATGACTACAGGTGGGAATAGTGCCATAAAGTCACATTACAGAAATAATAAACACGGGGCTGGGAGAGGAAACATTGGAGGATATCTATTTTACACAGGATACTGAGGGAAGGTGATAGTTCAACTGTACCCTGAATAATAATAATAAAAAAAAAAGCCAGCAATGGAAACAGCCAAGGAAAACATATTTTAGGAAGAGAGAACAGCTAACACAAAGGCCTTGAAATGGGTAAAAATCACATAAAAAAAGACACTATACGGGGCAGCCCGGGTAGCTCAGTAGTTTAGCACAGCCTTCAGCACAGGGCCTCATCGTGGAGACCCGGGATTGAGTCCCACGTCAGGCTCCCTGCATGGAGCCTGCTTCTCCCTCTGCCTGTGTCTCTGCCACTCTCTCTCTCTCTCTGTCTCATGAATAAATAAATAAAATCTTAAAAAAAAAAGACAGTATACAGAGGCATCCAGAGATGAGCAGAGGGAGCATGTGCTCATTTGATTTTTTAAAAATGGTTATAGGGGTGCCTGGGTGGCACAGTTGGTTGAGTGTCCAACTTTCGGTTTCAGCTCAGGTCGCGGTCTCAGGGTCCTGGGTCCTCTGCACTCTGCATGGAGTGTACTTGGGATTCTCTCTCCCTCCCCCTCTCTCTCTGCCCCACCCCATTGTGCTGCCAGCCCCCTTAAATAAATAAATAAATCTTTAAAAAAAGTGGTTGCTATCCTCATCAAAAGTGGAAGAAGTAAATCAAATGAATGATTTTTTTAAAAAAAGAAAAGCAATTTTATTTTCCTGAGTATGTGATTGACTGTAAGCATAAAGTCATTCCATGTTGTAAGTAGCTTTGCTCCATCCAGTTCAGGTATACAAAGATCCCCTGGGAGAAAATACAATTTCAATAGAACAACATCACAATCAGGATGAACAGCTTGATTTTGGAAGAAAAGAATATACTTTCTCATCAGAGAGGCTCCTGAGAAAAGAATTATGTCAATCCAGTCTAGTTTCAAAACTTTATATGCCACAAAATATACTTAGTTTGAAAAAAAGCAAGATCAAGGCTCCTTAAAAATACCAAAGCATGAGACCAGTTTCCTTATGAGGTCCTAAAGCAACTGTCAGAGAAAAAACAATAATAAGGTGGCTCTACTTTGCCTGAAACCAGAAGCTTGTAGCTACTATATTCTACTTTCATACACATGTACAAGGGTTATAACATAACCTGGATCTAATGGTGTTTATTGTGCATTAGCAGAAGAAAATATTAAAAATAGCTATTTGTTTTGGCTCTGGTGCCGTTGATAGTAGCATGTAGGATCAGAACAGAACACTGACCTACAGGAAGTCCACATCACTGACCAAAAGGAACATACTTTTCAAGCTAAGTATATTGGATATCAGTCCTACAGAGCTTGGATTGGTGACAATGAGTTTTGAGAAGGTGGGATTATAGCTATATGATTCCTTCCTATGCTAGCTATGATAATTCATATGTTAGCTATGATAATTCTTAGATTAGATGCTAATGTTGAACCCCATACTAAATTCAGACATTACTACTTATTTATTTTCTTATTTTCTTATTATTTTCTGTAAATCAGAAAGAAATTAGTAGAAATCAGAAAAAAATGTCTACTTAAAAGTATGATAGAATAGTCAAACAAGTTTCTGTTTAAGGCAATCATACAAAAATACTACCAATAGAAAGTCAAGAAATTATTGGTCTTGGCAAAGCCATCTTGAAAAAGAAAAACAAGGCTAGGGGCTTCACACTCCTGATTTCAAACTATATTACAAAGCTAAAGTAATTAAAACAGTATAGTACGGGCATAAAAACAGACACATAAATCAATGGAACAGAATAGAAAGCCCATAAATAAACCCATGCCTACATGGTTGATTAATTCACAACAGAGGAGGCAAGAATATATAATGAGAAAAAGATAGTCTCTTCAACAATTGGTGTTGGGAAAACTGGATGGCCACATGCAAAGGAAAGAAACTAGACCACTATCTTACACTATACACAAAAGGTGACTCAAAATGGATTAAAGATCTAAATATGAGACTTGAAACCATAAAACTAGAAGACAACAGAGGGTGGTAAGCTCCTTGACATACATCTTGAATGATTTTTTAAATCTAACACCAAAATCAAAATACAAAATAAAAATAAACAAGTGGGACCATATCAAATTAAAAACCTTCTGCACAGCAAAGGAAACCATCAACAAAATGAAAAGGCAACCTACTGGGGCACCTGGGTGGCTCAGTGGTTGAGCATCTGCCTTTGGTTCAGGTCATGATCCTGGGGCCCTGGGATTGAGTTCTACATCAGGCTCCTTGCAGGGAGTCTGCTTCTCCTCTGCCTATGTCTCTGCCTCTCTCTCTGTGTCTCTCATGAATAAATAAATAAAATCTTAAAAAAAAAGAAAAGGCAACCAACTGAATAAGATAAAATGCTTTCAAATCATATATCTAATAAGAACTCCAAAATATATAAAGAACTCAAACAACTCAATAGCAAAAAAAAAAAAACCAAAAAACAAAAACAAAAACAACAAAAAAAGCCAATAATTAAAAAAATGGGAAGATCTAAATAGACATTTTTCCAAAAACATACAGATGGCCAACAGACACATGAAAAGATGTTCTACATCATTATCCTCAGGGAAATGAAAATCAAAACCACAGTGAGATATCACCTCACAACTATTAGGATGACTGCTTATCAAAAAGTCTAGAAATAACAAGTGTTGGCAAGGATGTGGAGGAAAGGGGACATTTGTTTACTACTGGTGGGAATTTAAATTGGTGCAACCACTATGGAAAACAGTATGGAGGCTCTTCAAATAATTAAAAATGAAATTACCATATGATTCAGCAATTCCACTTCTGAGTATTTCTCCAAAGAAAACAAAAACATTGGTCCAAAAAGATACATGTACCTCCTTGTCCACTGTAGCATTATTTACAGTAGCCAAGGTATGGAAAGAACCTAAGTATCCAACAGTGAATGAATAAAGTATATTCCTCAGCAATAAAAATAATGAAATCTTGCCGTTTGTAAAATGGATGGACTTTGAAGGTATTAAGCAAATGAAATAAGTCAGGAAGAGAGAAGTTAACACTATATTATCTCTCTTATATGTGGAATAGAAAAAAAAATTAAGAAAAACCCAAACTCACAGATACAGAGAATAGATTGGCAGTTGTCACAGTTAGAGGGGGGGGCTACAGGGAGAAAAGAGTTAACTGGTTTTGTTTTTTGGTTTTCTTTTTAGTTTAAATTAAAAAAAAATGGTCCTGAATACAAAATGCTCAGAAGTTGTTTAGATTTTTACAATGTTGGATAAATCCAGGGAACAATTTTAATTTGGAATAGATGAGACTAAATTTGATTCTGGAAAAGAAATAACATAAGCTATTTGGTAGGATCTGTTTGATTTTCATTACATTGCATATTTAAAATATGTATATATAACTTCACTATTTCATAATGGATTGTGTTAGAGATTTATATTTCTAACACAGGTTTCATAGAAGAATAAGGTACATCATATTTTAAAAGAAATAAAGAGTAAGTGTTAATGGTTCAGAGAAGAGGGACCTGGATCATATTCTCACAAAGTGGTTAAAAAAGCTAGGGTTTCATTTGCCATAAAAATGATCTGGCCATGTCATGGAAGCAAGGTGAGCCAGTGCCAGCGACACAGCTAGGATGAGTAAGCATAACTTAAGGAGGCAAGTTCTGACTTAACATATGGAACTTTCTAAGGAGGTGGCTATAAAGTTGAGTGGATGTCTTGAGGAGTAGTAGATTCTTTGTCCTCAGAAATACTCAAACGCAGTCCATGTAGTCCTTTGGCTGGATGTTGAAGAATCAAAAGAAACGTTATGTATCCACCCCTACACCAAAACTACTGAGCACCTACCATACACATGTCCCATGCTGTGGAATGGGGACACCAAGGTCCCTGTTTTCATGGAGCCTGTAAAACAGCACCCAATGCAGACAATGAACACGTGAACAAATAACAAAACGAGGCAATTGCTGCTTATGACCATTTCTGTAATGGAAGTGAATAAGATGGGGGTTCCTGACTGATTGGCTATGGGGGTGCTTGGCTGATTGGCTGCTTTGATCAAAGCAGGTAACATCTGAGCTAAGCCAGGACAGGTGAGAGTTGGGAGAAGAGCATCCCAGCTTCTGAAATGGTGAGAGTTGAGAGCTCTGACTTGGCAAAGGGTTTGGTGTGCTAGGAGACGAGGGGTGACACCGGAAGCACTTTGAGGGGAGGGTGGGGCAGTGGAGGCAGGCAGACACACAGCTCTGTGGGTCCCAGGGAGGATTTTTTTGTTGAAAAGAATGAGATATAACCAAAACGTTTTAAACAGGAGAGCTATATAATCGATTTATATTAAAAAAAATAGATTGTGTACAAGATGATCTATAAATTATTTTCTAAAGCTGAGATTCTGACCTTGTTATGATAGGGTCCTCACCACATCTTATTGCACATACAAAACACTTATGTACTGTGCCTTTAGGTATTCTATTTAGCACTAACATTCTACCTAGAGGAAGAAGGCACCAAATTGCAGATTTCAACAGTTAGCTGGGGGAAAGTGAACCATTCTTGTGATTTTTCCTGAACTGGCCTTTACCATTACCACATCTTTCCTGTAGATATAACTGTTCTGCTCTGGGTCCTCTGTGCCTGCTAACCCTGCCCCCACCCCTGCACCACCCCTAGTGTTTCTATTAGGTCAGTAGTTCCATAGCTGATAAGTGATTGGGCCCAGCTCATCACTGTGCCTTATAATGGAAGGCCTGAATCTTCCGTCACAATGGACTGTCCTTTTGTATCAACACCTTGGCCTGCACTCAAAACCATTTTCTCCCATAATAGTCCAGGAGACTCGAGTCTCCTTGAGAACAGGGGTTATGGCTGGTTCCTCACTATATCTCAGTATTTACCAGTTTGGCACCTACAATTAAGTCTTTAAAAAACGCTACTGAATGAATGGATACCCTGACCTCAGAGGCACCCTACCTATATCAGAGATCCTTCTGGACACCAACTCTCCTCTTAACACTCAACTGGATCAGCTTCCTTCCAATTCCTACACCGTGAAACACGCTGGCCCTATGCTGGTTAGACTCTCCTATTTTAACTGGAGCTGGAACTGAGTCTTTTTTTCTTAATCAGGTAAGGCACAAGCTTAAGATTGTTTTCCTGAACTATGGCTGAGTCTTAATAGTGATAATTCCAAAAAAGCTAGTCCTCAAATGCTCTGCATCATTTTCAGAATAATAGCAGTTCGTATTCATTGCTCATTGTTCACTACTACTTGCCAGACACTGTGCTAAGTCTCCTTTAATCCTCCCTGCCACCCTACATGGAAAATATTATTATCCCCATTTTACAGAGGAGGAAATTGCAGCACAGAGAGGCTAAGTGGTTTGCCTGGGGTCACACCACTAACAAGTAGATCTGAGATTTTCAAGCTTCTTTCAAAAATGAAATTTGTACTCTTAACAACTAGGGAAAATTTATAAGCTAACATTCATAATACATCCACATTAGCATAAGGAAATGCATAATCCAATTGGTGTGGTCTTGAAAAATGGGTGTTATTATGGAACTCTCTGTTGTATAATTGGATAGATTTTACTTTCTTTGTCACACATATTTCCTTTTCAACTCCCAAAATTTTGTCTATTCATAATCTTTACTAGCATATCAGAGCATAGTTAAGAATTTTTTTGTGTGTGATTTTAAAGCATTTTATTTTAACAGAAGAACCCAGGAAAACTATAAAGGCTTAGAAAATAGTTCAGATCTTATTAGATTTTAAAGGTCGCATATACAGGCTCTGAAAAGAACCTAAGAGTTCTCATACACAACTGAAATGTATTTGAGATCAAAAGCATTCTGAGTTTTAAAATTTGCTCTATTTACAGAGGATCTCAGGAACCAAAATAAACTCATCTTCCATAGTTCTTTGAGTGACAGTTCTAAAATGTCCAAAAGACAAAATTTTCATTTTTAACGTAACATAAAAGCACACATTCAGATATTTTCTGATTTAAAAAGAAACTTCCCCTAAAAGTGACTGATGCTTCTGATGTTATCTAAAATACATAATACAATACACAAGTAATAGTCTACCTGGAAAATTACAGAATTACAACCCAGGGCACTAACTTGGAATGAGGAAGAATTCCAGATGGAAGTCTTATTGAAAAATAATAAAGCTTTTCTTCAGTAAGATACTTATCTAAAAGAATCTTGGTTCTAACACACTATCACAAGCAGATCGTGAAATATTATACAATTTATGACATATAGAGAATCAGAGAAAGTACTAGCAAATTGCCAATGCAATTTAAGAGAATAAATAGTATTTATTATTATTTATTATAGTACAAGCCCATTTTAACTGGGGAAAATGATTTCCCAACTTGGAAAAATTATGAACTCAATTAAAAATCCAGCTTGCAAAAGAGGTTACACATCTATGAATTTGTGAATAGCGTAGGCTTACAAGTCAGTATCCATACTGATACTACAGCATTTATTATTTGTGTATCTTATATGCCTTTTTGGTTAGGAGGTGCTTTGAGAGCACATGGCAAGTAGGAAAGTCTGGGCATGGGTCTCACTTTGGAAACTTAGCTGTTGCACCTTTGGGCAAGTCACTTAGTTTCTAGGTTTCGGTTACTTCATTTGTACTCTAGGAGGCAGTAATACTCTTCTGTCCTTCCTCCCCCCTCCCCCCCCCCCCCCCCCCCCCCCGCCTTCGTGAAGCAATGTATAGGGGAAGAAGGGCATAGACTTTGCAGAGATACAACCAGAGAGCTTTCCGTCTACACCTACACTTGCACATGTAAGGTCTGGGATAAGTTCCTTACCTACTCAAGCCTCAGTTTCATCATCTATAAACTTAGAATATCACACCTAGGAAGATGTCATTAGGATTAGAGAAAATACATGTAAACATTTGGCACGTACTAAAGCTTTAGTAGCTACTAATGCTTGGGGCCCATTTTGTAAACTGCATTATATATGTAAGGTATTATTCTATGATCTGTTTCTTCAGAAATCATGCGGTTTCTTAGTTGACACACTAACCATAACATTTCTCCCATAGTCTTTATATATGAATATATTTTCTTTTATGGATTGGAAACCCATTGTGATACTGTCCTTGTGAAATTTATTATGAGACTATGAAATTAGCAAACCACCAATGAGGAGATCTCTGATTCTTCCTCCTTTGCTGCATTCTAGTCTATAGTCTGCAATGAATTTTCAATCTATTTATTCATATTTTTATAACTCATTCAACAAACACCTGCCGAGGGCTTACTATGTGACAAAATCTATGCTATAAGAGAAGTTAGCCTCTATATTTTATTACAGATGGTTTCATGAAATATTATGACAAATTCCTATCGTAATATAGCAAACTTAGAAAATCTTACAGTTCATGTAACTTATAATGGGAATTAAAAATACGTTTTGACAATGTTACATATCCTCTAGAAAATAATTATATGCAAATTCTTTTCACAAAAGTTACTAAATTAGATCCAAAGTGTTTATGAAGATAATCCAAGGAAAGGGATTTAGAAAAGAAAACAACTTTAATATTATCATATCTGTGACTCAGTATTATCTTTCAGAGTAGTTTTTTAAAAGATTTTATTTATTTATTTATTTACTTATTTATTTATTTGAGAGAGCAGGGAGAGGGACAAGCAGACTCCATGCTGAGCACAGCGCCTAATTCGGGCATGGACTTGATATGAGGCTTGATCTCATGACCCCAATATCATGACCTGAACTGAAATCAAGAGTCAAAGGCTTAACCAACTGAGCCACCAAGAATCAGAGTAGATTCTAAAGGGTTTTATATCTAGAATGATTTAAAACTAGGCCACAGTTGGAAGCAATTAAGACATTATTCTTCTGTTTTACTTCATTTTCCTTAAAAGTCATAAGCCATAGGCTAGTTCTACTAATGGAAAATAACTGAATTTCACAATACATATAGGTATGTATTTTTGTGATGTTCTAGGACATTTCCTTTAATCATTATAAACACAATTCATCCCAACTATCATTATAAACATAATCCATTTTAACAGAAATTGATTGTTTCCAATGTGTGGCAACAGCAAACTGGAATGATGAAAGTAGAAATATAGAAGGGTTTGGCAAACTACTGCTTGTGGACCAAATCCAGCCCCATACTTGCTTTTGTAAATAAAGTTTTATTGGAACACAGCCAGGTCCATATGTTTACACATAATCTATGGATGCTCCTATGATATGTTGGCAGGCTTGAGTAGTTGTGATAGAAATGGTGTGGCTTACAAAACGTAAAATACTTTCTACCTAATCTTACAGACAAGGTTTGTGAACTCCTGCTTCATAGTAAAGGTAATAAAGAATTTCCATGCCAATTTTGAGTACTGATACAAAAATTAGGAAGGAATTAAAGGAGATATTTAGTTGTATATTTAGTTCCTTTTAGGTTTGCGCGGAATGCTTACTGGACACACCAGAGGTAGGACACATGCTACACATTTGAGTAGACAAATTCTCCACATGCAGTCCTTGCTGGGCTAATGGGCTGTGCTGCTCCCCCACTGATACAATAAAAATTCCAAGTGTTGTCCCATCCGTGACAAATGCCCACCAGAATTGCATAATCATCCTTCTTTTTTGGGAGCTGGGGATTTTAGTTTGTCTATTTTTTGTTCTTATTGGAAATATTGTGAGATTCTATAGTTCTGTAAACACTGTAGTTCATTTAATAGAAAATGACCATCATAAGTAAAATAGAAAAAAAGAACTAATTGTTACCTGCATGTTGTTCTTCAATCCAGACTTGCAAATACATGAAAAGGAGCAGCCCTGCTACTCCAAATATGAGCACCGAGAGGAAGACTTGTTTGGGGTTCATGACCATTTCAGATGGCTGCATTTCTCCTCGTTTCTGAAGACCACATGATTTGTTTTTCCATAGAGCTTGGATCCTTTGTTCTATTAAGTGCTCATCCCATGAAGTAACCTAGAATTTTAAAAAAATCCACATTGTACCTTGCTCATGACATTTCTTTCCCAATATAGCATAAATATGCAGAGATCAATGATAATGAAGACATACGTGAACTGGAATGTTCTAAAGACAAAAGACTGTAGGAGATTGTCCCTAGAATGGCAATTTTCTATCATAATCTAAGGAAGATATCATCCCATGGTTAGTAGATAACACCCTCACATTTAATTACGTACAGTATAGTCAGACTTAAGCCACCCTATATTGGAAAGAGTAAAGTAGGTTCAGGTTATCTTCAAATGATTGTGAGGGGAAATAAGACTATCAGAATAGACTGCTGAAGGAGTTTTGAAAAACATGTTCCTAGAATAAAGGGGGAAAAAATCACTTCCTGACTGAAAAATATATAAAGTTCAAAAATGGAGGGTTCAATCTATCATTTCTCTCTCATGTATAAGTAATAGATTTCTCCACCTGAAAGAGTACATTTAAAATCCTTCCAACACACAAAAGAATAAATATTAAAAGGTCAGATTTAAAGGGCTTCTCCCACAAGAACATGGCAGTACAGAAGTCAGCCTCCGATTACAGAAATCTACCTCCCTAATGAAAGATTTAAAGAAATATTGAAATGACTTTGTTTTAGAACAGTCTCATTTAATGTAATCCTACCCTTTTACTTTTGTAAGCCGCAGCTACATTTGAGAATCTATTGAAAATGCAAACCATCTTGTTAGACAAATATAAACACACACAAAATCTTGCATAAAGAGCAGGATGCTTCAGTACTGTCACTGGAACCCAAGTTAAGAAGCCAGCTTCCCATGAACTGCCACGCAAATACGCAGCAGCCTGCATGGTGAGCTCACATAGTCCAGCTAATGAGGCCAAGGTCACTACTTTGTATCTAATGCTGGCCAAAGACCTTGGCTCTGTGCTTTGGCCACTGACCACACCCCCTCTTTGGATGAGCTGAATGTTTTCTCCCTGTGAGGACATCACATCCACTGCTGTGTCTAAAAATGATCTCTTTTTTCTCTAAATATGTCTCAAAAACTTCTGGGAGAATATTGGTCTAGCTTTTTTAAGAGGTGCTTGGTGAGATGCAAGGTAAAAGTTAAAAACCTGCTATGAGGAATTTTGGGCTGGTAAAAGGATAAGATTTACCTGTTCTTGGCAAAACCAACTGGCAAAACAATTTTCATGTAAATGGTGGGCTTGAAAGGTAACCTATGAGATCAGCATTATAAGGAAATGTAGTATGGTGATCACTTGATTAGAAAAAAATTCAGGGGTGCCTAGGTGGCTCAGTTGGTTAAGTATGTGCCTTCATTTTTTTTAAGTGTGTGCCTTCAGCTCAGGTCATGATCCCAGGGTCCTGGCCGAGTTGGGCTCCCTGCTAGAGGGGAGTCTGTTTCTCCCTTTCCCTCTGCCCCTCCACCCAACTTGTGCTCTCCTCTCTCAAATAAACAAAATCTCTAAAAATGAAAGAAAAAACAAATCCAGCAAATAGTTAAAAGTGTGCATGTAGAACAACAAAAAGTCATGTTATAAATACATTTTTTCTTTATATTTTTATTATTACCCAGAAGGGGCCCGAGGAATTGCAGTGATTGTCAGTATTAACTGAAGAGCTTTCTAGAATCCACTTGTCTGAATCACCTGAGGAAGGGGTTAGTGTTAATATATTCCTGAGGGCTTTTGAGCATTTCAAGCATTTTCTCCACTTTGCCAGTAGAGTAAGTTTTTAAACAAGTAGAAGAGCTGAGAGTATCGTCATATGCTATTTGATGGGTGGTGCTTTGCTCTTACATTGATTCAAAACTAAAATCTCATGGGCTTTCCAAACATATGCAACACAGAAGAGTTCCCGAGGGAGATCTGCAATTTGAGGTGTTCCAAGATTGAGTCCCTCAAGGAACTACGAAGAGAAGCCAGCTTTCTCGTCTTGATGCTGCAGTTAAACAATGAACAGACAATTCCTGGGTGCACAAGAAGATTCAGATAGGAGAAACCAGTTAAACAAAATCCAGTACTAACAGAGAAATAGCTGTTTACAAGAAGAAAGAGACTTTTACAATCTGTCTACATAATTAAAACTTATCTCAGAAGAAAGAGGATAGAAGAAAATGCATAAATCAGAACAGAGCCACGAACCTGTGGGAATAGTAGATGTGAACGCCAAAAGAGGTACTCCTTGAGGGTTTGCAGAGGAAAATTATTACCTACGACGCTGGAAAGAGATGAAGAATTTGCCCTTCCTTTCTTCAGGAGATGTTGCTCTACTCTGACATATCCTCCTGGGTAAGAAGTCAGGAGAAAACCCATAATTGTTATTATGGCAGATGTGAGTAGGATTGAGTGATTAAAGCCACAAGGCAGAAAGGCAATCTGGTGTAAAACGAAGAGATACGTTTGATTTTCTCCCATCTCAGTCCATTAACCCAACGTTGGCATTAGGAAATGGCTCTCATTAAACAAAGGTGAGGCAGGAGGAGCAGCAGTACTGCTTTAAGCAAACCTGAAGGTCAGTTGTGATGGGAAAACACACCTATTTGGAGATCGTACATCTACCTCTACGCCTGCAGGAAAAGTGCAGACTACTGGAGACTGAAATTACTTGGAATAATGCTATTTTATGTACAAGCATTATACATTTCTACGGTCAGAGGCTTCCTGTATTTCATACAACTCCTTCCTCTCCCCAGTCTAAACACAGTACCTTGAACCTAACCAGTACTCAACAGTGTGCACTGCACTGAACTGAATTTGGAGCTCCAATAACAAAATACAGGTAAATGAACTAGTTTTCCAGTTGTACTTATAAATCCTTAGTCCTAACTTCCAAATGAAATCATGAAAGAGGAATCTATGTGGCTTTGTTAAAAGAAATACATATTTATTTTGATTTGCATATCCTATTGATTTATCCCAAACTAACACAAATAGATATATAAAAATAATGGTTTCACCACATTATCTATTTTCCAACACTTTAGAAATTATCCTTTTAAGATGTTCAACATCAGGGCAGCCCAGGTGGCGTGATCCTGGAGTCCCAGGATCGAGTCCCATGTTGGGCTCCCTGCATGGAGCCTGCTTCTCCCTCTGCCTGTGTCTCTGCCTCTCTCTCTCTCTCTCTCTCTCTCTCTGTGTGTGTGTGTGTCTCTCATGAATGAATGAATAAAATCTTTTTTAAAAAATTGTAAAAAAAAAAAGATGCTCAACATCATTAATCATCAGGGAAATGCAAATCAAAAGCACAATGAGATATCACCTCAAGCCTGTTAGAATGGCCATCATCAAAAAAGACAAGAGATAACAAATGCTGGCATGGATGTGGAGAAAAGGGATCACTTGTGCACTATTGGTGGGACAGTAAACTGGTGTAACCACTAATAGAAAATTGCATAGAGGCTCCTCAAGCAATTAAAAACAACTACCATGTGATCCTGCAACTCCACTTCTGGGTATTTATCTGGAGGAAATGAAAATACTATGTCAAAGAGATACCTGCACCCCCACTTTCACAGAGGTGTTATTTACAATAGCCAAGACATGGAAATAACTTCAGCGTCCACCAATGGATGAACGGATGAAGAATATTACTCAGCATATTCTTACTATTCTTAAGGTGCCATGCATATCAAACTTACATGGTGCTGTATGTCAGTTATATCTCAATAAAAGTGGGCAAATTATTTTAAATAAGTATGGTTACCAATAGAAGCATTTTAAGACTTTAGTATACTTATCAGATGGAGGCAATTTATTTGTTTTATTTTTAAAAATTTTTTTAAAGATTTATTTGAGAGACTGTGTCAGTGGGGGGAGGGGAAGAGGGAGAGAGGGAGAGGGAGAATCTCACATTCACACGGGGCTCAATCTCATGACCCTGAGATCATGGCCTGAGCTGAAACCAAGAGTCGGATGCTTAACTAACTGAGCCACCTGAGTGCCCCTAGAGGCAATTTATTTAAAAGGAAATCATGAGTTGTCCGGTTGGACAGAAGTCTATGATTTTAGGGAGGGAGTTTTGAAATGTAGAGTATGGTTTGGAACAAATTGGCATAAAACATTCTGGCACAGAAGAACCTCAAAGTCAGGAGATCACCTGTCCTTACCCTCTACCTTAGGAGGACCTCAGTAGTTCCTGTCATTCTCTATCTCGTTCTCATACTCGAGAGAGTAAGAGACCATCAGGGATGAACTTCCTCAATTTACCACCTGCTCTCACAAAGTTTACTACCATCTGTCTCTGCCCACAATTCTATGCCTCAATCACTTCCAGACTACTGTGAAACTCAACTCCATAAATACTATGCCAACCTGGGTCTTTTCCTGAACCTCTTCCTCCAGTGACTTCCTCTATAACTCCTCCAGCGACTGCTCTACTGCTGTCATTCCCAGATGAGCCTGAAGACAGCACTCTGCCCTGGCTGTCTCAGATGCCTCTCTCCCAGACATCTCTCCACCCACAGCTGTCCAGGAAGCCAGAAGATGTGAGGAGGCTCACAAGTTGTGTAGGTTCTGAAAGTTTATAATTCCCCGGGGTTTTATTTTGTTTTGCTTTTTTCCTATTCTACTTACCACCTCTATGAATTTCCTGCTTCTATCTCTTCCTCATTTTTCTTATTGATGTGTAGTTCCCTTTGCATTTTGGATGGCAATTCTTTGTCAGTTATAGACAATACAAAAATCTTTCTTTTTCTTTCCTTCCATCCTCCCCCACTCCCTTCTACTGCTGGTGGTGTGGTTGTCTTATCATGAAGAGGTTTTAAGTCAAATTTTGTCATATTTTTCCTTCTTGATGTATCAGCTAGAGTCTTAAAAAGAAAGCACAGAATATACTCAAGCTCATGAAATTGTGGAGAGGTTAGTAATAGGACAATTTCCAAAGACTGATCAGCATTTTGAGAAACTAACAAAGAATTGAGTAGTTCCCAAGGGTCAGTAACAGCAACCACTCTTAGAAGCCAAGTCAGGAAGTAGAGAGCTATTCTTGGAGGGGGTGGAAGGAGAAGGCTGGCTGATGAGAGCTGTCATTTATTGCACAGAGACATAGACAACATGATCTACTGGGTGTTAAGAGAACCAGAAGAATCACTCTTCTATCCTCAATTTCTTCCTGGCCTGAAGACCTTGTTAGTGACTCCTGTTTGGCAAACCCTGTTGAAAGCCTATTTGGCAACCACTGTTGAAAGAGGAGATCCTGCCATTTGGGACAACATGGATGAAACTTGAGGGCATTCTGCTAAGTGAAAGAAGTCAGACAGAGGACAAATACTGAATGACCTCATTCATATGTGGAATCTAAAAAAGCCCCCTAAGCCCCAAAACTCAGGGAAACTTTTTATGCAGCACATTCTGGTAAGCCTCCCAAATCACAGAGCAGGGTAGGGCATGGTAGAGATGGGAGATATCAATTCTGTGTTCTTTATGAATTTCCCAAGATAATATTCCTTATCCTCAAATATTAAAATTATTCTTCTGTATTTCCTTTCAAAAATTACAAAGTTCTGTTCCTCATATTTAGTACTTGAATCCACCTGGAATTTATTTTACGTACGTTATAAGGCATCCATTCCATACAGATACCACTTGTCCAACTCTTTTAATTGAGGTTATCATTTCACTACTGATTTTTTTTGTTACACTACTGATTTCTAATGATTTTCTTATATTTCAAAGTCTTATATATATTTGTTACTGCTTCTAGATACTATTCTGTTCTATTGGTCCAATGTCATATGTTTGTATGAACATCTGGACCTATCTTGGAGGAATGGAAAATGAATCTGATTACTGATTTAATTTTCTTAATGGTTATTTGTTTATTCATTCTACTTTTTTGAGCCAGCTTTAGAAAATTACATTGCCCACACAATTATCATTTCCTTTGGGTTTCCAAATGTACCAGCATAAAGTTGTTCATGGGATTTTATGATTTTAAAGATCTTTCATAGCCTTAGGTATAGCCACCTCTCCATTCCTAATATTATGTACTTGTGTTTCTTTTCTTTGATCATTCTTGCTAGAGATTTGTCTGTTTTGCTGAAAAGTATATTGCAATTCCTCTCTCTTTTTTTTCTTGGTTTATTTGTTCTGTTTCACTGATCTCTTCTATCTTTCTTTCTTTCTTCATTCTACTTCTTTATGGATATCTGTTGGGTTTTTTTTTTTTTTAGTCTTTTAATTGAAAATTTATTCATGTATTTTAGATCTTTCTTTTTTTATAAAATACATTTACATAAGGCCGCGAATTTCCTCCAAAACTACTTTAGCAGCAAATTGCATTTTTTAAAAGATTTTTTTATTTTTTATTTATCCATGAGAGACACAGAGCGAGAGAGAGAGAGAGAGGCAGAGGGAGAAGCAGGCCCCATGCAGGGAGCCCAATGTGGGACTCGATCCCGGGTCTCCAGGATCACACCCTGGGCTGCAGGCGGCACTAAACCGCTGTGCCACAGGGCTGCCTACAAATTGCATTTTTATGTGTAGTACTTTCATTGTCATTCAGTTCTAAATATTCTAAATATTTTGTAATTTAAATTGTTTTTGTCTTTTTTTTGCTTTTTACTTTCTTGTATTTCTTAGAATTTTCCTGAAGTTATCTAATTTTCTCTGTTCCTTTATGCTTTCTCTGAATCCATAGATTTTGTTAGCTAAGCTATACTTTAAATTAAAAAATAAAACTTTCTTAGCTATGAATTTTTTTTAAGATTATATTTATTTTTTTCATGAGGGACACAGAGAGAGAAGCAGAGACACAGGCAGAGGGAGAAGCAGGCTCTTTGCAGGGAGCCCGGTGCAGGACTGGATCCCAGGATCCTGGGATCATGACCCGAGCCAAAGGCAGATGCTCAACCACTGAGCCACCCAAGCGTCCCAGCTATGAATTTTTCTAATAGTTTATGGTTTTCATAGGAACTTCGGCATGCTTTAAACAGACACTGAATTATTTCCTCATCCTAATCATGTTTGAGATTTTCTATTTAAGTTCAATTATTTAAAGGAAATATTTATTATCAGTTATTAAATAAATACAATTGTTGGCATTTTATCATCTGTTCAGTGTTAATTTTTGAGTGCTATACCTTCTTAGTTCACTTTCTTTCTTATTGAAATATAGCCTTAAATATTTCTTCTAGTGAATATCTGAGAGTTAAATTATCTTTGATTTTGTATGTACAAAATTATCTTATTTTTGTCCTCATTCTCGAATGATAGTATGGTTAAATACGAATTCAGGTTAAATTATTTTCTCTCAGCACTCTGAAAATTAATAACCATTCTTTTTCTTTCTAAGCTATAATCGGGGTTAATTTTTCTGAGAAATTTTTCTAACTTACCAATTTCTCCATTTTTGTCTATTCCAGTGTTTATTCTATTGTATTTTTTCCAACACTTTTATAGTATCTCAATTTCTCCTTCTCCATATCCATTTATTCTTGTTTCATTTTGTTAGCCAGGATGCAGTAGGAAGTTACTCAAATAGGAGGGCCGAAAGCAGGGAAGGATTGTGTTTCGTTTTACGGAACCAACAGTTCCAACCAAGGAGATGCCCAACTAAGTGTTACATTGATAGCGCCCTGCTAAATGAGCCTGTTTGAGGGGCACCTGGGTGGCTCATTCGATTGAGCATCTGACTTCATTTCAGGTAAGGGTCGTGATGTCAGGGTCATGGGATTGAACTTGTGTAGTGCTCTGTGGTTAGTGAGGAGTCTGCTTGAGATCCTCTCTCTCCCTTTCTCTCCCCCTCTTCCCTGCAGGCATGTGCTCTCTTTCCCTAAAATAATAAATGAATCTTTAAAAAAGAATGAGCCCATTTGAGCTGGAATGGAGCTGAAGACCTGTGCAGAAGCTCCCCTAAGTTTCTTGAAGTTACCTTTAGGTCATTATAATACTAAGTATGGGCAAGTTTTCTGCCATTTTCTGAACATATGACATAGGTACTAGCATGTTGACCTGCTCGGCATGCACAATTGAACTAAAGTGTTTGTGTTTATTCAGTGTCTGTTCTCTAATACAGTGAATAAAAGCTCCCTGTATTAACCCCATGTAGAGACAGTGCTTTGAAAGCAATCTCCTAGTCACCATACTTACAACAAATAATAAAAAGTTCTTTCCTTTCAACATTTCTTTGGGTTGTGTTCAATTTGGTGCACCCCAAGTGGTGAACCTCTCTTGAGTTTGGCTACATATTTTCTCTGCTTTTCTAGTTTGTGAGATTGTTATTTAAAATAAAAAAAAATATATGTTTGGTCTTCCTCCCTGTTTCTCACATTGGGCTGCTAAAATCCTTGACATTTCCTCAGTGATAAGTGATAAAGGTGTCTTGTTATGTTAACAAGGTGACTTGGTCAAATAAGGATGGATGCTGGTTGCCAAGAGAACTAACCTTGATAGGGAGTTGAGACTTTCAGTCTCAACCCTTGACCTCTGGGGAGAGGTGAGGTGCTGGAGGTTGAATCAACCACTGGTGGCCAACGATCTAATCAGTCATTCCTATGCAATATTAGAAGCTTTCATAAAACCCAAACCCACAGGGTTCAAAGAACTTTCAGGTTGGTGAACCAGAATGCATCCATATTAATGTGATACATTCCAGTTCTGTTGGGACAAAAGTTCTTGAGCTTGGGACACTTTTTTGCCTTATGTAATTCATCTGGCCATTCATCTATATCTGTTATAATATTCTTTTATAATAAACCAGTAATCTAGTAAGTAAAATGTTTCCCTGAGTTCTGTCAGCCTCTCTAGTAAACTAATGGAATCTGAGGAGGGGGTTGTGGCATCCTCCAATCTACAGCCAGTTGGTCAGAAGCAAGGTGACAATCTGGACTTGTGACTGACATCTGAAATGCAAGACGGGGGTAGTGGGGTGGTTGGTGGTGTGGATAGCAGGAGGGAGAAATCTTGTCAGACTGAGCCCTTAATTTGTGGGATCTGATGCTATCTCCAGGTAGATGGTGTTGTAACTGAGTTAAATTTATGTGATGCCTGGTTAGTGTTCATGGAGAACTGGAGAACTGCTTGGTGGTATTGGATAAATCACACCTACCAGAAAGTTTTATACACTTTTACTAGAAACTATCCTTTACTATGAATATTTTATATGTATTTTAAAGTTTTTGTCAGACCATACAAAAACTTAAAATTTGCTTGTAATTTTGCTCATAAATGCCTTAGCATTAGATTTATTCATGATCTTGGAATGCTTATGAATAAGCTCATGAATAAGCTCATTTAGGATGGAAGAGTTTTTAAATTTTTATTTCCCTTTTTCTCTCTTTCCCCATCTTCTGCCTCTCTGTGCCATTCCTTCCTTATCAAGTAATTCTGCAGTGGCCTCCAAGTTGTACCTTGGGCTCCTATCCAGAGCTAAGGTTCACCATTGTGGGCTTGGCGTTTCTGACCTAGGGTGACACTGGGGCTATTGTAAACCAGTCAATGAACCTAGCTTCTAGTTCCCACATGGGAGCTAAACTCCCAGACAGCCCAGCAGCTTCCATACTCAAAGCGTAACTGACTCATAATTTCTGCCTATTTCACCAGTTTTGTTTACTTCTGTTTATGATATGGAGTATGGTTTAATGTTTTTATTCTTTTTTTGAGTTCATCTTCCACTGGCCTGAATGGACTAGGATACTAAAACATTAACAGATGTCCTTTTCTTGACCAGAAATCCCCATGTAAACTTTTCAGATTTAATTTTATCTGTAAAGATGGGACAGTGAAATCTGTACTATGCATCTGACAGTTTTAGAATATATTAAGTTAAACAGAATATGTGATCTTTTAGAAAAGTATAGATAAAGTGTAAAATTATAAAGCATTTTGCTTATCTGGTTTAAGGAAATTAAAGTTTTCATTTGCTAGGTATTGTGGGCATATAAACTCTTAAAAAATATATTGCCTTTATCAACCATAGTGAGATTAGAGTGTGGTATGTAGTCAAAGGATATTTTGTCAATTATGGACAGTGTTTTACTTAAAGGGAAAAAATGTAGATAGCACTCACCTTATTTAGTTATTGTAAATGCATTATCAGTCATAATACCATAAATCTTGACTGAATTACTCTTAGTTGAATGAGAAATGTGAAAATTATTTATATTTATTACTTAATGCTTTTACTATTTTGGATGTTAAATAACTATTTTAATCCATTTTATTATTGTGCAAATTCTGAAATTCTATAGGCAATTTCTATATATGTTCATTCAATCCTCAAGCAATTTTTAAAGCTATGGTTTTGAAATAATTTTAGACTCACATAAAAGTTGCAAAGATAGATTCCCTACCTACCCTTTACTCAACTTCCTCCAATGATACCATTTTACATAACCATAGAACAATTTGTCAAAGCCAAGAGCTTGACCATAGTACATGTGGAAGGCAGACTAATGCCCCCTTCCCCAAAGAGTCATCCCCTTCTCATTGGAGCCTGCAAATATATTATCTTACCTAGCGATGGGGAATTAATGCAGATGGAATGAAGGTTTTGCTAATCAACTGATCTTAATTTAGGGAGACTATTCTGGATTACCTGGGTGGGCCCAATGTAATCACAAGGGTCCTTAAAAGTGTAAGAGGGGAGCAACAGAGGAAGTCAGAGTGCTATGATGTGAGAAAAACTCAACGGGTTCAGTTAGCTTTGGAGATAGTGGAGATGGAGTAAGGGATCATGAGCCAAGGAATGCAGGTGGCCTCAAAAGGACAAGAAAGAAAATGAATCCTCCCTGGAGACTACAGGAAGGAACATGGACCTGCGGACACCCTGACTTAGTCTGTCACACTTCTGAACAAAGAACTGCAAGATCATACATCTGTGCTGTTCGAACCGCTCAGCTAAGATTTGCTAAGATCTGTTAAAGCTGCAAAGAAAATACGGTACAATACTATTATAAAGTAACATTTTAAAAGGAGACAGTTTGTGAAATTGCTATGAATGGGTAAAATAATACTGATCTTTTCAAATATTTTTCACGTGGTTTCTTAAGCATAGTGTTTTTTGGTCTATTTCTGTGATGGCACAATTGTTCAATTTTTTGTTCTGTTTTGTCATACAGAACACAGAAACATATTCCTTTACTAGACACTAATTTATAGGTGCTTCCTTATGTATTCTGTTACTTTGATTTCCTGTATAATTTATTTAACGGGTACCTTCCACTTTTAGCTGTTGTAATTAAAATTTAATTATAATTAAAGTTTTTAACAAGACAAGGCTTTGCCCTTATATTCTTTGTTTTAGATGAAGTAGTTTTAAACTCACATTTTATATCCTCATGTTCAGTGCAAAGTTGTTCGTCTGCTTTTAGGCAAATAATAGTCTATCTTTATAGACTACATGAGACTAAAAGTAAAAGCCCTCGCAAACATTTAACACAAACATTTGTGTTGGGGGGGAGACCCCTTATAGAGATTATTGTTAAATGAGTTATTCATCTCATCCCTTATGTTTACTTGTTCCCTATTCTAATGTGTTAAATACAGAGAACACAACAATGTTATATTTTACATTTGTTTAAGCATTGTCACCAGAATTTGAGGCATGGAGTCAATCAGGAGTCGTCAGGATCACATTAAGTAACACAGAGATGGCCAAATTCTACTTTATCAAAGGGATCTGTGAAGATAGAGGAAGGCCTGGAAAAGTTCTCTGGAGTCCTGGGATTTGGCCAAGGTGGTACAAGAACATGGCAATTTGAGTGGTCATGTCTGAGACGATTTGAAGCAGTCATCGGCAAGGGCTTATATCAGATAAGGTGAGGGAGTTAGCAAGTCCAATGAAACAACTGGGTGTTATTAAGAGTAGTTAATAATGTAACCTAAGAAGTGCTACATGAGGGATCCCTGGGTGGCGCAGCGGTTTGGCGCCTGCCTTTGGCCCAGGGCGCGATCCTGGAGACCCGGGATCGAATCCCACATCGGGCTCCCAGTGCATGGAGCCTGTTTCTGCCTCTGCCTCTCTCTCTTTCTCTCTCTGTGACTATCATAAATAAATAAATAAAAATTAAAAAAAAAAAAGAAGTGCTACATGAGAGATGGCTTCCAGTTCACAACTGGAATCAACTGTGGTATAAGTAACAGAAATGGGTAGGAAACAAGTAAGAAGCAGAATTAAAGAATAAAGTGGGTGGTGTGGTGCCTCCCTAATGTTCCTTCTGGTTGTCTGTATGGAAGCCACACCATTTAGGACAGAGTCCTCACCTCCAGCTCCAGTGACAGGCCCGAAATAGTGTAAACCTAACAGGAAATTAATCCTAAACTCCTCGTCAAAACAGTTGGTTCAGGAATGGCCTGCTGTATTAGTTTCCTGGGGCTGCCATAACAAATGATTACAAACTTGGTGGCTTAAAACAAAAGAAATTTATTCTCTCATGGTTCTGGAAGCTGGAAATCCAAAATCAAGGTGTAGTCAGGGCTATAATCCCCCTGGAGGCTCTAGGGGAGAATACCTCCTTGCTGCTTCTGGCTTCTGGTGGCTCCAACCTGTTTCCAATTTCACACAGCCACAGCCTTCTCTGTGTGTTTTATAAGGATACTTGTCATTGGATTTAGGGCCTGCCCAGATAAACCAGACTGAGTTTATCTTGAGATCCTTAATTTAGTTACACCAACAAAGACCTTTTTTCCAGATACGATCCCAGGTTCTGGGAGTTAGGTAACCCAGGGGGTGAGCTACGCAGAATAAAATTTTGGTTGGCTGGTCATGGGAGGTGATATTTTTCTCTCGCCATGAATGTGACTAAGAAAGCAAATAGTTCATGCTGTTGCTGGAAGCCTCTGGCTTTTCTGATGGAAGCTGGCCTGAAGAACAAGGCAGCACAAAGGAAGGCAACCTGACACCTGTAGAGAAAACAGAAAACTCTGACTGGCCCCTGACTGTGTTCACTTGATCTCTGTATTTGTAAATTAGGAGAGCCAATAGATTTCCTTTATTTTTCAATCTACTACAACGCAAGTCTAAGTACAGTAAGAGAACTAAGTAATAAGCTATATTTTGAGTGTAGCAATTTTTGCAGCATATTCAGAAATAAATGGAAATAAAAGTACTAACATTTATTTATTCAACAGTTATTATATTCTAGGCACTATTCTAAGCATTGATTATTTAATTTAATTTTCATAATAAACCTTTTATCTTTCCATACAAGAAATCTGCAGGACAAGTTTATGTAACCATACAGTCTGATGCAGAGTTCAGTGAGAGATGAGGTGAGAGGTGCAGGTTGAGACACACCACAGCCTTGATGTCAACTATGGTGATCACACTTGTCCTGTGGACATGGAAGAACATAAGACAGGTCTGAAGGGAGTGGAATGATCAGGCTTGCACTTTGGGAAGATCACTTTATGTGAAGACTGGACCAAAAGGCCATTGGCCAAGAAATCCCTAGAACGGAATTGGACTGGGTTATATTCCATTCCAAAAATCCTTTTTTTGTTTATGAACATCCTCTAGTCTTTCATTCCTGGAGGCAGTTTACTATAGCCTAAGTTAAGTATGTAGTTACTTTCTTTGTTTTGTTTTGTTTTTATTGTTTTTATATTTTTTAATTTAAATTCAATTTGCCAACATATAGTAGTATAACATCCAGTGCTCATCTTATCACATGCCCTCCTTAATGCCCATCGCTCAGTTACCCCATCCCCCCACCCACCTCCCCTTCTGCAAACCTTTGCTTTCCAGAATTAGGAGTCTCTCATGGTTTGTCTCCCTCTCTAATTCTTCCTCACTCAGTTTCCCTCCTTTCCCTTACAGTCCCCTTTCACTATTTCTTATATTCTGCATGAGTGAAACCATATAATAACTGTCTTTCTCTGATTTGCCTATTTCATTCAGCATAATACCCTCCAGTTCCATCCAAGTAGAAGTAAATGATAGGTATTCATCTTTTCTGAGAGTCGAGCAATATTCCATTGTGTATATATATCACATCTTCTTTAACCATTCATCTGTCAAAGTATGTAGTTACTTTGTATTACATACAAAATATATACTATACTACATCCATACTATGTTATTATGTAGTGTGTGGTAGTTAAGTAGGAAGATTCTGGAGCCTGAACGCCTGGGTGCAAATTACAGTTTGAGGATTTCCTAGTTCTGTGATGCAGCTTATTATGTAACCTTTGTGTGCCTCAGTTACCCCACATCTAAATTGGGGTAATAAAAATACCTACCATGTGAGGTTGCTGTGAAATAAGTTAATATGTGCAAAATATTTAGAAGGATTCTTGGCCCATAGAAGCAATATTAAGATGTTAATATCTTTACAGTCTGTGTGCCCAGCATGGAAACACATGTACTATACCTAATCTACAGGTATCTGTTGAAAGATTGGGTATTTTTACTTTAAAAGGCAGTCTGTTTTTGCTGTTAGAGAGGTTCAGTCTTTCAATTCCAGCCAATTCAATCCTACCAATATACATCCATTAGGTTCAAATACAATCATGGCCCTGTATTTAGTGCCAGACACTGTATGCAAATCCAAAATGTGTAAGATTCAATCTCTGATCTTTATCAGAGAATATCTGAACCTACTTACTCATAATTTGTACAAGTTCGTTCTGGTAGAGCCTTCAAGAACAACTCATAACAAATCTGTTCTCCTTTACATGACAGACTTTCCAATTATTGAAAACAATTATCCTGTCTACCATTAATCTTTTTTACTCCAGGATAAACAATAAATAAATACACACAATTCCTACAGCCATTCCTTACAGGACAGGGTTTAGGAGCATTCAATCAATTTAATCAGCCTCCTCCAGACACATCTGAGTTTGTTAATGCTTTTCTTTAAATGCAGGGCTCAGAAGTAGATACAATAATCTGAACATGATTGAATAGATGGATAATGTTATAAGGATTTGTACCATAAAAATAATAGCTAAACTTGAGTGCATCCACAGATAAAATGGGAGAATAAAACAGGTTATAAGTTAGAGCCTTAGGGATTTCCTTTAGTCCAAATAAAAGTGGAATAGAAAGATCTTCTAAAACAAATTTTAAAGAAAGGATTGTGAAATAAATGTCATAGGGAGTATGCAATTATAAAGACAAGATACTATTATATGGTAAGCAATAAATAAAGAATGTTCATTTAATAAATACACATAAGGAAAAGATTTAAAAAAGAACAAGGACAAGCATTAACTATGAAATACAGTCCTCCCTGAAAGTGGAAAAAGTTGAGACCAGAAAAGATGATCTGGTCAATGTGGAAATTACTGAGAGAAGATAAAAAAGGACCAAAGGATTTTGAGGAGAAAAAGTACAAAATGAGAATTTACTATTCCAATCATTGTTTTCAAATGTCAGAAGAGAACAAGACTTCAGTACACAGTAGGGAAGGATAGTTGTTATACATACAAATGTTATTCATAAACACTTGAATAATAATGAACATCCTTAAATAATAATGAAGTACTTTGGGTATTATGTAAATAAGCTATATATGCTAATTTTTTTTTCTCTTTCAATGACAGCAAGACATGAGTTTTTCATGTTGATGAACAGAGTTGCTTTTCAAGGAGACAGTCCAATGTATACAGGAAGTATATAATCTAGTGAGTTTGGAGGGTCATTATAACTGGAAAAGTGATATAATCCAAAAGTAGGATAATGCAAGAGAGAGAGAGAAAACAAAGCAGGGGGGGGGGGAAGGAGAGTGAGAGAATTTTAAGAGCCCCATGGTGACGTATCTACTCTCCAAAACCTCAAAAATCTCAAAAAAAAGAAAAGGCAAACAAAACCTGATGGTATTTAAGAGGCAAGAGGCAATAGAACATTAGGAAGGCATTTTAATCTTTCCATTTATTCCTTATGAGTAGTGGTGGTTACAACTAGTATGTTAGCTACAACTTGAAACGGGTACATTAAACTGGTTTTCAAATGTTAGTTTTTATAGTAAAATAGCAATATTTCCACTTAACTAACATCAAATAGTTAAGACTACTTCTAGCACAAAAATTCTTGTAATAAATAATTTAGACAAAAGTTTGGCATTGCTCTATATTCAACAAAATGTCTAGATATATTTTCTTTTTTAAAAGATTTATTTATTTGAGGAGGGAGGAGCTGCAGTGGAGGGAAAGGACAAATAGACTCTCGCTGAGTGCAGAGCCCAAGAGAGGACTCAATCTCAGGACTCTGAGCCGAAACCAAGAGTTGGATGGACACTTAACCAACTGTACCACCCAGGCGCCTGTAGACATATTTTTAAGTAAGTATTTTTATGGTAAGACAACAAAACACAGATAAATACTATTGTTACTAGTTGCCAACTAGACAAAGTGTCTTTTATATATCATCATGTTACTGCCATATATTACATTTCTAAATCCCCCCTTCTGCTCATCGTAGTAACAATGAAATCCCTGTAAAGGTGTTGTATTTGTAAATTATCCTGCTTCCGTACGTCAGATATATTGGGTAGTTATTTCTGTTAATGATTAATTAGGTTAGACAGTCAATATCTATGTGGAAGATTGATTTTTTTCTTCATTATATATTATCTGGACATCTGATGTGTTCCTTTTGTACAACGTCTCTTATAGAAAGGATAATACTGCTTCTATAGAATAGGAAAATTCAATGGTTAACATAAAGCCTTCTAAAACACTGGAAATAGATGTATATTTTAAAAGGAATATGATTTGTTTCTTACAGATAGTAAAGTTTGTAAGCCAAGCACTCATGGCTAGCTCCAAGCAATCTCATGCAAATATTTATTAAATTCTCCTATGTGCTCCCTCTCTCTCCTCTTGTTTCACATTCTAGCCCATCTGTGCTTATTAGCCTGCAACCATTTAATAGAAAAATAACATGAAAAAAAAAAAACAGCAGAGGTGCTAATCTACAAATCTTGCTTTAAAAAAGGAAAATAAATCTGCAAAAATATCTACCGACGAAAATCATATAGTAGGCTGGTAAGGCATTTTCAGAGAACACACCACAAAAATAGTGCTCATATTACAATATCAAAGTGACTGCCTAAGGTAGTTATTGAAATAAGTACAGATACGTTGGGAAGCCTGAAATGATGCCAACAAAGCAAAGCAGGAATTACATATAACTGAAAATTAGCATTCCATAAAAAAGCAGGAAATACAACACAACATGTAAAAAAAATCATGAAAAAATATTATGAAACCTCAAGGATAGTACAAAATTATGAATAATTTGTGCTGCTTTTAATGCTATTATTGTACTGGTTGGTTTTAATTAATTTAGTTAATTAGTCAAGGAGGAGGATGTCTACATAAATAAGGGCAGACTGGACTCATGTATATTCCCTCTTCAAATTCCTCTAAAATAAAAGCAAAGAAACTAGAAACAAAATACCTACAAAGACAGATAAAGAGACGATAATTACAAAGCAGAGAAAAAAATAAATTTTTAGAAAAATGACATGCAGAAAGAGGAGGCTAACTTAAAAAATCATAAATGCTGAGGTCAATATGTTTTCATAGATACTAACAAGAAATAAAGTGCTACGTGTTATAAAACCCAGGAAAGGTGCACTAAGTTTCCTGGAAGAGGAAAGGCAAGAGAGAAGGTAATAGATAACCAGAAGAGAAGCAAAGTAAAGAACAGGGGAAAAAACATACCAAAACTAACTAAACAGGGATCCCTGGGTGGCGCAGCGGTTTAGCGCCTGCCTTTGGCCCAGGGCGCGATCCTGGAGACCCGGGATCGAATCCCACGTCGGGCTCCCGGTGCATGGAGCCTGCTTCTCCCTCTGCCTAGGTCTCTGCCTCTCTCTCTGTGTGACTATCATAAATAAATAAAAATTTAAAAAAAACTAACTAAACAACAACAAATTCAAATGAACTATCTTTTATATCCTTAGAGAAATAAGAAAACAGTTCCATCAAAGCTAGACAGGACTCCATATTTAATAAAAAGAAAAGAAACCAGAGAGAAAGGGGAAGGAAAGAAAAAAGAAAACTCTTCTAAATGAAAAATATAATCAAAATGAAAACCCAACCTACAGGTTAGAAGATAGGTTAGGATACCTTCTTGGAAGGCAGAGTAAAAGGACAAAGAGATGGGAAATTGGACAGGAAAAAGAAAAGCCAGGAAATATGATTCACCTACAAGATTCAACAACTGATTAAAGGAGTTCCAGACCGAACTGGGAAAACAAAAGGAAGGAGACTATTAGTGATGTATTTCAAGAAAATTTCAGGGAATTTAAGGACATGAATTTAGAGATTTAAAGGGATCATTGAGTACCTTAGCACAATGGATATGAAATAAGCATATCAAGGAAGATCATACTGACATTTCAGAATGCTAGGAAAAAAGAAAAGATTCCATGTGTTGTCAGAGAGAAACAAATGGGTCATATCCAGGGGATCAGGAATCAGAATGATGTCAGACCTGGAACACTGGAATCCAGAATAAGGCAATGGAACAAGAATGTCTTAAAAATTCTCAAGGAAAATCATTTTCGTTTGAAATTCTTAAATGCTATCAAATTCTATCAAAGTCTCAATCAAAGGTGTGGATAGAACAAATATTTTCAGACAAATTCTCAAAAAAATTTACCTCTCCAAAAACTATAGGAGGACCTGATGAAGCAAGGGAGTAAGATAAGAAGAGGAAATGGGATACAGAAAGCTGTAGATCAGAAAAGAAGAAAGATAACATGAGAGAAATTTCTGGTTAGTAGTGAAAGAATAAAAGTTGTGGAACAGGTGTAGAGGGTAAGCAGTTCAAACTAGAGCAGAACAGAGACTTGGGAGAAACTTTTTGTAAATACCAGCAGATTAGCTGATTTGTGGGAACATCTAAGAGGATAGTTAAGCAATGATGAAGACTTTGATCAAATCAGTGATAACTTAGAACATTAAGCAAATGAAAGAGCAAGACACTATTAACTTCAGGAAAAACAGAAAATGTAGGAAAGGAAAAAAATAGATTGAACTGCATGGCTAGGCTATGGATAGCATACACACAACACAACCATGATAAAGAAAGCACTGAATACATATCTAAATAAAATGCTATCACTACATTGTGAGGATAGAATGGTTGGGAAGTCAAGGATCAATATGTGTCATAAAATGAGGAAGGAAAAAGGAGTAGGATAAACTCTTTGATCACAATGGAAAGTAAATGGAAAAAGCCTAAAATTCAAATATCAAGTTCTAACATGTAGATATTGTTTAAAGACAAGGAAGTAATTACCAAAATATGGAAGTTCATATGACTTATAATAGGCAGAACCAGAATCCAAATTTAGTTTGTCTGTCTCCAAATTACATTCTTTCTACTAAACTTAAGTGTACCCCTCAAATACAGTGATGCCAAAATTGTGAGATTCATTAAAATTTGCTCAAAAAGAGCTCATTTACTTTTTTATTACCAAAAGTTACTGAAAATCAGAGTTGACTAAATAAAGTGAAAACCTAAATAAGATATAAGGAGCTATTTGTCTTAAGAAAATATCACCTTTACAACACAGATACTTTTATATCATTTAACCACATCTCAGGAACTCATAAAAGTGGATGTCAAAGCTGAAATATAATGATCATGTATTAATCAGTTGTCCAGGCAAACACAGAGGACTTCCTTTTTATGGCTACACTATTTCCTTCTTGCTATTGCAAAATATGTCCTCTGTATTCCTAACCATTTCGTGCCACTGACCTGTTGACCATTCTGAAAGGTATCACCTCTCTGGTTCCTATGGTGATGGTTGCTTATTTAACCTTTAATAATCTCGCCCATTTCTGTTTTTTCTTTCTTAGAGTTCTATGTTCTCTTCTCTGTTCAGTCCCCCATGAAACGATCTAATCTCTGTAAAGAAGAAAAGGTAACTCATGCTCCAGTTCTAATAGAACTCTCTTTTGCTCTCACATTTTTAAATGTCTACTGGATATTTCCATTACATATTCTACCATTTCTAACACTTCTTAACTGTTCCAAATTTCTTATAATGACAAACGAAGCCCTTTCTGATGTAGCTCTTGACTACTGCCTTAGTTTTATCACACATACCTGGATCTCAGACTTTACTCTTAAGGTGGGATAAACTATTTAAATTCTTAATAACTAACTGCATTCATTTTTGCCCCTGGGCACATGAACGTTCTCTCCTTTCATTTTAAAATCTTCTGCCTACCTCAAGCTGGTCCTTGTTTGGTCTTTAGGACTCATCTTTGAAGTGATGTTCATACCAAACACAATGCCATAGACATGGTGAGTGGAATATAAAGATGCGTTGAATAAATGAACAAAAACTCTTGGGTAGGTAACTTATCTCTAGATAATCTCTTAATTTATCAGTCTTTATTAAATACTGCTGATTAAGTAATTTTCCTTTGCTTAAAAACTCATTAGATCTGGGGCAGCCTGGGTGGCTCAGCAATTTAGCGCCACCTTCAACCCATGGCCTGATCCTGGAGACCCAGGGTTGAGTCCCACATCGGGCTCCCTGCATAGACCCTGCTTTACCCTCTGCCTGTGTCTCTGCCTCTCTCTCTCTGTGTGTGTGTGTGTGTGTGTGTGTGTCTCATAAATAAATAAATAAATAAATAAATAAATAAAAACTATAAATAAAAACTCATTGGATCTTTTTTTTATTGTTGTATGATCTAAAATGGAAAACTCTTCTGTCTGCCTTTTAGGCTCTACATAAGGTGGTCACTATACCTCTACTGCCCCCACAACAGAAAGCCTCTTTTCTAGCATACTGATTCCTGAGCACCCCATGCCCATTAGTACACCAAGCAGGTTGGTTTTTCTCTTTATGATATCTATCCTGGAACTTTCTTCCTTTCTAATCTCTATCCTATAGGATAGTAGTTCAAGGCTAACTTCTTTCATAAAGCCTTCGAACTACTCTAGCCCATATTGATGATAATAGCAACATTTTAGTAATTTATCAAATGTATTTTGAGAATCTGTTATTTGACAGACATTGTTTAGATATTGGGATATAAAAGTAAGCTGGAGAAAAACAAGAAAATAAGTTAAAACAAATTAAAAATATGATTTTAAATTAAAAATATGATTACAAAGTGCGAGAAATGCTAAAAGCAAGGGGCAAGGTAGAGAATTGCTGGGTGTAAGCAGTGAGTTAAATATGCAAGTCAAGATCTTTAAGGCAGACAGAATTCTAAGCTTAAGTTCAATAGGCCCACACCTACATAATTCCCTCCCCTTATGTGGAAATAAGATCTGTAATTTGCTTCTAATGGATAGCATGTGAAAAATGTAAAGATATTTTATAGAATTAATGTCTTAAATCAGTTGCCTTGAATTAATTAGAAGAAAGATTACTTCAATCATGAGAAAGAAGGAAATCCCACCACTTGTGACAACATAGATGAACCTAGAGGACATCATGCTAAGTGAAAGAAGCCAGACCAAGAAAGCTGAATACTATACGATCTCCTTACACAAGGAATCTAAAAAAAGACAAAAAAAAAAAAACAAAAAAAAAAAAAACAAAACAAAAACAAAACCCAAACCAAAAAACAACAAAAAAAGAAATCATAGAAACAGAGAATGGTGGCTACCAGAGGCCAGGAAGTTGGGAAAATAGAGAGTTGCTAGTCAAAGAGTATAAGCCGTCAGGTATAAGATAAATAAGTTCTGGGAATGTAATGTACAGTACAGTGACCATAGTTAATAACACTATACTGGGTACTTGAAAATTGTTAAAAGAGTAAATCTTAAGCATTCTTACCATACATACACAAAAAAGGTAGCTATGTGAGGTTGATAAATATTATAATTAACCTGACTGTGGTAATCATTTCACAATGTATATTTATCAAATCATGTTGTACACACACACACACACACACACACACACACGATAAAATGAGTATCTTGAGTAGGCATAACTTAATCAGGTGATCCTTTTAAGAATGGGCCCAGGATATCCTTAGAGCTAGAGATGCTCTCCTACTGGCTTTGAAGAAGCAAAAAGCTAGCTATGAACTTCTTATGCAGAAGGGCGGCCTTTAGGACTAAGTGAGGGTCTCAGTCTTAAAGCTGTTCTAAGTAAACTCTGTCCCTAAACTCAATAAGCTTACAAGAAGACCCTGGGCTTCAGATAAGAATGCAGCCCAGCGGAAGCTTGATTACAGCCTTGTGATACTCTGAGGATCCAATTAAGTTGCTCCTGACTTCACAACAAAGAAAGACATCAGAGATGAAAAAGGGGCATAACATAATGGTACGGGAGCAATTCTCCAAGAAGATGTTAACAAACCTTAACATATATAACAGGAGAGCATCAAACTATGTGAGGCAAAATTGATCGAACTGCAAGGAAAAACAGATAAATTCACCATTATAATTGGAGACTTCAACAACCTTCTATCAGAAATAAACAGATCCAGGGACATCTGGGTGGCTCAGTCATTTAAGAATTTGCCTTTGGGTCAGGTCATGATCTCAGGGTCCTAGGATCAAGCCCGGCATCAGTTTCCCTACTCAGTGGGGAGTCTACTTCTCCCTCTCCCTCTGCTCCTCCTCCCTGTTCATGCTCACTCTCTCTCTCTTTCTCTCATTCTAATACATAAAATCTTAAAAGAAAAATAAATGCAACAGATCCAGCAGGCAAAAATATAAAAAAGATAAAACATCAGTGAAGGCATAGTTTTACTCAATAATATGATCAGGAAACTGGATATAATGGTTAGCTATACTACTTCATCCAATAATAGCGAAATATACATTCATCTCAAGTGTACATAGAACACATTTACCAAGATAAACCACATTATGGGCCACAAAATAGGAATTAAAATTTTTAAAAGAATAGAAATCACAATGTCTATTCTCATATCACAGCAGAATTAAACCAAAAATCAGTAACAGAAAGATGGCTGGAAAATTCCAAAGTACTTGGAGATTAAACAACACACCTCTAAATAATACATGAGTTAAAGAGAAATTGCAAAAGACATATAAAAATATTTTGAACTAAATGAAAATAAAAAATACAATTATCAAAATTTGTGGTACGCCACAATATCAGTGCTTAGAGAGAAACTTATAGCACTGAATACGTATACTATCTAAAATCAATCATGTAATATATTAGCCTAGGAAATTAGAAAAAGAAGAACACATTAATTCCAGATAAGTAGACGAAAAGAAAAAATAAAATTACAACAGAAATCAATGAAATTTAAAATAGGAAGTCAATAGAGAAAATCAACAAAAACACAAGCCAGTTCTTTGAAAAGACCAATAAAATCAGTCAGTCTCTAGTCAGACTAATTAAAAAAAGAAAAGGAAACAAATTGCTAGTATCAGAAATAAAAGAGAGAATATCAGTACATATCCCATGGAAATTAAAAGCATAATAAATGTTATGAAGAGCTCTATGCCTACCAATTTGATAACCTAAATGAAGGGGACCAATTCTCTGAAAGAATCTGCCAAAATTCACACAAAAAGAGACAATCTGAATAGGCCTATATTCATTAAAGAAATTGAATCAATAGTTAATAATCTTCCAAAATAGAAAGCACCAGACCCAGATGGGTTCACTGGTGAATTCTACCAAATGCTAAGGGAAAAAAATATACCAATTCTTTATATTTTCTTTCAGAGATAGAGACAGAGGAAATAATCCCCAGGTTGGTCTACGAGGTCAGCATTACTTTGGTACCAAAACCAAACAAAGACATTACAAGAAAAGAAAATTATAGACCAAAATCCCTTATGAACATAGATGCAAAAAATCCTCAACAAAGTATTACCAAATCAAATCCAGTAAGTTATAAAAATAATTATACACAATGACCAAGTTGGATTTATCCCACATATGCAAGGCTGATTCAACATTTGAAAATCAATTAATGTAACCCATTATATCAAAAGACTAAGAATGAAAAATCAACAAGTATATCAAAAGATGCAAAAAACAAAAAAGGTTTTGAGAAACTCCAATTCCAATTCATGATAAAAACTCTCAAAATAAACTAGAAATTGAGAACTTCCTCAACTTGATTAAAAAATAGCTACAAAAACCCTTCAGCCAACATTATACTTAATAATGAGAAATTCAAAGTTATCCTACTAAGATCAGGAGCAAGGCAAGGATGTCTCCACTGCTTTTCAACATCATAATGGAAGTCCTGGTCAATACAATAAGATTATAAAAAGGAAATAAAAGGTATACAATTTGGTAAGGAAACATAAAACTGTCTTTGTTCACTGATGACATAATCACCTATGTAAAAAGAGATTTAAAAAATCTCCTCTGGAACTAATAAATAATTATAGTAAGATGGCAGGCTACAGGATAATACACAAATATACAAAGTCAATCACTTTACTATATACCACCAATGAACAAGTGGAATTTGAAGTTAAAAACATAATGCAACTTATATTAGTAACCCACCCAAAATTAAATACTTAGTTATATATAACAAAATATGTGCAAGATCTATAAGAAGGAAACTACAAAGTTCTGATGAAAGAAATCAAAACACTAAATACATGGAGTGATATTTTATGTTCATGGATAGGAAGACTCAATATTGTTAAGATGTTGGTTGTTCCCAATTTGGCCTATAGATTACATGCAATCCCGATCAAAATCTCAGTGAGTTCTTTGTGTGTATCAATAAACTGATTCTAAAGTTTATATGAAGGGCAAAAGACAGTCAATGCAATATTGAAGAGGAAGAACAAAATTTGGGGATGGTGACAATACTTAACTTCAAGACTTAATATAAAGCTACAACAATTAAGACAGCATGGTATTGATAAAAGAACAGAAAAATAAGTCAATGGAACAGAATAAAAAGCTCAGAAATAGACCCTCGTAAGTACAGTCAACTGATCCTCTACAAAGGAGCAATTCAATAAAGCCAAAATAGGTTTTTTTTTTAACAAATTGTGTTGGAATAATTGGACATCCACACGTAAAAAAATGAATCTAGATACAGAACTTACACTTCTCACAAAAATTAAAGTAAAATGGACCACAGACTTAAATGTAAAGCATAAAACTATAAAACTCCTAGACGATAATTTGAGAAAATCTAAGGAGACCTTGGGTATGATGTTGACTTTTTAGAACCAACACCAAAGGCATGATTCATGAAGAAAAGAGGTAATAAGCTGGACTTCATTAAAGGTAAAAAAAAAAAAATTGCTCTGTGAACATCATCCTGAAAATGAAAAGACAAATCACAGACTGGGATAAAATATTTTCAAACGATATATCTGATAAGGGACTATTATCTAAAACATAGAACAAACTCTTAAAACTCAATGATAAGGGAGTAAACAACTCAATTAACAATGGACCAAAGAACTTATCAGACACCTCACCAAAGAAGATACACAATGGCAAATAAGGATCAGTGAAATGCAAACAAGATGACAATGAGATACCATCTATCAGACCACACATCTTTCAGAAAGGCCAAAATCTAGAACACTGACAACATCAACGACTAATGAGGATGTGAAGCAACAGAAATTCTCATTCATTACTGGAGGGAAGACAAAATAGTAGTTACTTCAGAAGGCAGTATGGAAATTTCTTAGAAAACTAAACATACTGTTTAGTACTGTTACCATAGAATCCAGTAATCACTCTCCTTGGTATTTACCTAAAGGAAGTGAAAACTTTGTTCTACATAAAAACCTACCCATGGATGTTTAAAGAGCCTTGTTCATAACTGCCAAGACTGGAAGCAAACAAGATGTCCTTCAACAGGTAAAGAAATAAACTGTGATCCATCCAGACAATGGGATATCACTCAGTGCTGAAAAGAAATGAACTATCAAGATATGAGAGCCAGAGAAGAAACTTATATGCATATTACTTGGTGAAAGAATTCAATCTGCAAAGGTTATAGATTATATGATTTCACTATATGACACTCTTAAAGAAGAGGCAAAAATATGGAGACAGAATGACCAATGGTGGCAGGGGTTACAGAGGAGGGAGGTATGAATAGGTGGAGCAGACAGGATCTTTGGTGCAGTAAAATTACCCTGATGATACAGGATGCCAGACACATGTCATTATAAATCTGTCTAAACCTGTAAAACACTTAACACCAAACTATGGATTTTAGGTGATACGTGTCAATGTAGTTTCATCAATTGTAACGAAGGAACCACTCTGGTGGAGGAAATTGGTGATGGGGAAGGTCGTGTGTACATTGAGTGGTACGTGGCAGAGTGTGGGACATAGATATGGGAAATCTCTGTACTCTTCACTCAATATTTCTGTAAACCTAAAACTTCTCTAACAAATAAGGTCTAATTGAAAATAGTGAAAAAAATAATTCTATTTTCAATTAAACAAGAGTTACCAATTCAAACCATTAACTAAACCTACCAAATTCTGTAAAATCTAGAGAGGAAACAGAGAGGGTAAGAATTGGCAGATACACTCTCAAACCTTGAGCTGGATATATATTTTCCTAAACATACTATCATGGTTCCAAAAGACTGTCCATCATAAGTAGGGGCATAAGTAGGCTATAAGGAGTGTGGATGTTTCCCTATTAAAACTCAGACTGACTGGGGATGCAGGACTGGTGAAAATACCATGCCCATCTACTATTTTTATTAGTTATGACATGGTCTCCCAGCTGAGGGTACTCTGGGAGAAAATTTGAGGGAAGCCACAACTACTACATCACAACATAGAATTAGAGGCTTTAATTAAACTTGAAAGCAAATGGAACAAGCTGAGTGAGACAAGATGTTCTAGGCAAGACCCTGGAGCTGTAGATTGCCCCACTACACTAGCTCCTGCCATTCCACATCATTGCCCCCATCAAGTATGGGGGAGGGGAGAAAAAATGGCTTATGGGCTAGAGACACAGGTGCCAGGCAAGGGGACAGGGTGGTGGTGTTGGTGGAGGGATAGAGATACTCATCAGGCAAGCAAAAATTCAGGAAGTACAAATCTGCATGAGCCCTACTAGAATAAATTCTTTGATAATAAAATCTAGCCAAGCACAAAATGAATCAAAATAACTCAGAAAGAGAAACAGTAATGAAAGGACTGTTTGAGCACTGATTTCATTTAAATATGAAAATATAAAATTTGACATAATCATAAAAAGGTAACAAAAATTTTAAATGAGGAAAGGGAATTGTAAGGATCCTTCACTTTATTTTTATTTTTTTTTAACAAATAGTAAAATTCGCTTGAAGTGGGGGGAAGTGGACAGTTCCATGAAGTGTTAACAATGTAGATGGTTAATAAAGAGAAGAGCATCGTCTTCTATATTTTATTTTACTACTACAATGCTTTTTCTAAGCATCCACTCAGTGGTGGATGCCACAGAAGCAAAAACCAGTTAATCAGTAATTCCAGCATGCACTGACAGGGATTCTTCTCAGGTAATGATTAGGTTTTTATTCATTTCTGATAACTGATTTTGAATGTAGTTTAGTTCACTTTTGGAGAAAGGTTTCATGGTTCTCTTTTGCTATTTCTTCTATGATTGCAATGTTTTGAATGTGGGTACAAATGGAACAACACTATTTTCCATTGTTTTTTTTATCCTTTCTGAGACTTTAGGTAAAATAACCTATTAAGTATCATGAGTGAAAAATAGTTACATACTTGGTCCAGAGTTCTGCCTTCTGTGTGCAGGAAATTCAAATATACTTATAACATCTAGAATTATTCCCCAAGGCACAATCTTTTACATGGATTTATTATCAAAAGGTTCTATTTGTGTAAAGTCATATTATCATATGTGTATATTCAATAAACTTGGAGTACAAATAGCTTCCATCTAATAATTACCTACACAAATTGTTCGCATAGCTGTTTTCTTTTAATGCCAAATTCTATATGGAAGTCTGTTTTTCCTATTGCTATAAATTCTAACAACTTTTAACACATTTTTCATGGTCTTGGAACTTTTTAAAAAAATATGAAATAAAAATATATTAAGTTTACTAAGATCACAAAATTCAATTTCACCCATTCACTCAAGTCTTATACTTTCAGTGGTATGGCTATCCATTGTCTTGATACTAATATAAATGCAAGCTATATAGTAGCTTGGGATGAGAGAGAGAGGGATAGTGGCACAAAAGCTATTATTGACTTTATTTGAAGATAATCGAGACTTTTAAAGAACCAACTCACTCCCACAACAATTTTTTATTGTTTTCCCCTTATTAAGACAATGCCAAGTTCAATATTTTTCATTACTATTTGCCTAAATATAAGCTGAAGATGAATTACAACTTATTCTGGTGAGGAGTTCCTATTATTGCGACACTTAGCTTCAAGACAGTATATGCTAGAAGTATCAAGAAATTTATTTTTCAGATTTTTCAGAAACTCTAATCTCTTTGTTATAATTTATAATAATTCATAAACTATCTTATGAAATATAAGGGGAAAGAAGTCTTAATATTTGTACCTTTGGCTTATTGTATCTTAAGATATAAGAAGGTCTAGAAGTTCTTTTTACCATTATTATTATTATATTGTATCAAGAAGCACCACTTCCATTGTTCTGAATATGTGAAAGGTACATCTCGTTAGCAGCCCTAAATGTTATCTTAGGGCCAAGTAAACTATTCTTACAGGGACCTGAGTACAAATATTATATCATACACTTTAATGGTAGGAGAAATATTTTAAATAGTTATTTGAAGCTGAATCTTTCTAAAGAGATGATTTACTACAAATTTTGTATTTTTTTAAAGATTTTATTTATTTATTCATGAAAGACACGGAGGGGTGGGGGGCACAGACACAGGCAGAGGGAGAAGCAGGCTCCATGCAGGGAGCCCGATGTGGGACTCGATCCCAGGGCTCCAGGATCAGGCCCTGGGCTGAAGGCGGTGCTAAACCACTGAGCTACCTGGGCTGTCCACAAATTTTGTATTTTTAATTTAACCCAATTTAACCCTTTTACTTTGTGCTTCATGGAGAACAGCCCTCTTTACTGATTAAACAGCTTTATTTTTTGATAGTTGTAAATATCTGGTACTGTGCTTTAGGTACCTGCTTCTAATACATAAGCGCTAACAGTGCTTGCTCACCTTCCACTGTACAGTTGAGAATCACACTAGATCCTAAATTTTACTGGTGTCCTGGCCAGATCTATTTTACCCTGCACACTAGTTTGCTATGGTGTGCATCTTGTAGTGAGAATAATCAGTAGTTTGTTTTACAGCGAAACACAAGAGGATACATGGTCTCTTACACTGCCTAAAACATATTCTTTTAAGCATAGCTCCTTTAAGGTGTTTAAATATAACTTACAAAATATTGTGGAATGATAAATGAAGATATTTAGATACTTTGAGAAGGATACTTTACTAATAGACTAAAGGACTTTCAAACATGCTAGCTCACTTCCATACAATGTGATAATGATCTCATCTGTTGCATAGTTGGCTTAAAATCGGAGTACTTTACTCAGTTTTTATTTTGAAAAACATGTAACTTACAGAAAAGTAGCAGTAATATAATGACTACTATATAATCTTTAATCAGTTCACATTTGCTTCTCTCTCTCTCCAACACTTAAAACAGTAATTTTGCTCAACCACATCAAAGGAAGTTGCAAAGATCATGAGATTTCAACTGTAAATACTTTTAAATATATCCTTTGCCCCATTCTCCTACACAACTCCAATATGATTATCACACTCAGGAAACTTACCATTGATGTCATACTATTCTATGATCTACAGCCCAAATTCAGATTCCTCCAACTGTCCCAGTAGTACTCTCTATAGCATCCCCCCCACCCCCATCAAGAATCTAATCAAGAAGGATGCCTTGCAATTAGTTGCCATGTCTCCCAATGTCCTTTAATCTTGAACAATCTTCCAGAATTTTGTGTGTGTGACAATGACATTTTTGAAGTGTCCAAGTTGATTATATTAAAGAATGTCCACCAATTTGGAGTTCTCAGATTGTTTCCTTATGATCAGATTCAGATGAAACATTTTTGGCATTACAACTTCACAGGTGATTATGTATCCTACTTCATGTGTGTATCATATCAAAAGGTACATGGTGTCAATGTGGTGATGTCAAGTATGCTTACTTGGTTACGCTGGTCTGCCAGATTTCTTCCTATAAAGGTATCCTCCTCTCTTTGTAATTAATAAGCAATCTGTGAGATGACATTTAGAGAGAGCATGGATATCATGTCCCTAAAAACCATTCACCCAATGCTGAATTATCCTTTGATTACTCTTGTAATAGTGTTGCAAAAAGGTGACTTTATAATTCCAGCATTTAAACAAATTATTAGCTTGTATTTTTCAGTAAACAGCTTTTTTGTCTACCCACCACCATCTGCACACTACACACACACTATACACTCATGATTCTTTTCTTACTCAGTGTGCTCTAATCCATTACATATATTATTATTTTTTATGTTCAAATGATCCCAAGTTGGGCCTTCAAGTGGAAGTCCCTAAAATCTGGCACTTATGTACTTCTGATGTGTCTCCACCAGTTTTGAGCAATTCCTTATTTTCTGGCATAAAGTGTTCCAGGCTTAGCAGATTCTACCCTAAACTAGCCAAAGCAAGAAGGCTTTAAATAAAAAGAAGACTAACTCAACTCAATTTTAAAACAGCATCTGGAATTTAGGTACAATATTAAAACAGTATCTAAACAGTAAGTGCCAGTGAATAAGGTAGGTCTTTTCCTTAACTATTTCAGCATAGTTTGACGCCTCTCTATGCAACGCTTAAAAATATGAACTTTTACTTTATAAACTAGACTTTTATGTTACTCTCTCAATTTCATATATTTATTCTTATTTTGAGTTTTGTTTTTCTTCATCTCATGTATCTCCATACAGGAGCCATAAGGGCAGGTAACCTCCAAAATATTTTTTTTCTCTTCTCCAACATGGTATAATCTTAGATCATTGTCAAAATACGCCAAATGGCACAGCATAGAACTCTCACAGAGTGAAGCCTTTTAAAATTACTGTAATTATTAAGAGATTTCACATGTCAGAGGAAATAATGTAAAAGAATGCTTGAGCCTTTTTGTGTGTGGGGGGGGGTAAGAAATTCAACAGATTAACTGTACCTTCTAAGCAAATGTAGCACTGCTCAAGTCACCTCTGAATGAATCACAGATAGGGACAGAAGCAGAAGAGGGAGGACTGTGATTTTTGGAGAGATGACAAAGAAAAGAAAAAATGTGGGGCTTGAAAGCTTACAAGTTTTTATTTATGTGTTTTCATGAGAATGTGAGGGTGGGTGTGACTGGCTATTTCTGTGTAGTATATATGTATGCATGCACACATGTGGGGTTAAAGCCAAGGATGATCAGTAAACATTTATTCCACAAATATGTTTTACATCCCTGCTATGGGCAGGCTCTGAAGCATTTTCTAGGAATATAAAGACCATCGAAACTATACAGATTTCTACCTTAGTGGTTGATTAAATAATTACCCAAGTAAACGTGAATTTGCAACTATCTGGGATGAGGGATATGAATACATAAATATGGATGCATTTATGCATACAAATAAATATGTGTGTATATATGACGGGGAAGAAATGGCTCATTTGAGGAAATGGCATTTGGGTTGATATTTGAGGTGCTAACTAAGAGTTAACTAGGCAATGTTTGGGTATTTGTGCTCATGGGTGTGGGGATGGGAGGGAGCTTGATTGAGTCAGAGCAACTGGAAGAAAGCCATCCAGCTCAAGCAAAGGGAAAGAGTGGAGACATCAAAAAGATGAGACTGGAGGAGCCCAGTATTGCTGGGTTTCAAAAAATCAGGTGCACAGCTTTGGGCTTTACCATGCAATGGTAACCCAGGGAAGTGGTGCGTGTAGTTAGAGCTGTATTACATTTGCACTGGAGGATGGAATAGTAATAAACAATATAGGATGCCAGGAGACCAGTGATTGTGGTTTCCTGCACAGGGGAGGGTTAAAGCTTAGACTAGGGTGATGGCCCGAGGCAGATGTGTAATATACTTTAAAAATGTATTGTTAAAGTATAACTGACATACAGTGTTATAGTAGTTTCAAATATATGATTTGTAACACACTTTGGAGGTAACAATCAACACCTAGGTGTAGGCTCTGATACGGGGTTAAGGAGAGGGGATTTCAAGGATAAAATCCAGATTGGGAGCTGGGGAATACCAGAGGTTGGGGTGAAATGAGTAGAGATCACAAATTTGATTTTGACATGTTTCATTTGATGTTTCTCTTTAAGACAGAAAATAAGAAATGCCAAATACACAGCTGGATCTATTAAGTGGGGAACTCAGAGGGACTTCTTGAGCTTTAGATGTGTTTTACAAAGTTCTTCAATAAAATATATGCCAGTGATTTCAAGGAATTCTAATTGGATACTACTCAGTGTATGCATGTTGGGAAAATTCACGGTGAACCAAAGTTCCAAGATACTAGATAATCTCTCCTACTTGGGATTTCAGTAATTTGCAAATCCATTTCCATTCAAAATGCTGTTATAATTCCCTGAACTGCAAAATCTGAAAATAGGACTTTGTTAGATTTTTTTTAGCAAGTCACAAAAGTGATAATGTAAGTACAGGAGTAATATCAAAAATATTTAACAATCAGTACAAGTTGGGTTCTGGCCACAAATAACCAGTAAGACCAAACTAGTGCATCCAGCTGACTGCCAGCCCTTTCACAGTAATGGAGTCTCATTCTGTAATGGTAAAAGTTCCTAATTGAAAATTAGAGTGCAAATATCAGAAAGTCAAAGAGCGTTAATGGTCACTGCTTTTAGTCCACTAATGTCACTCACACATAAGCATTTTTTAATACTTTGGGAAAACTGATTTGGGGGGAGGAATAAATCACTGTCACTCTAATCTGTTCAAAGAAGGTTGTGGGAAAATCAAATTTAATTAGAGATATGTTTCTAAAAAATTGTGCCTGCATTTCAATTTTGGAATTTCTTTCTTAAAGTAGATAATCAATGCCATCATCTTATGTAAATCTTCACAAACTATATTTGCTTCAAGTAACCTGTAACAATAGGTCACAGCTCCAACTCCTTCTGTGATAAAAAAGAAAACAATAAAAATGACTACAAAACTAACTGAGTTCTGAGCTACCTGCTTCTGAAACTAATGGAAAAGTAAATATTACATTCTTCATTTGAATTGACAAAATTGTCTTCTTTGGTTTTCCCATTTTCACATATTTCTAGAGGCTCCTGAAGTTTCTTTCACTACATTGACTGGGTATATTCTTCCTTTTCTTAACTACATTCTTCATTGTGTTAGATTTCAGTTTAGAGTAGTATTGAAGTAAAAGGGGACACAATGAGGCTAGTAAGTGGAAGAAGTCACCTCTGTTTATTCTCGCAAAAAAAAAAAAAAGACCTTTTTTGTTGTTGTTGTTGTTGTATGGTGGAATTAACAGTGCAAAGAGGGAGGAGGGCTTTGCTTTCACAATCTTGCCTCTATTACATACAAGAGTAAAAAGCATAACAAGAAAAGGTAGATTTCCAATAGAATTTCACTGCCTACACAGTCCTTTGTGCTGCTCAAATGAAAGCAACTCCTTATTTTCCTTATCACCTCCACAATCCAACACCCTCAATTTCATCTTCTCTCAATTCCCACTGCACCACTACACTCTTATTAGAAATTGTAACAAAAGTAGACCAAATAAAGTTAGGGGTCAGTCTGAGGTTGAGTGTTGGGCCATTCAATTGACCAAGAAGCTTCCAGTAAGAATGAACAATATGCAGCAAAACAATCATGGCTCAAATTGTGTTCTGTACAATTGCTGCATCCCCTTTGTAGGAAAAGCCATCTCTCATGATTAGGTGAACTATGCCCTTCTATGTAGAGAATCTTGTGATTATGTCAAAACAATTGGTTATTTGCGTGCATGTGCACACACACACACCTATGATTTTCATCTTAACTGTTAAGAGTTTACATTAAAAAGTCTCCTTCTTTAAAAAGACTAAGATATGCAATGTTATAAAAGACATCTTAAATTGACCTGGAGTCAAAAGTAACCTAAGGGAAAAAAAAAAAAAAACAATTCTTACTTACAATTTGGAAAGTTCAAGATGCTTGCTGTAGCTAATACTGAAATGACATTTCATATAACTCTTAATTTTCAATAGCAAGTCTTATGTTATGGTCTGCTAGTCCAAACATTAGAAGTGAAAATTTTGAGTTTCCCTCTCAATTCCCTCCTCATTTCTAGGGTCTCACGCTCTCCTGTATGTTGCATATACAAGTAATCTTCAAAACCCTCTGATCTCTCTGCAAATACTCTATATTTTGCAAAGAGAAGAGATGTTGGTGTGCTTCTAGTGAGTCAACAGTGCACAGACTACATACATCTAAGACAGACACTACAGTTGTCTATATATCCCCTCCCAGCCCAACTCCTATATGCTATCACAGGATGCCTTTATTTTAAGGAATTAAAAAAAATCTAATACAACAGTTTATTGTGTCAGTAACAGATTTTGGCCTCTTCTGTGGCATACTTCACAGCACTATTTTATGGTGTAACTTCCAAAATTGAACGAGTGCAGTTGTTTGCATAAAAATGTTTCAAGGGCATTCTAAATACAATATCAATACCTTCTTTCTTATTTTTCAGTGCCTGAAATTACATGTATGTATGTACACACATAGAACATGTGCATATACACATATACATATGTGTGAATGTATAAACTGTCTCTGTCTATCCGAATGCCTTCAATGTTTTTTGGAGACATGCATCTAAACAAGGTTAAGGCCTGGAAGAGTTAAAATACTAGCCAGCCTGCATATTAGTTTGTCAATACTCATAGTCACCCACCAAAGAGAGATTTCTAAGAGAAATGAGGATTAGAAGAAGTAAACTTTTATAAAGGTGCCAGTGACAGAAAAAGATCAGAATGTGAGCTTGATTTTGATGGTCAGAGAGTCTGTAATCCTAGTCCACTGAAGGCAGGAGACCAGCAGACAAGCAGAACAGCCTCATTAAAAAGGGGGGGGGGCGGTAGATGAGTAAGAGCATGAAGAATAATCCCATGCCATCACAAAAATCTTATTTCTCTAGTCCTATGGTTCTCTTCAGGGTCAGATCACCCCTAGAGAACATTTTGGGAAGGGTTGGGTACACTCTGGTTTGTTACTTACTGGGACAGGAGAGTGTGGTTGGCTTTAGCGTGGAGGAACAGCCCTATTTAATGAGGAATTTCCCCAAATACCTCATACAACATGCAATGTCCCGATGAACTAAACTTATAGGGAATATCAACCTTTAGAATCTGGCACATCATTGCAATGTAAGCATTTTATAAGAATTTCCACTGAAAGCCCAGAAACTGACAATTAAGGTTGCTGCGGTGAATAATTTAATCATTCTATGTGGTCTGTCTCCTAACCCTGGAATTGATAGACTACAACAGCAGAGGCAATATAAGCACTAAATCGATAATTTTCATTTTAGAAATATTTTATCTGCTATTACTGATGATATGGTGGGCAACCTGCAGACTCCCTTGAAATAGAGTTCATTCTAGTAACAACAGCAGGAACATGTTCCACAAAACAAGTTTGGAATTTTGGTGGAAGTATATTAATAGTATTTATTCTCTCATTTGCAAAATATCACACTTCCACATTTTCTCCACTCTGCTAGTCTTTAATTTGACTTGGCATATTTTCCTTGGAATGATTCCCATTATATTCTTCTTTACCACATATGAATAAGTCTGGCTTGTAATTCTCCTAACATCCTTTTAATCTATCCTGTTTTTTTCATTTTCCTGTACTTCTTGTATAGAATGCCCTCTGATGTTTTCTATTTGCCTTAATCAAAATTTATTCATTATATATACATCAAATCTTTTGCTTCTTTAATATGTGTTCCAGTGAGGTCATCCCCAGAGATTAGTATAGTTATTATTTACAAATTAACTTGTATTTTATCCTTCTTTTCATTTCAGATATATTCAGTAATTAAATTATTGATGAGTTACATTTCAGGATATGAAGGGGGAAACAAAATATTTGCAATTAAAAAAAGAGACTAAGAGGGTTGAGAACCATGGTTTGGTCTGTGGTGACCATTCAGCGGACGACAGAAGACAGAAAAGTCATAGGGCTTCTACATCTAGCTCTGTACCATTTTGTGACTATCACATGGAGTTGTTACCTTGATGGCCAGAAAGAGTTAACTTCTCCTATCTAACTACCCTACTTACTACACAGGAGCTGAATGAGTCAGGAGATCAGGTTTCTAGTTTCTGCTCTGCCACTAACTACCAGTGTGACCTTTAGCTGTTCATAGTGATCACTGTGGGTCCCCATTTCCTTAACTGTAAAATGAGGGCATTGGAATAAATTACTTTAAAGGTCCTTTCCAGCTCTATAACAAAATGCATAACTTTGATTCTAAGACTTAGGCACTGATCAAAAGAAACTGATTTCATTAACAAATGTATATAAAATATATCCTGTGGGTCTCAATTATATTTCCAACCACAATATTTCTTTTAAAATATTCAGTCCAAGGACTCAAGTCTTAAAAAAAATATGCCGTGCCCTATAAAAAAAAATTTTTAAAAATGTTTCCTCAAAAAAGAAGTACCCCTACACTTGCAGTAGAGAGCACATTTATTATGAGAACATAGTCACCACTCTGAAGGGGACGTCTACTTTATTACCATTCTGCTCACTACTGTAAAAGTTACAATTTTTACTTTTTGCTTTGAATTCTTGAAATAAAAATGTTCTTATCTGCTTTTCTAATCATATATTTTTTGCAGCTCTAACCTTCCCCACAGAGGTTTCCTAATAGTGCATAGAACTAACAATTCAACAAAATCTATATACAACCGAACACTGACTATAAACGAGGTGTTTAACAGCCAGTGCTATGGTGTGAATCAACTTCTTGTTCAACTATTTCATCCACAACCAATTTTGCCCTAGAGCTTTTGAAAAACACAATAGAAATCTGTTAAATTGCCAGTCTTGCTGAACTTTAACTATTTTATCTAACCAGGTCCACGGTAACAATAGATACTTGAGAGATTCTTTTCAATGAAATATACTTTGATTTGGAGCAAAGGTACTGAGATCAAACAGACCAAACCCCTTATTCTGGTAGCGTCTTGCTGTTTCTTCTTTAGAAAGTACATATGTAAGGATTTCACCTTAATACATACACATTATGTACGTAGGCTTTAGTGAAACTTCATGCTTACAGATTTGGCTTAATTAGATTTATCAATCATAATATTTCTGTTTGGTTTTCAGGAGTAGTCCACTATCATTTAAAAAAAACCCATATCAATCACCTCTTTTACATGTGGAGTAGAATTGAATTTCTCAAATTTTGATTGATTTTTATTTTTTTCCAGGAACATGTCTAATTCTTAAAAAATATTCATTAAATAGATATACAATCAAGTCTTGATTATGTTCATGTGAATTACATATATTTTACTGCAAAGTTGCCATACCAGGTTTGCTTATTTCTATTACCCAGCTTGTTTCTGGGCAGGATGCCCATCTGCACCACCTCCTTATAAATCGGTTTTGGTGTTTGAGGTATATAAACTCATTTAAAAATTAACCTAAACAAAACAAAATAATTAGAAAGGCAACTTGCCCACAATAACAATGAAAATCTTTTTTAATCCAAACATGTAATATGTTCCAAAGACAAAAACAAATGACTTTTTAAATAACCATGATTTTGGATTATATTTGCCTCTATTCTTCTCATTAACATGAATAATTCAGAGTGCTTACTATACATAGTGAAACTGTATCCCCTCAATAATTCATTTTTAGTATACAGAAAAATAAGATCTAACAGAAAAATAAGATCTAACACATTCTTATGTATTTCCAAAGGTTTAAATTAGACCATATTTTTAAAGGCAACTTAACTTTCAAAATTGTCTATAGTTTGGGCTCATTCTCTTCAGTGCTATCATGATAGTAAGTAAGGAGAATCTTACACTTACTTCCAAGGCAAAAGCAGTATAGTGCAGTGTAGCAGGTCAGAAGGCAGAAACCTCACCTTTCCTTGGTTCTTGATATTCTTCTAGTACATATCAATTGTTTGCAAAGTATGGTCAAGATTGCCAATACCTTTTTCCTTAACAGTATGAAAGTGTTTTTGGAATATTACACCTAGGTTTGAATAAAAAGAATTTCCCAGGTTCTGTTTCCACTACAGGAACAACATATTTATTATGCAACTTAATTTTGGGTGAGAAAAATGTCCTAACATTCCAGTTGTAGCTATAGCAAACATCCCTAAATGTGAAAGCTTTCTTGGATTGGGGGGTTGAGGGGGAGATTCAAAACCCAAAATATTGCTCTAATGATGACATAAACAAACTGAAGGGTATGAATCCATCCGCTGATTACATACAAACTCATCCAAGTTCCTAAACACAAATATAAAGACTACTACTTAGACATGTTATTCTTTTTCTATGTAATATTGCTAGCCAACATCTGTGTGGGAAAGTGTATGTCTTCGGTCTACTTAATTTGGTGTCTGGGATATTAAGTTAGCCTCCCATTTTGTAAATTCTTCATGGGAAGAGGTTATATCCTTCTGGAACCATGCTAATTTTCTGGAGTCATGAGGCTGTTTAATGCACTGCTTTAGAGCACCAAATGCTACCCTTGTGACCAGGAAGAATGGGAAAGAATGTCATCAGGAGGAGCCTGCAGCTGTACTAATTCTCAGCTTCTCTTTGTTTTTTTGTTTGTTTGTTTGTTTGTTTTTTTTCTGCTTCTCTTTGGTAACAAAAAGGTGGGAAAAAAAAGCAATCAGATTTCACTGGAGTATATAACATCAGTTTTGTCCAAAGGCTTTAAAAGTTTTTTGATTTCTTCTTTCATTGAAAATAAAAGGAGAGGAGCTTATAGTGTAACTAGCCAAACACAACAGTTGCCAAACTTAGGTCAACATCAGATATCACTGCAGCTTTCAGGATATTCATGGGAATGTATGAAATGTGGATGTATGTTTTGATACCTGTGAAAATAAGATTGCGCCTTAAGTGAGTGGGAGAGAACAGATGGTTGGTAATGATTTAAAACATTTATGTTTTTGGACTGTCACCAAGCCTCTGTATTAAAAAATGTGGTGTTTAGTCAGTACATACCAACATCTATCTGCAAGGTGCTCATTTTCTGGAGGATGCTACTGTAATAAAGGAGATAAAACTCAAATGAGGCACGAGAAAAATTCTTCTTGTTTTCTCAGGGCATTCAATGTGTGCTATTTCTTATTGACTATATTCAATCAAAATGTTTTCTGTGTGATGAGAGGATTTTAATTTTTCTCCAATAACCAGTCAACTATAAGTGTCCAGGAATTGTATTCCTTTCGAACGCATTGGGTGGAATTGTAATTTTGTTCTGTATATTTGATTCACTTTGACTGAAGCCCTTAAAAACCCCTTAAACAATAATAAAATCTGGTAGTCCAGGGTTGTCCTGCACATGAAAAACAGCAGCATTCTCCTTATCCTCAATTTTGTAGGCAGGCATATGGTGTTATGATGTTGTCCTGGAATTGGCAGGTGCCAGACCACTGAATCAGGAAGACAGACAAATATTGAATATTGTCACACTGTATTTTGGTGTGTGTATGTGAGTCCGAAAGAAGCTCTCGTCTTTCAAACCCAGTGACACAGTGACAGTAGAGAGAACTGCATATAGAGGGATTAATGCAATGTTTGGAGATAAAGTACAGAAAAAGAAACACTGTAGATAATACTCTTAATTACTATAAAAACTGCCGAAGGGGAGTCCTATTAGACACCTCCAGTGTCTTGATTTGGTTCTGATACCATAGTGAGGGGAAAGTCACGCACACCACAAACTACACTGTGTACTGGCCCTCCTCCCTTTCATAACCCTGGGAAGGATTCAGAACAGTTTCCCTGTGGGAGGGAAGTTGGGGGGGGACCCGCAGGGAGGGGAGCGAGGAGGTGCAGCGGCTCAGGCTTCGCACCTGTGAACTTAGTTGGAAATAACTCCTGACAGGCCTCAGACGGAACAAACACCTTTCAGCCCTCTAACAGAAACGTGCTGATGAGGACGTTCAAACCGGGCAGGAGAGGGAGCGGGTAACCGCGCCAAAGTAACAGCAGCAGCAACGAAACAACCGCGCGGTTCCTACGCTCCCCAGGCCACCTCGACCCTCCTCTCCCCACGTCACCCCGCCCAGCCCCTCTGAGGGGGCCCGATCCACCCCGGCACCCAGTCTCCTAATCCCCCCCACCCCACCCCCATCGTCCTCAGCCTTCGCAGGAGCTTTTAGCAAGGTCCTGGAGTTTGCGACCGATGCCAAAGAGGCACCGCTGCAGAGATGCTCGTCTTTCGGCCAGACCAGCCGGAGGACCGGATAAACCGGCATCAGAAACTCAATGCCGGGCCTTGCGGTGTCCTCCTTCCAGCCCCCGCTGGCGCCAAGTCGGGGGGCTGGCACCGACCCCTGGAGCCAGGGCGCCCCGCCGGGCCCGCGAACCCCGCGCAGGTGGTTCAGTTCAGGCGCCCGGTCCCCTCCGCCTCCCGGACACGCCGCCCCTCCAAGCCAATAAAGTGAAGGGAAGTGGGTTCAAAAACGGGGGAGGGAGGGAAGGGGTAAAAAAAAAAAAAAAAAAAAAAAGGAAAAGAAAGATGCCTCCCTCTTTGGACAGAGGCGAAGTACCTGAAAAGGTGAGGCTGCACCTCCCCGCCCACGCAGACCCCTCTCCCGGGGGTGCCCCGGCCCCCAGCCCCGTGCGCTCACCTGGCGAGCGGCCGCCGCTGCTCCCGCTTTCCCGGGAAACTTGCCCGCGCTCCGGGGCCAACTCGGTGGACTCCTCCCCGCCGCGGCCCGTCGGGTGCGCGGGAGCCGGGGCTGCGCGCGGGAGCAGGGGCGGCGCGGGAGCAGGGGCAGCGCGGAGCCCGCCGCTCGCCCTCGCCCTCGCCCGCGCCCGCGCCCGCGCCCTCGCCCTCGCGGTCCCTCCGCCCGCCGGTCCGCCCACCCGCGCGCTGGCTGGCGCGCCGCCTCGGCTCCGGCCCCCGCCCCCGCCCCCGCCCCCGCCCCCGCGCCCGCGCCCGCTCCGGCTCCCGCTCGCGCTCCGCGCCCGCCGCGCCCCCGCCCGCCCCGGCGGCTCCGCCTCCCGCCTTTATCTCCCCCGCCCGCCCCGCCCGCCCCGCCGAGCTCTCTGCCCCCGACTTTCCAGCCGGTGCCCCGCCGGCCCCTCGCCCGCCCCTCGCCCGCCCTCCCGGCCGCGGTCCGGCCGAGCCCCGAGAGCCACCCGGTCTCGGTGCAGGAAGTAATTACCGTCGCCCTTTCCTAATCCACCTTCCCCTCTTCACCCCCGCCCCGGCTCGGGTGTCTTTCCCAGGTGTTCTAGAAACAGCCGAAGGACAAGTCAATAGGTTAGCAGGTTATCGCAAACATCGACGCCCAAGTCTTAGAATTTCTTTTGCTTCGCAGATTACACGCGCACACGCGCCCATTGATGATGGTAGGTCAGGGGTGCAAGACAAGTGTAAGTGCCTGGGGTGAATTCAAGAGCAGGTTTGTGCAAGGCAAGGGCTTCCTAAAAAAAAAAAAAAAGAAAGAAAGAAAGAAAAGAAAAGAAAAGAAAAGAAAAGAAAAGAAAAGAAAAGAAAAGAAAAAAGTGCCCAGGGACCATTTACAAAATTCCAGACGTCTGAGATCTCTCAGGCCACGCATTTCAGCATCGAACAAGCTGAAGTTGGGAGCTTGCAGAGGGTTTTTTGCAGACCAAGACTAGGATACATTTTCTTTGATCGTTGAAGAAAATGAAAGGGTCACGGAGATTTTAAAAGATTGAATCTGTGACTTTGAAAGATTTAAAAATTAGTTCCAAACATTATGCCAGCGACAAATTTGACTGAACCAGAGCGAATAAAATGAACAAAAACCTTGATTGGGCATTGATTTAGGCAGTTTTTACCAACTGAGGTAAAACGTTTTTAAAAGTTGTAAGTAGCTAAACCCACACCACCACATTAAAATGTATATATTTTTCCAACCGAGCTGTTACTAAGTTTCTGCACTTTCAGTAGGTCTCATTCTTACTGGTGGCTTAGAAATAGCGTATGAGATAGTGGGGAACTTCGGTTCCTTGACCAAACACTGTATTGATAGGAGTTGCTTGCCCAATTCCGGTTACTTTGGAACAGCCTGATTGTTGCTGTTGTAAGAAGAATCTTATATTTAATGTATATGTCTGCTGGGTTGTTATTAATATTTAGCTTAGATAATGTCTGTTCTCCATGTGGTGAAGGTTTTTATTCGACACTAGAATGAACCTCTTTCCCTGCATTTGGACTTTTAAAGAAACAAGGTGGGGTCCTTGAGCTGTGTTTGGTAGGCAACTGAGGAGTGCTTGTTGAATGAATTAACCAGTTTAACTTAGTCACTGTCAGTTGGTTCCTATGGGTGTCGTTCCATGTTCTATGAAACCTTGGATCACTACATAGAGCAGTGAAGAAAGAGCTGGACTCTGCATCTTAGCTCCTGAAAGTCCTATGGCTTTTGGGACCTGTGCCTTCTCATTTGCAAAATAAAGGACTTGAGCAAGAATATCATTACAACTCTATTATTTCTAAATTCTTAAAGTTTTTGTAGCCAATGGGGGAAACTGGGCATGGTCAGGTCAACCTCTGATTGAATTTGCTTGATTGATGTGCTGCTGGGTATTGCCAGTCCATTATTGGATTAGAATCTATTTCACTCATCTATCATACCAAATCAAACACTTAGAAGTATGAATTGTCTTCTCCTAATCCTCTGTCCAAAGCCATTAAAAATATTAATGACTAAGAATATTGAATTTTGTTAATATCCCAGGTTGATGAGTAAAGGTTCAAAGAGTCACCTGGAAAGTATATACCAAGCATCAGCATTAAGATACATTTTCTCATGGCATTTGATTGGGAGTTACGTGGTTAAATGAAAATACTGCTTTTTAAAAATTTTGTAGTTAAACTAATGTAATATTTACATAGTGAATTATTTCTGAAACATTGATTCACAGCATGTTTCTAAATTCTCTAGTCTATTAATTGTGTTTAGTCTTCTGAATTCCTTAAAATGTTTAACTATTGACTGTTTCTAGGCAAGTATGAAGCTTCTGGATCATTGATCCTTTAATGTATAGGTTAGTAACAATTATAGTCATAAAAGGAGTTCTTGCGTCAAATCATGAGTGCTTTTGTGAAAGGAGGACTTCACCATCACAGGGCAGATACTATTGAACTAAGCATAAGAAATACAGTCAAACTTGACTTTGAAAATATAACTAATAGTACAAAGAATGAGCCCAGCAAGTTGCTCATATCTCGTGAAAGATCTGTGTAACGGGAATAAGGGCAGAGGAGTAGGAAGAAAGTAAGGAACTATATTTTTCTGGTATCTGTATGTATGTACAAAAAAACTACCTTAAGGTGTGAGCACAGCACTATTATGGGATGGCTCTTAGTATTTTTGAGTTTGTGCTTTTCTTTAATCATGCACTTCTCAATGATGACTGGCCTTAATGAATGGCCAAAATCAAACTTCCGAAGAAGTTCATTAAGCACAACGTACAAGGCCATATGAGGGTTGCAGATACCTCTAAACCATCTTATTTTTGGCTCTGACTATTTTGCTGAGGGAAAGCAGAGATATATTTACTAGGAAAGAAATACTTTTACATGAGTCAATAGAGGATAGTCCAGTACCTATAGGAACTTCTCTTGCTCTTATTCTGCACAGCAGGAGTAAAACAAGAAAAAAATGAAAGAACATGATTTATGTTGATTCACAAGCAAGGGAATATAAGCTTTCCCACCAAGCCAGAAGGGAAGAATAGTAGAACTCTTGGAATAGATGATAGAAGACACTCGATACAGACTTCTTGGGGGGGGGGGGGAATAAACAAATTTTAAGGAAAAAGAGGTTTAAAACTGTTTTTAAAAAGCTCAGGCCAGTGGGATGAAAAAGAAGAGTGCTGGTGAATGGGATTTAGATCTATGAAGATTGTTAGTATTTGAGGTAATTGAACTGGACAGGTCCTAAGGACCCTTCAAAACTTCAAAACTTCCACCATGTCTGGTCATGAGCACTTATTTTGATCAATCAATATTCAGATCATTATTCCATTTCACATATCAATTTTTCTGCATAGTGACATCCAAAGTAAAATCTAATCAGAAAATAAAAGGCTGGAATAAACTTTTTTTTTCAGTAGAAAAAATTCAAAACAAAAATGAGAGCCCACTAGAGAAATGTGGTACTGATTATCTGAAGTTGATATACAGGGTGCAGAATGTGGGTATTGTATGAAGTCGAACTTCCTCTCTGAAATTTAAGAAGAAAGCATTCTATTTTCATATCAGGAATAAATAGAGCAAAGGTCAAAGCCTTAAAATTTTACAGTTGAGGAGGAGTCTCGAAGTATAATGATTCACCTCCTGCTACAGTATAGTAAAATCTGCAATTTGAAGGAGACCAACATTATTAGGTAATGGGGTAAAAAAGAAAAGGGATTTGGGTCTGTGAGCTCTATCTTTTTTTAAATATATATTTTATTTATTTATTCAAGAGAGACAGAGAGAGAGAGAGAGAGAGAGGCAGAGATATGGCAGAGGGAGAAGCAGGCTCCATGCCGGGAGCCCAAGGACATGGGACTCCATCCTGGGTCTCCAGGATCAGGCCCTGGGGCGAAGATGGCGCTAAATCACTGAACCCCCTGGGCTGCCCATGTGAGCTCTAGCTTTAACATTTTTTTTAGAGAAGAGATTTATTCCTTAACAATTAAGAAAAATATCAAGGATCAGATATATATAAGTAAAGCACAAATTAAATATTCAGAAAAATAGCAGGGGCAGGGGAAGGAATGCACAGGGAAAAATACATGGAGAAAGCATGAGATTAATAGTAAATGAGGAAGAACTATGATCCCTGAAGAATGAAAAACTTTATATGGAAAAAAAAGTTGGTCAAACAGAGAAACTAAAAGATAATTATAAATAAATAAAAATGAAACAAGATGTGTTGTCATTATTATTATATATCTGCTACCCAAATAAAGCAATGATTCAAGGTCAAATAAATTAGAATAGTCAGCACCTAATAGTCTTAGTAAATAGAGCAGGTCAATAAATATGTATCGATTGGTTGATTGAATAAGAACTGCTTGCAGTTATTTTAGGAAAACCAAAGTCTCTAGGGAAGTTATGTATGTTGTTTCTTAAAATAAGCAAGCCTGAATTTCCTTTAAAAACTAACATGAGACAAACTCTTTCCAAATAGTCACTTTTAAGTCCCAACAAGGAAATTTTATGAAAATTTGTATAATGTCATGGTTCACACATAGAAAAACCTAAATTGGAAATTTATAAAATGTGGAAATACAAATGGGCCTGAATAAATAAATTATATTTTACATCTTTGATGATCTTTTATAGGTATTTGGAATAGCAAGAATTTTATATGAACAATTTACAAAAAAGGAAAAAGAAAAAATCTTTCTCTAAAATTTTATGTGGACACATACGTTTTTTATTTTCTATAGTGGGTCCAGGTTCTGATATGGGTGGTCAAGATATTGACAGATGACTTCAAGACCCTAAGTAAAAATAAAAAAATAATTTGCAATGGTCTGAATTGATGAGCATCCTGCAATACTGTACGTTTCAACAGGATCTAGGAAAGAATGAGTCATGGAGCCTTCCTTGAGAAATATTTTACTAATTAATTCACCAGGCATGGCTGTCTTGTCACTGTGGGCACTCCGTGTTGGTGCCCTGGATACAAAAATTAATAAAATGGATTCAAATCACATATCATTAAATTTAGAAATGCTAAGCTTACAGGAAACAAGGGAAGATTTGCTGGCAGAAAAGAAAAGGAAAAATCAAAATCTCTTTAGATGATTTCTATTCAATGGTGTATGTGTGTGTGTGTGTGTGTGTGTGTGTGTGTGAATGTGTTTCAAAGGGAAAGAAAAAGCAAGCAAGCTTTTAAGAGATTTGATGAAATCAGGAGAGTATGTCTATGATGTATCCTAGATAAAATATGGCATTTGAGGACAGAGAGTAATTCCAAATCCACCCCTCCCATACAATGAAATATTTCCTTGTCCAGCACTGGGAGTATTTGTGATATATGGTACACCTCACCAAATCTAATATCATTTCAGCCCTGAGGGATACAGACCCTGGTGAGTGTCCTAGCCTTTCTGAAGACTTTTTGTTGACTGTTCATTCAAACTGTGTATTGTTAACAGGAGGATTTTTTTTAAATCATGATTTTTGAAAATTAATCTATAAGATGAAAAATTAGTGTAAAATTTAAGAAATCTTACATTGGGTAGCCTCATAAAATTTAGTATATAATATCAGCAAGTTATTAAAAATATTACTTTCTGAAGTTGATACTCAAAATAGCCAACAATAGAACAAATTCAGGGATCATTAGATTCATATTATCCATTTAGTTATTTGCATCTATGTAATGCATAGTTATTCTAAACACTATTTGCCTATTTGGCTTATTTAAAAGTCTTTTTTTTTCCTTTTAATTAAAAGAAAGGAATTAAAAAAGTTCTTTCCCAGTTCTTAGAAAAGAGGAACAGAAAGAAATTAATAGATATTTACCTTCTTGTTTTTGTATTTGTGAGAAGTAATGATAATGGAATTTAAAACTTGAAGGACTGACTTGTGTTAGTGAGCAAAGGGTATTATTTCTGGTTTACCATTGTGAAAGCAACTTGAACCTTAGGTATTAAGGTAAAAGTAAGCAAGTTCTGAATATGATCTCTTGCTAAAAATCTATCCTTCAATACATATGAACACATGTTGCCATCCAAGAACAAACTTTTCAAGGGGGAAATGGTCTTTACACAACTCCCTCCAAAAGTTATCATAGTTAAGTTCATGGGGAATCATAGATTTAAGCATTCATGAGTTAACTATTAAAATATTAGAAATAGGGGCACCTGAGTGGCTCAGTGGTTGAGTGTCTGCCTTTGGCTCAGGTTGTGGCTTGGGGTCCTGGGATCGAATCCTGCATCAGGCTCCCTGTGGGAAGCCTGCTTCTCCCTCTGCCTATGTCTCTGCCTCTCTCTGTGTCTCTCATGAATAAATAAAATCTTTAACAAATATTTAAAATAACTCCATGATATGATATTGCCATTACCTTGGGATTGCTTATGAGCTTCATCTCTCTCTTCTCTTGGTTGGTGTTCTACATTCTAGCCACAGTGCTGAGCACTTTAATTCTTAATTTCAAAATACCAATATTATTTTGAAATGTCCTCCATGCATAGAGTAAATCTGTAGTATAGTTATTGATTTCCTGTAATGTCTCAACGTTGAATGACTATTTTAGAAGCTTTCACAACATCAGTTGATACATCTTCTATGTTTTATTTTTCATTTTGATTGGAGGGACTACTTAATGAATTTGCACAGAAATGTTCAATCTGCATTTTTCAGACACGTTTGACTACACTTCATGAAGTACTAAATCACTTATACATTATGCAAATGTCCTGAAAGTATAGAACTCTCCTGTTATTTTTTTTCAACCACCCCTGAAAACAAAGGAGTAAATACCAGTATATTGTCTTTTGAACAATGTCTGTATGTTTGGGTTAGAAGTGGGTTAGATCTTCCCCAGCTTAAGAGTTTGTCTGTGTCTGTTGTCAAGATTACTGGAGACTTTCATAGGAGAGAAAAGTGACATGTGTTTGAGTTTGATGAAAAAGTGGAACATAGGGCAGCCTGTGTGGCTCAGCGGTTTAGTGGTGCCTTAGGCCCAGGGCGTGATCCTGGAGACCCGGGATTGAGTCCCACTTTGGGCTCCCTGCATGGAGCCTGGTTCTCCCTCTGCCTGTTTCTCTGCCTCTCTCTCCCTGTGTCTCTCATGAATAAATAACCCTGTGTCTCTCATGAATAAATAAACAAAATCTTTAAAAAAAAAGTGGAACATAGACATATTTGTCCCAATTTGGCTACTGTAAATGTGGTGAATACCAGGCATTAAAGCATAAAAATGGAATGTTCAACAGGCACTCCTTAGAATAAGCTTTTGAATCATCTATCACCTTAAATGCTATATTATGGTATTACTTTTAACCATAATGAATTACCAAAGGTGGTGAACACATGAATGACTATAGCTTCTAGGATGAACAAAGCATAGCAGGGAAATGATCTTTACAAACAATGAAAAAGCATTGAGATAGGAAGAAAAAGAAAAGTTCAGCGTTTGCTATTTCCATTATTCTGAAATATTTAGAAAGCTTATCTGTTGATGGAAAGAACTAGCAAATATTTATAGGTACCATTGCCTACCTTAGGTAGTCTACCACTTTACCAGATTAAAATGGCCTCTTTTAAACATTTGTTTTAAAGTTTAAATTGGACCTGCATGACAAAAATGTTTGTCCTCAAACCATCTCTTTCCTGCTGTATCTTTCTTCCTCTGCAGGAAAGTAAAATAGAGGCCCAAGTAGGATGTGGCATAATCATTTATGACTTTTATCCACTGTATACATATAAATTGTTGCTAGGAATGTAAGTTAATGAAAACTGAACTATGACACCAACAAAATTAGTGGTGTGGACATTTGGCATTGCTATCTCCAATTTATCTGTAAATTAGCCTTTGAGGGTAGGCTAATCCTAAAAAGATTCTTACCAGTTGTTCTGCCCAATTCTGAGCTACATAATCTCAGGGAACTATGGGAAATGGAAAGAGAACTGAAAACAACATAATCACATCAAATGCCTGGCACACTGAAGGCAAGCATGATTTATTTATTGGCAGAATCAAATTAGACTTAAAATAAGATCTATTAAAAAGACCAAATACTCTATTTGGTCACTATTTAAGTTGTAACTTCCAAGTTTTTTTTTTTTTTAATGAAAAATGTTTTAAGGACAATGGGCTAGATTGACAGCATCCAGGAGTATATCATATTGCACATATGAAAATCACATTTTTTGGTCATTTATTTACCAAATATTTATTAAGCACCCTCCCCATGCCCACAATTGCTTCTGGGGATCAGCATGTAAACAAGAAAAATGAGATCTCCGCTTCCATGCTGTTTACACTCTGGTAGGAAAAGGGCACCAAATACATATACAAAATAAACAGACATACTAAGTAAAGGTTGAAAGTTTCCATGAAGGAAACAACTAGGATTATATGATAGTTAATAGGTGAAAGAGGGTGCTGAGGTTCAGGAAAAGAGATACTATTTGAACTGAGACCTTAAAGATTAGAAGGAGTAAACAAAACCAAAAACCTAGGGAAGAGTGTTCCAGGCAGAAGGATCAGCATATGTAAAAGTCCTAAGATGAAAGAGTTTGGTGCAGTTAGGGAATAGAAAGGAAGCCAAATGGACTGTGGCAGGTGAAACATCATGAACCAAGGCTGAAGAAGTAGGAGGGCCCAGTTCATGGAGGGCTGTGGCACATGGAAGGATAGTCACACTTTCTTTATGTGCAGTGAGAATCCACTGAAGGTTTTAAACATAGATTTATATTTATCGATAGTGAATGTAAATAAACAATAGTTTGGATTAATATAGAAGTTGTATTACTGTTTCATGGATTGGAACATCCCTTAAAATAGAATGATTTCTCCTTGAGGAGGGGTCTCTATCTGGGTCTGCTTCTAGGTGTGTGGAGATAATTAGCTTTATTTATCACATCATGAGGACCCTTATGTCCATTTTACACACACAAACACACATACACGATATAGCAAGTTTATACCTTACATCTTTTAAGGAAAATTATAAATCATCCTGTAGGTGTATGATGCAATTCAGGATCTGTCCTATAATCAATTCTGGAGAGGTTTTTGCATAGGATTATGAATGAATCTTTCATTTGGCAAAAGTGTTCTCCAGAGGGAAGATTTCTCGACATCTCTTCTGTTTTTATGATTGGCATTGCCAGTGTTGCGGACCTCCCTGGAATTTTACACCTTGAAAGAAAAGCTATCTCAGAGACTTACTTAGTTTTACTATTTGTTAGAGAAAAGTACCCAGCTGGAACTTCAGCCTATGAAGTGGATCCCACAGATTCTCTGATGACAGGAAACAGCAGGCCTTAGCTCATCGCCCAAAGAATGCTGGCTGTGTTCCTGGTATTCGGGATTCTTTTCACTATTTTGCTGTTGTTCTAATCATGTTATAAAATCCTGGGCTGTCCAAAACCCTTAGAGGCGACATAATTCATGGGAGAAATTATATCCTAGAGTTATGTAGGAAATTCATAGGCTTAAAATTGCAAGAGATATGATAGAGGGTGTGTCGGTTGGAGTTGCCATAACCAAGAACCACAGCCCAGGTGGCTTAAACAACAGATATTTATTTTCTTACAAGTCTGAAAGCGAGAAGTCCAAGATCAAGATGCTCGTAATATTGAGTTTTGAGGCCTCCCTCCTTGGCTTAAAAATGGCCATCTTCTCCCTATGTCTCTCTATGGCTTCTCCGTATGTTTTCCTTCTGAACTATCTGTGCCTCAAGCTTCTCTTCTTTTAAGGACACCAATCATATCAGATGAGGGCCAACCCTGATTTAATTACCTTTTAAAGGCCTTATTTCCATATATAGTCATCATCCGAGGTCCTGAGTGTTAGGGCTTCAACATATGAATTTAGAAGGGGGACACAATTTAGTCCATAACAGATAGTAAAAAATCTAAAAATTAAAAAAGATATTTAAATTTATATTTATGCAAATCAAAACTCATTGAGCCCCACTCAGTCTTGACCTCACAATTTCATGCAATCTAGACTTACAGAATCCCCTAGTCTACCCTATCTAACACCCCTAGTTTCTTCTATTATATAAATAAACTATAAAGTTTGTGATGCCCATAATGTAATTGCAACGTTTGCAATTTTCTAGAATATAAGGACGTAGCAGTGGTTTCAAGGAAAGTGACTTGAAGGGCAATGGAATTGCATTACCATATGGTGTTTAGATCGGGAATGAGAAGATTACAAACATGGTAGAAAAGGAGTATATGAGGCAAAGTAATTTTAACTTTTGCATTAGAAGATCAGATTATTTTAATGTTGTCGAAACTCACTAATTATAATACTTGATCCCATCTGGTTTTTCTCTTCATTTACTCAGAATTTTGCCCACACAACAGTTCACTGTCCTGGTGCATTGTTTAAAAAAAAATTGTTACTATTTGCCAACTCTCAGTATATTTTATCATTGTGGTGTGTATTTCCTGTTTGCCTCGCCACATCCAAATGTCACCCTCCTCATTGTGCTCTGTGTAAGAGCGCAGACCCATATGAGATGTTATCTGCAGGGCTTCTTGTCCTCTGGCCTCCAGTGAGGTTCTGCTGATGGGATACTGACCCAGGAGTTCACAGAGCAAAGAGGAAGGAGAAGAGGAAAGGTTTATTTCCTTGGCTCTCTCTCTTCCAGGTTGGCTAGGGGGCACTAAAATGTTCTTCCAAAGGTCAGGGCTCCTGGGAGCTACCCCACCCCCAACAGCCTGCCACCTGTTCTGGGCCCTAGAACCTGCTCCCCTCCAGGCCTGCAGGTGCTAACTCTGCAACCTTTCAATTGCTCACACTGGCCCTGGGGTTCTACACTATTCCCAGATTATTTTCTTAAAAACTGCCCACATCTTTGTAAATAGTCTGCTCATAAAACTTTCCTCAATGGACCCAATTTTAGTATGCCACTCTACCCAAGTCCTGTCTAGCTAGACAGAAGTCATAAAGCCAGGCTCTATCTATGAAAGAATAGATCTATCTCCAGTTCAATCACAGTATTTAACAGATAAGAAAGTAGAGTCCCACCCTGATTAATTTATTTCATCATATATTTCCCACTCATTAATCATATTTATTGGGTGTCTACCATGCTCCTGGTACCATTTCGGTGAAGGTACAAGGTGAGCGTACAAGGTCAGAAAAAACTGAACATCTGCTGGAAGAAAGCAATGAGTGGGAGTTCTGTTTTAGTAAGAAATGTTAGAAGGAGACAGAAGGGATGATAGAGAGAACCAAGGAAAGTTCTAGAAGTGCCAACTAAATTCACATTTGAAAAGTGGGATGAGGAAGAAAGAGGAGGAATGAGAAAAGGGGGACTTTTTTTTTTTTTTTTTTTGTCATAAGAAAACATGCTGAGGAGGTCCTGGAGTGAGACAGACCGTGGCATGCTTGCAGAACAGGCAGTAGTAGCTCAGTAGCTCAGTAGCTCAGTAGTAGCTCATATAATACAGTGAGAAGGTAATATGAAGGCGCAAATGTTAGCAGGAGTCTCATCTGTTGCTTTATGGAATCTGAACTTTATTCCAAAAGCAATGGTGAGAATCAGAATGTAAGTAAAGGAATAATACTTTGGAAAGCTCAGGCTGGCTGCAGTGTGGGAAAAGGTGCAAAACTAGGTGAGTGAGGGGCTGTTGCTTTCAATTTGGCGAGAGGTGAGGATGGCCTGAACGAAGGCCTGAGCCATGGGTAGGGGGAAATGAGGAGCATGAAGAGACCTAAGAGAAACTTGTCAGTCCATAGCCCCGGTTGCACTTGATATAGAACTGAAGTTCAAATTAGACACAGTTCTTCTTATCGATGCAAAGTTGAACAACTTTAAACTTGTCATAACCTTTCAAGAATTTCAGTTAAGCATTTTTATTATTGCTGAAATACCAATTGTTAGAGATTTCATAGGAAGATTAATGTTACAGTTTTTATAGTGATTTGAACCTGGCCTGTCAATATGGTTTGCCCAAAATAAATATTTGCCCTGTGAATTCATTCACTGCCTTTTAAAAATAATATACCTTTAGTGATAATAGATTTCTACTACATGCTTTGCAAATTCACTTTCTGATGCTAGTCTTAAGCAAGAATACAATCGTATAACTTGATAATTAAAAAAATAATAATTTGCAACAACCCCTGGTGGTCGGTATGGTATTCCAGTAATGCCTCTGCAGAATTGCTCTTTTTTACAAATCTAAAATTCTTGCAAATGTTCTTTATCTTCCTTAGCCCCTAAATATGTTTTCCTTTATCTGTTTTCTAGACATTCCAGTATGCGTTGAACTAGGAGTAAGACATTACATTATCTTTTGGCCAGTGAAAACTGCTTAGCACAGAGAAATGTATTATTATTTCTTTTTTTTTCCTTAGGACATAAGGATGTCATTTACTAAATTACTAAGTTTTTGCACTATCACCTTGGTGACTTGAAAAAAAATTGCTCTTATTTTAGAAATGTCCAAAAAGAATTACTAAAAGCACAAAGGATCATTAAAAATATTTTTTTAGTAGAAAGAAGGCATTTAGGGAAATAAAATTTTTAAAGATGTTTAAGATATGACAGCAGTAAAGACTTTTAAAAACCACTTAAATTTGAGTAGGATCATAAATTTTTTTTGATCAAGTGAATCTAACTCATTAAGTTATTAATCTTCTTCAAATCCCAAAGAGAATAGATGGTCTACTGAGGACTTTTAGATAAGATTAAGTTAAAATGACCCTTTGTAAATTCCTGTTATCGCTTTCAATTGTAGCTGCCATAGAATGATATATGGCTCTGTGTCAGTTTTAATGTTCAAATGTTTGTAGGTGGTTATTTCAGCCCCATATTCTCTCTCTCAAACTTATTCTGGGCTATCTTGGTGTGTTCATAGGTCCCTAAATAGGTTTAATCAGTGAATAATGTCTAATGACATTATTTTTCCTGTTTTTTACTATCATAAAACACTGGCAAACAATGTTTATTTTTTCCATATGTTAGTAGAAAAAAACATTTATTTTTCTCCCATTTTTCTCTTATCCATGAATGTTTGTGTCTTAAATAATTATATCCTGGGAGTAGTAGTTCATTATTGTTTTAATTCTTTTTTAAAATTTTATTTATTTATTTGAGAGAGAGATTGAGAGACAGCACAAGTGAGAGGCAAGGAGCAGAGGGAGAAGCAGACTGAACAGGGGCCTGATGTGTGGCTTAATTCCAGCAAGCCAGGATCATGACCTGAGCTGAAGGCAAATGCTTAACTGACTGAGCCACCGTCACCTCAATTGTCTTTATTCTTGATGATATCATTGTTCCCTTATGTATGCCCTTATTTACATTGGCATCTAAAATATTCCTCATTGAATAGTTCCAGCAATAAATAAGGTAATGTACTGAATTAACATCACTGAATACTTCTTATATGTTTAACTATAACCCCAAATATACATGTAATGTAGGTTACAGTCCATATATAATATATTTTAGAAAAGGAAATATACAACTTAAAAATTATCAAGTATATATATGTGTGTGTATATGTACACCAAAATTATCCCAAATATATAGGCCCAATGGACTAGTTCTATGATGAAATAATCATTTTTACCAAAGCTTTCAGATAAAGTTTTTATACACTCAATAAATGAAAAAAAAATGGTTTGTAGTTTATGTCCGGTGAAGAGACAAGGTCATGGTTTCTCTTGTCTTTAAAAATGAAGTCTTTGGGGGCGGCCCGGGTGGCTCAGTGGTTTAGTGCCGCTTTCAGCCCAGAGCATGATCCTGGAGACCCGGGATCAAGTCCCATGTCGGGCTCCCTGCAAGGAGCCTGCTTCTCCCTCTGCCTGTGTCTCTGCCTCTCTCTCTGTGTGTCTCTCATGAATAAATAAATACAATCTTTTAAAAAAAAATGAAGCCTTTGGGAATCATCCCAAGGGGTACAATGCCTTCTATGGGAAATACCATGGATTCAGCTATACTTCTTACATTCTCACATGCCCTATTCCATATGCAGAATTCAATTCTGAACTCAAATTCTTTGCAATACCTTTAAAAAGTAAACTGGAAGTCAAACTCTGTAGAGTTTGCATAATATATTGATAGACAAGAACTTGTTGAACAATAGACAAGAACTAGTTGGGCAATATTCTATTGCTGCATGACAAATAATCACAACTTTAACAGTTTAGTACAACACCCATTGGTTAGCTGGCAGTTCTAAATGTCAGAAGTCTGAGCCTGTCATCATTGGGTTCTCTGCTCTGGGTTTCACAAGCTGAGAAGATGTCAGCCAGGCTGCATCCCCAACTGGAGCCCAGAGTCCACTTCTATGGGAAGAATTCAGTTCCCTGTGCTTATAGGACTAAGATCCCCATTTCAAGTTGTCAACTGGGAGCCACACTTAACTTCCTAGAGGCCACACATATTTTTTGCTTGTGTTCCCTTCCATTTTCAACATTAGCATCAGAAAGTTTCCTTACATTAATTCCTTATCACACATCACATTTCTCTGAATTCTCTTGCTCACCTCTGGATTCCTATTTAAAGGGCTCATATGATTAGATCAGGCCTACCCAGATAATCTATCTTAAGGTCAACTGATTTTTGAGCTAATTACATCTGCAAAGTCTCTTTTTTAGTAGCACCTCAATTAGTGTTTCATCAAATTACTAGGAGATGGTATGTGTATAACAGGGACTGGGAATCTTGTGAGCAGTCTTAGACCTCTGCTCACCACAAAGAACAAATGGATTGAAATGCTGCCCAGCAAATGGCCAGATACAACATGGATGAATAGCAAAGGTGGTTGATTTTCTTTTTCATTCCCAACTGCTTCAAACTAATTGTGTTTTTGAGAGTTGTGCTATTATCAAAAAAAGTGATCAAAGAGTACAGATCATCAGAGTAATAAGCAAAATTGGGGGAGAGCACCAAGCCTGGAGAGTGTTTCTCTCTCTGCCAAAATTCAAGGAGCTCAGTCCTTAAATGCTACAGGCAGTTTGTGGAAATGCTATCAGCATTTCTGTAGAATATGCTTCATGGAAACGCTGCACAGCCTTGAGTTTCAGGTTTTGAAGCAGGAAATATTAACAGAAATTGTGTAAACCTATAGAGATAGAATGATTCAGACATGTAAAGTTTAGATGTTACAGTCTAAACTTGAAGCACCTCAATGATTGGAAATGTTCAACAATTATGTCACTTTGATAATAGGCAGCTAACAAACCAATTTGAACTGACTAGATCCTCAGGGACATTGGCTATGACCAACATATAAAATATGATTAGATTCCTATTATTCAGTGAAAGTGAAAAACATGACTAGATTAGGATAATTACCTATAGAAAAGCAATCCTAATCTAGGAGTGAGTGGGGATTCCAAATTATTAGTATTTCACATGTTTTGGGATTTTGAATAACTGGTATATATTTACTGGCATTTTTTTAAAGATTATTTATTTATTTATTCATGAGATACACAAAGAGAGGGAGAGAGAGGCAGAGACACAGGCAGAGGGAGAAGCAGGCTCCACGCAGGGAGCCTGACACAGAACTCGATCCTGGGACTCCAGGATCACGCCCTGGGCCAAAAGCGGCGCTAAACCACTGAGCCACACAAGGATCCCCTGATTTACTGGCATTTTAATAAGATGAATCACAGAAGCTTTAAAAAATTTATTTGTTGATTTACCACTTGCATGATCTCATTCTTCAGGTAGCATGACTGACAGTAGTGGTATGGGCAATGTATGCAGTTTCTAGTTTGAGATAAAGGAATTTGTATTTAATTCTCAATATTTAGGAGGTTAGGTTGGTACATCAATGCCATGGTATATTTTTAAAAAATATTTATTTCTTTATTAAAGAGAGATTGAGAGAGAATAGGAGCAGGAGGAACAGAGGGAGAGGGAGAGAGAATTTCAACCAGACTGAGCACTGAGCACAGAGCCCAATGTGGGGCTCCATTAATAACCCTGAGATCACAACCTGAGCTGAAACAAAGAGTCGGATGTTTAATTGACTGCACTACCCTGGTGTCCCTGTCATTGTGTATTTTACTCACCTTTGAAAAATTGGAAAGTGGGGCACTTGGGATCTTGTTTTTATGCTACTTCAACATGGGAGGTGCCAATAGAGCTACTTCTTCCCAACTCACACCTCAATCCCGGAGAGAGGAACTCAGCCTGCACTCAGGCATTGGAATGGGAGCTAGACTGAGGAAGAGAAAACATGAACAACAGGAGAATCTCAGACTGTACCTTTTCTCTTTTCTTTTCTTTCTTTTCTTTTCTTTTTTTTTTTTTTTCATTTTAGAAAGGATGTGGCCTTCGCATGGGATGTAGAGCAAGCCATCCTACTGTCATTCTGTTACCGTGCTGTCAGCTACTACCCTTTAGTCCATGAATCTTTCACTGATGCAGAGCAAGTGCTGGCTTGTTCTTTCCTCCAACCTAGCAGTCCAAAGCCAGCAAACCCAAGGCTATGGCTTCTCTGACCATATGGTTCCTTACTCTATATCAGGTATCCAGGTCATCTCACTTATATCTCTGACTTCTAATTTTTGTTCTACGTGGTTAGATTTTTTTTTTAAGCATAATTCCTCTGAACTTTTCACTTAGCCTGAATCATCAATTTTACCTCATTCTTAGCCAAAGAACATGTTTGCAGACTGCGACAGGAATGCATGGGTGAAAGAAAGGCTGTGAACCAAACACCAAGTGTCTGGGGAGATCAGTAGGAGGCAGTGATGAGAAGGGATAAAGAAAGGATAGAGGTATGGACTGATGCTATGTGGTATAGCCTGATGGCTCAGCTTCAAAGACACACAGGATACACCTGAGGAAAAATAATATCGGTCTGGAAATATAGTTCTATCTCTGTCTTCATCTGTATATCAATATCAGTATTGATGTATACACAATAAATACTTTATATACCAAATAGGTAAAATCAGACTGCACCTTTTAGAATGCCATTATTTGAAACTACCATCATCATTGTACTAGTCCTGAGACTGCCCATACAAATCTTTTTTTTCTTGAGTGTATCCAGAATTGATAGATGGTGCCCTTGTAAAAACTCAAATGTAATTGTATTTCTTTTCTTTTTTTTTAAGATTTATTTATTTATTTATGGTAGACATAGAGAGAAAGAGAGAGAGAGAGAGAGAGAGAGAGGCAGAGACACAGGAGGAGGGAGAAGCAGGCTCCATACAGGGAGCCCGACACGGGACTCGATCCCGAGACTCCAGGATCGCACCCTGGGCCAAAGGCAGGCGCTAAACCCCTGAGCCACCCGGGGATCCCGGGGATCCCCTTGCATTTATTTTCAACAAGAAATGCAGCTGCCCAGACAGAGTGAAACCCAAAGCTAGTAAAGTGTACAAGGTAATTCATGCCATTTTCAGAGTTGATAGCAACTATGGAAAGAAGCAAAGCAGTTTATTTACCTACTAACTCTCCCTGTGGCTAATACTGCACTGTGAGAATAGATTTATTCATCTGTAACAAAGATAATCTATCTGACAAATAGCCCTAATCATGTGCATAGGTTTATCAAATGCCCTCTTCTGGGGCCATTATTAAAGGCTTAAATATAAAATGTTTAGACTTCTCTTTCCTTTCCCTCGTCCACTATACTTTGCCCCTGAATTCTAGGCATATCACCTTCTTTTACTGACTCATTCTGTTTTCTAGATAGATTAATATCATTGATTAAGCTCCAGCAACCTCTTCTACCAATTAATCCTAGTCATGAATGGTAGATACACTTATGGATATGAGATAAGTTGTTTCCCACATCTCTTCAAATACACAGTTACAACCGATTACCATGTTCTGGGGCATCTTACTATTGCCTTCCAAGTTCTGGGTCTGATATTTTGTTAATTTAGCTAGAGTAAATTATATGGTCCATTGTGTGAGCTGAAATTTCTAATGGTAATGTCTTTTAATGTATTTACAAAGTTCCCAGCAGGTATCACTTACAAGGTAATGCTATTTGACCTTAGGAAGCCTGGACATCATTTATACAGAAGACACAGGTCCTCAGAGAGGGCAGAAATCTAAGTACCTTCGTAACAAAAAGGCATCTGAAGGAGGTATTTTCCCAGTTTGGGTCTGGCACGTACTAAATTTTGCCCTATCCCTCTGCATATGCTGAAGTTTTTCATATTTAGGAAGGAAGTATAGTTTCATGGAAAGAGAAATTAGATAAAACTCTAGCTTGGTACTCTGAAAATTAGAATTTTGCTGACTTTCTCTGAGAGACTTATTACTGAAATGAACATGGCACAGAGAAGGCAATCATGAAATATCTAATGCGGGTAAACAATTATCCATTCTCTTGATATTCTACCAAATTCTGGCATGGCTATACTACACAAAACACTTTTACATGTTAAAAAAAAGTAAAATATATTTTTCTGAGTAATGAATAAGAAATCCCACACCTGTCTTAAAAAGATAAGAGTGCATGGTTTCCTTAAGAAGCAAAATTCTTTTCTCCTATTAATCTTAATTGGGAATCACAAGGCCATTTCCAAGGAATAACTTATTTCTTCTATTTCTCTTAAGCCTTTCTTTTTTTTTTTTTTTGAGAGAGAGAAAGAAAAACATTTTAAGGGTAAGAAGATATATAAACAAAAACAAAACACAAAATATCTCAATATTTTATATATTGCTTCAAATTATTTATCCCTTTATCAAATACTTAGAACTAGCTTATGTGATTCCCATTTGGTATCTTGGGAAATCTCTCTGTCTCTATTTATCTTGTCTCCGTGTCTCTGTCTCCTCTCTCGGTCGTTAACTTCAAAACAGGACTGCAGGATTTGAAAACAAGTCATAGGAGTGCCATCTGTCATATCCATGTGACATACCCAGATGTGTCACACCCAGATGAGGGTGGGCAAAAAATTAAAAAAGGACATTTATTTAATGAAACAATGAAAGTAAAATTTGAGCAAAGCTGGAAAATAGAACAAATAAGATAAACTAAGCTTTGATTCTCACTTGCTCTCCCTTTGTTTTTCATTGTAATCTATTTATTGACAAGTTTGCCTACTAACAAAGGCTGGCATGCATACAAAGCATCAGAACAAATGCCTCAGGATTTTGATAATCCATTGAATGGCATTGATCATTATTCAGCTTTCCACAGGTCTTTTCCTTCTGAATACATAAGTGTGAATATTTTTAACTATTTATCTTCTAATTCACCCAGTGCAACTCTTCTGAATTAGAATTCTTTTCTTCTTTTTAGAGGACAATAAGATATTTTATATGCTAAAAAAACCCCACTATTCTCACTGGGTTATATTCTGCTATTCTAAATACATGCATTTATCTTATATTGTTATTTTGTTATAATTATTAGTAGGATAATTAAAAATTTTGCTAAAATTAATATTTTTGTTTTATATTCTAATTTTTATAATCACATGAATAGTATGTCAAGTATTTCTCTTTTTGCCTTCACCTTAGCTACAGAGGACAATCACATAGAATGATACCCATTTCCTATAAGTGGCTTTGTGTATACTAGTCGTGATGTTATGTGATGGATGAAGGAAAAGTCTCCATCCATAAGTAAGTTTCAGTAAAATCCAAATCCATTGAAAAGGATGTGGCTTCCACTCCAAGCTAAAAGGTGTATACTTCTCAGAAACTTTATTAATATGATTAGTAACTTAATTTGGAGCTAAACTCCTAATTATAAAGCCAGAGAAATTATAACCAAACAGGTAGAATAAATGAAAATAGCAATGACCAGCAGATAGAAAGAGGTTGTTGGTATCTTTTAAGCCTTTAGCACAGTTTCTCCTGTCACTTCATAGCCCTTCCAGGAGACAGTAGACCACATTCCTTTTGGTTTTGGACATGTTCTAAGAGCCCTGGACGTCCACTAATGGGCATTATTAGTGATTCCATTTTAAAAGAAGCCATGGGTGGCCAGGGAAATGTGTGCCTTACTCCCTTGCTTCCCTTCTGGGGATGTTTGCTGCTAGTCAAGGGAGAGGAATAGAAAGTCAGAGGCCAGGTTTGAGAATATATTTCTAGGGCCCTAGTTCCTATATATTTGTGCTTTGGACAGATGTCTTCCTGAAATATGGGGCAATTCAGAACCTCCTATAGGCATATTTCCTTTGGGACCATGGATTCCTCTACAGAACTAGCTTCCTGACCTATACCTGCTTACATTTGCTTAAGAGGGTCTAAAGGGGAATAGGAACAGCTACACCTCCTCCCCTAGGATATCCAACTGATGGCCTCTGGATAATAAAAGAGTAATAGTGAATGTTCTTACGATGAGATTCATCACAAAATTAGAGGAATCCTAATAGTGGTGGTGGAAGAATCAGAAGAAAGTGGTCAGAAGGTATAAACTTCCAGAAGGTAGGAAAGTTCTGAGGATGCCATGTAGAACATGGTGTCTATAGTTAGCACTGCTCTACAATGTATTTCAAAGTTGTTAAGAGTATAAATTCTAAGAGTTCTCATCACAAGGAAAAAATATATCTTTTATATCTATACAAGGTAGTGCATTAAAGTAAGCTTATTGTAGTAATCTTTTCATAATATATAAGTCAAGTCATGGTGCTACACACCTTAAACTTACATAGGACTGTACATCAATTATATCTCAATAAAACTGAAAGGAAAACAAAAGTGTTTCACTCTGAAATAAATATACAGAATTCCTTTTAAAAAGAAGGGAAAAAGGAGAAAAAGTTAGAGGAATCTTGGAAAATCTCTAGCTTATTTTTTTTTTCATTTTACAGAAAAAAATTAGTTCAAGTTATATGTCTACTTCTAGGGTGTGTTTATACAAGCTATGAGTTCATGAACAATCTTGACAAGAATATTCATTTGTATAACTGCTTCCAGAGAAAAGACTGAGCACTTTATTGAATACAGCAATTTTTTTTCTACTAGATTTGATTACATCATATGCACATTTTACATCTGTACTATTTAAGCATCCTCTTAGTGATCGTTTATATTAGTAAAGTTAAAGATGTTCAATTATTGTTCACTAAAGTTCATAATATGTCTCTGAGAATAAAAGATTTATTTATTGAAGTGATACTGATTTTTCATTAAAAACATGTACATTATTAGCTGGAGAATTTATTTCTTGAAGGAGAAATATCATCTCTGAGCTCAGCATAGTTGGACCCAGGAAGGAGCCTGGTTTCATCAGCAATAAAATAAGAATCATAATCTAATTTACCATAAAGTGACATCTCTCATCTCTGGAGGTAAGCAAGCTGTCCCTAACTGCCTCATCGTTCTGTTGAAAGCCTCTTCAAGAAATGCATTAATCACAAAGATTACTTGTTTCCCAATTTAATTAGAGAAACATTTAAATACACATTAACTACCATTGAATAGTTAGCATCTTAAAAATGCAAATAACATTTTTAACAATTGGGTTTTAGATCTTTGGCTGTTAAAACAGTAAAGAAGATGTGCCTTTTCTAGAAAATCCCCACATCAGATCTCTTCTACTCACCTGTTCCCCCTAAAGAAAAGGAAATGTAGAATCATCCCTCTTCTTTGAGACTCTTTTTATGATACGAAACACTATTTTGTAAATAGATGTTAGGCTTTTGTATGCAAGTAGACTGATTCCTTTGTATTTTCTTCAGTATAAAAAGGAACAGAGATTTCTAGATTTTTATAAGAACACACACTGTAAATTTATTTATGGAATTTATACCAAGAATACAAATTTGGCATTTATTGTCAGAAGTACAAATAGTATTTGATCTGAAATACTCTTCCCTTCATGTAACTCAAGGTTTTTTTTGGCCACAGGATGCTGAGAATATTAACATTCTGATTGGAATCTTTACTACCCTTCAAAATATCTACAAAAACATCTAATGCATAGCATGATGACTATAGTTAGTAATATGCTATAGTATATTTGAAAGGTGCTGAGAGTAAATTAAGTTCTTATGACAAGAAAAAGTTTTTGTAGCTACATATGGTGATGGATGTTAACTAGGCTTTTGTGGTGATTGTTTCACAATAGATGCATATATTGAATCACTCTGTTGCACACCTAAAAATAATATAATGTTATAAGTCAATTATATCTCCGTAAAAATTTGAAAAATCTAAAACTTAAAGGGCAGGTGGCCAAGGAGAAATAACATCTTAGTAATGAGCATTTGGTCAATGGTAAAGGTTCCACAGCATGACTTATAGAAAAAAATCCTTAGGCACAATTTCAAAAAAAATAAATAAAAATTAAACCTTACTGCGATCTGTTGAAAGCCTCTTTAAAAAAATACGGCTTCAAAACTGTGGAAGGAGCCTCAATGTTCTTTGACAGATGAGTGGATAAAGACGATGTGGTATATATAAACAGTGGAATATTACTCAGTCATCAGAAAGGATAAATATCTATCATTTTCATTGACCTGGAAAAAACTGGAGAGTATTATGCTGAGTGAAATAAGTCAATCAGAGAAAGACAATTATCATATGGTTTTATTCATATTTGGAATATAAGACATAGTGAAAGGGACTGTAAGGGAAAGGAGGGAAACTGAGTGGGGAAAAGTTAGAGAGGAAGACAAACCATGAGAGACTCCTAACTCTGGGAAACAAACAAAGGGTTGCAGAAGGGGAGGTGGGAAGGGGGGATAGAGTAACTGGGTGACAGGCATTAAGGAGGGCACATGATGAGATGAGCACTGGGTGTTATACTACATGTTGGCAAATTGATTTTAAATGTAAAAATAATAACAAAAAGAAAATATGACTTCAGAGTTGTCTAATCTTTGAGCTTGAGAATTAGGACTGGGTTGAAATATCAATGTTGCAATACTCAATGCTCCAGTGAAAACTTAGAAAAATGGACAGGAGATTATAACCCAAAAGGAAGTGGGTGGATGCTTTTTGAAATTGTTTTGAAGCTGTACAAATTATTCTGCCACGATATGCCTGCTAGCTCCACTTTCTACGAACAGCCAGTGTGGCCAAGCATAAAGCTGTCCATCAGAAAAGGGCTAATTATTTAATTAAAAGGAGAGGCTTTACATGACTGCACCATTAACTTGATGATAGTTGAGTTAAACACAAAGCCAGATGCTTTTGTGTTTGTTGGTTATATTTGATTTTCATGTTTGTTCATTGCCATGCTTAGCATTATTGGGCTGCTGTAGTCTAGAAGACAAAATCCTTTAATACTCTATTTAGAACTACAGGAGATGAAACTTGATCAATACTTTTTATGAATCTGTAGTCTATTACAGCACAGCATGTTCCCACAGACTTTCCCCTGGTGACATGGCTATATTATTTTGGGGCCAGAGGCCCAAGCAATATTGAAATCCTGCTTGAATTCATCTTCTACAGACCATAAAAGTGACAAGATCCCTAAAGATTTACATTTTTTTTATACTATAGATTAATCAATCTTGCAGGTGGAAAAGAAGGATTTCGGTGTTCATGCTATAGACTATCTATTCAGCCTGAGGAGAGGGTAAGAAATTAATTTTCTTTTTTCTAACAGAAGTGGATAGTGAGGGTGACTTGTCTAAATCAAAGAAAATGCAGTTAAAGTTTCCCTTCACCACATGCTTTTTGATAGATTCTGACAATGATGTCCACAGCGTCATACAGAGAAGCTTCTGGAATGCATAAATTTACGGAAGAGAATTCTTCAGCAACAGCAAAGTAGCAACTGATTTCGTTGTTCTTGTTAAACTCAGACTCAGATACTGATTAAGAAATGAGTCTGTTCAGAATAGTTACCAATTGAGGTATTTATTATTGATGTTCAAAATATGAGGGTAACACTGATGATTTTATCCCACAAAACAATTACATTGTCTGTCAGAACGAAGATGTCAACATGGGCTTCCTTTGTTTTTAAGAAAAAGCTGTCAGATTTTTCCATATTTCATCCTCTTAAAATATAATTGTTTTTTTCAAGGATCTTATCAATTATTTATGCACAATAGCAGGTAAATTATTTTAATTTTTTACTTGGACAGTTCTTTAGCATAAAAATGCCACCGACAATTTCAAAATGTCATCAGGTATTTTACAGACTAACGATATTTTCTAGAAGTGTTAACTCACCTGTCCCACCAATTTAAAGAAGTTAAGATTTCCTTACAGAAAGGAGGAGTAATGGGAAACTCATTTTTAGAGAGCTCTAGTTCATTAAAACTCTTGGAAGCACAACTTGGCAACAGCCATCAAAATTAAAAGTGCATCCAAGCCTTTGACACACCACTTTTACTTCTAGAAATTTATTTTATAGGGTAGTCACACCTGTGGATATACTTTCCTTTATGTAAAAAAAAAAAAAAGCTTATCTTTGAAGTTATTCACAGAAGAATCTTGGCAATAACAAGTGACGGAAAACTAAACGCTCATTTTTGGTAAATTCCTTAACGTGCATTATGTCCAACAATACATCAAATGGCTATGCAGCTGATACACTGATGTACTGGTATGTTAGGATCACCATGTTATTGGGTAGAAAAAAACATGATACAGGATAATGTATATTGGTTTTTGTTTTGTTTTGTTTTGTCATTCATGTACAAAGAGGGGAGGAAGGTAAAACATATTTTTATATGCAGTATAATCTCTGGAAGAGTATATTTGAAAGTAAGTATATATTTGAAACAAGTAACAGTGGTTCCCTGTGAGGGATTAGGTGGAAAATAAGTATCTGAAGAGAGAAATGAAAAGAGCTATTTCTGTGTCCCCATTTAAACTTTGTTATGTTTCTATTTTAACCATAGGGATAGATTTGGTATAAAAAAAGTAAATAATTTTTTTAAAAAATATTAAAAGTATGTACACATCAGTCTCCAAAGAGAATAAGATCTATTGGATAATTCAGGTCTTTGAAAATTCTAGTACACTGTGTGGAAGATGTACTTATGGGCTATGCCTCTCTCCTCAGGTGTCCCTGCATCAGTGTGAACCACCAACTCCCAACCGCCAGCATCACTGCTGTGCTTCATAGTTGGGCAGACCACAAGTGCTGGAGAATTGGTGCTTCCTCTGTGTCTACAACAGCTCTCAATCAAATACCGAAATGGGTTGCCGAATCAGTATTCTAGCTCTGTAGACCCTCAGTAGGTAATCCTGAGGCCTGAATTCTGGAATTAAACTGCATCACTCAAGGTGGTAACTTGTCTGCTAATCCATCCTTTGTTGGCTACCTTCTTTTTTTCTCTCCTTCATTTATTTTCAAAGTCCCTGAGATCACTTCCTAAATAAACTACTTGCACTCTAATGCCTGTTGCAGGGTTTACTTCTGGAGGAATCCAAATTAAGACAGTTGGTACTAGAAGTTGGGTAGTAACTCCTGGTGTACCATAGCACCACTATCACTAAGACTTCAGCTGTGGAATGAGATTTAAGCTCAAGGGGATGAACTATCTTATAAAGTATCTCTAACATTCTGAGAGAAAAAGAGACAATGATAATCGTAGATTGTGACATTAGTTGATTATTATTAAGTTTAAGTGAAGTAATGAAGGAAGCTTCAGGTCACACATCTATCACCTCAAGGCCTGGCGAAACCTAGGAAGTCTTTGTGCTTATAGAGATCTTATATCTCTTGCAATTGTTGAAAAATCAAACCAGGATCTGATAGAGTAGTTGTATTAGCCAGAAACTCAATTCATGGCCTTCTACAGTAAGATAAGAACTCTAGTAAAGGATACCTGGGACCTTGAGACCTGGGATGGGGACATTTAGAGGATACACTTGAGGACCTTGCACTGCAGAGTCCCCTGAACTCTCTAAGCTGGGAGAAGTGGCACTGTCCCCCTTTCTAGAAAATTGGAACCCTGCCTCATGTGAAGATCATGCAGAGGCAGCTGACTTTCAAGATGATACAAGTCTTCCCCTGGATCCGCCCCTACACCTTTGTCTGTTTCTATATTAATCACTAGGGCCACAGCACAGCATGACCTACTGTGGGAGAAAATTTACTAAAAGAACCACAGGATCTAACTAAAATGCCCAGGATGAACTAGAAGAACATGTTTAGGAAGGGAATCTTGGGGGTGCTGGACTGTGGTGAGGAATGGAACATAAGATTGAATAAAAGAGGGTTTATTGCCACGGGAGTACTCACCCACGACTGAGGATTTAAGATCCTGGCAAAGATACCTGCCTGTACTGTGGAGACGCCTGCTCCCAGCTTGGAGAAAACAATGGAAAATATACATAAAGTGAAGATGGCAGAATTTATTTGGCAAAATATTGAAAGGATTCAAAGGGCTCAGAGAGCTGGTCATGCTAGAACAAATGTTATGTAAGATCCGAGATCCTACCAATTGCTTCTATCTGTTGGCAAGATCCTGAGGACACTCCTTCCTCTGTAGGTGGAGCTGCCAGATAAAACACAAGGTGCAATATTGGGGTTACTTTTGCTAAGAAATTATTCACTGTTTTTCTGAAAGTCAAATTTAACTTGACATCTGTTGCCTGTGTTTTTTGTTTTTTGCTAAATCTGACAACTCATCCCACCGGCCAAGGTTGATAATAGGGAATACCACTATGGAAATGGGTTCCCTAGAGTCACAGGAGATGAAAAGACTTCATAAGAGTAGTCACCAGGTAACTGTACTTCAGCATCACAGTCAAGCAGAATGGGATTCTGAAAAGGGCAGTCCGGCTAGCATGGCAGCCAGGATTCTGAACAGCAGAGACCTGTAGCAATGGCCAACAGAATGTGTCATTCCAAGGAGCAAGACCAATAAGCAGCCATTGAGAGGGATATTTAACCAATATGACCAAAAATAAATATGAGCAGGGGCAGCCCATGTGGCTCAGCGGTTTAACGCCGCCTTCAGCCCAGGGCGTGATCCTGGAGAGACAGGATCGAGTCCGACGTCAGGCTCCCTGCATGGAGCCTGCTTCTCCCCTGCCTGTGTCTCTGCCTCTGTTTCTCTGTGTCTCTCATGAATACATAAATAAAATCGTTAAAAAAATATGACCAAAAATGATCAACAGTGGGTGATTTTTTTAGTTACTGTAATAGAAAAAAATTTTTTTTAAAGATTTAAGATTTCTTTTGGGGGGAGGGACAGAGGGAAAGAGAGAGAGAGTCAAGTCCTAAGCAGATTCTGCACTGAGCATGGAGACTGACATGAGGCTCGATCTCATGACCCTGAGATCATTACCTTAGCCAAAATCAAGAGTTGGATGCCTAATTGACTGTGCCACCCAGGTACCCCTGCAATGGAAAATTTTGACCTTTGCCCAGTTTCCAGACCTAGCCAGCTCTCAGACCAATTAAATGGGAGGCCATGTTCTTTTAGGAAAAACTGAAACATTTAGAAGGCATCAGGAACAATTTTCCCACCTCTTTCTCAAAGGGACCTGCTACTGTTTCCACAATAATTGAACACTAGGGTAAAAGGAAGTACTCAAATCCTTTTAAGACTCCTGGTTATAGCATTTGAAAGAAACTTATATCAGGGTACCTAAAACACCATCATGGTTTCTTTTTGGTGGAGCAGGGCAGGAGAGAGGTTGGAGGAGTTTCACAGAAGTCAGATAATAAATGGATTCCTGGCCCAAGTCTGTCTGACTGTGGGTCTAATGTGTTTATATACCCACGTGGATGGTTTCCCTACACCCTGAGTATATAACTGGATTTGGTATATTTAGTAGTCAGAAGAAAGCTCAGGTTAATTCTCTGATCTGTGAGCTAAGAACTATAATGATAGGAAAGGAAGGCCAAGTGGAAGCCCTTGAAACTTCTACCTCCCTCCAGGCCAAAAAAAGACATTGGAAGCAAAGCTGTACCCTAAGTGCCCTGAGAGAAATAGCAGGAATAGAGTCATCCTTAAAGACTTAAAGGATCCTCATTACATCCCTATTTAATTCATCAGTCTCACTATGGATAAAAACAGGTGCATTGTGGTAGGTGACAAAAGACCTGTAAATTTAAGCAAGTATTAATCCCAATCTCAGCCCTAACACAAATGTACTATCTTATAGAACAAATGGTGCTACTACTGATTTGGTGATTGAGTTCTTTCATTTCAGTAGGAAGGAGAACCAGGAACTTTCATTCACTTAAAATTGACATAAGTACCTTTTGGAGATCTTGTCCTGGGTTTCATTAGCTCTCCCACTCTCTTTCACAGTGACGTCCAAAGGAAACATGATCATCTGGATATTCCCCCCCAAACATCATGCTGGTCCACCAGCATGGCATTATTAATGAAAAATGGAAAGAGCAGGAAGGGGCAAATACTACAGATGCCCTGGTAAGGAAACATTCATGCTTGTGGTTAGAAGATAAACCCTTCAGAGATAAGAAGCAGGGTATATAGTCAAATTTTTGGAGGTCCAGTTGTCTGAGGTCCAAGGACAGGTGTTACACCTTGCACCTGCTACTACTCAGAAAGAAGCAGAATTTGATAAGCTCTTTCAGATTTTGAAGATAGGGCCCATTGCACTGGGTGACAAGTTGATTATATTGAGCCCTTGCTCACCCTGGAGGGCAGCAATTCATACATGTGTGGACTGATACATATTCCAGGTAGGTTTTTCTTTCCTCTCCACAGTGCCTCATCCAGCACTGCTTTCTGAGAGCAGTGGAATCGCCTGTAATATTGTGTGGGCTGAATGGACCCACTTTATGAGAAAGGAGATAGAACAACGAGCACAAAACCATGGGATTCACCAGTCTTTTCTATTGCACCAATCACATCAACCATAGTCAGCCAGAGAAATCCTGAATGGGCTCTTCAAATGCTGCCTCTTCTCTGCTATATCCCACTTATCTACTTTCCGGGCAGCATGTCCTGGATCACCTCCCATAATAAACTATTTGCACTGGAATCTTCCAGTCTGTGCTCAATTCTCTGGTTGAGGGGTGGGGTGGGGGCCCCAAGTGCTATAGCTTGGGTGTAATGACTGTACCAGTTCTTGTCAGTTTGTCAACATCATTCTTTCTCTTCTAAACATGCCTGCCTTGTTCCACTTCATTTACAGGGCTGGGATAGCAAAAGGATTTGTCTGCAGCCAGCATACATCACATTTTCCCACAGACACCAATTCTTATAATCAGGACACAGGATTTATTAAATTTATTTCAGACTCTGAACTTGACTTTCATTAGGTCTGGCCTGATTTATTTTTAGTGCCTTGAGCCAGTGCTTTCTTCCACAGGAAAAGGCATATGGTAGTAAATTAGGCCGGTTTTATGGAGGGGGGATACAGATAGTCTTGGGTTTGAATCTTATGAGTTCACTTTTATGTTTACGTGAGGTGGAATGAGTTTGAGTATCATTAACTCTGAGCTAAGTTTCATCCTCTGTTCTCTGAGAATAATAATATGTATTCTGCAAGGCTTTTTGCAAATGTATTTAAACCAAGCACATGTATTTAGAGCAAGTTGCTCAGTGCCTAGCTCATAATGAGTCCTTAACAAAAGCTCATTTTCCCATACTGTTCACCCTAGCTTTGTGAGTCTACTTCATCTTCTAACCTTGAAAACATTTATAATATAGAATAGAAGTGTTGTCCTTGAGGACTAAAGGACAAAGTAAGTGAAGCACTTATCCACAGTAAGTTCTCCATACATGTTAGCCCCTTCCCACATAGTGCTATTGTTGTCTGCTGAAAATTTGCAAACTTTCAAACTTTATCCAGTCATTACTGGGGGAGAAGAAGAGCATATTCTTTAAGCAGACCTCAGTTTTAGCCATTTATTTTCTAGAGCAGTGATTCTCCCACATAATCCCTTGACTCTCATTACAGATTTGTCTCTGCACCTGGCTTGGTGTGATGAACACTGTTTCTATCCCTTCACCCCCCAAACAAGCAATTTGGGAGGTTACTTCCCTACAAAGCAGGCAATTCCATTTTTGTGCATTTCTCTTAGAAAGATGGGAGTGAAAAAAAAGAAGAGATGGGGAAGCCAGAGTGAAGACACAGTCATGACAAGTCTCCACGGATATCAGCATTCTGGCTTTCCAGAGAGTGGCCCAAGCTCCAGAATTTCTAAGCAGGATGGGCCAGTGGCTTAACCAAGGTGAGTACAGTGGGAGCAGCTCACCTACCTGCTGGAAATAAAGAGGTGCACTGTCTGTAGAGAATTTAAAAACAATTATAAAACTGACCAAAATTTGGCCTGCTTTTTAAATTTAAATCGCCACATGGCAGCAATTCTAACATTAATGCTAAAAACTTGTCTCTGAAAAAATCTTTCATTTGAGGGCTAAATAATTACTGTGGGCACTCTCAATTTTTTAAATTACTTACCCTTTAATGAACATTTCATTCTACATGGAAGTGAGTTTGTTGAACGGTTGCTCTCATCGCCACCCCTCCCCCCCACACACGGAGGCCCTGCTATATGCATTTAGTTCAGCATCCTGTCTCCACCCTGGTGCTACTTTGTGTATTCCTGTATCTATTCCTGCATTTAAACAGTTGATTTGAAATAAATATGTAGTGCAGGAGGATTATAAAGAGGAATCAGAACTAGTTATTTCAATTCTGTCATTCTAGGTGACCATTCATGTTTAAACTTTAAAACACTGAAAGAATAAATGCAAACTGTATCATTTATGTCAATAAGCACAAATTTTGTTTCACAGGAGAAATGTATTTATGTTATTTCAGGATTACTATTGAAAATAACTTTGTTGTACAGACAAAAGGGTATTTTAAAGATGACCTGTTTTTGTGGGGCACCTGGATGGCTCAATCAGTTGAGCCTCTGACTCTTGACTTCCACTGGGATCATGATTTTAGGGTTGTGAGATCCGGAGATTGAGCCTTGTTTGGGGCGCTGCACTCACCAAGAAGTCTGCAGGAGATTCTCTCCCTCTCCCTCTGCCCCACCCCACCTCTCTAAAATAAATAAATAAATCTTAAAAAAAAAAAAAGATAACCCATTTTGGGTGTCAAATATATTACCAAGGCCACTGGGATGGCTTTAGGGTCACAATAGTGGGGTTGGGGGAGAAGAGGGGACTAAGGGTTTTATTTCTAATCATCATTAGCATAGTAGTTTCCATATTTTATATGGATCATATTTAACCTATTGATAAAAATGTTACCTAAAGTTGCTTTTACTCCCACTTTACATAGGAATGAGAAGCAACTAATTTCCATAATATCAAAAAATAATAATGAAAACATGAAATAGCATGTACATGTAAGATGTCACAATAATGATCAGTTTGGTCTGAGTTTCATGATGTATAGCAAAAGCATGTGTCATCTATTCTACTCTCAAAGGAAATGAACAAATAAGGCTCAGATAAGTGAAAAGTTAGGGAAGTGCTTTTCCTCTACGGTGTAGGAAGCAAAAGCATCATAATACATTGAACCTTCAGATCTTTGCCTTCTTTGGATTTGTAGATAGAGCTAGGGTATCATTTGCTTTTCTATTACTGCTGCTTTCTGCCACCAAGTCTTTATCCAACCCTAAATGACTGGATTAGTGGTCAAAATCATCCTAGTGTACACCATTGCACTGGGTGGGGCATATTGATCTGGGAAATTTGGGACTTCATGAGTCCCTCTCCCTCCCCAGGCTTGGCACTAGCTCTTCTCTCGTATCTGGTGCTTTACTGTTTGGGTTTTGAGGCTAGAATTTAGGACTATTGAATTCTTTTTCTTTTTTTTGGATCAAAAATAACACTATTTTCCTTAGACGTGGATCTGCTGATGGCTAACCCAGAAAAAAGTTCTTTAAGAATAGAAGGTACACATGGCTCCTGGGGAGAAGACCAAAGCAGGCATGAAAGCAAACTTGATTTATTCACAATTTTTGTTGTTATTGTATTTTCACTTCAGCTTTTTTCTTTTTGCCTTTGAGGATCTGCTGGTCATATAAAATGTCTTTTGGGGCTGCTCATTGTCACCACTTTAAAACTCAGGCTCTCATCAACAAAGTCAGGATTGTCTGTTTATCTCCACAAAGATCTCATGCAAATAAGACAACATTTACATCTTAGTACTTTTTAAGACAGCCCTAAAATGTGGTTAAATAGCTTTTTGTATAGGGAAAGCAAATGTTATTACAAACTAAAAGTTATCTGGGCAATTTCCTTTTTTGCTTTCTCTATTCCTGAATATATTTATAATTCTCTAAGCACAAAAGTCCCCTCTCAGCCGCTCTGGCACTTTTCCTCAGAGAATCCTGAATGCCATGGTAGTGATTAAGATAATGTAAATACATAAATAGCATAATGGCTTCACTTCATGAAGAAGTAATGGTCAGATTTGGTTTCCACATTATAATACCATTGAGTCCTTTTTTTAAAGAAATTTTGCAGGGAAAAATGGATATTTATAGAGGAAGAGAAGGTTGAAAAATTATCTACTATCATTTTTATTAATGTTATTTTTATTAGATAAAAATAATTGGAAATTAGATTGAACGACTGGGAAGGCTTATTCTCAAAAATATGAATCTTTTAAGGTATTTACATGCTTTTTTTCAAACTAAAATGTTCACAATGTAATAAAGTTATTAGAGTGTGATATATTTTTAAAAATACCATGTGCTTGAGCTCTATCAAATGTCCAATTTTCCCCTGTTCACATGCTGGCAGGCTCTGTGAATGGTGGTTAAGCGTCCGGACTTTATAGTGATACCCCCTGGATGCAATCCCTGTTCTATTACCTAAATAAGTTCCTTGTTGTACGGCTCTGAGTAAGATACTTAACCTCTTTGTGCTCCTGTTTCTCAAATATAAAATTAGCATAATAATATCTCATAGAGTTTTTATATTTTAAATATGTTCGTACATACAAAGAACTTAGGGGAGTGCCTGGCATATCATAAATATTCAATACATATAACATGAAAAATGACAAAAATTCGAGGCTACCTGAGCACCCCTACTTGACTCCCTCTCTCCCCAGAGTAACTGTTACTCTCAATTTGTTTTTCATTTCCAAGTATACTTTTATGCCCTTACTTATAAAAAAAAGTGTCAATAAGTAATATTTATGGGGTTTTTGTGGTTTCCAAAGTTCATATTAATGGTATTGTACCCTACATATTATGTAACTTCCTCCTCATGACTAAGCCTTAGACAGGTTTTTATTAATTTATTAACAACTACTTCAGTTGTGACCACTATTTATTTTCTAGTTGAAGTATTTGGAATTGTTCCAGTTCTTTTGCTCTTAAAATGATTCAGTGAACATTCTTTAAATGCAAATTTCTTTGTATACTTACACCTGCGTTTCTCTTAAGTTTATATTTAGAAATTGAATGGCTGAATCAAGGGAAATGAATCTTTTCTTTTTTATCAGCCATTGCCAAATTGCTCTCCAAAGCAGTGCCTACCCACGGAGTGCAGAAGTTCCACTGTGTTCAGCCTTACTGACACTTGGTATTAAAACACTGTAAGACTTCTCCTGGTCTGATTGGTATGACATAATCTCTCATTTTGCTTTGCTTATTTCTAGTTTCTAATTAAGGGGAACCCCTTTTCAGAAGTTTATTGGGCACTTACACTTCTGTTTCTATGAATTTTCTGTTTATATTCTGTGTTCATTCCTTTACTAAACTGTCCTTTTCTGATTGATGTGTAGGCATTTTGTTTTGTTTGGTTAATGTATTTTGGATACAAATCCTTTGTTAGTTATGTGTCTTGCAAATATTCTCTTCAGGTCTGTGACTTGTTTGTTTCATTTTGTTGTTTTAGCTTCATTTATGAATAGTCTTGCTTTCTTATAAATTGTCAAATTTACCAATCTTTTCCTTTATGGTTGTGCTATTTTGATCTAATTATTTAAGAAGTCTTTCTTATTCCAAAGTCCTAAAATATTCTCCTTTTAAAAAAATAATTGAAGTTTTAAGGTTTGTTTTTCATACTTAGGGTTTTAGTAAACTTGAAATAATATTTTTTCATATGATGTGAGATAGGAATCTACTTTTACTTTCCACATGGATAAACTACTGTGCCAAAAATGTTTATTGAATAGTTCATCCATTCCCTCGTTGACTTATGTCATATTTCAAAACTCCTTACATGCCTCTGTCTGGTGCTAAGCTTTCTATGCTGTTCCACTGGTTTATTTATTTGTCTCTTTGCCAATACCCCACAGACTAGCTTACTCAAGCTTTGTGATATTCCTTGCCCATCCTCAAGGGCAAACCTTCCCCCCACTTCTACACTGAACACTTTTGGTTTCTTTCTTTTCTTTATATTTAAAATTTTTATGTACATATGTATATATGTATTTGAGAGAGAGAGTGGGGAAGGGGCAGAGGGAGAGGGAGAGAGAGAATCTCAAGCAGGCTCCACACTCTGAATGAGGTACATGATCTCATGATCCCAAGATCAATTATCAGACACTTACCCGACTAAGCCACCCAGGTGCCCCTGCTCTTTCTCTTTAGATGCTTAAAATTTTTAAGTGTATGTTTTTGGTCTTATACTTTTCCCTGTTAATTTTATGATAGCTTCTCCAGCTTGCAAAAAACTATGGGAAATTTTGGTTGAAATTGCTTTATTTTTAATTTATTTATTTATTTATTTATTATTTATTTATTTAGTATATTTTTTTTATTGGAGTTCAGTTTGCCAACATATAGTATAACACCCAGTGCTCACCCTGTCAAGTGCCCTCCTCAGCACCCATCACCCAGTCACCCCATCCCCCCCACCGAAATTGCTTTAAAAGAAGAGATTAATTTGGGTGAAATCCCATATTTAAAATTCAAATCTTCCAATTTCTAAGTATACAATATCTTTCCATATTTTCTTTTACATTGTTTGATAATAGTTTGTTATTTCCCTTCCCAAATTTTTGTTTTGTTTCTGTTAGATTTATTTCTAAGTTCTTTATGGTTTTTGTTGCTATAATTGATTGTGTGTCCTAATATTCTAATGAGAATAGGAATATTATATACTTTTATATGCTGATATTCTTCTAACAGTTTTGCTGAATTAACTAACATATGTTTCATGGGTATTTATTTTACTAGTTCCTATGGAGTTTCTTTGCAAATAATTCTCTCTTGAAAATCAAACTGTATGTTCCTTTCTAATATTTATACAGTTAACCCTTGAACAACATGGGTTTAAATTGCAGGAGTCTATGTGCAGATTTTTTTTTCAATAAATACAATACAGTATTATAAATGTATTTTCTCTTCCTGATGATTTTGTTAACAACAGTTTCTTTTCTCTAGCTTACTTTATTGTAGAAATACAGTATATGATATATATAACATTCAAAATATGTGTTAAATTAATTGTTTATTAGTAAGGCTTCCAGTCATTGGTAGGCTATTAGTAGTTAAGCTTTTGGGGAGTCAAAATTATACATGGATTTACAACTACATAGGGGTCAGCACCCCAGCCCTCAGGTTGTTGAAGGGTCAACTGTACTTACTAGTTGTTCATCTGTTGTTTTGTTGTCTCAAAAATCTGTTATAATGTTTAATAGAAATGAATGTAAAAAATATTTGTTTTCTTGACTCTTACTGGAATACTTCTAAAGTTTAACCATTATTTTATTAAATAACTTTTCTTTATCAAACTTCTCTAGTTTGATAATCATTTTTATTTTGAATGAGTTTTTTATTTATTCTTCTTTATTTCTTCTTTCTTATTTATTATTTATTTCTAGTTCTTCTTTATTTCTAACTCTTAACGAAGTTATTGTTATTGGGAGAGAGAGGATCTTAAGTAGGTTCCATGCCCAGCATGGAGCCCCATGCAGAGCTCTATCACACAACCCCAAGATCATGACCTGAGCCAAAAATCAAGAGTTCGACATCACTGACTGAGCCACCCAGGCTTCCCAACGTTACTGACCTTTTGATGCTAATTAAGTGTATTTGATTTTCTCTTTGTATTTTATATATCACTGCTGTATTTTTGGATCAAATAGGATTGTCTAAATGTGTATTTACCATAATTTCCTGTCTGATAACTTCATAATCACATTTTTTTTTAAAGCAGGCTCCACTCTTGGGGCACCTGGGTGGCACAGTTGGTTGAATGACCAACTCTTGGTTTTGCCTCAGGTTGTGATCTCTGGTTGTAAGATCAAGCCCCATATCAGGCTCTGTGCTCAGCGTGGAGTCTAGGAGTCTAGTTCAGATTATCTCTTCCTCTCCCTCTGCCTCGCCTGCTCATGTTCTCTCTCTCTTTCAAATCAATCAATCAATCAATCATTTTTAAAAAATTTTTATGTTTTTAAATTCACTCCCTATGTGGAGCTTGAACGAATAACTCCAAGACACAGCATCCTATGCTCTATGGATTGAACCAGCCAGGTGCCCTCATAATCACATTTTTATAAAGAGAAAAATCATGGTCATCAAGTAATCTGTTTGAGAATTAAAAGATGGCTTTCAGAAAACTGAAGTCTAACAAATTAATTGTGGTATTTTTCAAAATCCTAGGTGTTTACCATTAGCTATTTGTTTTTATAGTGTCATGCTGGGTTAGGCAAACATTGAATTTGAATGGTCATTTTCTGATGGTCTAACTTTTATTGTTCTTTGATAATAGAAAAATCATTTACTGAGTTACTAAATTGCTGGAGTTTTGATAGTCTATAGCAGCAGTTGGCAAAGTTTTTCTATAAAGGCCCAGATAATATTTTCAGCTTTGAGGACCATATGGCCTCTGTCAAAATTACTCAATTCTTCTGTTGTAGCACAACCATATACAATACATAAATGAATGGATGTGACTGTTCTGCTAAAACATTATTTACAAAAACAGGCAGCAGCTGAATCTGCCCCACAGGCAACAGTTTGCCACCTCCTAATCTACAATAATTTTTTAGAAGTAAGTTCTAAATTAGATGCTCAAGAATATAAATATTATCATATAAAAATATTAAATTCATGAATAGAAAATTAACCATACCTTTTTCATAATCATGGTAATTAGAAAAATGAAATATTAATTTTGAAAGGTTCAGACTGTCAATGTCATTTTTGAATGTTAGACTCGAACAAGACACATACTCAGAAAATTAGATGGGTACATTTATTTTTACTTGGTCATTGCTGATCAATAAATATTAATTAGTCCATAATTTAGAATTCACTAACAATAGTAACAGTAATTAATATCTCTAGGTTTATAAATTATAATTCTTGGAGATATAGTTCTATGAGAACCCAATGTAAAGCAATAGTTCCCTCTGATATTTAAATGATTTAAGGATGTATGTCTCACTACTAGAGGTGATACTAATAAGACTGTGATATGGAAAGCAAGAAAGAAAAAATAAAAATAAAAAAAAGAAAGCAAGAAAGACTGTGAGTTACAACATAACACTATGATGTCAAAATATTTCTACATGCTCTCAAAAATTAGCTACCAAAGAAGGGGATAAATAATTTTCTATCAGTAGTATGGAAAGCTGTCTGGCAAGTATTGTTCTTTTCAAAAGAATTAAAATCACAGGGATCAGACAAAAGCAAAGATGAGAAGCAGGTTGTGAGTTTCATCCTCAGCTTCCTTTTTTGTCCATAGGATGCCAGTTTCTCTCACCTGAAGTCTCTGATAGGATGATGTGCCGTCATGTCTTGTCACCTTATGAAAATTTACACACCAGATGCCATCTAATTTTTATGGTTATTTGCAATTCTTTGTAAAAGTGTTTGAATTTCCAACTTAGCTTTCATTGTGTATTGGAAAATAATTCATTCTCTGCTAAACAGCATCCAGGGAGTTGTGAAGAGTTTTGGCAGTAAAGGGATGGAGGGAAGAATATTTTGGTGATGAAACGGCAGCCATCTCAGGGCTTCTGAAGTCATGCCTTTTAGGCTTCTTCCTGTTTGGATGACAAAACAGGTCAGTCCCAGTAAAGATGTACATGGATGTGGTGAATACAAAATGGGGCTTTTGGACAAAATTCAGAAAACAAGCCAAAGCAAGAAATTGAAGAAGCCACAGTGCACTCAATCACATAACTGCTATCATTTTAGCTTTATTGTAGTAATGTTTCCTTTTTTTAGAGAGGAGCAGAGAAAGCACATTGAAGCTCAGAAATTTATATTATTAAAGGATACCCAAGTTTATACATGGGAGCAGAAAGCTGATCCAAATGTATATTATTCAAGGATTCTAAGTTGAGTAGAGGTTGTGGTTTAATCCATTGTAAAGAATTATGGAATGAGCCTTAGAAATTGGAAATATTTGGGCACCTGACTGGCTTATTTGGTAGAGCATGTGACTTTTGATCTCAGGTTGTAAGTTAAGCCCTATGCTGGATGTAGAGAGTACTTAAAAATAAAATCTTAAAAAAAGAGAAATTGAAAATATATGAGGAAATACTGAGTTTGGGAATGTTCACCTTAAGTCTGAATAAAGATCTATCAAAAATCAGTATAAGATGCATAATGTAAATGACTTGATTGATGAGATCCATCACTTTTGCTTCATAAGACAGTATTTTTGGCAAAAGAAAGGGTCCTCAATATTAAAACTGAGGAGGACTCCTTGAGGAAGGCTAGAAATGCACTGTTTTAAACAAAAACATGGCTTCTGTTTGGTAATCTGTGTGGGGAGAACATTTGTGCAGGAGACATCTCCAGTGGAAAGGTTGGGATCAATCATCTTGTTGCTTTCCCTGTTGACTGAGATTCTGAGAAATAAGACACATGGCAAGGGAAAGCCATACTATTGCTTTCAGAGGCCAAATGAAATGATACACTTCAGGGCACTTCAAAATAAAAATAAAAGTAGCAAATATAATTTAGGCATAGAACATTCCCAAACTAATTTAATTGCATATTTCTTCAAAGCAGACAACCACCTGGAAACAGTCATAACGCAACAGCAAATCGATTTTGGTGAGCAAACTAAGTTAAATATTAAGATCTAATAATATACTGTCTTGGAAGCAGCTGTGAGTTTATTTATTTCCTTTTTTAGAAGAGTGCTAATAGTTTACAAACACAGCATCTTATCCTTACTGAAAACAGAATTATTGATTTCTACTAAAAAAAGAGCATAAAATAAGTATAGGTCTGTAGGTTTATAGGAATTATGTAGTAATATCAAAGATATTACTGAGAACTCTTGAGTTTTTGTTTTTTTCTGAAAAAGGCTTCCAGTACTTCAAAATGACATAAATCGAAACATCAAATATGTGTATCTTAGTATTTGTGTTGTCTATTCAAAAAACTTGGGTTTTGAAGCAGGTGTACATCCTATAGGCACCCCAAACTTTGACTATCTAAAAGTTTAGAAGTAATCTGTAAGATTCCTGCAATGAATCCATACCAATTATCAACTAATTAATGATTTGCTAGAGCCCAGCATTCTGGTAATATTAACTCTGCTCTAAAACAATGCTTAATGACATCAAAGGAATTCCTACTTATGTCAGGAACAACATTTTTTTTGGAAGATTTTATGTATTTATTCACGAGAGACACACAGAGAGAGGCAGAGAGACATAGGCAGAGGGAGAAACAGGCTCCCCACAGGAGCCTGATATGGGATTTGATCCTAGGACTATGGGATCATGACCTGAGCCAAAGGCAGATGTTCAACCACTGAACCACCCAGGCGCCCCAGGAATAACATATATATGTTTTAAAAAAACAAGGATATTTTACATTCTTCTTAGTAGTGAAAGAGCAAAAATTCAGAATTAACTTTGCATCACATGAACAGTTCAGTTGTTAAAGGGCCCAAGTATATACTTCCTAATATTATGGATGAGGGCTAATTCATAGTCAAATCACTCTCCCGTAAAAGAGTGTGACATTTTCTTCTTAAAACTAAGTTGGAAATTGATTAAATGAATTTTCAGGGGAAAAGATCAATTTTCTACTCTTATTTCAGTTTGTGGCATGTGAGTGAAGTATGGTACTTAATATCCTGAAGATGATGAATCAGAGCTGTGTCCTCCGCAACACTTTTCTGACCACGTGATAACAGGCATTTTTGGCGATCTTGTAGCCATTTCACTCCTCCATACCCATAATGAAATATAGCTTGCCATTTTCAAATCTGCTCTCAGGTATTATTTCAATGGCATTAGCATTAAAATACATTTCTTTAAGATAAATGAATTCAACCTAAGGAAGATGAAAAATTAAAAAAAAACACTCTAGTTCTAGAACACATCCCTCTTTAGAGTTAAGATTAGCTGGCATCAATTTGCCCCATTAGTTGCTAGAAGCAAATTGGTCAAATAGCATTTGATTAATATTATGAGATGGCAAGCTCTCTTTTAATGACTCTGATTATGTATTCATGGACTATGTGCATGTCCTGCTTTATTGGTCTACAGATTACATGTGTAACATATAATCAATCACACTATATGGCATGCACCCATATCCCTCTGCCTTTTATTAACTCTTATTTCTCTCCTGAAGACATTTTCATATATCTCAACATGTTTGATCAAGTCAAAAGAGACAGGCTGAATGGTGAGTGGTTAATAATTGAGTGTACCAGATATGTCAGGTATTAATATAATCAAACATGAGTTTGTAGGCTGTGAATTTTCAGAATGCCAGAACAAAACACCTTGGAGCAAATAGGCTTGGTTAAATCTAATTGTTTTCTCCTACAATGTAACACTGACTAACCGTATGCCATCAAATACAACTTCCGTTTTATTGGGACAGTTTGATTGCTTTTCATATCAAGTGGAGTACAAAGTTCCCTAGATTAATCTATAAATTGAGAATACCCAATATTTTTTTTAAAGAAAAGCATTGTGATGTGTGGATAATAAAACTTACCAATGTAGAACAAGTGGATAACTCTCAACATCAAGGGAATCCACATGAAAATAATGTGATTATAAGATTGTCATACATACATATCCAACACTACATCCCTGAAAAACAAACTACTATACTTCTTCCCAAACAAGATTATGTTTCATATGAATCATTCTCACTGTTTTTAAATTACTTTTTGGAATGCCTATTAAAGTGCGGGAGACACTAAATTAGCTATTGGGAGGAATGGAAATCTGATAGTTGACAGAATGTTACCAGAACATCAGAACATCTCAGAATTGGAAGGAACATTATAAGCCTTCTAGAAGGATTGTTTTCAAACTTCAATTATTCAAACATTCTCACAATCTTTGCCTCTCTATATACTCTTCTATTTTAGTTCCCTTTTGCTGCTGTAAAAAATTGCCATAAATTTAGTGGCTTCCACAATACAAATTTGTTGTCTTTTATGTCTATAGGTCAAAAGTTGGACATAGCTTTCATAAGCTAAAATCAAGGTTTGGCAAGCTTATGTTACTTCCTGGAGGCCATAGGCGACAATGCATGTCCTTGCATTTTATATCTTGTAGAGACCACTCACATTCCTCATGAATGAGGAATGTCTCATGGCCTGCCTCTACAGTCCTCAAAACAGCAACATTGCATCTTTTGGACACTTCTTCCACCCTCTTGTCTTTTTCTGACCACAGCTGAGAAACGTCTTCTACATTTAAGGATTCATGTGATGAGACTGGGCACATTCAAGTAATTCAGGAGAGTCTTCCAATCTCAAGGTCCTTAGCCTTAATCCCATTTGCTAATTTTCTTTTGCAAATAAGGTAATGTACATGTAGATTCTGCAGATTAGGATGTAGACATCTTTGGGGGAGGTTCTGTTTTTCTGTCTACCATACATTTTAACACAAATTAACATTTCTTTTTTTTTCAAATTAACATTTCTACTTAAGTTGACTCACTTATTTAGTTAGATGTATTTTATAAGAAAAATTTATATCACTAAAGGAAATTTATCACTGCCATAAAAGGAGATCCAAAAACACAATAAATTCAGTGAAGGTAGAAAAATAATATCAGATCTAGTTCAATGGATATTATTGCCTCTGAAACCTTAGAACCTATTGCTTTCTTGGTTGAAAGGTGGCTTAACACGTTTCAGTAGTATTAAGGATATATTATATTGGCACATAGCTGAAGCTTCCCCATAGACAGTAATGGAAGGATTAAGACTATAAATGAAAAGAGAATCAAAAGGTCTCTTTAGGCATGTTAGTGATTTTGAATACTGTGCCTACATAGTGTTGAAAATCATTTTTTGATCTGCTAACGGTTCATTGACCTCCAAAATTTGATGTCCCGCGTTTTGAGAAGCTCATGGGTCCCTATTAGTGTAGTGACCCCTTGGTAAAATCCTTTCCCCATGCCTATTCAGTCCCCAACTTGGGAAGTTTCTGGCAGATTTCCGATTGAATAGGAAATTCATTCATTCATTTTTTAAAAATGTGGTACTTCATTTGGGGGTCAATCTTTTCTTAGGAGTTTCTACCCATTTGTCCTAGCTCTGCATTCTGTAGCAATATAGAATAAGTTCAGTTACACAGCAGAGTAGATAGATAAAAGTGTATAGTTCTAATCAGATGATCTGGATTCAAATCACAGCTCTGCCACTAACTCGCAATGTGTTTTGGAACAATTCTGTGGTGTTTTGGGGGCTGAAGAATGGGGAATAGTATAATAATTTTCATACAAACCAACTACACAGGACTTTTATAAAGATCAAATGTCCTGATGCTATGCAATCTTCCTTTAAACTATAAACATGGTGAGCAGATGATCATTGATTGTCTAATTTGGAATATTTTGAGAGTGGAAGAGAATGCTGTTTATAGCTGTGTTGCAACAACAGGCATGAACCAGGACTGCCCTGGTAAACTAGGATTCAGGTTCATACTAAACATAGGGGACTTCATGCATATTTATCATTACTTTCTGTTTTACATGGAAGCTCTTCTAAATGTGAAGTCAAATGATCATATCACCTCTGTTTCTTGGTTTGTTTTTAGCCTAAATCAGTCCATTTCTTTCAAAGATGTCAATATGATATGTTTCTTAGAATTCTTTTCCTGGTCAACCTCATACAGATGGAGCATAGTTTTTTAGAGTTTTGCTTTTGAAAGGTGGCAGATTGTAGAGTATCTGAGTTCAGATTTCAGCCCTGCCCAGTTTGGGCACATTTCTTCTATATTCCAATGTTCATATCTATGTGTCTCACATGGTTGCAATGAAGATTAAGGAATTAATATCTGCCTATAAAGGACTGGCACATAGAAACACAATATAAGTGTTGTTAAATGGAATGAATAAATGAGATTACTGGATCTGGCAATATTTAGAACAGTGGACTCCAATTCTTTGTGAGTGCAGCATTCGACACTGGAGATAAAGCAGTCAGCAGTGAAGGGACAATCCCTGCCCTCAGGGAGCTTAAGGGCCAGCAGAGAAAAATAGATGTGAAACCAGCAATTGCATAAATTAGTGAGCTTCAAGTATGACGAGTGCTGTGAAGGACAAAAGCAAGATGTGATGAGAGTGGGAGAGTGTGATGGCTCAGTGGTTGAGTGTCTGACTTAGGCTCAGGTCTTGATCCTAGGGTCCTGGGATCGAGTCCCATATCAGGCTCCCTGCAGGGAGCCTGCTTCTCCCTCTGCCTATGTCTCTTCCTCTCTCTGTGTGTCTCTCATGAATAAATAAATAAAAGCTAAAAAAAAAAAAAGATGCAATGAGAGTGTTTCATCTCCCAATTCTATTTGACCAATGGAATCTACGGAGGCACAATTATGTCTCCAGTGCTGACACCAGAAACATATTAATTAATGGAGGAATTCACTAGTTTCTAAGCAGCTGTGTCACATTATGAGTTCTTGCTGAACTTGTGGTCATTAGCACACTCAGGTCCTTTCCTTGCCTGAGCTGTTGTTGAATGGATCCCCCAACTCTGTACCTCTTAATTGAGTTCTTGAAAAACCTAAATGGAGATACACATTTATTTCTAATAAAGTTCATCTTGATGTCATTGGTCCTTGTTCTGGTCTGTAAAAATAATTTCTAGTTTGGGTTCTTCTTGCACATGTTAACTCATATTTGCAGATTATGTCTTTATTTTACTCTGTGATATCTTTAACTTCAATATGCATCCTCTCTACACTTTATGAATATATTTGTGAGTTCTACTTTCTATATCGTTTCAGTTTTTTTAGACATTTATTATTATTATCACATTTATTTATTATTATTTAGACATTTATTACTATTTTACCACAAATCAATAATTGTTTCTAATACAAGGTGTAGGGGAAAAAGTTTTAAAAAATTAAAAATCTCTGTCATATCTCCTAATATTAATACTATGAACATTTTATGAAATACCATCGCATTCTTTCTCATTTGAGGAAAATATACTGAAGAAATCAAGAGCATATGGCATATATATTTTTGAAGCTATGCAACACACACCCATGTCATTAAATTTTCTTTCACAACACAATTTTAAAAGATTATGTAATTTTTTCCATCCACATTTTATTTAACAATCTCTTCGGTTGGGGCTTTATGTTATTTCTACTTTCTTGCTATTATAAGAATAAAGCTGTGATAAATATTCTTGTAGATAAAACTCTAAATACATTGGAAGCCAGGGATTTTTCCATCTTTCTGAAAGAGACAGTTTTCCTCCCTTGTAAAACAATCACTTCCAAAGTCTTTGCTCAAGGAATCTTATGTTCTTTGGTCATCTGGTTTAAAATCCATCTTCTCTTCCTCCCTAGGGACAGTAACTCCTTGTTACCTTTCTCTGCCTCATTTTCCTCAGAGCAGTTATCCCTTTTTTTTTAAGTTATCCCATTTTAACACATAAACTAATTTTCTTATTTGTTTCTTTATGGTCTCTGTGCCCTTCACTGGAATGCAAGCTCCATAGACATTTTGTGTTTTGTTCACTGCTGTGTATCTGGCACCTAGAACAAGCATCCACATCTTGTAAGTGCTGGGTAAATGTTTGTTGAAAGAATGAGAAAGAGTCTAGGTTCTTAGGCATATAAACAGCTAGAACAACTCAATGTACCCCTTGTTTTCTGTTGACAGCTTGCATCATTCCTTTTTCTGCAATGATAATCATCTGCACTCACTTATTTGTCTATTTGGCAAGGGATGCTCCCCTCTCTTTTTTTTTTCTCTGGGTTTCAGGAAGACATGAGGCCACACGAAAGCTTGTCTGTGTGTTACCCATGTAATATGTATTCCAATCTTTCCAACAACCGTATTGTTAGTTTTTTTTTTCATTATGCCAATGGGAACAAGGAGATCCAGGGAGGTTAAGAAATTTGCCAGAGATCTCCCAGTTAGTGATAAAATGTCCTTAACAAATTATGACACACTGCTTCTCGGTAACCAGCTGAGTGACTCTGGGTCAAGTATTTAATCTCTCTGAAACTGTTTTCTCATTTATAAAATTAAGAGGCTGAATCTGATCTCTGAATCCAACACTTAAATTATTTTGTAACAAGTATGACCCATGGACCTCCTAAAGGATTATTAATTGTGTTCTGACACAGGGACTTTATCCTTTCTACTAATACCTGTATTAAACAAAGGAATTTCTGCAGGACCTTTTCACCTTGGAATTCTAAAAAACATAGGCAGAAGTAATTGAATATTACATTCTACAGTGTCAAATTAGGCAGTTACATTGTAAAACTGTCATAAAATACTGACCAAATATACTAAAATATTGTACCATAAACCCTGTATCTAGGTATTATATATAAATTAAAAATTGTAACCATTCCTTTTTTTGTATGAAAATAATACTCAGTTATTTCTGTAAGATGAAAACAATCATTGAGCATATAATGTCAAGTGGTTCCAGACCTTTTGATGTGTTATTTAATCTTCCCAACAATCCTGTGAGTTATGGAGACTTCTTAGTCCCATTCTACAGTTGAGGACACTTGAGTACAGAGAGTTTAAAGGAAATTGTCCAAAGTTATACAGAATAAGTGGCAGAATCAGAATTTGGACCCATTCAGTATAATTTCAAAGCCAACATGTGCATAAATAACATTATATTACCCAGTGCCTAGAGAGTGTGTTTAGGAATAATATACAGCCAAGACGGGGCGGGTGGGGGGGAGAAAAAGGTAGATTAGTTCTCTGAGATAATATAAAACTTTATGGCATGTTTTAAAACATGGAATTATAAACATGCATACAAATAAGAATGGGATTATAATGGAATATGTATTATAGAAAAAATATATACTATATAATAGAATACAATTCTATAGAATATAATTGAATAGAATTCTACTGTATTATTCTGCACTCTCCTTCATCTTTCTCCCTTTTACTTTAAGTTATTTTACCAATCTTCCCTACTGAAATACATAAAATGCATTCTCTTTTTTTCTTTACCTCCAAGCCATAGGATTACATAACCATAGTTACAAAAGTATTATTTTGAGGAAATCAGTCATAATATATTAACGTCTTACTTTAGTACTACTGTTACTGTTTGGTGACCTAAAATGTGAATGTGTCAACCTACAGGGAAAGTGATATTCTATAGCATTTGAATTAGCTGCTTCTGCTGATAATTAGCTTCTCTTGCAGTTATGTCAATTCTAAATCGCTTCACTCTGATAAGCTGTGATCTTATTCCTGTCATTTAGGAGGTTACTGTTATCCATGTGGCTGTTAGGAATGAAAGCCACCTAGAGGAAAAAAAGAACATGAAGAACAATATCTCATAGCATTCATGTATTTGATAAGTAATCATTCAAATTCATTCCACAATAGGAGACCTGGTTCCTGTCTTCAGCTGCAGTGAGTTCTCAGTTCTAATCCTCAGATATAATCTTAGCTGGTAGTCTAATTATAAAGTATTTTTGTTGTTGTCACTATTTTCCTGAGACTGGTATATTCCAGAGCTCAATTCATTTTCACCCCATATAAGAGAAACCAATTATTAGCAGAAGCAACTCATTCAAATGCTACAGAATGAAACTTTCCCTCTAATTTAAAGGCTGACATGTGGGTCACTAAGTAGTAATGTGTGTTAAAGTAAAAAGTTAAATATACTATTACTGTTTCCTTGATACAATTCTCTAACTATGGCTATAGAATCCTCAGTTGTTTTTAAGTAGAATTGATGGAGAATTACCACAAGTCTAGATGCATAGAATTCACACAAATTAAATGTGTTTGCCAGTATACATATGTACAAATCTAAGAATTCTTAAAAAAATATGCTTAAATCATTTAGCAATTTAATATTTGCAAAGAATTGTTACTTTAGAATTATGTATCTCACACACTGTTAATCCTTTCTACATCTGAATCTTGCTGAAACAGATCTCATTTTATTTATTATTATCTTATTATTTTTTTAAATTTTATTTATTTATTTATGATAGTCACAGAGAGAGAGAGAGAGAGGCAGAGACACAGGCAGAGGGAGAAGCAGGCTCCATGCACCGGAACCCGATGTGGGATTCGATCCCGGGTCTCCAGAATCGCGCCCTGGGCCAAAGGCAGGAGCCAAACCGCTGCGCCACCCAGGGATCCCTTATCTTATTATTTTTGAGATATAATTAACACATAACATTATATTAGTTTCAGGTGTACAACATAATGATTCAATATTTGTATGTATTGCAAAATGATCACCACATTACATCTACTTAACATCACCACACATAGTTACAGATTTTTTTTTCATGATGGGAACTTTTAAAATCTACTCTGTTAGCAACTTTCAAATGTGCCCTACAGTGGTATTAACTATAGTCTTACTGTTAAGTAAACAGTCTTAACTATTTTTAAAAAAAGGATTTTTTTATACATCTTTATATAAGCAAAATGTATCACACATTAGAGTCATTCTCTTAGTAAAGTTAAGTACTGTCACTCGTAATATGAGTTTTGCTACAGTTTCTACTTTAACAAGCCAAACTTGACAAAACTAAATATTGGCACAGATTGTCAGGTCAAAAATGAACTCTTAATGCAATAACTGAAGTGAACTGTTAGAAAACTTGGCTGTCAAAACAGGCTTTGTAATGTGAACACAGTTAAAAGTACAAGCTTCGTAGGCATCCATCTGTCAAAAGACAGAGTGCGCGTGTCCTGTGGCGCTCCACTATGTTCGCTCCTAAGTTTAGGGGCCAGGAAGATTCTGGTGAAAACATGAAAAATAAGAGGTTTGGTGTTAAATTGTACTTCCAGATTTTAATGTTTTGTGTTTTCCATGTTTCTTATGGTGATAATCTATTATTTTTACCTTGGTAAAAAGTTCCTTTCAATGCAAATGATAAGTTTCTGTTCTAAAATATTCTTAAAATCAAATTTTTATTCTAAGGTAAAAAACAAAGAACGATTTGTAAAATTAGTTATGGAAAGAACTAATCATTTTCTGGTTCCTTCCAGGTAAAGAGATAAATTTTAGCACTCTCTCTGGTATAGCACTGAACCAGACACTGGGGATGGGTGCCTGCAAAACAAAATGCATATAGATTTCCACCATGGGCTATTTCAGGAAAGATTCTGGAAGAACAATGATGATTAACATAAATAGAGTCCAAAGAGGCAGAAATTATAAATCCCCAACAGTTAAGAGGTAGCATAGAACATAATTGGGAAATCAGCTTTTATAAAACCTAAAATCTTAAATCTAAGCAAGTGACTCTAACCACACATTTAACAATTTGCTACCATCAATTAAACATCTATTATGCATTAAACACAAATATACATACTTAACATATGTCATCTAATTGAATTACACAAATGCAAAAGGGATTGCCAGGGGAGAGAATAATCAATCCCAAGAGCAATTAAAGAGATTTCTAAAGAAGAGAAATGTTCTTGAAAATAAAAGGAGCCAGCATGAATTATAAGTCATACTAGTTGTCAATGGCATTTGGGGAGGAGTCCAGAATTTTTCTATGAACTTTATTCTGTGAAAACAAGCACACTAACTACTTTTCCCCCCTTCTATTTAGTGCACTGTTTTTTTGAATTTGACAACCTCCTGCAGGGATGTTATGAAAGACAGAGATATCTTGTCAGAATTATAAATGTCCTTGGTGGATGAGGCAGAAAGGGTTGACTGTGTAGGACGTTCCTGACAAGTCCTCAGGATTTGAAAAGGTAACCATCTTTTTGGCAAGAGTGATTTTTTCTTTTCTTTTCTTTTTTCCCTATACTTTCGTTTCTTTCTTTTTTTTTCTTTTCTTTTCTTTTTTTTTTTTGGATGAGGGGAGATGTTTTAAACACAACGAAGGACAGAACCTCTCAATACGGTTACCTGTAATCATGTGGAAAAGGACATGTACACAATTAAGCATATGGTAGGTGTTCACTATGTATTTATTTTATCTAATCCCCTTCTCCCCCATCAATGCTAACAACTTCTGGGTTAAGAGTGGGTTGCTGACTTGAATGGCTGCCAGATGGGGCATATAGGATTGCTCAGTCCCTGGACAGCTAGTCTATGCTTCCTCTCTTTCTGAGGAGAGCCATTCTTCCAATGTGAGCCATGCTTCTGCTGTAGTCCAAACTGAATTCACATACTGACACATAGATGCAGATAGATAAATAGCCGCAACATAAGTATGTGTTTCTGTGCATTATATACATAAATATATATGTGTGTATACATGCATATATATGTATGTGTGTGTGTGCACACGCACATTTGTGTTTGGTATATGTATTTGCCAATTCCTTACCATTCTTTTGGAAACAATTGCCCCTCCTCATCCCCAAATGATATAGTTACTATTGTTTTAGATTTAGCAAGTACAGGAAAATGTGTACCTATACTCAGAGCATCGTGTTCCAAGGGTGGACCTAAGTTTTAATAATTTCTTGAGCGTATAATAGGCCTTACAACCTAACCTAATATAGCCCAAATACAACTTCTGCTACTCCTCCAACCCAACTCACCCAACCCCCCGCTAAAATATATCTTGCCCATCTTCTGAAATTTTCTATCTTAGTAAATGGTATTCCCACCCACAGAGTTGCTCAGTTATATTGTAGAACTAAGAGTTTTCTCTCTCCTTTACCCTTTTCATCTAATCCATCATCAAGTTCTTTTGGCCTATTTCCCTAATGTTTTCCAAATCCATCCACTCCTCTCCATTTCCGCTAATGTTACCATTGTTCAAGCTCCAACATCTTTTGCCCAAATTACTGCAAAAGTTTATAATTCGTATTCTTGCTTTTACTCTTTCGGCTCATCCTGTCACCTCAGTTATTTTCCCAGTTCACTTAGAACCAAATGGACTTTACAAGGCCTCCTAAGTCTGTGATCCTGATCTTGTCTGTGAACAATCACCTACCACTCTTCCCTTCATTCACTACCCCAGGCTGCTGGCTTTCTTTTTGCTCTTTGAACATGCCATGTATCTTCTTTATTTGGACCTTTGCATATGTGGTTTCCTTTGTCCAAAATGCTCTGCCTCTTGATATTTCCAGGGGCTGACTCTTACTCAACTCAGTTCGGTTCAGACGTCACCTCTTTGATGACACTCCTTAATTCACACAATCACTCCACCACCTTTCCTTTTTTTTTTTCTTCCCTCACACTTGCCCTTACATAAAGTTGCACTGTTCATGGATTGGTTTGCTTCTTTACTGCCTCTTCTCTCCCACTAGAGCAGGAGATTATCTGTCTTGTCTGTCACATGGACTCAACACACGAAACAGTGCCTGGCAAATGGTAACACATATGTAGAAAGGGAATGAAGAATGAATGTTTCAATGTACCTTTCCCAAAATTTTGAAGCTGAAACTAAGAAAAAGATTCTGTTTCAATCTCTAAATGTTGAATCCCACATAGAAAACTTGAGGGCTGTTGACTTCCATGTTTTCTGCCACTGGGCCAAAGCAACAAAAGTAACAAAGCCAATTGGAAGAAAGAGCTGAAATGAAGCTAAAGAGAGTTTTGATGATATTCAACTTTCTTCTAATTGTTTAATGCCCAAATATGCTCCTCTCTTCCCATGGACAATTGTTCAACTTATGTCTGAGATATCCAAATGTAACTTTGGTAAGTTTCTTTTTTTTTTCTTGTTTACATTATTTTAAATTTGTTTCTTGAGATTTATAGTTGAAGAACTCCATGCTACTCTTTCACTGCTAGTCTCTCTTGCCTTTTCTTCTGCCACTCTCATTAAACTCAAAGTACTGGCCATAATACACTCCTTTCCTATCTCCTTCTCTGTCTCTTGGACATTTACACATGTATTTCTACATGCTTGAACTATTCACTGATTTTCCTTTGAGAAAACTTTTTTAACATCCCAGACTTGAGTTATAGACCTATTGTCTACCATGGCATCCTGTATTCATCCCCAGTAAAGCATTAGCAACCAGTCTTACCTCCTATTTCTGTTTCTTTCACTGTTGTACTTTTTTCTTGTTTACCACTGCATCCTTGGTGCCTAATACAACCTGACACATAAATCTATTGGGATCGAATGATTGAACGATAGACACATAGAGCTGTTTTGTTGGTAGATAAAGCAGAACTAAGAGTAACAGAGTAGAATCTGAGTGTTAATAGTCTGCTCTACATCAGACTGTTTCCTATTGATGCTCCTCTAAAGTTTTGAACTGATTCTCTGTACCTTGGATTTAGGTAAGATTTATATTCACATTTTCCCTAGTTTGTTGTTGTTGTTATTGTTTTCCTGAGGACCTTTTATATTTTTCTGTTCATGTTTCCCTCTTTACTAAGGGCCTTATTTTTTTAAAAAGCATCCACTCCCATCCACTAGTTTGAGGGAAGTTTCCCGCTATTAGTGCCATTTGGTTTGCCACTTTGTCAAATATTGGCAGCATGCCAAGCCAATAGGCCCCCTGTTTAAAATAGGATCTTGTTGAGAATAAAAAATGAATCCACAACTTCAAGATAATTTTCTATTTAGTGTATTACATGGAGTAACATTTTTAAAACCTTTGACAAAAAATCAGAATTGCTACACTATCCCCCAGTGTTTTTATTTTCCATATTCCTTATGTAGCTCTTAGTGCTGCAAGGAAACAATTAAAATATCCAAGTTTCTTCAAGTTCATTTAATAGCTGAAAAAAAAATAGAGTGCTCAATTTATGTCATGCACAGTTGTTCCCAGGGGAAGAAAATATTTCAATTGACCATGACTGTGACCCATTACTGCACTCTTATTCTGCAGTCTTGGTGTTCTCCTGGATGTGGTACAGTAATTTTTTCCCACTTTGCTTCATGGATCTTATAACTGTAATGACACTAACTGATGGCACTTTGCTTGTTTTGCTGGCACTTTCTTCGTGAAATATACCATTACTGAATGAATTTGCACCATTACGTGAATAACTGTCAAAGACTCTTTATAAAATTGAATTCTTACAGCAAAACACAAAGAGAAAAGTAGAAAATCTTATAAAGGGTAGGGATTCCAAAGAAGATATTTATAAATTGAAATGAGTTGTCAAATTCTGATTATTTTATATAACACCATATCATATGAGAATTTACCTAACTTCATGGGATGGAGATTGAGAAGATGGGCAGTGGGGCAGAAATATTGAACCATATTCTCAGTATCTTGGGAGTAGGGAGTAGTTATCTTCCAAATTAGATAGCTATAAGGATATGGAGCTTTGGTCTTAGAGTGGTGAGGGGTGATAGAATTATTTGTTTCAATTTTCTGCAATACTCCTGGAGCCATGTTAATGGTCATATTTGAAACAGTGTGAGATTCTCAAATTCTGAAGCTAGAGTTAGTAATTTCAAAAAACAAACCATTCAGTATAACCAAACATATCCATGGTTTCGTGATGAGTCCTACAGAATCCAAATCAACGCTAATCTCAAAAGTAATCAATAAGCTATGTGCTCTTCCACAGTACAATTAATCTAAAAGTCATGCGAAATGCAGAACATAGTACTTCATGGTGCCAGCACAGAGTTACAGATTTTAATCAGGTGCTATCTTCATTACAATTAGTCTCCAATTATGAACAGGTTATGCATACATCTAAACTTTATTATGAAAACAGATATTTGTAAGGAATTTTTTTCCACATTGAAAGAACATTTCAAACGATGACTTCTTACCAAGTTGCTTAGAGTAACTTGCAAACGCAAGTGTAACTGAGAAGTGATCTTAATGAAGAGCCCAAATAGTAGATTTTGGGTGTAGAGGGTCTTTAAGCAGGGAAGGAACATGGATGTACTTCCTCTCACTTCCTACTTTCAAAAAAGTCAATAATAAGTAAAATTTCCCTTTTATAATCTTTAACTCCATTCTTGCCTAGCTCCCTAACTCCTCTCTTCTCTCCTCCAGGTATCCAGTACCTTCTCCCTGTTCTGAGGCACATTAAACTTCCTTCAAGCACTTCAACCAAAACTATTTTTTTTCAGGAAGGAAGAAATTTGAGAAGTAAACATTCTGATTTAACTAATAATATACAATAAAATGTGTATGATTGAAAGCAAATATACACTTCAGGCCGATGGAGAAAACATCCTGAAACTCCACAGTTCGTCTGGAACTGTATTAGACATGTTAACTCTATTATTTCACATCTTTACAGAAATTTATTACAGAGGATACTGGAGTTCAGATTGCTCAAATAACTTGCTCAAGAGCATAGACAGTAAATTATAAAACCAGGACTCAAGACACCAAAAATGTTCAAAACAATTTGGGGGAAGATATTTGTTGGTGCCAATTAATTAACGCAGCTTTGGGTTTAGGCATCGGGAAAAGTGAGGTGCTGGTTAAAAAAAAATCAAGTTATGAGGATAAATAAATTGGGGCAGGTGGCTCTGCTTAGGTGTCTATTCTCCTGGACCAACTACCCCAAGTTAAACTAGTTTTGTATATTTTCTTTCCCATTCTATTTTCTTCTACCTTCCCCACACAACTATGCTCTAGTGTGAAAGTTCCAAATTGCATTACTGCTGATTTGATTCCTTGCCTTTCCATTTAAATTATTGAGATTTCTGTGTAAAAAGAGCTCACACTTTGATATTTTCATGTCTCATTATCTATTGGTGGGGTTTTTACTTTTCATTGATGGGAGCTTGGAAGGTCTTGTAGCTAGTGGAGAAAGAAAACATTAATATCAAGCTCAGTGGCATCCAGCAGCAGTGAGTCTGAGGAGTGTGTGGAGGGATGGGATAAGGAGGGAGGGAGGAGGAGGAAGAAAACTGGGAAACCTGCAGCCATGTATAAGTTGGCTGATTTAAAATAGAAGCTTTCCCCTCCACTTCTGTGATTATACATACTACATCAATATTCGGTTTCATTGGTCCATGTTGTAGCCCAGAGGAAAAGTATCTGTTGTCTACCAAGAAAATCTGGGAAACCTAGAAAAATCTGGAAAATCACTACTGCTAAAAACAGAACAAAACAAACAACTTTCCTCAAAATACATTGGCTTTAGAAATGGGAAATGTCTGTATTGAGCTGGATTATTATTTTCTGTTCCATGATACTTCACGTAAAGCTAAAAATAATCACCAGGTTATAAATGGTGAAAAACAGAACAAAACCAAACAGAACATCACCACCAAGAACAAAATACTCCCATAGCTAAAGAAGTTATATCTCTTGGTGGCATTTCAATTAAAACAAAAGCTACCAAGGTAACATGATAATGTTTACTGGCCTCTATTTTAAATGCAGAGATAAAACACAAATTCTCACTAAAGCAAAAGTGTATTACAGTTCTCTTCAGATAAAATTAATATATTCATCAACACCCAGTCCTCTATATAGCCTAGAGCTAATTCCCATAAAACTTATTTTTTCTTAAGTTTATAATTCACTTGGCTCTCACTCAACTGCCAGGGGATTTATGTACAATGTGTCTTGCTTTCAAGTTCTTATTAAAATAATTAAGTAAAATAGATTGTAAAGTCAAATGTTGACACAATTTACTGCCACTTGTTTACTTTTATTTTCCATTGTGAGAGGGCTTTGAAAGCAATTTCCCATATTATCCTCCTCCTATTCCTCAAAATAGAAGCTAATACTGAATGTCAAACTCCCTTTCCTCCCTGGAGAACCAGAGAATATTCTTAGAGGAATTCAGAAACACCCTCTTGCCTGAGGACATATCATCTGATACTGAGGAATGGAGTTCTTGACATTAGAACATCTTCAACACTAACCTTGCATGAACTCAGTCGGAAAACAGGAGCTCATAGTCCTTGACACACCTTGGAACCACTCCAGCAAGGAGAGGAATCGCCCTTCTAGGAGGAAAACTATAAATTACTTCAGTACCTTTTACATTCAAAGAGAGACAAATGTATTGGTGAAGAACATAATCTTAGAAGTCATGAATCTGGATTCAAATGGTGGCTCTTCCATTTTCAGGGGGGGGGAGCTTTGGACAACTCACACTTCCTGAAGTTCTTTCTTCATTAGTCATATAGGATTAGTAATATTTAGCTCTTACCCTGAAGATTGAATGGTACTAAGAATGAAAAAAATCTAAGCTGAATGCTTGCATATTATAGGCATTATATAATTGTTTTTGTCTTGGAAAGCAGAGCCTGAGTTGGAGGTTCTTGGTCAAAAGGTTTATTGGTTGAGTACTCTCAGGAGGAGAGTGAGAAAATCAGGAGGGGACAGAGGGAACACATTTGCAGAGCATGCCCTCAGTGGTTAACTGGCTTCAGTTTGATTTCCCCAGGAAGGTTGTTGCAGCTCAAATCACATTAATTAGTCTCACTTAGAAGGGTGTGGTGGTGTAGCCACTCCAACATGGGAAAGTCTCAGAGAAGAGTGCATCTTTGAGTTGTAGTCACAACACTAGCAGCAATGAGAGAGAGGTGCACCTATTGGTAAAGGGAATCTGCAGATGGGACACCCAAAGGTGTCCAGAGCTTATACCTGGCATTGCTCAGATCCAATTCTTATGCCAAGTACACCTAACTAGGATTCTGGTTGGTTACAATTTCCCGGAAAACTTAAAAGAGAGCAGGGTTAGCTGGACAAACTAGAACTCCCACCGTTGCCCTTGTTCCCAATGCTGTCATTCCCTTCTCAATAAGGGAAGATTTGACAATGCCTGGAGACATTTTTCACGGCTATATCTAGAGGTGCTACTGGCATAATGTCCTACAATGCACAGAATAGCTCCCATAGCAAAAAATTATTCAGAAAATGTATCAATAGTGCTGAGGTTGAGAAACCTTCCTGTCACTGATATGCATCATTTCACTGATTCACTACCTGTTCTTGATTCTCTTTCCCTCACTGAACATATGTGCTGGTCCAAGTGTCTTGTCTGATGGATTGACATAGACTATCATCCCAGAGTGATCTAAGCCCTGTTTAGCATGCTCTGTTAGATTATGGTTTCTGTACAAACCCATTCAGTTAAAAATGAATATGGAAGTATGGAAAGATGTTCCAGTGAAATCACCTGAGTGCAAAACATAATCCTCAATTTGCGCCAAGAGATGAGTGGTCTTCTCATGAGATGGTATGGTTCTGGGGTGCAATCTTAGTCTATGTTGCTCACATGTCAGACCTTCAGCTGTGGCTGTAGCTAGACTATCTTGAGTGAGAGGAAGCACATGATATAGGGGCCATATATAGCCCTGTGGAGTGCTGCTGGGCTTATCTAACCTTTCATTTGATGTGTCATCATGGTAACTTCTGGCCACTTGGTCATCTGCTATCTAAAAGTCAGAAGCTCAGTTTCTACCATGACTGAGGAGCAATGTAGGAACTAATTGTTTTTTGTTTTCTGTAAGAGCTTTATTAATAGAACTTACATGCTCTAATTCATCCTTTTGAAATGTATACTTTAGTGTTTTTCAGTTCATTCAGAGTTGGGCAAACATCACAACTACCTGATTTAGAATACTTTTGTCATCACCAAATAAAACAACCATTAGCAGTCCCTCCTATTCCCTCCAATTCCCTCAGTTTTAGGCAACCAGTAATTTACTTTCTGTCTCCATGGATTTGCTTATTTTAAAAATTGCATATAGTTACACTCATGTAATATGTAGCCTTTGTGTAAGCTCACTATTATGGGTTACTTTTGTTTTTACTGTGATTTTGATTTGCTTTTTCTTAATAACTAAGGATGCTGAATATCTTTCCATGTGTTTATTGACCATTTATTTATCTTCTTTGGAGAAATATTTATTCAAATTATCTGCCCATTTTTGAGATGGATTTCTTAAAATTTTTTTAGTGTTTAAAAGAGAATCTCCCTACCCTGGCCATTGAATTGTCTTGTCAGTGTCACATAAATCGGTTCACCGTAAATGTGAGGATTTCTGGACTGCTAGTTCTACTCTATTGATCTATATGTCTATCCTTAGGTCAGTACCACATTGTTTTTTGTTATAGTAGCTTTGTGCCGAGTTTGAAATCAAGAAGTGTGAGTCTTCCAATTTTGTTCTTTTTCAAGATTGTTTTGTCTATTCTGGGTGTTTTGCACCTCCATACAAATTTTAGTGTCAATTTTAGTTGTCAATTTCACCAAAAAAATCATCTGAGATTTTAATTTAGATTGCATTGACTCTGTAGATTAACGCAGGGAGTATTGTCTTCTCAACAACACTGTCTTCCAATTTTTGAATATGGCCAATTCTCCACTTAAGTCTTGCAATTTTCAAGGATGTTCTAGTTATCAATGCATAAATTGATGTACAAAACATCATTTGTTAAATTTATTCCTAATTCTTATTTTTTCTTTTTGTTGTTATGAAAAACGAAAAGGTTCGTTTCACTTGTTCATTGCTATTTTAGAAAAATTCGTCTAATTTTGTATATTACTCTCATATCTTACAACATTGCTGAACTCATTTATGAGTTTTAATAGCTTTGTTTTTGTGTACGTGAATTCCTTAGAATTTTCTATATACAAGATTATGTCTTTTGCAAATAGAAACATTTTTACCACTTCCTTTCCAACCTGAATGCCTTTATTTCTTTTTCTTAACCAATTGCTTTGGGTAGACTTTCATAACAATGTTGAATAAAAGTGGTAAAAGTGAGCACCTTTGTTCTGTTGCTAATCTTAGGGGGAGAATGTTCAATCACTATTAACTGTGGTGTTAGTTTTGAATTTTTCACAGAAACCATATATCACCCCAAGGAAGTCTGCTTTTACTTCTGGCTTGAGAGTTTTAATTATGAAAGTGTGCTTGATTCTGTCAAATGCCTTTTCTCCATCTATTGAGATGATTATGTGATTTTTGCCTTTTCTTTATTCTATTGATATGGTATATTGCATTAATTAGTTATCAAATGCTTACATAATTATAGAATCTTGGTCTAAGTCCCATTTGTTTATGGTGTATAATTGTTTAAATATGGTTGGATTTCATTTTCCAGTATTTTTTTGAGAATTTTTGCATTTATATTCATTAGGGATATTGGTCTGTAGTTTCTTTTCTTGTGATGTCTTTTCTTTGCCTGGTCTTGGTATTAGTATAAAATTAGTCACATAGAATGAACTGGATAACATTCTTTCCTTTTTCATTTTTTGGGAAGAATTTTGGGTGGACTGCTACTCTTTTAAACATGTTTTAGAATTCACCAGTAAAGCAGCCTGAGCCTGAGATTTTCTTTGTAGGAAGTCTGTTCAAATTTTTTATTTCTTATTGAGTTAGTTTTGATAATTTGTGTCTTTCTAGAATTTTTTCCCATTAGTTTAGGCTGTCTAATTTGCTGGTATAAAAGTTTTATGGTATTCCTTATATATATTTTTTATTTCTGTAAGGTGGGTATTGATGTTTTCTCTTTTATTTTGATTTTAATAATTGTGTCTTGTCTCTTTTTTGTAATTAACTAAATGCCAATTTTGGTGAATTTTTCAAAGAACAAAATTTTGTTCTGTTGATTTTCTCTATTGTTTTTTTCCTATTCTTTATTTGATTTATTTCTACAGTATTCTTTATTTTTCCTTCCTCTGATTGATTTGGGTTATCTCTGTGCTCTTTTCTTTCTAGATTCTTAGGTGGAAGTTTATATTATTGTTTTGAGATATGGTTTTTAAATAGAGCCACTCAGAGGTATAAATTTCCCATGTAAGTTCTGTTTTAGCTTTGGTATGTACCCTGTAACATTTAGTATTCATTTTCATTTATCTCAATGTATTCTGTAAGTTTTCTTTTGATTTTCATTTATTGACCCATTGGTTATTTATTAGCATGTTATTTCCACACATTTTGAATTTTCCAAATTTTCTTCTATTATTAACTTCAATTTCATTTCATTGAGATCAGAAAACATACTTTAGCTGACTTTATCTTTTAAAATTTGAGACTTGAGGCTCCCTGGGTGGCTCAGTGGTTTAGTGCTTGCCTTTGGCCCAGGGTGTGATCCTGGAGACCAGGGATCAAGTCCCACATCAGGCTCCCTGAATGAAGCCTGCTTCTCTCTCTCTCTCTCTCTCTCTCTCTCTCTCTCTCTCTTTCTCTCTGTCTCATGAATAAATAAAAAAAATCTTTTAAAAAAGATAAATAAATTTGAGACTTGTTTTAGAGCCTAACATATGGTCTATCCTAAAGAATATTCCATGTGCATTTAAAAAGAACATGTATTCTGCTGTTATTGGGTAGAATATTCTATAGTTATCTATCAAGTCTAACAGCTTTGTTGTGTTGTTTTGTGTCTATCTTAATCATCTGTCCAGTTCTTGAAAATGGACATTGTCCATTATTGAAAGTGAGATACTGAAGTCTCCAACTCTTAATGTTGATTTGTTCACTTCATATTCAATTCTGTCAGTTTTTGCATTATATATTTTGAAATATTTTTGTTGGTGCATATATATTTTGATTATTATGCCTACATGATTGATTGATATGTTTGTCCTTATAAAATGTGCATTCTTTATGTGTGGCCATGGAATTATTTTTCCCAATTAGCTTAGTGGTAAGCTAATGATTAGATAGAGATTTCTTGAAATGTTTTGAACTAGTAAGTCTCCCAGTTTTTGCTAACAGGTTGTTTTGTTTTGGTGGGAAGGTGTCAATGCTCCAGTAGGTGGTTTATTTATTTATTTATTATTTATTATTTATTAATATTTATTTATTTATTTTAGAGAAAGCTAGAGACAGAACAAGTGAGGTAAGGGACAGAGGGAGAAGCAGACTCCCCACTGGGAAGGAAGCCAGGCTTGATCCTGGGACTCTGGAGATGCTTAACCTACTGAGTCACCCAGGCGCCCCCACCAGGTAGTTTAAAATCTGTGTGTATTCACTACCTGCTTGTAAGGAACCTCAAAATCATCCAGAAGTGAGAGCATACAGCCTTCTTAGGTACTTCTTGGGCATGTGCAAAGACTTGAACCTACGTATGGCCTTCTGGACTCAGTATAGAGAATATACTGGAGCTTGTCAAAATCCTCTACAGACATTGCCATTTCTCAACTGCTCCTCTTAAGTTAGTTAGTCAGTTGCTTGTTAGCACCAACTGGTATTATTGCCTCAGGAAGCTGTGATGTTAAACAATTGCTACTGATTGTTTTTGACAAATGCCTTGAGGATAGGGATGTTCATGAGCCCTGAGTCAAGTCAAATAAAGACAAACTCTAAGAATCAAACTTTTCTAGGGAACCACAAGACAGATCAAACAGTGATGATTCTCTGGGAACAGAAATTATGGAAGAGTTCCAAATCTGTTTTGCTCCTCTTTTGGATGGTAGGCTGCTGGTTTTCACAATGATTGTGGTTGTGAAGCTACTGATATTCAAGGTTACCATAGAGCTGGGGAGATGGGAATGGAGATTAGACAAGTTAAAATACCACAAAGACCACTATTGTTACCAAGATTCAGTTGCTTTTCTCTTTAATGCATATACTTTGAATTTTTCAAGTCTCTGGTTAATTTCCAGAGTTCTGGAAGAGTTGATTTTAAAAAACTTTTTCTAGTGAGCTTGTTGGTTTTATAGATGAGCAAATTTTTTAGAAATCCTTACTTTGTTGTTTTGGAAGTTTTCCCCCAGATATTCCTTTTTAAATAGTGCATAGTTTCTCCAATGTGTGCTGCAATTCTGCTATTAATATTTGAATGAAAATATTTATGGCATCTTTCTCTACCACAGATTGTTCAAGTAGCCTGAGATCTACGAGGTTATATGGCCCATGTGGCAGGGTTGAACATATAGCATGGCCCTATAGCCAAGGCCTTTCTTTTGCTAGTTCAAATCAGATCTAACATCCTTCAATGCTCCCTGATAAATGAGTCTAAATGTTCTTTTCAAGTATGAAATATCTTTTCTCCATAACTTGAAGAAGTATCCAAGAATGGTATTCCTTTTCTAGTGATAAGAAGTAAAAGATACAAGAACTTGTACTTTGCTTTGGAAGGCATGTCTTAGAGTATCCCAGAATACTAGATTCTGAGAAAGACTTTTGATGCAGAAGCTCCTTAATCTTTGTAATGCTTATTTCCCAACCCCTCTGAATCACATGCTTCTGTTCTGGATGCCTTGAAAACTACTTCTCAAGACATCCAGAATACTTGCCACTTCTTTTTCATTGGATTTATTACCCATGATGTCATCAATATAGTGGACCAATGTGATATTGCTTGAAAAGTGCCAAATAATCCACATTTTAAAAATTATACTGTGACAATTAGCCGTATTAATAAAGACATCTAAGGCATGACCATTAATGTGTATAGTTGTTCATTCTATGTAAATTAAAAGTAATTTTGACCCTCCTTCTATTAAAAGAAACAATTGCCATGGACCTGGAGCATCCCTGCACATTCTCACTGTGTGTGCCAACAATGCAAGACCCTGACTGCTCTTTAGCTTGGCCATTTCTCAGGATTGTGTCTGAGATGGGGTAATATGATTTGCTTCCATTTATCATGATAATGGTAAATATCCCAAGCTCATTATTTTTCTTCTACAATAGAACCCATTGCAAGTACAGGGATCTGTGATGTGTCCTTTTATTTGCCTCTGGGAAACTGAAGAAAACAAATGTATAGCTCTGGCTACTGCTTTTGTAATATAGACCTTTGCCTCTGAGGCAAGAGTTTTATATTGTCTGTTGGCATTGTAAGTCGTGAAACAGAACCTAATTTGTTACTTGAATTAGGTTAAAATCTTAGAATTTATACAGTTTTTGAGTTTTGGCTATGAGGATGGGCTGCTGATGAAGACATAGATTTGTAGAATAGAAAGAATGAGGGCCCATATGGGGTGGGTTAGGGCATATGAAAAAAAATCTCAGGATCTAGTTATGAATGCTCTTGTCTCAATGGTGCGGTGTGGTCATTTTTCTATTAATGAATGCTTAAAGGCTGAAAGGTGAGTGGTAGCACTGTAACTAGACATCTGAATGGTGCCTAGCTTCATTTTCTTCCAGAGGGAGGAAGGGATATTATAATGATGATGTGGCAGGAAGCCCCAGGACTTTAGTCAAAAGACAATGTGGCTGCTGAACCAAGGGGGCCACAAGCTGGAACAGGTGATGTTAACAATGATGTAACTGAGGGGAAAAAAAAATCACCAGAAGATGCAGGAGGAAAGAACAGCTTCATATCACCAAGCTAGGCTTTGTATTTATCTTCAGTTTTGAGCAGCTGACCTCTCAAGTTCAACAAATAAACTTTGGATGTTTAAAATGCACAAAGCTCTATGTTTTCATTGCTGACAGTGAGATATAGATGGATTTGAATCATCTCTCTGACTTCTATTATCAGGAGGAAAACAGATATTTAATCACCCTTAGCTGCCATTACCCAAGAAATAACCAGAATTCAAGGTTGCTCTTATAGCTCTGGCCAATACTCCCCTTGAATTTTTACCAATATTTGTGTTATTGCTAACGGTTTAAGATATTTGTTTTTCTACTTGAAAGATAGGCAGATCAAAGACACTACTCTTTGGGGCCACAAACTAGAAAGAAATCATGGCTGCTGATTTGATAGTCTGGGTCACAGATATCAATGCTCATGATGACCATCCATTCTCCGATTGAAACCAAGCTGCTGATCATACCTGTACTGCCTGAATTGCTGCCTTGCCAAATGGATTTATTATAACACTGGGTATGGCCACTATGGCCACGCATCACTATCAGGCAGTGGGGTTCTAGGTCTGATACAGAAGCTTCCACTGCCAGGTTTGTGGCTCCTGCCAATAGACAAGTCATTTGTTTCATGATGAAGGAGGACACATTAGAGAAGTTTGGATCCTGTCTGCTCCTGAAAAATTGCTTTACCTGGCCTTTTGATCTTCCTCACCCCACTAGAGGCTACCAATTATGCCACAATGATTTTGACAGTTTTTCAGTGGTCTATCTAACTGTCTAACCCATTTGGGCCATTGAAACTAATCTCTGTTATGCTTTTTTACTTTATGGACCTTATATAATATGTCAATGATGTTTCTTTATCACAAAGGCCACCTAGCAATGGGCCAATCGTCAAAGTATTTGATAAGCATTTCATTCTCCCTACTATCCATAGACTTTGAGTATTATTAAACATTGAAAGAGCTTTCTCTAATGTCATCACCTCCTCCTAGTCCACACACCTCAGAAAGAGCCTAAAGAGCCTAACCTCAGAAAAGGATAATCATATCCTTGCTGTTTCCTGGGTAATGGTCAGGAAAAAAAATTATAGGTATGAATAGAGGGTAATTAGAGAAAATGTAAGCTTATAGGTTCTAGGATTGAATGCACTAATTTTGCGGTGATAGAGGGAAAGAAATCCTTGCTGGGGCCCAAGGAAGGAACAACTTAGACCTCAGAAGGTATGGAGGGCAGAGCATGATTCATTCTCTTTGACCTATACACTCAGCACTGCTGCTTGGTTCAAGTGGCAGTCCCATCTAACAATCTGACCTCATTCTGAGTTTGTCCTCTCTGTTCACATGCTATACAAATAAAACCCTCTGGTAAACATGGCAGGTCTTGACCTAATCTGCTGTATCTAATGCCATCAGCGGAAGCTCTCAAACATGAAGATGCACAAACACAACCTTGTTTCCATTAAACTGATTGATCATGCACTCCTTCTGATGCCTGAGTGGTCATGCTACGTGTGGCAGTCAGGGCTGCAGCTACTTGGTGATGCTAGCTTGACAAGAACCAGTGTTATAGTGATACAAACCAAGTTTAACAACAAATTCTGCACTGGAGTGACTGGTTAATGGCTCTTCAGGGCATGGATTTGTATATGGGGAGAATAAGCCATGGAATGACTCCATACTAGGGACAGAGCTTGCTTTGTGACCCAACTTTTGTCCCTGCAATTATTGGAAGTCTCACAGAAATCTTCCCACTACATTTTGTTGATTAAGAGAGTCACAGATGTATCCAGATTCAAGGATCAGTGTCACTCTAAGAAGTACATGAGGGATGAAATACATATGGAGGCAGTCATCTTTGGCATATACAATCTGTCATGCTTTATTATGATGGCATTTTACTTTCTACTTTTACATCAATTGAAACAGGCTTCAGTGATTCCCCCACATCCAACTATAAGGAATCCACTTGTTTCAAATCTAATTGTATTTAGGTATTTTTGTGCTGTTTATTCACATCTCTTAAATTGCTTTGTTATTGCAATCAGCCTTGGCTTTGTGTGAGTGAAGTGTTTTCATTATTAAATCCCACCTCATGAATTGTACACTCTGTATGAAAAGAATTTTGTTTTGTTCTGGCTCAACACCCACGATGTAGAGTATTGCCAGATGTATACTACATACTCGATAAATATTTGTTGAATGAATAAAACCCAAAGGGCTTATGTCAGTTTTCCATAAGCAGTTGACAGGTAAAGTCCACAGTCTAATAGGCAAAGTTGAGGGTAGGTAATAAAGGCCATTAACAGGTCAGAAAACACTGAGAGTCAAGTAAGAAATTACCAAAGCTCAAGCAGCATAAATGTTGCTTTCAAGTTTTAGATTATTAAACTCTTCAGACAAAGTTCTGCCTCACCTGGGACTGTTTTATTTGCCTCTCCCTCCACATGTGCAGCAGTTATATTTCCCTGGTCTTGGCATTTGTAAAGCACTGTTTGGTATCTCATTTTTTGGCCAATGATAGTCCTATCCTCTTACTGGTGCCTTAAATAATGTGAACAATCACTTACTCACCTGATCATAGGTAATTGTCCTACAGACCCTGTAGATAGAAATGAATGGCTTCATTTTAGATGATTTACTTGTTTAATGTCCCTAGGCACAGGTTTGATTTAAGCTTATTTTTTTTTTCCTTTTGACCAATATTTCATTCAACTACCTACTCTGATCTACCACAGCTGTGAAAGATGAAGGCAAAACACATTTTTGACCTGTGTTTACCCATTGGCGAAAAAGGCACCTGTCCATGCAAAGTGATCTTAGTTGTATTTGGATAGTTATCCTCACAAAAAATGCTTCTTCCATTGGATTATTGATTATGATGATAGTTATAATTTTCATAGTTTTATTTTTTAAGATTTTATTTATTTATTTATGACAGAGAGAGAGAGAGAGAAGCAGAGACACAGCAGAGAGAGGAGCAGGCTCCATGCAGGGAGCCCGATGTGGGACTCGATCCTAGGTCTCCAGGATCATGCCCTGGGCCAAAGGCGGCACTAAACCTCTGAGCCACCCAGGCTGCCCAATTTTCATAGTTTTAGTAGTAGCTAACATCTATTTAAATTTTACTATATGCTAAACTATTTCCTAAATGTCTATTTTTTGAAACATGCATTTTGTTAACATGGAACAATATTTTATATCTTTCATTCAATACTTAGAGACAAAATTTAAAGTGCAAAGAGATCAATTCAGTGTCACATTAAATTTTTCCTGTTTAGCAGCTTCATAGAAAGCTGAGATCGTAGGTCAAATATTTCTTTTTCTTCACGAACTTCAATCGGCCTGTGAGGACTTTATTTTCTGAACTGATAGCTTTTTAGTCTGCCTCATTTATTTGAGACTTACGGTATTACTGTCTTTTACATTGGTACTCATCACAGATGAGAACTCACACAAACACATTTTTTTTCTCTTGTACCAAATGTTAGTAGCAAAAGTGTTTATATATTTATTTGTCTGAAAATATGTCTTAAAATTTTGTTTTCATCTAGGAGGCAACTTACACAAAATATAAACAGTAAAATAAAAATAAAATCAGGAACAGAAGAATAGAAATCAGAATAAAAAACAGTGAATAGTTAAGAAAATTGATATAAAATAAATATGTCCCTTTGGCCCTACTTACCAGATAGAATATCCAATACTACCAATTCTGTGTCCACAAGATTTATCAAACTGTTTACTGATGTTTGTCAAAGAAATCAGATGCTGCTTATAAAGGTGATTAATTGACGCAAATTCAGTCTTGCTCATGGCTGGGACTCTGTCATCTAGGTGTTTGTTTCTCTTCCCAGAGATTTAAGGAATTTGGTAAAATCAACAAAGAGTGCTTTTTTTTTTTTAAGTGATTGAGATTACTTTAATTTTCATTTCCAAAATTATACTTGTCATTCTTCTCAAAACCCAGCTTATCTTTGGGAAGAAATTTTGATGAACCAATCCACTTAACAAAGAAAGAAACCCTGAAGAAACAAATTGACCATGACCAAATCAAGCAATAGAACATTCTCAGCACCCCAAAGCCCCCTTGTCCTTTTCAATCATCATTCTCATCTTACCCAAAGGTAACCACCATCCTGACTTTAAATACCATAGCTGAGTTTTGCCTGGTTTTGGACTTTTTATAAAATGAGTCATAAGTTATCTTTTTTCCCTCTGGCTTTTTGTGCTTAATATTTTATTTGTGGTTCTCATGCACAAGCTCATGATGTGGTGTGTAGCAGTGATTTGTCAATTTTTATTTCTGAATAACATTTCATTGTAAATATATATAACATCTTATTTTACACAATTTAAGTCCTAATGAACATGTGAGGTTTTCTAGTTTGGAGCTGTTATAAATAACACAACCTTGAACATTCTTGAACAAGTCTTTCAGTGCCCTTGTAGTAGATTGCTGGGCGACTGGAGTTGTATATGTTTGATTTTGATAGATACTTCCAGTTTCCCAAAGTGATTGGACTAATTTACACTCTGATCCACAGTCTATGAGGATTCCAGTTTTTTATTATCCTTAATGTTTGTTTCTGTCAGCCTTTTAATTTAAGTCATTCTGGTGGTTGTGTAGTGGTATCTCATTGTGGCCTGAATTTGCATTTGCCTTGTGACAAATGAGGTTGGCCACTTTGTCCTCTGCTTATTGACCATTTGGTTATCCTTTTCTCTGAGGACTTTTGCCTATTTTTCTATCAGCTTGTGTGTCTGTCTCCTAAATGGTGTCAATATTTGTAATATGTTAGTGGTTTGAGCCCTACTTTTGAAGTCTCTTACTTTTTTTAGCATTACAAGTTTTAAATTTTAATTTTACTAAAGCCTAATACACCAGTCTTTTCCTTAAGTTAGTGTCTTTTTCTACCTCAGGTCATGAAAATATTCTTTGTTTTCTTCTAGAAGCCGTAAGATTTCACCTTTTACATATAGAGCTGCATAGAACTCTGTCATCACAAAGGCAATAAAATAGAAATGATCATAGTAACAGTCCTTTCTATTTGTATTTGGAAGGTAGTTGACATTCTGGTATTTTAGCCTCAAAATAAAACTGCAATGTTATCATCTATCTATCATCTGTCTATCTATCATCTGTCTATATTAAAGATTTTATTTATTTATTTGAGAGAGAGGGCAAGCCAGAGAGACTATGAGTGGAAGAGCGGGGGCAGAGGCAGAAGTAGACTCCCCACTGAGCAGGGAGCTCAACGTGGGGCTGGATCCCTGGACCCTGGGATCATGACCTGAGCTAAACGTAGACACCCACCTGAATGAGCCACCCAGGCACCTCTGTTGTTACCTATATTTTAAAGATAAGGACATTGAAGCTTGGGTGGTTAAATATATGTTTTCCTCCCAATAATAAGATATTGAGGATTCATATTTATGTCTGCCTCATTCCAAAGACCATGTATTTATTGTTTTACCAGATTTCCCTAAAGGAGTTCTCATTTGTAGACAGTGCAAATCTGTATAAATTAAATTTTACAAATTAAAATTATACAAATTAAAATCTGTATAAATATACTAAATATAAAAACTCTAATTCCAGGATACCTGGGTGGCTCAATTAGTTAAGTGTCTACCTTTGGCTCAGGTCATGATCCCAGGGTCCTGTGATTCAGTCCTACACTGGGCTCCCTGCTCAGCAGGGAGTTTGCTTCTCACTCTGCCCTTCCCCCTTCGTGTACTCTCTCTGTCTCTGTCTCTCTCTCTCTCATGTTCTCTCTCAAATAAATAAAGTCTTTAAAAAAATAAAATAAACTCCAAGTCCATGAAAAATAAATCAAATGAATAAAAGTTAAAAAAGCAACATTTCGTGGAAATTCTAAAGCAGCACATCAATAAAATATAAAAATATAAAAGTATGAAAATAATGTACTGAGAACTCAGAATAGAAGAAAATGGATCAAAAAGATTAGCAACAATAGAGGCTGACAAATGAAATCATTAATGTACTGCTTCAATCTACAAAGCATTGTTGAAAGGCAAGTGAGAAAGAGCAGGAAAAATTGTTGAAAGTCAGGGACATAAATAATTCTAGTGTTATCACTTTATAGGTTAGGATTGTAAGTTCACACTCAGAGAGCTTCTTATTTTCTTGTTATTACTTTGTTTTCACTCAAGTAAGCTCTTATCCAGGTGGTGAGATGGTGTTTTCATTGTGTCATCTATAGTTGATGTGACAAAATGGAAAGCTTATGCCTTATCACACTGGTTAAATCTGAATATTGTGTTTTATTAAATTATTTTTCACATCAGGTTTCTGTGGGTAAATGAGCAAACATGAGTGAAATAAGCAACTCCAAGAAAAAAGAGAAATATAACATTGCTTAGATATTGCTAATATCTAAGTAGGCATGAAAATTATTCCCCTTAGAGAAGCAAGAAGAAACTTTTGATGATCTTTCTGAATCAGAACAAGTATTCTATGTGACTACTTATTCTTCTACTCACTTTTTTTTTCTTACGATAAGTTTAATGTCCTCTGCACTCTGGGCATCTTTATGTTGTTGTTGTAAAAATAGTGTCTTTTTTTTTAGGGGGATCCCTGGGTGGCTCAGCGGTTTAATGCCTGGCTTTGGCCCAGGGTGTGATCCTGGAGTCCTGGGATCAAGTCCCACATCGGGCTCCCTGGGTGGAGCCTGCTTCTCCCTCTGCCTTGTGTCTCTGCCTCTCTCTCCCTCTCTCTGTGTATCTCATGAATAAATAAATACAATCTTTAGAAAAAATTATTTTAGTAACATTGCAACCTCTCAAATTATCAAAGTTGGAGACTATATTCCTTACTACAGACCAACCTGTAAAACAATGCTTAAAAAACTTACTGAAGATTTAAAGTTACCTCACCTGAGCTTTTGTACTATTTACCTGATTTGAAGATGATGGTCCTATAGTATTTTTAAATGTCAACTACTTAAAAATATTATAAATTTATTTTTAAAAATTATAATATTACTATAAATACCAATAAAGATGTCATCATTACCCAAGATACTTACAAAATATCACACTCTACTACATTGAAGGGAATTTCATGAATATCCATTTTGACATGTAAGGAACAATGTACTTGTGGATGTGATAAAGTTTTATAAAAATATTTAATACAAGACCTCAGCACTTCCAAGTTGCTTCTTTTCTTCTCAACTCCAACACTAAGCACTCACTTGGAGATAATCTAAAAAGGTATTCTTTGGTACCCTCAACTGGTCTCCTGACCATGGAGGTGCACAGATCAGAGTAAGTGAGAATTTAAAGTAGAGATATATAGTGAGAGAGAAAAATGGTACTTGTGGGTTTGGGTGTATTTTTTTTAGTTTATTTTTCAAACAAGAGAAAAATGACAATGCAAAAGGAGGAAAAAAGTATACTTTAGAAATTTCCCATGGCCTGGATGTGCCTAGCTCTCTGCTTTAAGTGAGTACTTTCTTTGTTCACAAAGTGATATCATAAAGTGGTGATCTATTATTTTGATTCCAAGTGTAGAAAATGGAATATGTATATATGGTAATTCCCTTAACAAAATCAATATATTTAATGCTGACAATGAATAGTCATTAATTCAATTAGCAAATATTTATTTTTTATTAAGATGATTTATCTTTTATTTATTTATTTTTATTTATAAATTTATTTTTATTGGTGTTCAATTTGCCAACATATAGAATAACACTCAGTGCTCATCCCATCACGTGCCCCCCTCAGTGCCCGTCACCCAGTCACCCCCACCCACCCACCTCCCTTTCCACCACCTCTTGTTCATTTCCCAGAGTTAGGAGTCTCTCATGTTCTGTATCCCTTTCTGATATTTACCACTCATTTTTTTCTCCTTTCCCCTTTATTCCCTGTCACTATTTCTTATATTCCCCAAATGAATGAGACCATATAATGTTTGTCCTTCTCCGATTGACTTATTTCACTCAGCATAATACCCTCCAGTTCGATCCACATCGAAGCAAATGGTGGGTATTTGTCGTTTCTAATGGCTGAGTAATATTCCATTGTATACATAGACCACAGCTTCTTTATCCATTCATCTTTCGATGGACACCGAGGCTCCTTCCACAGTTTGGCTATTGTGGACATTGCTGCCATAAACATCGGGGTGCAGGTGTCCCAGAGTTTCACTGCGTCTGTATCTTTGGGGTAAATCCCCAGCAGTGCAATTGCTGGGTTGTAGGGCAGGTCTATTTTTAACTCTTTGAGGAACCTCCACACAGTTTTCCAGGGTGGCTGCACCAGTTCACATTCCCACCAACAGTGTAAGAGGGTTCCCTTTTCTCCACAGCCTCTCCAACATTTGTTTTTCCTGCCTTGTTAGTTTTCCCCATTCTCACTGGTGTGAGGTGGTATCTCATTGTGGTTTTGATTTGTATTTTCCTGATGGCCAGTGATGTGGAGCATTTTCTCATGTGCTTGTTGGCCATGTCTATGTCTTCCTCTGTGAGATTTCTCATCATGTCTTTTGCCCATTTCATGACTGGATTGTTTGTTTCTCTGCTGTTGAGTTTAATAAGTTCTTTATAGATCTTGGATACTAGCCCTTATCTGATAGGTCATTTGCAAATATCTTCTCCCATTCTGTAGGTTGTCTTTTAGTCTTGTTGACTGTTTCTTTTGCTGTGCAAAAGCTGTCCCAATAGTTCATTTTTGCTTTTGTTTCTCTTGCCTACCTGGATGTATCTTGCAAGAAGTTACTATGGCCAAGTTCAAAAAGGGTGTTGCCTGTGTTCTCCTCTAGGATTTTGATGGAATCCTGTCAGATTTAGATCTTTCATCCATTTTTAGTTTATCTTTGTATATGGTGAAAGAGACTGGTCTAGTTTCATTCTTCTGCATGTGGATGTCCAGTTTTCCCAGCACCATTTATTGAAGAGACTTGAAGAGTCTTTCTTCCAATGGACAGTCTTTCCTCCTTTGTCGAATATTAGTTGACCATAAAGTTGAGGGTTCACTTCTGGGTTCTCTATTCTGTTCCATTGACCTATGTGTCTGTTTTTGTGCCAGTACCACACTGTCTTGATGACCACAGCTTTGTAGTACAACCTGAAATCTGGCATTGTGATGCCCCCAGCTATGGTTTTCTTTTTTAATATTCCCCTGACTATTCGGGGTCTTTTCTGATTCCACACAAATCTTAAAATAATTTGTTCCAACTCTCTGAAGAAAGTCCATGGTATTTTGATAGGGATTGCATTAAATGTGTAAACTGCCCTGGGTAACATTGACATTTTCACAATATTCATTCTTCCAATCCATGAGCATGGAGTATTTTTCCATTTCTTTGTGTCTTACTCAATTTCTTTCAGAAGTGTTCTGTAGTTTTTAGGGTATAGATCCTTTACCTCTTTGGTTAGGTTTATTCCTAGGTATCTTATGCTTTTGGGTGCAATTGTAAATGGGATTGACTCCTTAATTTCTCTTTCTTCAGTCTTATTGTTAGTGTATAGAAATGCCACTGATTTCTGGGCATTGATTTTTTTTAATAAATTATTTTTTTATTGGTGCTCGATTTACCAACATACAGAATAACAACCAGTGCTCATCCTGTCAAGTGTTCCCCTCAGTGCCTGTCACCTACTCACCCCCACCCCCCGCCCTCCTCCCCTTCTGGGCATTGATTTAGCAAATATTTATTGAATGCTATTTATATGACAGACATAGACATATTCAAAATTTGGAAGCACACATCTGACTATATACAATATCTGACCTCAAGGAATTCACAGCTAGTAAAAGTGTATCCAAGTCAGCAAATGACTCCCAAACACTTATGCTTAGTGCTACATAGAAGAAAGAAAGACCCCAGGCTATTTGCGGAGGGAAGAAAGATATCAGATTTTGCTTAGGATAGAAGTCGGTTCATGGAGGAGATGCCTGAGATAATTCTAAAAATTAAGAAGAACTTTACCAGGTGGGGAAAAAAAGAAAAAATAATGCCAGATGGAGGTGATATTCAACAAAACATCTGAGTATTAGATTCTGTATAGCCATCTATACACAAGCTCATCCTTAGGCAATGGGAAGCCTTAAGTAGATGTTCAAGTATTGGTACCTTCTAGTATTTGCATTTTAGAGTTACTAGCAGTCTGTTGAGGTTATTCTGGGAATGACAACACCACAACAAGAAATTAGTAATGAAGATAAGAGCTGGAACCTACTTGTTACTATGGGCAAGGCACACTCTGGAGAGCTTACATGTAATACTTAATCCTCACAACAATCACGTGAGGTCAATTTCATTATTGATTTTGTCTCATAGATGGAGAAATGGAGGCCCTGAGTAGTGGTGTTATTTGCCCTGGGTCACATGGCTTGAAAATGATGGAACCAGGACATAAACATGAGCAATTAGGATGCAGAATCTGTGTAATTACAGACCACACTTATATCATGAAGAGGCTGTTGCCAAATTGATAAGAAGTAATTTGAACATTAAGTAAAAGTGTTTGAAAAGGGACCAGGAAAGATAAGAGATTTTGAGAAATATTTAGAGAATAAAATTAAGAGGACTTAGGAGGTAATAGGATAACATGAGTGAACATGATACATGCGTCTGGGATGAGTCTTTGAATCCTCTGAATCAATTATCCTTTACATATCAGAGGAAATTTGTTCCAGACCATGTTAAGAGACCAAACCATAATGTTTGGTGAAAACAGACATGATTGTTGCCTTCAATTATATAACTCTTTTTGGAGAGATTTCTATAAATGAAATAATCACCCTATTCAATATAAATTGCTAAGGAAGAGAAGGATCACATGCGTGTGCATGCATGCATGCATGTGTTGATGAGGGTACTGAACTTTGAGTGAGGCTACAGTACAGAGAAGCCTTCATTAAGGAAAAGATGTTGGAGCTGAGATCTGAGGGATTGATAGGTAGGACTTAATTAGAGCAAAACTTCTAAGAGATAGCATATCACACAGTAAGAGAAACTTGAAGAGGAGCACATTCAGGAGGGATGACAAAGATATCCAGAGCGCAGGTGTTTATTGGAATAGAGGACATTGCTTTGCTGTTGAGAAAAGCCACCAGGACAGCATCTGAGGACACTTCCATTTTGAGGTGAGAAGCAGGCAGCAGTGGCACAGTTTGATGTTACATGTGTGGGTGAGGTTGCCCAGGGAGTGTGTGAAATGGGCTAAGGGCTAGACTAGCATAGCATTTAAAGGCTGCAACCAGGGACTTCTGCGTGGCTCAGTGGTTGAGCATCTGCCTTCGGCTCAGGTCATGATCCTGGGGTCCCGGGATCGAGTCCCACATTGAGCTCCCCCGCGGGGAGCCTGCTTCTCCCTCTGCCTATGTCTCTGCCTCTCCCTCTGTGTCTTTCATGAATAAATAAGTAAAATCTTAAAAAAAAAAAAAATTAAAGGCTGTGTCCAGGAGTCCCCTAACAATCACCATAATAAAGGGACATGAGAGAGATGAGGAAAACCAGACTGACAAGCACATGGAGAGAGAGATCGTCTCAGAGAGAAAAGTCAGATCAAAGATTGAATTTGGTAACTGGTCAGTCAGTAGTGACCTTGGAAAGGACGGTATCAGTGGAGTGGTAGCAAGTGGAAACCAGAGTGAGTTGCAGGGAGATAAGAGTTAAAGAAATGGAGACCATAAAGCATACTTGGGTGACTGTTTCCAGTGGCTTGGCTATGACGAGAGGAAAGTGACAGTGACCAGAAAATGAGTCTGAAAGTGTTTTGTTGTTTTGTTTTGTATACTTGCTTTCTGATGAAAAGTTTATAAGCCTGAAAGCGAGGATCATGGAGAGAGGGACCTGAGACCCAGGAGCTCGCTGACTCCTGAAGGACATAGAGATGAACGAGGATGGGCTCCCCGGCAGAAGGTGAGGGAAGAACTTTCCCCAGAGGTCTCTCATTATCTGCGTCAGGAAGGGCAGAGTGTAAAGATAGATGCTGCTGCAGGTGATGAATATATTAGCTTGTAGCTCTAATGTGCCCAGGTGTCAGTCTCTGTGCCAGACTATGTCCCTGTGCTATCAGTTCTAAGCATCACCACACCCTGTGAGGAGCCAGCCCAGAGAGGTTAAGTGACTTGCCTAAGGCCACATAACTAGTAAGTGGCTGAGCTGGAACTTGAAACCAGAGCCTCCCACCCCCCACCCCCGCCCCATCTAGAGGTGTGGAAAGTTAAGAGTCTTATCTAAAAGCTGCACAGGTCTCTCTAGAAGGCATTGGCAGTGAAACAGTGAAACAAATAACAGCCTTGAGCAAGGGGTGAGAACTTTGCTCTGGGGATGGACAGAGAAGTTGCCCAGGGTCGCAGACTATACTCTGGTTCACTGGATTATGTGCACTTGCTCAGTAGCATGCATTTGTAATTTATTTAGATTCCAGTATCATAGTTAGCTTGATTTAATAGCTCACTTAGCTCAGGAATAATAAACTGGGCCGGAACAGACAGGTGTCCTTGGTTGAGCTCTCCATGGAAACGTGCAGGTTGTCGCGGCTGGTCTGAGGAACCCAAGCAGGTCGGAGCAGGCCCAAATCTCTGACTCTTCCCCATTACCAAGTGCTGTCACATATGCCTTGCTGGTATGCAAGGCTCAGGCCTTGTAACAAGACCCTTCCGGATAACAGAATGCACACTGAAACGAACAATACACACTTGCAATACATATTTCCAATTTATTTATGGACTCTTTTTCTGGACAACTGCACTCACTGGGTTGGTGGTGATCCCGCCTTTCCCCCACATGAACTCCTTCTATAATGAGAACACACCCAACATAGTAGCTAAGAATGATGCCAACGATCGTAGCAACAGACTGAGGAATTAATATTCTCCTATCAAGAACTCAACCATAAGGAAGCATAATTAGATAATTGTGAATAAATGTTAGCTTTGCATAAGAAACGAAAAAATATGAATGTTAAAAAGACCATAATATGTTAAAAAGACCATAAAAGTCTCAAAGAGGATTTCAACCCAAGTCTTCTGAAGACTAAGAGATAATAGGAGGGTTGGGAAAGAGCAGGGAAGCACTCATGTGGATAGCATCCACACTATCAACCTCGTCCTGATTTCCAGTAAGCTATTCTGTATGTCTTGAGCAGTGGTCATGTGGTAAAGAAACTCTTCAAGGCTATTCCCCTGAGAATATGGCTAGCATTGCCTCTCATTTCTCTCCAGCAGAATATTCTGATATTGCTATTTATTTTGTTGTCTTGCTCTGAAAATGATTTGAGCTATCTTACACAATTCAGAGTCTATACTAGTATAACATAAATAAATGAGAAAACAAGCCCAGGAAGATAAACCTAGGGGTAAAGTGTGAGTGTGTGTGTGTGTGTATGTGAGAGAGAGAGAGAAATTTTGACATTAATAAATACTTTTAAGAACCAGTTATATGTCTTTTAGTTTCTAATTCAACCTAAACTTCCCATAGGGTAGCACAACAATTAAAAAAAGGGACGCCTTTTAATTTGACAAAATGCAAACTGATATCTCTACTAGAAGAAAAGGTGGTAAAAAGCCTCTCTTGAGAAAGAGTGAATGGACAAATACAGATTTCTCATCCCAGACAACAGAAAATAACCAAGGAAGGGAGCCAAAAAAGAAGATTCCAAGGAGAGAGATGCAAAGTAATGCCAAGAGGCAAACACATAAAAAAGATTTAGAGATCTGGCTAATTAAAAATTTAAAAGCTTTATTTGTCAAAAACATCATAAACAACCCGAATGTTCTAAGATAGAGGACAGGTTGAAACAGTCTAACTGCATTGCTGTGGAGGTGGGAATCTGCTGAGCCAGGGCTGTCTTTGGCTGAGGGAGGTTAAGTATCCGTTCAAGGTCACCCAGCCAGGATGTGAGCTGACATCTCTCTGCCCCAGCGCACATGCTCTGAAACCATCATTTGTCTTTCTTTTTTTCCTGGGATTTATCTGTTTCATTTGCTTTTAAACCTTGTTTCCTTTATTATTTCTATAAATTTTGTTGTGTTTTTGTATTCATTATATTCTTCAGTGATTAATCAATTGCTCAACGATTTTCTTGGTGTTCTGTAAATGTTTATTAAATAAGTAAATGAATATTCTAACTGGTTATTTTGGGTACATAGACTTTTTATAAAGACTGCATTACATTCTTACTTGAATTATAAATTTTTCAGTTTCTTTGGATTTTCAAAGGATGAGTTAATAGTTTCTGAAAAGAGTTGTAATTATGTTTCCCCCATTCTGGTAATAAAGGTGGTTTTATATGCCATGTTTTAAAGTCTACATCAGAACCTTTAAGCTATGGAAAGTCATGTAGATTTCTGTTATTTTTGTTTAGTCCATTAACAAGGATGCCACTAATGTGTTTGTTTGTTTTTCTACTTAAAAATGCTGCATTAAAGTGGGTATTCTTGGGACACCTGGGTGGCTCAGCCGTTGAGCATCTGCCTTTGGCTCAGGGCATGATCCTGGAGTCTTGGGATCAAGTCCCACATCAGGCTCCCTGCATGGAGCCTGCTTCTCCCTCTGCCTATGTCTCTGCCTCTCTCTAATGAATAAATAAATAAAATCTTTTAAAAAAATAAAAAATAAGGTGGATATTCTCTATCATTTTGAGGATGTATTTTTCTATTACTGGTTTATCATTTTTTTAAAATAGGAAATGTATTGAATTTCATCGATATCTTTTCAGCAACTGGCCTGTGGGCTTTTCTTTTTTTCAGTTTTGGTTTTATTGAAGTAAATCTTTATGTCACTAGATGTCTCGGTGTTAATAATTTCTTGCTTTCCTACTTGATACAAATGCTATGTGGTTATGACAGATCATACCAATGCAGTATTTTTTACCTTGGTTTGCATAAAAATTACCTGGCAACGATGCTAAAATGCAGATTCTAGGGTAACATTCTTGAAGAGTTCCATTCAGTAGGATAAGTGTGAGGCTGAGAATTTGAATTTTTAGAAGTCCTTTCTCCACATCATGATTCTAACACATATGATACACAGACCACATTTTGAGAAACACAGTTTAATTGAATCAATGATTGATACTTATTAGTATTTTTATTATTGTTGCAGTAATGGGAAAGGTAAAGTTAACCTAATTTTTTTCATTTGTTTGTTTTTATTTTAAGAGGACTGACATATTTTTGTTCTCTGGTTTTGCTAGCTTCATTAAATAAATTGGGCTTTTTACAAAGATTTTTTAAATGGTCTTAACTATTTACAAAGCATGAGAATGTTCTGTTACTTAAGAGTCTAAGAGAATTAATAGGTAAAATAATCTGACCCTGAGGTATTGTTTGTTTGAAGTAATTCTTAGGGAGCTTGTTTTTCAGTTTCTGCAACGAGGTTATAGATCTAACAAAAAATGCAAATGGAATTCAGAGAAGGAAGAGCAGCCTAGTTTGGTCAGAACACGTTATACAAAAAGGGCTCTTTTTGTATAACATAAGACTGGAAAACTCATATGGGACTAGATCATGGGGGGACCTTGAGTAGGCATAAAATGAATACCTTGCAAAGAAGTTCTATGTACATTATATCATTTTATAACAGCATGGAGAAATATGTTTGATCTCTATCTTCACTTTATAAATGAGGAAACCTGTACTAGGATCTTGAAGCACGCCACTTACTAGGAAACCAAATCCAAGTAGACGTCAGTAAGAAAATGCATTCTGAAAAACTGAGTGAAATTGTTGGGGAGCCGGAGGTAGGGCTTCTCCAAAATGGATGACTTAAGGCTAATAGGTGGGGTCACCTTTCCCCCAGATGTCACCTCGGATAAGTTCCTAAAACTCATCAAGTCACAAACATCTCGAGACCTACCTAGACCCGCCTAAAAAAAGAACACCAGAATCAGCCAAAAACAAGAACATGCACCCTGCCTCACCTTATCACATAAAAGCACACCTAACCACCCCATTTTTTTTTCTTAACTTGCACAGGCATAAAAAGCACACCCTCTTCCCCTCCTGGGCCTGACTTCCCTGACTGGGGCCTCCTCTCTGAGTCACGGATCCTCGCCCAGGAGCGCTCCCCATTAAAGCACTCTCCAACCTACTGCCTGGCTCTGCTTTCTTTAATTTTCTCCTCCGATCATTAAAAGAAAACCTAACAGAAATGTTACGGAGAATCATCCATAGTGCTTGAGGTTAGATGGGCCAGGGGCAGCACAGCAGGGCCCATGTGGGGGCAGTCCTTCTGGGTACCCTGTGCTGCTAAGCCTCACAGACTAGTTTGCCCTCCCAGAGCACCTTTGGATGACTAGTTAGTCCGATCCAATCTTCTCTGGTTGTTTTACACCTCCTTCCCAGAGGCTCAGCTAAGCGTTATGAGACTTGAAGTTTATATACTTTTTTAAAAAAAACAACGGATTTTTTTTTGAGATTTTATTTATTTATTCATGAGAGACACACAGAGAGGCAGAGACACAGGCAGAGGGAGAAGCAAGCTCCATGCAGGAAGCCCGATGTGGGACTCCATCCCAGGGACCCCAGGATCATGCCCCGAGCCAAAGGCAGATACTTAACCACTGAGCCACGCAGGCATCCCCAGTTTATATATACTTTCAAAGGGCATCTTTAAGTAAAAACATTAAAAAACTTCATTTTTGTAAATTTCACAAAAACTACAACCATGTTAACTATTGCTAGGGCCCCTCCTAGGAACCCAAATGTCTTTAGCTTCACAATAACACTGCTTCTGACTTTGGATAAGTATTTATATTTAAACAGGAAGGCACAAGATGTAGTAGCTGAAGTGTTGACTGATAGAGTAGGGATACCATGTATTGATCAGAACATTATGTATGTATTATATGTATTATATTGTATGTAGTATATATTATATAGTATATTATAGGATATAATATATAGGATATAATATATAACATAATTGTATATATTGTATATATAAAATACATACGATATATAATAACAATAAATAACATAATATAAATAATATATTTATTTCTCCCTACTGTTGTTTGAGTAAAGTCAGAAATTTATATTCTGATCTGTTAAGGAATTCTCGGGGATTTTTGGCAATTTGCCAAATGCCACTCTAACAGGATGTTGGACACTTCTCTTTGAAAAGTAAAACATTTTCTCACCTCTCCTACTGTTATGGACTGAATTGTGTCCTTCCAAATTCACAAGTTGAAGCCCTGACGTTCATTGTGATGGTATTTGGAGATGGATGAAGCCTTCTGGAGGTAATTTGAATTCAATGAGACCATTAGGATAGGGTCTTCAAAATGCGATTCCTGCCCCTATATGAAAAGGTGCTTGCTCTTCACCTTGTGAGAACAGAATAAGAAGGTGGCCATCTACAAGCCAAGAAGAGATCTCTCACCAAGAACTAATCTCTGCAGGACATTGACCTTGCATTTTCTAGCCACCAGAACAATGAGAAAAATAGAAATCTTGTTGTCTAAGCCACCCAGTCTATGGTATTTTGTTATGACAGCCTGAGAAGACTAAGACACCCTTTGTGTAGTTAGATTCTGAAATAAAATGTGCAAAGGTAGCTGAGTGAAATAAAAGTAACATGTGAGTTATACATTTTATGATAAAAAAAGTACCTTTTTTGTAGTTGAAATCAATTATCCACTCTGCCGAGGCAGGTCCAACATGGATTTTATGCTTATAACGATGCAACAATTATCAGGGTGACTCACTGAATCTGGACTCTCTTATACTCTATACAATTACAAAGTTAATTTTCCTTTAAAAATGTACTCTTATGCATTTATTCATTCATTCGCTGCACCATTTATTTATGTATTCATTTTAAGATGCAAAGGCAATGAAGTCATTGTAAGGGACTGGCAATCTAGGGCATAGTCACAGATATCTAGAAACAAGGTACCTCAAAATAGGCATAGTTTATGTACCGAGAACTGTGAGGTCCAGGGGGAACATTCTTTTTGGTGGGGGTACAAGAATCAGAATTTTAGCTGAAACTTGGTGTCTGAATAAGATTTCAACAGGTAGAGATAAATAAAAGGGCAAATACAAAGATGAGAAAACTAAATTCCCAAAGTACAAAGAAGAAAATTGTAAGTTCTTTAAGAACAATTATATGTAGCTTGGTTTTATTACTTTAGAGTATATGTATGGAAGATAAAGCTGAAAAACTAATTTTAAGCCAAATTGTGAATGCTTTTAAATCACAGGCTAAGGTTTCTAGGTTTTGTTCTGCAGATGAGGAGGAAGAAATAAAGGATTCTGGCAGCATTGTATCAAGTAGAAACAAAAACAACAATTGAAACAGGTCCTTGAGTTTTGATCTGTTTTCAGATGGTGCTGGCATCTCATTGCTCATCAGGAAGTTGAATCAGCAATCTTGAAAGAGAGGCATCCAGGCTGTGATCATCCTCATGGTGGTGAAGTGACAGCAGATAAAATCATTAATAGAGAGAATAGGCAAAAACAGAAGAGTAGGGAACTGAGGTCAAAATTATATAGGGGTGGAGGGAAAATTAGGGAAAAAGTATTATGAGAACAAGAATAATACAAAGTCTTGACACTCAAAAGGAGTTTCAAAAAGAGGTATTTTAATCCTGCCTTGCATTATACTTTACTTTTTTTGTTTTTATATTTCTTTATTTTCAAATTAAACTATATTTCTATATTTTTAGGGCAGAGGTTATATTTTTATTTTGATAATGTTCAACACAGTGTGTAATATACTGTTACAGATATTATTAGGCATTTAATAATTCTTGTTAGGGGATCCCTAGGTGGCGCAGTGGTTTGGCGCCTGTCTTTGGCCCAGGGCGCGATCCTGGAGACCTGGGATCGAATCCCAAGTCGGGCTCCTTGCATGGAGCCTGCTTCTCCCTCTGCCTGTGTCTCTGCCTCTCTCTCTCTCTCTCTCTCTCTCTCTCTCTGTGACTATCATAAATAAGTTAAAAAAAATTCTTGCTTATCTATTGCTTTTTACAGTATTCAAATATTTATAAAAATGATCACCGTGCATACTTACTGAATTTATAATGGGCAGTCCTGAGTGCTTTACATGGATTATTCATTTAATTCTCAGAACAGGGATCCCTGGGTGGCGCAGCGGTTTGGCGCCTGCCTTTGGCCCAGGGCGCGATCCTGGAGACCCGGGATCGAATCCCACATCAGGCTCCCGGTGCATGGAGCCTGCTTCTCCCTCTGCCTGTGTCTCTGCCTCTCTCTCTTTCTCTCTCTGTGACTATCATAAATAAATAAAAATTTAATTCTCAGAACAACCAAATAAGGTAGTTACTAAGTGAGGTAGCATTTATTAGGCAGATGAGGGTAATCGCCTAAAAGTGTATGTCCTTCCCCCTGAGGAATCTTGAAAACTCACTTTGAATTTTAAAACTGTGGGAAGTTAAAACATTTTATCCCATTTGTCAAAAGAAATTATTTCCTAAGCACAGAGTATATACAAAGCACCATGTTGGTATGTTGAGGGAAAGATGATAGGGCTTGCCTCTTACCCACAGTTGTTAGGAAAGTTTTATTTTCCTCACCCTCAACTTTAGCAGTTTTCTCCTATAGAAAGAAAAAAGCTCAGATTTCATCCCCAGCAGGTATACTAAATAGATTATTTGAAAAATCACAACTGGGCTTCTTTGAGTTTAAAACATTAGATTTAACGTTGCTATTTAAAGCCTAATATATATAAAATTATAAAAAAAAAACAAAAACAAAAACCAAGTGTTGGTGAGGAAGTCAATTGAAAACTTGTGCCCTATTAGTGGGAATGCAAAATGATGCTGCCACTATGAGAAACAGTATGGTGGTTCCTCAAAAAATTAAAGTAGAGCTACTATATGATTCAGTAATTCCGCTCTGGGTCTCTACACAGAAGAATTGAAAGAAGGGTCTCCAAAAAATATTTGTATACCAGTGTTCACGGCAGCATTATTCACAACAGCCCCAAAGAGGAAGCAGACCAAGTGTCCATCAGTGATTGAATAGATAAACAAAATGTGGTCTATACATACCATGGAATAATATTCAGCCATAAAAAGAAAGGAAATTCTGACACCTGCTGCAACATGGATGACCCTGGAGGACAGTATGCTAAGTGAAATAAGCCAGTCACAAAAAGACAAATACTGCAATATTCCACGTATATGAGGTACCTAAAGAAGTCAAATTCATAAATAAAAAATAGAATATGGTTGCCAGGTACTGCCTGGGAGGAGGGGAGGATGGGGAGTTGTTGTTTAATGGATACAGAGTTTCAGTTTTACGAGATCAAAGAGTTCTGGAGATTGGCTGCAGAACAATGTGAATGTACTTAATACTATTGAAGTGTATAGTTAAAAATGGTAAAGATGCTAAATTTTGCTTTATATATATTTTACCACACTTCAAAAAACTTTTAAACCCTTAACTGAGTTATTCTTATATAAAGTACAAATCTGTTATTTCATACACCTTCTGAACAAAGTATCCTAATATGCAGAAAACCCAACATATGTTGAGCAGCTTCGATGATATGTATGGTACACGTACGGATTCAAAATTGAAGGAAAAGAAAACAGGCACGAACAAAAGATAAAATGCCTAAGTGCTTATATCTCAACTACTAATAATGTACTTAACTATTCGAAACGGGAGCTTTTGGAATGCTTTAATTTAGGTTTCCTGATAAAGAGTCTATTTTTGACTTGAAGAACAATTAATTCTACTATAGGCTTCAGTAGTGATGATAATACTGGGACCTGATTATACTTTATAATGATACCAGATAGGGTAATTTTTCAAATGTTTTATTGGATCTATGAAGGGATCATTGTGTGACCTGCATTTAGAAAATCCACTCTCCAAAGAATTATCTGTGGTGAGGCTATTATTGTTAGGTCAAGTTATGTGCTTGAAATTGATTAATCTTTTTCTGGGGGTGATTGTCATAACTCGTACTGTTTACAATTAATCCCTCCTATAATCTTGCCCTGAGTTATTTTTATGTAAAATCTGAGAAGACATGCAATATTCATATCTCATATAGATACATAGTAGTGGGCGGTAGTCTTGCCATTATCTATGGATTAATTCAAATTTGATAGAATTATCTCTCTTCAGAGATAGATTATGAAAGACTTTTAAAAGAACAGATTTCCATACTAACTTTGAACTTAATCAGCTATTTCATAATTATTCCAGAATTGCTACAAGGAATCCCATGGCTTCTTATTATTCATAGCAGCAAGACAAAAATGTATGCAACCTTTCTCCATTTTAGGAGGTGGCAAAAGGTCTCAGAGATTACCCTTCACACGTTAATATTTCAGAACTTTATTATTTTGGTGTGGTGGTAAGAAAGAAAAGTAACTTTCAAAATTCTTCCATATTTTTTCCTTTCCTTATTCTCAAAAGCATCTTTTGTGTAACTAAAAATCTTTTGGTGCTTCTGCAGTAATTGGAAGCACTTTCACTTATGTTTCACTACAGATAATATTGAGTTTTCACTATTTGAAATGGAAATACAAAATAAAGAGTTTACCCCTTCAATTACATTGTTTTTTATCCCTTGAACTGCAACTAACAGACTGGATTCCACAAAGTTTTTGAGGCCATTACTGGTTAGTCACAACAACTTTAGTAGGAGCCATATTTCCTGGCTTGCTTTTTCCCTATCTTGCTTTTATTTTTTTATTTGCTGACAATTCTTAAATTTAATATAATACATTTAAAAAAATCAAAATCTTATATACAACATATGCATACTCCTAATACTTCTATCAAATGACATGCTGCATTCTTTTGTTAAAATATTTAAATGCATAGGCATGTGTGAATTCAACCAAAAGTACTTTCACATCTTTACTCTTGAGGTGCTTACCTAGTTCATGAAGACATGGGAAGCTATTTTCTGTTTTCAACTTCAAAATACATTACAATCTGTTTAGAAGGCTTTTTCTCCTCATATTGTAAGCTTAAGGAGTCACGGATCGTCTTTTCCTGATATGTGTAATTTCCAAAAGCTCTGCAGGGCACTCTAATATAGAACCTGAATAAAGAACCACTGTGCTGGATATGTATCTGGCCCAACAATACGCCCAACAAATGTGGATGGCACATGCTCTGTGGCAGGGCTCTTGTGTATTCATGACCAGTAGGGCTAATTGACTGTAGAGGTTCTCCAGATTAACCTCAGCATTCATCTCTGGGAAGTTACCACTTTGGCACAAAAGTTGGAACCTATATGCCATTCCTGGTCTAAAATGCACCCTGTCTTTGCATAGTGATTATAATCTAAAAAGACTCTTGGACAAATCTATTCTCTGTGTTGCTACAAAATAGTGTCGAGTAATTTTATGGTATTTCAAGAAGTTCATTTTCCAATTAATGAAAATACTTGAACTTGGTGCTTTCTTCTTTTCCAAAAGTAATTATCTTTTCATTACCAGTAATTTAGTCTCACACTCCGAAAATGTGTTGTAAGTCAAATTTTGTAATATTTGGTAATATTTCCCTTTTAGTCCTTCTACCTAAAGAGAAGAATAAAGCCTAGTGATTAAGCACACAGACTCTCTATCCATGTGTCTGAATCCGAGCCTCAGCAATTCTACTTCTTCTGTGAATACTCTACCAGTAAATGGAGGACCACCAAATAATTGTGGATTATTACTGTTATTAGTAGTAGAATTTACAACTATTGTTTTATATCACCTTGCCTCAAAGTCATCTTTTCTGGCAGTAGAAACTTCAGAAAACTCTTGTTGTTTTAGATGTAGTCTCATAAGCACTTTGGGAGTTATTTATTACTGTTTAAATGTATGTGCATCTATGTCTATAAAAAGATATGAATATGATTTGGGTCCCAAACCTAGAATACCCCTGGATGATTTTACTTTCATTCATGCATCTATCCTTTATCCATCCATCCAATAAATATTTGACAAGTGCCTCCCACAGGCTGTGGCACTGGTGAGATAAAGATAAACAAGGGACATTATCAGCCTTTAATGATCTTGCATTCTCTGATGGGAGAAATAGGTAAATAGGCAATTATAACACTGAGTTTTAAGTACCATGAGATGATTGTGCTTGGGATAATACAAAGGGGGCACAGAAGATGTTCCAATGCTTTGAAGGTCAGGGAAAGCATTCAGTTTTTCTAGTAATGATCAATTTATTCAAATAGCATTGTTTTTTTTTGTTGTTGTTTGTTTGTTTTTTAGTTGACCTCAGCCCAAAATTACCTTAGATGAATGCATTCATAGCCTTATAGAAAACACTTACTGCAAACCTGGCTTCTTTCAAAGTTGGAAGAGAAAAACTTCTTTTTCAATCTCATGGCTATTTTACTTTAGGGAGCAGAACACACTGATTATGGCTATTTTGCTACCTCTCAGTCCTGTTTGGAAAAGGGTGTTTGTGTATTTTATATAGCTGAGTTGAATAAATCCCAGTACTTACCACCATAATTTACTGCATGTGAAGCTGGCTTGTCCCCTAGATCACAAAAGAAATGCACAAGGGAAAGCTTCCATCCCACTTTTATATTTCAGAAATAAATCACTTTTTCTGTACAAAACACATACAGAGCTATAAAATTTAGTCTAAGCATTAATAATTATTTTAAATCCTGTAAATCCTAAGGTTACTTTATAGTGTGGCCAAGGAAGCTTTTTTTAAGGTCTTTTATTCTTATCTAGTGAAATGGATCATTAGTTATATAGAGTCTTCATAGTTTTGAATTTAGAAAGCTTTGTCTTTTTATAATGTTAGTTTGCTGGCTAATACAAAATGTTAAGATACCTAAGCTCTGACTTTTCTTTTATTCAATGTCCCTGGAAACAAAGAAATCATAATTATCTTCTCACTGGGATTTTACAAGATACTTAATGTTATCAGTGAATCAGTAACAAATTCAATTTAAAAGAGGAAAAGAATGAAAACACTACAAAACCCTTGAATATCATTGCTCCTAGAACATTTTAGCTATGACAAATTTAGGACCGACCTGGATGTTGCCAGGGGCATGGGCACATGCTAGCTGCATATGCTAATGACAAGCTTGCCAACTTCACTTGTAGTTGTTGGTTGTCTTTTCTTTTCTTTTTTCTTTTCTTTCTTTTCTTTTCTTTTCTTTTCTTTTCTTTCTTTCTTTCTTTTCTTTTCTTTTCTTTTTCTTTTCTCTTTTCTTTTCTTTTTAAAACTCTTTTTAAGGACTATTCTTGGACCATTTAAAATAATGAGGAACTGACTAACACACTCATTTCTTAGTTATGAACCAGAAATCAGGAGACCAAGCAGGAATGTAATTGTTGAAACACATAAACACAGTTGTTTGGATAGGATGAATCATCTTGTATGAAAGAGTTGAAATTCCTTAATTATTTTTGAAGACCACCAATAAAGCCTTCTAGAGAAAGCCTTTCCCAAATCCTCCATGAAAATAATTCAGTCTTGATGAAACAAAAAAAAAAAAATGAAAGTGGAAGGCTAAGTGCTCCATCTAGAGTACAAAGAAACAAAGTTTAAAAAACTGGGAGGGATCCTTTAGCAAAAGGCTTTCTCAGTAATACACCCTTCAAATGAGAAATGGATGGGAAAAAGATGAAACGCTATTTTCATTGTTGCAAACCTAGAAATTGCTTCTTGTTAATCGAATTAGAATTCAATTAGAATTTTAGAATAAGAATTAATTAGAATTCTTAGAATTGCTTGCTTCTTAAGAAATTCCTGGAAATTGTTTGTGAACTTGTTCTGTTTCTCAGAATTATCAACTTAATCATACATAACAAGGAGATCATTCAGCCAATCCCCTCCAGACGTTAAAGAAATTTTAAAGGTCACCTGAGAAGATTGCAAATAGTAAATATGACATCAGTTTCTTATTTATTAACACTATATTTAAAAAATCCTTTATCTTCCATTATTAATGTAGTATCAGCTGGATTTCAAATACTGAATATTGCAGCATCTCCCATATTTGTCCTCCAGAGGGCTATGCCGAGTAGTGTTTGTATTTTGTTGATACTGATATTTAGTTTTCCTTCCTTCCTAGGGCGATAATCAGAGATTTGTCATTTACCACAAAGCTAATGAAACCAAGTTTCTCTCTTGGAGTGTCAATGGAGTGGCTATGGGCATTTAGAGAGTCTTGCTAAATAAAAGTTGAATTGAGAATACATTTTGTTTGGCTTTAGCAGGATATATTTAGAAGGCTCAAAGTCTCATCTGTTTGTAATTAAGCTAGTTCTGGGAATAAATATTAGTAATATTCTTACCCTCCAATATGCTGATAACCTGCAGTAGAAGTATTTGGATAATAATGGAGAAGAAGCAGAAGACTTTTTGTTTGGAAATTTCTTCCAAATCATATAGCTCATATGTGACATTTATTAGGAGTTGCCCAAATTTAATCACAATCCTAAGAATTTACACTGACATTACCAAAAACCAGTTTGAAGCTGAAATATTTCTACCTTATCAATAATAAAAAATAAGTGCCCATTCCTCATGCTAGAAGAAAAACTAATTGATTTAAAAAAATCATTGTTGTGTGAGATGATTGAAGAGCAGGTAACCCCCAAAAATGTGAGAAATAAAAATGCTAAAGAAGTGTATCAGGTCATTAATTAATAAAATATATGGCTTTAATAAAATGTGTTATTTTGGGGTTTTTTGGGTAACATTTATATGTTTTAAAGTTTTATTTTTTGTGTGATTTTTTTCTTACTTTATATATTATTCATTTTGTATTTGTGTGTTCTTTTCTGCTTTCATGAGTATTAACTTTTTAACTTAGAAAAAAAATCTACACAATGAAAAGCAGAATTAAAAGATTAAGGCTTGCTGGGCATCTGGGTGGCTCAGTGGTTGAGCATCTGCCTTTGGCTCGGCATGTTCCGGAATCGAGTCCCACATTGGGCTTCCTGTAGGGAGCCTGCTTCTCCCTCTGCTTATGTCTCTGCCTCTCTCTCTCTGTTTCTAATGAATAAATACATAATTTTTTTAAATTAAGTCTTGCTTCAATAGGTCAGGGGCAATGAATTTTTCTCTTTTTTGCTCAAGATTCATCTCACCTTTTATTTTTATAAAGCTCTTTAAAAATATTCCTCTTCATGGTCTTATAAGAATGTAAAAACACATTCACACAGGTGTCTCCTGCCCTTGTATTCTTTTTCCTAAAAAGGAAACAAGTACTGTCAATAATTCTTACAGTAGCTAGAATTTTGGTTTGCAATGAGTGGAATATCTCTGCTTCTACCTCATTTTCTCCTTTCCCAATGGCCTTCATCTTGAGCTGTTTCACCCTTTACTGACTTCTATCAGAAAGCTAGACTTCAAACTCCCTAGAAATCCTAGCTGTTTTTAAATAAATGTTAAGAAGAGAAGTCACATAGACAATAGTCTTCCAAATACATTCCATCCAAATTTTCCCTCTCAGTAAGTAAAGAATAACATAATTCCTTTTTCTCTAAAGTTGGTCTAGGATTTCAGGAAAACTGCTTCTAGTAGGACTGAAGTATTTCTGCTATCCAGAGATTCTGAGTGAAAGGAGTTCTTACACTAAAAAGAAAAAATATTCTTAAACTTTGAGTATTTGTAGTTCCAAGTCATTGCCTGTAAGTTGGGAAGTAGCTATGGTGTCAGTTGGACTTCTGAAATTTGCCTGGTGATCTCTATTTTTTCAATATATGAAATGACATTCAGAGAACAAGAATGGAGGTAATGGCAGACTGAATTATTTTGTATGGGAAAAATGGATTGGTGAATGCTGAATTAAAAGAAAAAAACCCTAAAATATTTCCCACAAACCAAAATCCTTTAAGAGCTGCAATCCCTCTCTGTGCATAGCTAGCAATCATGTTTAACTTGAAATCCTAGAAGGCTCAGTAAGTGCCATGTTTCATCAACATAGATAATTAACTGGAGAAGGACATGCAACATTTATTATGGGAAATTATTAGATTGCAAAAGGAGAGAAAATATCTAAAAATTGAAAAAGATGGATCATTCAGCTTATGACATTTCCTTTATGCATATAATTAATTTAAAAAATCACTATTCCTTCTGGGCCAATGACAAATGTGGGTGTGTGTGTGTACTAGACTGTAGCACAACTAGACTGTATTTGATATGTGGTTTGAAACAATAAAGGATTTAGTAGTTCGGGTGCATTCTGACAGGAGGGGAGCATCAGGAGTAGGAAAAGCGAGAGTCATGTTTTGCTTTTTTATTTCAAGACCATTCCAATAATAAGGCAGCTGTTATTTTGGGAGTCAGAGCAATTGTTCAGTTTAGTGTGTTCAATTAAGTGTCATAACCTGTGAATGATTTATATTATTGGAGGTTTTCATTTTTGTGGGAAGGGATTATGGTGATGGGTTCTAGAAAATCTATTGAATAAATAAATATTTCCTGGCAGATGTGGCTTTTTCTGTCCCTAGCCAATAGCAATTGCAAAGCACAGAGCTTAGGGGTTACTGCTAGTGATGTTAATTAATGTCATAAAGCTTTGTCTTAGAGTGTCCATGAGATGATAAACACATGCTACTTACATGACACAGAGTAGCTGAACATGGGTCAGAAGAACAATACTTCTGTGATATCATTTCTCTGGTCAGATACATGGAGTCGATTCCCAGATATTCTTAGTTGTGTGAAGGGAAAAGTGGGATTTTTTTCCTAACTCTCAAAACCTGTTTGGCAGGAGACCCTGAGAGCCCTGGTCTTTCAGAAAGTGAAAGACAGATTACTTTCAAATCCAGAGGCCTCATTAGGATTTCTGAGGAAATGAAAAGTGTTTGGACGTGAGACTGAGCTAAGGCTCCCGGTGTAGAATTTTAGTGCTAGCTCACCTGCTTACCTTGCTGATGAGGTGATTTCAGGGTGAGCTCTAAAACACTGCATTGTTCACGTGTGGCCCCAAGAACAATGAAGTACGAATTAGCTGTGTCCAATCACTCAGGAAAGCTTATCATTGTCAACGGGCTCTCTGACATCGCCTCTCCTGCCCTCTTTCCTTTTAGCTCAGAAAATAAAATAGGTTTGAGGCAAAGAAAGAGAAGCTTACGGATCTAACGGCAACTTCTCAAAAGGAAAAAAGAGGTTTTTTTTTTTTACAGGAAAAAATTCTGTAGTTTAAAAACACATTTGCTGTAGCTATCAATTATACTTTAAAGCATTTAAGAGTCGAATAGTTAAACTCCTCCTAAATACCTAGGAATTTGTATATGAGCTTTTTCTTGATCATAATGCTTTCTCTCTCCTTTGTTATTATGGGTACAAGTTATCACAATAGAGTCTATGACCTTCAGTTTAACATGATACTCTCCCCCAAATGGAATTTATAATATAGTGTATATGTGACAAACAACCCAGGGAATGATTAGGGTATTATTGGAAATGGTATTAAGTTATTAAACATCTGTGATGCTATTTTATACACGGGGTCTGCCCCTTAAGAAGGTAACAACACAAGCATTGGAATCACCAGAAAATGAGTTGCCCAGAAGAGAATTTTTTGGCTAAGTTTTACCATTGTTTTTCCAAAAAGTATTTCATACCCTCAAAGTAACCGTATAACTCAAAAGTTATAATTGAGAATGAAGTTAAAAAAAAAAAAGTCTATACATAATGACTGAGGTTCGACAACTGTGTAAGTAATCTATCTTAATTGATAATCTATAAGTGAATACTGAGGACTTTTGAAGACATTCCGATTCTATGCATTGCTATCATTTATTCATGTAGTTATTCATTCATCAAACGTATGTTAAGCCCTTAAACTGTTTGATGCATCTGGTTAGGCATCTTATAAAAACTGCCTGTATCATCTTTTCTAAAGTTCTAGTGTATCAATAGCATTTCACCCAGTCTGCAGAAATACTGAATTAGTTAACACAAAGTGGAAAGTTACCAAGGAGGCTGGAAACAGTAAGACAATGAGTCACAATTTACCAGTATATTTCCAAGCCTGTCTACAAGAGAAGGAGCCTCTGCCTTCCAGTGAAATTATTCAGCTCACTTAGCTGGCAAAATAATGATAGTAACCAGAAGTTAACATTTATTTAGTATAAGCTGTGTGCTAAATGTTTTATGTACATGAGTTTATTTAATCATCAAATGAATCTTGTAAAATTACCATCCTTGCTTTTTGAGCGAGGATACTGAGGCTTAAAAGTTTAATTAATTTGTTCAAGATCAGATTAATAAAGTTTAGAATCAGAATTCCAGTCTAGGTCTTCTTGACTTCAAAGCCCATGACTTCCACACATAATGGAAAAATATGTATGCATTATGATAGCTTGATGATGTCAGACACTAACCATCCTTTAACTCTTGTTCCGTGTTTACCCAACATCCTCTTCTGATTTACTTAGAACCTCCATTAAAACATTTCCTTGTAGGAAGAGACTATTCCACCAGTCATTCTGAATGGTTGATGCCTGTGGACATTGTGTATTTAAAAAATTATAATCCAACAATTGTATTGTTCAACTTATACTTCCTCCTCTTGTGAATTGGACTAATGTGAGTTGGCCTCTACAATACAGCCATCCCTTCTGAATGTGAAATTAATTCACAAGTGAATTTTTGTTGTTGTTGTTTACAGAATTCAGGACCGGATCCTAGACCAGGGGATTTTTGGCATCTAGACAGAATCTCTACTTTATCATTATTTATAGTCTCAGAAATAATGCAGTAGCATTTTTTTTTAATAATCAAAAATTTAGAGAAAAGTTTCCAGTACAGTACAAGGAAAGTTTTTTTTTTCCTGAACTCTTTTCTTTTTAAAAGTAGAGATCATTTATTAAGTAGCAGCCATAGAATAGGATCTTTCTATACTCATTGCATTTTATCCTCATAAGTCCACACATGGTGATACAACAATAGTGTATATGTCTTATGATTTGGGGTCTGGAGTTATTGCATGCAGAACTTTTAGCATGGTATACCTTATTTCTCTTTCTGATATTTGTGAATTTAGCAATCCATAAATCAAGGGGATCCCTGGGTGGCTCAGTGGTTTAGCACCGGCCTTTGGCCCAGAGCATGATTCTGGAGTCCTGGGATCGAGTCCCATGTCGGGCTCCCTGCATGGAGCTGCTTCTCCCTCTGCCTGTGTTTCTACCTCTCTTTCTCTGTGTGTGTGTGTCTCTCATGAATAAATAAATAAAATCTTTAAAAAAATCATAAATCAAAAATTTTAGAATACTTTTTGAAGGACTAGTCAATTGATATTAAATATCATTAGCCAGAGCGCTTCCCTGACTTCGTGAGCCTTAGTTTCATCACAAATATTCCAAGGGCTTGGAGGTTTTTGTCCATTACATCTAAATTCTCCAGAAGGTCCTGGAGGACTCACATTGTTGAAAACTGATGTTGGGATAACTGGAATCCTAATTCTCATACTTAGACACAAGGCAGTTGCTGAAAAGTTACAGCTCTCTGTGCCTCCCTGCAGACCTACTAAATGCAAATTCGTGGAAGTGAGGCCTGGGGTGGGGGTGTGAATCCACCTCGGGGATTTCTGTTGTACACAGATATTCAAAGCCAGTGTGATACATGGTTGGGAAAATGATGTTTTTATTTTTATTTTTAAGATAGGCTATTCACTAGCTTTCATGTCCTCATATATGTGTGTGTGTGTGTGTACATGTATCTTTAGTTTGGTGCAATTGTTTTTGCTCCCAGAAACCCAGAGTTCTGTGCAATTTTATCACACATATAACATATAATGGTTTTCAACACTGCACATTAGTAAATTTTTGTGTAAGTTCTAACTTAATGGCTGTTTAACTGATGGCTGTTGTCTTATTGGAGACTCTAGAAAAGTGTTGATTCTGGAAAAAAGTAAGTCATGTTCCTGTGTTTAATATGCATAACTATATGCATTTGCACAGAGAATTGTGTATAAATACGTCATTTCACTTACATAAGTAAATGACTCAGATGCTCAGAGTGTAAACAAATCAAGGAACTAAGTAAATTAAATACTTTGGAAAATTGCATATCATGTTTGGGCAACTAACTTTAATTTGTGTGCTGAATTAGGGATTCATGGTTGACTTTGGAAAATTGAAAACTGACAGGAAGCCAAAAAATCCAGGGAAATACACCTGCCTTGCACTTGCAGATGGAAGAGTAGAGCTTGTTAATTGGTAAACATAATTTTCAAAAATCCTTCAACCTTCTGTGTTATTTCCTAAGTCTTCCATAATGAATACTCCAAGTAGGTAGCTTAAAACCACAGAAATTTATTCTTTCACAGGATGAAGGCCTGAAGCAGAAAATCAAGGTGTGGGCAGGGCCATGCTCTCTCTGGAGACTCTATGAAAGGATCTTTCATTGTCATTTGCTAGCTCCTGCTGGTTGTCAGCAAGCCGTGGCACCACCTAGCTTATGGATGCTTCACACTCTAGTCTCTGCTTCCTTTGTCATATGGCCTTCTGCCTTGTGTGTCTGTCTCTAAATCTCTCTCTTATAATGACACCAGTCACTGGATTCAGGCTCACCTTACTCAAGCACAACCTTATCTTAACTAAATTACATCCGTGGAGACTTTGTTTCCAAATGAGATCACATTCTGAGTCTCTGTGTAGACATGACTTTGGTGGGGAGGGCCTCTTACTGAACTAGTACATGCTCCATGCTGTTTCTGTGGCACATTCACACTCAGCTTCCCAGTTCTTCCTCTATACAATGAGCATCTTACTGATGAAGCAGGTTGTGGATAACTTCATTTTGAAGTTGCTCCCTGCAGTCTGAACTTTTGCTGCGCATGGTTCTGAGTATAATTTCTCTCCTTTTGGGACATTCACAGTACAGCTAAGAGCCAATTTGTTTTAAAAATTCAAATGCAGAGTTTCTCCAACTTTGGACTATCAAGAGATGCTTTCCTTTCCTTTTTTTTTTTTTTAACTCACAGGTCCATGTTTTTAAAAAAGAATTTATCTACCAAATAAATATAATTATTAACTAATTAATTTAATTTCTCATGAAATTAATCAGTGATCATTTAATATAATCCCTATAAGCAAGGACATTTGACACAATCTAAGTAGACATACATACATGGATACATGTATGATTTTAGTTAGGCAGTTTGAAATTCTGGAGATATTCAACAAGGAGCTGTATCTGTTGACATCCAAGGTATGAATCACTGTTCTAAGGATTAATGACAAGATCTCAGACTTATGAAAATTGCAGTTAAATTTTCAATTTGAAAATGGATTGGGATTCACTGAAACACAGTTCATATCTTGTCATCTATTCTTTATGAATATTATAGTTAAGAACTATGGCTAAACAATAGCCACATGCTAGGTAGAAATTAAATGTGGAAAAGCAGAGTATCTGGTAGCTCAGTCAGTTTAAGCACCTAACTCTTGGTTTCCTCTCAGGTTGTGAACTTGAGGTCCTGGGATAGAGTTCTGCACCAGGCTCCACACTCAGTGGGGGGTCTGCTTGGATTTTTCTCCCTGTTCTCTTTCTTAAATAAATACATCCTTTTTTTTTTTTTAATGTGGAAAAGTTTTACTTTTCCTTCTCCAAATTTGAAATTGGGACATGGGGGATGCCTGGGTGGTTCAGGGGTTGAGTGTGTCTGCCTTTGACTCAGAGCATGATCCCAGGGTCCTGGGATGGAGTCTCACATCGGGCTCCCTGTGGGGAGCCTGTTTCTTCCTCTGTTTATGTCTCTGCTTCTCTCTGTGTGTCTCTCATGAATAAATCTATAAAATCTTAAAAAAAAAAAAAAAAGAAATCAGGACATGGGAGGGTGGATGGAGAAAGGTACAAGGAGTTTAAAGAGTGAACAAAAAATGTAATAGCAAAGAATTATAAATTATTACCCATTTTATAAAACAGTAGAGATAGTTAATAGTTTACATTTGTCTACACATTTTAATTTAGAATACTTCTATATATTACTTTATTTGATAATACCAAAATTCTGGTCATGAAAGGCAGGTATCATTTTCCATAATTTCACAGAGGAGAAAACTGAAGTTTGGGGTTAAGTGATTCACACTTCCCGCCCCCAACACACCCCACCAGCCAGATAGTACATAATAGAATTGAAATTCCAACCAAGAGCATTAGTATTCGCTCCACTGGCCTTTCCGTTACCACAGTTAACTTTTGGCTAATAGCAATTCCTAAAGCACTCTATCGTATTTTGAACACTGCTACAGGGTCAAAATGGGAGCACAAAGCTGAAATCCAAAAAAATCTAGGTTCTAATTTCAGCAGTTGTTTGACCTTAGATATTTATAAACTGCTGTGATACTGTTTGTCCTCCTACTCTGGAGGATTGAGAGAAGGAAGTAGAACAAAAATATGAAACAAGATGACACAGCATGTGATTGGGAAGAGAAGAGAGTTGTGCATGTGAATGATAACCTTGAGATGCCTGTAAGGCTTGAGATTACACTTCTGAGATTCCCTTGTTTCCTTTAATAATAAATTCCCCTTTTCCATTTTGGTTAAATAGCTTTTGTTGTAGTTTCATGTGATCAACAGATGCTATTACAAAGATACCACATTTATAGTCTAGTAGGGGAGATAGACACAAAACAGTAATTTCATCAAACTTTAAGAATAGAATACCCAAGAAGAATACTATGTTGAGGTGATATCACTTTTGTCTTTTTGCATCATTTGCTTCCAGACCCACTCATAGTCGATACTCAGCAAGATTCTAAGAACTGTGTGAGAACCTAGAAGATACTTCTTCTATTGTAAGAGGAAAGAAGACGGAACATATATTGATCTCATTTGCATAAAGGTGAAACTCAGTTAAAATATAACATCTTTTTTTTTAATCACTGGGTATATTGTTAACATTGCTGCTGCCCCAGAATTTAGACATGATGAAGCATGGTGGATGGACAAAACCCATCTGCACAAAAGGCAATGTATTAAATGGTTTGAATCAAGACTCCCCTGCTAGCAATAAAAAAATGACATTTTTACATGAGGCATAAAACAACTAACAAATGAAGCTATAATCATGGGATTATTAACAAATAAACTTATTTGAATTTATGGAGCCATAGATTTGTTGGAAAACATCCATGCGGTAAGTAAAAAAAAAATTTATATGGATTCATATGAAATTCCACAATGTGTTGAATGATTTATTACAACTTTATTTGTATTAACCCAGATGGTGCACAATTTGGATATGTAACCTGAATATGAGAAGTGCTTTATAAATGCCACATATCTCCGTGGTGCAGCAGTGACTGTGTGCCAGGACAACATTCTACTCCAGAAGGTCTGTGCCAATGTGAATAAAGAAGGGAAATGACATCTTACTTGTTGGAGTAGAGAAACTGCAGTGCAAACAATAAGAACAATCAAGCAATCAGAGAAGTGATTAAGTAGGAAGAATTCATTCTAGATGACTGACCCTGGTGGACCCATAAAACATGATCATGTCTTCTCACCCAGACAAAAAGGAACTTTGTTTGAAATGACTGTCCTCAAAGTTTCTGCAATAAAAGTCTTTTTATAACCAGCTGTCATTCTACTATTTATTACCAGAAAATACCAAAGTGAATCAGTTTTTTCGTTGGTATCCTTATTGACTTTCAGCTTGGGTGCTGGAGAAATTATTCAGGACTAGTCAGTTTCAAATTCTTATGCATTGAATTACAAAAGTCAAACGAAAGGTCCCATTTCTCTACATCCTTTGTACTCTTTAAAAGGAAGCTTCAAGGTGTCTGTGAACCCATGAATGGCTGTTGAAATGTCTGTGCAATTTTCTGCTGAGTGGATCTAGAACTATAAAGGCTAATCCTGATGGGCCTATTTCTCCCTGAGGAGGTTACAATTATCATTCATTTTCTAAGTACCTGGAGAATTTTCTCACATTAGGGGCTTTCCTATTCTTAAGAGAGATAGTTCTTCAAGTAAGAAAATCTTTGAAAAAAAAAGAAAAATAGCCAAATTGCTGAGTCAAGATTTAATTAATCAATCAAGTATAACATGATAACTTACTGACTCAAACAGATGGCAACCATTAGCAAGTTAAAGAAAAATTAAATGTGCAGGGGAAGACATTTAGAGAATAGCAGTGTTTATATATTTTATGCTAAATAAATTAAATGTTTCAGTGCAGCCTGAGAATGGAAAGGACAAAAAGAGTACCCTTGCTCATGGGGAATATTTTTCTTATTCTGAAATTTTGGTTCATCCACTTATCTTGATTATTCTACTGTAGAACTAGGCTGGGTCATTTTGGCCTATCAAAAATGAAAGTAATTTGTTTGAGAGAAATTCAAGTTAATCTAAAATAACCATGCAGTAAAATAGGGATGAAAATAATGGTAAAACTACTTACAAAGTTTGATATGTGGATATTCACTATATAAAAAAAAAGATACCTTTAGAATGATTAAATGTTTTAAAAATTATAATATATATGTACAATTATTAAAATGAACCCAAATACTCTTCTACTTTTGGCTGTATGTTTGTCTTTAGTCTTCCAGGGTTTCTGTGACAAATTACCACAACGGTGGTGTCCTAGTTTTCCCACAGTTCTGGAGGCTAGAAGTCTGAGATACAGGTGTCATTAGGACCATGCTCCTTCTGAAGGCCCAAGGGAACAATCCGTGCCTCACCCCTTCCAGCTTCTGGTGGCCCCAGGCATTGCTTGCCTTGTGCTGGATTTACTCCAATGTCTCCTACCATTGACTTCAGATGACTTTATTTTCTGTGTGTATCTCTTTTTGTCCCTTATTATGAGACTCTTATTGGATTTAAGGCCCATTATAATCCAACGTGATCTCATCTCCATCCATAACTTAGTCGCATCTGCAAAGACCATATTTCCAAACAAGGTCACATTCTGAGGTCTAGGTGGACGTGGATATTTGGGGCACATTATTCAACCATACTAGAATGATATTTTAATTTTTCATGAATCATATATCCCTCTCTGAGCTACCTAGTAGGATAATCAGCAAGGAGGGAAATCATCTTCCTCTGAGTAATGATATTTAAGCTCGTATAACTCCAACTGGATATTAAATCTATAGCTTAGACTGATTTGAGATTCTCCTTATTGTTGAAGACTCGAAGTGCATCCTGGTTGCACACTATCATCTTGTACAGCAAAGGACTGCTGTGCACACATGAGTTATTACCTGTGCTACTCTTACTCTCCATGACCTTACTGATCAGGTGCAGCAAAGCTAAGGCATATCAAAACTTGTTCTGTACTTTTTTTACAAGTGACCAAAAAGATTTAGAAATTAGGTACTAAATTCATTTCCTATGGGAAGAGATTTCCGTTTTTTTTTTAGAAGTAACAATCTAAACAATATTAGACGTTAGATCACAGAAGCTACTTTTATTTTCGAGGGGTGTTTGGTGATAATCATGTCTAACATGCAAAAAATTACAGCTCAAAAAGCTATGTTGTAGAAATCAATAAGTCTATAATTAAGAAATCCTTTATATATATTTAAAACTGATGTTTGACATATTTAAAATCGTGGTAATCTAGAGAAAAGCATACACTGTATCATAATTGTTCATATAATGTCTACATATATGATGTCTACAGGCAAATATAAAGTGGTAATGCACTTACTTACTAACAGAAAGACATATATAAAGAGCAATGATAAGTCCTGAATTTAGTCTGAACTTTGCTTTTTACTTAAATAATGTTCTGGTTGACTACTCTATGTTACTTCTGTCAAAGATAGTCCCAATTAGCATAGTGCCTACTACATATAAGATAAAAAAAAAAAAAAACAGTGGGAAGAAGTTCTTTGGAATTATTGATGTTTCTGCCTAACTCTGTTAAAAGTACCTTCTATCTACAAGTCTATTTATTTCCATGTCCACAAACACTGATGATTGTCCATTCAATTTGTCCTAATAGATCCTTATAGTCCCATTTGCCCATTATAAGAAGTGAAGAATAATGAGAAATATAGGTTTTATTTACCTATTAATATCTATATTTCTCAAGGAGAAGAAATATTAATTTAAGCACAGGTGGGCAGCTGATTATTTTGAGCTTTCCAGTTAAATTAGCCATTAAAGTTTAAGTTTCTTTGAGTGTTTTTTTCTAAATATAAATATAAAACTAGTTGAATACATTCTTAATAAATTACAACTAAATTCAATAATATCCATATTAAATAGCAAGTGGAAAGGTAACACTGAATAGGGTTATTGATCTAATGATAATGTGAAGCAGACATATGTGAGTTTAAAACATCAAAAAACAGAAGCTCCTGAGTAATTCTGTTGTTTAACTGGCAGACTCTTGATTTTGGCTCAGGTCATGATCCTAGGGTCATGATCAAGCCCTGTATTGCGTTCTGCACTCTGAGGAGTCTGCTTGAGCATTTACTCTCTCCCTCTTCCAGTGCTCCTCCCCAGCTCTCTCTCTCTCTCTCTCTCTCTCTCTCTCCCTCTCTCTCTCTCTCTCAAATTAATCAATTCTAAAAAATAAAAATAAAAAACATAATCATCTTTAGTGATTTAAAGTCAATTTTCAGAAGTTGTATGTAAATGTTTTATATGTAAAAGATAGTTTAAAAACTTGAATAAGCTCAATTTTTCAATAGTTTGGCTTTATAAGTATCAGCCATTCACATAAATTTGTACAACCCACTGATCCCATGTTGATAGAGTATTAGAATCTCAGGATTTGGAGGAATTGAAAGACTATCAGGTCCCCTTACTCCAGATTCCTACAGCATAGTTGTTTACATTGAGTTATTTGATAATTCAGTGATAAGAAAACTATCTCTTAGACAGATTCTTCCATTTGTCCAAAGTTGATTATTAAAAATATGTCCTTTAAGAAGCATATAATGGGGGCCATTTTTTACACCGTTTTTACATCATTTTTACATTTTTAAATCCGAAACTTCCCATTTTGTCTATGACTATTAAACATGGCATCCAGACTAGATGATTTATTTTAAATCGACCAAAAGCAGAATCTAGTGTAGTGAAATTTTCCTCTTTCTTAGTCTTACATACCTATTCATAGTTTCAGAAAAAAATATTTTAATTAAGTTTTAAATTTAATACTATAAAATTTACTTTTTTCATTGTAAAATTCTATGAGCATTGACACATTGGCACATAACCACCATCATCTCAAGATACAAAAAGTTTGTTCAATCTCAAAACATGGCTCCCTGTAGCCAATTTCTACCCAACCACTAATCCATGACAACCACTGATCTTTTCTCCCTACCTGTAGTTTTGCCTTTTCTAGAGTCTCATATAAATAAAATGTATTTGTAGCTTTTAAGTCCAGTTACTTCCACTTAGTGTAATTAATACATGTGAGATTCATCTACATTGCTGAATGTTTGTTACTTTTTGTTGCTGAGGAGTATTCTATTATACAGATGTATCATACTTTTTTATGCTTTCATGAGTTGAAGGGCAATTGGGCCATTTTCATTTTTTGTCAATAACGAACAAATTTGGAGTGCCTGTTTGGCTCAGTTGGTTGAGTGACCAGCTCTTGGTTTTGGTTCAGGTAATGATCTCAGGATCCTGGGATTGAGTCCCATAACAGGCTCTAGTTCAGTGCTGAGTCTATTGAAGATTGTCTCCCTCTGCTCTTCCTCTGCTTATACTCTCTCTTACTCTCTCTCTCTCTGAAATAAACATAAATACATAAATAAAATCTTTGAAAAAATAATGAACAAAGGGTCTGAAACATTTGTTTTTGTGTGAATATAAGTTTTCATTTCTCTTGAGTGAACATTTATGGGGCAGGGTGCTGGGTCATATGGTAATTATATAGTTAATTTTAGAAACAAACTACCATGCAGAGTTGTACCATTTTTCATTACCACCAGCAATGTATGAGTCCTACAACTTTGCTCCTCTTTTAAAAAAATGTTTTGGCTATTCTAATTCATTTTTCATTCCACATATGTTTTAGAATAGGCTTGCTGATATCTATGAAATAATCTTCAGGGGTTTTGACTGGGATTGAGTTAATTTTATAGATCATTTGGAGAGAATTGATTGTGATATAAATATTGATATTGAATCCTCCATTCTATAAATACAGTATATATCTTTGAAATTCTAAGTTAAGAACACCTAAGAGAAATAAAAAAGAACATAGAGAGAGGAACTTTTCATTAAACATTTATTGCTCTACATGTACTTAAAATTGATTGGCTAGAGTACCTTCTCCCATATCTGATTTGAAAATCAGTGAGGATACCATCAAAAAAGTCCGAATCACTCTAGTATATTATGGTAGTACATACAAAACTCTAAGAAATCTATAAAAACTTCTTGAAGTAATTAATGAGTTTAGAAAAAGTCACAGGACACAAGAAAATATGCAAAACCAATCATATTTCTATATACTAGTAGTGAGCAGTTGGGAATTGAAATTTAAGACAGTACTATATGCAATAGTGCCAAAAATTGAAATAGTTAGATATGTATCTCACAAAATGCACACAGAATCCATTGTGGAATACTAAAATTCTCTGATGAAGATATAGACTAAATCTGTTGAATTTATATTGAATCCTTATTAAACTAAATTGAGAAACATTGTAGTTCCATGACATAAGCCAGCCTTATTTGTGAAAGTGACTTACAGTTAAGGCCTTTGGTCCTCATGCCAGGAAGAGGAAAGGCAGGGATGTAGGGAAATAAATGAATTACACAAATGTATGTAAACAAAGGCTATTTATTCAAAACTCTTCATAGCAAGAGATTCAACTATCATCATTTGTGCATGGCAGAGACTCAGAGGCAGAGGAGGTGTGGGAACGTCATATAGTGATAAAAGGGGAAGGTTTCATGTATGCTCTGTCAGAAGACTGTTGGCATGAGGAAGTTGGAGGTGGATAGCTAGAAACAGGGCATCCTATGTGATCGATTTCAGAAGCATATTTGGCGTTCTCCTATTGGTCCTGAAGTTGGAAGCAAGGGCCAAAACATAAGGAAGCTGGAAGTCATGGCAACATCTTGACTATTTGGGGTCCATTGCTGAGAGATTGGTGTTTGGCTTCCTGGGCTAGTTACTACAGAAATTGTGGGTTAGTGTTCTGTTGCCATATGTGTTCGGGCCATTGGCCATTTGTATATTCATCTCTCAGATGGCATTCTGAGGAAAAGACACTGGAAATCCTCTGAATATATGAGTAGTCCTCGGCCAGCTAAACACACAGGAAAAGAATATTCTAGGCCTAAGGTACACCTTTGCAAAAACAGTGAATCCTGTTTTATGTCTTGACAGAATGATTGCTTATAAGTTCTACACACCATAACCATATAAATGATGCAGTGGTGACATACATACATAGCATACACATTATAAAAATATAAACAATTCTATGTTTTATTAGTATAAAACACTCATCATTCTACATTCTCCTTATTTTGAGATTGAGTTTGCCACGAGGGACTTCTACATTCTATTTTTAATTCCCTCCACTCCAGGATGATACTCTTATACTCTAACAATACTGTCAATCATTTGAATTTATAAAAGTCTCTGCTCCCCTCCTCACAAAGAAGTTATTCAGTCCACACAGAGCCAGCTCAACTGTCAAATTCTAAAAGAGCCATCAAATGGTCATCAGGTTCTCTATAGCTTTACTTTGTGGAATTAGGCAGACAATAATCAGTTCTATTGTGTATTACCAAAGGCAAAATTTGATACCCGATTATGTTCCATTCTCCATAATGAGCAATAGTTATGAAAACTGCTGGTTAGAAGAATTATTGACAGCAAAAGTATAGAATGCTCATCATTTGAAGAGCTTAACAGTTGCCCTTGCTTCTGTTCAATGGCTTCTAAGATATTTCTGCTTTGGTTTCTTCTCATGGCTTGTTAATCTTCTACTTTTTTAAAAAATATATTTATTTATTCATGAGAGACACACAGAGAGAGGCAGAGACACATGCAGAGGGAGAAGGAGGCTCCCTGCGGGGAGCCCGATGTGGGACTCGATCCCAGGTCTCCAGGACCACACCCTGGGCTGAAGGCAGGTGCTCAACTGCTGAACCACTCGGGCATCCCACTTTTTATTTTGGAACCTCTTCTGACTCTTAAATTTTTCTGCAGATTCTCATGATCTACTTAAAATATGAGATAAGTAATTGATAAAGTTGGCTTTCATCTTAAAGAGGTGAGGAAATTCTTCCTTATCATTACAAGAAATATGAAAGACATCTAATGATTTTTTTTTCTTGTAAGACCTGTGTTACTCAAAGACAGTAGTAGTTTTTCTGTCAACCATGGCTCAGCTTTTACTACCTTGTTTTCCAGCAACACCTTCCAGGTTAACTCCTCAAACATGGCCTCCCCTCCCACCACGATTAGAGGTAGGTAGCATCTAGCTCATATATAGACCATTTCCTTTAGGAAATCATCTTTGGAAATGAAGTGACACTGTGGCCTTGAGTAACTAAGGTTTGCGCCGTACGTTTTTATGCTGCCCAAATATCAGTCAGACACATATCCTGATTATCTACAATGCTGCATAACCAAAGCCACAGTTGAGATTTCCCCATGCATACACTGGGAATGACAGGAGGAGAGTAGAATGTTTCCCTGCTGTTAGATGCAGCTGTAGTCAGACACTCAACCATACCCATGTCCAGGCTCCTGTGCCGGGAACTTCTATGCTTGGGTCCTAGAATGCTTCTGGGCAACTTCTGTGTATGTCCCTGGTTCAGATTTCACCTGCAAACCCTCCAGTCTGAGGTTCGTACTTCATGTCCAGGATTAGTATCTTTGTAGAGTATCTAAGAATCACAGTATCAAGGCCACCCAGGAAGGTGAGAAGCTTCAACTGTGGACTTGTAATTTTCCCTTATGGATCTTACTAAGGACAACAACTGAACAATAATAGTTTTCAATATCGGTGCTTGCTGGGATATTTGCATTTTCAACACACATGCAATACATATGCACCAACACAACACTCTGAGTTGAGTGTGACAAAATCCTACAGCTGTTCCACTTCATGATTCTTTTGATAGGAAAGAATAAAAGCCAGCTTTTCTCTCATCTTCCGGGTCTCATTACTGATGTCCATGCACATGTGCTTGAATGACATCATGCCTATCTCCACACTAATGGGAAATAACTGATAGTGTCCTTTTTTTTATTCTAAAGATTTTATTTATTTATTCATGAGAGACATACAAAGAGAGGCAGAGACACAGGCAGAGGGAGAAGCAGGCTCCCCACAGGGAACTCGATTTGGGACTCGATCCCAGGACCCCAGGATCACAACCTGAGCCAAAGGCAGATGCTCAACCACTGAGCCACCCAGGAGTCCCTGATAATGTCCTTATAATCAAATCTATACTTAGATAAAAACACAATTTATTTTTCTCATGGAAACATCAAAGGAATATAACTTTGCCTAAAATAGAGACCAAGTTGTGTGTGATCTCTCATATCAAGCAGCTCTCATGAATCACAGTGTCCAAAACATCTGTGTTTCAGAAGAGGACCAGGCTTTTCTATACAGGATTATAAATCTTGTTCTGATCTTTTTCCCTCAAACAATGGAACAGTTTGTCTTAGGGATGAATTGATGACTCCACATCTGAGATAATAGCTATTGTACCTCTTAAAGTTTGGAGGTTAAAACAACAACAACAGTAGCAACAGCAGCAAAAACTTACACCAGGCCAAGAAAACTGAGAGTACTCACACTATAATTATTTGCTTAGATGTCTGTGGCACACTCAAATTCCAAAGGGCAAGAATGTGTTGAATTCATAGTTGTGTCCCCAGAATCTAGCTGGGTCTGAATAAATGCTCATGGAATAAATAAGTAAGTTAAAGTTCTTCCCCTCACCATTGGACTCAAACACCTACCCCTCTCTTTCTTTTATCCAATCATTACTTATGTTTTAGTAAGCCCACTATCTTTTCCCCAACTGATCTCTTCTTCTCCCAAATGCTGTATTTGGTTGAGACTGTTTTGTGCCTGTGCTATAATGACAGTCTCCTACCCAACTTCCCTGCATCTCCCCACCTGAGGGCATACTGCCACCGGTTATCTCACTCTTCTGGAAATCCAACTTTCTTATTCCTGGTCTTAAAAACCTTCCAAAATTTCCCCATGGCCTGCACAGTGATTTAAAACCTGTTGTTGTTTTTCAGAACACTAGGGTTTCAGAGTAACAATTTCAACATTCTTCATTTGATTCAAATCTAATCTTTTTAAAGATATATGCTATTTTTAAAAGTGGCACCAGAACTACCCCTTCTGGTCAGATACTTCTTCTAAGAACAACAAAAACTCTGTACATTATATCAAAAACAAACATGAGAAAACTCAGAAGTGAGAGGGAAGAAGTAGGACAGAAGTAGGACCTACAACATGGCACTGTGGTGAGTTCCCTGAGTATTCCTTTTGTCTCCTATATCTCATACTCAAGCTAAAGAAGTGGGCAACTCAAAATGCCAAAAAGTACAGACAAAAATTTCTCTAACAAAGCCTGCTCTCTAGCCATAGGACCAGGAAAGGGAAAACCCAGATACACAAAAAATCCTTTGGAAAATAATATATCTGCCTTAGCAAGACATCACAGAGAAAAACGTGGTCCTTTTCCAATCCATGACAGCAAAAGCCAAATGGGGAGTTTAAACATTATCCCTCATAAGCCTGTAATGAAGCCTCCAAATACTGAACACTAGTGGGTGATGTCAGAGAAAGTCAAGTAGGATTCTGAGACTTCCACATCCACTAGGCAACAAATGACTCCCCCCAAGATGTCAGTGGAGTCCACATGAGGAGTTTGGATTTCTTTCTCCATTTGGCAGTAAGGATACAACTTTCCTTATCACCACTGGGAGAATAACAAAGGAGGCCTAGTGGAGAGTAGGTCTTTCATTACAGCCCACCTGTAGTGAAGCTAACACCCTTTCTTATGGTGTCAGTCTAGGCAATGTGAAGAGCAGTATCAAAGCATTCTTACCTCTCCCAGTCAGGGAGCTTCAGTAGAGATCTACCTGGCAGCTGGAACTCCCACTTCCACCTGTCAGTAACTAGGAATCCTTACCTCTGGTGCCAGTGGATGCAGAGTGGGAAATCTGGACTACTACTTTCACCTGGTAGTAACGAGACAGAACCACATCAACCCTTCCCATGCCAAGGCAGTGTTAAAGGATGCAAATTAAAACAAAAGATTTAAATAAAAGCCTGAAATCATTATATAATAACCAAAAAAAATGTTCAGATTTCAGTTGAAAACCACTTTTTATGCTACAAACCAGGAAGATATAAAAAATGAATGGAAAAAAAGACAATAAATAGACAACATCGAAATGACAGAGAAATTAAAATTACCTGCAAAGCTGCCATCATAAAAATACCCCATAAGCAAGTCTAAGAATTCTTGAAACCTGTGAAAAAGAAGACATTTCAACAAAGAAACAGAAGATATAAAGAACCAAATGGAGATTTTAGAACTGAAAATACAATAAGCAAAATAAAACACTCAATGGATGGACTTATTAACAGAGTAGACTGGACAGAAGAAAGAATTAAAGATAAAACAATGGAAATGACACAATCTGAATGAAAGAGAGAAAATAGACGGAAAAGAAAACTCCAAAAAATGAAAGAAAAGAGACTCAGGGACCCATGAGACCACAATGAAAGATCTAACATTTGTGTAATCAAAGTCCCAAAAAGAGTAAAAGAACAAAGATAGGACTTATTAAGTACTCATAGAAATAATGGTGAAAATTCCTCCCAATTTGCAAAATCCATAAACCTACAATTCAAGAATCTGAGCAAATTCCAAATAACATAAACCCAAAAATGTACACTAAGAAACAGTATGGTCAAACTTCTGAAAACTAAAGACATAGAAAAAAATTCTTGAAAACAACAAGAGAGAAAAAGCATCTCACCTACAGGAGAAAAACAATTTCATTAGTTGTGGTTTTCTGTCTTGGAATTGTGGAGGCTGGAAGGAAGTTACACAGATTTGTCAAGCACTGAAAGAAAGGAACTTCCAGTCCAGAATCCTATTTCCGGCAAAAATACCTTTTGGGAATGAAGTAGTACTCAAGATTTCTCAAGTGAAGAAAAACAGAGGATTTGCCACCAATAGATTTTCCCTAAAAGAATAAGTAAAGGAAATTCTATCAACAGAAAGGAAACAACAAACAAAGGAATTTTGGAACATAAATAAGAGAATAAAGAATATGGTAAACAAAAGTAGGGGTAAGTATCATACCCTCTCCTTCTTCCTTCTCTTCTTGAGTTTTAAGGCAATTATACTACAAACAAGTGAAGTTAAGGAAATATAAAGGAAGATATGTCTTCTATACTTATCTGGTAAAATGATGAAACCATATGTATTTTATGTGTATATGTTATATATATGTAAATATATGTATAAAACATCTAGAGCAACTACTATAACTCTATATAAAGAAAAACAGTCACATAGATTATAGACAAACATTATAGATAAGCCAAAAATGGAATTCTCAAAATGGAACAAGCAACCTTAGGAAGTCAAGAAAAGAAATCAAAGTCACTAATTATACATCAGTGGGTTAGATAACCCGAGTAGAACACCTGAGCAGAGACCTGAAACCATAAAACTCCTAAAATAAAACATCAATGGTAAACTCCTCGACATTGTACTTGGCAATTATTATTTTGTATTTGACACCAAAGGCAACGGCAACCAAATGAAAAATAAACAGGTGGGACTACATCAAACTGAAAGCTTTTGTACAGCGGAGTAAACCATCAACAAAAGAAAATATACGTAATGGGAAAAATATTTGCAAATCAGATGTTCAATAAACAGTTAACATCTAAAATATATAAAGTACTCATACAACTCAATGGCAAAAGGAGTAGCTCAATGTTAATGTGAGAAAAGAACATAGACATTTTTTTTTCTGAAAAAGATATACAAATAGCCAACGAGTACATGAAAAGGTGCTCATCATCACTGATCACCAGGGAAATTTGAATCAAAATCACTATGAGATATAACTTCACACTCGTTAAGATGGCTATTACAAAAAAGACAAGGAATAACAAGTGTTGGTGAGGATATGAGAAAAAGGAAACCTTTGTGCACTGTTGGTGGGAATGTAAACTTGCACAGCTATACTAGAGAACAGGTTAGAGGTTTCTCAAAAAGCTAAAAATATTTAACAACTATACAATCCAGAAATCCTACTTCTGAGTGTATATCCAAAGGAAATGAAATCAATCTTTAAGAGATACCTATACTACCATGTTCACTGCTGCATTATTTACAACAGCTAAAGTATGGAAACAAATGTCTATCAATGAGAGAATGAATAAAGAAAATGTAGAATACATATACAATGGAATATTATTCAACCTTACAAAGTAGGAAGTCCTCCCATTTACGACAACATGGATAAACTTGGAAGACATTATACTGAGTAAATCAGCCAGGCAGAGAAATAAAAATACTGCATGGTTTCACTCATAAGTGGAATTAAAAAATAAAGTTAAACTCATAGAAACAGAGAGTAGAAGGGTGGTTTCCAGTGGGTGAGGCGGGTGGGAAAAATTGGGAAAGATTAATTAAAGGATACAAACTTTCAACTATAAGATGAATAAGGTATGAGTATCTAGTATAGTTGATAATACTGTATTTTAGTTTAGTTTAAAGATTTTATTTATTTATTTAAGAGAGAGACAAAGATAGTGATAGAGATAGTGAGAGAGAGCATGAGCAGGGTGGAGAAGAAGCAGCCTCCTCGCTGAGCAGGGAGCCTGATACAGGGCTTGATCCCAGGACCCTGAGATCATAACCGGAGCTGAAGGCAGATACTTAATCACTGAGTCACCCATGTGCCCAGATAATACTGTATTTTATAATTGAAATTTGTTAAGTGAGTAGAACTTAAGTGTTCTCAAAAAAGAAAAAAATTAGAAAGGTAAATATGTGGCATGATGGATGTGCTAATTAACTCAGTTGTGAAAATCTTTTCATAGTGTATACATACACCAAATCATTATGCTTCACGTTTTAAATATATTATGATCCTGTTAATTACATAAAGGTAAAAAAAGAAAATGTGATCCAACTATATACTTCTATAAGAAGTTCATTTCAAATATAACCATTTAAGCAGAGTGAAAGTAAGAGGAGGAGGAAAGGCATAGCGTAGGAAAATTAATCAAAAGAACATAGAAGTGGCTTTCTACTTTTATATTATTGTTATTATTATTATACTATTATTGTACTACTATTATGATATTAATAATAAAAAAGTGGACTTTAGAGGAAAGAGAATTACCAGAGAAACAAAAGGACATTATATAGTAATATAAGGATCAATCCATCAAGAATCAAGAAGACAACAACAAACTCACAAAATATGTGAAGCAAATACTGATAGAACTTAAAGGAGCAACAGACAAATCCACAACTGTAGTTGGAGACTTCAATCTCTCTCTCTTTCAGTTTTGATAGAATTAGACCAAAAACCAAGAAGGATGTAAAGTAACTCATAACCTATGGAATCTAATTGGCATTTACAGAACATTCCATCCAATGACAGCAGACTACACATTCTTTTCAATTGTCCAGAGCACATGTACCAATGTAGACCACATTCTGAGCCATAAACAAACTGAACAAATTTAAAATAATTGAAATCATACAGTGTGTTCTGTAATCACAATGGAATCAAACTAGAAATCAGTAACAGAAAGGCAACAGGAATATCTCCAAACACTTGGAAACTTAACAGCACCTGTATATGATCCATGAGTCAGAGAGGAAATCTCAAGGGAAGGTAAAAAAATACAAAAGACTGAATGAAAACGAAAGTAAAACATATCAAAATTTGTGGGATGCAGCAAAAATAGTCCTGAGAAAGAGATTTATGGCACTAAATGTATATACTAGAAAAGAAAATCTTAAATAATCTAAGCTCCTATCTCAAGAACCTAGAAAAAGAAGCACAAAATAAGCTGAAAAGAAGCAGAGGGAAGTCTTGGCTGGAAGTCTTTCTTAGGAGCATCCTCTGTAATCTGAAACTGACTCCCATATGCAGAGAGAGGGGAGAAAACCTAGACACAGGTCATTCCAGATTGGAAGGTGGCAGTTTCATAAGCAAAGGAACTTACATACAAGATTTATCTGGGGGGGGGGGGGGACACAAAACGAGTTGATTTCTGCACCCACTAGCCACACCTTAAGAGTTTATATAGCAGCTTTCACTGGAGTCAATCATGCTACCACTCAGATGTTCTCAACACCGCATCATTATTTCAAGGCTATGTCCTTGGAGCAGCCTTTGGGCGCGGGGGTGGGAGGGTGGGGGGGTGGGAGGGGGTTGGATGAGGTGGGGGGGCGGGGATAGCAGGGGAAACCCACATGAAAAGGGAGGGAGAGAGGAGAGGAGGCTCTGATTGGCAGGGTCCACCTTGCAAGTCAAGCAGTAGTTACATCTCCTCAATGCACCCTCCAGCAGGGAGGACATAATAAAGATAACAGTAGAAATCAATGAAACTTTTTAGCTTTACAAAACAAAACAAAAAATGGAGAAAAACAATGAAACTAAAAGCTGGTTCTTTCAAAAGGTTCATAAAATTGATAAGCCTCCGGGCTGACAAGAAAAAAGAGAGAAAGCACAAATTACTAATGTCCAGAGTGAAACAGAAGATATCACTAGAGACTGTTCAGATGTCAAAGGAATAATAAGATGTAGATGAAGGACCATTCCTCAAAAACACAAACCATCAGAACTCATCCAGTAAGAAACTGATCATATAAATAGCCCTATATTATTAAGGGAATTGAATCTGTTATTTTAAAACTCCCAAAAAAGAAATCTTCAGGGTCAGATGGTTTCACTAGAGAAGAATTAACTAAATTTGATACAATCTTTTCCAGAGAGTAGAAGAGAGAAAATACTTGAAGCTAGTATTAACCTGATATCAAAACCAGATAAAGCAGTACTATTAACAAACAAATACAAAGAAAACTAAAGACCATAATCATAGAATTCAGTGATATAAAAAAAGCACTATATACAATGACTAAGTGGGGGTCATTGCAAAGCTTGGTCAATATAGGAAAGTCAATTAATATAATCTACCATATTAACAGGTGAAAGAAGAAAAAGCATGTGATCATATCAATTGACATTGAAAAGTCATTTAACAAAATTCAACACCTTTTCATGTTATAAAAAAATTCTCTGCAAATTAAGAATAGAGGAGACCTTCCTCAACTTGATAAAAAAAATTCACCGAAATCCTACAGCTAACATTATATTATACTCAATGGCAAAAGACTGATTGTTTCCCCCCTGAAATTGAGCATAAGGCAAAGGGGTTTATATTGCTGTTACTCAAGAAAGTACTAGAAATCTTAGGATAATAGGAAAAGAAGAAGAAGGAGAAGGAGAAGAAGGAGAAGAAAGAGAAGAAGAAGAAGAAGAAGAAGAAGAAGAAGAAGAAGAAGAAGAAGAAGAAGAAGAAGAAGAAGAAAAGAAAAGATAATAGGAAAAAGAAGGAGAAGGAGAAGAAGGAGAAGAAGAAGAAGAAAAGAAAAAGAAAGAAGAAAGAAAGAAAGAAGGAAGGAAAGAAAAGAAAGAAAGAAGAAAGAAAGAAAGAAAACCATCTAGATTGTAAAGAAAGAAATACAACTGCCCTGTTTGAAAATGTCGTGATTATCATGTAAAAACTCCCAAATAATCTACCAAAAATCCCCTCTTAGAACCAATAAATTAGCTTAAAAATGTCATAAGATATAAACACATGAAAATAATTCAATCTCATTTCTATATACTAACTGAAACAAGTAGAACCTGAAAATCAAAACACAATACCATTTACAATTGCTCCTAAGAAAATGAAACACATAAGTCTACATTTAGTAAAACATGTACAGGATCTATATTCTAGAAACGACAAGGTGCTGATAGAAAGATAAACTGTGTTCATGGATTGGAAGACTCAATATTATATAGATGTCAGTTAAACTCTCTTGATCTATAGTTTGAATGCAATACCAATAAAAATCCCAGGAAGATATTGTATAGGCATAGACAAACTTATTCTAAAATCTATAGTGAAAGAATAGGGCCTAGAAGAATGGAAACGAATTTGAGTAACAGAAATAAAGTAGGAAGACTCCGTCTAATTGATTTCAAGACTATATAATTAAGGCAGTGTGATATTGGTGAAGCAATAGATACATAGATTGATGGAACAGCATAGAGAGCCCGGAAATATACCCCACAAAAATTCCCCTAATGGATTTTTTACCAAGACACAAAAGCAATTTAATTGAGTAAGGATAGCTTTTTCAACTAATGGTGTTAGAGCACTTGGACATTCACGGGCAAAAGTTAACTTATTTTGAACTACAGACTTAAATGTAAAATGATTAAAAAAAATAGGAAAAAAGCTTCAGGAGCTGGGACAAAGCAATGAGTTCTTATACTTGATGACAAAAGCATGATTCTTCAAAGAAAGAATGATTAATTAGACCTCATCCAAATTCAAATTTTACTTCCGCAAAAGACTATGCTAAGTGAATGAAAACAAGAGCTATAGGTTGAAAGAAAAATATTTGAAATCCATATATCTGACAAAGGACTAGGATTCAGAATATGTAAAGAGCTTTCAAAATTTAACAGTACCACCCCCAATAATCCAATTAGAAAATGGACAAAAGACATGAAGAGACATTACCCTGAAGGGGATATACAGATGGCAAATAAACCCATGAAAAGATGTTCAACACTATTACCAATTAGAGGAATGCGGGTTACTTTGAATACAAGTCTTTGGGAGGATATAATGAGGTTTCATTCCATAACTATCAGAACAACCAACTGTGTCTACACCAAAAACTGGTAAGGATGAGGAGAAACTGGATCACTCATACATTACTTGTGGGAATGTGAAACAGCATAGACATCTGAATGACAGTTTAAAAAAATAATATATGCTTTTTCTACAACCCAGAAATTGTATTCTTGGGAATTTAACATAGAGAAGTAAAAATTGTTCTTAGAAAACCTGAACACCTATGTTCATAGCAGAATTATTCATAATAATCAAAAACTGAAAAACCTAGATATCCTTTACAGGCTGAATAGTTTAACTGTGATACATCCATACCATAGAATACACACTGTCAATAAAATGGACAAAGTATTGATATACCCAACAACCTGGATAAATTTCCAGAGAATTATGCTTAGTTAAAAAAAATCTCAAAAGTTTAGATACTGTATTATTCCATTTGTATAACATTCTAAAAATGACAAAATGATGAAAATGGATAACAGCTTAGTACTTGCCTGGGGCTTGGAAGAAGACTGAGGTAGGAGAAAAGGGGATAAGTGGATGTATCTATAAAAGGGTAATTTAAGACATCCTTGTGGTGATGGAAATATTTTCTATTTTGACCGTGTCAATATGGATATTCTCCTTGTGATATTGTATTATAGTGTAGGATGATCTTATTCTAGAGAACTAAGCAAAGGGTACATGGTTCTCTTTGATTATTTCTTACAGCTGTATGCAAATCTACAAATATCTCAAAATAAAAATCTTAATTTAAAGCAAACATAGAAACACAAGGAGTGACAGCAAACAACATTCATACTCAATATGTTACATGTCAAAAGTCAGCATGTTCCAGATTGCTGAGTAGTTACCTAGTGTTGATGAGGCAATTAGTTTCATGTAGACAAAGGATAAAGTTGGCTTCTGTGTACATAGTTAGATTTTTATAAATATGTCATTGCTTATGCATGTCATAACTTTTTATTATTCTTCCAATAAATAATGTAAAATTAAACCAAGAAGTACAAATATTTTTAGAAAACTCTGGTTTGTGAATGTTTCCTAGTGTAAAATTCTACATTGGAGAATCTATCTATAGTACATATAGATGAATGGTATGTGGTGTGAAATTAAATATCAAGGAGAATACAGGTGCAGTCATCTGTGCATATATTTTTATCACATGTGGAGGATATTGAGCAGTGTCATATCCAAGTGTTTTAAGACTTTTTTCATGCTTCTGTGATGGCTTTTGTTTTGTGAAAAGTAATTGTAGCTTAGTAGTTATTAACTGTTGTTAACAAGTAAAATCTAAAATAGAAATTACTTATTATGGTCGAGGTTATTTTAATTCAATAACATCCCAACATTGCAAGACAACCTTAGGATGTGATAGATCATAAGTGGTAAAAAGCATGAGTGATGGCATCGAGAAGATGTGGATTCTAACCCAAGCTAAACCTCCATCATGTCCAGGGATTAGCTGTTGCTTCTCCATTTGAAATGCTAACATAGAGAGTCCTGCCTCAGTCATAGTTAAAACACCAAGACCAGGCCTTACCACCAGATTCGGTCTTTGTTCATTGAATTATCTTAGTGCCTTGTAGAAAATTAACTGAATGTATATGTGTTGATTTCTATCTGAAACCTCTCTTCTGTTTCCTTGATCTATTTTTCTATCTTTACACTAATACAAATTTGTCATAAGTACTGTAGATTTGTACTAAATCTTGAAATCCAGAAGTATTGGTTCTCCAATTAAGATCCAATTTGGGTCTTTTATCAGATTATTTTGTCTATCATAAGTCTTGTATTTTTTTTTCTTAAGGATTTTAATAATTTACTTGAGAAAAACAGAGAGAGGGAATGAATGGGGGAGGACAAAAGAAACAAGCAGACTCCTCGTTGAGCACAGAGTCTGTTGTGGTGCTCATCTCAGGACTCCAAGATTGTCAGCTGAGCCAAACTCATATGCCTAACTAACTAAGCCACCCAGGCACCCCCAAGTCTTTGTATTTTGGTTCCAATTTTAGGATCATCATTTTAATTTCTATATAATAGCCTAGTGATACAATGACAAGTTGCAATACATAGATCAATATTTTATTTATTCTTAAAATTAAAAAAAAAGTTTTATTTACTTTAGAGAGAGAACACAAGTATGAGGGACAAAGGGTGAAGGAGAGAGAATCTCAGGCAGACTCTGCGCTGAGTGGGAGCTTGACTCAGGGCTTGATCTCACCATTCTAAGATAAGGACCTGAGCCAAAACCAAGAGTTGGGTATTTAATCAACTGGGCCACCAGGTATACCCAGAGATCAATATTTTAAATAGACATCTTAAAAACATAGAGCATTCACAATTTCAATTGTGAACCTGTATTTATTCAGGTGTTTAAGTTTTCTCAGTTATATTTGATATCTTTTACTATAGAAATCTTATGTACTTTTTGTGGAGATATTCCTAATTTTTTTAAATAGTATTTTAAAATGGCATTATTTTATTTTCAATTGTTTTTCCTACTACATAGAAATGCAATTTATTTTCATAATTAAATAAATCCCACCTTTATCATTGCTATCTTTGTCTATGCCTCAGTTTCCCCACCTATTTTTTAAACTAATGGCATCAAAACTTTAGAGCTCTGCAATGGAGGGAGCTTTCAGTGTCACCAGAACATTCACTTACTCAATGTACTGCTTCTTTCCAGTAACCCTGGCTCACCTTTCTATCATCTGAAACAAAAATGCATGTTTTGTGGAGCTGTGATATTTTGTCAATTAAATCTAAAATGATAATGATTAAATATTATTGTCTGCTACAGGTTAGTATCCCACATGCATGATTCATGGTTGAGTCACTTTTTCAAACATAACCACAAAACATAAACTCAATGTTAAAAAAGAAGAAAAAGGAGGGGAGGGGCAAGATGGCGGAAGAGCAGGGTCCCCAAATCGCCTGTCCCCACCAAATTACCTAGATAACCTTCAAACCATCCTGAAAATCTACGGATTCGGCCTGAGATGTAAAGAGAGACCAGCTGGAATGCTACAGTGAGAAGAGTCCGCGCTTCCATCAAGGTAGGAAGACGGGGAAAAAGAAATAAAGGAACAAAAGGCCTCCGAGGGGGAGGGGCCCCGCGAGGAGCCGGGCTGAGGCCGGGGCGAGTGTCCCCAGGACAGGAGAGCCCCGTCCCGTCCCGGAGGAGCAGGAGCTGCACCAACCTTCCCGGGCGGGCGGAAAGGGGCTCGCAGGGAGTTGGAGCAGGACCCAGGAGGGCGGGGATGCCCTCGGGCTCCCGGGGACACTAACAGGCACCTGCGCCCGGGAGAGTGCGCCGAGCTCCCTAAGGGCTGCAGCGCGCACGGCGGGACCCGGAGCAGCTCGGAGGGGCTCGGGCGGCGGCTCTGCGGAGGGGGCTGCGGGGCGGGAGCGCGAATCCCACAGCGCAGGCCCCGGAGCACAGGGCGCCGGGACACAGCCCAGGATCCGGCCTCCCCCGGGACAGGCAGAGGCCGGGAGGGCCCGAGGACAGCGAGGACGCTCCTGCCCCGAGCTGAGCAGATCAGCGGCCCCGCCCCGGAGCCTCCAGGCCCTGCGGACGGAGAGCCGAGAGCCCCGAGCCCCGTAGTTCCTGCGGAGGCTGAATCCAGGCTTCCAGAGTTGCCATAGCAACTGCGACTGTTCCTCCTGGGGCCCCACGGGGTAAACAACCCCCGCTGAGCCCTGCAGCAGGCAGGGGCAGAGCAGCTCCCCCAAGTGCTAACACCTGAAAATCAGCGCAACAGGCCCCTCCCCCAGAAGACCAGCTGGACGGACCAGTGATACTCCCCCGTGTTCCAATACAACTTGTTTTTGGCCACTCTGCACTGAGCAAAATGACTAGAAGGAAAACCTCACCTCAAAAGAAAGAATCAGAAACAGCCCTCTCTCCCACAGAGTTACAAAATCTGGATTACACTTCAATGTCAGAAAGCCAATTCAGAAGCACTATTCTACAGCTACTGGTGGCTCTAGAAAAAAGCATTAAAGACTCACGAGACTTCATGACTGCAGAATTTAGATCCAATCAGGCAGAAATTAAAAATCAATTGAATGAGATGCAATCCAAACTAGAAGTCCTAACGACGAGGGTTAACGAGGTGGAAGAACGAGTGAGTGACATAGAAGACAAGTTAATGGCAAAGAGGGAAACTGAGGAAAAAAGAGACAATCAATTAAGGGACCATGAAGACAGATTAAGGCAAATAAATGACACTCTAAGGAAGAAAAACCTACGTTTAATTGGGGTTCCCGAGGGCGCCGAAAGGGACAGAGGGCCAGAATATGTATTTGAACAAATCCTAGCTGAAAACTTTCCCAATCTGGGAAGGGAAACAGGCATTCAGATCCAGGAAATAGAGAGATCCCCCCTAAAATCAATAAAAACCGTTCAACACCTCGACATTTAATAGTGAAGCTTGCAAATTCCAAAGATAAAGAGAAGATCCTTAAAGCAGCAAGAGACAAGAAGTCCCTGACTTTCATGGGGAGGAATATTAGGGTAACAGCAGACCTCTCCACAGAGACCTGGCAGGCCAGAAAGGGCTGGCAGGATATATTCAGGGTCCTAAATGAGAAGAACATGCAACCAAGAATACTTTATCCAGCAAGGCTCTCATTCAAAATGGAAGGAGAGATAAAGAGCTTCCAAGACAGGCAGGAACTGAAAGAATATGTGACCTCCAAACCAGCTCTGCAAGAAATTTTAAGGGGGACTCTTAAAACTCCCCTTTAGAGAAGTTCAGTGAACAATCACAAAACAGGACTAATAGATATCATGATGACACTAACTCTATCTGTCAATAGTAACTCTGAACGTGAAGGGCTTAATGACCCCATCAAAAGGCGCAGGGTTTCAGACTGGATAAAAAAGCAGGACCCATCTATTTGCTGTCTACAAGAGACTCATTTTAGACAGAAGGACACCTACAACCTGAAAATAAAAGGTTGGAGAACCATTTACCATTCAAATGGTTCTCAAAATATACCCTAAAAACTATAGAACACTTCTGAAAGAAATTGAGGAAGACACAAAGAGATGGAAAAATATTCCATGCTCATGGATTGGCAGAATTAATATTGTGAAAATGTCAATGTTACCCAGGGCAATTTACACGTATAATGCAATCCCTATCAAAATACCATGGACTTTCTTCAGAGACTTAGAACAAATTATTTTAAGATTTGTGTGGAATCAGAAAAGACCCCAAACAGCCAGGGGAATTTTAAAAAAGAAAACCATATCTGGGGGCATCACAATGCCAGATTTCAGGTTGTACTACAAAGCTGTGTTCATCAAGACAGTGTGGTACTGGCACAAAAACAGACATATAGATCAATGGAACAGAACAGAGAACCCAGAAGTGGACCCTGAACTTTATGGTCAACTAATATACGATAAAGGAGGAAAGACGATCCACTGGAAGAAAGACAGTCTCTTCAATAAATGGTGTGGGAAAATTGGACATCCACATGCAGAAGAATGAAACTGGACCACTCTCTTGCACCATACACAAAGATAAACTCAAAATAGATGAAAGATCTAAATGTGAGACAAGATTCCATCAAAATCCCAGAGAAGAACTCAGGCAACACCCTTTTTGAACTTGGCCACAGTAACCGGAGAAGGACAAACAGTGTATGTTCTCATTCATTTGGGGAATATGAATAATAGTGAAAGGGAATATAAGGGAAGGGAGAAGAAATGTGTGAGAAATATCAGAAAGGGAGACAGAACATAAAGACTTCTAACTCTGGGAAATGAACTAGGGGTGGTGGAGGGGGAGGAGGGCGGGGGGTGGGGGTGAATGGGTGATGGGCACTGAGGGGTACACTTGACGGGATGAGCACTGGGTGTTATTTTGTATGTTGGTAAATTGAACACCAATAAAAATTAATTTATTAAAAAAAAAGAAGAAAAAGGACTATGATACAAACATCAAAAATAGAACATTATCTCAATTCACCAGTTTGTTATTTTCTCTCTTTCATGGACTGATTCACTGAAGTAGAAAAGGAAGTGAAAAGAGGAAAGGCAAGTGGTATCTGGGAATATATATATATATATATATATATATATATATATTCTATATTTGTATAAATATGCTTAAAAAGTTCTATTTTTCTTTAGCTTAGAGTACCTTTTTAATAAAAAGCATAATTCCTTGATGAAATTTGAAGTGTCAAGATTAAAGTAAAAATCAGTTATATATTTTTTTTGATCCAGAGAGATCTGTTGTTGGCATGTTAGTCTTTCACACACACACACACACACACAGTGTGTATATCCCTACCAGTTCATGCACTGTATACCCTCGTTCAGTCATAGACATTTTCCCATGACCTACAAATACACTTCAGAAGCATGAAGTTAAATGAGTGCATAATATTAAATCACATTTTTTTACTTAACCATTCTCACATTATTATCATTTAGGCTGTTGCAATGTTTTCACTATCACAAATAAGTCAGCGATTATATATAATAAATTCCTAGAAGGGGTATTAGTGGGCCAAAATTATGATTTTTAAAGGCTTTCGGTTCCTAATTTGGTTTCTTCAAGGTTTATCAATTTGCACAAGCACCAACCATAAATGAAAGTAAACATTGCACTTTGCCCTCATTAGCATTGAGAGTTATCATTAAGGAAAGAAAAAATGGGCCAATTTTAGCCCTGAAAAATGATCTCTCATTATTGCTTAAATTGGCAATTTTTATAACATTGGTGAGATTGGCCATGTGCTTTTCAACGTGTGTCAGCAACATTTAAAATTCTCCTTTCACTAATATATTAAATAAGGGTGCTCTTCATCTATTTTCCTGAAGTTTTAATAATTTTTTTTAAATTTTTATTTATTTATGATAGTCACACACACACGAGAGAGAGAGAGAGAGAGAGAGAGAGAGAGGCAGAGACACAGGCAGAGGAAGAAGCAGGCTCCATGCACCAGGAGCCCGACGTGGGATTCGATCCCGGGTCTTCAGGATCGCGCCCTGGGCCAAAGGCAGGCGCCAAACCGCTGCGCCACCCAGGGATCCCCGAAGTTTTAATAATTTTAAAAACAGATTTTAAGATCTCTTGACATATTAAGGAAAATAACTTTGCTATATTTACTAAAAAAATATTTCTCTTTTTTCTTTTCGTTTATAATATATATGTACACACATATTCATATATACACAGAGATGTATATATAGAAACACGTTTTTTTAAGGTAGACAAGCTATTGATAGTTTTACTTGTTATTTATCTTTTTCTTAATTTTAGGTTTTATTTATTTATTCATGAGAGACACAGAGAGAGGCAGAGACACAGGCAGAGGGAGAAGCAGACTTTTCACAGGGAGCCTGATATGGGACTCGATCTCGGGACCCTGGGATCACAACCTGAACCTAAGGCAAACGCTCAACCACTGAGCCACACAGGCGTCCCTTTACTTGCTATTTCTGTCAGTACTTTGATGCTTTAGGAAGTCCTTCATGATACGAATTAAATATTTACCACTTTTTAAACTTCAAGTTGTTTTTTAGTTTCATCTTTTACATTGAAATAGCATTTACTTGGACTGTTGTGTATAATAGAAATCTTTACTTTTTTTCTGAATAGCTAAGCAATTGTCCAGGGCCTCTTGTTGAATAATCATTTATTTTGCTGCTGATTTGTTGAATCACTTTCATCTTAAAATACATTCTTATATAGGCCAACATAGAGTTCAGGGCTCTTTTGTTCTATTGTTCTGTCTAGCTATTCTTGGATCAGCATGCCCTGGTTCTCAAAGTAATTGGAGAGATAAAAATACATCCTAATCTTGTAATCTCAGTGTCATTTAAAAAAAGCAGTGTTTAATAGTAAAAATATACATGGCTAGAGATTGGCTTAATTGGAAATATCTAAACCTGTTATCGGTGACCCACTGGTCTCATGAGGTGTTCAATTCTTCCCATCCTGCCCGAGGTGAGGCTGCCTGGATGAATGGGTCTCAGCCTTGGGTACAGGTTGAAATTACCTGGAAGGCTAAAACATCCTCATGACTGGGCCAAGCAAGTCAAGAAAATACATTGGAAAAGTCAATCCCCAATTCTTCTTTTTCTTGTATATTAATAACTTGATGCTAGTTTTATAAAACACATCAGGTAGTGTTCCCGATTTGTTTATACTGTGGAAATTTTTAAGAAACCCTGAGAACTAAAAATAAGTTGAAACAAATCTTTTAATCATTGGCCTTAGACTCTTTTATGAAGGAATATCCAATAGAAAAAAAAGACAGTCTCTTCAATAAATGGTGCTGGTAAAATTGGACATCCACATGGAGAAGAATGAAACTGGACCATTTTATTACACCATATACAAAGATACACTCAAAATGGATAAAAGACCTAAATGTGAGGCAGGAATCTATCAAAATCCTGGAAAAGAACACAGGCAGCAACCTCTTTGACCTTGGCCATAGCAGCTTCTTACTAGACATGTCTCCAAAAGCAAGGGAAACAAAAGCAAAAATGAACTATTGGGACTTCATCAAGATAAAAAGCTTCTGCACAGCAAAGGAAACAGCCAACAAAACTAAAAGGCAGCTTACAGAATGGCAGAAGATATTTGTAAATGACATCAAATAAAGGAGGGCTAGTATTCAAGATCTATAAAGAACTTATCAAACTCAACGCCCAAAAAACAAATAATCCAGTCAAGAAATGAACAGGAGAGATGAACAGACATTTCTCTACAGAAAACATACAAATGGCCAACAGACACATGAAAAAATGCTCCACATCATTTGGCATCAGGGAAATACAAATCAAAACCACAATAAAACACCACTTTACACATGCCAGAATGGCTAAAATTAACAAGTCATGAAACAACAGATGTTGATGAGGATGCAGAGAAAGGGAAAGCCTCTTTTTTTTTTTTTTTTTTAAGGGAAAGCCTCTTACACTGTTGGTGGGAATACAAGCTGGTGCAGCCACTCTGGAAAATAGTATGGAGGTTCCTCAAGAAGTTAAAAATAGGGCTACCCTATGACCACTACTAGGTATTTATCCCAAAGATACAATTGCACTACTAGGTATTTATCCCAAAGATCCAAAGGTGGTGATCCAAAGGGGTACTTGCACCCCAATGTTCATAACAGCAATGTCCACAGCATCCGAACTGTGGAAAGAGCTGAGATGTCCATCAACAGATGAATGGATAAAGAAGATGTGATATATATATATATATATATATATATATATATATATACACACACACACACACAATGGAATATTACCCAGCCATCAGAAAGTACAAATACCTTTTACATTGACATGGATAGAACTGGAGGGTATTATGCTGAGTGAAATAAGTCAATCAGAGAAAGACAATTATCATATGGTTTTATTCATATGTGGTATATAACAAACAGAGCAGAGGGTTATACAGGAAAGGAGGGAAAACCAAATGGAAGTCATCAGAGAGGGAGACAAACCATGAGATACTCTTTAACAGGAAACAAACTGAGGGTTGCTGGAGGGGAGATGGGTGAGGGGGATGGGGTAATTTTGTGATGGGCATTAAGAAGGGCACATGTGATAAGCACTGGGTATTATACATAACTGGTAAATTATTGAACTCTACATCTGAAACTAAGGATGTACTATCTGTTGGCTAATTGAATTTAAATAAAAAAGAAAGAAAGTAGTTGATAAGCTTAAATTTGTTCCATGATTCATTTATTTGTTTATGCATTCTTTAGTTCATACCTATTCAACAAATAATTATTGAGCACCACTTACTAAACAGACATGATGCTGGGCACTGAGGCCAACATTTTAAACAGACTGGAAATGTCTTCTGCCTCCTAGGGTCTATCATCTAGGATAGAGATGCATGATGACCCAAATATAACAAATATGGGTGAAATTGCAGCTCAAACAATGTGGTGCTAGGAAAAGCCAGGGGTTTTGTAATAGGCAGGTAAATCAGAGAATAATTGGCTAAAAAAGTGAAATGTGAGCTAGGGTATGAGTGATAAGATATTAATTAGGGAAAAGAGGAGTAGGGGCATCCAGGCCAAGAAACAAGCATATACAAAGGTCCTGTGCTAGAAGGAAGCAGGGTGATAGAAAAGACTGAACAGAAGCCCATGTTTGGAGCAGGTGGAGGTTAGACAATTCAGAGCTTTATGAGTTTCTGTCTTTATTCTATGAACAAATATATTTTAAAATATTAAAGGCAAATCAGGGGCTTTATTACCTAATTATATTGCCTTTCTGCAGTGTGAAGAACAGACAGGGTGGGGATGGTGGTTTGCAGAATAAGTGCAAGTGAACTGGTTGGAAGACTACTGATATCATTTGGACTAGATCAAGAATTTGCAAACTGGCCCACAGGCCAGATCCAGCTCCCAACTTGTTTTTGTAAATAAAGTTTTATAGAAACACAGTTAGCTCATTAATTTACAGTGTCTGTGGCTGCTTTCATCTAATAATAATAACGTTGAGTACCTGTAGTTGCAACAGGTACTGAATGGCCAGCAAAGCCAAAAATATTTGCTATTTGGCCTTTTGCAGAAAAAAAAAAAAAACCCTACCATCATAAAAATTGACAGAAGTAGGTAGATTTGAGATAATTACTTGATTAGTCAAGTTTTCTGATTCTTGTATCAGCGTTGGGACTTTACTTTTTTCTAGAAAATTGTTTGAATCAATGATATATTGTAATTGAATGCTAAATATTCTCTTCTCTCAAAATTGCTTTAATTTTCTCAGAATCTGTTTGTATGGCCTTTTATATGTTGATATACGTTTGTATTCTCTGAGATTGATTGATGAAACTTGAAAATATTTCTTTTACTTAATGAGGTGTTTCAAAGTATTAGAATGGAAACCACATTAATTTTACAACGTTTCTGTTTTCTCATGCAAGGAGTTCTACTTTTCCATTGATTTTTTATGCTTAATATAGTTTTCTTTTTCTGTTTAATGGTTAGTTCATGTATTTTCCTTCAGTGTTGCTAAATACTAAAATATGTTTAAGGCTATATATTGCCCTTTAAATATTGCTTCCACTAATATAATATTAATATAAATAACAATTTAAAATACTATGTGTACTGTTTAAAAGTATTATCTCATAGTCTATTTTAATAAGAATAATTGCCACTTTATTAAGATTTTACTCTATACCAAGTGGTACACCAAGTCCTTCATCTCATTGAATTCTTATCATATGGTTGCATTAAAAGTATTACTAGCAGGGATCCCTGGGTGGCTCAGTGATTTAGCGCCTGCCTTAGACCCAGGGTGTGATCCCAGAGTCCTGGGATCGAGTCCTGCATCAGGCTCCCTGCATGGAGCCTGCTTCTCCCTCTGCCTTTGTCTCTGCCTCTCTTTCTTTCTGAGTATCTCATGAATAAATAAAATCTTTAAAAAAGCATTACTATTATCTCCATTTTATGGAAAAGAGAATTTAGAAAGTTTTGTGTTTTACCCAAGTTAATACAGCTTATAATCAGTATTTTGCTTTCGTGCTTGTTGCAAGGATCACGTTGACTTTAAACCAAGTTCACTTCCACCAGGTGCAAAAATTATAATGATTGTATTCAAGACGTTGAGGATGATGAGAGTTTAGCAAAAATCTGAAGAGTAAGATATTCTACTAGTTGTAGTAAATCCAGTGATCCAAAGGCCCTTATTCGTGTCTAGAATGTTAACTCTAATGGAACGGGAGGAAATGATCCAAAAATATTTAGGGGCTTTGTATCAGAAATGGAAATGAAATGGGGTAAGGGAAGAAAGAGGCTGCTCAGGAGTGATTTGTGAGTGCCTGTAAGGTTTTCATGTTGTACGGCTCTGACTGAATTGAGGTACGATCTCCTAAATCTGTGGATTATTTTCCTGGTAATCTGAACTAATGAAGCACACAGACATTTATAACCTCTGACATTCATTGCTACCAAAAATCTTATCATTTCTAGCATTGACCATGGTATTTTACATGTTCAAAGTATGCTTCTCAGGTGCTGAATGTGTGACTTCCTGTTTTGTTCTACTGTCTGCCTTTCAGGGGCTGTGCATTTTGATGCCTGAGTGGAAACAGAATGAAGTCACACATGTTTGGCATGGGAGAGGTGAACATGATAGGAATGGGCACTGTTTGGGTTCCTTCCAAATATATCACCATATGCAACAGGACGCTGTGGCCTGCCCAGTTTTCTACATGGTTCAGATACAGATAGGGTGGCGGTTGGGGAAGGAAGATAGGGCAGAGAGGCTCCGTCTACCCTCCTTTGGACTGTTAAATTTGCTGTGACAGGAAAAGATATGTTAGCCACTAACATGATTTTCATACTTCAAATTAAGATGTTTAGTGCCAGATTCAGGAATAGTCTTTCTATCTTTCCATGTAGTTACCATATCCTTCCACCTCTGATTGTTGGTTTTTTGTTTTTTGTTTTTTTTTTTAACCTCCCTACAGAATAAGGCAGGGATTATCTTGCCAGCCACGAGCGTACAATGAAAGTGGGACAATGGTTTTCTTCACTGGTAGATTCCTCAGACTCTGAAATCACCAATGGTTGCCTTTTAAAGATCTATTTGCTTCATTTTTATTTCTAGTGAATATTACACATCTTGCTTATCATCAGCCAGGAATGCATGACCAAATGCCATTGTATAAAATATCTAAATGCCCAAAAGTGGCAAATCAAATTAGATCTAAGACCCTGTAGTTTACTCTCTTTTAAAAGTCAGGACACTAAAATTATGATGACAAGCTTCCTCCGAGGTTTGGACCAAAGTCTCACTTGTTTCTACTTGGCAATGACATTTTTATGGTTTCCCTGTCTGCCCGCAGAGCAGTAACTCTGCAATCTGCGAGCTTCCTAAGTTCATTCTTACCCTATTACAATGGTTAATGGTATGTAAATAGGAGATCATTTTTACCTCTCTTCTTTTTAAAACTAGCGGAGTTTTTACAACCAGAGGCACAAGTATAGTTGATCAAAATTAGTCCCTGAAAGTTTCCCCCCATCACCTTTAAATACCAATATTGTATGATTGTCCAGTAAAGTTAATAATATCATTTCACAGTATTGGCACATTAAGAGACTTACTTTCTAAATCATTAGATGCTCCTTTTTGAGAGGAAATTAGATTATTTCCCCAATGTCTGAGCATGGGGAAGACATTGCTATCTTGAATATTTACTGTTATCTTAGGAACTTTAAAACTGTGTCTTCTCCATGCCTTAGAAAGATAGTTCCTAGCCTGGAAGGACTCTTTTTCCTTAACGCCAAAGTATTGTCTTTCTGCTCTCTTATCAAAAAGGAATCAATCCTCTTTGAAATAACTATTAAAATCATTCTTTTGCGAGAGAAAGCTACAGGCAGAGTTGGCTTCAGAAGACCACTGCTTGACTCCATTCCTGACCTGGCAGGCAGAGAAGGATTGAGGGCCTGTGGGCTGTGGCTCCTTGGGTTCTCCCTGTATCCCATGTGCAGAGGTCAGCCTCTCTGATTATTTAATGTCACCCACTCAAGCAAAACCTGCAAAGCTGTGAGGAGGAAAGGGCCAATGAGATTATTTCAGTGGGAGGAGTTAGAGGTGGAGCCAGAAAAGACCTGGCATGGCTGCTGTAGAGGCAGCATGACACCTTTGGAAGGTTGGAGAGGTCGAGATCATGCCAAATAGGCTCTGAGGTCATCAGAGGAGTTTCATAGAGATTTCTGTACTAAAGCTTGGATTTGGGGCTTTTGGAGGAGAAGTTAATTGTACCATGAGTGAAAAAGAAATATCCTGCAAGATAAAGAAATAAAAAGTGTGGATGAATGAATGAAAAGAGTGAAAACAACCTTCACTTGTTTCCCAACTGTGCTGAGGGTCAGTTCAGGGTTAAAGAAATCCTGCTGTTAATGGAAGAGACTGTTCCTCTTGCTACACTTTCTCAGTATTTGCTTTCTGACTTCCTCAACTGGCTGTCTATCACTGGATTTCCTACACATGACCTCTGGAAAAAACTCTGGAGGGCTTTTTTTGGGTTTCAACCTTCTAATAGGGCCTTTCCCTTTCTGTGACTGATGTCATTCTCCTTAAATTGACTAAGTTTATAGCCAGCAAACAGGACAAGACTAGAGCCTGTCAGAGGCTTATTTCCATTGCCTGGCCTCCCCCTCTTCCTCAGTTGATCTCTCTGACCCTGCTGGAAAAGTTGTGATTCTCCTTCACATTATATTCTTAATGAGGCTATTTACCCTGCATACTAAATGAGATCATGACTATGTAATAAATTCTCCACTCTGAGCTAAGCTTGAAGTTAGCCTTACAATTCAGCAGTTTATAGTTTAACCTTTTCACTGATAAGAATCCAATTGCTGTGCAGGTTGCATATTTTAAGGCTGTCATGATTAAAGAGTCATAACAACCTATAGCTTTTTTTTCCATATACTTTAAAAAATATTTTTTAGATTAAAATAATAAGGCTGGTTCCACTTGCCTTTTTTTCCCCCCCATTCTGGAAAACAATCTGGGAAAATCACTAGAACTGGTAAATAGCCATGACGAGTCTCTCTTGATGTAACATACATACACAAATGCATTTACGACCGAGGATTTTACATACGCAAAGCAAAAAGCCCAATTTTCCAGTTCTTATCTCATCTCACAGTCTGGCCTATTTTCTGCGTGACAGAAAGCCCTCATTGTCTTCTGAGTGAATCCTCGGTATTTGGAGAGTTTTGTTGTCAGGGCAGAGGGGTGCAGGTGTGCAAGTTTGGAGATTTACAGAAGGGACTGAAGCGTATTTGTGGAGGATTGAGAACAGATGTCAGATGTGAACTTTTGAAGTAAATTCTGCCCACTGGGTAATGTAAAACCCTTCCTCCACTTTTTGCACATTGTTTAGGAACACCTTGGTGAGCGGGTTATTTATAGCAACTAAGAAGAAGTGTGCTGTAAACAGTATTTGTGACCCCCGGAGTTCTTAGGCTGAGAAGTAATGTGATAGTATTGAAAGATGGAGCTTTTAGGGGGTGATTATGTGATGCAGTGGATCCCTCATGAAGGGGATTAGAGCCCTTATAAACGAGACCCAGAGAGCTTATCCCTTCTATCACCTGAAGACACAGCCCAAAGATGACAGTCTATGGCCCGGAAAGTGCACCCTCACCGGACACCCGATCTGCCAGCCCCTGGATTTTGAACTTTGCAGTCTCCAGAACTGTGAGAAATACATTTCTTTTGTTGATAAGCCACCCAGTCTCTGGTATTCCTGTTGTAACAACCTGAGTGGACTAAGACAAAATGCTAACCCTGCTTCGCATTTGAAATGGGTTAAAATATAGGCAGGATGGGGGTTCTTCTGTTTTCTCACACATAGGAAGGCTCTTGATTTTTTAAAACACCTTCTCCACTAAAGCCTGAAATCCTATCATCAGCACCATTACCTCTTTTCAGCAATCCTTTTTCCTTTTGCAATGAAATATAATCAGAAATATAATCTGCACTTTTGTTGGAATGAACTTCTGTTTCCCAGAGTCCCGCTGAGCAGACTGGCCGCAGGAGATCCCAGGGTGGAAAGGGAGGTAAAGACCTGTGGGTGGGCAGCCTGACTCCCACGAGGCCCAGCCCTGCCAGCTGGGCTTGGGCTAAGAGCCAGACGCTGCTGATGAGCCAGGCTGGGTGTTCTATGAGAAAAGAACCTCTGTTTTTGTGTCCCATCAGATCCTAACCTTCCCTACAAATTCCCTGAACAGTGCAGCTCCCGAATCTTAGTCTTGGGCGAGCTGTCAAGAGCCTGGTTGAGACCCACAGCAGGGATAGCTGTGCAGGAATGGGGAGGCAATGGGGTGAGCACGGATTCCAGCAGAAATGGAGAGTTGACGGCAGTGAGACACACATGGTTGAGTAGGTCTCCAGAGGGAAATACATGCATGGAATGTGTGTGTGTGTGTGTGTGTGTACAGAGAGGGAGAGAGGGATGGAGCCGACCTTCATTCGCTTGTTCATTCATTACTAATGCACATGATAATCATAAAATTACTATGTGTTCAGCATAGGCCTCAAGTCTCAACAAATCCTCTATGTTGGCAAGAGCAGTCATGTATGGGGAACTAGGGTGCCGGAAGAAATGGGTTCTAATGTGGTGGAGCTGAAATGTAAACACGCCAACAGGACCGCAAAACAAGGGAGTGGTCAGTGTGCAGCAGCACAAGGCACAGCTGGCTTCTGTGGTGACACCAGGCATCCCTCCCAGGGGCTGCAGGATGGGGAGGTGCTTGCAACATCCCTGTCACTGAGACTAGGATTTCCCCCCATGTCTCCATGGCCTGGTCCAGCCTACTCTCCATTGCTTCACTGTGAAAGACTGAAGCAATTTCCACCTTGTGGAGAAAATTTTCCGTGACTGAAGACACACCCAAGGTAACTGATCACCTCAGCTGCCACTTTCTGCAATATTTATTCACAAGAAAGATACCTTTTTAAAAGGGAAACCTTGAAATGGAGTGTTAAAAATTAACCCTTAAGGTCAAATAGCTATCAGAAAACTTGCTTATTAAGGACAGTTAAGGAGAGAAATGAAGAAGCTATAGAGAAATTTCATAAAGAAGAATTTCTCTCACTTATATTTATATAACATATACTTACAATAATATATAATATACATTATATTTTAAATCTACATACATTTGAATTATGTATCCTGTATATGGAGAAAGCAGCTATGTACAATCTATACACATAAATCTACACCTATCTGTTGATCTATCGCTCTATAAAACTAGCATGATTCATTAAGAGAGGCTAGAAAGTTTATTTCTCCCGCTAAATATAAAACAATGGAAAAGAATGTCCATGATAGAGAAATTCTGCTGCTTTATGAAAAGCTTTATGAAGCTTTTCCTGATTGGCACCAATCACCTCCTCTCTCAGGGCTCTCTATTCTTCCTTAGGTTTCCTGCCTCTCTTCCTCCCAGCCTCCCTCTTTACTTTCTTGCTTCTGAAGGATCAAGTGGATCAGGTGTGCAAAATTTGATTTATCAAACACTTCTTAATTCATCAATCACTATTGTCATCATTTATCAGAGTGTCTCTTTTTAAAAATCTGATGGTTTTCCCCTATTGTCTATTTTTCTTAATCACATTTCCTACCGCCTATAAGGCACCTGTTAGTGTATCTACTACATATTCTTCAAATCCATCTGTCACATAACTTATTTAGGTAATTACAGATGCTTGAAAATTACACAGTTCTGGGTGAGCATTTAGTTTTTGCATAGGTGGTACTGTGCTATGGGATCTTCCATTCCTTCCCTCTCTTCCCCATACAACATATGCTTCTGTAATCTATTCGTGTTTCTCTATGCCAATTTAATTCACTGCTTTTGACTGCTGCCCAGTTCTCCATAATATGCCTGCCACATTTTATGTTTCATTCTCCTAACAAGGGCAGCATCAGTTTATATGGCCCTAGGCTATTCATTTCCACTTCCCATGTAGCAATGTAAAATTATCCAACTTTCATGATTTGCCAATGTAATATGTTTAAAATTGTACCTCATTGTGGAGAATGGAATGCCTAAATTCTTTTTTCTTACTTATCTTTCCACTTTATTGAGATATAGTTGAATATTTATAATTATAAAATTAATATATGAAATATATACTATATATACTTTAAAAACTTATTTTTCTACTTTATTGAGATATAATATATGTAATGTATATATGTACATATATATTTATACATACAATTAATATATAAAATATGTAATATATACACTACACACTATACATTACATATAAAGATTATATATAATATGTTTATAACATTAATATATGCTATATAAACTATATATGTCATATGTAATATTATATATAGTATGCATTATATATACACAATTATATCTCAATATGAAAGTATAAGTAAAAAAGAATTCAATCATTATATGTGTATATATTATAAAATATGTAATAAAATATTAATATACAATATTATTAACACAATATATAGTAACATGACAATTTGATACAGATGTATACAGTGAGACATTTACTGCAATAAGGTTAGTTAACAAGCCCACTACCACTCATAGTTATTTTTTTGTGTATGTATGTATAGTGAGAACATTCAAGATTTACTCTCTTGGCAACTTTCAAATATATAATATTGATAACTCTAGTCACCATTCTGTACCTTAGATGTCCAGAACTTATTCTTGTTATAGCTTCACATTTGGACCCTTGACCAATATCTCCCCATTTCCCCCACCCCTTAGCACAAGGCAACCATCAATCTACTGTTTCTATGAGTTGATTTATTAAGGTTTTATGTATAAGTGAGATCATACAGTATTTGTCTTTCTCTGTCTAATTTATTTCTGTTAGCATAAGAAGGTCAACCTGTGTTGTTGCAAATGATGGAATTCCCTTATTTTTATAGCTGAATAATAAAGAATGCCTGAATTCTAATTCAATACAGCACTCAGTGGGCAATCTCCTTTTGTAAGTGTTACTTACGAATTCACGTTACTGCAGTAAGGTGTCCCCTGTAGTAAGTTGCATTACCATGCCCAAGGCTTCACCCCTCCCTGAGTCCATGCCCTTTGCTATATGACTTTGAAGTTTCTTCCACAAGTACTAATGTGCATTTCCTTATCAAATGGATGATGAGCTGAGGAGAAGTGATGGGACACAGCTCAAGGCTGAGACCTTAAGAACATAGAGCATTTCTGCTCACTCCCCTGTACGTCTGCCATCACTGCAAGGATAATGAGCTTTGGGTAGTGTATTAGGTTTCTATTACACTAGAATTGGCTTATCCAATTATCACCAGTTTAATGGCTTAAGACAATATCAGTTTAGTATTTGCAGTTTTGTATGTCAGAATTCCAACATGGTCATACTGGGCTAACATCAAGGTGTTGGTAGTGCTGCATTCCTTTTAGAAACTCTAGGGAGAATTTGTTTCCATTCCCTTTCCTGTTTCTGGAAGGTGCCCACATCCCTTGGCTTGTAGCTTCCTTTTCTCTCTGCAAAGCCAGCAACGTTGGACGAAGTGCTCCTCATGCTGCTCTCTAGCTCTCCTGGTTCTGTCTCTCCTGACTCCATCTTCTACATTTCAAGATGCCATGATGATGATAATAGGCCTTCCCAGATAACACAGGATAACTCTGTATAAACTCTCCATTGCTAAATTAACTGATTAGCAACTTTAAATCCTTCTGCAACCTAATTCCCGTGTCATATAATATAACATATTCATAGGTTTCAAGGAGTAAGATGTGGACATCTTTGGGGGACCATTAATCTGCCTGCCATAGGTAGCTCTTAAAAATGAGCAACATGTGGAGCAGACTTGAATATGAACACTGACCTGGAAATAATTCCCAATGCCAGCTGAGATTAATACTGTTGCCCAAACTATCATGCTGACATACAGGGAAGACATAATGCTTATTATTGTAGTCCAGAAATATTGAGATTGTTTGTTACTATTGTCACAATTATCTACAAACTGGTTTGGTTAAGAATTTTAACCCAATTCCCAAGAGGTTAAAAATTCTGTGAAAATCTGTCATATTCGGTCTCCTTGGCTAAGCATACAAATTGTTTTATCTTATCTTCATAGAGTCTTCATTTATATAATTGTACTGGGATGCTGACAGCTCTGTATCATACCATCACCTTTCTCTAGAGTGAGAATTATCTTCCCCAGATTCCCTTTTCTTCATGTGGCTCAGGTGGAATTTGACAATGAGAATTTTTCCCATTAGGTTTGAAAGGTGGAAGAGAAAGAATTAGTCATTAATCTCTGAAGGCAGTTGTAGGCAAAGGGATGGGTGCCTGAGAGGTTCAGCACATCTGCCTCATTAGTGTGGAGAACCATCCTCCTCAGTGTTTCAGGCTGACCAGTGGTGGATTCCCTGGCCTTGCCCTTCCCAACTATTCCAACAGTTGTTTAAAACCACATTTCCTGTTTTAAAATCCTTTATCGGGGGATCCCTGGGTAGCTCAGCGGTTTAGTGCCTGCCTTAGGCCCAGGGCCTGATTCTGGAGACCCGGGATTGAGTCCCACATCTGGCTCCCTGCATGGAGCCTGCTTCTCCCTCTGCCTGTGTCTCTGCCTCTCTCTCTCTCTCTCTCTCTCTCTCTCTCTCTCGCTGTGTGTGTCTCTCATGAATAAATAAATACATAAAATATTTAAAAAATAAATAAAATAAAATAAAATAAAATGAAATAAAATAAAATCCTTTATGCATGGAGTGACCCCTGTCTTCCTGGCCACATCCTGACAGCTATGTCAATAGACACCAATGGAGAATATACTATGTGCCAACGAGTACGCTATCAGATAGGTCTTAGTTTCCATGTCTTTAAGGTGTCACTTTTACACAGATCATATGTTTGACTACTCCCTCTTCAGTCTGCTCATAACTAATTCTCAGAGTACTGTTATGAGAGACCTTGAGATTATTTACATAAGTTAATCATATTTTTTAAAAATTTTTATTTATTTATGATAGTCACAAAGAGAGAGAGAGAGGCAGAGACACAGGCAGAGGGAGAAGCAGGCTCCATGCACCGGGAGCCCAACATGAGGTTCGATCCCAGGTCTCTAGGATCGCGCCCTGGGCCAAAGGCAGGTGCCAAACTGCTGCGCCACCCAGGGATCCCCAAGTTAATCATATTAATACATTTGGTATCCTGTTGACATGGCTAATTTTGCTGTGCATCTGATTAATTATTTCTTCAACACCCTCTATTCCTTTTCAGATTCTTTTCCAGATATAAATCAGTCTGTGTATGTTTTTACTGAATTTCACTGTGGTTTTGCAGACGCAATGTATTCTTTATGAAAATCATATTGGGCCTTACTTCCTAGTTCCAAAATCTTAGTTAACCTACCTAATGTCATAAGCTCTTTAGTAATATAATTAGTATGCTTTCAACTTTTAGATCAGGTCATCAATAAGTTATTGATTAGGAGAAACCTTGGATCAATCCATTCCAAATACTATCCTGTATATCCCCTCAGGCTAATGAAAAGTCATTGTACTGGTCTATTATGTGCAGGTTTTAATCCCCAGGAAGGGTAACATGGCAAACATTTTCTTAATTTGGGTTAATAGTGATCTGTGGGTAAGAATCAAATGCTTTACTTAAGTAAAATTAAACCTTTACTAAAATAAAAAATAAAGCATCACTCAAGTCATTGAAATCAATATAGTATATTTATCAGTAAATGATAAATCCTTATTTTATATTTAATTCTTGTGAATAATAATGTAAGCTCAGTGTTGGCTCTTCATGTTTATTGGAATTTTTTAAAGATTTTATTTATTTATTCATTAGAGACACACACACACACACACAGAGAGAGAGAGAGAGAGAAGAGAGAGAGAGGGAGAGGCAGAGACGTAGGCAGAGGGAGAAACAGCTCCTCGCAGGAGGTCTGATGCAGAACTTGACTCCAGGACCGTGGGATCATGACCTGAGCCAAAAGCAGATGCTCAACCACTGAGCCATCCAGGTGTCCCATATTTATTGGAATTTGTATTTATTGGCATTTGGCATTTATTGCTTTGTTAATACTTAATTTGTCATCTCTGACAAGAGACATATGTGACAGGCATATTGGTCAATTCATTGATATGGGTGTTTCTAGCACATAACCCACTATTGTTTTGTAGTGAAGAAAAGTCAAATTGGAATTGGGACTGAAGAAGATTTCTACAAAATGGATGATTTGATCTTAATAATTGGTTGAATCCTTCTTTCTCCAAACTGAGGTAAACATGAGGATTATTATTGCCTTACCGTAGAGATGTTGCCCTTACCCGCATTTGGTTTTTCCTCCTCTTCCCTGATGAGCCACTCAACAGCTAAAGCCTTCAGACTTTGGACTAGCCCCTGCCTGCAAAGGTCATCTGTCTCAAGAGGAAGGGTTTGGATTTTTCTTTGTAAGTTTTTTATTACAGCAGACATTTTCTGTAAGGTCTTTCTTGTTAGTGGTCAGGCCTCCCCTTTAGTGTGTTTGCCTATGTGTCTGCACCCTTGCTCCTGCATGTCTTTTCTCCCATTTTGTCTAACCTTTTGGTATTTGTGCTTTTCCAGTATCCTGGAATTTGTTATTGCCTTAACTGCTTTCCAGTCACTGAGTTTTTCTAGCTCCAGACTGCCTTAAGGGTTCACCCCTTGCCTTGTGCTGCCCTTGGGCTTCATGGACCAACACCTCACAGTCTGGCTCTGAGCAGAGAGGTCTGAGCAACCCAATTCTGTGTGGCTCATCTGCTCCAGACTCACCTGGATCTATTTATTACCTAGATCTCTTTCCTTAAAGAAGGTCCATGACTTCTATAATGACAGTGATGTCTAGACAAATTAATTTTAATGGTGCCACAGTTTTTAAACCTAGTTTTCTAGGTTGCTCAAGGACCATTTGAAGTTCTGAATTTAGTATGTAAAACATTTTTCCCAATTAAAAAATATCTTTATGCTTCTGAATATTGGATGATTTTGCCCTAAATGGAAATAGATTCTATCTCTATCGGAAAAGATGTGTGGAATCAAATATATGAATAAATTATGTCATGTGAATACAGCTGCCTTTTCAAATGTGCACCATGTGATATCCATTGATATTAGATGAATGAAACCAAGATTGTACTTGCAAAGTTTGAGAAATAGTGGGTTTATCAAAGTTAGACAGGTTTCTTTCGTGTAGGTTTTCACTGAACCTTTTATATGTTAATTGAATTCTGAATCTTTATGATAAGAGGTAAAGTTTGCAGAATATTGCTGAGTAGTTTGAGTCAGATTCCTTTTATCTGTGCAACACCTTTTTACGTCTCACTGGATACCAAGATTCTATGGGACATGATTTGAGGAATGCTGCAAGATAGGTTTTCAGGGAATGTTTTTAATGATAAAGTGTACAGATCAAAATGCTGTCTCTCAACAAGACAAATCTGCCTCATTGCAGCCCAAGTTAATATTAATATATGAGCCTGAGACAGGAACTCAGCAGGAGAGTTAGACACAATCAGGAACTATCAAAAGCATGAGAACCAACTGGGCATTGTGACTGCTCTCTGGTGGAAATGCCTATTACAGGCAACCTTCTTTTTTCATTTCAAAAGCACAATGCACCCAGACTATGGAACTCTCTCTTGTCTTACTGCTTTGTTGTAACAAGAACCATGGACAGAACTAGTTCTATCCAACTCTCTCTGACATAATGTTCACACAAGGATGCATATAGTTCTGAAGCAATACTGGTAACACATGCTACTTTTGAATTAGAATCTATTAGAGCTCATGATTAAACTGGAAAGGTCGGGGATCCCTGGGTGGCTCAGCGGTTTAGTGTCTGCCTTTGGCCCAGGGCATGATCCTGGAGTCCCAGGATCGAGTCCCGTGTCGGGCTCCCTGCATGGAGTCTGCTTCTCCCTCCTCCTGTGTCTCTGCCTCTCTCTCTATGTCTATCATGAGTAAATAAATAAATCTTTTTAAAAAAATAAACTGGAAAGGTCTATAGTCTACCGTTGTCTCCAAGTTTTAATTGCAAATATTCCATCAAATCCTTAAAAATGGTATGAAGCAGAATGTTAGCCGTTATGGTTTTTTTTTTTTTTTTTTTGCCGTTATGTTTTCTAATCCTGGTAGTGTTCTGTTTCTTATGACATCCCTGGCCCCATTCCATCCCATAAATTTCATGTCCTATAACTACTGCCTTAGAGAAAAAACATGGGAGAAATTTAAAAAAATTAAATGATCAAATTCTTGCCTTTTATATCTAGCACTTAAGTCAATACATAAAGATTGGACCTTGATGAATAGCTGAAATCCTAGCTATCATGACAATAATCTAAATGAAGAAGAGTCCGGATGAGAAGAGAAGAGGACTGTACTGTGAGCAGGAGTCAATGGTACCAGGACTGGAGAACCAAACCCAAGTGATCACACTGATAGGAGGAATAACATCATTCAGGACCTGCCTCCTCTCAAGCTGAATAATCATTCTGTGTCAACAGTTCCTGAAAGCCATCTCAAAGCCAAGAAATCACCCACAAACCATCATATTTCCATTCCAGGGAGCTTGGTGCAATCCTTGTATCAAGCAGGCAAGTTAAGTGTTGTTCTCATTGGCATCGGGGGTTCACCTTCCACCAGTTTTTTTTAATTTTATTTATTCATGAGAGACACAGAGAAAGAGATTAAGAGAGAGAGAGACAGAGGCAGAGACACAGGTAGAGAGAGAAGCAGACTCCATGCAGGGAGCCTGACATGGGACTGGAACCTGGATCTCCAGGATCAGGCCCTGAGCTGAAGGTAGTGCTAAACTGCTGAGCCACCTGGGCTGCTCCTTCCACCAGTCTTCGACAACTTGTCATCCAATGAGAGTGACTACCATCTGTACCCAGAGACTTTGACTTCAGACTCAGTTTATGTGAACCACCCTTCTTTCAGCAGTCTCAAACACTAATGATCCCCTCAGAGACAGAAGGTCCCAAGTCTTCTAGAGGAGTAGACATGATATAGAAGGGAAAGCATCTGAGGTACTTGTGTGTGTGTGTGTGTGTGTGTGTGTCTACACAGAATATAACCAGTTCAAGATCTCTGTAGGCCAGGTCAACGTTGAAACCCCTCACCTCCCCCTTTCTTACAGATATTCCTGCTGGTTGGCAAACTCAGGCTGATGTTTGGCCAAAAAAATGTATTTCTAAAATATATTAATACATTCCTTGACTGAAGGACTTCAAGTCTTTTATTGTTTAAACTTTACTTCCAATAACATTTTGAATTTTTAAAATCTCTAGCTGCAGTTGTAAAATCCACCATGCAGGACACTCTTCCAGGGCGATGCGTCTCTGGAAGAGTTAGTGCAAGCGATCATAATGGAGATGCGCTCTTGTCTTCAAAGATATTCTGAGAACCATATAGCTCCTGCTGGTGGTGGTTCTTCTTTTTAATGGCTCATGCCATATGTTGTCTCACCTTCCAAATCCTTAAATAGCTGTGTGTCTCTTCAGTGCAGAGCCACAGGGCTGACTTCCTTCTAAAATTCTTGTGGAAAAAAAAATCTTTAGTGTCTGTGTGCGGTTTCAGAGTGATGAACTTGCCATTAGTCTCATCTGATTTAGGCTCCCATTCTTGCCTACGAAACTAAAATGCTTTGCATCTGTAAACCTTGAAACCTTGAAATAATCTCTCTAAGCATGTGTGTCTGGAAGCATTTCCATTTTATTAGAGTAACTGAAGTCCCTAGGATATTTGAAATGCTTAAACTTTCATCTGGCTTACTGATAATGGCCTATATGCCAGGCATTTCCATTTTTATTTATACGTTAGTTCTTTCTACATGATCAATTTTCATTGTTAAATTTTCTTTCATGTCGCAGGTAACTCTCCCTGAATAGCAGATGAAAAGCTATGAAGATACTCTTGTATATTCCAACATGATATTTTTGGAAAATATTTTTTTCCTTTGTGTTCAAATATCCTGTTTCTTAGAGTTATTAGTCTGGATAAAGTTTGGTTGAATACATTTGTGCACAATATATAATGGTCTTTTTGTTTGTACGAAGACTTGGGCTTCTGTTTTAGGCAGTATCCAGGAGATGAATGTTAGACAAGGCTATAAGATGCCTTTTAAAAGAGCTCATAACCATTCTCTCTCCCTTTTACCTCTCTCATGGCCAGAAAGATTATATGTCTTCTTCCCTTAGTTAGCATGTTAATTTGAAACAAATTTTAAAAGGCCCCCCACAGAGTTGATTTTGCTTCCATCTCAACCAACTATTAAGACAGAACTGCTAAAGTTTTTTTTGTTTTTGTTTTTTTCATTAATAGTAGATCTCTCCTTTTTGGCCTCCTCATGCCACCTCTAGAAAGCAGAAGGGTAAAGTGCTGTGTTTTTTTTTTATATCACATACCAAGAATTGCATCTTTAAATCTTTGTAGTTGTCTGGCTGTAATGAATTCAAGAAAAGTTTCTGAGCCTCAGCTTCTTCGTCTGTAAAATGAAAATATTAAGACCTGCCATAACCATTTCAGAAAGATGTTATGTGTTTTGAATAAGGTGATGTAACACGAAAGAATGTTTAAAAATTAGAATGGCTATTTGTGTTCTAGGCAAAGAAAATGTAAACATACATTCTCAGAGATCCTCAAAACAAACATGAGAAGCATATTGTTATTCCCCGTATTCAGATGCATAAATTAATTAGAGGCTAATTAAATCTAATTTATTTGTTCAAGACTCCACAGTTTGTAAGTGGCAAATGCCTGCATGGCAAACAACAACAGAAAAAAGTCAAAGGCCTAAGCCAATGAGGGAAAAAATGGCAGTACTTAATGACTTAGGATAAAGTTTACTACATTTTATTAATCAGTAAAAGTCGTCTAATTGAAACATTGTCATAGAATATGGGTTAGCGGGATGCCTGGGTGGCTCAGCAGTTGAGCGTCTGCCTGGAGTGCTGGGATCGAGTCCCACTCGGGCTCCCTGCATGGAGCCTGCTTCTCCCTCTGCATGTCTTTGCCTCTGTGTGTGTGTGTGTGTGTGTTTCTCATGAATAAATAAATAAAATCTTTTAAAAAAAAAGATGTGTTAGCAATTCACAGAAAAATAAAAATTGCCAAAATGCTTATAAATATTAAACTTAACCAATAGTTAAAGACATGAAAAAAATGACAAAATCTTATTTCCCTATTAAGCAATAATGAAATTTGGTTTTCGGATCCCTGGGTGGCACAGCAGTTTAGCACCTGCCTTTGGCCCAGGGCGCGATCCTGGAGACCGGGGATCAAATCCCACGTCGGGCTCCCGGTGCATGGAGCCTGCTTCTCCCTCTGCCTATGTCTCTGCCTCTCTCTCTCTGTGTGTGACTATCATAAATAAATAAAAATTAAAAAAAATTTAAAAATGAAATTTGGTTTGTGTGTATTTTCTGTGGTTAAAAAGAAGAGAACGCTGTGTTGTCTGGGGTGTAGGAGAAAGGTTCTCCATCCAATCTTGATGAGAATGTAAATTTGGGATGCCTCGTGGTAATGCTATCTATTAAAATTTATGACTTCGTACCCTTTGACCCAGCAATTCCACTTTTAGCTCTTTACCCTGCAGGTATTTGTAAAAATATGTTCTTTCCAAACTTATTTTCAGTAAAAAAAAAATTAGAAACACTAAAAATAACTCCCAATACGGGATTGGTTAAATGAATTATTATCTGAGCATTCAGTAGGATATATGCAGTCATTAATAATAATGACAAAATTATATATGTGATAGGGAAAGAGGTCAAAGGTATATTTTGAGGTGGAAAAAAGTTTCAGAACAATGCACTTAGCATTCTGTTTTTTTCATAAGGTGTGCATCTCTATATACATATCTATTTGCACATATAGCAACAACTTCTGGAAGACTTTCTCCAGTTTGGGAATGGGGGTTACTGATTTGGAGAGAAGAGTGGAAAGAAGAGGCCAAGAGACTTGCTTTCTCCTTTGACCTCCGCTTGGTGTTGTGTTTGAGCTGACACACCAAAACTGTCTCATTCCAAGCCTGCCTTCCTTCCATTACACGGTATTACCCTCCGAAGAGGCTCAGTAAAGCCCAACGAGTGAAATCACTATGATTTGAAATCTGTCCGGAGAAGGTTTGCTGGGGTTCCACCACCACAGGGTAGTCCTGTTTCGGTAACAGTTCTGCTAACTCACTTCTAAATAGATTTTTTTTTTAATTTTTACTTATTTATGATAGTCACAGAGAGAGAGAGAGAGGCAGAGACATAGGCAGAGGGAGAAGCAGGCTCCATGCACCGGGAGCCCGACGTGGGACTCGATCCCGGGCCTCCAGGATCGCGCCCTGGGCCAAAGGCAGGCGCCAAACCGCTGCGCCACCCAGGGATCCCTGCTAACTCACTTCTGCTTGCCCTTCCTTGCCATTCGTGCCGGTCATTTGCCTGTTTTCACTCAGATCCATTTTCTGCTTTTCCTTTCTCTGCTTTCAATCGCAGGGGTCAGCCCCGCGAGCCATAGTTCCAGGAGGCGCTGTCCACTGGCTCCAGTTAGGTTCGGCCAGTGGGAGATGTTGGCAGGAGGCTGGAAGGAGGGAGGGGAACAGAGGTCAGAGGACTTCTCCCCTGTCTCTGCTTTGAGTGGCACCCCCCCGGGGGGGGGGAAGGGCAGCGGCTAGTTCCCCTCTGGCAACGTCCCAGGGGTGCCACTCCCTGGTTCCCCAGGCTGAAGGGTGCCAGCAGCACCCTGCCCCTGCTAACCCTTTACCCGCCTCACCTTCTCTGTTTACGTTTGTGGCTCTCTCAGTGCTATTTTAACTAGTGTCTTGGATCAAGGACTCTCCTGAATTACATGGCACGATTCATGTACTCTGGGAGACTCTGACTGATACTCAATTTACATGAGATTTTTGTGCCACAAATTTTCCTGCTTGATAAACTGAACGTAAAATAAGCAGAAGTAGAGCACGCGTACTCCTGGAGTTAGAGAAGGAGGAAACTAACAATTCAGACTTGTGATGTGCCAAGAATTTTCCTGCTCTTTAAAAAGAAGTAATCTTCACACTGTTTCTTTGCAGTATTATTATTCCAAGTCACAGTAAAGGAATGGAATGGAAACTCAGATTAGTTAATTGGTTTGTAAATGGCAGAGCTGGGATTCAGTTCCAGGTCTTTCTGACTCTAAAGCCCAAGTTATTGCCAAGATGATACAAAGTTGTTTTCTGTTATCTCCCCTCTCCCCTTCTACTTTGCAGGGTCCACCATCCACCACCTCCTTTCTGCACAGTGTCCTATATTTGAAACTTTTACCTCTGCTCTGCCACCAACCCCCCACCTACCACCACCTTTCTGCCGTGTCACTTTTCTTCTACATCTTGCTTTCTGCTAACCTGGTAAACATATTTGAGTGGAGGCATTATTTGATGATAATTGTTACTCTGCCAGAAGAAAAAAAAACGGATTTGAAATGTTAACTCAAGCCTGCAATAGTTTCCTAAAACCGTTTACTCGTTTCTTCTCTTTTCTTTGCTGGAAATGTGCTTGTTGCTAGATCCACAGCACTGAACAAGACAGATTGCAGCCTGGTAGGGAAGAGAGTCATCAAACAATTTTATTGAGTTCTATGTAGGAGAAATGTTCTGTGCAAGCATATGAGAGGAAATTGTACTGTAGAATCCAGAAATACTTCCCTAAGGAAATGAAATTTGTGTTGACCATAAAGGAGGCACTAAATAAGTAAAGGCAGAGTCAGTGGGAAAGAGAGAGAAATTATATGACAGCATATATATCGGTCCTGGGGCAAAAGAGAGAATGGCCCATCAGAGAAATTTTTTTTTAAAGACCAATAATGTTGGAGTGTAGAGAGAAGAGCAAACCGAGTCAGGAAAGATAGGAGGCGGCCTGATGATGCAGAACCTCAAAGGACATATTACAGATTATGGACTGTGTCTTTTCAATCCAAGAAGGAATAGAAAAACACTGGAAGGTATTTAGCAAGGAAGAGGGACAAATCTTGCTTTCTAAAATGAATTCTCTGGCTATATTACAGAGAATGAACTAGAAGAAGCTGATAATGGGTGCAGCTAAACCAGTTAAGAGGCTTTTTAACTATTCTTCCTGAGAGAAGATGGTGGCTGGAATCATGGGCTGCTGGACGGAGAGAGACTGGATAGATTGAGAGAGATTTAGGAGGTAAAACCAATAGGATTTGGGGAGTCAAGGAGAAGGAGGAATCAAGAATAACTGCGAGTCTGGAGTTCCCCACCTACTGAAACGGGGAGAACTGGAGAAAGAGTAGGCTTGGCACCAAAAGAACTATGAGTTCCATTGTCCTGGATATATTGAACTTGTGGGTATTTGAGAAATATAAGTAGGGATGCTGAGTAGGCATTTACATTTACCCTTTTCCAGCAATCAAGACTCGATACAGAAACATGAGGTTGTTATTGGTCCTTGGATGATAATGGAAGCCACGGGGAGTAGATGTGATTGTCCAAGGAAACAGCATAGAGTAAGAAGGGGGCCTAGGTGTGAACTCCAAAGAATAAGAGAATCTCTGACCCCAGAGAGTAGACTACAAGGAGAAACAACAGCAAATAAGTTCACCAAGATATTTTAGTTCCATCAGGATGGATGGGAACTCAGAGCTACCATTCAAGTTTAATATTGGGGAGTGGGGGTTCAAGAGAAGGGATTATATTGGACAATGTGGACCATTTCAGATACCTAGACCTTAGGCACCTGCAAGTATGTGCTTCCACAAACACATCTCTCATTCTAAACTGCTGCGATGGCATGCTCACATTGCTCTTTTTCCCAACTTGGCTTTAGTTCCCAGAATAAAAAGATGTTGCAGAAATGTCTTAGAAAAAAATGAAAGACATGTTTAGTCTTACCTTCAAGATTGCTAGTGGTGGCCTAGAAAGACTGTCAGAGTTTTGCTAACCTCAGTCTTCACAAACTCATCTCAATTTCAGGATTTTGCAGTAAATGTAGACAGTAGACACATTCTCAGCTCCCTCCTTATTTCTATCACCTGTGGGAGTAATTTTATTACCTCCTTACTTATGAGGCTTTTTGAATTGCCACTTGATCATTCTGTAGGAACTAAAAAGCTGATTGAAGGAAACTAATTGTTGAAGGTCCTTCTTGTCACCTCTCTATTAACACATTAGCTTTAAATTCTTTCTTTCTTATTTCCTTCCTTTTTTCCTCCCTCTCTCTCTCTCCTTCCCTCCCTCCCTTCTCTCTCTCTTCTCTTCTCTCTCTCTCTCTTCTCTTCTCTTCTCTTCTCTTCTTTCTCTTCTCTTCTCTTCTCTTCTCTCTTCTCTTCTCTTTCTTCTCTTCTCTTCTCTTCTCTTCTCTTCTCTTCTCTTCTCTTCTCTTCTCTCTCTCTCTCTCTCTCTCTCTCTCTCTCTCTCTCTCTCTCTCTTCTTTGCTTCAGGGCTGCATGCTGACCTACTGAAGCTGTTCAGCAATGTGCAAGAGATAGTAGTGTCCCCAAGACACTGAAGGTCTACCCAAGTCACTGCCATCAACATCAATCTTTTTCACTGTGCTTTTCATAGCAAGGATCATTTTAGGTTAAAACGACCAAATCAGTATCTTAAGCCTGAAACTTTCTCTTGTTTTAAAGTCCATATTTCTGATGGTTTGACGGACATGTCCTCCTTCCAGCACCTCAAACACATCATGTCTCCAACAGCACTTATTGTATCCACTCCATCAAACAGCTTCCTGCCTCTAACTGCCTTTTTTCAGTTAATGGACTACACCTTGAGCTGTCATCTGGCTTCAGATCTGGGCTTTTCAATTTACTTCTCTTTGCATTTCACAAATGGTTGCCACGTCTGAAGGATGGTTCCTTTCCAATACCTTATCCATCTACCCTTTTTTTCCCCCTTTTAATGCCATCACACTATTTTCAGGGAAAGGAACCCTGTCTTCTCTACTCTTTTCACTGCCCTTATCCTGACATTGTCTGACCTTACAACCAAAGGAATTTTTCTAATGTAAGATTTAAATGAATTCTATTTCCTAAAAACACAGTTGTTGGCCTGACATTATTCTCTGTAAACAGCCTCAATCTGCTTGTCTTGGTTTCTTTTGTCTCTCATGTCTCTCTAGCCAGACTAGGTGACTCTTGGCTCTCTCAAATGCCTTTCTTTGGGCTTCTGTTAATTCAGTCTATTCCCAAAAACATTCAATTTTTTCCCTTTCTAATAAGACCTATTGACCCAAATTTCACATTATCTTGTCTGTAAAATTACCCTTTCCTTCACTCCCCAAAATTATTTTTTTTTCTTTTCTGTATTCTGTAAGACTCAGTTTGTATAACTTTTATAGCCCATTCGTTCATTTATATATCCTATTTTCCTTAGGAGACTAGATGAATTGTAGGAGCAAGGGTTGGATTTTATCTATATTTTATCGTCAACAGGGAGTAGTACTTTGTATTAGTTTGTAGTAGATATGATTATGTGTTTTAGATACCCTCAGTAATACTGCTTTAAATAAGATAAAATTTACTTTCCTTTCACTTAAACAAATTTAGGCCTGGTAATATAGCTAGCTCTGCTGCACAAAGTTTTCCCAAGATCCAGGTTCTTTCTGTGTTGTTGATTTGCCAAGCGTGGCTCTGATCTTGGGGACCATGATGGTTTCTGCACTTCATAGGAAGCATAAAAGTGGTCTTCAGAATAAAAGAACTAAAAGTATACTTTTTATGCTTTTTAAGGAAGGTTTCTGAGGCTGCTACAGGTCACATTCTCTTCTATTTTGTTGGCCAGATTTGAGTCACATGGTCATACCTACAGGAAAGGCTGAAAAATGTGAGATATCAGGATATATATATATATATATATATATATATATATATATATATATATATATATCCTGATAGCTAATTCATAGCCAAAAAATGTATTACTATGGAAAAAAAAGAAGATGAACTAAAGGCATAATTTGGGTGATAATGATGTGTCAATGGAGGTTTATTGACTATAACAAATGTGCCACAGCTGTATGGGGTGTCTACAATGGGGTAAATTGGGTGGATATAGGGACAGAGTAGATATGGGGATGTTCTATACTCTCTGCTAAATTTTGCTGTAAATCTAAAACTACTCTAAAAGTAAAGTCTACTCAAAAAAGTTAAGGCATAAATAGGAGTCTCTGCCCTATTTCTCTAGAATAGACTGAAATATGTATTGTGGAATAAATGAATAAATGACAATAGCAGGTTAAAGCATATGAAGGTTGAAATCATTTTCAAAGGAGTTATATTTAGAAGCTTTTTTTTTTTTACTTAGTGAACTCCATGCTTAATAATCCTATTATCCTTAATATAATATTCTGTTTTCTGGGTTAGTGATCATAGTCTTATTAACTTTAGAAAAAAAAAATCTTCCAAAATCAGTTTTTAATCAAGTATAGCTTTACTGGATTTATATCTAAATTATTTATTTTAAAAGAGAGAAGGTTTTTTTTTCTATATTGTATTTTTAAAACTTGACAATTATCATTATTACATTTTCATGAACTTCTAAAATAGCTATTTCAGCTACTTTACTATAACTTAAGTTCTTTTAAATATGCACCTACAACTCTAGTAAAGAATTTGTGTGTTTCCAAAGAGCTCTATTTAATTGTATATTCTCCCTATGTTTCTGTTGCTGAGTGAACATTAGATGATAATTTATCTTCAATATTGGCCAATTTCTTTAGTTTCCACACAGATTTGAAACTTCGATATATTTCTTTTCTTTTCTCTCACTCTGACCTACCTCTTCTAATACCTTGAGAAGATAGTTGGGTGAATGCTTGAGGAAACTAATTTGTTCACTTATTTGAAAAAAAAATAATACTCATTAATTACCTGAGGTATTATTCAGGTAAATTACCCTACTGAAAGAGTAGCTACTCATCTCACCAGGGAAGGAGGATGGACCTAGATAAAACTAGGACCTTTAGAGTAGGAGTTTTCTGAGTATTGATCAATGCTAAATCTTGATAATGACTAATGGAAAGATTGTCATTCAGACTGCTGGTGTTTCTTCAAGAAAAAAAAAAACAGAAAGGAGGCAAATTTCTTGTTTTTCCATAGGGGACACTCACTGTGAAACATCCACTCAGCCTTTTCTGTTCACTAGCCGTTCCATCACTGTGATTCATTCTTGCATCTGTGGATTTAGTTGGCCCCAAGAGAAGACTTTGTACTTTGTGGGGACCCGGAATTGCTCTAAACAGACATCAGACACTGACCACAGGATTAAATTAAATAGGTTTTCAATGCCCCATTTTTAGTGGGATTGTCATTTTGATTTTACAGTGACAGGAAGGAATTTTGAGGTCCCTCCCTGAAATCGGTGTCCCAAAGTTTAGGAAACACTTTGGAATTTGTTTTGTACCCTTGGCCTCTCTGCAATACTTTATGATTTAATTCTCTGAATAGAGAGTTTTCTTCAGCAGTCTCTTTAAATTCCCTTGATCTTGAGTTCTTTTTCTTCTTAAATGTACTATTGATTAATTGATGTACTTGTTCTTTTGTACTCTTTGAGGAGAGTTATTATGAATCCATTTTTAAACTCCTAAATGGGTTGAATCAATTTTCCGATTGCCTGAGAATAAATATCAAATTTTGTCTTCCAGGAGCCATAAGCAAATAAACCTCTCCCTACTAATGAAATAAAGCCTCTTTTAAGTATTATTGCTTGTAGGAGGGAAAAGTTCTGTTATTTGTCAAATCAAATAAAATGTTCTTACTATCTCTTCGAACCTACTTAAAATAGGACTTCACAGGTACCTGTCAAAATTTACTGACCTAATTGTCTTCTATTAAAAACTGAAAAATAATAATAAGCTACGAACATCTTTATTTTTGTGTCATTAATTTATGTAATACATATTTTTGGAGCATCTACTATATACTGGGGGGAATACAAAAAAAGAGGATGTACAGTTCTTTTTTTAAAATGTTTTTAAAATTCCAGTTGAATAAAGCCAAGAGATTATGGAGAGTGACTTGCAAGGATCAAGACACTGGAGAATAATGGAGAGAAGGAATCAGTTGTGTCCATGGAAAGTACACAGAAAGAGAACAAGGTAAGAACTTGGTTTGAATACAGGACAAGTGAAAGGCTCAGGTAAGACAGATAGGAAGTCGAATCAATTGGGTCCAATTTTAGATCTGGTTCAGGCATTAGGATCGCAATGTACAATACAGTGGACAAAGCTAATAAGAACAAGATGACAGGGATACATGGCTGGCTCAGTTGGTAGAGCAAGCATGTGACTCTTCTTCTCAGGGTTGTGAGTTCAAGCCCCACATTGTATGTGGAGCTTACTAAAAATAAAATAAATTTTTTTTAAAAAATCTATCTATATAAATATATTTTTAAAAAAGAATGAAATGACACAGCAAATGGGAAAAACAGCATGGAAAATGAGGTAAGGACTGATAGGGCACAGGAAACTTCTTAGGCGTTAAATATCATCATTAAAGATGTTATAGGGATCTATATATAGTTAAATAATAGTAGCTAACACGTGTTCACTGTGCCAGGCAGTTTCTAACCTATGCTTTAACCTTAAGCTATCAAAGTATTGGTTAATTTAATCACCCTGGTGTCTATTCCATGAGTTTGCTATCATTACCCCTATTTTGTGGATGAGACAGAACTTACCAGAGTTTTCAGAGCAAGGCTATGAGCTCCAAAGCTTGGTTGCGGATCCTCTGTTCCCCACTACTGAAATGTACTGCCTAGACATGATATAAGAGTTGTTGGTGGCTCAGTGGTTGAGGGTTTTCCTTAGGCTCAGGACAGGATCCTGGGGTCCAGGATCAAGTCTCGCATTGGGCTCTTTGTGGAGGGCCTGTTTCTCCCTCTGCCTATGTCTCTGCCTCTGTGTGTGTGTGTGTGGTGAATAAATAAATAAAGTCTTAAAAAAGACAGAGTTGTTGGGAGCAGGCATCCGGGAATACAGATGGGAGGAATGAAAGGATCACCGTGAGCTGAGAGGGAGCAAAGGCTTCTTGGAGACTGGTTCATCTCCCTAGAGATACAGAATTTTCAGAAGTGGAGAGGCAGAGCTTGTGGAGACCAGGCAAAACAGAAGCAAGAATGGAGTCCAGGTTAGCAAGTTCCATGCTGTGTTGGCAAGTTATATTTAAGGCAGAATATTTGAAAAGGGAAACTGAGATATAAGGTTGGAACCAGAAGATGGAATACTCCCACTGGGAAGTTCTTCAAGGAAGAGAATATAAAGAGATAAAAACACAAGACCAAGAACCCAGCCTGGGGTGATTTCAGAAATTAAATCCTGGGATGAAAAAAAGAAGGCTCATTCCACAAACACAAGCACACAAAGGCAAGGGCTTGACAAGAATGGTGGCAGTGCATATGGAAAGGAACATGCTTGTTGAATACACAAATAGACTTATGGTTGCAAGAGCCAACAGTGTGAGGAAGACCAGCATGGTAAGTGAACCAGCACAGTGTAGTGGCCAAGAGCATGGAGTCCAGAACCAGACTGCCTAGATTCGAAAGTGGGCTCTGCATCTGATCTCTCCTGGCCTGGCCTAGTCTCCACCATCACATGATAGAGGATGCTACCGGCAGTCCTGTGTTGTCTTGAGCCTTAAATGAGCTTCTGTTCTACACTGTATGGAAGAGTGCATAGCATACAGTAAGCTTTACATAAATATTTGTTAAATAATTCAAGAACAAATATCAAGTCACTCTGCGCATATAACTTCCATACCTTTCATTAACGAGTTAAATAATTGAGAGGCATCATTCAAATATCTGGCTAGATACTAACTCTTATTAAAAGCATTGCATTTCACTTAATAAACACTAGATGTACTGAGTATGTACCATAAAAACTCTTTGCTTTTGATGTGGGGTGGGAAGAAGGAATGATATGACTGTGAGCTCTCTGATGATCACTACTCTGTGTGCCTATCTTGTTCCTAGTACAGTCTTGGAAGGGATGTTTTTTAGAGTGAATGAGCACATGAACAAGGAGTTAGATGACTGAGAATTCTTGGAATGTATAGTGAATCATGCAACCAAACTGGAAATAATATCTGTGGACGCCCTCCCACCACCATCCATCACATTATAACACCCTTCTCTCACTTCTGTATGTAAGTAGGCGCTTGTGTTTTGCCTCAGCCCTGGTATGCTTCTCCATGACAAAATGCACCCTTGAGGCCAGGGGCTAAGTCGTATCAGGTTTCCCCATCCATGCGAAGTGAGATATCTATCACATGTTGAACACTCAGTATTGAGTAAATAAATGAAGAACCCTGATCAGAAAGAATCCTTGCCATCTAGTCTTCCAAATAGAAATGTAAAATTCAACCTAGATAATGCAGTGGGATCACATTTAGTTAGACAGCAAAATAAGAAAAATAAGCTAATGAATGACCAGAGGGTGAAATGCTATTAGAACCTGCATAACTGGGAGTGTGTGTGTGTGTGTGTGTGTGTGTGTGTGTGTGTTTAGAAGCAGCAACAATTACTGAAATGCTAAATTAAAACTGAAAAATGAATGGAAGGTATGGTTCTGTTCCTAAACCATACAAAGTGACATATTATATAAAAACAAAAAGTGTGAGCAAAACCAAAAACTAGACTTTGTTTCCTTAAAGTTCAGCTCAAGCCATACAGAAAAGAACATAAAAATTCAAAAACCAGTTTTATTGTTGCATGGGAGTTTTTGTTAGCTTTTCAGCAAAGTTGTTAGAGGTATTTCTCATTTGTCTCCAGCTGTGGAAGTTTTCAGGGAAATAAACAATCATTGGCCTGCCCTTCAAACACCCAATATGTGGTGCTCAGAGACAGAGCAGGTTTATCTTTTGCAGCCTTAAATCATGTAAGGTGACACCTCAAGTGACTTGATGTATGAGACTAGAACTGTAATAGTGTAAAGTCCCAAGACAGTAGAATAGCACAGTACAGCTTCTCCAGGTCTACTAACTTGTCATTCGTAAGGGTTCATTTCTTAAGGGCATTCTTCACATACAATTGGTGTACCCCCTGGAGGAAATCATTAGTATCCAGGTTTCAGAATAGTGTATGTTCACAATGTAGGCCATATTCTTTATGAATGTTAGCTTTTGTCATCTATGTGTCCTATCTTCCTAAATGCATTCTAAATTCTAAATGAGGTCATCTTGATCCCAATATTTACCCATTGTATCTATTATCTACATAGTAGTTATAGTGCTCTTAAATAAAATGAAATATATATGTGCAGAAATTCACAATCATGATATAAGTGCTATATATATATATATATATATATATATATATATATATATATAAAATTTCATGCCATCACTTGTGTCTTAGTGTGCTCAGTTTGCTATAGCAAAGTATCATGGACTGGTAGCCTAAACAACAGATAATTATTTCTCACAGTTCTAGATGCTGAGAAGTCCAAGATCAAAGTGTTAGAAGATTCAGTGTCTGGTGAGACCCTCCTTCTTGGCTCATAGACAACGGACTTCTTGCTATGTCCTCACATGGTCTTTCCCTAGTGCATGCTGGTAGAAAGAGATTGGCAATAATCCACCATTGTGGGGAGAGGGCATTTTCATAATCTAAACTATTATGTTCCCAAAGCACCTCTAAATACCATCAAATTAGAAGCCAGGGATTCAACATATGAATTTTGGGGGAACACAAACATTGAGGCCACAACAACCCGACCTACAAGATCTCATTCCAGTCTTTCCCTCTGACTTGGGTTTCTTCTCCTCTCCTGCCACATGGGTCCTCTTTCCATTCCTTAAATACACCAAGATTATTCCTACCTCTAGGACTTTGTGCTTGGCAGGACCTCACTTTCCCCTATGTCTTCATGCTCTCATTCAGCTCTCAGGTCAAGCATCATCCCCTTGCAGAGGTAGTGCCTGGATATCTTGGTAGAAGTTTGTTTCCTTATCCTCCTGCCATCATTATTTCATTATCTCACCTTGTTTTTCCTTTTTGTACTTGTGACTATCCCAAATTGTCTTTGTTATTATTGTTACTACATATACGATCTGTGTAGTATAGTATTGTATGACCTGCATAAGGAAAAACCTCTTACGAGACTGTTTATTATTTTAGCTCCAGAATCTAACATATGGCATATAAATATATGTACATATATATCATGAATATATATGTGTGTAAATATATGTATGTATATATATTTCAATTATATTTCAATGTTTCTGTACCCGTCAGAGTGCCCAACATCCTTGATGTTTAATGATGTTTGCTGATAGTAGCAATTTTAAGAAGAGTGAAAGTAACTACATGATTTCATGACTTGTCCTTGGCAAAATTGTGCAATATGATTTTGGATTTAAATGTGATCTATCATTCTCTTCACTTTCAACATGATTCTTCCCTCTCCTAGATTCACTTTTACCCCACCATCAACAACCAAAGACCAATTGCTAACTCATCTCCAGCATGCTTTAGCTTACAACATTATATCAGGATTTTGATGGACCAGGGGGACAGAATTTCTAACAGTGGTAAAACAGGAATGATAGAAAATATTTTGGTGGGGGATGGAGAGGTTTCTGGGCACTGTGATTATTATTCCACAAAGGTAATGACACCAAGAGGTGAGATCTTCTTCCTGGACAACAGCAAGAGAGAAGTTACATGAAGACCCATCCATCAAAGTGAAATGACAACCCTTACAGCACAAGCCTTGCTACATTTGTCTGCTGGGTTCATTGTATTTCAAGATCTAACCTAAGTTATGGAAAAATCTTAGAACCAACTCATTAATAACAAGGAGCCTTATTTATGTCTTTTCATTGTATGAAGGGACCTCACCTCTGTCTCCCATGTCACCTACTAGTTCCTAATGAGTGGGCTAAGCCAATATGCCACAACTTTTTGGCATTCATATCTGCTTATGAATAATAAAAATGCAATTCAAGCATATGCCTTCTCATTCTGTGATCCTTTCATTCTCTGCTCTTGCTCTTAATGCACAGTGTTAATGTCAAATCTGTTTTCTTTAATTATGTTAAGAGGTTATGTTGGAAGGTTATCCATTTTGTCTTTAACAGCACAAAATAGCACTTATATTATGATTGTGACTTTCTGCACATAAACAGGAACTTGATTAACAGTAGCTAACCATGAGAAAATAGATGTTCTGTTAAATGCAGACATTTTTAGTGGATAAGCACTAGGTGTCACTAGTATACTCTCAACTACAATTATCTATATCTTCAGGGGAATCAATGCTGAATGAAGCGGACTGATGAAGAAATACAGCCTTTCTGAGGAAGGATGAAAAGTCGTTCCTTTAACAAATATGCTTATGTTTATAACCCAGCAAATATCTTTAAAAATTTTAATGGATTATGGTAAAAATAGCAGCTAAGTAACTTTCAGAGATGTGGGAGACCATCATTATATACATCAGAAATCTACCTGAAAATGACGTGTGAATCCAGTATTTATAAACTGAATTGTGCTTTCCACTGATTTCTTTTAAAATTTCGGATGTGTAATCCCACCTCTTCTTCCCAATATTCACAGTTCAGCATCATTTTATTTTGTTTTTTTTTTTCCAGCATCATTTTAGAACAAAAATTATTTTGGAGGTACTGGAAATGGTCTATAGTCTTAAATAGGTGCTGATTCCATGGAAGTGTACACATGAAAAAATTTATGGAGCCGATCACTTAGGGTTTGACATTTTACTGTATAAAAATTATACTCCCATAAAACACTAGTAAAAATCATAATTATTCATCTTAATGTTGCTTCCAATAGCTTTTCACTTTTGTAAGCAGATATTCTATGCTTAAGTAATCATTCTACATAATATTTGCAAGTACTTAGTCAAATGAATACTGAATCCACATGGTCTTTGAATGCCTTAAAATACGCCTCAGGGCTAATTCCCACATCTCAGGACTGCTCTGTACTCAAGAAGGACTGAATTTTTAATATTTAAAGCACCACATGGGTGAGTTTCACATTGATTGGAGCCATTTTGCTGATTGCAGTAACTGACCCTTTCAGTGTGAAGAGATTTGACAGATGTGAACAGGTATCCTATTGACTCAGTAACAATTGTGTTAAGTTCTGTCCATTACTTTTTCTTACAGCAGAAATATTAGCATCCTCCAAGACTATCGCCTACATTCAATTACGTATGTGAAGTTCTCTTAAAGCTCAGGTATAAATGCAATCTACTGAATAATTTTACCTCAACATAGTCTACCAGCTTAATTATTTGAACAAGCCTTAGCTTTTGGGCTTTTGAAAATAAGGTGGATAATTAGCCATTTTATTTGTTTTTTGAAACCTAGACTTGAAAGTTTGGATAAAATTCTTTCATGGGAATTCTTTATGTGTCCTTAAAACAACAACAATAACCTACAATATATTCAATCTTTCTATGCTTTACTTTGTTCCTTTAATCAAACCATTGACCTCTTATTATCCAAAATGGCATATCTGTTTTCTAATTTTCAGTTTCCTTATCTGGGAGAAGGAAGAAGAATGGGGTCCTAACCTCCTATTACCAACCCATGTCTGAGACAACTATGTTGATCTTTGAGAGTGACTGTGATGTTTTCATCTTACCTATTGACTTAAATTGTAGCTCACTAATCCTCAGACTCTAGGTTCCTGCACATTCTCTTTCACTATAAACTTTTCCCAACTGGTTCTATACTTCTAAATATGCTTGAAACAACAACGTAGACCTTCTCCATTCTTCTTAGCCTTGGCTCTCCAGTTTTCATATTGTATCTGTAATCTACCAGTTCTGTGAACTGGTGTCTTAGTTCTCATCTGAAACTTGATTCCCAACTACTTTGGAGTGAGTACCACCATGGTACAGAATTTTGTATGCTCCCCCTTCACTCTGTTGGTAGACGCCAAAATAGCTATGCCTGTAAGGAAACAATTCAGGAGAAAATGTATGTATGTGTCAGGTACAAAACTAAGGAATGGAGTTTAAACCAATATAGGTTTGAACATAGCCCCTAATTTTAGAGACTTTACAATCTTCTGGAGGTCCTCTACTCACAAACTAATCATTTTAATATTATAATGAATGCCTCCACTACACTATTATCAATTCCAATAGAGGAGATAGAAGATAATATATTTGCTGCAATTATCTAAAAATAGGCAATCTTCTTCATTTGTGAGACAAAAGATTGAGAAAGCAGTTACTATACAACCAGGATGGTTAACTCTCATATGAGCATTCTTTTAGAGTGGACAAAGAGATCATGCAAAATTGGAGATAATAAGCCCAAACACAAATATATACACACACAGTTACACACACACACACACACACACACACACGACAACAACAATGAAGACAGAAGTCAGGTGGCTCCCACCTAGTGTATTGAAACCACTTCAGTGGATAGGGCTGTGAAATATAAGCTTCTCTTTCTTTTTCTTAGGTGCCTGATTACTTTTGAACTAATATTTCCAATCCTGTTCTGCTCAGTAATATACCATAGGAGAGAAAAATGCTCGAGTATTTCTTTTCCTGCTTCTGCATTTTTTTTCCCTCAGAGAACTGCACTTCCTACAGGATTCTCATTGGTAGTCCACAGCAAAGACACAAAATAAAGAGAAAAATGTAGAAAAACAGCTTACAGGAATGATGAACAAGATGTATTGTGGAGTTAGGGGTCATTGTTGTCTGGAATGGCTATAGATGGAGCCCCACTTGTGTGTTTTGGGAGACTGCAGCCATCACTCAGGGCACTCTGTCAGTTCTGGGCATGGTGCAGGTCCCTGACGCTGCTGCCGTGCTGTGCGCCACACGTTATTGTGTCTCAAGGGCAGACCCGGACAGGAGAGAGAAGCGTCTGGAGTTGGCAATATGAAAGATAAGTTTGCACTTGATGACACAGACCAAGAAATGATAGTTTAATATCAATCATCACAGACAATTGCAAAAGAACTGGATGTTCACACACAGAAGATATATTACCCATTATGAGGCAAATCTATCACCAACAGTACCCCAATACTTACTGACTAAAAATGGAAGAAGCACCATATCTCCAAGAGCAAATAAGTTCATATAGATGTGTTTGTCAAGATACAATCAGATTGACCTTCAAGTGCCTTGTACTTCTGGGGTAGCAACAATAGGATAGCATCATTTAGGGTTTTATTACCATAAGTAGGAGGGAAACTTTTGGTATTGTCATGATATGCTCATAGTCTTCAACCTTATTTCATCACAGACATCTATATATCTTATCTATCTATCTATCTATCTTTCTATCTATCCATCTATCTCTTTTTGTTTGTTTCTTTTCCTATTTGCAACACATATGCATCTTTGCATCATAAAATCCAGGCTCTAAACAGAGATCAGAGATAATCCATCCAGTGGTCTCAAACCTTACTCATAGGAGAATCACCCCCAGGGAGGGTGAAGTTTTCAAAATACAGATTCCCTTGTTCCACTTCTTAAAGATCCTTGGAAGATATTAGTTTCCTCAGGCTGCCATAACAAAGCACCACAAACTGAGTCATTTAGAAGAGCAAAAGTTAACTGTCTCACAGTTATGGGGGCTAGATCTGAAAGGAAGCAGTCAGCAGGGTCCTACTCCCACTGAATCCTGCCTGGGAGTCCTTCTGGGCTTCTTCGTGTGTCTGGTGGTTGCCCACCATCTCTGATGGCTTGCAGGAGCACCACTCACTCTCTGCCTCAAGCATGGCTTTTTTCCCTATATGTGTGTGCCTTTGTGGCTCTTTTTATATGGATACCAGTTACATTGGATTGGGCCCCACCTTACACCAGTATAAGATTATCTGACATTACATTAGCAATGAACTTATTTTGACTGAGGCCATGTCATCAGTCACTTTAACATACCTTCTGGGAAGAACACAATTCAACCCATAATAAAGGTATTGGAGCAGGATTGAGAATCATTCGGGTGGTTTGGTCATAGCCATCTTTGAGACCCACTGGCCAATCAGTCCAGTTCTCTTTAATAGGAGAGCAAACCAAGGGCTAGGTGTATCTGGATATTTTAAGTGACAGAATCAGAACATGCATAAACCATACACATACCTATACAAACTGTCGCCCTCTGGGTTCCCATTGTTACTGTGATAACACTGATGCTTCCTTGCACTTGGATTAGGATCACTTAATATTTGTCAGCTTTAATAAAAAGCTCTGTAGCCTTTTCACTTTTTATTTCTATTTTGAAACCTACTGCATAATACTTAACCCAAGAATCTTACATCTTAAAAAAATTCTGGTAGCAATCCTATTCAGGTATTCAAGCAAGGCTGGTATGAGGTCAAGTGGATCTGCAAAGGTAAAGAAGTAAACAAATGCTTGGACATGTATATTTTACCTAAAAAGGAAAACATTTTTTTGAAATTTGATGGATTCCTTTCTAGATGTGGATACTACTTGAGGAAACACAAATGGTGGCTTACATGTCACTGATTTATATAAAATAGTGTTTGGCAAGGGGAGCATATGTATGTAAAAAGTGAACAATAAATGTAGTGTGGGCCTGGTACACTTCCTAATGTCCCTGTGTCTCAAAGTCCCCCTCTCTGGTTCTGCTCTGAGTTAGGATGGCTTGTCAAGTAGTCACAAAATAGATAGATTTATAGTTCAGAGGATAAGGACATAAAACCACTTCCTGCCCCATCAGAATTACACATAAACACTGTTGTGAAAAAGGTGCACAAATTTTGGGAGAATATCACAAAATTTGGCACAGAAGAACCAGTAGAATTAAGAAGGAAACCATGACAGCTCCCCCCCAAAGATACAGGGATCCCAGTGGCATCTATAAGGGAAAAGGAAGCCACGATTGAGATCTGTGTTCAATAATGTGTGATCAAGGATATTGATTCAGAACATAATCTCACAGCCTGTTTAATTCTCTGCTCCATTCTTGCCAATAAACTAAAAAAAAAACTTTAAGAATTTGACTACTTTTCTTAGTATAACAATAAAGATGTTGAATAGACAGGATTTTCAATTGTGGAACCATGAGCAGGGACAATGTACTCTCTGAGGACAAATATTTACAACCAGGCTGCAAAATTATCAGGATTGAAGGGCACTGATTTGCATGTACATACTAATGGTTCTGAATACATTTAATGAAGAGAGATGGCCCTGAAAAAAACAGGCGATTTTCACACAAGGAAACTTGCAATTTGTGACATGTAAATTGAAAGTTACCATCTTTTCTGGTCATGAGGTTATCTCAAATTTGTTTCTTGAATGCTGAGAAATTAGACTGTGATATGACCCATTTGTCTATAGAATGGGACAACATGCAAAACATAATAAAATATTAATCAAGTCACTTTCAAAATATCAGTGGTTGGTCTTCAGACAATAATAAGGAAATAATTCTGAAGTAGAGGAACAAAATTAAATATTTTGAGAGACATTTCCAACTTCAGACAGAATTGAGAGGAAACATGAAAAAAAAAGAAAGATAAATAATGAACAGCACCAGGCAGAGGAGGCAGTTGTATGTAGAGTAGATCTCCAATGAGGGAGAGGCTGTAAGGTGACCTCTGCTCAAGAGCACTGTCAGGTAGAGCTTCTCAAACAGGTCTGCAGACCGCAGAGACCAGCAGCAGAATCTCCTGCCATGTTTGTTAAAATGAAAAGTTCTGAACCCTACCCTAAACCTACAGAATCAGAATATTGGCACCTGTATGTTTTATCAAGTCCCCTTCCCAACACCCTTCCCCCCACCCCCCACCCCTGCTTCCATTCCCTGGGTGATGCTTATGTGCCCTCAAGTTTGAGAGACAGCATCTTAGATTTTATAAAACATAAAGAGAGGTTCAGAGGTGACAGCTCTAAAGAATATAAAGAAGCTGTATGGGCTGGGACTGCATGAGAAATTAGACTGTATCATTGAAAAGGTTTACATGAACTTCTTCAAAGAAAGAGAAAAGATAAGGAGCAAAGAGCAAGTTCACGGGCTGATGCTTGATTCCAGGAAAGGAAAATGAAATCAATGATTTAGAGGCAGGTGGTCACAGTTCAAGAAAGAAGGTGGTAGGATCAAGCTTGTAAAGAATGGTGGTGCCTTGCCATGTGCCCTTATAACTGAATTCCACACAACTTTAGAATATTGCTTGGGCAAACTTTAGGGGTGTAGCTTTGAAAGGCATACAGGGAAAATAAGAGGAACAAGCCAACATATGAAGGAACGGTGTCTCTGACTGCCCCTGCCCCCTTCAGCTAGTGAACGGGCAGTGCTTCCAGTCCTAAGTGTGACCACTATTTACGGGCATTGAGGCTTCTGGGAAAGCTTTCGGTGACTTTTGTCCTGTAGTTTTAGCATTCATTACTTTATAATTTAAACGATCTCCTTATACCCTATAATAAGAGAATTGCAATCCTCATTAAACAGTGTGCTAGGACGAAGGCTAAAAGTCAGGCCTGAAATAAGGCTTGAAAATCTGTAACTTTGAAACAGGATTTAAATGCAATAAGATGTCACCAAGAAGTCCCCAAATCCACTATCATGTGTTCTGTAAATTTAGCAGAAAAGAACCAAGTGAAACAACACTAGAGGCATTGCTGAGCAGAGGAATATGGAAGGAAACATATCCTACAACAGTTAAACTATCCCTGCTTCCCAGACGCTGCTGCAAGTTTACATTTATTCACATGGGAAATTTTATATTGCATAAGGCTTAAATTTTAAATTTCAGAATTCAGCATGTGGATAGCATGCAACTCTCCAGTGTCGCTGGTACATAAAGTATCTGATAGGCAGTTGTAGACAATTTGCTGAGAAAGAGGACTCACCATGGGGCTTCGTGTGTCATAGAAAGCCTGTGGAATTCAACCTCTGGGTAAGAGGGAAACCAGTGCGGTTTTTAAAATAGCATGACACTTTTAGAGAGATCTTTTTGGAAGCTGTGTGGAGGAGGACAGGACAGGGGCAGGATGACCTGGTAGGTGACTAGTTTTGTGATTAGTTCAAGGAAGATCAGGACATGACTGGGTCAGTGATGGCAGTTTGGGGGAAGAAGCATAACTTGAGAAGTACTGAGCCAGTCAGACAACAAATATGAAGTGAATGCCTGCTACATGCCAATCTCTACCTTAGGAGGTAAAATCCACAGCACCTGGAGTTTGATTGGATATGTGGTGGCCAAACTAGGGGGATAGGAGAAAAGGGGAGATTTCTTCTAAGAAGTTCTGCAAAGGCTATTTAGACCAGGAGGAGTTTGAATTTGGCCAGTGGTGAAGGGAAAACTTGTAAGAGGCAGACACTGAAGGTAAGGATGAAGCTATCTGTGCAGACCAAACCAGCCAAACCAAGGCCTGGATGTGGGACATAGGGTTTAGGTTACAGAACATGAAGCCAGCTTGTCTAATGGAAGCATTGGGGGCCTTACTGGTTATAATGGAAGATTAAGCTGAATGTTTATATAACGCATATTTTGGGAAGACTTTTGAAGGAGAGGATAAAGCCTTTGGATTTCATTCTGAATGTGGCGCATGGTGACTGCAACATTTCATAACAAATTCTAGATCACGCTTAACAGGAAAATTTAAAGTTAAGATGAGAGTCATGAGTCCATCTTTGGTATATAGAGATGCTTTATTATTTTTTTAAGTTTTTTTTTTTAATTTATTCATGAGAGACAAGAGAGAGAGAGGCAGAGACAGAGGCAGAGGATGAAGCAAGCTCCAAGCCGGGAGCCTGACATGGGACTTGATCCTGAGTCTCTAGGAACCAAATTTCATCTTGTGTCAGTTACTCAGTGATGGTTCTTTGGCATATTTAGTGTTTCGGGTAGACTGAATACCCTTTTTATAACTTACACAGTATTATTATCTGAGACATGAATTGTATACTGTCCCAACACCTGCCCATTTTCTCCTGTGTTAAAGACTCTGTATGGATATGACAGATTAAGTTATAATACAGTTTGATAGAAATCTACTTTTACTTGTTCTGAACTACCACATTATGTTATTCTCTTCCATTGTAAATGTGTATTCCAGATCAAATGCTAGTTACATTTCAAAGAAATAATTTGCATTAAATCAAATGTTGCATTATTCTTCCCTTTCCAAAAACACAAAGCAGATATTTAATCAAAAAGAAGACATTGCCAATTTCAGGTCTTTCCTGTCTTTTAATTTGCAGCTTGTACATTCCTACTAAGAGCTCATTCAATTTTATTCTAATATAACTAATAATTTAAAAACATTTGAAAGTCATTTTTAAGACTAAGATTGAAAACTCTTGTTTATCTAATTTCTATTCAATTTCTGCTGAATAGTATTTGAATTGGTTTCCTGCACATCATAGTGGGCTATGCCTATAAGCAAAAATATAAATTATCTTTTGCTAAAACCTGATTCAGAAATTACTGTCTCTAGAAAACCTTCAAGGATTGATTTTTTTGGCTCCATATTTTTGTTCTCCTTAGTACCATCCCAGAACTGAGTCATGTAATACATTTCTAAACCACATCTGCTAGTTAACAGCACCTAGCAGCACTAGTATAGGCTCATTGACAATCTGAGGCTAACTCCTCCCACTAACACAGGATGCAAACACACAGAGAATTCGATCACTAATAATACCAAGAGACAATAGCTAAAATAAACATGTGGCAACTTACTAGATTGTAAGTTCCTTCTGGGTAAAAATATCCTGTCAATTATACTGACCCCATTATAGAACCTAGAAGAGAAAGCATTTTATAGACTTCTCATGTACTCCACCAAGTTCAAGGCAATCCTGAGCTGGATGATCAGGTTAGGTTTTAGTAGGGATGTGGGGGAGGACAAGTAGTCTGGTTATCAGGGAGCAAAGGCTTCACAACCCATTGTGAGAGATAAAGAGAGCTCATGAGGTTGGCCAGATGAGCTGCCCAGTATAAATGGGCTCAGGTCCTGGCCACTACTTGGAACCCTTCCTACTCCCCACTCCCAGGGCTGAGTTTTCACTACTCCTGATGATGGCAAAACTTCTCAACTGTTTATAAAATAGCACAGGACCCTGGAACTGCAGACCAACTCTCTTTTGCCAGACGACTGACTGCCTGAAAGCATGATCAGGTAGGCAGACATCAGGGGGAGGGCAGGCAGCCAGTACACCCATGTTCCCCACCCACCTCTGAGCTCCTCGCATACATGGATGGAACTAGGTGGGTTATTTTGTCAGTACTCTTATTTGTGGCACTTGGCTCTTTTTCTAGATTTATCAGAGAAGCATTCTCTTTAGCCAAGTGTTCATAGGTCAATAACTACATGGCCTTATTGATCACTCTGTATTTTTCTATATGTATGTGATAAAAAAAAACCTTCCCTGCTGCATGTGTTTTCTTTGGTGTTCCCTGCACAAAATGTCGATCTTTCTGTGATCTATATAGACAAAGAATTTGTATTTTTCCCTTTGTTAATCTTTTCATAAGATATTGATCCTTCTGTGATTCACATAGGCAAAGCAATATTTGATGAGTGATGGAAAACTAAGAAAGTACAATAGTAATGCAGCTGCAAAATGAATGCATAGCTGTTCATAGAAAAGCTGACCACCGCTCTAGTGGCCATTGTGATCTTTTCATGCTGAGAAAATGTCCTTACTTAGGGTAACACATAAAAGTGTCAGTTGTCAAAGTGGAGTGTTAACTATGTAAGACTATGATGGTCCTCCCTGGTAGGGATTAGCCTGCAAACAGAATCACTAGTGGTCAGCTACAGTGTCCTAGAACCACTAGGGTGGTGGTAGAAGGACCTCTTTATCACCTTTATTATCTAGGGTAATAAAGCAATGTCTTGGAGACCAAGGATCCATAGAGAGAAATGAAGGTTTTTAAACTAAACAAAGGGAGCAAAAAAGAAAGGAGATTAGTGTAAAGGGCTGGACCCTGTTACTTCAGGTCCTGTAGTCTCTGCAAAAATAAGCCCAGACACCCGACTCAGAGGAGAGATTAGAAAACCAGAGAAAACCAGTGATAAAAGAGCTGCCTGCTAAATCAGTGACTAAAGAATACAGAAATCCTCAAAACAATGTGATCATTATCCATCAGTTATCCCTGAAATACGATCTGGCCAGATACTAAGCAGCTTGGGACACACATATTTCTTAGGAATTACCAAAGGGGAGAGAAGAAGAGCCAATATCCACCCTCTTCTCTAGCAATTACTTGTCCCATCACACGAATCAACCTTCTGTTCAGCAATCAGCCTCCCTCTTTCCTGACCCACCGGGAACACTGTGACCCTAGACTTCCACTAGGGAATCAAAAGTAACTTCTAAAGAAATACCTGATTTATAACTCTTCTGTGTGGGACACCTATATAAACAGCAAGGACTTCCTCACTGGTCGAACCTCAGGAAACTGGATCCTGGAAAGAGAAATAGCTAGGCATGACTCACCATGTCCTCTAGGACTGCTCAGGGTCAGATAGGGGAACTTGGGTAGCCTGAGAACATCTGCATCTACCATAATGCTGTTTGTGTTACTTGCAAGCTAAATCAACACATGAAAAGCAAACCACAAGAGAATTGCCCCAGGGTTATAGCCCAGGAAAGAAGGTCCCCTACCCAAAAGTTGGGCGAGTGAGAGAAACACGAATGAGGCAGGAGCAAGGCTGAGTTTGGGGCTTCACTGTGCTCACAAATATAATTTTGACAGACTTGGTTTTCAAATATAAACCTAAAGAAGAAATAAAGAGTGTGAAAAAGACCAAAGGCAAATAAACCAGAGTATACACATAGCCTTCTCTCATGGTATCTCTACCAAATGAACCAAGAGAGGGGATAATTCAGTGCCTCCATTTAACCCATCATGAGCAGTGTTTACTGTAAAATATGAAGCCAGCAACTGAAGCTGACACTGACCTTGGCAGAATTACATAACAATTGTCCACCCTCCTTCAATGAGTCTCCTCCTTGAAGGAACCTCTCTTCTTCACTCAAGAAACTGTATCCATTTGTTCCCTCAAATTCTGCTCAGAAGCCTACAAAAAAAAGATATATTTTTAAGATTTTATTTATTTATTAAAGATTTTATTTGTCAAAAAAAAAGATTTTATTTGTCTATTTAAGAGAGAGAGGGAGAGGGAGATAACAATAGAGTGGGGTAGAGCAGAGGGTGAAGGACAAGCAGACTCCTCCCTGAGTGAGGAGCCCTATGTGGAGCTCAGTCCCAGGGCCTTGGGATCATGACCTGAGCCAAAATCAAGAGTTGCACACTTAACCAGGTTAACCACCTAGGGGCCCTGCAAAAAGATATTTTTTGAACAGGAAAGAGCTTTGTTCTTTTTCCTTTTTTAAAAGGGCTGTTCTAATTAAACATAGCACACTTATCAATATTCTCAAAAGGAAGTTATGGGATATTTTAGCTCTTTATATAATTGTATATATACAAAATATGCACTCTCATGACAGAAAAAAAAATCCTCATTGTACATATATATTTTAAAACACTAATTTTTAGGAAAATTGAAAAGCTATAGGCCAAGGGACAAGAATTATTTTAAAACACTCATTTTAAAAATTATTTTATTTATTTATTTGACAGAGTGTAAGCACATGAGCAGGGGAGGGGCAGAGGGAGAGGAACAAGCAGACTCCCCACTGAGCAGGGAGCCTGACTTAAGGCTAGATCCCAGGATGCTGAGATCATGTCCTGAGCCAGAGTCAGATGCTCAACCAATTTAGCCACTCAGGTGCCCCCAATATACCTCTTTTTAATGAGAAAGAAAGAATGAATTGGATGAAAGAGTTAATTAAAATATTCTCAGCTATTATTTATGTCATGGCCTTTTGAAAAAGCACAGTACTCTTGTACACTAGCTCTATGGGAACTACAACGTCAAAGAAGAGTATTTGCTTAGAACTATCAAGTGTAGGAGACAGGAAAATCTTCCCATTAATTGTTTACTGATACCTCCTGTTAAGTCAGCTCTACAAACAACCTCTAAAGAATCTTAAATGTTATTGAAACAACCTTAAATTCAGAATCTACCAACCCCATAGTAGAAAGCTCCTTGGAAGCATATTGACAGCACATTATCATGAGGTTGAAATACTTAGGTGGACACCCTTGCTGCAGGCAGGCCAGGAGCCAGCATTCCCGACGCTGAACTCCAGGTCAGATGCTTTGTCTTCAGCTAAGTTGATGCCTTCATGTTTTTGTGGTCTAACCCAAGTGTATTGTGAGTCAGCCAGCTCCCAATATTAAGCACTTGCTGTTTACAATGTGCTCTTTAGGGTCTTTGGGCAATGAAACAGTATTTCCTACGGCTGTTAAAAATATGGTAGAGCAGCTCTAGCTGAGGAGAACTTTAATTTCTTTTGGGGGGGTCATAAGCAATCTAGAATTGAGGTTTTTAACTTGTCGTGGTAAGAGAATTTTGGCTTGAAGGATATCTGTCATGTAGCTGTGCTGAAATACAAAGTAATATTCTAAAGCAGCAAAAATATTTGAAATCAAACCTTATCTAATCTCTGAACTACTTCTCCTTCCTTGCTCCTTCACACTGCTGGGTCAGAAAAGGAAGGGGACCAAAGATGGGAGGAGAAACTCTCATTTTTTAGTTTTAAAAGCTTAAAAATCTAATAGCTAATTTTTTAAGGCCATGTAAAGATAGCTGTTTCATCTAAATGGCTGCATCGGATTGTCTGCATGGAAACCTCTTGACCTCTTTGGATTCACAGTTTTCAGTATAAGTAAGTAGCTTCCAACTGGGTCAGCTGGATTATTCAGGAGAGATAATTCAGAGTAGTGGTTTTCACACCTAGTGGAGGTTATGGTGCCATTGCCTACTTTTCCAAATACTTACTGTTGAAAAAGGTAAAAGGAGAATATTCTTTAGATCTAGAGCAACCTTGGAGAAGCAAAGCATCCACCGTGATTTCTCTTGCCTGATTTGATCAGAATCCTGAGTGAGACCAAGGACTGATTTGTTGACTTTGTTGATCATTTCTTTAGGGTTACTTTTGCAGCAGATGGCTGTGTACACTTCTGATTTTAGAAGCTCAGAGGTAACTGCCCCTCATTTGAACCCATAACACCAAGGCAGGCACTTGGGCTACACACTGGATTAAAATCAACTACCATAGCAGTTCTTTGCCATTGTGTGAGATCTGATATCCTGGTCAAACTACTCATCTTCCTTGTATAGAATTCCCCAAACTATGTACTAAAGAACATTAGTGTCTTGGGTTTTAAAAAGCTTCCTATAGAAAACAGGTTTGCTGGTCAAATGACTATGGCGGAACTTGTTCTAAAAAATGTGAAGTGGATTTATTTACTCCAGGGTTTCTCAAGCATCCTGAATAAAAGTGGGGAAAGTGAATTAACTTTCAGACTTATTCGAATCCTAACTCTACCTCTTACTAACTTTGACCTTGAATGAGTTATTTAATCTTTCTAAGGTTTAATATACTCATCTGCAAAATCAGGAGAGAAGTACCAACATGACACAATTGGTCAGTGATTAAACAAGATAAAAATCTCTAAATTGGTAACATTTTCTATTTGGGGATATAATTTGTATTATTATGCTTCCACATCATCATGCAATTTAGATTATATCTTTGGTGTACCAAAAATATAGATTCATTTTTAATGTACAAAGCAGAAGTATTGTTGATAGTTTTTAATTCTACTTGATCACTCTTCCAGTATATACCCCATTGGGAATCACACAGCAAATCACTGGGAATTAGCTGACCATTCATACCCTTCGTGTGCCTGTGTGTGTGTGTGACCTTAGTGTTACCCTATACTGATCATTGATTTTTCTATTGGGACTCTACAGACCTTTAAATGGCCCTGCACTAATGATGCCAGTGTGTTTTAAAATATTGGAAAGGCAAACCGGTGCTTTCTGCACACAATGTATTCTCTTGCTGAGAAGCTAAATCTCCTCAGAGGTACTGTCCTTTGTTCTCATATTACAGACGGTTGAGGTACCTGGCTTGCATCTCAAGAGTCACCAGGATATCTGAGCTCTGAATTCCCAGCCACTTACCTTATTTATTGCCACACCATTCATCTTCATCAAGGTGCAATAAATATCTCTGTAGAGATCACTATCTCTAGTTAGTTGAAATGTTAGTTTTGGCCCCAAAAGAACTCAAAGTAAATCATGCCTTTTTTGCTCTTCAGATTCTTTCCAGGCTGTTTCATAACAGATTACGTTTCAAGGACAGAGGGGACATTTTAAATTCTTCATCCAATACTTTATAAGCATGTCCTTTGGAAAGAAGAGAGAATCATGACTATAGATAAGAAATCTAGTGATATAGTATGGTTTATCTCATCTTATTCTCTCTCTTTAAATGATAAACATTGCATTTTCAGAGTTACCATAGGTAGGTTCTGAAGGATGGCAGCATGTAAGTCTGATTATCTTTTAGCATGGGAGATTGTATTGGGTATGAAACATACGTAAGAGCTAAATAAATATTGTTTGTTGTTTCCTATTAGGCATATTTGATATAAAATATGGGGAATTCCAAACATCTGTAGGAGAAACAGGCTGTAATAAAAGTTATTGGGAGACTATAAGCTCTATGTGGGAGAATGATTGTACTTCTAAGTACACAGTTTATGCCAGCCTACTAATATAAAAGAAGGAATTACATACATGTGCTATGCACCAACTTCATATGACAAGTTCCAAAAAGTAGCAAAGAGGATCTCTATCCTCAAAAGTTTACTGTCCAACACCTGGAGACTCAAATGAAGAAAGACAAATAAGAGGCACTTATAAAGGATAAAGGCACAGAGCACACTGAAAAACCTGTGGGAATTCCATGATGAAAAGATGCTAGTGGGCTGCAGACAGACAAGATAGCTTCCCTGGAAGAAAGGAACTTGACTGGGAGCTTTGAACCAGAGTAAGATCTCATTGGCCAAGAAAAGGAGGCAAGATTTCTGAACGTAGGAAAGGAATGGCAAAGAACAGAGTTAGTAAAGAACCCAGTGAAATGACTGCTGTGAGTAAAATGAATTAATAAATCAGGGTCATTTTGGACAGGGAGTTTAGAGGAAGTTGAGGGAAAACCCTGAATCTATAATTTGACCTTGATGGATAAATCATGGATGATGTTAGAGATTCCTTAGCCAAGACATGACACCAGGAGAAAAGTGCCACAGAAAAATAAACTGGGTAGTTTGTGCAGCAAAAGTTAGATATGAAAAGTGGGAGAGAGACAACTAGAATGATCTCAGGTTGAAGCACTGAGGACATGAGGGAGGGCCAGAACAGGGGGATGAGCAGGAGATAAACAGATAAATGTTGAAAGTAAGGTTTGGGGGCACCTGGGTGGTTCAGTGGTTGAGTATCTGCCTTTGGCTCAGGTCGTGATCCCGGGGTCCTGCCTATGTCTCTGCCTTTCTCTATTTCTTTCATGAATAAATAAGTAAAATCTTAAAAAAAAAAAAAAAGAAAGAAAGAAAGGTTTGGAAATACGTGGGTGATAAGCTCAAAGGCCAGTCGATGATATGGAAAAAGTATTACATCCAAAACTGACCACAAGAAATACTGTAAAGTCTTAGGTATTAAAATTACACATGAGTTTTTATTCCAGCTTGCTTCTTGTCAATAGTGTGATCTCAGGAAAATTATTAAACTATTCGTACTGAAATTTCCCCACATCTAAAATGAGATTAAAGTTGTTTATGTGGGACTTAAACAAGATAACATGTACAATGTTGAATAGTGACAGGCAATTCATAGGCACTCAAGAAACATTAGCTCCCTGTTTCACTTAATTAACCCTAAAATATCTTAGAGGCAGCTGGACACTGGAAGTTAGGTTTAAGTTTAGGGGCTATAATATGGTCTGAATGTTTGTATCCTCCCCCAGTTCAAATGTGGAAGTCCTAATCTCTAACGTGATGGTATTTTGAGGTGAGACCTTTGATAGTGGGTTAGGTCATGAGAGCCAAGTTCTCATGAATGGAATTAGTGCCCTTATAAAAGGTTCAAGAGACACCTCTCTTGCTCCCTTTACACATGAGGTTCGGTGGTCGTCAAGGAGGAAGCAGGTCCTCTCCTACACCATGATCTAGGACTTCCCAACTTCAGAACTGTGAGAAATAAATTTCTGTTGTTTATAAGTCACCTAATTTATGCTATTTTATTATCTCTGCCAAGATGTACTCAGCCTGGAAATACATCTAGACACCATCCACAAAGAGGTGGTATTTTTGAACCATATGGGAAATGTTCTCATTGAGGAAATAAATGAATGGATAGAAAAGAAGACCATTGAGTAAGTTTTAGAGAAAGCCTAAAATGAGAAAAGAGAGGAGCTGAATAAAGATGAGCATTAGATTTTTTTTTTAAAGGATCTTATTTATTTATTTGAGAGAGAGCATGTGAGAGGTGGAAAGGGGCAGAGGCAAAGGGAGAAGCAGGCTCCCCACTGAGCAGGAAGCCCGATGCCACCCATGCGACCCAGTGAGCAGTAAATTCGAGGTGTGCTGAGTACAGCATTTAGAACCTACTAAGCACTCGATAAATACAAGTTGATATTATTAGATATGGTCAAGGATGTGACAGTGAACCCTAGAGAGAATGAAGTCAAAGTCACCAATGGAAGGAGAAAAGTTAAAGTAAGGTGATCTCCAGTGGTCTATGTTGCAATCAAATGAGGATAAAGACCGTAAAACCGTTCCTTTCAAATGGAAGCAGTTGGTGACCAAAGCGCCTGACCTTTATAATTCTTGTCTCTGGTTGAGACTCCTTCTGGATTAAGGAGCAAGACTATGCTCACATAGCTACCCGACCTGTGAATGATGTATTATTCATTCACCATCACCAAAAATACCCCTCCAGCAGATACTCTGCCTGCCACAGAAGGAGGAGAGACTCACGGTCTTTAAAATAAGGACACCAGCAAGCTATTTTAACATAGGGGAAAATAGGAAACCACAAGTTAACAAAAAATACAATTTCCTGCGATGATTTTTAATAAAGCCAAACACCAAATATTGGCTTCCCTCGCGTTAGGGAAAATGAATAAACATTTTTGCAATGACCTGAAGGCTTGGATAGAATAAATAAATTATTGACACATGAGGAGTAGACAATTCTCCATCCACTGTTGAGCTTTTCATTCTTTGTGGAGCAGATGGTCTAAATAAAGCAGCCAAAAATAACAGGTGGGTTTTATTGCATTAAGTCACTGAAAACACTATGCATCTACACTTTAAATCATGTTTAAAACAGTCAGTCTTCAAACCACCTTTGAAAATAATCTTTCATATTTATAAAACACCTTTGTCCACCTCACATGATATCAAAACACAAGGCCCAATGAGAGTATGAACACATATTTAGAGACAATAGGGGAAAGACAGATTGGAAGAAACAGCTGCTCTTTATGGAAATGGTTTAATGCAGGGTCGTTAAACCATGATGATAGACTCTAACTGAAATGGATAACATCAACTCCTCTGAAACCAAACAGAGATTGGGTCTAAGTCATTGCTGCCAGAAAGATGGTTATTTCACATGTCCGACACATCTCCATCAACCATGTAGAGGGTAACTACAAAGAATTCAACTACAAAGAATTCAGATACAGTATTTCTTCTATAATTTGCCAAAACTGCATGTATTTGATTAGAGAAGTCAAACTGCATTTTATTAACATCTCTCCAACATCATTCTATGTGTTTGTCATACATGTTTTCATATGTGATGTGAGAAGTCATGTGATGTGAGAAGAGATTAATGACTGAGTCTTCACTACAGGTAGTGTAGCTTGCTTGGAGATTATTGCTTTTTATATAGTATTCTTTATTAATTACATACATTTGATGACCGGAGTTTTAAAAGTAAAAATCATATCTCCTTTCTCCTTTCCCCAATCTCCTACATCCCTAGGATAACCATCATTAGAAGAACCTTCAGAATCTGTGCTACATTGGCAGTTGAAGGAATACTCAAACCATTAAACCCACAATGAATTTTAAGAATCTTTTACATTTATAAAACATCTTCATCCTTCTTGAATAATTTAAAACCACAGACACCTTCCTGGGTACGAAGCATGAATTATAAAAAATTAGATTATGTTTCTACTTACTACTTGCAACTTGCTTTTAAAAAAAAATCAACGCTATCTCATGGATCTCTTCACTTTCTTACATGGAGATCAAATTCATACTTTTCAATGGCTATACCCTTTCTTTAGAATATGTCATAATTATTTTCAAATATGATATAATTATTCCCATATGGAGGGATATTTGTTACTTCCAACTATCACTAAAATAAGCTGCAATTAATACTCTCATTTATATATACTTGTGCACTTGTGCAAGTTTTCTATAGTGTTTATTGCTAGAGAGAGAGATTTGATACATCAAAGATTTTATGGATTTATTTTTATTTTAGGTTTTATTTCAATATCTTTTGGAATAACTATTTTCAAAGCTTTCTCATTTTCTTACACTTTAAATAAGTCATGCTATGCTTTTTTCTTTAAATCCAAAGTGTTTATTTATTTAGAGGACTGCTATTTCTTTTATTCTTTCATCTCAGAGCTGGCTGCATCTGGGAATAAATTCAGAGTTATGTACTGTTGTTGATAGTATGTGAGGCAGAGAAGGAGATACATTGAAAGAGAGCAAAAAGTCTAAACTGTAAGCCAAGAGCTCAGAGTTGGTACTGCCTCCAAGACACAATAATCAGTGATATAGCTTATACTAATAAATCACCTGATATAGCTTATATTGATAAGTATAAGTCATATAACTTATATGGATAAATCTCTTAAGTGATATAGCTTATATTGATAAATCTCTTGGACTTTGATAGTCAAACAAAATCTATTTATGTAAGTTCAATACAAATATAGACACTTGCCTAAAGACATATAGAGGGTGGTTTGGTACTGGTGGTATGTTTGATCAAGAAACAAATTCTGAGGGGTACCTGGGTGGATCAGTGGTTGAGCATCTACCCAGGGTCCCAAGATCAAGTCCTTTATGGGGCTCCAAGTCCTATATCCCAGAGCCTGCTTCTGTCTCTGCCTAAGTCTCTGCCTCTATGTGTCTCTCATTAATAAATAAATAAAGTCTTAAAAAAACAGAAAAATAATTTCTTATTGACTGCAGAAAGAAGATGTGTAGCAACTTGGTTTTGTGGTAGTTGTAATGATATTGTATGAACAAGAAGAAACAGAAATGAGAAATACAAGGAATTCATTCTTTGAAGAAGACCCTGAAGGATCAGAAAAATGAAAGGAGAACTTTCCTTATAATCTAGTCAGTATTTCCAACTACTCTTATTCCTATTGCTGCTGCAAACTCTTGGCAAGGCATTCAACTATTTTTCCCCCTTCTTAAAGGAAGAGAACCCCTGAAGTGTGATACTCCTATCTCAACCTTCTGCACAGTAAAACGTTATCTAAGGGGAAAAATGGCCAAAAGCAGCCCAATCTTTCAGGTACACAGTCAAGCTACTAACACCCCATATTTCAATTCTGTGTGGACAGAAAAGGCTCTTTTTAACAATATCTGTGGAGTCTTACCCTGTAGTCATACTTCTAGTACCAGAGGGCAAGTGATTCTATCCTCCAACTTTCTGAGATGAAGGTGTTTGGAGGAATTGGAAAATTAATCCTGTGTTCTTTATTCCTACAGTGTAGTCTGTTCTAAGAATTTGCTTATTCCTGGGAAAAGGGCTCCCTTCCAACTCTAAAGGAGCTTCATACCAATGAAGTGGTCTAAAACTTTGAATTTAAGCTTCTATGAAAGCTTTTAGGTCAAAGATGGTTGAGCAAAGCCATTTTTAAAATTCCACTCTCCTTTCCTAAAACCCAAGTGAACAATGAAAAAGAAAAAAAAAATAGAAGAGAAAGACTCTTACTCTTCAGTGAAATAAAGGAACTTTTTACAACCTCAAATTATAAATGCACCTACCAAATATTGCAATGGCTGTTCTTATGTCACAGAAGCATTTACCTTGTTAGGTTTCAGAGAAATTGTGAACAGCCTGACAACTCCTGAAAAGATCTCATAGGAGGCAGCCCCACTGGCTCAGCAGTTTGGCTCAGAGGTTTAGCGTTGCCTTCAGCCCAGGGTGTGATCCTGGAGACCTGAGATCGAGTCCCATGTTGGACTCCCTGCATGGAGCCTGCTTCTCCCTCTGCCTGTGTCTCTGCCTCTCTCTCTCTCTCTGTGTCTGTCATGAGTAAATAAGTAAAATCTTAAAAAAAAAAATCTCATAGGGTTGATATAGGATTCAAAGAATAAATTGTATAATAGCACTTAGAGAAAAAATTGAGCTAGCACAACTCACAGAGAAAATATAAGAGAAAACTAAACCGTGATAAATATGAAAGTCACATAAGGAATAGTAGAAGTAGTAGTAGCAATGAAATGGAAAATAACAATTATTGTTGGTATGGTAAAAGACATGGAAGAAAAGGACATCTGGTATACCCACAATTTCTGAAGAAGAGAATGGAACAAATGGGACAGTTAAAATTATAGAGCAGTATCACAGGCGAAAATACCATGGAAATGAGAAAAAAAAACTAGAATCTGCAAATCAAAAGGGCACATCCTATCTTTAAAAAAATTCAGACAGAATTATCTGACACATTTTGTAAAAGTTACTGTATTTCAACAATTCAGGAAAGAAAATGAGCATGTGACAAGAAAGGCAAATAGTGTACAAGGGGTAAAAATCAGATTGGCTACAGGCATCTCCCAAGCAATATTCAATTCCTGAAGACAGTGAGCAATATCTACAGTTTCAAGAGAATAATCCAATAGTTTATATTGCCCAAGGTCCTCAAATGAAAGGCAACAGCTATTTCCATGAAGTTAGCAACTTTGTTAACAATGTAAAAACCCAAACAGCCTTGGGTAGAATGAATACCAGGCAGATAAGGGATGAAACAAAATAAAAACTCAGATATGGAGAAAACACAGTAAAAAATACTGTGGTAAATAGTGAATCAACTTAAATACAGAATTATGGGAATTATGGATAGATACCATTGAAAGTAAAAAAATTGATTTTTATAAACCTTTTTACATACGAAAATGTAAGAAATTTTTAAAGATTTATCATTTAGAGAATCTGTTATTTTAGTTTTACTTCAATATATTTTTTTATCTAAATTGTATAATTTCCATTTTAAATAATACTTATAGTATAATTATACCCTTTACACTATTACTTATTGATCTCTCTATTCGGAGATATACAAAGTGATACTCACAAAGAGTAACTTGAATAATTTGGAGGTGGTAGAAATTGGTAGGTTTCAAAAAAATTTTTTTGCACTTTTCTAAACCACTTGACTTTTTCTTAACAAGCACCTATTAGTTTTATGTAAAAAGGCATTTACTTAGCTTAATTTCTTTAAAGCGGGAGAGGAAGTGAGAGAGGGAAGAGGATAAAGTAATAATTCTTTACACTTGTTTTAGAAAACTATAAAAAAAATAGTTACAAAGGCTACTATTCTGTCTAATGTTTTATGTGTTTGAAATTTTCCTTAATACAAAATTTTAAAAGACTCAGTTTGTAGGGACGCCTGGGTGGCTCAGCAGTTGAGCATCTGCCTTTGGCTCAGGGCGTGATCCTGGGGTTTGAGATCCAGTCTCTCATCAGGCTCCTTGCAAGGAGCCTGCTTCTCTCTCTGCCTGTGTCTCTGCCTCTCTCTCTGTGTCTCTCATAAATAAATAAATAAAATAGTTAATAATAATAAAAAAGACTCCGTTTGTAAGTTATTCAATAAAAGTCAAACTTGTGGGCTACTTATAATCTAAGAACCTCTTACTACTGTACTGAAGTTTCACTATGAAAATAAAATGTCCTTTACCTCTGTTCAGGTTGAACTACTGTTTCTTATATTAATGACAAAACTATTAGGTCAATCAAACATGAAAATTGTTAGTAGTATAGCTTTTCAACTACCAAAATGAATTATATATATATATATATGTTTAACTTGAGAAAACCTTATGGTTCTCATTTTTTAAAAATTATGTTTTCACTTGTTTTAAAACCAGAATACTTCACTGACAATGTAAGAAGGGAATTAAAAGTATAATGGTTGAGGTTAAATGGGCAGGTGGATTTTGACGTGCTATCTCAAGCTAAAACTATGTTATAAAACTCAGATGATTCTATTTGTTCGGTTGAATTAGTCAGCCTTTGTTTCTCATATGAACAAAATACTTTATTACTCTTTAAAAGAATTTTAGTAACACCCAACAACTTCTTGTGACTGAGAGAGACAGACAGACAGAAAAAGACAGAGAGACAGAGCAAGGCAATTGAATAAAAATTAAAAGAAAACAAATGAAATATATGTCCTCTTTTTACAAAAACTTTTATTTTTTTTTTAAATTTTTTTATTTATTTATGATAGGCACACAGTGAGAGAGAGAGAGAGGCAGAGACACAGGCAGAGGGAGAAGCAGGCTCCATACACCGGGAGCCCGACGCGGGACTCGATCCCGGGTCTCCAGGATCGCGCCCCGGGCCAAAGGCAGGCGCCAAACCGCTGCGCCACCCAGGGATCCCTACAAAAACTTTTAAAGCACATTTAGTCTCATTCATTAGCCAATTCAATAACAAAAGGCAAGAGAGAAGAGCCTAATGTAACTCTCTGAGATCATGTAATGATCAGATTCATGAAATGCTGAAATAGGGACTTTACTCTCCTGCCTCTCATTCCTTGTAGTTGAGCAATGAACAGCAGTACTGCCAGCAATGACAACTGATGACCTTATTGGGTCTCTGAGTGGTCCAGGAAATGTAATTTCAGAGCAGAGAATGAAAAAATATTCTATCCGCCCTTTCCCCCAAAAGGTTTTATGAAGTGCTCACCGAGTCCCTGGAACTATCTAAGGTGTGATATTAATCTATTTAAGCCAATACAATTCCAATTCCTCTATGCCAGTGGTTTTTCTAACTTGGAGACCATGGATCTACTGGTCTATGAATAAGTTTCAGAAGTTCGCAAAATTTCTGCATTTCTATATACATGATTTATTGAAGAGAGGATTCAGAGATGGCAAATGTTCGAGAAGCTCTTTATCTAAACGATACAATAAGAGATAATGAGTAAAAATATATACATATATATCCATGTTAAATAAAACTTTTTTAAAAAGATTTATTTATTTATTTATTCATGAGAGACACACACACAGAGAGAGAGAGAGAGAGGCAGAGACACAGGCAGAGGGAGAAGCAGGCTCCATGCCGGGAGCCCGACAGGGGACTCGATCCTGGGTCTCCAGGATCGTGCCCTGGGCGAAAGGCAGGTGCTAAACCGCTGAGCCACCCAGGGATCCCTAAATAAAACTTTTTTTTCTTTTTTGGAAATGACAACTCATAAAACTATGGTTCAAAGAAAGCTTCCTAACACATTAAAACAGGAAATAAAGACTTATTCTGTAAGTTTTGCAAATTCTGTGTTTGACTCTGCCCACCAAGATGTCTCAGAAACCTGACTTGCTTTATGGAATGACTCAAGAATCACAAATGTACAAACATTCATTGGGCTGGGGGACATTTTCTCTGACTCTCTAGCGGTAAAAGGTAGGAGAACAAGCGCAGTTTGAATTTCAGGCTAATCTTTTCCCAAGTGCCCCACTAACAAAATGAAGCTAACATCTATAGAATAGAATGGTACCATTACATTTTTTTGGGAGTCATAGTAAAGCAGCATATGAGCTATGTCACTCTTTACTTCTTCCCTTAGAACAATAATCTCTTAGAAGCCAAGGAAAAATGTGTGTATCATCATTACTTTAAACTCTATAAATCAACTTCAGGGGTTGTAGATATGAAAGGAAAGTTCGAAAGTCCACCAGTTAGAGTTTTTCAGATTTCTCAAGCAGTCATCTCCTGGGCCATATCTAAGAGCAAACTGACATACTACCTCCGTCAGAGTAGTGAATCACTGAATAATGGTCTTGTTTGACCTTTTAACTATCTAATAAAGACCTTGTGATTTGATACTAAGGTTTCTAATCTTTTCTCATGATATTGACATGTCAGAATTTCAAACCTAACCATTAGAATGTTAAGTTTTTGGAAAAATAAACTACATCAACTTTAGGGCAAAAAAAAAAAAAAAAAGATGTGATTATGGTAAGTCAAGGAAAGAAACTTGAGGTTATAGAGTTCATTCTTTTTGAAAACCCCAAATGCTATACTTCCATTTATGGTACTCAACCAAAAGACAGTCCTCATATTCTCTAATTGCTGCTCATTCATGATGGGGTATTAACTATAAAAAATAGTGCATCTTTTTTTCATTTTTTTTCAAAATCGCATCTAATTTTGTAGGAATGGGAGGGAGAAGAGAATAGAGTATGTTAGGTCTCCCCCGTTGCCTGTTTACTTTTATTTTGAACCAAATGCAAGAATGCTGTCTTTCTTAACCCCTCCCTGAAGTAGCCCACTTCTAGACTCTGTATTTGTTCTGTCTTACTAAAAAGTAGCTGATATTATGCTACTGTTCTCATTCTCACCCAGAAACATAGGAAACATTCTTCCCTGAGTGAAATTTTTAGGTGGACAGCTATAAAGTAGTCAGTTAAAAGGGCAGTTCCTTTAGACAAAGATGAGACTCCAGTTGACCTACATGGCATTGTCCTACACCAAAGAATGTAATTAATTCCTTTTTTAAAAATTACTCTCTACTTTTCCATAACATTGCTATAAATTTGGAACCAACAGGGCTCCAATAGCTCAAGCACTGTTCAACGCTAATGATGTCTGGGAGATTCCGTGTTCTGCTTTCCATAAGCAATGGATGTAGTGGCTTTCTATTAACATTCCTAAACGTATTAGAATATAGATTATCACATGAAACATATCCGTCGGTCCATAAAGTTGCTAATGGCCGACCTGCTTGCAAGGCTAATGGTATTAATACATAGGCTTCCTGTGTCTTGGTGGCTGAATTGTTGATCTTTCCCGCTTGTGACTAATGAAAAGACACTTGAGTCTCTCTCTAACAGAGGTATGCAACACACTAGATTTTTTTTTAAGATTTTATTTATTTATTCATGAGAGAGAGAGAGAGAGAGAGAGGCAGAGACACAGGCAGAGGGAGAAGCAGGCTCCATGCAGGGAGCCTGACATGGGACTCGTCCCGGGTCTCCAGGATTATGCCCTGGGCCGAAGCAGGCAGTAAACTGCTGAGCCACCCACGGATTCCCAACCCTCTAGATTTATCAGAGAGCACCAAACCTTTATGTTTACTAGTTCTACATTGCAAAGGCACCTGGATAACTGTAATATTTCCTCCAAGGATAGCAACTACAGCACATTCATGAAAAGCATTATCTTTTCTCAACTCTCTTTGCTTCTCTTTTCTTCCGTCCCTCAACCATTACTCAAAGAACAACATTTCAAAACTTTCATCTTGATAGTATTGCAGTTTTGAACTTTCAAGAAATGTTCTCATAACCTGCAGATGCGGTCCAGGGAAGGTCACATGAGTTGACTGCAGTCACATGATCGTGTCACAGTATTAAATGAGTTTGTAAAACCCCTTGCAGTTCATAAAGTCCTACAGCCATTGTTATGCAGTATTATCACTAATCAGACGGAGTCTCTGGGAGACTTATGAATGTGCCCGAGATCATGCTAGACCAAGTGGCAGATCCATGATTTGGACTATGTCCTTGGAAGCCCAGTAGGTGATCTGGGCAGCCATTTTGTTCCAAAGAACAACTTGTTCAATAAGAAAAGTAGAGATTCTTTGAAGCCCACATGAGAAGACGATGATAGCATGTGATTGGAACACTGCTATGTGACAGTGTGACAGACAAGCTTACTCATCTTTAAATCCCTCTTCAACCAGACTATAACAAATGCCTAACATTTTAACATTAGTAATATATTCCCTCGAGCAAAGACTTATTTTTCAGGCATGTCCATGTTAAAATGCAAATATTCCAAAAAAGCAAAAATTCAAATGAGGAAGAGCGTCCATTTGTTAAATTTACTTTCGGTGCCAGGTGAGAAGAAATTGAACACATGCAGGTGAATGTTAAGTTTGGGAAACTCTGTTTTAAAGGTGTCAGACTAGCGGGAAGAACTGATCATTCTAGGATGGTTGGGTTTAGATTAAGTCACAGGAAGACTATAGCACTCGTGTGGCTCTCAGGCCTTGGTTTTGAGTCCTTTTATTAGTGTTTTCTTGACCAAGATAGGCAAAAAAGGACACACACACACTTATTGTGAAATTATTCATCTCAGGTGCTTTTCTTTCTATTTTGCCTGACCACTCTTACTCACCACCTTTTTTTTTTTATATATAAATTAATTTTTATTGGTGTTCAATTTACCAACATACAGAATAACACCCAGTGCTCATCCTGTCAAGTGTCCCCCTCCGTGCCCGTCACCCATTCACCCCCACCCCCCGCCCTCCTCCCCTTCCACCACCCCTAGTTCATTTCCCAGAGTTAGAAGTCTTTATGTTCTGTGTCCCTTTCTGATATCTCCCACACATTTCTTCTCCCTTCCCTTATATTCCCCTTCACTATTATTCATATTCCCCAAATGAGTGAGAACATACACTGTTTGTCCTTCTCCGATTGACTTACTTCACTCAGCATAATACCCTCCAGTTCCATCCACGTTGAAGCAAATGGTCACCACCTTTTTCAATCATTCTTTTTATATGTTTCTTGGCAGTTCAACTGTGCTGGCAGAGAAGTAGATGGCAGGAAGCAGTTTAAAGTAATTAGAGGCTTGGAGTCTGGATTAGGCTGGAAGAAGCAAGACCAAAGAAGGTATGTTGGAACCTAGCTGTGATGGAATTACCATACCAAGAATTCTTAATCTTTTCAGTTATATGCACATTTATATACCTGATAAAGCCAGTGGCTCCATTTCCCCAGAAAAATGCATATAACACGACACAAAGTTTTAAGTAGAATTTGAAAGGATCGTCAGCCACCTGAATACCAATTTTAAACTGCTAAGTGATCTGTGGAACTCATATTAAAAACTCTTGCACTGGATTCCGGGATTCATGATATAAGCCCATCAGTCCTTTCATTAAGGCAGTACTGGTGCCAAACATAATGCCTGTGCACATGGTAGGTCCTCAATAACTAATTTTTAAATAAACTACAATAATAACATATATATTAACAAGGAAAGAACAAACCACTGTTTTATGCAAAAGCATGCATTAATCTGAAGAAAAGACTGATGCTGTTGGCAGACAATTTCCTCTGGATTTCTCAGTGTTTCTGCATGGTTAAGGTTTATGAATAAACAGGATGCTTCACAAACATGCCTTAGAAGCTAGAGACAATATCTCCACAAAGATAGAAACCTCTGGAAACATTCAAGGTAGTTATGTCTTCTTCTACTCTTCCAGAGACAATGTTTACAGTCCAGGGTGGTATCTGCCCTTCCCCTGGAGAAGAGTGTTTACTTTGCAGAGTAGAAGTCTCTCTCTCACAGAAGAATGGTAGATGTGCCAGCCGCCCTATGTAAGTTCCAACTCTCATGTTTTAGGGTTCCTCTCTTATTCTGGAAACCCAGAGCGTGTAAAGGTAAACATCTGGCTCTCATTCTGTCACTTTGTGGAGGCTGGGGCATGGAGAACAGATGCCAAAGTGCTGTCCCGGCTGCTTTTTTGCTATGAGTAATACACCATCTGTGTGTCTGACCCAGGATCTTGTGTTTGTTTGTCAGTATATATATGTAAAATGATGGCAAGCTAACTTGTTATCTCATGGAAAGGGTATTACGGTCCTTTCACAGCTGCAGACATAACAGGAAGGAAGCCAGACATTAAGAAAGGAAATTTTGTATGATTTCACTTATATGACATTCAGGAAAAGGCAAAACAAATCTTACAGTGATTAAAGTCAGAGTTGTGTTTTTCTCTGGGGGTCTATCAACAGGAAAGGAAATGGAGAGAGTCTTCTGGAATGTTGAAAATGACCTATGTATGGTTTTGGGTAGTGATTACATGGGGATATAGAGATATAGATATTTAGTGTCCTCTTAGATTTGTATGATTTATTGCATATATGCTGTATATCAACAAAATGTTGCAGAAAGGAAAGACCAGTAGAATAATGCACTGTGAATTTCAGCCACTTAGGAAGGCAAGTCTAAGAAGATGGCATACAATTCCAAAAACTTTTATTGGGGAGGTTGACCCAACTTTTAGGGCCTATTATTATTGCAGAGAATCAGAGTGGGTGGGGCATCACCTAGTTAACTATATTCCTACCACCAAAGCAAGGGAATCTGGAGGGCTTGTATGATGATTAATTTTAGGTGTTAACTTGGCTGGGTCACAAGATGCCCAAATATTTGGTCAAATTTTATTCTGAGTGTTTCTGTGAGGGTGTTCTGCAATGAGATGAACACTTAAATCAATGGACTACAAGTAAAACAAAATGCTTTCTACAATGTGGGTTGGTCCCAACCGATCATTTGAAGGCCTGGGTAGTATAAAAAGACCATCTTCCAGAGGAAGAGAAAATGCTGTAGCAGACTTTCTTTGGACTTTATCTACAAAACAGGCTTTACCTGGTTATATAGCAGACAGCTTTCAGACTCGAACTGGAACATCAGCTATCCTGAATCTCCACCCTGCTGGCTCACCCTGTACATTTCGGACTTGCCTCCATAATTGTGTGTGTCAACTCCTTACAGTATATTTGCTTCCATTCTACTTTCTTTCTTTCTTTCTTTCTAGATAGATAGATAGATGATAGATAGATAGAGATATATTTATCTCCATCCTACTGGTTCTGCTCCTTTGGAGAACTCTAACTCATATAGCTTGTCAGCTGCCAAAGTGTTAGGCTACCACCACTATCACTAATTCCTTGGCCTTCTTGACTGTCATTTTTCCTCCTCACCTCTCAATCCTTACTGTAACCTACTTAAAGTCTATATTTTTCTTGTGATTTATTGTTTCTACTCATGCTTGCTTTTTACTTAAGTGGTAGGTGTGTTTAGATAAAATCATTAAAACAAATGTGTGGAGGCTATCATGTGAGTGGGGGTTGAGAAGGGTCAAAATCTGGGATGTCACCAAAAGGAGTTGAACATTTGTTTGGAAGTCAGTGTTTTTATAGACCCTTTAAATCAGTCTACTTCTTCTCCTTTGGCTCTTTCTTCTGTATTGTGTTGAGTTCTTTGTTTTTCTCTTGCTGAATGGGCTGCCTCTGCTGACGTAGGACGAGATATAGAATAATTTGGCGGTGGCTATTGACTGGAACATATAGTTCTTTTTGATTATCATGACCCTTTTATAACCACAGGCCCAATCTAATGTCTTTAGGAGGTATAAATTACAGAATATATTTTAAGTTACCATATTTAGCAGCAGTTACATTTTACATTTAATCCTACTTGGTCTAGTTCTAAATCTACAACACTAAACATATTTCTCAGTGTTTGCTTTTTTTCTCTTAGGTGACTTTTATACAGCTTTACAACAACCACCATTCACATAAAAGACAAGTTTTGCCAACTATTGTGTTCTCTGGCTCCTATGGTGATTGTGCTTTAAAGAAATTTAACAATCAGAGAAATGTCTCTTTAGATGAAGATGTAAGAGCAGCCATGGTGGCTGCTGACATTTATTGGAATCTACACAGAACTTCTTACCAATAGTGTGTTGAATAGTCTATTTTTCTGCTGGAAAAAAAAAAAATAGACCTCATTTTCACCAGCTCAGCAAGTGTGGATCTAAAGGTAATTTCTTGAAGCAGGTTTCTAATTTGTCAAATAGCCCACAGGACTATTTTGTTTACATATTCCAAATCCTTTGTGAAAGAGCAAGGTCTACATTAATAAATATAAATATAAATATAAATATAAATATATATATATATATATATATATATATATATATATATATATATAAATATTATGCACACTCACCGACCATAGCTCTAAGAATAGGTTGGAGGTCATAAGAATGCACCTTACGGATCTCCAAATGCAGAGAGAATAATTTCCTGATGGCCTCAAGCTTCTGTTGGCTGAGATCCATCTCCATATTCTGATTGAGGCCCTGCTTCCCACCGGCTGCTCCTAGCCACTGATTTGAGCACAGCCTGGCTGCTACTACATTCCTGGTAAACAGAGGGCTGCTTTGATGAGTGACCTCAGGAGCTCCCCCTGCTGAACGTTCCTCAGAACTGCACCACAGGTTAGCACCTTCCACCCTACCTTCCCACCTTCCTTGCTTCTCTCTCTTCTCAGGATCCAACCTCCAAGGTGGTCTGATGGCTTTGCTCATCACCCCAGTCGTCCTCCCCATTTCCTCCCACTGGCATTTCTCTTAATAAGTCATTTGCGTGTTTGATTCTTGACATCTTGTTTTTGATACCTGATTCACAAAGGACCAAGACTCACAAGTGTAGAGTGTGATGTATTTTACACTTGAAAATATTTATTGAGATGCAGATTTTTTTTAAAAAAAAATCTGCCTATAAAGAAAGAACAAACTAAGGGATAGCTGATAAAGGGGAGTAGACAAAAGAAGATCATATGAAAAGGGCTGGTGGAGAAACAGAATATCAAAGAGAGGAGAAAGAGATGAAGAAGGAAAAGCCAGAGGCCTCCAAAAGGGAGGTGGAGGCAGATACTAAAAAAGAGGATCAGATGGTAATTGTGATGGAAAGAATATCTGACTTTTCCTGTGTTCACAAACTTGGTAATGCTTCCAAGTTCCTGCTTCTCCTTCACCCCCGGGTGCTATGGATAAGGAGGTGGAGGAGGGGCACGAGGTGCTGAAGAGCACAGATACCCACGTAACACCAGGTCTTTCATCTCTGGTTATTCCTCATGTGGTGGATTCTTCTCATCTTGAATTCAAAATTGCTCTAGAGGAGGAACTGGTGTCTGCAATTTCAGATTTCAAAAGGGCAAAAATCAGAGCATTTCTTGGGGAGTTCTTCCAAGCATCTGACAAACTTCACGACTCAGAGATACACCTCTGTGATGACTGATCCTGTTAAAAATGCAAGATCAACAAATGAAGGGATGTGAAGAATTATTAAAGACTGAACTATAGCAATATTTTATTTTTACATCCAAAGGAAATGCAGTAGACCCACGATGAACATTTCGCTCTCATAATTCTCCATGTTCTTTATTCTGTTTTTGGAAAGGCTTCCTGTTTCTGATTTGACAAGCCATCTGCCTTGTTAGTTTTGCTTCCTTTCTCAATTTTGTTTTAACCTTTTAAAATAAGCTCTAGAAGCAGCCCAAGGTAAGGCAAGGAGAAATAATGAAGAAAAACATGTGCAAAGGGCTTTGCTGCCACAAATGTCCATCCCTAGTGTTTTTAATTTGTCAATTTGTTTTGCTTGATTGAAAGTCCACCAAATAGGAACATAATTTCTATGCTATTGCCTGTATGCAAATACAATTATTCACTATTTCTTAATACTAAAGTACAAGATAGCTTACTTTTAGAAGTCCTGAGGGAAATGCAATTAGATATTAAAAACAGTTTCTCTTTTCCAGTCGAATGTGTCTTAATAACTTTTATTTATATATCATTTTGTAATAGACAAAGCATTTTCATACGCGTCATTTGATACAACCTTCATATTTACCTACCCAGGGATTAAATCAGGTCATCATTGAGGATGTGGTTGGTGGATTGTATTTGGTCAAATTTCTACAGATTGTGCCAAGCGCCCCCTTCCCCTTGGTTAAACATTAAGTTTACAGGAATCTACACAAATTTCTGACTCTGTCCTACAGACCACAGGTGGAAAACTGACTTAGCCACAGGGAAAAAACAAACTTAACCTGCTCCTTCTTGGTAAACATTTGCATTTTAAGTGCTTTCAATTATCTTTGAAGTTCTCCATTTGACGTATCAGACTCCCCAAGAATGTGGGGGGTCAGGGAAGCATTATTTAGCATGCCACGAGAAGCCTTTGGCAAGTTGCTTAATATGTAAAGGCTGAAAAATAATTACTTTGGCCTCAGTATTAGCAGGTTTTTGTTCTATCCCCTGTGATCTATGAGCAAATTACTTTATTAGAAAATCATTAGAGCATAATTTGCTTCTATATGCTACTGACATCAATTCTCATTTCTTATAATGAAATACAAGTTCTCATGATATATTATTATTGCAAATAGTATGCTGCCAGATATTGATTCAAAATTGTCATTAACCCTAACACCTATGCCTTTCTTAAAATATGTATGAGTTTCCCAAGGTTATGTCACATTTAGGCCCTCTTCACCCTACTTAGACACTTTCTAAAGACGGACTGAGATGAGCCTCAGTGTGAATTCCCCCAAACATGTCTTATTTTGTGTTGTCTTCTTTTTATTCTTGAAAACTGGAAAACCCAGCTGAATTGTTCTGACCATTCTGAATGTGTTTCTTGCTGATACCGGCAATTCAGTCTGAGCAAAGGCAAATCATAGAGTTTCAGAGGTCAGAAGACTAAGGGAAGTGTATAATTATGTTAGCTAGAAGGAAGGCTTGGAATCAGGACTTTTAAGGAACAAGGATACACAGATCCCCAGAGTTCAACTTTCTGTTAGAATCCTAGTCTGGTCATCAAAACATGCCTTCACAGGCAAATGTATCATTTTCTCAGCTCAGTGTATGCCAAAACTTTTTACCCAGCTTCACTTTTCCAGGTCATTTTATCCTTGGTGGTAGATTATAGCTCTCAGAAAGCTGAGCCTAAGAACCAGTTCTAATGCTTAATGGAAGGAATTCAATGATCAGCCCTTAAATAACTTGAGAAACTGGAATGTGAAGAGGGGGAAAAGTTTATCATTTCAACATACACATTTGATAAAATGCATGTGGATGTGATGAGTTTGGGCAAAGTGGTTAAGTCTTTTCCTGTATATCCTTTCAAAGTTATTAACTTGTTTAAGGTTTAAAAATCATTTTGCACATGCCCCTTTTCTTTATTGGCTATGGTTTCACTTGGCTATAGTCAGGTTAAGAATCAATTCTCTTGCCCTCTTAATGATAGAGCACATTCAAGAGTAGAAAATAAGTCTTTAAAGTATCTGATCATCTCAATCACATGGGATTTAGTTGGTATTCTGCTTTGGAAAATCTTGAAATTCAGCAAAGAGTTCTTGACAATGTATTAAAATCTTTGCAGCCTCTTACAGGCAGTTTTAACTTCTATCTTACTTTCTTAGAAGCACATGAGTTTAGTCCATGAAATTTTTGCTTTTGTTTTTCATAATAGGAACCTGATATTTTATTTTTAATTTTTTAAAGATTTATTTATTTGAGAGAGAAAGAGAAAGCATGCAAGCTGAGGAAGGGACAGAGGGGGGAGGGAGAGAAGTGAGGGAAAGAATCTAAAGCAGACTCCATAATGAGCTCAGAGCCCCATGTGGGGCTGGGTCTCACGACCCTGAGATCATGACCTGAACTGAAACCAAGAGTCAGAAGATCAACCTACTGTGCCACCCAGACACCCTTAGGAACTTGATTTTTTAATGGCTTCCCATTGGGTCACTTGGTTATGGATATTATTAGATAGCATAATATTTTGTGGTTCTCAGACTGTAGATGATAGGTAAATGTAAGTATTCTGTATCTAATACTGTCTTTCTACAGAAGAGGAATGGGCATGATGATGATGAGCATCCAGTAGCTATTAGCTGAGCTGGAACTAAAATTTTAGGCTTTCTTACTCTGAAAATATTATCCACTCTACCATGCTGTCTCAGAAGCTTATCTCCTAGAAAAGGACTTGCAGGAACACTGGATACCCTTCCCTTGGAATCTCCTTTCTAGTCACCTTTTCTCCTGTCCTGGTTCCAAGCACCGGGGAGTGCCCAGCTGACGTCATCATGATAGATAGTTCTTTGTCTAGGCTACCCATTGAAAATCATCTGAAGAGTTTTGGGAAAAAAAAAAACATATATATATATATATATATATATATATATATATATATATATATTTAGGGCTTCTATTTCTAGCCATAATGGAACAACAGCCTTGAACTTGCTCTACTGCTGTAAAATAAGTATAAAACCAGACAGAGCATATAGGACAACCGTTTTGTTTTCGCATTGGACAGTCAGAGCCAGAGAACTGTGGTATTTGAGAGAGTGAAAAGTCAAGAGATGTGACCCATTTTTGCCTTGGTGCTCCTTCCCCAGCCTGAGAACAGGCAGGTGGAGCCCAAGCAGCTATGTTGCTGAGCCAAGGAGAGAAGATGGGGAGTGCACGTGGAGTCTGTTGATGCCACTGGGGTTTGTACAGCAGGACATGAGAGGAGGTGATTTTGCAGGTGGCAGTCCCAAAAGACAGCATGGTCTTTCCCTGGAAGAATCTATAAGAAATCTGCCCTGAGTGTTCAGGGTGCTGTCAGGTCTGGCCAAGCTGTTGCACAGAGCCAGAGATGCTTGGAACCCCAGAGGCCATGCACTGATGGGAGAAGTTACTGGGCTGGACTGGCTACACAAGGGCTGAATTGTGTTCTGGCAGGTAGTGAGATTGCTACTGTATCCCATCAGATCTATCAGATTTAGTTGTATCTTTTGCTAAACTAGATCTATCGTGTTTTATTTTCTTTGTCCAAAATTATGGTACTCCCTTTAAGGCACAGTCCTGACTGTCATTACATGGCCTCTCTGGGGCTCAACTGAATGCCCTCCCCACCCCCATACAAAGAGAACCACATCTATGCACATCATAGTCAACCTGCTGAAAACAAAAGATGAACAAAAAATCTTAATAGTAGCCAGAGAAAGAACACACATCATATCCAAGTGAACAATGACACAAATGATGGCTAACTTCCATTAGACATAATGGCAGCCATAAGCTTGTGAAACAGCATATGTGAAGTGCTGGGGAAAAAAAAAATAGTCAAACCATAAATCTCTCCTTCAATAATGAGGGTGAAATAAAAATGTATTCAGTTAAATAACAGCTTAGAAGAGTTGCCTGCATACCTGTGCCATGGAAAATGCTAAGGTAAATTCTTCAGGCTGAAAGTAACTGCTATCATATAGAAACTTATAAATAAGTTAGGAATTAAATTAATTAAATTATAACTAAATGAGGAATTAAGAGAAGTGATCAATATGTGGGTAAATGGTACTTCTTTAAAAATAAGACTGTTTCGGGCAGCCCGGGTGGCTCAGTGGTTTAGCACCTGCTGTTGGCTCAGGGCATGATCCTGGGGTCCTGGGATCAAGTCCCACATCGGGCTCCCTGCATGGAGCCTGCTTCTCCCTCTGCCTGTGTCTCTGCCTCTCTCTATCTCTGTGTTTCTCATAAATAAATAATTTTAAAAAAAATAAGACTATTTCCAGTAAAAATATTTACTGTGTGCATATAGAAATAAAGTATATGATAATAAAAGCACAAAAGATAGAGCATAGGTGAAATCATATTGTTATGAAGTTCTTAGATTTTGCCTAAACTAGTACAATATTAATTTTAAGTAACCAATAAGAAGTTCAGCAGGCATATTGTAATTCCTAAATAGCACTGATACATATATGAAAAAATATATCCAAACACAATAGAGTAAACAAAATAAAAAATTTTAAAAATACATAGCACAGTTACATATACAAATTAAAAATATATATTTATACTTCATATTCTTATATCCATATATATATATATATATATATATATATATATATACTAAAGAAAGGAGGGCAGAAGAACAAAAGAACCAAAAAGAGATAGGACAAATAGAAAACAAAAAGTTGGTGATATCAGTCCAGTTGTAGCACAACAATTACATTTAATATAATGGACTCCACAATTTCAAAAGCAGTACCTAACACTCTTTGCAACTGATGTATTTAATAACACTGATAGGTTGAAAATATAAAGATGGAAAAAGTGAACAATAAATGTAAATGGTGAGCATAAGAAAATTTGGCGTATTTGGTTTAATGTCAGATAAAGTAGATTTCAAGAAAAAGAGTATCACTAGTGCTAAACACTGTCATTTTAATTTTTTTGTATTTATTTATGATAGTCACACACACAGAGAGAGAGAGAGAGAGAGAGAGAGAGAGAGAGAGAGGCAGAGACACAGGCAGAGGGAGAAGCAGGCTCCATGCACTGGGAGCCCGACGCGGGACTCGATCCCGGGTCTCCAAGATCGTGCCCTGGGCCAAAGGCAGGCACCAAACCGCTGCGCCACCCAGGGATCCCCAACACTGTCATTTTATATTGATAATAGTCAACTCATAAGAAAGACATTGCGATCCAAATGTGCACATACCTAATATTCAGAGCTCTAAGGTAAAGCTCTAAAATGAAACCCAAAAAACCCTGAGAGAACCTAAGGAGAAATAGACAAATCCGTAATCACATTTGGAAATTTTATAACCTTATTTTATAGTTATAGAGAAATCAGACCCCCCTCCCCAATGGAAGAACATAGAGCATTTGAACCACATAAAATACTAACTCAATCTGATGGCTATTTATACAAGTACAGCCCACAACAACAGCATACCTATTTTTCTGAAGTTTTCAAAATAGAACTTATAATGAGTCATAAAATAAGTCCCAATAAGTTCAAATGATTGAAATAGTACAGCATATTTTCTCCAACAAAAGCAGAATATTCTTAGAAAACAATGATAATAAACTATTTAGAAAATTTGTATGTTTTTGAAAATAAAACAAGAAACTTCTAAATAACTCATGAACAAAGAAGAAATAAAAAGATAAATTAGGATATATTTTGACTGAGCAATAATGAAAATACAACATATCTACATTTGGGGGGATTCAACTGAGAGAGTGCTTAGAGGGAAATTTGCTTTATTTATTTATTTTTATTTTTTTATTTTTTATTTTTTGGAAATTTGCTTTAAATGCACGTGTGGTAAAAAAGAATTGTTTGAAAAAAAAAGAATTGTTTGAAGTAAAAAAAATCTAAGTTTATACATGGAGAATCAAGGAAATAAAAAGAGTAAACAGAACCCTAAGAAAACTGAAGGAAGTTAAAAATAATGAGAAGGGCAAAAATAAGAGAGAAAAAAATCCTAAAGTTTTAAAAGTTAGTATTTCATTCTTTGAGCAGCTTAATAAAATTGGTAAACTGTTTAAAAGATTGATAAGAAAAAAGGGGAACCTGCTAATTAACAATGTGAGCATCAAAGCAGATCGTACAGACCCTAAGAACAGTGAAGATATTAAGAACTTTATGTCAATACATTCAAGAATTTAGGTAGAATGGAATCATTCATTCATTCAAACGCACAACTTACCAAATCTGACACAGAAATGGAAAACAGAAAAAGTCTTTATATATAAAAGAAATTTAACTTAAAAAGTCCATTGAAAAAACTCAAAAAAAAAAAAAAAAGAAAAAGAAAAAAGAAAACTCCAGACCTTGATGGATTCACTGGTAAGTTCTTTCAGGTATTTAAGTCAGAAATAACATTAATATTGCAAAATATCTTTCAGAAAACAGAGGTGGGGGGAATAGTTCCTAACTCATTTATGAGTTCATCATAATTACAGACTGATATTATTCATAAGCATAGATGCAACAATCACTAACAAAATACTTTTTTTAAGATTTTATTTATCTATTCATGAGAGACAGACAGAGAGAGAGGGAGAGGGGCAGAGACAGGCAGAGGGAGAAGAAGGCTCCACGCAGGGAGCCCGATGTGGGGCTTGATCCTCCGTCTCCAGGATCACACATCGGGCTGAAGTCAGCGCTAAACCGCTGAGCCACCCAGGCTGCCCAACAAAATACTTTTAAGTTGAATCTTAAAATATCCAAAAATAGGATGATTTATTTTGTTTAATTGAGGCTTGTCACAAGAATATAAAACTGGTTTGTTACTCAAAAAATTTTCACTGTATTTCATCATGTTACTAGAAAAAGGAGAGAGATCTTATAGTCACTTTTATAAATACAAGGGAAAGCATTTGACAAAATTCAAAATTTATTCCTGAAAGGACAGAAAGCTAAGATAGGAGGTGAATTTGTCAATCCGATAAAGACTGTCTATGAAAAACACACAGCCAACATCACATTAAATTGTCAAATGTTTAGCACTTCCTCCATAAAATGAAAAGCAGCATAAGGACATTCATTCTTACCACTTTTACTCAACATTGTATCATATGTCCCAGCCAGCGGAATAAAGGAAGAAAATGAAGTAAAGGGCAGAAGTATTATAAAGAAAAAATAAATTGTTATTTAAAGATTTGCAGGAGAAGTTGCTTACTTTGGAAATCTGAAAGAATCTGCAAAATCTACTAGAATTAATAAGTAATCTGAGCAAAGTTGCAGTGTATGAGGGGTGAAAGATCAATATATTTCTATATTCTAAGAAAATACCTATTGGAAAATGAAGTTAAATAAAGATAAAGATATTATTCACCACAGTTTCAAAAAAATAAAATAATCCAAGATAATTTAACAAAAGAGATGTAAAATTTCTATAATTGAAAACTAAAAATATTGCTGAGAAATATAAAGGCTTAACTTACATGGAGAGAGAAGTCATATTCATGGATGGAGAGACACTCTATTACTAAGATCTAAATTTCCTCCAAATCAATCTATAAATTCATGCAGTTCTGATCATTCAAGGAATTCTGAATCTGATTCTAAATTTTATAGGGAATAACAAAGACTCAGCCAATACAATCCTTAAAAAGGAAAATAAAGTTGGAGCTCTTTCTTTTTTTTTTTTTTAAGTTGGAGCTCTTATATGCTTATACTACCTGATATCAAGATTTATGACTTACAAAAATGAAATAGCCAGGACAGTGTTGTAAGAGCAGACAGATAGATTAATAGAACAAAATAAAGGGTCCAGAAACAGATCCAATTGATTTTCAGCAAAAGTTCCAAGGCAATTCAATGTAGGAAAGAAAATCTTTTCAGTAAATAGTGATAAAAAACTGGATAAGTGCATAGAAAAGTAAGCTTGATCTCTTTCTCGTAACATACACCAGAGTTTGACAAATTTTTCTGTAAGAGGTATGATAATTAAAATAAATATTTTTAAATTGTGGGGCCATCTTTGTTACAGCTATTGAACTCTCTCATTGTAAGGCAAAAGTAGCCATAGATAATATGTAACCAGATGAATAAAACAGTGTTACAATAACACTCCATTTAAAAAAGAGCTGGTGACACAGACTTGGTCTGCAAGCTCCAGATCAACTCTTGCCATTAAAAAAAAAAAGAAAAAAATTAAGTGGATCACACATTTACAACATAAGCTAACATTGTAAAGTTTCTAAAGCAAAATGTAGATTATCCTTGCAAACTTGAAGTAAGCAAAGATTTCTGAGATGGGACACAAAAACTCTATAAAAGAAAAAAGTAAATTGGATTTCATCAAAATAAAAAAAATCTACTTATTAGAAGAAACCATAAAGAACATATAAAAGACAATCCACAGACTAGGATAAAAATTTAGCTAGAATTAAAAGCACTGACTACATCATCACATAAAAACCATTTGCAAACATTTGTCAATACTCATGACAAATACGATTAGTGCATTTCATTATTTGTAATTTTTTTTAAAGCACACTGCCCTTTAGCCTTTACATTAAAAACAAATTGCAACCTTGAATCCACAGCTTCCTTCCTCTACTCCCCTTCCTTAGATTATGAGTTGGTAGTTGTAGGTAAAGCCATAGCCAGTACCGACTTATGGGATCTGAGGGGACCAGTACAAAGTGAAAATGCATGGTACCCTTGTTGGGAATCATTAAAATTGTCAACGTGGCAACAGCAGAGCATTGACTTAAGAGAGGAGGTTTTCCAAGCATGGCCCTTTGTGACATCACAGACGGCATGCCCATGAAGTCAGCTCTGGCCACAGAAATCATACCTTTAAAAAGCTCTCTGATGATTCTTATGAGCAAATTGAGTTGAGATCCATTTGTAGCACACTGACCTGCAGACTCCCTTGGAGTGACCTGTAAACCGGTACAAATTTCAACAATTATGCACTTGACTGGGAGTTGACTCCTATTTCAAAATATTAATATACTATTTAATCAATAAAATACATTTTAACATTACCAAGTTAACATGCATTTTACTGTTATATGTGAATAAATTCTAGAAGCATACTACCTTATGATCAAAGGGAAAGCTTGCATGTAAAAAAGTTGGGATTCACTGCTTTGTTTATTACCTATGACCATGCCTAGGGATTTTCTCATAAACACTGTTGTCTTCTGTAGGCCCATCAATAGAAATGGAGTTCCTTTTCTACTAAAATGTTCACTATATTAAATTCCTAGTAATACAATTCAAAAAATTAACGGGTCATATCCTAATTATTTATTTTCTAATGAACATCTTTATAATTCCTACTTTAGCCAAAAGGCTATTGCAAAACCCCAAATATCCTAGATCAGCAGATGACAGGAAACTGGAAAATGTGTACTAGGAAGTGATTCAGTGACAGGAAAAGATAGCTCAAGAAAAGCAGTGCTCTAGGTTACCATTATTTAAATAATTTAACTATATGCAAGTTATTTATTTAGTAAAGAATTTGTTAGAAATGCTTAACAAAAGTATAGTAAAACTTCTATATGCTTAATGAAAGTTGAGTAAAACTTTCAAATGGCTAAAAGAAGAAAACCAGGGGATTAAGCATGTACTTTTTCCGTAAACACATTCTTTTTTTACTCAACAATGTGTTTTTAGCCATCTATGATATGTCTGGTTTTGTTCTGGCTGCGGGGATTTTATCAGTAAATGACAGCACCGGCCTGCCATGGATCTCACATGCCAGGCAGGGGATTAGGGATGGTTGGTAAAGCAGATGAGGGTTTCACGTTACTGAGTCTTAGTGCTCACAAAAATCATTTAAATGAAAAAGTCATACAAATATCAATCCAAGGAAAATAGAGTGAAGGGAAAATATGTAACAGCCAAGATAGGTTCATACATAATTTTGGAACTTCAAAAGTTTGAAAGAAAAGAATTTTGACTTTTGAGTAGTTCATCAAAATAATACAAATAAACTTCTTGGGGCAGATGAAAACTAAGGCAGGATTGCATGTACTAAACATTGGGAGCAGTGGGAAAAGTGAATCCTAGGAATAATCTATATCCTTTGAAAATATTGGAAATTCTACTTGTGTGACCTATAGCCTTGTATATTGGGGCTAACCATTGCAATGCAAAACAGATGAGGAGTAAGTGGTTTTACTATTTTCCCAGTTGAAAGGGTTTGGTTTTTTTTTTTTTTTTTACTGCCTTTAAAACATCTTTTAAATCTTAAGAAAATGTATATGGTATCAAAATATTTGTTGAGTGCTCACTGTATTGTAGGTACTATGATAACTTTTTCTGTCCTTCTGACTCATCTGTGAAGTAGTTTTATTACCTGAGAATTAGAGGAATGTTTACCCACAATTCCAAAGCTGGGAAATAGGAGAGCCATGATTCAAACCCAGATTCCAGTGACATGAAAACACTATTCCATATATCACATTTATATGCTCACCAGAGCCTGTGAGCCTGTTGTTGATGGGATACATTCATTTGTTCACTCAACAAATATTTAATTGAGCATCTACTATATATATTAAGCAAGTCTTTTGCAGTCTATCCTATAGCTCATTTAACCATCTTGACGACTAGAAGTACCTTTCTTTCTCCCCATCATTGTAGAGATAAAAAATTGGCTAAGAAGATGTGACTTAACAGAGATCTTGTGGCTGGTAAATGGCTTAGCCTGGTTTGAACTCCAGATCTGTCTTACTTCACAGTTTATCATTATATCAAAGCTTTTCATTATACAGATTTTTCCTGCTATCCCAGAGTGCAGTGTTCCCTTGAAAGTGTCTGTAAACCAAAATGGCATAAAGTAAAGAAGCAATTACCACTAATCTATTTGGAAAATTTTTTGAGTGTTCCCAGACCCCAAAAACGCGCTTTTCTGATGCCTTAGGACACATCTTGCTAAGGGATGCACAAAGTAAATGGAGATAAAGCACAGATGTTCACAGACACAGAGTTCAAAGCCATGAAGGCTGGATGCTGAGAAGCTGAGTGTGCTTTCTGAGGAAGGAGCTTGGCGGGGCCACTTTGCTGCTCCAGGTGCACGCTGCCTCTATAATGACTCACTGTAAAACAATGCTGAATGCTACTTTTGGTTTTCACATCCCTCCCCCCCACCCCTTTTAAAGTGGAAATCCTTCTCGGATTTCTTTTTGTTAGCAAAAATAGGTACTAGTGTAGGTCTTCTGTAAAAGCCAAGTGGCATAAAGTAAACGAGAAAAGCTGGCGATACACGTATCATGTTTCTTCCCACACTTGGATAGTGTTAAGGATGTAATTTCTCTTGTTGTCTTATATAATTATGTTTTGGATGACATCTGACATATTTACCATAACTTCCTCTTTGTGTGCTTGTCTTTCACACTTTTTCCTGTGTGGCTCTGGAAGACAAAGTCCATGCCTTGTCCATCTCTGCATTCCAGTGTCTGACACATTACCAGGCACATGGCTGTTGCACGTCACATTTCATGAGTGCATTTGATGACTTTTCCCGATTTAAAAATTATAAGAAAAGATAGGTGAATAAATGTTTCTGGAATATTGGAATGAGGTGTTTTTGTCTATTCAGTATCTGAAAAAGACAGACGCCTAGAATGTAAATTAGTAAGTCAAGCTCTCATCTTAAGAGAATAATAGAGTTGCAATGAAAAGAAATAGAGACTAGCATCCAGGTTGATTTCAAGACAGTGGTCCCAGGAGCCTGGAGATAAACAGGTCTCACCAAAAGGCAGTTTGCTTTGGGCATTTATAGGAAAATTTCCGAGGGACTTACAAAGAACTGTGGCTCTCCTTTCTTCCCAGGAGATGTGAGCACAAGGGAACGGAATGATGGAAGTAACATGCAGCCTGAGCTTTATGTTTCCCCTTCTCTCCGAGGCACTCATCAATTTTGCGTGCTATAAATGCAAGCTGGTGTCTCTGACTGAAGAGAAGGTGAAAAGGTGAAAAGGATTGAGGAATGCCTTTCAGTACTCTCATAAAATAAGAAGGCTCAGAAGGAGAAGGTTCTGGGGAGAAAGCAGGAATAGGAATGGATGTCAAAGGTTATAGCTATAAAAATGTAACCAAAGAAAAATAAAGTTCTTCTATTGCATGTATAATATTCTTATAGCAAGTAATTCTTGGCATACTAAATATAAATAGTGTGACATACTCTGGGGAAAAAAAAAGGAAAACTAAGGTGATTCACTAGTGCTGGGAGATGCAAATGTAATCTAAGTGCAGTGAACAGTAAAGCTTAAAGCAAAGATTGTAAAATGTTAGATTGTAAGCCCTTTGGGGGCAGAGACCATAATACAGACAATTTTCTATCTCTAGGAGCTTAAAACAATGCCTAATACATTAGTGCTCGTTGGATAAAAGAGTGAACATATACACAAACACGAACAGGAACCAGGGAGATTGTAGATATCTCTGAAATATAGCTTTGTTGCTCTCAAAAGGATTTAAAAGAAAAGAAGCAGGAAATACATAGATTTTTTTCCTGCCTGAGGAGATTATTCTTGATGACACTGATCAGACATTAGACTATTCCCATCAGAGAGAACCAGCCAACAGTTACAAATAGAAAAGAAACTAGTGAACTTGAGTGAGCAGCACCCAGTGTGAATGATGACAGCCTCGAGTATGAAGTCAGTAATCCGAAGAAAAGGGCACAGACAGGGAGAGCCAATATCAGAGGATCCCTCCAAAGACTTACAGTCCAGAGGCAGGGAACAGATACTAAAGGAAACAGTGGCTGGACTATGGAAGGTGCAAGAAAAAGAAAGCCGACAAAAGTATGCAAAAGATGGGATGTCCGAGGGAAGCCAAATTCAAGGGATTAACTGAATAAACTGCAAAGAGAGCTTGCAAATTTTCGTTAATGAATAAAAATTATAAAAGAAAGCAATGAATCCAAACAGAAAAATCAATATTGAGACACTGGACTGGGCAGCTCCTCTGATAAAATGACTCCCAGGGAGGAACCCAAATATAACTGATTACCAAACTATAGCTGATGGAAATAATGGGTTCAGTAAGTTTTTGAAGAATCAGTGGAACTATAATTAGTAGAACTATATGCCTATGTTCATCCACAGTGTGAATTAGAGTCAGCTGACCTCGCTTTGCCTATATGCATAGTACTGACAGGGTGAAGTGATTCAAGGACCAGTGACTGTTTTCAGGAGGGCATGGGGTGGGACCATGTCTCTCTGGGGTTACTTGACTCTCTAGTTATCTGGCAGAGAGGGACAAGGGCTTATATTCTTGACACTGAAATTCACTTAATGAATCTTCTTAATCAGGAACTAGTAGAAATTGGTAGATCTCTACTAAGGATGGTAGAGGTAGTTTATCAGGAAGCAAAAGTATGCAGTAGGATGGTGAGAACTTTTATCATCAAAATCCTTAGATGTTACCCACTGTTCAGGAGAATCAGAATTAAGGCTATCCCCATAAGAAACTTGAAATGCATTTCTAATAGGATAGTTACTATTTAAAAAAAAATCCCTTTAAAGATTTGAACCCTCTCCCAAGAAAAATGCACATAAACAAAAATTAACAAATAATTTCATGGGATCCTGAAAGTTTTTTAAAGTGCATCCATGAACACATGTAGATTCCATAGAATTTAGGTTAGGAAGCCTTACTCTGGTGACTTTTATGTCTTGAGAGAAAAGCCAAGGGACTTGGGAAAGAAGAGAACTTGCATTTTTGGCTATGTTTTAAATTTAGAGTTGTCACTTCCTAAGATATGAGAATTTAATGGTGTCAAAATTACAGTTTAACTTACGAGTCCAGGAAAAAAAAATTAAGTTTTTTGTAACATTGAAATAAACTTTTTCTGAACATTTAACTGATAGTTTTGAGTCTTGGGTAGACTAAATAATTAAAATATATTTCCTCCCCCATGTATTTAAATCCAGAATTCTGTTATATTAGAAGACAGAATTGAGTTATTTCAAAATAAATTTAAAATAATAAAATGAAGATCAGAAGTAAGAGTCTGGAATGAATAACAGAGCTAAGAAACATTGAAGACACTGACCTAAGGAGCAGTGTAAAGGAAACATGAAGGAAATTACCTTAAATGAAAATGCAATGATCTGACAGACAGAGATAGAGACAGAGAAACTCCAGGGTTTGCCTTATGTTCTTCAGACAGTTGATTTTCTGTAAACAGATTAACAAAAGGAAAGAAAAGAAATCCTATCAGAGATATCAAAATCAACACAGGAAGCTTCCATGAAAGCAGGAGAAAGTAAAATGTCCTCTTACTGTTGGCAAGTTTTAGATCCCCTTGAAATATGAGCTTCAACACCACCGACAGTAATGGGAACTCTATGTGCCCCTAGGGAAGGGACTCACCCAGTTGAGAGCCGCACCATTAAACACCTCAAACACCGTGAATTGGAAATGTGCCTCGGAGCAGGATCCACGGCCAACAGCCATGCAAATGCCCTCCAGTGAATAAATCTTGACTTTGTAGAGGGCCGATTGTCAGGAAAAATTAGGGGTCCATTAAAAATGTTCTGCATGGATCTGGGGAGCAGTGTGGGAATGATATGCATAACAGAAACTCATCTAGATGTTGTTGTTTCATATCTAAACTTCTAACAAACAAAGAGAACCCAAGTAGTTTGTTCCCCTATTCTGAATGTAATTCTGAACAATGTCAAAGAAGGTAGAGTTTCTTCAAACCATGGTGAGAGGACATAGCCAGAGTAGTAGAAACAAAAGCAATTTTCTTAAGCCTTTGTATTTGGTAATATACCAACAAAAGGGACAAAAATGAACTAGCCTCACCATAAACACTTTTAAACCACTGCAGTGGTGATAAAAAGTCTATGTGTTTGCTGAAATTCTAACTATCACTCCTCATTTTCATGGTGGATTAAGTTCCATCTACTTTGGTGTTTTGATTTTAGCAAGGTCGAACTCCTTGCCAGGAACCTCGGTGCAAAACTCAACAGAACCATCTCAGAGTGGTAAAGAGTTAGAGCTGACCTTGTGTGTGGGAAGCCATCCATACTAATTTCAAGCCCCTGGTCCCCTTACTGAAATAGTGACCTATTTATCCTAATCTCTAGCATTTAAAAGGTCAAAATTATATTCTAATTTCCTTGGTTTATACCAAATAGACACTTTGCTCCTTAAAAGGCAAACGTCTCTTAAAGAGAGAGTACTTCTTCTTTTATCAGTCATTTGTAATTTACTGTGATTAACATGTAATATCCTTTCCTGAAACTCTCTCTTTGTGGCAGTTACTATACTGGACATTTGCACGTACTACATGCAAGAGGATTAGCAAAGTGCATTTTTATTTCGTGGTGTAGAAGAGCATTAAAAATTTTTTTGTGTGATTTATGTTAACAGTAATTTATGTCAGAAAAAGCTGCTATTTTTAATGGATCAAGCACAGCCGACATCTGATTACTAAACCCACTGAAATTGGATTATTCATGATATAGCAGAGAATAAACTTTTAACATATTAATTGAAAAATATGATTTCTGCCAGTAATTGAGCATGAGTATAAAATATTCTCCAAATTCATTTTAAACATCTTTGAAAACACACATGGTTACATAATCCAGAGCAACATTTTCATGATGAATCTGCCATAGTTCTTCGTAGGTCTCTCTCAATTCAAGGAAAATAGCTTCTTACAAAGATGAGTGAAAATCGCAGCCCAGGGTGTCCTCCACTACTTGTTCTCCAATCTACTATATTCTACCCTTTTTATGTTATTAACAGGTTAAATTTATGCAAAAAAATTTCTGAGGCATTTGGAGTTTTAAAAGTATAAAGACTCAGAAGGCCACCTCTGCCTATTAATGTGGATATGTAGGAACTCCAGTAGCCAAGCTCAGCAGTGGGCTACAAAAGCAGGACAAAACAGGCATTTAGGGCTTTTCCTTAAATCCAAGGGGCACGTGGAACAGGAATCCCTATATTAGGTCCAGGATTAAGAAGACCTCTGTAGAGAGAGTGAGTAGAAATAGTACCTATCGCAGCATGCATGTCATGATCACCGTGAAAATGGTCACTGATTTCTTACAAAATGCAAGAAACAAAACATGAAATGAACACCATAAATGGTCCTATAACCATTAAGGAAATTAAATTTTAAATTAAAACTCTTCTACAAAAAATTTTTTCAGGCCCAGATGGTGTCACTTGATAATTCTACCAAACATTTAAAGAATTAACACCAATTTCACACTATCTTTTCCAGTAGTAGAAGAGGAGCACTTCCTAACTTATTTTAGTATTATGCTGATACTAAAACCAGACAAAGATAGTTTTTTAAAAAAGGAAAGAAATCAAAGAAAGCTACAGACGAATATCCTTCAGGAATTTAGAGGCAAAAATTATATGTAGGGCAGCCTGGGTGGCTCAGCAGTTTAGCGCCACCTTCAGTCCAGGGCATGACCCTGGAGACCCGGGATAGAGTCCCACGTCCGGCTCCCTGCATGGAGCCTGCTTCTCCCTCTGCCTCTGTCTCTGCCTCTCTCTCTCTCTCTCTCTCTCTCTCCCTCTCTCTCTGTTTCTCATGAATAAATAAATAAAATCTTTAAATATATATATATATGTAACATATGAATATATGTAATATATAAAAGAAAAACCGAGTAGGATTTATTCCAGATATGCAAGGGCTAATCCAACATTCGACAATCAATTACTATAATCTGCCATATCAACAGGATAAAGAAAAAAAAATATATTCATTATCAGTTGATGAAGAAAATGCAGCTGACAAAATCCAATAGACATTCATGATACAAACTTTCAAAAAACTAAGAATCGACGTGAATGTCCTCAAATGGAAAAGGAGCATATACAAGAAAACCTACAGTTAACATCACACTTATCAAAGACTGAATGGTTTCCACCTAAGACTCAGAAGAAAGTAAGAATGTCTGACCTTACTATTCTTATTCAAAATAGTATTGGAAGTTCTGGTGTGCACAATAAAACAAACAAACAAAAGACATTTACATTGGAAAGGAAGAAATAAACTCATTGCTATTTATAAACTATGTGATCTGCAGAATACCTTTTAGAACTAGTAAGTAGGGACACCTGGGTGGCTCAGTGGTTGAGGGTCTGCCTTTGGCTCAGGTCCTGATCCCGGGTGCTGGAATGGAGTCCCTCGCTGGGCTCCCTGCAGGGAGCCTGCTTCTTCCTCTGCCTGGGTCTCTGCCTCTCTCTCTCTGTGTCTCTCATGAATAAATAAATAAAATCTTTAAAAAAAAGAATTAATAAGTAAACTCAGAAAGTAAATGAAGAATATTAGATAAATATACAAAAAAAATCAATAACATTTCTGTAAAGTAACAGTAAACATTTGGAGACTAAAATTAAAAACATTATGTGATTTATAATTGCTCCAAAAATATAATACTTCAGTATAAATATAAAGACACATATACAAAATCTGAATTCCAAAAATTACAAAATACTGATGAAAGAAATCAAAGAAGACTGAAATAAATGAATACAAATACACTATTCATAGATTGAAAGTTAAGATGTCAATTTTCCCCAAATTGATCCATAGGTTGAATACAATTTCTATCAAAATCCCAACAAGTTTTTTTTAAACATAAACAAACTTACTCTAAAATTTATATGTAAAGGTGTTGGAGGTTAAAATAGCTAAAACAATTTTAAAAAAGGAGAATTAAGTGGTAAATATTATTTACCTGCTGAAAAGGAGAACAAAGTGCTAAGTATTATTTACCTGATGCAAAGTATAAAGAACCTAAAAATAGACCCTAACAAATATACCCAACTGGCTCAACTGGCTTATGACACAGATGCAAAGGCAATTCAGTGAAAAAGGACAGCGTTTTCAACAAATGGTGCTGGAGCAATCAGACATGCATAAGCAGAAGTAAACTTTGATGTGAGCCTCACACCTTCTACAAAAATTAATCCAAACTGGATCATATACTTAAGTGTAAAACATAAAGCCACAGAACTTTTAGACAAAAACATAGGAGCAATTCTTCATTAATTAGGACTAGCCAAAGAGTGCTTAGGCTTGACACCAAAAAAAAAAAAAAAAAAGGACAAGTTGATAAAGTGTATCTCATTAAAATTAGAAGCTTTTGCTCTACTAAAGCCCCTGTCAAGCAGATAAAAAGACAAACTACAGACTGGGTAAGAAGTATTGCAAACCACCTACCTGACAAGGGAACTGTATTTAGAATATGCAAATAATTGTTAAAACTCAATAGTTAAAAAATGTTAAAAATAGTTAAAAATAGCAGAAACTGGGCAAAAAACATACCCAGACATTTCACTAAAAAGGATAAAGAGATGGCAAATAAGTCTATGAAAATATGCTCAACATCATTAGCCATTGGAGAAATAAAAATTAAAACCAAATAAGATTTAGTTACACATCTATTGGAATGGCTAAAATTAAAGAAGAAAACAGTAATAACACCAAATACTGGTGAGGATGCAGAGAAGCTGGATCACTCAAACATTGCCGGTGGGAATGTCGAATGGTATAGCCACGCTAGGGGAAAAAAATTGGCAGTTTTTTACAAAGCTATGCATATGCTTCAAATGTTTATCACAGTCTAGCAATTGCATTCTTGGGCATTAATTCCAGAAAAATGAAACTTATGTTCTCACAAACACATATTCTTGAATATTCATAGCAGCTCTATGTGTAATAGCCCCAAACTGGAAACAATCCAAATGTCCTTCAAGGGTGAATGTTAAACAAAGCATGGTGTATCCATACCATGGAACACTACTCAGCAATAGAAAGGTGCAAGCTATCCAAACATAACTTGGATGGATCTCAAGGAAATTTGAATGAGTGGGGACAAAAAGCCAATCTCAAAATGCTACATACTCTATGATTCCATTATATAGTATTCTTGAAATGACAAAGGATAGAAAAGAAGAACAGATGAGCAGTTGCCAGGGATTTGGAAGACATAGGGAGGGAGGTGACTGGTGATAAAAGGATTGCCTGAGGGATTGTTGTGATGTTCCGAAAAGAGGTGATGACCTGTGGGTTGACTGTTGCAGTGGGCACCCAGATCTAGACATTGATGAAATTGCATAGAACTGTGTACATCCACACACATATAAATGCATGGAAAACTGGAGAAATCTTAATGAGGTCAGCAGAATGGAAAAACAAAACCAAACCTTGAATTTCAGACAAGACCGTTCCAAGACATTAATCAGTAAGAGTTACCACACTGGCCACATAACAGCACCAATCACAGAGACGCCTTAACACAAAAGACTTGGTCGGCTGACTCATTTATCGCAGAAGTTGTATCTTCAGGTATAACAAACCTCACTATTTGCGACTCTCATCTCTATCCTGAAGGTGCTTCCATTTCTTAGTAGTTTGGCATTTAGATAAGATAGGGAAATGGGCAGAAGAGTGAGTTAGTAAACTTTCAAAGTCTTCATAGCTCTTTATTCCACATTAATTCCTACATTTCACCCATGTAAGCAGAGCCTGGGTTACTATCAGCTTCCCATCCCATTCATCAAGTGTTTTTGAGAATTCCCAGAAGATATCTCATGCATGTCCATTAGTGGTCATTTTATTTTCTCCCTCTCCCCAGCTCCCCTGATTGAAATCTGAGGTTCTCGATGGCCCTGGTAGAGAGCACCTCATTATTGCTAATGTCTTCCTTTAAATCTTTGACATCTCTGATAAATATACTGTGTTCAGTGCCACAAATACACAAAACTAAGTGTAAAAGGAACATAGTATATATTGTTACTACAATAAAATCATGGCCTTCTTTCTGATTCTGCCACATTTATCACCTGGGCAGCAGAGCATATATGCTGTGACGCAGCCTCTAGATAGTTCCTTGAGCCTCTGCCCAGCGTCCCTCTTTGGAGCTTTGGTGATCAATACTGGAACTAAGGCACCTAGCTGAGACCTACAACTTACATAGTCTCCCTGGTGATTAGTACCCGATATTCATCCCATGCTGTCCTCCCCATTTTCGTGCAGACTCCATGCATCCATGAAAACCCATTTCTTAATTATTCTTTTGCTAAAACAAAATTTAGAATGCTTTCTGCACTTATCACTTTTGATATGTTCTTTCTTATGGGAATTGTGACAGGTACTTAAAATTAATGTTTTAATTTATCATTGCTAAGACTCTCTGAGGCATCATAGTATATAGAAATCTATTCCTCTAGGAAGACTATAAACACCAAGAATGGTGTTAAGATACCAGTGTAGTACTTTCTTAAAAATCCTTATTTAAAAAAAAAAAGTTGATTACCTATAAAATGAGCATATATCAAATTTATTTGGAGAGTCAGTTTTATTAGAAGCAAAATGATATAAAAGTAGCTCATAAGAACAAGTGCATAAATAATATATAATAATAATAATTAATAATAAAATCATGTCTTAGAGATAGACGGGATTTTTTTTCATAATAGCTTTATTGCAACATAATTCACACATCATGTAATTCACCCATCATATAATTCACCCATTTAAAGTATACCACCCAACGGTTTTCAGTATATCTAAAGTAACCCAACCATCACCTCAATCAATTTTAGAACATATTCATCACTCAGGAAGGAAATTCTATACCCATCAGCAGTAAATCCCTTTTCTCATCCTTCTACTCTTCTCCCCAGACCCAAGCAACAGCTATAATTTCTGTGCCAGTAGACTTGTTTTTTCTGGACTCCCACGTAAATGAAATCATGGAATATGTGGTCAGTTGTAACTGGTTTCTTTCACTTCGAACAATATTTTCTAGGTTCATACATGTTATGGCATGTACCAGTACCTCATTACTTTTTTATGGATATGAATATCTCTTTTTATGAGCAATATCTCATCTTATGGCTATATTGCATTTTGCTTATTCATCAATTGATGGAAAATTGGATTGTTTCCTCTTTTGGCTACTAAGAATAATGCTACCATGAACATTCATGTACAAGTATTTATGTGCAGGTATATTTTCAATTCCCTTGAGTATAGAAGTTCAATTACTAGGTCTTGTGAAACTCTGTTTTTAACATTTTGAGAAAGTACAAAACTATTTCCTAACTGACTGTACCATTTTACATTATTACCAGCAAGGCATGAGGGTTCCAATTTCTCTTTATCCTCATAACACTCATTATTGTCTTCTTTTTAATTATAGTCTTCTTAGTAGATATGAAGCATCATCACATTATGATTTTGATTTTCATTTCTCTATAGACTAATAATAATGTTGAGCCTTATTAGTGATGCTTCTTTATCATTCATATATGTTTATTTGATGAAATGTCTATTCAGATCCTTTGCCCATTTTTTAATTGGGTTATTTATTTATTATTGAGTTATAAGTGTTCTCTATATATTCTGGATACAAGTGTCTTGTCAGACATATGATTTGCAATTAGGATTTTAAGCATTGTTGAACATAATCTACACCTCTTATAACTGTGGAGACTGAAGGCTAGAACAATGAAGACATTTATTTAATGATGGCCAGTTGCTTTGGGACAGAAACAAAACTAGGTCAAGATATCCCTACTACCAGGTGTGGAATGATGCTGCCATCTTAAAAAGCAAAAGCAAAATAAATGAAAAAGTGTATCTTCCGACATTTTTATTTCCATGCAGCAGCTCAGCACTAACCTAATTTCTCTCCTGACCCATGAAGTAACGGGTCTAACTCCACTGACTTCTACATTAGGTATCACAAAAGAGCTCCTTTGTGAACCTCATTAAACCTTCCTGACCAAGGAGATCTTTTCCACCCAAGTAATACCTAATAGCATTTCCCAAGGTGCTTGTTACTGAGTTCTATTCAGCAAGAGATCCATCCTGATGCATATAAACCCCTTAAAAGGAAAACATGTATAAAAATAGTATATTACTAATGAAGATTGAATTTAATGCATAAGACCATGTGAGTGTTAAAAACCACAAACGTGGTGTTAGTTTTATTTCTAGGTGTTAAGAAATACTGTGTCATTAAAGCGTATGTGACAGTCTGGTTTGAAAAATATAACAAATTAAAGTGGGACTTCTCAAGAGGGATTCCTTTCTGAAAAGGTCAGCTATAAAAAAGGGAGAAAAAAAAAGATTTCTTACTCCCAGGATCACCAAAATAACATCATTTACTTGTCTAGATGCCTATGTGTGAAGTTTTACGGTGTTCACCACTACATGTAACAAATGTAGTTAGAAGACAATAAACTTGGAAAAGAATCAGTAACAATGATATGGGTATTAATAAGACAGAAAATTGAAAATTCTTTGCCCTTTTCCAAATACATATTTTACTTTGTTTTTAGGTCACTTTACGATAGAAGGCAAAATGGCTTTTAGAAAGTGTACTTCGTTGAATATGTATAACAGAGGTGTTTAAAATGTAATTTTTCCAGAAAATGAATGGCCCGCCACTCCTATGAAATTTGCAGGAATGTCTTTGATGAATGTTTCTCATTCTATGTACCTAATTGCCCTTCTCATGTATCTATTTTTAAAAATAGAATATAATGAAATCTATTTTTAAAGGGCCTCTATTTTTGCAGGCGACTTTTGTAAATTACATGGGTATCAATTGAAGAAATAGCTAGGACCATATTCTTATTTTAATAGAAGGGGTACAAATTTGCAGATGAAAAACAATGATAATGGATTTGTAGGACAAATTTGGGAGTTTCTCTGAGAATACCCCAGATCTTGTCATATCTTTTATAACACAGGTAAGACAGCTTCAGGTTGTCACCTCTGGGCTCAGAGGGAGCTCTGGGCTGACCTTAAAAGCTTCAGTCATGTTTGACTTTTAGGTTCCACTTTACAAGGTCCTAAAATCTTAGAGTGCTTCCCATTTAAATGATGCAACTGTTCCAGTCTCTCCTTATATCCCCCCTACTCATTTCTAATCCCTTCCCTGGTTCTACCTTGAAACCCACAGTGAGGGGCACCTGGGGGGCTCAGTCAGTTAAGTGTCTGCCTTCAGCTCAGGTCATGGTTCCAGGATTCTGGGATCGAGCCCCACATTGGGCTCTCTGTTCAGTGGGGAGCCTGCTTCTCCCTCTCCCTCTGCCTGCTGCTCTGCTTACTTGTGCATGCTCCCTCTCCCTCACTGTCAAGTGAAAAATAAAAAAATAAAATCTTTTTTTTTTTTTTTAAAGAAACCCACAGTGAAAAAAAGTTACTGATGTCCTAAGAGATGCCAATAGCCATTACTGCACCTCAGCCCATGAAAGCAACATTTTGGGGAAAGTAATGCATTTTCAGGACAATTTTGGTATAGAGGGAGAGATTGAAATAATTAAAAGAAATGTACCTAGAGATAATACAGAAGTTTTTTTTTTCCCCCTGTGGTAAGGAAAGGGGTTGAACTTTTGTAGAGAGATTTTTTTTTTAAGATTGATTGATTGATTTGAGAGAGCAAGAGCACAGAAGGAGAGGGAGAAGCGGATTCCACTGAGGGGGGTGTTAGGTTTTTTAGTAACTAAATGGAAATGAGACCGCCAAGGCAAGCGAGGGTCCAAGAACAGATTTTATTGCAGGCACCCTCGGGCGAGGTTCCACGACTCACGGAGGGAAAGAGTGAGTCGGGGAAGTCGCGCCAAGACAAGGTGGCAGGGGGTTTACATAACGTTGTAAGGCAGAACGGTTTCCTATTGGTCGGCTCATATGCAAAGGAAGGATTGCAACCCAACCAGTCAGAGTGACCCTCACTATGCAAAGGAAGGATTGCAATTCGGTCAGTCAAAGGTGACTTCCTCCTCTGGGGTTTGAAGGGCATTGGGTCCGGTTGGGGAAGTCCAAAGGAGAGGTCTAAGGGTCTGCGTCAAGCTGTCAGCAGGTCATTGGTCCATTGGCGTCCCAAGTGGAGGTAGTGACAGGAACTTCAGCCATTTTGGGGTATCCGCCATCTTGAGGAGTTTCTCTTCCCGCCTGGCCCCAACAGGGGGAGCCTGCCAGGAGGGCTTGATCTCAGGACCCCTAGATCATGACTCAAGCTGAAGGCAGACACCCAACCTGGGCCATCCAGGCCCCCCATAGAGAGATTTCTTAAAATGTATGAAAGGTTGTGGTGTTGTCTCTGGACTAGGAGAAAGAACAGAAGAGAAAGATGTATTCCTAGGGATGGGGGCGGAGGGGCTCTGCAATATGCCAGCAGCCTAGGACCCTCAGAGAGAGAAGCAAGCAAGGCATCTTTCCATCTTTAGGAGCAAGAAGAAAAGGGCAGCTGAGTTCTGAGTTTGACTGTTTGGTTAATTCCATTCTGATAGCCTCAAGTCTTTCCTGAAACTTTTTAAGCACAAACGCCTAGTTCAATAGGGCGGAGGGGAATAGGGCTGTGGGGATTCACAGAACGGGACAGAGGAATGCAACACAGGAAGCTGCTGTTGGAGGATGGGAGGAAATGCCCAGGGACAGTGTGGAGCAAAAGGCAACAGGCAATATCCAATTTGCATGAAGCACTCCCTCAACATTCTTAAAGATTCTTGGAGAGAGAAGACAAGGGATTTGTTCAATCCTGCAAAACTGGTGACTGGAGGGATTTTATTTGGGAATATTCGAAGAAGAAATAACCCAGAAAACAAAATGTCTGGGGGAAACTCACATGGTGTTTGTAAATTCTGGATTTCCATTGGGGAGCTCGCTCCGGTCATCACCTCACTTTAGCAATGCCAAGCAGCCATATGTTAGCTTCATTTCCAAGTGCAGTAAATAACAAAGAGGTGGACTAAAGCTGCAGATCCCTTTGTCTGAATTTTCTGATTTTGATTTTTATCAAATTATCTTGGAGATAATTCTGGGACTCGAGAGACTTTCTCAAATGGGTGATTTCATGGCACAGAGTTTTCTTTGGCCGGAGGAGCAGGGGGCTTCATGTAAGTTGGATAGACTTCAGAGTCAGCAATCTTAGAATTACATTAGAAGATAATTTCTTGCTGACTAAACAAAGCACCATACAATATGAGTTAGACACCGCCTCCGGGATTAAAGCAGCTCTGGTTGCCCTACTTATACAAAGAGAACATTGACCTTTCAACACTGACCAAGACAATGGAAGAACAGCTCAGCTGAAACATTTGCAATTTGCAGAACGAGGAGTTGGCATGGCTCCACGGAATGATCATTTGCTACCTGTCATGAATCTCCAAACACGACAGGATCTCCGTTCAGTTGTTTCTGTGGCTATCAAAGTAAACAGGTCAGATGAATTATTGATAGCCTTTGGATCAGCGAGGCACCATTGGAATGACAAATGATAAGTGCAGTAAAACTGTCATAGTCCTCATTCCCCAAATACTCTTCGCAAATTCCTCCCACCTTGCCTTTCTTAGACCACTCTCTGACTCAAAGGCCTTCCTCCTCTACAACCACTAAATTCAATTTATTTTTTAACTTCCATTCACTCTACCCCGTCTTACAGCTCTCCCATGAAGCCTTTTCCAGATAATCAAATCCACAATAATTCTGCACCCTTTTCAGCCCTAACTTCTAGAACTTCTGTTATTTGTAGCATTAATTAAATTACCTAAAATCGGTAAAGGTCCCATACAGCACCTAAAACATACTAATCACCTACCCTTCCTTTGCCCTCACCTCTCCCACCAAAAGTAAAGATTGTTGTTGGGTCAAGGATGAAATTGTTAGTCCTCCCTTACCTTACTACCCTATGGCACTTAGCTCAGTTTGCCACATGTGTGTACTTGAGCTGTTAAGAATCCTACGTCTTAGCTTTTTTCTTCTCTTATACCTACCAATAGTACCGTGCCCTTAATAGGCAGAGTATTTTAATTTTCCACTTACTAGATCTTTTAGTTCCACTATGCTGCTGCATTACAGAGAAGTGTTGAACTAAATGTCCTTATAGATCAGTATCATACAAAGGCCCTTTTCTTCATCTGATGCCACCAGTGGACTAGAACAACTAGTGAGTAATGTGAACATTGGCATTCACTTGTGAGCTATGTCCTTGAAGTATAGAGCCCTATGTCAAGCATAAACCGTGTTTCAAGTATGTATTTAACTTTCAGGTATATTTTACTCAAGTTTATCTCTATGTTTTTAATGTTGGACCTTTGGGAGTAAGCTTATAAACCCTTACAAAAAAAGCATATTAAAAATTCCAGGACAGTAGATCTACGGCAATGTCACACTTAGTCCCGAGAAGGACCTCTTCAGAAGCTTCCGAGGGATTCCAGCCAGACCAGCGGTGTCCTCTTTTATTCTTAGTTAAATGCTAAGATTCATTGGAGCTAATGGGGTCAGAAATTCCATTATAATCCGTTTCTATCAATAACCTGAGTGGTGAGTCACTTTAACTAGATGGTGAACAAAAAACAGGGGAGAAAGTACTGTTGCTTTCTTTATTTTTCTCTTTCTTTTGTTCTTTCTTTCTTTCTATGATTTTAGTTATTTATTTGACAGAGAGAGAGACAGAGAGCACAAGCAGGGGCAGGAGGAGAGGGAGAAGCAGATGTCCCACTGAGCAGGGAGCCTGATGCAGTGTTTAATACCAGGACCCTGGGATCATGACCAGCCCAAGGTAGACGCTCAGCCTACTGAACCACCCAGGTGCCCCAGACTGTTTCATAGAGAAGAATCTCCATCCTCCACCCCTAGTTCGAACTAAATATTTTAAAGAAATCTTTTAGAGCAGAGAATTTGCAGAATTCAAGACAGTACTGTGTTTCTTTATAAACTAACAACATTTTTTTTGCCACATTTAAGGAACTAATTTTAGTTATATGTACACATAGGCTTAGTGAAGTAGAGCAAAAGAAAATTATGTACATGTATGTCTGATTTGCCAGAAAATCTAGATCATTCACATAAAAAAAAAACCTATCAAATTTATTGGTCTTGCTCTTGAATTTTTCAGATGATGAAATTTGTGTAGACTGGGGCTTCATAAAAAAATAAAAGGGTACAATTCATCAGCTGCAGAATAATTATAAAGACTGAGAGTCTCCAGGTATAAATATCAGATGGGAAGCTTCTAAATATAATTGTACTGTTTCAGCCTCATTGATATTCATTGATTAAAAAATTTTTCTTCCCCTTAAATGGTTCTTCTTAGCTTATATCCCTCTGATCTCAGATAATGTTATTTGCCTCCACTGATCACATGTTCTCACAATGCCATCCCTCCAAGTGTGCACCTGCCAAAGCTCAGTTAAGGGATTTTGGTGCCTCTGCATTTTGTGTAGCATTTTAAACCTATTCCCTGCTGTAGTCTCTAGACTTTGGTCTTTGGAGGCACATTTGTTGATACACAATTGAATAATGACACTGAGCAACTGCTTTTCTAGAGAATGCAGCCTATAACAGAATTTCTTAAATTCATATTTTCAGTTATTTGCTACAGAGACATACAGATTCACTTTATTACACTCTATTAACTACCCCCAACCATGCCTTTGGCACTCTAAAACCTGCTTAGCAAAAGAGAAATTACATCCATACATTTAAACTCTCAGTGTACTAGGGAGTTTCCAAGTATAAAATGCATTTTTTAAGTACACCTTTTAAAACAACTAAAATGTGGCGAAATAGTCTTTGAAATGCAACATGACAGATGGACAGAAAACTTTACTAGCTTGATGGATGGGTCCTTTATTTATTCCTCTGTGAATGGCTGCTGATCATAATCACGTTTATAGCTTGACTGCAACAAAAAGGATTATTTCTTTTGTACTGGAATCTCAGGATGAGCATATTTGTTCAGAGGATGAAGGGACCAAATTAGACTGAGCTACTGGGGCATAATAAATTCACAGCAATCACAAGCCAGTGTTCTTTAATTCTTAAGACACTATCAACTTTAAATATTCTGATCCTCTCATAGTTAGCTCGCTTATCCTTTTGTCCTTATTGAATTAACTGCCTTTTCTTTTACATTGTCTCCTGAGGGGACCTCATTTTAAATCTTTTCAGTTTAATTCCATTAATTGGCATATTGTCTGGTCTCATGTTCTCCTCCTGGGTCTTGAACTTATGTTCCCCTCAGTTCTTAAACTCCTTAGCTATATTTTGCAGCTTTGAATGACAACTTGCTCCATCTGTAGACAAAGCATGTGCATTCTTATCTTTCACTTCCAGGCTAATGTTTAACAATGAATTCACGGTCCTGGCAGTTTATCAGCCATTAAGTAAGCCCAGGCGCAGAGTTCCTTGATTTTAAAGCCATCATACTGAAATCCAGGGGTATTGGTTCACTAATTTGAGCATAATTTAAGAGCTAACAATTCTAAAGTATGGTAAATGGATCAAAAGTAGATATAATTTGACTTTCAGGCCCTCCCATTTAGAACTAAAATGGATCTAGGGTCATACTACCTTGGGTTTATATTCCATCTTCACCGTTTATTCGCTAAGTAATCCTGGACAGATACCTCTCAAACCCTCAATATTCTCTTCTCTAAAATGGGAGTGAAAAGTAAAATTCACTCCAAAACTTGATGTCATGATGAAGATTTCATGGGATAATGTTTGAAGAATGTTTAATATAATATCTGGCCCATGATAAATAATCAGTGGTAACTCTCATTATCATTACGACTGAAGTTCCATTTTACCTATGAGTGGCATATTATATCCTTACTGCAAAGTACATCTCAGTGTTGCTTTATCCTAGATTTCGGATTCCATGTGGAGCATGTCACCTTGTGAGATAGGCTTTGTGCAACTTATTTGTCATGCATTCTATACCACCATTGTAATCATCCTCCTTTTAATTAAACCGCTGTTCTCTTAAATAGACCACATCAGACCTCTTTACATAAAAACACAGTAACAGCACAAATGCCTCCCTCCCACACAAAAGTTGGTATCACTATTCATCAACAGTAAGTGTATGAGAGGGACACCTGGGTGGCTCAGTCAGTTAAGCAACCAGCTCTTGATATCAGCTCAGATCATGATCTCAGGGTCCTGGGATTGAGCCCTGCATTGGGCTTTGTGCTCAGTGGGGAGTCTGTCTGGATTTTCTCCCTCTCTCCCTCTTCTTTTGCCACTCCCTCCACTTTCAAGGTCTCTCTCTAAAATAAATAAATAGGGCAGCCCCCGTGGTGCAGCGGTTTAACACCGCCTGCAGCCCAGGGTGTAATCCTGGAGACCCGGGATCCATCTGGCTCCCTGCAGGGAGCTGGCTTCTTCCTCTGCCTGTGTCTCTGCCTCTCTCTCTCTCTTCTGCCTCCCTCTGTGTGTGTGTGTGTGTCTTTCATGAATAAATAAATAAAATCTTAAAAAATAAATAAATCATTAAAAAAAACAATACATGCATAAGAAATCAGAATTTACTTTCAGCTTATTTTTATGAAGAGACCAAACTGGAAGTAGTTCCCCACAGGAGATAGAAGCAAGATTATGGAGCTAATTTGAAGGGGAAAGCTTAGGGGAAGCAAGAGGAGAGATGAATCTATCTTTGAGCCAGTCTTGATTATTTGTAGGTGATAGGAAGAAATATTAAGTAATATGTACAGATCATAATGCCCACCTTCACAATATTCCACTTAATAACTGGACGATCCCATTGGATTCAATTATCAAATACTTTCAAAAAGGATTTGGAACATAACCTGACATATTTCAGAGAACAACCCACCAAAGAGATTGCTTGTTTAGCCCACTGATAATTATTAAGTGCATCATTAATTATATATTTAAAAAGGATGCTAACCTGTTTTTCATCACTCAGACCATAAAAATGATTTTAGGATAGTATCTCTAAGAGTTTATATCCTAGATGGATCAAAACGCTCAAGAACTCCAAACTCATCCAAATTCCTAGGGACTCTCTGGTGATGGCATGGGATGAAAGTACATTGATAGAGCTGTTTAAGAATACAAGTGTTCTCCAAATTTGAAAATTTAGAGGTGGACCATAGTTCAGTTTATCATGGTTCAATCTTATTTCACCTCCATTTCTTCTCCTTAACATATGTCTTTCAGTTTAAAAGCAAGAATAGCAAACAATGAATTCAAAGGTTTCATATCATCTACTTAGAAAATCATGCACTTTTGAATTTATAAGTACAAATACTTGAATGCAACTGAATTCTGGCCCTCAGAATCATATTAGATAGTCAGCTTCTTACCACTCTATAGTAAGACAAAAGCAAAACAACTTTCATATAAATATAGGGACTGTAGAAGGAATAAATAGCAGTAAGTCTATCTCAGGGCATTTATTTCACAAAGTCAAGTGACAGAGCTAATGCAATTAGCATGTAAGACACAAATCTCAGGCAAGCTAGTCACCTTGATTTTATTTCAAATCCTGGAGGTCACCTTAACATTACCCATGAGAGGGTCCTATGTGGATAATAAAGACAGGCAAGAAAATCTATTATCATGGTTTATAGAACAACCTTCAATGCATCAGAAAGGCCAGACCAAGATTGTTACCTTTGGAAATGAAAGAAACAGAAATAACAAGCAGAGGGCTGGGGTTAAAAAAAAATGCCATGGAAGCAAAAATTATAACAATTAAGATTCTGCCTGGATCTATGTAACAGAAACACAAATAGTAAGTCTTAACTGACTAGATGTTTATTTTTCTCATGTGATGGCCAGAGTAGGGAGCCCAATTGTTGCATGGTGTGTCTACAATGACATAAAGAACCAGATTCCTCCTCTCTTTCAGCTTCTCCCCTGTCAATGAACAGCTCTCATCCTCTTCATTGCAAGCTCTCTGCTCTATCCCCAGGCATCCAACCCTCCAGATAAAATAGTAGGGGAGCAAAGGCAAAGAGGAAAATGCAAAAAGCTACCTGCCCTTTTGAATATTCCTTTTCTCACAAGTTCTCCCACAAGTACCACCCGGAACTTTCACATACACGCTGTATGTTCCTTGGTGGGTACCTAGGAAGCCGAGTGATTTAGTTAGGCATAATGCTATCCTATAAAATAATCAGATTCAGTTTGGGGAGAGGAAGAAAAGAAAAGCTCCGCACAGGCAATGAACACTATCAAAAATGTTGTTTGTCAGCATTTTTATTTTCAGTGAATGTTTTTAAATTATTTTATAAGCCATACCATGTGAGTAATAGATTTAGAGACACAAATGAAAGGAATGTGGAATACCCCAATTTACTCATCTCTAGGAATTAACTGGTCCTTTAAAGAGCAACTTAAATGATCAAATCTCCCTCCTCTCACTCAAACCTTTGTCCAATACCTTCATTTTCAAGGATACCTTCTTTGATCACCTTATTCAAAATTATTACACCTTACCCTACCCTGTTCCTTGCCTTTATTGCACTTCCTATTCTTTCCCTTTGCTCCATTCCCCACTTTATTATCTTCTAATGTTCTATGTGACTCTCTTGCTTATTGTCTAGTTCCTCTTCCTCTTAGAAAGGAAGCTGCATGAGGCAGAGACTATTCTTTTTTTTCTCTTTGGTTCACTGCAATCTAGGTAGTTCTGGGTGTAGAGTTCATGCTTACTACATATTTCTGAATGAATAAAGGAATTACTGACTAGATTACAGTGATTACTGTAATACTCTTATTTTCAATGAAGCAAAGACAAATCTGAGACAATCTGAGACCTTGAGTATCCTTGGTATCTTGAAACCAAATGATGTTGCCTTTTTCCAGGAGGTAGATGATGCCAGACTCTGGATGTTCAGAGGGCTGAATTCAGTTAGATGATGTATTAAACCTATGAAAGTCTGTACTTTTAAATCCTGGTTTAGAAAATCATCTCAAAACACGAAACTTTTTAAGAGAATTCATATGTAATGGATGCTTCTGGAAGGTTTTGTGGTTATGAAATCTCCAGAAGCATTGTGCATTCAGTTTGATAACTCATCTGAACTTGACCTTGAAGAAAAGGGCATATTTTAGACCATCTAATAAATAAAATGTACCTGCATTTAAACTTTTTCTCTACAAAGATGTTAAAAGGAAAGGTTTCAAAACATAAATCCAGCACCCAAGTGAATTGGCTGCAGTTTTATGATCAACAGTAAAAGCTGTCACCTGATTTGTCAATTATACACAAACTAGAAGGTCTTCAAGGAGGTCTCCACACAAAGGACTTTAATGACTCACAAAAAGTCTACATTAGAATATGTGTCAAGAAACAGCTAATTAATAGGTGCCTGGGAAGGAAAGACTGACATTAATGTAAATTAATGACATTATGGAGTATGGTGACAATCTGCAACTGAGGATTTACATAATCAGTCATTATAGCTCCCCGTTGCATACCAGGTCAATAATGTGCAGTTTTAAGACATGCTAATACATATTTACTCATTAAGCTACAACGCCTTCTAAGAGAGAGTGTGGGTCTCTGGTTGAATTAATTCATATTTAAATTATAATAGCAGATAACTGCTTCACAGATTGAAAGTAAAATACATAAATTAAAAAATGTAGATTCAATACAGGTCATGTAGAAGTCTTTGTGTTTCTCATTTGTATTGTAAAGACAGTTTATGAGCTACTAAAACATCATAATTAGAGGCTCAATTGAGACAGGGTCTTAGATCTATATTTGCCTTGGATTACCAGAAAAGATGATGCAAGGTATCCTTGGCAAGCTTGGAGGAAGCAAAGGGTAGGACATTGAGAAGAAGAGATGAATTTGTTACCTTTTATTCCATCATAAAAGCACAGCAGAGTCTCAAAGCAAAATGTTAACTGTGATGGAAACAAATTATCCCAGGTCCTAGGTATTCTTTGTGACCCTTAAAAGTGAAAAATCACTAAGTGATAATTACATTGGATACTTTGAAGTAACTAGTCTAACATATATATATAATTTTTTTTGCTTCTAAATTAGCACAACCTATCATGAAAATTAATGCAAAATGAGGCTTGCTACTTTGATGAGGCCAATCACATTGACCTACTTGTTTATACAAATCCAATACTTCCTGAACAATGTTCTGGGCAGAGACGCTTACCTCTACTTATTGCGATAGTGGATTTCTTGCATGCTGCAACGTTTTCATGTTCTCAAAGATGTCAAGGGGCTATGCTTATGGCAAAGACTTTACAGCCCAACTCAGAACACGAGAGATATGGTCCCTCCATATCATTCTGCTGGTCACTGCCAAAGTCACTTATACATAGAGAAACTAAAAACACCGACTTACCTCATTGCTAGTGATAGAGGTCAAACTCCTGCTTTTAAAACACACGTGAGATTAGGTAGATTTTTTTCTTCAGCCAAACAAAAGGTTTTTGGGTTCCCAAATGGCTGTATCTTTTTGAATGAATGGCCTCTCTGTTTTAGAGAGGTCACAAAGCCCAATGTGGGGGCAATTTATCATATCATGATGCAAATGCCTTTTAAATCAGCTGCGAGGCAATGCTGTCACAGCATTTGGCTGCACCAACACTTCATTTAGGGATCAGCATTAATCCCTCATTTGCATGGACACTGACTTCTCTCTTCAAATGACGTTAATAGGCATTATAAATCTACTTTTTACTTGCTAGCACTATGCCAAGTTATAATGCTATGGGAAAGAATTACATGGGAATTGCTTTGGACAGCCAGCCTATGTGTAGAGTCAACATCATTCAATGTCCCTGCCAGTCAGAATTTGGTAACTCAACGTGGGACACAGAACACACAAAAATAATAAAATTTTGCCAAAGTTAAGAAAATGCTAATGCATAAAAACAGATTATCTCAACTGACTGTGGTTGGGTAAGCTAGTATAATATGTCTTCTTATTGTCTGAGACCTTCAAAATCTGGTCCAGAGAAGATTCTTGAGGGAAGTGATAAAATGGAGTAAAACGTGTGATAATAAGTGACTTATAGGGAAAAAAATGTGGGATCGACAGCAATAGATCATTTAAATTAGTAAATTCCATAAATTTGAGATCTGTGCCCTGGATGAAATTGTTGTAGTCCATATTAATTAGCCATTTTAAACTGCGATGGAATACTTGTTTAGGACCATACTTTCTTAACAGATAGTTGAGAAAGGAGAATAGGTAGATTTTGGCCTAATCGCCACAGAAACTTTTTATACCAGCATTGATGTCGCTAAAAATGAATCACATAAAAATCAGCTGGATAAGCCATTCACAGTGATCGGCCCCTGTATTAGATAGTCCTTTCTATTAGAGTTTGGGGGCATTTCACCCTTGTCACACTTCCATAGGGTGTACCTTGCCTGAAGCCTACTTTTTCAGAAAGATCTATTCTTTCAAAGAGGTGTAAGGAGGGATGCCTGGTGGCTCAGTGGTTGAGCATCTGACTTTGGCTCAGGGTGTGATCCCGGGGTCCTGGGATCAGGTCCCACATCAGGCTCCCCACAGAGAGCCTGCTTCTGTCTCTGCCTCTAATAAATAAATAAAATAAAATCTTAAAAAGAAGAGGTCTAAGGAGTAGTTCTCAAAATCCACGAAGTTTCTATTTCCTGGTTTGATGGGGTAGTTTGTGGCAGGCCAGCACACACACTAAGAACAACTAGAAAAACTACATAAAATACAAAAGTCATCATTTGAAAGGGGTGAGACAGGTCCCTAAGCAAGGAGGATAGGGGGAGTTAAGATTTCATAAAAATAACTGCAATCTGTAGTGAGTTTTGCTTGAGAGACACTTGGCATTTCTGAGTATGGGATAGAGACAGATCTAAGATCTATCTGGGTAGAAACCTCCTCCTGCGAAGAGAGAAACCAGGAGGGCTTTTAAAGAGCTTATGGGTCAGAGTGAAAAAAATTGGAAAGCGTTGAGTGGCCTCCAACTCCTGACAGTTTTACCTTCTCAAGTCACTTGCTGAATTCTGAAGGCACAAGGTATAAGGGAATAAAAGGCCAAGCCACAGACCTCTGAGGAACAGAGTGGAGTTTTCTCATTCTTATCTTTGCAAAACAAAGATTAGAGTTCAGAACCTGTCAGAGGAAAGGATGTCAAGAAAGGCGCCGGGCTCTTATTTGAAAGCCATGGAGTGCTATGAAATATGAAGGAGGTTGAACAAGACACAAATGGATTATGACCAAAATTACAAACCAGTTAACTGTTTCTTGATTAGATTAAGGTGATTAGCCCTTGAACCCCACCTGTTGAGCACAGGAAACTTTTATTCCTGTTTAGTAAAAGGTAATATCATTTGTAGCCACTGTAGTTATTTTATACAGAATGTCGATTATTCCATATAAACAAATACTAGAAATGCCAAGAGACAGGACCATATAACCAGGAGAAAAAAATAGAGGCTCACAAGTACCTAGATATTAAAGTTACCACACAAAGATTTTTAAATAAATATAATTAATATGTTCAGGAAAACAGAGGAAAAGATAGAAAAGTAGATGAAGAGATCATTTCACCAGAGAACTAAAATCTTAGAATCACATAATAATTCCAGGCCTGAAAACAATATCTAAAATTAATTAAATGATTTTACAGCAGCAGACATAGCAAAAGACATGATCAGTGAACTCGAAGATGATGTCAAAACGTATCTTTTACTAGCATTCCTAATCAGTGCAATAAGGCAAGAAACTGGAATAAAAGGCACAAAGATTGAAAAGGAGAGTATTCAATGCTCATTAACTGCAAATAACATGATTGTGTACCTAGAAAATGCAAAAGAAATTTACAGGCAGCTGTTAGAATTAATAAGTGGATTTAGGAAGGCCACTACACACAAGGGATTATATAAAATTAAACTTTGTTCTGTCATATCGGCAACAAAGCAAAAGAAAAAACTTTAACATTTTACACAGCACAAAAACATACAATATATCAGAATAAACCAAATGAAAACACTGTAACTCCACAGAAGCTATACAGAAATTTTCAACTCAAGTAAATGAAGGGATATATCATGTTCATAGATTAGATTCATTATTGTAAAGATATATTTCAGGTTAATTTGTGGAGTCAAAAAATCCTAATCAAACTCCGAGTAGTTTTGTGGTGTGTGTGTTTGTGTGTATCTTTGTGTGTGTGTGTGTAAACTAACAAGTTTACTCTAAACTGTGGAAAATATGAAGGCCTAAGAATGGTTATGAATATTGAAGAGGAATCTAAAGGATTTACACTGCCAGATTATCAGATTTTTTATACAACTATAGAAATTAAAATAGTGTGGCACTGGTACAAGGTTAGACAAATAGATTAATAGAAGAGAAATAAAATAGAAAGCCCACAGGTATGTGGCTGCTTACTTTATTACAATAGCCTCATTGCATTACAGTGGGGAGAAGATGACCTTCTTTCCTAAATGATGTTGGGACAGTTCAATATCCATATCCAAAAAAGTTAATCTCTACCCTTTATCTCACAGTACACTCAAAAATCAATTTCAAGTTGATTAAAGGTCTAAATGCACAAATAATAAAGCTTCTTCAAGATAACATAGGAAAATATCTCCTGACCTTTGACTTTGGGGTAATCTGGAAAGACAGATATCATTAGAAGGATCTGGAGAGAGCTCTAAAAGCATAGAAAGCCCTTGTAAAACTGGCTGCATGACTTGTCTAGATACACAAGGTGTCAGGCAGTCCCACTGAGTTCCTCTGGTATGTATGTGTACACGTGTCAGAGTGGTAGGGAAATTATGCAGACCCCACATGTGAGATGGGTCTGCTTATATGAAGAATGATGGAGTTTATAAAACCCAGGAGCAGAATTTGAGCCCATATGGAGACTCAGCATCTGAGATGCAGACCTGCACAAGCCCTCTCCACGCCAATTTTTAGCCAACTTGGAATGATCACATAATAATGATAAACAAAATTAACTAACATGTTTTAAGAGGCTGGCTGTGTGTCAGCCCCATTATGTGTTTTCCATGTTTTAATTCACTTGACCTTCACAAAACTCTATGATGGAGTTACTGCTATTATAACCCCTTTACAAATGAATATGCCAAGGCACAAAAAAGTAAAATAACTTATCCAGGGTCTTAGAGATAATTGTTGGTGGAGCCAAGATTGAAACTTTGGCAGTTTGGTTCCCAGGAGAATAGTTTCCATTGCTCTGGAAGGATGGACTCAGATGGCAATTTCTACCACCTTGAGGAAACAGGAGCTCAATATTCTGGAGTTCAACACTGAATACTAGAAAAATTAATAAATCTACATTATGTTTTTTACATATCTGGGTTTGCAGACTAATGTCTGTACTCTTCCTTCTAGAAGTAAAAGTAGAGAAAGTACTCTGAAATCTGCTCACACTGTATACTAGGCACTGTATGCTAGGCAAAATTAACCTTATGTTAATTTTATGAATGAAGAAACTAGAGATCGATACACATAGAATTTCTATATATATAAAATGGCAGAAGTAAGATTAAATTTTGAGATTCTTCATCTGTGGTCCCTTGTTCTTCTCAAAATGACCAATCTCAACCCATTCTGAAAATGAGCTCTTTGAAAACTGAATGCTATTAATTAGTAGATAGATTCTACTAATTCTACATTCAAGTCTTTTTTGGATCTTAGTTATAGATGCTTAGGAGAAAAAGTATCAGTGAATGATTAGCTAATTATCTTCTAATTTAGAGGTATATGTGAATGAGCCAATGAACAATAATCAGATAGGATTTGCTGTGGTTTCTAACCCACCTTCTGGATGGAATGGTGATGCGTAGAGATTTTCTTTTGTCTGAGATCCCAATCTTTTGCAAGCTTCCTAAAGCTGTCATCATTTTAAACCATGCCTTTCCAGAAAAGAATATTTCCACAGCAACAATAGCCTTGTGTTACTAAGAAAAAGAAGTATAAAGAAGAGCAGGTGTGGATGCCAGCAGGAGAAAAAAGACAGCATCTCTGGCCTTCATGCAGTCCATTCCTGGGTTTCATATTCTTCACTCCTCAACAACAGAGAAGGGACACATTATCTGAGCCAGATCAGTCGTCTTCCTCTACAAACTTTAGTGTAGGTTTGGGACTTCACGCTAAATGGTGAGCTTTCCTGGATTGACAGGACTTTCTGAGATGAGGAGTGTGAAATTTACCAATATTAAAGATGATGTCACAATTCCAATACTTTTAGATAATCTCTACACATGCTCTTTATCTCATGTGATCTCCACAGTAAGCCAACAGGAAGATGTCCTTCCCAACTTACAGAGGACAACACTAAGGCTCAGAGAGATCTGGTTCTTCCTCAAGGTTACAGAGGCAGTACACGGTAGCAAGCACTGTGATTTGAACCTGAGTGCTGACTTCAAAACTCATGTTCTGGGATCCTGCCTTTTTGGGAAATTTCTCCTCTATTTTTATAAGGTGACAAATAGGGATTTGACGTATTGATATACTGGAATTTTTTTTAAAGACTTAGAGAAACATGAACCTTAATTAGCAATTTGGAACTGCTAACTCGATAAATGATAAATAATGATAAAACATGAATTGTATAGCACTTATTTGTGATTTTCTGAATAATCAAGCAGCTCATCCATTATCTTGGCCCTTTCCTAACCCATTGGGTATTTCAGAGGCACAATGCTGCTGGTTCCAACCATGTTGGAGTTACTGGAATCCCAAATCACCCAAATCACAGAGCTCCAGAGCGAGAGAATGGGTTTTGCTTAAAATGACTGAAGGTCTTATCCATTAAGTTACCTGAATGTATTAAATCTTAGTCAATATTTTCCATTTCAGTTGAAATGTTCACTCCCTCTACTCATCTAAGGGCATTAATTGCTATAATTATTCAGTTTGATGCCAGAGTATTAGCCTCCTATTGCTGCTGAAACAAATTACCACAAACTTAGTTACGTTAAGCAACACAATTTTATTGTCTTCATCTCTGAAACTGAAATGGATTTCACTGGGCTGACACCACAGTACACAGGGGTGTACTCCCTTAGAAGGCTCTAGGGTGTTAAAAACACACACACACACACAACAAAATCCAAGTGAGTAGATTTTAAAGATCTTATTGCCTTTATTTAAAGATTCATGAATCAGACATCATCCCGTCTAGCAGATAGAAAGGAGCTCCAAGGAGCTGCACACAATGAAAGACCTTTACAGGCAGAAGGGAGCAAGAGCTAGGAAGATACACTAGGCAAAAAAGCAGGTTGGTTATTGCAAGGTTACTTTCCTTTCAGGGGATGGCAGGGGTCTATTAGGTTACTTAACTTGTGCTGAATGGACCATTCCTGATTGGTTGGCTTAAGATTCTGTTTCTGGGAGAGCTGAAATCCTAATTAAATTGAGTCTCAGTTTGGTGACAAGGGACTTAGCTTAGGCAACCCCATTTGGGGCCTGTTGTCTTGTTTTGAAGAAAGGGAAAACCTTTCTTCATCTTTTCCAGCTCATAAAGCTACATTCCTTGACTCACCGCCCCTTTCTCCATTTTCAAAGTTAGCAGCGTGGCATCTTCAAATCTTTTTTCATCGTCCTGTAGCCTATCCCTCTGATCTCCTGCCTCCCTATTACAAGGACCTCTGTGATTACACAGGGCCTGCCCAGATAATTCAGGGTAATTTTCTCATCTAAAGATCCTTAACCTAATCATATTTGCAAGGTCCCTTTTTGCCATATAAAGGTTCCAGAATGAGGAGGTGCACATCATGGTGTGGGAGGCAGGGGTCATTATTCAATCAATTCCAACCAGCCAGTGTTTTTCTATTGTAAGATAGCAGAAAAGACATTACAGGGCATATCATCAATGTTGAACTATTTGTAAGCATTTTAGGAATGGTTTATTTTTCAACCAAGCTAATTGTAAATAGCCATTATCATATTATAAGTACTTTCTTTGGAAAAGCTAATAATAAACAAAAGCAACAGAAATGAATTAAGCTTCATTTCCTTGAGAATTGCATGGTAATTGTTCTCCAAAGATGTATTGCTATTTACCTCGCTGGTGAAGTAAATAGGAGTCTTGCCCACAAACAGCAAAGAATAATAAAAATAAAAATAAAAAATAAAAACATTTAATATGAGCCACTTGTGGTTCAGAGGGTTTTGGTTTACAGTTTCAAAAGCTTTTCAAAACTAGGAAGTTACAATAATATTTGAATCAATGTCATTCAGATGTCTTTGCAAAGCAAACAAAGCTCTATCAATTGAACAACCAAACCACTGTTCAAATTAATCAGTAGGAACTTGATAAATTCCACTGATGTAGAAAATTAGCACTTTGCATGTTTCCCAGATTTTGATTTCATTTGGGCGTCTGGTCATGAATTATAACCACTCTTCTTGGACTCGAGCTATTTCACTTGAAATCCATTATTTCTAGCAGAATTATGAGTCTTGTTAGGGAAATGCCAGCTATTTCCATTTTGAGCATCTGCACTGCAGTTCTATTATTAACATGGAACTCATTTAAAAAGAGGGGGGGTGAGAATTAGATTTGTGTCTTTGGGGCAGTGGGGGAGGAGGAGGTGGTGGTGACTGAAGCTTTAGTGAAACAAACAAGCTCACAGGGCTGCTTCCAATTGACACAGCTGTCATGTAAATATCTGTCCCTGCTGTATAGCTAAGGGATCCTGGGCTTAAAGACCTTGTAGCCATATGTAAACAATGCCGGGCTGATGACAGGTTTACAGCACTGGAGACAACATGTGCAGCTGTTTCATCCGCCTTCCTATAGTGAGATACAAATGGTCGGGAGTCACATCACAGATGCTTAGAACTGAGTTCTAGAAGCTCACAGGGCTAGTCCTGCTTTTATGACAGGCTTTGCATCACTGCCTTACAGCTCAGGTTCTACAGCCAGGGTGTGACCTCCTCTGTAGGCTCCACTCCTGAGTCTCTCCCTCCCTCCCCCTTCCTCTCCTCCAGCCTCAGTCCATTGTCTCCCCGCTGCCCTCCCCTGCTCCAGGCAGTTAGCAAATTACCTCCACACCTGACCCACACCTCTGCGCTGGGCATTGAGCAGAGGCTCACCAGATCAAAGATCCAAGAGGCTAATGCCCAGAGAAGTCATTCACTCTGTTCCCTGCTTTTTGCTCTCTTCTCCTCACAGCCTTTCCAGTATTCAGTACAGGCTCATTACAAAAGAATTAAACAGGAAACAAAGTATTATTTCAGGCAAGGTCTCTTAATACAAGGGAAGGCTCCTGTGGATGTGACCTGGAAAACAATGACTTATGTGTAAGTCAATTTGGAGAAAAATGTTTTTGCTTTCTCTTTCAGCTTTTAGAATTAAAACTGGGATGACTAAGCATAATTTTCAGGCCAATAAACCCCTCATTTTGGCTCTTTTGGATCATTATTTGGGTTCTTCTGCTTAGCATAGTGTTTCCCAGTCGGAATGATCTGGAGCCCCAATTATTTTGTTTTCTCGCCACATTATGTGTTTATGGAAATAAGCCCAATAACAAGGCTGATATTGAAAATTTCCCCCTTATTTGAGCCATTTTCTGAAGAAATATATAGCACATTCAGATTTTTGAGGTCTATTATTAGACTAAATCAATTTAAATCCAGGCATAGCCACTTACTGAATCTGTGATTTTCTGCAAGTTACTTAAGCTATCTAAGCTTAAACTTCTGTAAAAGGAGATAATAATAGTACTTATCTCTTAGGGTTGTTTTGAGAATTAACTGGACAATCCATACCAGGTCTTTAGTTTAATTTCATAAGAGCAACCATTAAATATGAGTCATAATTATGATTCTCATATTTTAAGAATACTGGTATTAATTAGAACCTCTTATCCAAAGAAAAATAAAACCTTATCAAACACACACATAAATCGCTTCCCAACTTCTGACCATGTAATGGCCAGAGATTTATCCCCAAGTGAAGTCTTCCCCTGAAAACCATTACCTGTTCTGGGTTTAAGATACTATATGTTTCTCAGGGAGTTTTCCCTTCTGTCCCATCAATCTGGAATCTCTATTCTGTTTTTTTTTTTTTTTTTTCTGAAAAAATACTAAGGCAGAGGACCCAAATAAAAGCAACTCAGAACTCAGAGAGCCCCTACTTTTGTGAAAAAGGAGTGGAAAGGTCTAACAGATGGCCCAAGCATTTCACATAGTGTAGCAGTATGAGTATGCATGCTTAGCTACACATTGGGTTGAAAAAGCTTTTGTAGAAAGGAATGGGAATTTAAACACGGTGGGAATGTTATTTCCTTGGAAAAGTTTTTTCTAGTTTCCAACAATCGACACATGAATCATTTTTGTTATATTAATGTAAATGGTATTATGTTTTAATTCTCAAATTCCAAATATTCATTGCTAATAGATAGGAAAGCAATTGATTTTTGTATATTAACTTTGTATCCTGCAATCTTGCTACAATCACTTGTTAGTCCGTCCCAAGAGTCTTCTTTGTTGTTAATTCTTCAGGATTTTCTGTATATGTGAACGCATTTTTATTGTCAATATCCATCGTCGAGGCTCTGTGCATTTGCTAAGCCCAAAGTTCTTTATATTGTGCACAATGTATGACTAAATTAACATTAATAAATAGATAGTATTTGGGTGAGGATACTTTCAATTAAGGAGAAAACAACAACTTGCTGAAAAATACATCTTTAACAGCTTTCTAGTGATTGCCGAAACCCTTTATTGACAAATATAAAAGTCATCCTTGAGCCGTGATCAGAAACTGCAATACCATACACTTATGGCAGATGGTATTAATTTTCCACGTATGGCACTGATTTTAATGTTACCTTTTAAATAAATGTCTTTAGGTATAAGCAATAAGTTGAAACAAAGAAAATATATATAAAATAAATAATCATGGACAATTATGTGATTTGGTAAACAACTTGAAGGAGGTATATTGAAATTAAAGGTTGGAATAAATTAGTCAAACCCATAAATCAGATTCCAGAGGTAAGATAGTTATTAATGGCACTGACCAATTATTAACTATGATGATCTCAGGCAAAATAATTATTGGTCATTAAGCTGTAATCACTTTCAGGCTTTGTAATGTTGGTGGCTTGCATAAATGCTCAGCTGAAAGTGGAATTCAAAGAACGTTTGTGGGACAAATGAGTGAACAAATGAATTCTGCATCCCCATCTCCTTTTGGGTATCACTTTCCCAAATCCTGAAATCCCTCCTCTACCTACCAAGTTACTGCATTCACGATTCTTCCCCTTGGCTGTCAGATGCGTCTGAAAAACCCCAACTGCACCAATAATTGGAAATTACCTCACCTTCTTCCCACAGACAAATTTCTTATGAATTTTAGCTTAATACTGAAAGGATGAGGCTGTAAAATCATTCATACTAAGCGATGGAAGGACTGATATATTTAATTGCCTCAGAATGGATTACATTTTAATAGAGGCCTTTATGAATCCAAAATAATGTCTATGTGATAAAATGTACTAGCGAAAATCCTCTTAAAACTAGATGTGTGGAAAAAAAAAACCTAGATGTGTGTCAGGGCACCTATATGGCTCAGTCGGTTGAGCATCTGACTCTTGGTTTGGGCTCAGATCATGCTCTTTGGGTCTAGAGATAGAGCTCTACCACGGGCTCTACACTCAGGGAGGAGTCTGCTTCTCCTCTCCCTCTGCCCCTCTCTCTGCTTGTGTTCTCTCTCTCTCCTTCTCAAATAGATAAATATATTTTTTTAAAGTAACAAGCTGTGTGTCTTTTACATATGGCAGGAATAAGAATCATATCACTCATTTATCGCCCTACTTTTGAAGTTTTTGCCAGAGTACAAGAGAATGGGAAGATCTGCTAGCAATCCTTGTCACTTTGACTAGCTATGTTTCAGAAGCACCTTGGGAGATTTTAAAATTGCAAATCTCTGGGTCTCACTTCCCAGGTGTTTTCCTTCCATTCTACATGACCTGGTGAATTTAAATGACCCTTCCAAGGTCATGCAGACATCTAGACACCACCTAGAACTAACTTTCTTAACTCCCAGTATAGAGGTCTTTTGGTTATAGAGACTAGAAAAATTGAAAACCACTCTAAAATGTTTTCTAGATCACAAAAATTGTTTAAGAAAAGGAGACATGTTACCAACAAGAGATATTTTGAGATGACTTAATATTTAGATATGTTTTGTTAATGTGTGTTGTTAATGGGAAAATTTCTAATCTAAAATACATCTATATTTAATTGGTTCATCCATGGAATAGAAGTTTCATAGGCTTGAAGATTTATTCATTTTACTCAACATTTTTCCATAGCATCCACCTATCTGAAATATATTCTAATTATTGACTAGCCTAATAATTTAAAAAGACACAAATAGTCATAACTGATATTTACTAAGCTCTAAATATCTGCCAATACTATCCTAACCCCAGGTACATGTGTTATAAGAAACTCAAAGGGCAGATAACATTATTATAAAAGAATTAGGAAATAAAGAGATAAATGAATGAGGGAATGATAGACAAATATAAGTAATTCAGTCACTATCTGGGATTCAATAATTACAGATTATTTGAAAGTCCACCAGACATTCTAAACACAATAGAAATTTCCTGAGATAAATTGCTAGCAAAAGGCTTCACAAATAAATATCTGCTCAACTGTGATAAAAATACAAACCAATCTGAGAAAATGAAATGTAGGCTACAAAGATGTAATTAATATGAGGTTGTTCAAAAAGGAGGAATAATTAATAACTCAAGTTATATGATTATGAACTTTCAAAGGCATCCAATTTTGTCAATTTTGTGTGTCTTTGAGAGAATTAATAAAACTAAAATATTGTATCTTTCATCATTGAAGGAAGCATTTACCTTTAGCTGAATAAATCTGCTAATAATGTCAAAATCAATTCACAGTATTAGAGATATCTTCCTCCAAGAGCTGGAGTTTTAAAATATTTCTCATCGTAACGTTGTTCTAATGAAAACGTTATAAGCAATGTGTCTACCTGAGAGGAAATTCTCAAGACGTATATTAAACTTCATAGTGTGTATAGTTCTGGTTTCACATTTGATAAATTTATAGCCTTGTATTCATTGTGAAAGAGTGGTTATTTACTCTATTTTATCTTGTGACTTTAATTTGAAGGTTTCCATATCCTTGCTGATACTGGTAATTTTCAGTATGTGCTAGAAATAATGACTGTGTTTATGACACATTGAATATTTTTATGCCATGCACTCTCTCTAATGGGGTCACAAAGTATTTAAGCACAAAGAATTTGCAGTCACTCAGCTATCTACAAACAAAAAAGAACGCATGGAATTTAGTGTGAAATCCTAATAAATTAAGTATTTCTTATTCCTAAAGCCAGATACAGGTAGCAGAGACAATTTGATGGGATGAGTTGAGTCTTTTTTAATAGAAGAACTTTTCCTGGAACCAGGTTTTATATATTATGGATATACAAAATCCAGAAAGAAATATTTCAAATTGCTAATTTATTATGCATGCATTGTCTTATATTCTATATGCTCAATGGCAACAGACTATAGGCCTGCCAGCCTCTGCAGAGTGCCATCATATGCTCCCCCACGGAATGAAGTATAGAACAAATCTACCAATTTTGCTATGTCTCTACTAATGAGATCTACTTGGTGAAATGCTTGTTCATTAAAAACCTAAGAACAGAAATAATGGGATACATGGGAATTGAAGTTGCAGGATGTCTCAACACTAACACAGTACAAATCATAGTCAAATCATATTTAATAAACAGCCCTGTATACTCAGACCATTTAACCATCATGTAGCCAGGGGTCTTGCAGTAAATAAATTCTGTCCATCTCACTTCTAGGACATAAAATCTAGGCAATGCTTTAATTAGATAGTGACTGGGGAACTGGAAGTGACAGCCAGTAATGGATTCACAGCAGAGGCAAGCATTTTGCTTTCTCTCCGATATTGTTGCTATATACAAACTAATGCCAAACCCAAATCAAAGACATATTCATTTTATTTAGACTTAAAAAAAAATCTAGATCATACAAAAATCACCAGAGGAAACTCCCATATGTTTTCAGGGAAATTTGAATACCATCTCCCCTTCTTGTAATTTCATTGTATTAGAAATTATTCCTCACTACATTCTCCAGGGGATAGCTTATGCCAGAAGAGAAAATAATGCTTACTTTGTTTTAATCAGTCAGGAACTACCTGGGAAAGAAACAGGAAAAGAAAAGGAAAGGAAAAAAGTTTATTGAATGTCTTCTAGGTGTTATGTATTTTCATATTCATTATTTAATTAATTAGGTATGTGGGTACACTAGGCGTTACTACAATTACTTATGTTTTAAAATGAAAGTTGAAAAACTGGGGGTTGAAGAAATTAATTAATTTGCTTATAGTCATGGGCTATAATTCACTAATTTAAATAAATATTTAATAAGTAGCTACTAGGTGTGAGGCATTCATAATGCTAAAGAAGTGATGATTCATAGAGTTATGTTATTGTAAAAATAAAATCCTAAAGAAAAGACAGATAATGACAGCCTGTGGTAGATGCTTGAAGACAAATCAAGAGGATTTGGTGTAATGCAGTGTAACTGAGTGAGAAAGTTCTTCGTTAGGTGGATGGACAGTCTAGGCTGTTTTGAGGAGTAATATTTGAGCGAAGATGAAAAGGGATAGGAGTCAATCATGGATAAAACTCTGGGAAAATGTTCCAAGGTGAACAATAAATACAAAGTCCAAGAGCTAGGAAGTTGTTTGGTGTGTATAAAGAACAAAAAGGTATATTTCATGGGAGTTAATGAGTTAAGGAGAGATCAATCAAGGTCAGGTTGAAGAAATAGGCTGTGGCCAGGTCTTTGCAGGGGCTTGTATAACATGATAGCATACTTAGATTCATTATAAATGTATTGACAAGCCATTGATTTTTTGTTTCTTTTTCAGTTTTTAAAATATTGCCTAGGTTGATTTTGGAAAACGGATTGTGAAGCTTCTGCTTTTGGTAAAGGACTGACACATTAACCCTTCTGCTAAGCACAAGAAAAGATGGGTAATATGTAAAAATCATCTGCTTGAATACATTAGAGAGCTAACAAAGCATGAGAAATTACACGTCTTGAGCCCTTTTTAGAAGGGACCCTAGGTAGGTCTCAATGATTAGGTCTTTGGAGTAGAATCATCCAGGATCTTTTTTCTGCAAGAAGTTTCTGCTAAAGCCAAAAGAAACAACTGAGAGAGAGAGGATTTGAGCAGAAATGTTAAAGCCTTCCGGAGTAGGATAAAAAAGCCTTCAGGGATATACTTCAGTGTCTGCCAAAAATGGGATGTGGGGCTTGAGTAAATGCATAAGATTTTGGGTTGAGACTGTAAAGATTATATGGACAACATTGGAACTTGGCAAAAATCATAAAATCATAAAAATAACCTAATGGAAATTCTAGAATTGAAAAATACAATAAGTAAGATCTCAGTGGGTTGAGGAGTTGGTTTAATAACAGATTAGACACAGATAAAGTAGGTAAAGAGAGAAAATGATTAAAAGAAAGTATCAAGAATAAAGGAGAAACAAAAGAATGGGAAATATGCTTTAAAAAGGTAAGATGTACAGGGAATATAGATAAAGAATCAAAAATATAAAAATTGTAATTCCAGGGAAAAAATGCGGTGGAAAAAGAGGCATAAGCAATATTTGAGGAAATGATGTTCTGAAACTGATAAAGGACATCAATTAAAGATTTAAAGGAAACATTATAAACTCCAAGCAGGAACAAAGTAAAGAAGACCACACCTACATGAACAGACAAAAACATAAAATAAAACCAAAAAATCACCTAAAGGAAATTACAGAAAATGCCAAATAATCTTCAAAACTGTAATTAGACTGACAGCTGGTATAACAGCATAAACAATGCAATTCAGAAAGCAATTAATGATATTGTCAAAGTTCTGAAAAGAGGTAATGCTAACATTTGTTTGCTACTAGTTTTAAAATATGCTACATAGGGGCACCTGGGTGGCTCTGTTGGTTGTCTAACTTGATTTCCTCTCAGGTCATGATCTCAGGGTCCTGAAATGGGCTCTGTGCTGAGTGTGGAGCCTGCTTAAGATTCTTTCTCTCCCTCTCTGTCTGCTCCTCTCCCTGCAGAGTTCTCTCTAATAAAATCAAAATAAATAAAATAAAATAAAATAAAATAAAATATCCTACTGAAATAATGAAATAAATACATTTTATGATAAACAAAAACTAGTAACAGTTGCCACCAGTAGACTGGCGCTATAGTAAATACAAAAGAGTGTTTGTCAGTAGAAATAAACTGATCCTGGATGGAAGGTAAGAGAAAATAGGTAAATCCAATGAATATTGATAGTATAAAACAATAATAATGATTTCTGAGATTTAAATATACCATGAGGGATTCATTTCCAGAATGCTGGCATGAGGAATTCCATAGACCTGCTTTCCAGGGCAACAGCCATAACTAGTAAAAATTAATGTAAAGAATCCCTTGTTATTTAAAGTTTGAAAATTGTTCTAAGGGCACAGATTAATGAGAAAAAATGGTGCAAGAAAATTTACTAAATCTAGTTAAGAACAGTGGTGGGGGGATGTCTGCAGCCTTCCTCCTCCTCCACTCTGGATGAGTGTGACCAAGAATGCGGGGCTCCCATATCTTCCAGCCACAAATTAGGGTATCTCTGTGGGGGGGACAGGCTACCTGCATTTCTCATGAGCCCCAGCTCCAGGGCATAGACACTATGTTTTGGGCAAGTACAGCTGGAAGTCAGGAGTTCCAGTTCTCTCCCCAGTCTCCACTGGTAGAGCAGAAGCTCTAGCTCAATCATGTCAAACCAAGAATATTGGAGCCCTGGTTTCCTAGTTCTTGTCCTTTCCCCCACTCACTCCTAGGCAGAAATTCTGCATTAGGAGAGGCCAGAAGAGTAACCAGAGGCTATCTCCCTTGACCTGGTGCCCTGCTTGTAAAGCAGGGGTGTTACCACCGGAGAAGTGGCCATTGTCTCCATCTCTATCCCAAAACCAGAGGAAAAGACAAAATAATAGACATATTCATCAGTGTCAAAGAACTTTGCATGGGATACAAACAAAACAAAACAACAATGAGGAAGCAGCCTACCCACTCTATAGAGTGGAAAAGGGCAGAAAGATTTCAGAGGGGGGGTCAAGATTCAGTGTGGGGTCACTGCCTTTCTTTTGCAGTGGTTGCCTGAGTTGGGACCGTAGTTGCATTGTAACTTGGAAAGTTCTAAGCAATTCATCATTTTACTGTCTGGGTTACCAGAGGAAAGAGCCCCCAGCAACTATAGTCATTGCAGAGTGAAGGGTGGGATCTCAGGAAAGAGAGACATTGGGAAGGGCAACCCCAGCTCTTATGGCCTGGAATGTGTTCCCCTCAAAATTCATCTGTTGAAGTCCTAATCCCTAATGTGACTGTATTTGAAGATAGGGCCTTTAAGGAGACACAGTTATGAAATCCTATGTATGGGGCTCTAATCTGATAGAATCGGTGTTCTTCTAAGAATAAGTATACTTATAAGAAGAGGGAGAGACACCAGAGATTTTTTCCCCCTCTGCACAGGAACAAAAGCCACATGGGGACACAGAAAGAAGGCAGCTAGCTGTCTGCAAGCCAGATTGGTCTCACCCACCACCAACTTTCTCGGCATCTTGTTCTTGGACTTGCAGCCTTCAGGACTGCCAGAAAATCCATTTCTGCTGCGTATACCAGCCAGGCTGTGGTGTTTGGTTTATGGAGGCCTGAGACAACCAAGACACCAACATGTTTGTGTAAATTCCAGCAAAGTGTCGGGCTGACCAATACATCACACGTGTAGGTACGGTTCCAAGCAGTTTGCAGTGAAAGGCTGGCAAATCAGAGCTGAGACTGGAGTCCCCACCCACCACCAGAGAGTTTTCCAAGTCTCTGAAGATCTCTCCTACCTATTGTCTGCCCCAGCCTTCAGTATGCCTCTGCCCTGTATCTGGTTCAGAACTGAGGGCAGGTTCCAATCTGCTGCCCCATGCCCACCCTCGGCAGACCTTGGGCCTCCCCAGACGACTACAAACTCTTTCCTGCCTCCTGGGTTAGGAAAGTCTTTCAGCTCCTGTGCTCTGCTCCCGGTCCCAGGCAAGCTGCTGTCTTACACTCAGAGAAAGGTTTCATTCACCTCACAGGGTGCAGTGCATTCCCATGTAAAGAAGTGTGTGTGTGTACGTGTGTGTGGGGGGGGGGTTGCTGACAATCTCTATGATCTCCCTGTTCTAATCTCTCATTTCAGCCAACACACTGCTAGAAAAGTTTTACACATTTGTTATGATTTCTCCTTATTTCTCTTCCCTTCATTGCCCCAGGGATGAAAAGGCAACCATGGGACTCCTTTCTTAGAAATACTTTATTCCATCATTTAGCTTTCTAATTCTTAGCTTTCTAATGAGTTTTTTAAAAACTTTTTTTTGGCGATTCCACATTGCTCTTAATGTTACTGTAAGTGTGCTAAGTTTAATAGTTTTATATTTTATAAAATAACAGTTTGGGAGTTTATGCTATTTTCCTCATAGAGTGAATATCTCATGCTGCTTCTATCTGTAGTAAAAAAAAATGAAAGAATTAAAAAAAATGTTATCTCTAGAAATTTAGGTGATTTAATGCACATTAAAATAATATTTTAACACAGGCAATTTTCTTTTGAGAAAAGAAAAATGAAAATGCATTGCAGTTGCAAAATTATTTTCCTTCAAAATGCTTCATTTTGGTAGGAATGAATTTACCACGTGACATATATTTTCAAGCTTTTAATAATTTTTAATCATTTATGTGGGAAATGTATCATTATAAAGCTGCCCCAAAATACCAAAGGTATCATTACACCGAGGTACCAGGGTGAGGAGGAGGAAAATTATTTCTCCCCATTAAATAAGAAAAATAATGTCATGTTGCTTTTGGGAAGACATGGCCCAAGCATGATTCTGGTGTCACAACTTTTGTTTTACTTGCTTATTTCGATGGTATGAGAAACTCAAGACTGAAATTTGGGGAAAATCTCAAGGACACAATCTGGGAAAGGTGGGTACAGCTGGTGGTTAACATGTTACCAGACCAACAAGTACAGAAGCCTATGATTTTTAACGTTTAAGATAGAATAGAGCAAGTATACATGTTCAAGAGTCTTCCTGTTTTCCTCACTGTTGTATATCTAGTGCTTATTACAATTTCTAAGACATAGGTGAATTTCAAGTGATTGAAATACAATGACAACATAAATGTATCAATTTCTCACTGAGTTTAGAATCAGCTCTTCTTTATAAAACATCTATGCTATTGACAGTGACTTGAAATTCTACTCTAGGAATTAGAGTCAAGATACAACAAAAAGTTGAAAATGTTAGGAGCTCTAGGGGACCTTCATTTATAGTCTCATTATGCGTCTGTGTGTGCACATTAAGGCCCATTGAGTTTATGTGATTTGTTCAAAGTAACACAGCTAGATGATGGCAGAGGTGAGTTCAGAGCCTATTTGCACACACAATTCTGTGTTCTTTAAGCTACACTAGGTAAGAAGGTAGGTTTAAGAATTAGATATAAATACAAATCCTGGCTTTGCCACTTATCTTTCAGCAAATTATTGATGGTTCCTCAACTTCAGTTTTCTTATTTGTCAAATGGGGGTGATAATAATATCTAACTATTTGGATTATTGTGAGTATTAAATAAGAAAATAGGTAAAGCTCTACATGCTCTCATTTATCATTTAATGAATAACTGTAATAGTAGTTATTGATGTTGTCACTATTACACACTATCTTCATCCAAACACGGGCAATGAGCTTGCTTCTTTGTATAAGGGATACTAAGAGATATTAAGTTGATTAAATGCTCACAAAGCAATGCATCAGCAACTTTGAAGCAAGACATTTGCTCCCTCTTTAGAGATTAAGGAAAGTGTTGTGGGTAGCTATCAAAAGAATGGTTTCTTTCCTTCAGAGATTCAAAGTTCCGTTCATTTTAGTTCAAAGAACTGTGGGTAGTAGTACAAGATAGGCAATATTTACCATGTCCTGGATTAAAGCAGACACCACACGCTTTAGCTAGCCTACCCTCTTTAAGTGGATCTCTTTATTTTGTGTGAGGGATTACCGAAAAAAGTTCAGGTGTTTGCGAAAGATTTTGAGAATGTTTGGATGCAAACTCGATAGCTCTTGAATAAAAATAAGACCCAGATTAAATTCATTGTAGCACTGTTACATGCTTAAATGCATTACATGTGCTTTTGTCAATAAATCATAAATCCATAAATCATCTTAATAGGCATTTAAAGGACCACAGTAGTTACATGATATCTTATGTGTATTTAGGGGTTCATTGAAAATAAACCAGGGGGGTCAGATTTGAAGTTGACAATACAGGAGCAATTAAGATAAAAGTGGTAACTGGAGTAAAAGGAATGAATGAAATTACCTCAAGAAGGCAAACAGCCCAGGCCAGATCCTCAGGGAAAAACTAAATTAGGGACCTGCTGATACAAAAAAGAGCCACAGAAGGAGAGAGCAAGAGCAGGCTTTGAAGCAAGTGGAAAAGGAGAAGAACTTCATTTTGGAGGCAAGGAAGATTTTCTAGAGGAAAGTAATTGGTAGTATCAAATGCCACAGTATTAATACCTATAGAATTTTTATATACAAAGTACTCATGGGTAAGAAGGGAAGCTAGTAGTGCATCAGTCTTGAAACTGCATTTATGGAGGAAGAATATAATTTTCATTTAGATTTCATTGTATTAGGTAGGCTGACCAAGGTTTGGGGGGCTGTGGTGGAAATCATGGGCTAATGACCTCCATTCCACACTTGGTGCCACAGCTATGCAATGGGAAAGTTGAGTTACATATAAAATAAGAAAGGACCATCATATATTCCAACATAGTGGCCATTGGTGACTTTTTCAATGAGTAAGTCAAAGAATTATATAGATGGTGATGAAATAGAAAGTTTGTTGGAAAAGTCTGGAAGGAAGAAAGGTGGAATGGTAGCTCAGTGAGGGTGGGGGTGGGGGGAGTGTGGAGAAAGAGAAAAGAGGGAGACAGAATAGAGAGTGAGCAGGAGTGATAATATGCGAAGTCAGAGAGGTTTACAAATGGCAGAAATCCACATTAGTTGCCATTGACTCTCTCACTGAAGTAGGAGGCAAAGGCAGCTGAGCATGAGTGCACAGAACTACAATAATGAATTTGAAATAAATGGAAAATGTTCAGATTATCTGCTGCTTAGGACGAGCTAGAGAGTTAAGTAGGGGTGAAGAAGAGGAATGATGAACATACTGAAGGCCTGGCTGAGGTTGAGTAATAACTAGAAATGGCATTGCACCAAATTAAGTGGTATGATTTTAACAAATGACCCAATAAGGTAGAGTCTATTATTATGTTGAGCAATAAGACCTCACAATGGATCATTGAGTTAGAAGTTAATCTTTGAAAGCATATCTGAAGTTCCTTTCAACTAAAGCTGTTCCACAGCATTTAAACAGGGATAGCTAGGAGATAGTTGAAAATATTCATAACATTCAATCAAAAAACAATACTTTGTTTTCACAGAAAAAAAATAATATAACTGCTTTTGGAATTCAATGGACTTATAATGTATACAGAGATGTTCATATATAATGTATAAATGCCTCATTCAATAAGCTTTACCAATTAATTGTTGCTGAATATTTACAAACCAGAACATGGTTTAACTTCTCTTAAATGGAGAGCTGGCAGTAATTATGATCAAAATAATCATTCATTTTAAATTCCTTTGCTGAGGATCCATTCTATGTCAGCTCTGAGACTATTAAGATGAGTAAGATGAAATTCTTGCTTTCAAGGATTGCACAGTATAGATAATATGATAAACTAAGAAGAAATAAAATATGTGGGGTACTTTGATTATGGCATACCCTAGAATCTATGGAACACACACCTTCGCTTTATTCTAAAATGAATAATTTTAACACAACATTTACATGGATCAGGGTGATTTGGGGGCTGTGGTAGGGAGGAGAGAAAGCTTTCTAACAAGTGTAGAGTGTCTAACAAGTGTAGAGTGCCTTTTTTGTGACAGCACTGGGTGAAACAAAGGGAATAAAATGATGAATAAGGCACAGATGGTTTTGGCCCGCAAGTGGCTTTCAGTCTGTTGAGAGGCACAAACACATAAACACATTTTTTAAGGGTTTATTTATTTATTTTAGATGGGGGAGGAAGGGCAGAGGGAGAGAGGGAATCTCAAGCAGACTCTTCACTGAGCACAGAGCCTGACATGAAGCTCGATCTCTCAACCCTGAGATCACGACCTGAGCAGAAATTAAGAGTCAGGAGCTCAACTGACTGAGCTACTCAGGAGCCCCCCCCCGTAAACACATTTTTATTGCCGTATGTTAGATGCCATGGTGGCCATGGTGCTGGAGGTGTGGAAAACAGAGAAGGCACTCCCAACCTGGGAGGCTAAACAGAATGGGGCGAGGGTCACCAGTGTACAGTGAAGCTTTCCTGCCGGAAGAGACAGCTGAGCCCTAACAGATTTAGGACAGAACCAGATGACCTGGTGGAGAGAAAGGAGGAGAGCATTTGAGGCAGAAGTTACAGCACACAGGCGCAGAAGTTAAAAGGAACATGGTTTGTATAGAGAACTGCAAGCAACTTAATGTTTCTGGCACCTAGATTTTCAAGGTTGAAGGGGTAGTTTTGCCCAACGGGGCCTATCTCCATTTGACAGAAGAGAAAGGTAAAGCTCTCAGAAGCAAGGAGAAGTTGGCATTGTCACATAGGTAACAGTAGGATCAAAAGTCCAACCCTATCTGTCAAATTCTCAGCATTGACTTTTTACTTTTCTTCGGAATTAATTTTTACAGATATATATCTATAAAGGTTATATTATAACATAGGAGAAATATCTATTTTATCTGTGTTTGTTTAGAAAAAAAGTAGTTCTTTGGAATATCTTCAAAGATATTCATGAAATAAAAACTAAGAGAAGAGGAAAAGAACTATAGACAAAATATGCATATATAAGAGAAATGATGCAAACATATCATATATTAAAATAGTCTAAATTACTGGTCCATTTGTCAGTAATAATTATAAAATTATAACTATTAGGCAACAGATTAGCATCATGCTAAGGTTTGTGACAATATTCTCTGGATTGAAAATATTATGGACAAATAGAAATACTCTTTGAAGACTTTTTGGTTGTCACTTTTCTGCTTATATTGAGAATTGCCTCAGTTCATGATGAAATCATTCCATCTCTTTAAAACATTAAAGTTCTGGAAATTTTTTTTTTCACCTCATTTTGGCAGGCTCCCAAACTCACAATCAAGTAACTTGTCATCAGCTGTTCTTCATTAGCAAATTGCTGTGACCCATCCAATTCCAATGCTCAGAAACAGTACTGAAGGACCAGGGCATGCTTTTCACCCCACTCGTCCTCCATTACAGTAGCTAACAAATTGGGCATGAAGAGAAATGATGGCAATGTGATGAAAATAGGAACAAGGTAATTAAAATGAGATAATTTAATAGTGTATACCTTATGTGAGAGGAGAATGAACTTCTCAAATGTAACCCATTATACCATAGCAGAAGCAAAGGAAACAATAAAATTCCACAAATGCTATCTAGCCCCAGAGCTTTCCCTCTGCAGCCAAATAACAGATCCCTTGATGAGAAGTGATTTTTATAAACATCATGAACTGGACACATAAGTAGACAAAGAACTGTAATGCTGACTCATGGTACTGAGATAAAGACATCCACTGTCAAAAATAAATGACATAAAAAAAGAATGTGTGAAAAATGTCTACTCGGGTATTTTCCGGCAAGCAAAAGAAATTGGAAGAGAAGGATCTAGAGAGTTTACCAGTGAAAGCAAGAAGATAAGTAAGGTAATTATTGACTAGAGTCTACTTAAAAGGCCTGTTTTCTTTTTTTTAAGATTTTTTGTAAAAGATTTTTATTTATTTATTCATGAGAGACACAGAGAGAGAGAGAGAGAGAGAGAGAGAGAGAGTCAGAGACACAGGCAGAGGGAGGAGCAGGCTCCATGCAGGGAGCCTGAAGTGGGACTTGATCCCGGGTCTCAAGGATCACACCCTGGGCTGAAGGGTGCGCTAAACCGCTGAGCCACCCGGGCTGCCCAAAAGGCCTAACGCCAAAGCTCTAAATAGACAAAGTTTATTTAGTTTCTTGCTCTGTTTTTCTTCCTTTTCTATAAGACATTGCAACCTCAAGAAAAGAAAAAAATCACAACACCTTAGGCACAAGACATAAGATCCCCAAGGCCAGCTGCATAGTCATCCAGTGCATGAAATACACCATGGCTTCATTGTGTAAATTTTAATGGTCAGCTTATTACACATTTCAGAAGATTTTGGGGAAATTTCTTTCTAATTCATGTTGAATGGGAAAAAAAATTGCAGAAGATACTAAACTCTAATAACACAATTGGAAAGGGGACCAGCCTAAATGAATAGAGTATCACTTTTATTGGAGGTCTTAAATTGAATTTTATTTCCTGACTGAGAGTTATATATGCATACAATTAATAACTAATGAGTGCTGGAAAATAGAAGTTCTTCTAGGCCGGATTTAATGGAGAGAAGAGGATTATTTATGAATGGATGTATAATACAAAATTTGGTATGACCAAAATGCTTAAGTAGATTAAAATTGTGTGATTAAACCCGTAGATTTAATTTGTGTGCACTTGATACATACTATAAGAGCAAATGGTAGTTAAGACCAAGTCTGAATTCATACACATTTTGAATTTGTGAAGTTGGAAATAATGAAATTTTATCACCTAGAACATAAGTATTTGAACTTTCTAATGTTGTAAGGAGAGACTTGGCTCCACCATGAAATTATGTACCATAAAAAATATTGGGGGTGGGAAGTAGAGTGAAGAACAGAAGACTATCTTTAAAGGATTCCAAACTAAAAGATTTGGGAAAGGAAATTTCTCAAAGTCGTAAAGACTAAGCTATTTACTCTTTATGTAGTATGCATTAAATCATGTCAAGTGAATAAGCATGAATAAATAAATGGAAACAGAAATGGAATTTTAGTATTGGCATATATTTTATCCCCAAAGACTTAATAAACTATTAGTTACAATAAATAAAACCTCTTCAGGAATTTATTAACACCGTGACTTTGGACTCTAGGGACATATCATGTCACAACTCTGAAGAGTGAAATGTTCTTACATTCTGCAAGCTGATTGGGTTCTGAAGGGGTATCTCTACGTAATTTGCCAAAATTCTGTCCTCTGATTCATAGACAGTAGTCACTCCCCACTTGGATTAGCTCTAAATTTAAATGCCTGTGAAATGCCATAGTAATATGTAGTGTCTTTGACTTCAAAATTAAATAATATGGTGCTTTAATTTAATCCTCAGTGATGTCATTTAGTGCACTCTCCCTATTTTCCACTCACTACTCTGGGAAGGACATCCTCAGCCATTTCCAACTCAGTTCAAAGGATCCTACTATGAAATATTATTCAAAGAATCCTACTATGAAATCTCTCTTCCTGTTCCTTTTCTCGGTTGCTCTATTTTTCATACCATTTCTCCCTTCCCTCACATTCCTGGTATTTCCCATCAAAGCATATCTGAGCTGGTCCTTCTCTGCTCTACAAGTTTTGAAATATGAAAACTTAATTCCCCCAAGTATGAGTATAAAAGAGAACTAATGATTAATTAAACTTGCCTTCCACACCCGCTAACCAACTTTTCATGGTTAAATTTGAATATTGAGATTCAAATAAAATTTAATAAGCATATGTTACGTAGGCAAGTATATGAAGTTCTAAGACATCATCTTCCTAATTTTATGACATCTGAACAGGCTTAGATTAAAATAACTTGCTCAAAGTCACATAGTTCAGAGATTGGATTCAAAACTATCATTTGTGACTATAATGTAACCCCATATTGTCATCTACCTGAATCTAACAGAACAGGAATAATCAGTCAGATAGAAAAACTATAGGAGAGATCAATTTCAGCCAAATGCATGCTGTGATAGTTCAAGAGCTCACTGGGGTAGTAGCTACTGACTTCTCTGATATATAGGTTTATGCTTGTCCCTGGAGCTCTTGTATTGTCCAGCATGGTAGCCACTAGACCCTCGTAGCTATTGAGCCTCTGAAACATGGTTAATGCAAATGGACATGAGCTGAAGTATAAAATACACTCTAATTTCAAAGGTATAGTAGTTTTTAAAAAATGATACAAACTATCTCATTAACATTTCATAGGTTATTGACATGTTAGAATGATGTTTTAAATATGTAGGGTAATTAAAATTAGTTTCACCTGTTTCTTTTTACTTTTTAAATAACATGGCTACTAGAAACTTATGGATGTGGCTCCCATTATGTTGCCATCGGACAGCACTTGCCTAGACCTTGTATTCAATGTGATCCCTGACTGGCAGCATTGCATCCACTGGGGCTTGTGGGAAATGCAGAAACTTGGGCCTCACTCAAGAACTACTGACTCTGAATCTGCATTTTAACCAGATGCCCGAGCTATTTGTATTCATATTACAGCTTGAGAGAAGTTTCTTGGCTCAGGAGAGTTTCCGCACAGACACGGGTGTGTTTGTCTATGCCTTTGCAATCCTTTGATGGCGAGGTCCATGGAGGAGCTACCACAGTTCTTTAAGCACCTACGATAGATAGGTCTTCTCTTGAGGTCTTATTCAGGACTTATGAAGTACTGATTTCAGTAAAGAAGAAGATATTCCCTTTCTACTACTGTGACTGCTTTTCCCACATCAGAATGACAATGGCTGCAAATACTGGCTGTGCGACAGTCAGTACCAGTGAGAGTTAAGACATTTATATGTCCCACACACTAAAGACAACATATTGTCTTGGAGCCAATGGCCAGGTGAAAACAGTAGGACATATGAATTTCATGGGTACAATATATCTCTTCTTGAAACAGAAAGGGAAAGCTGGAATTGGAGCAATTGTATGAGAAAGTCTAGGAAGGTTGTGAGAGTCTAATTGTCAGCCGGGTCTCCTTTGGGAGCGGAGTATATGAAGGTTATTGCTCAACAGTGCAGGCAGACAGGCTGTTGTCTTTGTCTGTGTTGCAATTTACAATTTGGGGATGAAGGGACACCAAGCAATATTCTTTTCTGTTTCCTTTTTCCTTGTTCTTGTTACCGATAATATTCATTCTGGTTCGCAACTCTGCCTCTACTTATAAGAGGAATTTAGGTTGAGTTTGTTGGTTCTGAGAGCAAAGTATCATGCTAATGAATCACTAAAAAGAAAGCTGGTCTAATTATAGCCAAATGGTGCAGAATAATCTCACTTATGATTGCCCCTGATTAGGTGTAGGCTGCTGTGTTCACTGCAGGGGACCGCAGATTATCACTGAAAGGAAAGGGGCCCATTGACTGCCGGGAGGGGAGGGCCTCACAGAAAACAAAAATATTGCGGCTGTACTCTATTGTTTTGCTGTTAAAGGTATGTCTGAAAGTTTCCTATACCTGTTAGCTTGAAACTGACCCTGTTCAATTAATGCTTACTAGTGAATTGAGCTCATGTTCAATAAATAAATAGGAGTCAATTGATAACTAAGGGTGCTCCATAGGCTATCATAACATTACAGTCATGTTACATTTGCATATCAGGGATACTGATTTGTTTAAGTGACAGCCAACCAAATGTTGATTTACTCTAAATCTGAGCGGAATCGCAAGGAATTCTGAGGTCAGGGGTCACAAGAGTGCTTGTCTGGGGTTGCTGAGGATTAGTTCTAGGTTTGCAATGGTTCTGGAGAATTGGGAATGCATTGGGCTTCCTCCCTGTCAGCTCCCCATCCCAGATCCCATCCCTGTCATTTCAGCATATGGTCTTCTGTCGGAGTCTCCCCCAACCACAGTTCTATTTCACCATCTTTCAAGATGAAGGATTCGTCACTTTTTGGCAGTTCTTTCTTTTCTGTCTCAGATTTTAGAGGAGCTATAATTCACTGAAGTCATTGTTTTCAAGTGAGCCCAGCTCTGTGACAAGGTGGCTATGCGCTGGGACCATGGTTGGGAATATTTCCCTAATATATGATGGGGGAGGGCCAGATATCACAGCTGAGAACATTCAATGTGTAGGTACTTCTCTAGGGGCTGGAGATACAGAAATGAGTAAGATATGGGGCACCTGGGTGGCTCAGTGGTTGAGTATTAGCCTTTGCCTCAGGGCATGGTCCCCGGGTCCTGGGATTGAGTTTCCCCTTGGGCTCTCTGCAGGGATTCTGCTTCTCCTCTGCCTATGTCTCTGCCTCTCTCTGTGTGTCTCTCATCAATAAATAAACAAAATCTTAAAAAAAAGAAATGATTAAGACGGACACAGTCCCTGAAATTGTCGGTAGGAATAAATACTATGGAGAAAATTACCATAGAGGAATGAGAAGACCACTGACAGATTAACTAATTGGGTGAACAGAGAAGGATTCTCACAGCAGAACTTGGCACCAAAATGAAGAGTCAATCATAGAAAGATCAGGGTAAGATGATTTCAAGCATAGGACACAACTGGTACAAAGGCCCTGAGGCAGGAAGAAGCCTGGTATGTTCAAGAAAAATTTAAAAGGTCACCATAGTTGAAGATCGATGGTCAAGAAGGAGACTGACATGAAACTGGGTCAGAGAGGTAGGGCCAGATGGTATAGAGCTTTGCAATCCAAGATAAACTGTTTGGATTTTATTCTAAAGTGATATGAAAGCCACTGGAATAATATGATCAAATAATCTTAGCTCACAAACCTGTATTTTATAAGGGTGTCATAATTTTGTTGACTTTAAGTCAGTTTATATGTATCAAAATGGCCAATAAAACTGAGAAGATGCTCAACTACTAATCATTAAGAAAATGTACATTAAAACAGTGAGATTGTGCTGCATATCTACCCCAATGGTGAAAATTTAAAATTTAAACTTGGTAGTTTTGGTAGTGTAAATTGGTAAACCTGTTTAAACAATTAGCAACACTTGCTTATGTTGAACACACATAGGCGAAAACATATGTGTACTTATATCCCATGACCCAAATTCTACCAAGTATATACTCAAAACAACTGTATGCATAAGTGCACCAGAAGACTTGCACTAGAGTGTTGCAGTTGCCCCAAACTGGGAATTACCAAATGGATTAATATGTTGTAGCATTCCCACATTGCAATACTCTATAGCAGGGGTTGGCAAACTGTGACCCACTGGCCAAATCTAACTCAAGGTCTGCCTTCTGACTGGCCCTTGGGCTAAGGATGGATTTGATATTTTTAAAGGGGTTGCAAAAGCCATAACAACAAAAAACAAACAAACAAACAAACAACAATAGCAACAACAAAGAGGAATCTGTACCAGAGGCTATATGATTTTAGTTTGCAAAGCCTAAAATAATTACTGTCTAGTTTTTTACAGTAAAATTTGCAGACCTTGAACACAGCAAAGAGAATGAACAAACTATAGCTACAAGCAACAATATGAATAGATCTGCAACACGTTGAGTGAAAGGAGTTCCATCCACAAAGCATACCTGCCATACACACAGACAAAATCAACTTGTGAGCTGAGAACTTGAGTTAGTGGTTATATTGGGCCAGACTGGTAACTGGAAGACAGGGTCAAGGGACTGACCTCCTCCTCGGAGCCACCTACTTCACAGGTATGTTCAGTTTGTGCAAAGTTTGCCAGCTGCACCCTTATGATATATGCAAGCAAATATTATTTGTACCACTTACATCTGACAGATTATAGGAAAATGCAGTTTACATTCTTAAAGTCTCCCCTCCTCTCTCTCAGGTCATATAAAAATCTTGGGGGCTTCTGTGTTAGCCAGAGAATGGAGCAGAGACTTTTTGTCTGCACTATCGTAATTACCAGTAATGTCCTCATTTTCTGAACCATGTGTTTCTTTCAGGCACTCCTATTTGAATACAAAACTAGGATTTTTTTTAAACCTAATATGAAGATTCTGGTAACTTCAGTCCTTGGTTCCTTAGTCTTGATTGTAGTCTTTCTTTCTCATCTTTTATGCAAGCCAATAGGCAATCTGTGGGCTTCCACACAGTCCCACAGTCTAGCCATGTTTCTCTGCCTTCAAGGTTACAGACATGGTGTAAGCTGCCATCATATCTTCCCTGGTTTAAGTCTCTGAACTAGTTTCTTGGTCTTTGCCCTCAAGTCCCCCATGCATGACTCCATCAGTGTGATCCTTTGAAAACAGAAATTGTGCCACGACTTGGGTCAGAAACCTTCAACAACTCTCTTTTTCACACAGAATAAAAGCCAGAATCCTCACAATGGTTAAGGCAGATGCTATCTCTAGGCTCTCTCCCACAAACACACATTCACTCCCCTCTGCTACAGTGGCCTCCCTCTTTTCCTTAAAAATGTCAGGAACAGGTGCCTCGGTGGCTCAGTCAGTTAAGCATCTGCCTTGGGCTCAGGTCAGGTTCTGGATTCGAGCCCCACAGGAGGCTCCTTGCTCAGCAGGGAGCCTGCTCCTCCCTCTCCCTTTGCCTGCCACTCTCCCTGCTTGTGCTCTCTCTCTCTCTCTCTCTCTCTCTCTGTCAAACAAATAAATAAAATCTAAAAAAAAAAAAAAAAAAGGAGTGTTTCTACCTTGGGGCCCTTTGAACTAGCTGTTCCCTCTTCTATTCTCTATTCTCCAGATAGCTCCATAGCTAAGCCCTTGTCTCCTTCTACTAAGTTTCCACTAAAATTTCACCTTTTTGAAGATAAAGCACTCAGTGAGGCTTATAGTGATGATTCTATTTAAAATTGTCAGCCACTCCAGTTAATCTTTACTCTCTTGCTTTTTAAAAAAGAATCAATTATTGCATTTGAACATCCTATATATTTATTTATGATAGTCATTGTTTATTATCTGTCTTTTCCAGCTAGGACAGCTTTTCTTGAAGGACACTGATTCCCAAGTGTCTATATTAGTGCTTGGCACACAGAGTTTCAATAAATATCATAGAATGAAAGTATGAATTCATGGAGTCCTGGCTCACAGGCAAACCATTCTTACGATGTCTCTGAGTCTTGCCACACCTCTGACATAATGCTGTGAGTGAAATGGGTCATGACTCTATTGATCTCTATTCCCCATCCAGCATGGGGAATCATGTCTTCTTACTCTCAGACTTCTATGCTACTTCTGATAGAACCCTTTTAGAGAAGCAAAGCCATAAGGCAGATTACTTAGAAATAGCCAAAGCTTTCAAACTTGGCCCAAACCTTCGTTGCTTAGAATAAGGAAGGGAAAATGAAAGACAAACAGTAATTTATCCCAACACCATAGACATCTCTATATTTCGAAGAGAGTCAGATGTGGAAAGCTTCAGAGCTATTGTGGATCTATGACTTTTGAGGACAAGATTTAAAGGTCTCAGCTTCAGGCCTATTGACACTGACTTCATTTTCTGTGGCTTTATAACTAGGACATTTGGTGTCACTTTTATATAAGACCTGGTATTTATACTTTATTTCAGCTGGGCATTGAAAGTTAGTAGTCTGTGCTTTATGATACCAAATACTTTTTAACTCCATGTTATGCTGTCATATAAAATATACCAGTTTTTCTGAACTTGCCTTCTGAGGTCTACTTTAAATAATTTTTTATTATGTAAATGAAACATAAATATGTTCAAAAGTGGGAAGAGGATGCAAGGTTTAACAATGGAAAAAACAGAGGGATGTCTGGGTGGCTCAGTGGTTGAGCATCTGTCTTCAGGTCAGGGAGTGTTCCTGGGGTCCTAGATTTGAGTCCCGCATCAGGCTCCCCACAGGGAATGTATTTCTCCCTCTGCCTATGTCTGTGCCTCTCTCTGTGTGTCTTTCATGAATAAATAAATTAAAAACCTTTAAAAAATGGAGAAACAGATACCCATGGGAAACTCAGGTTCAACACTTAGAATGTTTGGTACTACTTATTAAGGTAAAGAATAAGACTACTACATTATGAAAATGATAACAAATTTTACTATAAAATGTATTTTGTTCTATGACTCTAACTCCAAGCAGAGATCATATTTTTAATGGGAAGGATAAAAACATATTTTGAAGGATAAAAACATATTTTCATTAAAAATGTAAATGACAGGAAATTTTCTGTTCATCAAACCTGACTCAAGTAAGGTTTTTCCTCCCATGGAGAGAACAAATGGATGGCAAGGCAAAAGCTCTAGAAATGCAAAGCAAGCTAATTAAAATGTCAAGGTCACTTAGCAGAAATAATAATAGTGACCACTAAAAAAAAATTTAAATAGATTTTATTTATTTATTTATTTAAGAGAGGAGGAGAACAAGTTGGGTGAGGGAGGGAGAAGGTGGCAGGCAAGGGGTGAGGAGGGAGAGTTAGAGGAAGAGGAAGAAACAGGCTCTCTGAGGAGCAGGGAGCTCCACAGAGGGCTTGATCTCAAGACCTGAAGGCAGACATTTAATAGACTGAGCCACCCAGGTGCCCCTCAAAAAATGTTTTCTCATGGGTCTTTTTTTCATTAAAAATGTAAATGACAGGAAATTTTCTGTTCATCAAACATATCTAGGAAAAGGTAACTCACAAATCACACTAAATAAATGATATTGTAGTAAAATGTTTATAATGTTTTCATTAAAAAAACACATGAAGTTACGCATGTATGATTAATTACTACTTTACTCTAAAAAAGATCTGATTAGGGGCTCAGAATCCACTTTAATTATTGTTACTATTATTTTGTAATTAGGTGCCCAGAGAATACTCCTTCATATCATAACTGAGATATTAGTCAAGGGAAGGGGGGGGCGCTTGATCTTCTGCAAACCATACCATGCTTCATATATAGGTTTAGCGGGATCCCTGGGTGGCGCAGCGGTTTGGCACCTGCCTTTGGCCCAAGACGCGATCCTGGAGACCCAGAATCGAATCCCACGTCGGGCTCCTGGTGCATGGAGCCTGCTTCTCCCTCTGCCTATGTCTCTCTCTCTCTCTCTCTCTCTCTCTGTATGACTATCATAAATAAAGTAAAATAAAAAAAATATAGGTTTAGCAATCAAATTAACCTTGGGCAAGTTATTTAATTTATCCAACACTTAGTTTTCCCAACTGTAAAATGAAGATAACAACAGTGCCCACTGCATAGGATTATTGTGAGGATTAATTGAAATAATATACAAACCATGCAGTTGAGTGTCTGGCACATGGTAGAAACTCAGTAAGTGCTAATTGTTGTTGTTGTTATTATTATTATTGTAAATAAGCTTTGTAAAAATAGCTTTACATACTTACAGTATTGATTTTTTTTTTACATTCAGGTATAGAACTTCATGTTCATTTCTATGACATGTCTTCTCATTCAATGCAGCCCATTCCTCCACATTATTAATATTACCTTAGATCTCAAATTTATCATTCACCCCTTTTTCTATCTCTCCTGGCCTCCTACTATTCACAGTCCTGATTGTCATGTCATCTAAATCTTTACCCAACCCATTTGTGTAAAGCAGACGTGATAACCACTACACTATGGAACCAACCCAACCCATTTGTAAAAATGGTAGGTAAACCAGTAATATTCAGATTTCTAAATTTCAACCTTACAAGTTTAATTAATAGTAGGCCAAACATTAACTATCTTTTGGGTTAAATCATTCGATCTATTGTAAATCTTTGAACATTTTTTCATAGAGTCAACATTGCGTTTATCATACTATACTTTGAATAATGGTGATTTTTATACATTTCTTGATTCCTCTACTAAATTGTAGTTTCCTTGTTATTAGGGTAGACTAATGTAACTTATTTATCTTTATTATTTATTCATTTAATCCTACAGTATGTACCAAAATACCTTCTATACACAGTTGGTCAGTAGATGTTTTCTGAGTTAACAGAATGAAAAAAAATGGTAAAGATGGGCATATCTTTGACATAAAAATAGGGTTCAATTGAAAGAAAGGTCACTTTCTTTGACACAATGTACAGCTTCTAGAAGGGGACCAACACACCTTTTAGATCAATAAAATGATAGTGATCATATAAAGGTCATCCTCACATCTCTTTCATTTTCTAAGCATCACATCCTTCTTTCTTCCATCTTAGATTCCCCTGCTGTGAAGCTTAATTAAACCATCTTTGCAAAGCATACTGAATTCTTCAGAAAAAGGATGCTATGGAATTGCATTATATGTACAGTGATGTGAGCATGTCTCTTTGGTCATGTCTATAAATCCCATGCTACTCCAAATTGGAAGCAGAAAAGCAATAGATAATCTAAAGTGACATAAAAATGTAACACATTGGGATCCCTGGGTGGCACAGCGGTTTGGCGCCTGCCTTTGGCCCAGGGCGCGATCCTGGAGACCCGGGATCGAATCCCACATCAGGCTCCCGGTACATGGAGCCTGCTTCTTCCTCTGCCTGTGTCTCTGCCTCTCTCTCTCTCTCTGTGACTATCATAAATAAATAAAAATATTAAAAAAATAAAAAAAATGTAACACATTTCCAGTAAATGTTTCTAGAAGACTTTAAGAATGTGTTTTCTTTCAAAACACCTATCCCTGATGGCTTTCCTTGCTAAAGGGCAATGAGCAAAAGTTGGAAACCGACTCTAACCCTGCTGATCATTAACTTAGTTTCGTTGCACTACGATGGACAATTTGAATGACTTTGGACAATCACTTTACATTTTAAACCTCAGTGTCTTGATCTGTGAAATATGGCATCAAAATAGGTGATCCCTGAGTTACCAAAATGTCAAGCAAATAAAGTAGTATAATTTCTTATGCACAGATTTATATACACCATTGCATATGACATCACAATTATAATCGAGGCCTCATAGATTAGGAAGAAAAATGAGTTCATAATCTAAACATAAGTGATTTAGAGAAGCATTGTAAAATTTAACTGATTGTCTTAAATATTAACTGCCTGCAATGTCCTCTCACTTATTCTTCACATTGGATATATCCTGGCCACCCTCTCAAGTCCAGCACTTTGGAGAGGCGCTCTTCTGGGTTGTTGTATGTTGTCATTTTACATTTATTCTCCATGTGTTTTCATCCTCCATCTAAATTGTAAGCTCTGAGGAAAGGCGTCATGTAATATTTCTTTTTATCTTTGAAAAGACATACATACCTAGGCATTAAGAGATCTTAAGGACTCAATGATTAAGTAACTTTTATAAAAATCTGATTATTATACTAGTGGCATTACCATTAAAGGTAAACATGAGCAATTTTAAATGCCCATGTATTATAGCATAATGATAATCAATATAGGTCCAAACTTTGAGTCTGCCATGTACCCATGGTCTCTACCTCTCAATTTACAAATCTGCAAAATAGTGAATTGCTACCTGCCTTTTAGAGATGTTTGAATATTACATGAAATAATATGAGCAAAGATGACACGTATTAGTATTTGGTAAGTAGTAACAATCAGTATCATGAATATTAGAATAAGCACGGTAGCCATGCACTTGGCTTTGGTACATTTACACAGCTAATCAGTGGTCTTCGACTTCTGTGTGTGTCTAGATTTCCTAGAGAGGTTCTCAAATATTTAGCAATTTAGGACCTACCCCCGGAGAGTCTAACTTTGGTGATCCTTGAAACTTGTTTCACAGTTGAATTGTTCCTAACTTATACTTGTTCTTAAAATTCTTCAGAGTTCCAGAATTGTCAGGCACTTGACTCTTTACTAAGCATTAAAATATTTTGATGCATGCCATCCTGAAAGGTAGGTTGCTTGTAAAAACAACCTGGAAGCTATAATGTTGAAAAACAGGGTTGAAAAATTACCTAGTGTGATTCTCCTAACCAAAGAAATTAATTGCTTTCTCATAGCCTGAAAATTACACAAACTCTTCCCCCTTGTATTATAGCTGCCATTTCCAATTTTCAAGGATAGCTAAGACCTCAGGTTACTCACATATTCTTTGAACATCAATATTTAGACAATTAATTTTAGGGCAAGGTTCACATTGGATTTCATTTCAGTCTTCTGCCAATTGGCAATATCACTATACAATTGATACTGAAACTGGTGTCAGAAAATTACTTCAACTTTTTGATGCATTGTTCCTTAGCCGATCTTTCAAGCACTTTAGCATTTTGAGAGCAAACCATGAAAGATTAAGGGTATCAAGGCAAAACGTATTAGGGTTGAAGATATAAGCATATTTTATCAGCACATATTTTCAAACTATAAAAGTACTTTAACTTTAGTCTTTAAACTTTTTTTTTTCTTTTTAGTATGTAAGCTTTTGGTCTCTTCTTTAAAAAATCTAAGCCATTGTGAAGAATGCTAATTGGGGGCAAATAAACTGACTTTATCCTTCCCAGACTCCAAGTCATTTCCTATCAGTTCCTATTAGCATTAGCTGGGGGTAGAAGTTTAATTACTATAAGACAGAGACCAAAATAGTGGTAGTTTAAAGAAAATGAAATTACTCTCTCTTCACAGAAAGGTCTAGGTTAGTCATCCAAGGCTGGTACGGAGCACATCACAATCAAGGGAGGTGCACATTATTTCCATCTTGTTGCAGTGTCATCCTGAACCCAGAACTTGTATTTCACTGTTCAAGATGGATGTCCTAGGTCCTGCCAATCATCCTCATTATGGCCCATGGGAAGGATGCCCTTGCAGGGGTTAGGCATGCTTCTTCCCTTGAAGTGCATAACTCAGAAATGACTCCTAAAAGTTCATTCACATCCCAATGGGAAGAACTTAGTCTCATGAGCAACATGTAGCTTCAAGGGAAGATTAAAAATATAATCTTTAGCTGGGTCGTCACATACTTTGTTGTAAATTCTATTACTGGATAAGAAATGAAGAAAGGGTTTAGGGAGACATCTAGCTTCCTCTTCTACATCTGATCCTCAGTAAATTCAAATGGATTGAACATAATGTACAGTGCTACTGAATCAGTTTACTAACTAGAGACTTTAGGGGGATCTATCATCTAATGAGACTGTATGAAAGGCAGAAAAAATGCTTAGGAAGGGGAAGCTTCTATTATATTGATACTTTTCCCAAGGTTTAACCTGATGACTTAATGGTCTAGAAATGTTTAGATATTTTTTTCTTCTAAGCATCTAAATTGCTAATCGGTTAAGGGAATCAAGCATTTCTATTACATACAAAAATATAGATAGAGAAACTTGGGCCTTGTCTAGAAGAACCAGTACCAGGACGCCAGGGTGGCTTAGCAGTTGAGCATCTTCCTTCGGCTCAGGGGGTGATCTCAGGGTCCTGGGATCAAGTCCCTGATCAGGCTTCTTACAGGGCTCCTGCTTCTCCCTCTGCCTATGTCTCTACCTCTCTCTCTCTCTCTCTCTCTCTCTCTCTCTCTCTCTCTATGTCTCTCATGAATAAATAAAATCTTAAAAAAAAAAAAGAAGAGCCAGTACCAACCATAGCATCAGGTATTTAATTTTATGACCAAGCCAGTTCAAACTCATGGAAATACTAAAATGTGAATATATACATTTATACTCACTCTGTGATATATCCTATGATCATTCTGTAGAAGTGTAAGAACTCTTTATTCCCTTTTCAGTTGCTTAGTATTTCTTTGTGTGAATGTACCACTGTTATTCAAACTAGTTCCCTGTTGGTGATAATTTAGGTCATTTGTAGTCTTTGCTTTTACCAGTAGTGTTATAATAAAGGGCGTTGTGCAAATATTATCTTTTTTTACAACATTGGCAACATATCACTGGGATGGAGCCTTGGAAGCAGCACTGTATGTCTTCAGGTATTTTAAAAGGTTCGTGTTTTTGTTCCACAGATTAACATTATACTGCATGCTAGCCTTGGTTCTTTTGTTTTCAGGGGCATAGATGTTCTCTGTGTTGGCTCTCCATTAGGAGTGCTAGTAAAATAAACCACTATCTCTTTTTTCCCTTCCCCGCCTTTGCTTCCTCAGCATCTCTTTTGAAGTAATATCTTTTTATTCCCTGTGTAAACCTATGCAACTACTAGTGGGTCTAGTGGATGTTTTCATGTCCTCTCTTCAGACTTCCCCCCAACTTCTGTTGACTGTCAGAGATATAGCTGTTACACACTGCATCCATCGCCTTGCCTAGAACTGTTATTTCATCTGAGTTCAACAGTTAAATATATATTTACTGCAGGTCCTTATGCAGATGTCACTCCAATGATTTTGGTTATTTGAAGTTTATTCTCTAATAGAATTTTTGGGAAGTGCACATGGAAATAATATTTCTTGAATTTTGGCAAGCTCATAATCACTTGTCTTTGACTTTGTTACAAAAAGATCAGCTTGCATCACATCTTTTTTTCTGAGTATCTTAAATACGTTATCCATTTGCATTCTGACACAAAAACCAATAAGTCTGATATTATTTCCCTTATAAGTTACTTGGTCCTTTTGACTGGATGTTCAGAAGATGCCATAAACATATATGTGTGTGTGTGTATATATATATATATATTTTATATATATATATTGCTTATATATACATATATATACATATTTCTTTAAAGTCCAGTTGTTTTACTAGAATATGTATCAATATTGACCATTCTAGGTTAATTTTCCTGGATAGGTAGTAACCCCTTTCAACTTTTGGTTTCCAATTTTTTATCCAGGAGATATTTCTTGATTTATATTTCTAGTGTTTGTTCTGTTCCTTTGCTTTCATTTTTCTTTTTCGGCAATTTCTATTTTATGCACAGGAGATCTTTGCCTTCATTCTGTATTATTCACTTTCTCTTGCATTCTTTGTATGTCTCTGCACTTTGTGGGTTTTAAGTGTTAATTCCTTCAATCATCTATTAGTCTTAAGGTGTTACCTGTCGGTTTGTTCACCTTTGAGTTCCTTATAGTTTAATGTTTACATCTGAAGTGATTTTTTCTTTTATTTCTAAATCTTTCCTGCACTTTGACAGGACTCTTTAAAATTTTCTTTCTCCAATTATTTTATTTTTAGATTTTTATAATGGCTGTTTCTCCTATTTATCTAAGACTTCTATTTATATCATTTTCTTAATTTCTTTTATGGCATATTTAAATATTAAGCTAGGGATTTCAATTGTTCTATAGCCTGTCTTTCTGTTCTATATCTTATAGTAATACTATATGGAATTGTCCCACAGTTCTTTTCTATTCATTTTTAAAAATGATTTATTATTTTAGAGAGAGAGAGAGAGAAACAGAGAGAGAGAGCACGTGCGGCAGGGACGGGCAGAGGGAGAGGGAGCAAGAGAATCTCAAGTGGACTCCCCACTGAGAATGGAGCCCAACCAGGGTGGGAGTGGGGGCCTTGATGTCAAGACCTTGAGATCATGACCTGACCTGAAATCAAGAATGATTGCTTAACCGACTGAGCCACCCAGGCACCACTCTTACAGTTATTTTCTGTTCATATATTAAATTGAACGCATTTTCTTCTTTTCTTAAGAGAGGAGGTGAGGCTAGAATAGGTTTCTGAGCCTCACAGCTCTGGAACTCTCATTTCTATATGCTTGTGAGATATTCAAATACATTGTCTGGGACATGCTAGAGTTTTCTAGTTCTATTTCTCTTTAACATTTTTATCTAGTAGTTTTTTGTCCCCTATGGTTCCAGTCTTTATCAATTTTGATTCAACTCCTGGAAATTTCTCCTTAGTGTTAGACTTTGCTCTTCAGTTAGTGTCAACGTGCTTAAGGCCCAGGCTACTCTAGCCCTGACCAGCATATTATGGTCTCCTGCACTCATCCATGAAATAGAGATTGCACAGACTCCTTCCATGTTTCAGCTCATCTCAGAGTCACATATTCAGCTTTGTATGCAGTACATATTGGCTATTCAGTTTGCTAGCGTCAAGGCAGCATCTCTCCTGCATGCCCGATGCAATATGAGTCTTGGTGCTGTTGAATTATTCCCCTTGGATATCTTTCAGAGTTCATGGAGAGTCCTTGCTACTGAATTTTGTTACATGTGGTCACTGTGGGACTTTGTTTAGCTATCCTAGTCACAGGGGTTCTGTGTGGGATTCAGTGCATTTATGCTACCATCTTCCTAGATTCCTTATCCTGACCACATGCTATTTCAGAAAATAGAGTTAAAAACAACCCATGTATTTGGTTGAATGAGATTACCCAATGGTAAATATCTGACCTCATGTATATACAAGATATAAGATTCCACACTGCTCCATTTTTTTTTTATTTTTTCCATCTGTCTGCACTGTCCTCATGTGGTGGTGGACATTATATCAGCTTTTGTAATAGAGGCTCTGCAGTCAGGTGGGAAAGTCACAACTATTTTGTGTCGTACATAGTGAGTGAAATTTCAGTAAGTGGTAACAAAGCAAGTGGGTATAGTTCCAAATGATGAGAACAATGGAAGCTAAAGAGACATTAAAGAGGAAAGTATAGGTTGAGTGGCATATAAAGAATGGAGTATAAGATGGAGTCGGACCCTAAGGATTTTGAATATCATACCAAAGTCTGAACTTGCCAGCAAAAATTTTTGAGGAAGAGAATGCTATTTTTTGACTTACATTTTAACAAGATGACATTGGCAGTAATGAAAAGTATAGTGTGAAGAGGTAGTGAGGGAGCTAAGGCCACCATCATCATAAAATTCAATATATTTGGGTACTTGAAATAGGGAGAAGGAATCACTTGATACGGGTAGAACAGTTTCAAAAATAGCTAAGCATCATTTTTACTTTAGTAAAAGTGGCATAAGCCATAAAAGAACATTAGGTTAGAGGGAAAGCCTCACAATCAATAGGTAAAGAAAATAACCCTATGTGTTATCTGCTCCAGATTATAAAAACCCACCAGTTAATTATAAATTGGTACAGCCACTATGAAAGACAGTGTGGAGGTTCCTCAAAAATTAAAACTCAAACTACCATATGATCTCATTCCACTTTTGATAATAAATTAAAGGAAATGAAAACACTATGTTGAAGAGATCTGTACCCTCATGTTCATAGCAGCATTATTTACAATAATATTGTTAATATGGAAAAAAGTATCCATAAACAGACTAATAGATAAAAAAGTAAATATAGAAACACATATATATGTATATATGTTATTCAGCCAAAAAAAAAAAGAAGAAAATCATGCCATTTGAAACAACAAGGATGGATATTGAAGCCATTATGTTAAGTGAAAGAAGTCAGACAGACAAAGACAAATATTGTATGATCTCACTTATATATATGAAATCTAAAAACAAAACAAAACAAAACAAAGAAATCAAACTCAAAAAAAGAGATCAGCTTTGTGGTTACAGAGGTGGAGAGTGGGGGAAGGGGAAGTGGATAAAGATGGCCAAAAGGTACAGAATTCCAGTTACAAGATGAATAAATACTAGGGATGTAATATACAACATGATGGCTATAGTACTGCTGCATGGTATATTTGAAAGTTGTTAAGAGAGTAGATCCTAAATGTTCCAATTGGTTTTTTTCTTTTATTTATTTTGGTATCCATATGAGAAGATGGATGTTAGTTAAAATTACTGTCATCATCATTTTACAATATATTAAGTCAAACATTAGGCTATATATCAATAATTTCTCAATAAAACTGGGGAAAAACCCACCAGTTAAGGTAGATTAGAGCAGAAGGATATGATGGAAAGCTACCTTCTATCCCAGTCTATGTAAAACCCATAAACCTTAATTCTGTTGGGGAAATCACTGATATCTACAATGAAGAGAAACTATGGGTAAAAATACAAGGTGAAATATTTTCTACAAAGTTTGCCTGTTTAGAACCAATTAGCTCTTTCTGGAGGAGCTGAGATTCAAGTACCAATGGAACAGTGGTTAGGTGAGCAAGAATATAAACTAGGGAACCTGAGTCAAGCAACTAAACTTCCGAAAATAATAAGAGGTAATACAGTGATTCTGTGGCTCCGCTGCCACATGTCCTCTCAGCTCATTTCCTCTCAGCTCATTTCCAAGTATATGTGCAGGACTTGGATGACAGTTTCCATGTACTCTGATAACACCCATTGCAGATACCTGCCTCTTTCTGTTTCCCTGCCTGAGGGCTTTCTTTGAAAACTTTTTCAGCTAGAAAGCTTAAAGATCCCCTTTCTCAGCTCAAGTTCAAGGCAACATGGAACTGCCCAGAATTCAACACCTGGAGGACACGTCTCAGCCAAAGGGAGACAAATAAGCATCCCAAGCTTCTCCATTTCTTGGTGGGAAAACTCTAAGCTACATTCTATAAGGTTCCTCACAGTGTTCCCAGCAAGACTGGGCCCTAGTCGCCCACAGCCTACCCAGCTACGTAACTATTATTGTTTTCTTTCTTTCTTTTTTTTTTCATTTGCTTCACTTCCTTCTCATCCAGGGACCACTTTGCAACTCTACCACCTGTACCCAAATCTTTGTATCAGTCTTAAAGATGAGAACCCAATGATGACCAGTAGACATATTCATCTTTCAAAATTTTTCCAAATTGTTTTACCTCCTATTTTAAGTTTCCACTGGAAACTTCCTCATATCTACAGCTGATCTATAGTAATTAATAGAATTTTCCCCACAATGTAGGAGTTGCATTTTTCCCATCTTGGGATCCACAGTGCCTAGTCTATTCCCTGGCATAGGGCAGCCAGTTGTTAAATAACTGTAGAATGAATGAATGAAAGAAACTCCAATAGGCAACCAAACTATCAGGGAAATCTAGTAACAAGCAACTGGAGGATGTTTACAGGGGATTAGGGGTTCAGGAAGTGACAGGAATTTCAGGAAGCAGGTAATTGCATCAATCAAAAAATGAATAGCAAGAAGACACAGAGACAGGATTCAGGAACAAGGTTCTTTCTCCAAAGAAAATAATAGCTCCTAAGAAAATGCTCCACATCAGAGTGGGAAGGAGATGATGAAACCTACCATAGCATTCATTTAATCCTTACTATAGTCACATAATACAGGTATTAGTTGCTTCACTTAATAGCTAAGAAAAATAAACCCAAGAAAAGTAAGTAAAAATGGACCACATGTATACAGTAAGGGGTGACTGGGGAATCAAGAGACCAGTCACCTGGTGTTCTGGCTGTAATTACTAGAAGTTGCAACTCCTAGGACTTCAAACTCCTAGGACTTTGAGGAGTCAGCCACTAGTGTTATACACTGTACCTCCAGTTCCACTAGAGAAAGCCAATCTTCACGTGGAGGAATCCTGTCAAGGCACAAATAGGTGAGTAGACCAGCTATTTTTCCTAAAGAAAGGGAATAAGAATTTGAAAGCCATAATCTCTGTTTCAGAATTGAAAGTCTTGTTGTTTCTTTGAAACGACGGAATGCCCCAACAGTGTCACAGATGGCCATTCTGAACAGTAGCTTTTTTCAAAAAATAATTATAAAGAAACATGTACTATTTGTTTTTCCTCTTCTTCTCTTTTGTTCTATATTACTGAACATAATTCCCTCAATTTTAATGGAAGTGAACTCTCTCTTCTTAAATCAGTGTGCTCCCTCTGTAGGATTCAAAATTACAGTGCTGTTTTTGGAGTCATCATTTTGCTTCCATGGTAGCAATTTCTCTAAATCTTTGCCTTGTGGCCTCAATGAATGCATTTGGCGGGAGGAACAGACTGATAGAAAAAGGGAGAGCTTCTGTGAACACAAGTACCTTGGGAAATCAGCAATGATGTGAAAAGAAATACATAAAAGCTATCCAGCACCGTATATCTGTTTTTAATGGGACTTCATTAAAAGTATATATTTTTTAGTTTGCCTCAGCATGGCAGTAGGTTTCTACAGATGAAGTTTGAGAGCACTTAGAAGTTTCTTTTCACTTCTCTTCTTTTTAATTAACTCTCTACAAGCTTTGATAGAGAAAAGGAGAGTAACTGCTGGTTCATATTAACTTTGTAGAGGGATTTATAGCATTTGCCATTGATTTTCTAGAAACTTTAGAATCAAGGCCAAAGGAGAGCCCTGATTCATAAAACGAGTAGTTGAATGATGAGAAGAATGGGCCCAGTAAGAGCTGCCTTCAAGGGCATTGTACCCAAAGTGGTGTGCATCCTGGAATCTTCTAGAACACAGCCTTTACCAATACCTTGGCTCAGAGGAGGGTCCTGAATCCAAGGGATGTCTGTCACCAAGTTCGCCTTCCATGAATGTCCAAGGAATAAATATTTAGTGTAAAACCCAGAACTCAGGGAACAGAACCAGACTTCCAATGATGGGTATTAAAAACAAGAAATAGAGGGTTTTTTAAACTTGGCCAACATTGACCACACCAAGACAGAGATTTTGTACAGCAGTGGAAGAAATATTTCACAGATGAAATGAAGTCACTGTGAAGAGAGCTTTCACTGAGAGAAAGCAGAGCTTCCACTTTTAGCTGTAGGCAATGGAGCACTAGTAAAGATTTTTAAAATAGTGATATCAAAGTAGTTCTTTAAGATTACCTAGAAGAATGATTTTGGAGGAAGGGAAATATAGGCCTACCAACAAGCTGGGTGTCTAGCTCCAGCAAGAGAATGTAGTAGTTATGAGCACATGCCTCAGAGTCCAAGATGTGCCATCTGCTATTTATGAGACCCTATATATCTCTATTTCTTCATGCATCATTTTTTTCATTTGCATAGGCATAATTTATTAATTCATTCAGTATTTTTGAGTTTATTCTTTTGTCAGTTTATCCTTTTGTCAGTTTCTGTTCTAGAATCTGAACAAATAGGTAAAAGGAGGGCTTACTCATATGAATCATTCTGAAGAATAACATTCAAGTTAAGAAGTAAAAGGAGGAGGATACAAATAAGAAGAAGGTAAACATTTCATGGGAAGAAAATGATTAGTAGAATTAACATAAATATCCTAAGGCAAGAATGAGTTGGGCACAGAGAATCACAAGAAAGTCAGCATGTGCTTGCATTTAAGGTGAACAGTGATATGAGATGAGGACAGATAGCTAAGTGAGGATTGAATAATGGAGAGGCATAAGCCAGGCTAAGAAGACTGGATATATTTTGTTTGTTTGGTGGGTATTTTTGTTTGTTTCTTTGTTGTCTATTCATTTTTTAGAGGGAGCGGGGAAGGACAGAGGGAGAGAGAGAATCTTAAGCTGGCTCCATGCTGGGCATGGACCCCAACTGGGGGCTCAGTTTTACAACCCTGAGATCATGACCAGAGCCTAAGTCATCAGACACTTAACTGACTGAGCCATGCTGGCACCCCTGGATATATTTTAACAGGATGGGAAATATAGAGGGTATTTTTGTAACTTGCCATCACTGAGTAGAAAATAGGTTGTAAAGGGACATGAGTCAGAGCTGGGGACTAGTTTAACTTCACTGAAGACCTCTGGGAAGGAGGTGATGATAACTTGGAATAGGACTGATAATGAAAAATAAAGGGAGAAGCACAGATTTGGGATATGTTCAAGAGGTACAACCAATAGAACTTGATGAGAAATTGAGTTTGGAGAGTAATGGAAGGCAAGGAATCGAAGGCAATCCCTACATTTCTGGCTAAAGCAACTGGCTATAAGTTTATGTGAGACTTTTGTGTAAGATAGTTATGAGATGAGGAGAAGCAAGTTGACAAATCAAGAGTGTTTTTGCAATTTTAGTTTGAAGTATATAGTAGACATCCAGGTGGAGATGCTAAATGATATGTGTCTGCCTGAAGCTCACTCCAGGGAGAGGTCAAGTCTAAAAAGAAAGATTTAGCAGTCATCACACATAGATGATATTAAATCCATGGGACTGGATGAAGTCCCTAAGAGTGTAAGAAGTAAATGGGACTGCGACAAATACAGTAGATTGGCTCACAATTTCCTTTCCAGACTCCGAATGTGTCTTCCTCTCCTGTGGAGCCTGAAAAACCAATGACTATATTCTCATTCTCTTCACTTGGGTTCCTGGTGGAATTTCAGTTCCAATCAGATATGCTTGTGCAAGTAGGGAGTTTTGAACTGAGATGTGAAAGGTGAGGCAGGACATGGACATTGTTTTGTGAGTTCCACAAAACAAAATTACTGTGGTTCTGTAGTCAGCAGGTACAGTGACAGCTTCCCAACTCTGAAAGCAACCTCTAATTCTGCAGTTTGCTAATCATGATAGTGATGGCAGTATTTTTGTAAGCTCAGTTCCTCAGTGAGAGTCCCTTCTAGAAGCTCAAACAACCATTGCTTTCTTTAGTTCACTTAAAACGATGTAAGTTATTTAATCCTCCACTTTTAGGGAGACCTCTGTCTCTGCTTAAACCAGTGCATTCTGTTCTGACCTACACCATGCCTTGGCTCATCCTTGATTCACTTCAGCATCAAAGGGTTCAAGAGAAGAATCAGTAAATTAGAAACCAGGAAAAACTGAGAGGGAATAAAGGAAAAGAAATCTAAAAGTGTTAAGTCATGGAAAATAGGGAAAATACGTTATGTTCCAGAATATCTTTTAAGGCTGAGTGGTTAGCCTAGAACTGTGTGGTAAGGTAAGAAAAATGGCAAGAAGACCATTAGTGAGCTTAAAAGAATCTTCATGGAGTATGGGAAGTAAATGACACAAGAATGATTGCAAAGTGAACACAACCTAAACAAATGGATTTAGTTACCACAGGTAACTTTTACAGATGCTTCAATGTAAAAGGGTTAGCAAAACAGGGAGGTCTTGAGCATGATAGGGGTTGAATTATATTTGTTTGCATGTTTCTTCATTTTAAAAATAGGAGCCAATGCAACACACCCTTCGGCTGACTTTAGTCTCCTTTCCAGAAAAGAAGATGGATGATGTACGAGAGAGGAGAGAATTGTAGGAGGAAAGGATTTGGGAACACAAATATTTTGGTTAATGTGGTCACTTTTCTTTTCTCAATGAACTGTGAGGGAGCCCTCAGCTTATATATATATAAGGGGTTATAAGGTGTGACTATTTGGAGAGAAAGTAAAGGTATGCAATGGTTTTGTCAAGTGGTGATAGCAATAAACTAAAAAAAGAGCTATAGATAACCAATTTAAAACTCAGGTCATTAATTTTCACTGATGTTGATCTGCATGGTTATGTATCTTTTTTTTTCCAGCAATGTATACTTAGCTGATTTTATGCAGGCACAAAATAGGCTGGCTGTAGCATTTTAGCAATCTCCAGGCTTAATCAGCTAATACAGTGGAAGGAGAGGGGTTCTGAATATTTATAAGAGAGTGATTATAATTATGGGACATGGAACCTAAGTCAGGTAAAGAGCAATCTGAGGAAACAAAATGAGAAATTGATGGTGATGGTGAGACATGTACAGGTTCAACAGATGATGCATTGATGAAGTTGAAGACTGATTCAAATGGAAGCAATAGAGTAAGTGAACTGGTTACAGGAAGTGATGGTTGAAGTTGAGGTTTCAGAATGAGAGAAGTTACTTACGTCAAGGTCAAGGGTTTGACCATGGAAATAGGTGCCTGAAATGGAGAAAAGAGACATGAAATTGGTTAGATTATTCACTAGGAGTTGATGTTACCAGAAATGTTCATGGGGAAAGCAGTGGAAGAAGACAGTAATCTAGGTGTGAAAATCAGTAAATGAGCGGGAGTAACCAGGGTCATTAAATAATTATAGCCAGGCAATAGGTTGAGTAGTTTCCTTCTTCCTTCTCACTCAACCTCTCTGCCACCTCAGAAGGAAGAAGAATAGCAACAGCCACCTAGTAGACTAGTTATCAACATCAACATCACATGAGGTTACATGTATAAAGAACCTAAAAATGTCTGTCAATTTAACGTGTGATGTTTTTGTTATGGTCACTATGATTAAATCAACCTATACCAACAAAATGTCTAATATGTGCCACTCATGGGATTGGATGTTATTCACTTTTATTTTTCCTTTATCTCTTTGACCTAGAAACATAGATTTTTAAATCTGAACAAGACTTCAAAGTCACTTCATTAAAGGTCTGTGAACTCTAGCCAAAGGTTAGGTAGATGCATAAAGTCTACCTGAGAAACTTCTTAACTATGTAAATGCCCAGCCTCCACTCCTGATCATTCTGATTCTTTTTTTTTTTTTTAGATTTTATCCATTTATTCGTGAGAGACACACAGAGAGAAAGGCAGAGACACAGGCGGAGGGAGAAGCAGGCTCTATGCAGGTAGCCCGATGCAGGACTCCAGGATCACGCCCCCGGATGAAGGCGGCGCTAAACCGCTGAGCCACAGGAGCTGCCCCATTCTGATTCTTTACACCTGCAGTAGCACGTGGGAACCTCTGTTTTTAATAAGTATCCTAGCAGATTTTATGCCACCAATCAAATGAGATCTATAATAAACATGTCGGAAAGATGGCATGCAAGGTAGAGGGTGCAAATAAGGATGAGGTGAGCTGATAGGTGTTACAATAATCCAGGCATATAACTATGGTGGTAAAAGTACCATGGGGCAGTAGACATAAACTTAGAAAAAAGGTTTTGGAGAAAAAAAATGACAGAGTATTTTGATTCAGTATCAGTGTGTGAGATTGACAAAGTCCATATGTGAAAAATGAGTCAAATAATTGGCAGCCATGCTAACCTTTCCTCCTAGGAGGTGATTTCAAACCCTGTCCACATATCAGAATTGTGTCCTTGACATTCTGAGTTAATTAATAGGATTTGCTTTGGATTTGAGGTACATATTCAGTAAATAGGAATCTTTAAAGTGTTTATATCTTGTAAAAGCTCTTGAAATGACCAGGTTTTGGCATACTAGAGTATGCTCAAGATTCTATAACCCTGCTATGCGTGTGTGTGTGCGTGTGTGCGATATATATCGCACACACGCACACACACATTTATATATATATCTTCCTGCTGTATAACAGCATTAGGAGATCAAAAATGAATTCCCGTGGACTGTCATTAAAGATAATAGGAGCTGCTTCGTGAACTGCCATCACCGTGGCAAGTGGTTTCAAACAAAATAGTGTGAAAGTAGTCACCCTGTCACTGGAATTTAAAGTCAGGAACTGAATACTACCTAGAATATGTTGCTTCTCCTCAGAGTGGAGGGAGCACTTTTCTGTGAACTACTTATAACACAGTAGGCAGTGGTATTGCACATAAAGGCACTCACTCTTCTCCAGTGTTCTTACTGAATATACTATAGTTGCAAGGTACATTGTCTATCAAACATGCCTAATGATGACAGCTCAGTATGTTATCTGAGCTCACTGTATATATTATTTTCCTGCTTTGCTAGACAAAGAAAATTATTGTAACTGGGAGAAACACAGGTACAGAGAAGAATTATGACCCTGCACACTCTTATTTTTTAATTTACAAGTAGAGAAACTTTAGGCAGAGACAATGATGTCTTAGGTACCTTTAGGACATTATACAATTGAGATGGAACACTTTGGCCTTCTCCAGCGATGAATGATGGGCTCCTCCAAATGTTGCTCATGACCTAAGGCTCTATTTCAGTATAAATAAGGAAGATGTTTCTAGAAGCCTGTGTGAGGTAAATCTTCACTAAGAACAAAAGATGCTTAGACTGGGAAGTGGGGAGCCTTAAGTGGCTATAACTTTTATATATACCCAATTATCTCTAATAATGATAATGCCTAAGGCCTGAGAAAGTGAGATGCCACTGTCCTAATCAGTGTCATAGCTGTAGCTGCTATCCACACAGAGGCTTTGGTTCTGAGTTCCAGCTGTGAGAAGTTTCTCCAAAGAGCTGCTGTTGGCTGGGACTTCACAGACCATGGAAGATAGGTGATTTTTGAAAGGCGGAGTTAGGCACATGCGGTATTCCATTTCATTCTTATTGGTTTCATTTTTGGAGTTCCTGCTTTGCATAAACCAAAATGGTCAAAGTAGGAGAGTAGTTCAAGATGGCAACATAAAAGGATCCTGAACTTAGGTCCTTCCATGGACCCAACAAATCTACAGCTATATATGGAACAATTCCCTTTGAAAAGAATCTGAGAATCAGCTAAACCGCTACTCCACAATAGTCTTGAAGGGCCACACTGACACATGGAGGAGAGAAAGCAATGTGATCTCGCCAAAAACCATTCCCCTGATATGGAGACTTACCATTGGAAGGGGTTTATAAATACAAAACCCCTCCCTGAGGAGCAGGGGGTTTGTGCCCCACATCAGGTACCCCCAATCCTTGGGAATTGCACCAGAAGGAAAAGCCCCTAAAACATGACTCAGAAAACCAATGGGGCTTATGTCCAGGAAAATCATAGGGCTGTTGGAAATAAAAATTTCACTCTTAAAGGGCTTGAGTGCCGCCCCACTTGCTCCAGGACCCAGACAGAAGCAGCAATTTGAAAAAGAGACTAGACTACCTGTGAAGGAGTCATTTGCTAATTATAAAGCATCTGCAAGATGGGCAAACACCTGTTAAGACTCTTTCCAGGGATGGAAGTCCTGGTGGGTGCTATTTTTGCACTTTCAATCTATCCTGCTAGCACAGGGCTTCCTACGCCACCATCATGGACCTTCCAGAGGCAGTAAATGAATGCCCCTTCTTTCTGCATTGCTACCATGGCTTCCCCAAAGGTGGTGGAGTGCCCCCCCCCACCAATGACATGGCCCCACCAGAGGTGGCAGACAGGCACCCTGCATTACCATACCACTGCTGTGGCCCCTCCCTGGGATGGTGGGTGGATGAACCCAAAAAGACCCACCTCAAGACACATTATAATTAAAATATCAAAAGTTAAAGAGAATTTTAAAAGCAGCAAGAGAAAAACAACTTATTACCTACAAGAGAACCCCTGTAAGACTATAAGCAGATTTTTCAGCAGAAATTTGCAGGTTAGAAGAAAGTGGCATGATATATTATACATGCTAAAAGAAAAAAAAAAAACTCCCAAGCAAGAATACTTTATCCAACAAGGTTATTCAGAATTGAAGGAAAGATAAAGAGTTTTCCAGCCAAGCAAAAGATAAAAGAGTTTATCACCACTAAACTGGCCCCTATAGGAAATATTAAAGAGATTTTAAGCTGTAAAGAAAGGATACTGGTTAGTGATAAGAGATCATATGAAAGTAAAAATCTCACTGGAAAAGCAAATATAAGATAAGGGAAGTGGATTAATCATTTTTAAAGCCAGTGTAGGGATCCCTGGGTGGCGCAGCGGTTTGGCGCCTGCCTTTGGCCCAGGGCGCGATTCTGGAGACCCCGGATCGAATCCCACGTCGGGCTCCCGGTGCATGGAGCCTGCTTCTCCCTCTGCCTGTGTCTCTGCCTCTCTCTCTCTCTCTCTCTCTGTGACTATCATAAATAAATAAAAATTAAAAAAAAATAAAAAAAATAAAAAAAATAAAGCCAGTGTAAAGGTTAAAAAACAAAAGTAGTAAAAATAACTATAACTACAATAATTAGATAAAGAATACACAAAATAAAAAGATATAAAATAGGGCATCAAAAACATAAAACATAGGGGAAGAGTAAAATGGAGAGTTTTAGAATGAACACTTAATTTACAATCAATTTAAAATATGCCGATATATACATATAAATACATATACATGTATGTGTATGAATATATGCTGTTACGAATGGACACACAAAAGATAATGAGAAAGAAATCTAAGCATAGCACTATATAAAGTTGTCAAACCACAAGGGAGGAAAGCAAAAGAAGAAAGGACCAGAAAAGAACTAGGAAAGAGCCAGAAAACAGTTAACCAAATGGCAATAAGTACATACCCATCTATAATTACTTTAAGTGCAAATGGACTAAATTCTCCAATCAAAAGACAGAGTAGCAGAATGGTAAGAAACAAGACCCACCTACGTGTTGAGTACAAGACTCATCTCAGATCTGAGGACACACACAGGCTGAAAGTGAAGAGAGGGGAAAAACTCTTTCATATAAATGGAAACCAAAAGAAAGCAGGGGTAGCTCTACTTATATCAGACAAAATAGTCTTTCACATAGAGACTGAAATAAAAGACAAAAAAAGGCATTACATAGTGATAAAGGGGTCAATCCACAGGATGATAGAACATTTGTAAACACTCAAGTGTTGGGAATGGGAATCCTTGCTTTCTTCTTGAACTTAGTGGAAAAGCTTTAGCTTTTCACTGTTGGGTGTGATGTTAACTGTGGGCTTTCATATATGACATTCAATTACACTGAGGTACATCTTTCTATACTCAATTTGATGAGAGCTGATTTTCTTTTTTATTATTGAACTGTGAGGCTTGTTCATATATTCTGACTATAAGTCCTTTATCAGAATTATATTTTGCAAAAATTTTCTCTAAGAGTGTAACTTGTCTTTTTGTTTATCTTAACGTCGACTATCAAAGAGCAGAACTTTTTAATTTCAACAAAGTCCAATTTATCAATGTTTTCTTTTATGGTTTATGCTTCTTGTGTCCTAGCTAAAACAAAAAACAAAAAGAATCTTGGCTTAACCTAAAATTGAAAAGTGACTTTTATGATTTTTTGATAGAAATGTCATAGTTTTAGTTTTACATTTAGGTATGATGCATTCGGTATTAAGTATGGATAAGGATTCATATTTTTGCATATGGATTCCCAATTGTTCCAGGAGTATTTGTCGAAGCCACTATCATTTGTTCATTGAATTGCTTCAGCACATGTATAAAAAATTGGTCATATATATGCATTGATCTATTCTGGGCTCTCTGTTCTCTTTCACTGATCTGTGTGTCTACCGTTTGTTAATACCATGTTTTCTTGATTACTAGAGCTTTATCGTAAATATTGAACTCAGGAGGTGTGAGTCTGCTAACTTTGTTGTTCTTTTGTTTGGGCTATTCAATACACTTTACTTTTCCATGTAAATTTTAGAATTAGCTTGTTGACTTTTTCAAAATATCCTGCTGGTATTTTATCAGGATTGTGTTGATTTCATATGTCAATGTGGGATAGTGTTGCCATGTCTAACACTATTCAGTTCCAATTAATGAGTCTGGTATATCTCACCATTTATTTAGGTTTTATTGGGCTTCTCTCAATATTTTATATTTTACAGCATACAAACTTTCACATACTTTATTAGATTTGTCCTTAAGTAGTTCTTTTTTTGGGAGTGCTTCTCTAAATGGAACTTTTTAAAAGTTACAATTTGCACTTATTATAATACCTATTTGCAATTACTAATTAGCAAATAATTAGCATATAGAAATACAATAGATTTTTTGGCATGTTGATTGATTGATTGATTTTTATTTTTTTATCCTGCAACTCTGCTGTACTCACTCAATAGATCTAGTAGTATTTTTTTTACGTACATTATTTGGAATTTTCTGTATAATCACATTATCTGCAAATCAAGACAAATAGTATATTCATTTCAAATTTGTTTACCTTTACAATTTTTTTTCATTGTTATGCTGTCTAGGACCTCCGGTATAATGTTGAATAGAGTAGTGGGAACAGGCATTCTCGCTTTGTTTTCAATCTTAGGGGGAAAATTCAGTTCAGTCTTTCACCCATAAAGTATGTTAATTGTAGGTTTTTCAACAGATGCCATATATTAAGTTGAAGAATTTTCCTTTTACTCCTAGTTCGATGACAGTTATTATCATGAATGATGTTGATTTTACCAAATGTATGTTCTGTATCTGTTCAGATGACTCTGCAGTTTTTCTTCGGTAGTCTGTTGATATGGTAAATTCCAGCACTCATAATTCCGCCAATCCCAGAGAGAACCACTGTCCACATTTTCATAAATTCCCTTCCAGTCTTTAATCTGTAAATATAAATTACGTAGTAAAATAGAAAAGTGGTATTTATATAATTCGTATAATTTTTTCATAACACATTATTAAGAACTATTTCACGTTATTTAACTTTATTAAAAAATACTATTTTCTTGGCTGAATAAAAGTACAGCCTGTATATATACCATAATAATGTAATAGTAATGATATAATGATAATAATTGAACAATAACTGTTTCTTTGAACCAATGACTGTTCTAAGTATTATTACATATGTTAATATTTTACTCTAAGAACAACTCTGTGAGATAGATACGATCATGATGATACCTATTTTATAGCTAAGGAAACAGACTGGACCACTCTCTCAAGGGTAATGGAACTCTATTTCTGACTCCATAGACTTTAGTCTTTCCCATAATATACTGTTTATACTGTCACTGTATGATACATATATTCTTTTTATTAAAAAATATTTTATTTGCTCATGAGAGACACAGAAAGAGAGAGGTAGAGACATAGGCAGAGGGAGCAGAAGTAGGCTTCATGCCAGGAGCCTATGTGGGACTTGACCCGGGGACTCTGGGGTCATGCCCTGACCCAAAGGCAGACGCTCGACCACTGAGCCACACAGGTGTCCCATGATACACATATTCTTATTATGTTATTGCCTTTATGTGCTACATAAACAATGCTATGATAAACACAACTGGAAAGAAATCTTTAACGACATCTCTCACTATATCCTTAGAATAGATTTATAAAGAAGAATTAGGGTTTCAGGTTTTGGGACCTTGAACTATCCTGCCCAATTGCTTTTTCTGAATAGTCCTATCAAAGGTGGACATACTGCAATCTAATCTAAATTTGCTTTTTAATTTTGTTAATTGTTGATATATAAAAAAATAGTGGTTTTTTTCATATTCAAGGTGTTCTTATGTTTATTATTCAATTGTGTTTGTGTTTCCTATTTGTTGTTCACGTTTTTTGCCAATATTTAGTGTGTTCAGGGTTGAAAGAAATGTTTATGTATCAAATCAACAATTTGTTCTGAATTTTCCATTTGTTTTAAATTTTCTTTGCTTATCTTTACTTTTCCTTCTTATCATTTTGGACAGTAGTTTTAAAGTCAAATCATTTTTCATTTGCATTTTATTCTTCACATTTGTAAGAAATTCCTTCCTGAGTCAGTATTAGATCGGATATCCTTATGTATTTTATTCGAGTATTTTACATATATATATATTTAATTCATACAGAATAAAACTTATTGTATCCTGTGAGTTGAGGATCTAAATTGGTTGTTTCCTAAATAGTAACCCAGTCATCTTAGTATCATTAATTCCATAATCTTTTTTTCTAAGTAATTGATGATAACTTTATCTTAACTTGTTATATATGCTCTCTATTCCACTCTACTAATCCATTATTACTTTAGCAAAACAAAACAGCGTAGAATAGTCTGGATTCAGATCCACTATTGCTGCTGTCATATGAGCTTGAAAAAGTCACTTAAACTCATTGAGCCTCGTTCCTAATTTGCATATGGTTGTTTTAAACATTAAATGGTGGGGGGGGGGGCGGGGAGTACATACAACACTTAGTTTAGTGCCTGGCACATAATTAGCTCTTAGAGATATCTGCAGTTTTATTGTTTTCTTTACTCTGCCAGGTCCAAGTTCAAGTCACTATGGCTGTGACGAAGGTCCTAATTCCATTTTCCCACTTCCCCTCTTTGCCCTGGGCCCAGCCAAAAGCCATATGGCCCATGTGGCTGACTACTGGCAAATGGTATACAAGCGGGCTTTCAAAAATGTTCTTCTCAGGAAAGGGAGATTTTCCCTCTTCCACATACCCTCCTTATTTCAAAATAAAATTAGAAAATGTGGCCAGAGATCTAGAACATTCTTGGGCCACGTGATGAAGATATATGTGAAAATCTAGGGCGGTGAAGTAAGAACAGAATAAGCTTGTTGTCTCCTGAGGATGGACTTGCCCTGGATTATTTCTCCCTGGATTTCTGTGTGAGAGGTGAAACATTTGCTTCTTTAACAGCCTATCCTTCAGTTCCTATTACTTACCAAATATCTCATTTTCAAAGATGTACTTGAATCTCAAATTCAAGAAAGGATGCTTATTTGCATGCTTAAGTGTTTTGAATTTAAGTTCTTTTGCATTAGGAGTAAGAAATAGTTCCCTCATTCTCTATCAATTCTAGTCTAGAAAGCCAATATTTGCTCTTTTGAATTGGGTTGTTATCAATTAATGTGAGTAATTGGTGTCAACTTTGAAAGGAAAGATGAAGAGAATTTTAACCATCATGCAGAAAAAAATCACTATTTTTTTTAAATTCCTCTAAAATGCTCTTCATGTGAACAAAAGTGTTAAAAGTAAATACATTTTTCATCATTGCTTCAGGACTAAGCTGTATAAGATAGATTGTCATTAAAGAGAGTAAAAGCAGGTAATTCAGTTTCCCAAGAGAGCTTTAGTAAATGAATTGTCTATTTGGTGTTTTGCATTGATCATTTAGCTGCAATAATTAACGATCCTCTTATTTATACTGAATAGAAAATTAAAGCTTAGAATGGCACTATTGTTCATTTTTCTTAATATTAATCTTCGGTCATTATAAAATGCCTTCATATTGTTTTCTAATCAAGTTAGAAGTACCAATTTCACTAAGTTTATTGATTAGCCTACCTTCAAGACGTGGATTATTTAAGAAATCAAAGTATTCACGTGTTACCTTTAGATATAAAGTCCAAAAAAGGAAAATAACTAGTTAAATCTTTTACCTCGAGACTAATGGGCATACTTTGGTCCTCCTATGACTATTACACTTGAGCTTGCTCTCAAGGATGGATGCCAAGAGGGGATATGAGATAAAGCTGGGGATAAAGCACTTAATGCAATGTCCTTCCAAAAGATGCATTTTGGGGACACTGCTCTCTGATACTTCTAATATCCTGTGCCAATAAGAATTTCCACCATTTCTATTGTCACTCGCTAACCCAAGAAAATCCTGCTAGGTAAGAGTGGGTAAAGTAAATGTATCTAATTTCAGATGGCACACTATCCTGCATTAGCAGGCTCTCCAGAGTGGCACAATAGGAAAGTCCCCTTTTAATAATTTATGTGAAGTTAATTCCACAACAACGCACTTTTTGCAGGGTGTTTTTCAATTAGAAATATCTGGATCTCCTATTAGAGATTTAAGTCTTTATATTTATCTTTCCATAGCTCACAGAATTTAAGAATATTAAATTTTGTGATTCCAAAACTTATTCCATGATAGATTGTCAAAACTACAGGGAAAAATCTCAAAGTAAACAATTGCTCTAGGAGTTGATTCATTCACTTATTGGATACATGTTCTATGCTTAGTAGTGGGAATAAAACACAAAATCTATATTTCATCCTCAAGAAATGTCTTTTAGGTTGGGGGGTCATTGGCAAGAGAATTATCATCATAATTCCTTGAATATATAGGAAGGCAAGACTAACTTTGCTCAAATTATCAGGAAAAGCTATGCAAGAAATATTTGATGTTTAGTTGTGAGAAGGAATTCACCAAGGGGAGGAGATAAACTAGGAGATCTCTTGGTCTTGCAAGTGATTAGTGAACTTATAAGATTCTAGTATAGCCCAAAGAATGTCCAGTTGGCTTCGAGCTATCTGAGAAAAAAAGGAAAGAAATAAATATTAATTTATCAGGTTTGGTACCTAGATAAGAGTTCTATATGCATTAACATCTGTAATCTTGGTAAAAACAAATAAACAAACAAACATATAACACATGCACTACCATTCTCTTTTCACAAACATAGACACTGAAATTCAGAGGAGCACAGTATAACATATCTAGTAATTGACAGACCCAGAATTTTGCCCAGCTTTGTGTAGTTCAAAAGTGTCACCAAAAGATGAAAGTCCTTCCTGTAACCATAAATCTGTCTCTGGGTTTCTTATAATCTTCTGTCCTGAGAGAAAAAAGGTAGTGAGAAACTGAAATTCCAAAAGGGGCAGTGTAGCTTAGGGTTTATATTAGAGTTTTAATGTCGGACAGTTCTGGATTTAAAAAGTTCCTGACCACATCACTTGCAAGCTTGGACTTAGCATCTCTAAGATTCAGTTTCTCTGCAAAATATGAACACTAAGAACATCCACCTTCAGGCAGTTGTGTGAGAATTACATTCAAAACTGCATACAGAAACATGTAGCTCTGCATTTGACAAATATATCTACTTGATGAATATCAGCCCAACTCGACTCAAGCAACTGAACATGCTGAGAACTATGAAATTTATCTGGCTTCATAATAGAGTTCAGATACCCAGGAACTATTCCAAGTCCCTATGGAAGAACTCAAGTTCTCCTGAGGAATTGTTAGAATTCAAGAGTTCAGCTCAAGTCTAGAATTTTAGCTTTAAGTCTGACTAGACGAGTTGTGGAACTTCCCGGACAACCTAACATTCCTAAAGGTCAAGAGTGGTAGAGAGTGGTCTGGGACTGAACTCTGAAGGTCCATCTAAGCCACAGGTTTGGGGCACCCAAATGGGTGGGAAAACCTGACTGATAAATACCATGGGGCATTCGGTCACTGCCTTACATGGACAAGCAGATCTTCTAGAAGCTGAAGCACTGCTTCCAAAACCCCTAACTGGCCCTTCATTGGATCCAAAAAATCAGGGAAGAGAGCCAAGAATTCTGATTGAACAGCATCTGTTACATGATTGATAGAAATGTCTGAGCACCCCACAGATGGTCACAAAAAAAAAAAAAAAAACAGGGCTTAGTGGTGTATGGAAATGACTATATACAAATTAAAAAGTGTTAAATTATGTTACTGACCTGATAGTCTTAGCAAAAAAACAAACATTTATTTTTATTTACAACAGGAACTCTCAGAATTCTTATTGGTAAAAAAGTGTAGGATCACTAAAAATAGATATATAGGATCACTACATATGTAGACACAATTTTAGATACAATACACTTATACAATATGATAGATACAATACACTATGTGTGTGTATGTTTGTGTGTACACACAATTTTACATACCAGTATCACTTTCTGTTGTATTGATTCTTTGGACATTTTTTTGCTCAAAACAAAGTTTACATCTACATATCAGTATAATTAAACTAGTGGTTTGTTTTATATAGGTGCCTAATTGCCTTAATAATGTCAGATGGATTATAGTGAGAATAAGAGTGGGAAAAACCATTAAATGGCACAGATGTCTGGTTTGCTGAAGGGTGGAGTCCTCCAGGTACGTGTGTATTATAATATTCACTGCCTTTCAATCTGCTTCAATCATGTGAAGCACTTAGCAAGCATGGCTGGAAGGAAACTTAGATCATCCAGTTAGATCTCTCATTTTAGAGTTGAGAAAAATGACACCCAGAGGGGTTGTTATTTGCTTAAGGTAACCAAATTAATTAACAACTTTCCTAGAAATAGAAATTTCTTCTATAATATACAGCTCCTCAGGAAACATTCCTAACTCTATAAACTTTTGAATAATTTGAATAAGAGGCTTAGTGACAAAGCAAACTCAAAAAATTTTCAGATGTTTAACTCATCTACCTTAAATATCAGAAAGACGTTTTCCCCCCACAGATGCTGTGCTAGCATTGTTGAGTACTGAGCCCTACCTTTTGTGTAACACACCATCAGAAATGCATGCTTATGATTGCCACTTTTACAATGGATCCTGATGTAATTTAACAACTGCTCTGAATTCTTTCTGTGTGTCATAAACTGTTCATAGCAAACTCTTAATCTTTTACCTTTTTGATTTAACTTTGTAAGTTTCTTATTGATGGTCACCCATAAGCAATTTGTGTACCACCAAATTTCCCTTTTATGCACTAGACTAGTAGCCTAAGCATCTTCCTCATAATTGTAGCTCATTATTTAACAATTAAATAAAATATTTAACTTAATAAAATTAATTACTTAACAATTATTTATCTTACCACTAGACTGCAAGCCCATTCAGGGAACCTAAAGATTTCTCAGACAACACCCTGAACAGAATTGGGTATCAACAAATATTTTTGATGAATAAATGGAATACAGATGGATTTTTATACTAGTCTCAGGAAACAGAGGAATACAGAACCTATTCTTTGTCACTGTTCAAATGCCTAAAATGCTTTCCAGCATGTGACATGTTTTGAAATACCACATTTTTTTTCTATTATGTGTTATCAAAACTGTCTTGTAGACAAAAAAATAACTGAGATTTGATTAAACTTGTTTAACAGTATTTCTCTGAGTTTAAGTCCACCTTGCTAAAGGTGATACTTTTCTACCAGTTTCACTAGATTTAATTTAAGAATAAGATTGAAGAATAGCTTAAAGTGTGCTTGCAAGTAAATATGTCTAGTTCTGTGAGTCCATCCCTTTGTTGCCCTAACCTTTGTGTTCCAAAGACTGCCATGTAATTAACTGCATAGACACTGGAAGAAACTCGGGATTTTTGAGGCTAGAAAAATGGCGTTACAAACAGATGACCTTCTATCCTCAAGTTGAGAAGATATGAATGACGCAAAGCAACCTGAGGTTGTAATCACAACATGTGGCTGGAACTCTGTCATCAATAATACCTATCCTATCCAGGACTTCATTTAAGAAGGGGACTAGCTAATCAAGAAGGCCTGGTGTTATAGCTAGAAAGCATCCTATGAAAAAACTAGCACGGGCAGCAAAGCCTACAATGCTAGAACAGCATTCTTTTCAGACAGCATACAGGCAAGAGGAAGAGAGTGGGTAGATCAGATTTGGATTTCTGTCCACTTACAACTATCTAATTCCCTATATCTCCCACTCCCTTGGAAGCATCTCTCTTCCCTGGTGGGGGATTCAATTTCTTTTCTTCATTGATATTAGTCCCATTCATATGAACCAGCTTAAACTAATGAAATTCATGCTGAAGTTAAGTTTGGCCCTTCTGAGTACAGCTCACTGTGTCTCTTCCTTCTTTCATGAGATTGAATAGAGGCTGTTCCATCACTTAGGGTTCTGGAGCAAAGAGGACATGATGCAAATCTCAACCAACCCATCACAAACATGCAACTTGAGCAAGAAATAGAAATTGTTGATTTAAAGCATTGCAATTTGAGGGCTGTTTATTACCATAGCAGATTTTTTAGCTGACAGATATAAACAGAAAAGCTGATTTTTTATTACCTTCTGTATGTTTAAAAAGGATTCTCTCTGAAAGGCAGTGGACCTGGGGGCAGAAGAGACCAAGATACCTTGAAGACAAAAAAAAAAAAAAACAGAGATAAACCTGGATGAAAAAATGCCAATAGAAGTTAAAATAAAAATTAGAGTGAATCTAAAATAAAAATTAGAGGCGGGGGGCGGGAAGAAAAGAAAGACAAAAAAATCAGGAGAGACTGAAAATGTATCCATTGTATCATAAGACTGATAGAAATAACCACAGAATCTTGTCTTTGCCTTTGCTCTGAGAAAAACTTCATGATCCAGAATGATGCTGATGTTATTAGTTATGTGCCCTGTGCCATGAGCACATCAGCTTACCTAGGGCCCTGATCATGGTTTTTAAATACTATTTTCTAATAAAAGAAACCAGGGTTCATTGCAGAAGTGGTTGATTGCAGGGTGGGGTAGGGGAAAATACAAGATGAGGCTGAAGTACCTTGCCGTACCAGAAATAAGGAAGTGATTAAACAGGAATGCAGGAGTGTAGAAAGAGCAGAGCTGCCAACCTGAGAAAGCTCCCAGGAGTCAAAGTGGAACAATTTGACACAAAATAAATAATAACAGCATTGGATCTTAACCAATGGAATAAACATAAATTTTCATGAGTGTGTAAATAAAAAATAGGACCAATAAATATGTAAAGGAGAAAAGACAGTTCTTCCTTACTATAGAATTTGAATTAGTAAGTGCATAAGACAAAAAAATCATTATCAGACAAACACCGCAGTAGTAATTTTTGCAGACTAGAACCACCAATGGCTACGAAAATTGGTGGACAGATGTTTGAGGAGAAACAGATTTAGTTTGTTTGAAAGTATTCACTTCACGGTGGAGAAATCTGGAAAGCACCACCACATCCAAGTGATTGAAGTGAATGTCACCACTAATTAAGACACACCAATGTCGTGAACCACTTGATATGTGCACCGAGAGGTAGGTGTCATTTCTATGATATTCCTGACAAAAGTCCATAAACTCACTCCAATCATGAGAAAACATTAGATCCAAACTAAAAGACATTCATCAAAACAAGTGCTCAAGGACTCTTCAAAAAAGAGTTTATAAAAGAGAAGAAGGACTAAGAACTGTCACAGATGGTAGACTTAGAAGAATAACAAGTAAATGCAAGGTGGCATCCTGGATGGCATCCTGGACCATAAAAAACACATTTAAGGGATCCTTGGGTGGCTCAGTGGTTTGGCGCCTGCCTTCAGCTCAAGGCATGATCCTGGAGTCTCGGGATCGAGTCCCATGTCGGGCTCCTGGTGCATGGAGCCTGCTTCTCCCTCTGCCTGTGTCTCTGCCTCTCTCTCTCTCTCTCTCTCTCTCTCTCTCTCTGCCTCTCATGAATAAATAAATAAAATCTTAAAAAAATTTGAAAAATGGTGACATTTGAATGAGGTCTGGAGTTTAATCAACAGCATAGCAACAATGTCAATTTCTTGACTTTGATCATTGCTCTTTAGGGGAAGCTGAGCGAGGAGTATACTGGTATTCTTAGTCCACTTTTGCAAATTCCTGTTGGGCTAAGAAATTAGGTCAAAATAAAAAGTTAAACAAAATATATCCAGAATCTCACTACTTCTCAATACCTTCATTTCTACCATCCCAGGTCTGAGCCAGCTCTCCTGAATTATTGAAATAGCCTTCTAAATGGTTGCCTTGCTTCTATGCTCTTCTCACTCCCTGATGAGTCATCTTTTGAACACGTAAGTCAGACCATGTCCCATCTCTGGTCAAGATCCTCTAATGACTCATAACTTGTCAGAATAAATCAGTCCTTTCAAAGATCCTACAAATCCTCTGCAATCTGGCTCCTCATTCTCTCTCTAAACCAACTTCCTACTTTTCTCCATTTCCATCCTTTTCTTGTCAACTTGATTCCTTGCTTTCTTCGAACACTCCAGACCTATTGTCCTGCCTTAGAGCCTTGCACGAACTGTTCCTGCCCCCCAACCACCACCCACTGCCACCTGCCACATACAGCGTCTTATTTTCTAGCTTGAATTTAAATGTCTCCTTCTTAATGAAGCTTTTGGTGACCGCTCTATTTAATGGTGCAACAGCATCACACCTTCTTCCCCTAGAAAAGGGGGACACTCTTTTTCTTCTATAGAGTCTCATCTTCTAACACAGCAGATATTTACTTACTAGTTTTGTTTACTTTCTCCTATCTGCAGCCCTTTCCTTCCAATTTAAGCTCCTGAAAGAAAGAGAATACTTACTTTTTATTCATTGATGCATCCCTAGAACCTGAACAATAACAAGTACATAATGAGTGCTCGGTTTGTATGATTTCAAGTAATCAATGATTCATTCATACGTGAATATTACAAGCAAAAATTGGAAGGTCATACTTTGTGATTAACTCCACCAGAAAACCTTTACAAAGTAGATATTTCGATCCTAAGAGTGGCACAATCTAATATCATTTTTTTTTAAAGTGAGCAAATATATTCAACCAGATATTTATTCTTTCATGAAACAGCTCTTGTGGGCTTCTGAGGAATATTTTGATACCCTCTTTAATAAGCTGGGTTCTCTGCCATATTACTAAGTTAAATCACTTACAACTGAAGCTAAATGGCCATGATCAACATTAAGACATAAATTTAACACTTCTCATTTGATTTTTATGAATGAGAGTATAGGTCATATTTAGGTACATATCACTACATCTTATTGGACTCATTTATTTTTCTGTTGTATGAACATCAGCAGCAACTGTTTTAGATTTTTTTTATTTTCTAAAGAAACTACAAACTTTGTCATTTTTCCCCACGGATTCATAAAAGCCGTTATTCTTTCTGTGATCCCATGTGAATTTTTAATTGGTGCTATTACACTTCTCTAAGGACTGACAAACAATAGACATTAATGTGCCTTTAACTGGCAGTTGCCAAACTTTTTTTTTTGCAGTCTCAGCCAGGGTGAAAAATATTCTAAATCGGTGGGCTAGTTATTATGAGATATTTTTCTTTTTCTTTTTTTTCTTTTCTTTGTTTTTATTTTTTTTTCTTTGTCATCCCCTCCCCCCTTTTTAAAATGTAAAGGAGGTAATGGGTGTTGCTAATGTTGCAGGTTGACACCTCGTTTCCAGCAGGCAATCAAGCTTCTAAGCAGACTTGTGTTTGGTTTTCTATTCGTGGTTGGTTGCCCCCTTTAACCTTATCAAAGCAGTTAAATTTCTTCAAACTGTCAACCAGAGCCATGTCAGCATCTTAAAGACAGCCACTGCTGACATGGCTCAGCAAAGCCGGATTGATCTTCCACCCCTTGGGGCATTGCACACAGCCAGCCTGTGCACCACCACCCGGAGCTTGATTTAAAGTTCAACTCTTTCTGCCTTGTTGTGGGGAAGGCAAGCTGTGTTGCTCCCTCGAAGTACTTAAAAATACTTCTGCTTCCATGTATAACACTTCAGCTTTTCTCTGGGCCTTTGGAAGTGCCTAGCGGAGTGAAGTTTGAGGAAAGAGATCAAGAGAGCTGGAAGTAAATACATGCTCTGTGTCCTGTGGCTTTGAGGATAATCACAACTACGCTGTTGCCAATCAAATGACATTCTTTTCTTACCAAACTTTCCATACTTTTTTCCCACCCTTCTCCAAGTTTCCCTTCCTTGAGTTATTCTGGTTCATACTTCATCATGCTTAAAGGCTTGGCAGGATTTCCTAGAAAGGATTCTTCAAAGCAAATACTGTTGTCTCATGGTTTCCTTATTGTGATGACTAGAAAGTTGTATTATGTCTAGGATGTCTGGATTTGAGGAGAAGAGTTTCCAGTTTCTTCTGTTTTATTTTGTTTTCAGTTTCAATAAGCAGCCACACTTAACTTTATTTAAGTAGACTCCACACCCAACTCCAGGTTCAAAGGCATGACCCGAAGATCAAGAGTTGTACACTGGTGAACCAAGCTAGCCAGGTGCTCCCTCAGCTGCATTTTAAAGCAGTCATCACAAGCCTTTTCCACCATGCAGTCTATCCCTAAACTGCTTTTGTGTCCTCCTGTCATGGAGCTCTTTTTTTTTTTTTAAGATTTTATTTATTTATTCATGAGAGACACAGAGAGATAGAAAGAGAGGCAGAGACACAAGCAGAAGGAGAAGCAGGCTCCATGCAGGGAGCCTAATGTGGGACTCAATCCTGGCTCTGCAGGGTCAGGCCCTGGGTCGAAGGCGGCACTAAACCACTGAGCTACCCAGTCTGCCCTGGAGCTCTTTTTGAGAAGAAATTTTGCGCTATAAAATTTTATTTAAAACAGTATTTGCTGTTGGTTTGCTAATAGTTTTGCATAAAAATTTGCATTTGAATGTACTACACTAAGTAATTTCCAGATAAAACTGATTCTTGGGCTATCACAAACCCTTTTGATAAAATCTAAGATTCCTTGAATTCAATAATCATATATTGAGCATCTTTTATAAGTCAGGCATTGGACACTATTGGAATTATAAAGATAAATAAGGCAGTTCTTGCTCTCAAGGAGCTCACAGTGTAGTCAGGAAAGATAAATAAAAAAACAACTAACAAAAATGTCGTGTGCTCATTGCTCTACGTATACAATGGGGATGATGCATTTTCCATGGATAGTGTACCATAAATCCCCACACCTTTGAAAAAGAAACAACCCCCAACTCTATTGCTATGAAGGAGCTATTACATAAGACTTCAATTTTTCTTTTCTTTTCTTTTTTTTTCTTTTTGAGAGAGATGGGGCAGAGAGAGAATTGTAAATAGGCTCCATTCCCAACGTGGAGCCCAACACAGACCTCAAGATCATGATCCGATCCAAAATCAAGAGATGTACACTTAACCAACTAAGCCACCCTTGTACCCCAAGTTTTCAAATCTGATTAAATAAATGACAGAATTAAGGTAATTTATCTAAGACCCAAAGATTTTGGTTGGCCAAGTTGTGTGTAGCATTCCCACACAGGGAATATGATATCCAAAAGCCTAGAAGGGAGGCTGGAAAGTCTCAGAAATAATAGAGTGACCATGATACTGATTCTGACTAAACCCTACCTGAACTTTTGCTCTCCTGTCTGCGTACCACGCATTTCTACTGAACAAGCACCACGTCAGTATCCTGACTTTTCCCTCCCTTTGGTTATATTAATAAACTTTTTTCTCTTCCCTCCCCTCTCCTTCTCTCCCTCTCCTTTTCTTTCTCTCTGCACACACACACACACACACACACTATATATAATATGTTATATGTAAACACACTTAGGTGAGATTTTACTCTTTAATCATCTCCCAACTTTACTCATAGAGTACCTCACAGTTACTGACAAGTTTTCACTTTCTTTCAGTATTATTTAATTCATAAATCCAACCCAGCTAATGACCTTCAAATTTGTGATGCTTAACCATTGTTTTAATACTCAAAGGTCAAGAGCATGCAGGCATATCTTGCAAAATAGTGATTGAAATGACCTTCAATCCCCTTATTTGTTCATAACTTTACCAGTGAAGACTGCTGGATTTTATAAATCATAGGAAGAAATCAAGACAATTCACTTTATAAAGGGCCTATGCATTTAAAAAAAAATCAAAGATTTTAGGCATTATATGTAGGAGTCTATGAAATTGCCAACTGGTAGAATTTTAAGTACGTTCTTTACTGCCAGTGATATATCCCTTCAGGAGCCTTCATCTGATTCCGTTTTCATTTCACGATCAAACTGTAATTACTATGCTCTCTCTGCAACTATTCACAACACATATCCAACTATTATTGTGGTATTAGGTGACACTTTTTACTCCTTCTAGAATTTGCCAGAATGTTCTATGTGTGTTTTTTCCCTCAGTAGAACTTTAAAAACCATTTTAGCCAAATGTGAACATTGTTATATGAAGTTTATGTGAACTTTTCATGAACACCTGTTTAACTTTACTTAAACCAAGAGCTGATGCTTGGTAAATCTTATTTACACATTTCAAAGTATCCAAACATCGCTTCCCTGAAGGCTTTGCAATGATTTCAGAATAACCATTTACTTTCTTGAATGTGCCCTCTTACAGGAATCACAAGGGACCCTATAGTCTTCATGCAAAATTTGAATTGAAAAAGTGATTTAGCCCAGCATATAGCAGTCCCCTCCCCAAGTGAAACCCCTTTGGTTACTTGGCCCAAACAAAGGCAGATCAATAGGCTTTAAATGCTTGTGATTTGGGAGTTGAGTAAGGAAGAATGTATTTTTCTATGCTTAACAACTTAAATGCCAATAGTCTGGCTGAGAAAATTGAAAGGACTGAGAGTGAAGGCAGACAGACCAGAGAAGAGCCTATGGCAATTGTCAGCCTAGAAATGATGAAGGTCTTGGCAACAAAAATGAAAAAACGATGATTTTTGCAAGGTATTGAGAAGGACAACCATTCAGGTCTTGGCAAATGGCTTTAAATGGCTATAGAGATGAATAAATCAGAAATGACTCAGATTCTGCTTTCAAGGTCTTGAGCATAGCTAAGATTGAACTCATTACCTCTTCATAAATGCAGCTCCTCCTCCTGACTCCTGACATCCTCATCATCTCAGTTCCAGAGGATCCATTTCCTCTAAAGTGGCCTTTTTACAACGCCCTCCTATCAGGGTTTTCTGCCTTTATTCTTCCCACACATCTTCACCTACTGGTATAATCCATAAATTGGAAATAGAGTGCATTTCCAGCAGCTCTTTTCATATCCCTAGCTGGGTTGGCGATCCACCATCATCTTCAGCCAATGACTTTGGAAAGTTTGGAGTCAGATAACAAGACAATAAATAAACCAGAAGACAAGCTTATATTAAATTGGTAGATAAAATCATCATACATCATACAGCTTTCAAAGTATTTTCACATGTGATTTTTATAATAACTCCCTAAAAGTAGAAATTCCTTTACAATGATGGATATGAGAACTCAGAGATTTAACTTTCTGGCTGAAAATCACAGAGCTATTAAATTTTGGTAACCTTTAGTGGAGTACAATGCAGAAATTTGCAATTATTAAATAGTTCCTTCTTTTTATCCAGATCTAATTCTTCATATTAGATATTATAGGTTACAAGGTCTAAATATGCCAGGTTTTATGAGATGAATAACTAGAGATTATATGGACTTCTTTTCAAAATTTTTCTAATCACACTATGAACTTGACTCATGATTTCCAATCTTTGCCTTTTATATGCTAGGAGAAGTTTTAGAGCAGAATCTAAAAGCATTTTTATAATACTTCCCTGTCAGCAAGGACCAAGAGAAATCACTGGGCTTTTCATTCTTTAAGTTTATGTAATGTTGAAAGTCACTGGCATCCCATAAACAGCCCAGAGGTAGGGGAGGGGAAGAGGCAGAGGGAGAAAGTCATAAGCAGACTCCAGGCCCACTACTGAGCCTGACATAAGGTTCAATCTCACGACCCTGAGATCATGACCTAAGCCAAATTCAAGAGTCAGAATCGATGAACTAAGCCACCCAGGCACCCCATCAAATCAACATCTTTTATGAAAATATTATATATCAACATTATTCAATTATCCATTTATTTAACAAATATGTGTTGAGCATCTGCACTGTTGTAGATGCTAGGAATTCAACAATAGTTTAAAAGATAGGGTTCCTTTTTTCACAGCTTACACTTATATACAAATACAAACACTGCTAATTAATATAATTTCAGAGAAGGGTAAGTTCTTTGAAGAACAATAATAAAAGCTAAGTCTACAGAGTTTGATCTGGGTGGGGGGGTTGTTTTTCATGTTTTTAGTCAAGATGGTCAGGGAATGTATCTCTAAGGAAGTGACAATTGAGTAAATCCGTGATGATGCATGGAACAGTTCAAGGAAATGTTTGAAAAGAAAGATAAAGCTAAGAGATAGGACACCTGAGTGGCTCAGTGGTTGAGTGTCTGCCTTAGGCTCAGGGCATGATCCCTGTGGTTCTGGGAACAAGTCCCACATTGGGATCCCTACATGGGGCCTGCTTCTCCCTCTGACTATGTCTCTGTCTTTCTCTCTCTCTGTGTCTCTCATGAATAAATAAATCAAAAAATAAAAATAAAAAAAAGCTAAGAGAAAGTTCTGAGAAGGAAATATTGAAAATTTAAGCATTGTGAACCAGCAAGACTGGAGTAAGAACAGGGTAGGGTAGCAGAAAAAAGTTCAAAGTGGTAGAGAAGGGCCAGATTATGAAAGATGTTTAGATTACAGAAGTGTTCAGAAGGTGGTGGTGATCAAAATAATGCCCCCACCGTTGGTATCCACACTCAAATCCCGAGAACCTGTGAATATGTGTTCTTAAATGGAAAAAAAAAAGTCTTTGTAGATATGATTAAAGTAAGCATCTTGAAAAAAGAGGATTATCCCGGATTACCTGGGCAGATCCAATCTGATTACATGAGATCTTAAACTCAAACAACTTTTCTTGACTATGGTCAATGAAAGAGATGTGATGATGGAAGCTGGGTCAGAATGATGATATGTGACTGGCCTTGAATATGGAGGACATAAGTCACAAATTAGGAAATATGGATAGATTCTAGAAACTGGAAAAGACAAGGAAGTAGATTCTTTTCTAGAGATTCCAGAGAGTAATATAGCCCTACCAGCACCTAGATCATAGCCTACTGAGACTCATGTCAGGATTCTGACTTTCATAAATATAAGATAATAAATTTGTGTGGTTTTAAGACACTGAATTTGTAGCAATTTGTATAGTAACAATGTAAAACTATTACATGGGTTTTGAGCAGGGGAGTGATAGCATACCTGAGACCCATGTTTTAGGTGGTAACCCTGTGGTGAATATACTGTTAGGGAGGGCAAAATAGCAGCAGGAAGACTAGTTAAAAATGCTCTGTTAAAAATAACAATGGTTGCTCAGACTAAGGTAGCCAAGGTGATGGCAATAATAAATGATAACATTTGGGATAAAACTTGGGTGTAAAATTGGCATAAGAATGGTTTTCAAAGCCATAGGCCAAGATGAGTCCATCCAGTTGCACTGTCCAATATAGTAGCCAGTAACCACACATGGCTCTAAATTAAAATGAGTTAAAATTTAAAGTAAACATTTAATTTCTTAGGCACACTAGTCATATTTCAAGTTCGTAATAGCCAATGGGGCTAGTGAGTACCATGTTGAATAGCACAAGGAGCCTTTCCAACATTACAGAAAATTCTGTTGGACAGAGCTAATGGTAATGAGACAAGATAGAGAAGAAAAACAAAAAAGAATCAAGGGCAAATTCCTGGGTTATTCTTACACAGTGAGAAATTGGAAAAGGAGCCAACAAAAGAGACTGGTCAGTGTTTATCTTTTCCATTATTTAAGAATATCGTAATACAGGGGCACCTGAGTGGCTTAGTCAGTTGAGCATCTGACTCTTGAATTTGGCTCAAGTCACCGTTCTCAGGGTTGTGAGATTGAGATCCATGTTGGGCTCCATGATGAGCAAGTAGTCTGCCTGAAGATTCTCTCCCTTGAAGATTCTCTCCCTCTCTCACAAGGCTAGGTCATTTACTAGTCATAAGATCTCTATAAGTCACATCCTCTTTGTCAATTTCTTATCTGTACAATGGTAATAAAGAAAAGTACTTCTACTGGTCAAGATGGTTAAATGAACTAGAGGATAGACTGCAAAGTACTTGCTTAATATATTTAGTAGATGCTCAATTAAATATTTGTTGAGTGAACAAATGAATGTATGCCATCAACAACAGGCTCTGGTGAGCATGTAAATGTGATATATGGAATAGTGTTTTCATGTCACAGTAATCTGGGTTTGAATCACAGCTCTCCCATTTCCCAGCTTTAGGATTATGGGTAAACATTCCTCCAATTCTCAGTTAAGAAGACTACTCCAAGATGAGTTAGAAGGACAGAAAAAGGTAATGTGCATAAATCTTTCCCCCTGGTCATTCATTCTCTCTCTCTCTTTCTCCTCCTCCTCATAAATAGATAAATCTTCAAAGAATATAACATAATACAAATTAGACTACTACATTTATAATGGAAAATGTGATTTTATATCCCATCAGCATAAATGTGCTTTCTGTGTAGATTAAGCTGTTGAATTAGCTCTTTAATTGTTAATTGCATTAACAATCGGGGAATATTAGCTTTCTTGGAGATTCCAGTTGTTGTTAAGTCCCTTTTAAAATGGAATATTGGCTCTGAAGAACCGTCAGGAAAGGAGAAAGGCAGCGAGAGAGGGGGTGTTGTGGTGCAAGAGTAAAGTGTTTCTTCCTTCGTAATTTTGTTCCAGACCATCTTTGAAGGAGAAAGGAAGAGGAAATGAGAAGAGGAGCTGATGAAAAAAGAAAACAAAATTAACTTGAGTAATAGAACCAACACACTCCTTCTTCTGACAATTCCTAGACTCATGCAAAGAAGTTTAAAGTTTTCTCTTTTTAAATCATTCTACTTATTTGATAATTATTTATTTTGCTAATAAATTATCACCAGCTGAGGATTTATCAAATGTCTACTGTTCTTTAGCCCCAGTAAAATATTCAATATCTTAGAAGCAGTTGACCTCTGATGCCATGCTATTCGATGGTTTTGATGTGTTCTTATAAAAATCAGGGAGAAATAAAACTCTTAAGGAGTCAGACCTTAGCAAGAGACAAGAGACTCTGAAACCAGAGGAATGCTTTAAAGATTAGAGATTATTAGGGGCACCTGAGTAGCTCAGTTGGTTGAGCCTCTGACTCTTGATTCTGGCTCAAGGTTATGATCTCAGGGTTGTGAGCTGAAGCTCTACCTTGGACTCATGCTGGGCGTGGAGCCTACTTAAGGACTCTCTCTCTTCCTCTCCCTTTCCCTTTGCCTCCCCGCCCCACTCACCCACATGCACATGCTCTCTCTCAAAACAAAAACAAAAACAAAAACCCAACTATACAAAAATTGGAGATTCTGAGAGAGGAAGAAAGCAGTATAGGTAAGGGGAAGGCCACCGCCATTTTGATTGTTACAATATAATATATATAATAGTTGTCTAATAAGTATTTCCTGACTTTATTCAATTTTTTGAAATATTTTTTTTTCTGTTACGGGATAAGGAGCAAAAATAGACTCAATAAACTCAAAGGAAGTATAACTCCCTTTCTACCTTGCTGACACCAAATAAAGTAAATTGAAAGAAAAAACTCAGTGAAATTAACTAGGAAAGACAAAATTTGCTGAAAGAAAAAAATATGAGCTTTCATTCAAAATATATTCATAATTTATTCTGACAACCTCTGTCCTTTATTGCAAGGAAAACCATGAATGCAAGACACAGAGTTTTTCCCCAAGAAACCTGCATTGTACTCTACATAGAAGATTTAATGGTATAAATTCTTGGTTTTTATCTTATCCAGAGGATTTTTCTTAGGGGCATTCTTAAAGATACCAAAATTAACACCAAAGAGTGAATATTTGTCATGATCTCTAAATAAATACGGAACAATTTTTTAATGATTTTTGTTATCCCATTCTTAGATTAAATCCCAAAGATACAGATTAACTCTGTTTTTCCAACTAGATTTAGCCACCATCTCTATGGTAGTTTATATGGGAACTTCTCCTATTGGGGTTAGGTAATGAGAACATAGCCATTTCACTTGATTCATCACCAGCAGTGTTGTTCTCAATCAAATCTTGGAATACCAGAGACTACATTACCCATGGTTATGAATTTAAGGGTCAAGCATTATGTCATAAACCAAGAAATAACATTGGTACATAGCCCATCTTTGTTCAAGTTATTAATAAGAAATTTTTGTTGTTGTTCTTTCTCCACTTCTAACACAAGGAAACTAGAGAGGAAGAGAATCCTCTCTCATTCCTTTTTAGAGCAATCTTAGAAGTTCCCTTTGCAGTGTTTAGTAAAAAGTTAAATACTGTGGCTGTTCATTACGTAAAGTAATTATCATCGTTATAGAATTGAAAGGAGATTGCAAGGGTTTTGTATTTGGGGCAGAATAGGTGCCATAAGGTAAACATTATGATGAAGTAGATTTTACTAAAATTTTGTGACTCAAACTGATATCTATAATTATCCTAGAACCGTGGCAGGGAAGGGAGGGCTCCAGTGGTAATAACTGTAACCAGCAATACTTCTATTGGAGACCATGTATTTTCAGCCAATGGCCTGGGATCAAGAGAGTTATGTTCTAGTCCAGATTAGTCAAAATAGCTCCATAGTATTTGGAGTAATTTTCAACCTTCAAATTTGATCAATCTTTTCCTTATTTTGTATCCTTGCTTTCTTACTATCACTGGAAGAGACAGCAATGAAAAGGCCATACTAATTATTACCTGGTCCACTCTAGTTAATTACAACTTGTCAATGCTCAGGATGCAGCCTGTGCATTTTGAAATTGGTTTCTCACTGTAGGTGAGGTTTGTGCAGGTTTGTTCTATTGTAGACAGGACATTACAAAATATATATAAGACAGCACTATTATCAGAAACTATTTGGGAAGTTTTGGCAATGTCCACTTCTCCAGGTAATTTGTCTCCTTAAGGGATTCTTCAGATCACCCTCTTGACTTCTTCCTCTTTGAAACTAGATATAATCTCTCTCTCTTTCTCTTTCTTTCTTTCTCTCCCCCACTCCATGACTAGTTTTTGTTATGAGGTAATAAATATAGGATTCAAGGGCATGGATTTTAGAATCAAAAGTCTGGGATCCCTGGGTGGCGCAGAGGTTTGGCGCCTGCCTTTGGCCCAGGGCGTGATCCTGGAGACCCGGGATCGAGTCCCACGTCGGGCTCCCGGTGCATGGAGCCTGCTTCTCCCTCTGCCTGTGTCTCTGCCTCTCTCTCTCTCTCTCTCTCTCTCTCTGTATGACTACCGTAAATTAAAAAAAAAAAAAAGAATAAAAAATCTGAGCCCAAATCACGATTGCTCACTCATTAATGGTATGACCTTGGATCATTACTTAATCTTCCTGAGTACAAGATTCTCTGTAAGGAGTAGAATGACACCATCTATTTAACAGAGTTGTTCTGTTTTTTTTCCAACTTTATTAAGATATGGTTGACATATAACACTGTGTAAGTTTCTGTTGTTGTTGTGGTGGTGGTGGTGGTGGTGGTGGTGGTTTTTAAGATTTTTACATTTATTTTGGAGAGAGGGAGATTGAGCACATGAGCAGAGATAGAGGCAGAAGGAGAAGGAGAATCCAGGAGACTCCTGGCTGAGCATGAGCCTGAGATGCAGCTCAATCTGAGGATCCTGAAATCATGACCTGAGCTGAAATCAAGAGTTGGACACTTAACCGACTGAGCCATCCTGGTGCCCCAACACTGTGTAAGTTTAAGGTGTACAACATGATGAATTTAATAAATAAATGGATAAAGAAAACGTGGTGTGTGTGTGTATATATATATATATATATATATATTGCAAAATGATTACCATAGTGTTAGTTAACACAACCATCACCTCACGTAATTATCATTTTTGTATTTGCGAGGAGTGAGAATTTTTAAGATCAACTCTCTTAGAGACTTTCAGGTACATAATACAGTATTATTAAGCATAGTCACTGTGCTACACCTTAGATCCTCAAAACTTATTCATCTATTTATAATAGGAAGTTTGTACCCTTTGACCACTTTCATCCACTTCCTTCAAACTCCTGCTATGGCAACTAAGAATCTACTCTGTTTCTATGAAATATTTTTTTAAGATTCCACAAAAGTATTGATTTTGCTCTGACTTATTTCACTTAGCATGATGCCCTCCAGTTTCATCTATGTTTTTGCAAATAGCAGGATTTCTTTCTTTTTATGGCTGAATAATATTCTAATATATATATATATATATATACACACACACACACACATATATATACACACACATATATACAAATACACATACATATACATATATATGTGTGTGTGTATATATATATATACATATATATACACACACACCACATTTTCTTTATCCATTTATTTATTGAAAGACATTTAGGCTATTTCCATATCTTAGTTATCGTGAATAGCACTGCAATAAATATGGGTGTACAAATATCTCCTCAAGATAGTGATTTCATTTCCTTTGGGTACATACACAGAAGATTGCTGGATTATATGGTAGTTCAATTTTTAATTTTTTGAAGAAACTTGATACCATTTTCCTTAGTGGTTATACTAACTTATATTTCCACCAACAGCACATAAAGGATCTTTTTTCTCTATATTCTCTCCAGTATTTCTTATGTCTTATCTTTTAGAAAATAAGTGTTCTAACAGGTATGAGATAATATCTCATTTTGCTTTTGCTTTGCATTTCCCTGATAATTAGTGATGTTGAACACCTTTTCATGTACCTGTTGAGTATTTGAGTATTTTCTTCAGAAAAGTGTCTATTCAGATCCTATGCTTATTTTTTACTTGGAATCTTTGTTTTATTGCTAGAGTTATATGAATTCCTTGTATATTTTAGATATTAACCCCTTATTAAATATATGGTTTGCAAATATTTTCTTCCACTCCATAGGTTACCTTTTTATTTTGTTGATAATTTCTTTTGCTGTGTAGAAGCTTTTTAGTTTGATGTTGTTCTACTTGAATAACTTTGCTTATGTTGTTTGTGCTTTTAGTGTCACAACCAAAAAAAATCATTGCCAAGACAAATGTTAAGATTTTTTTACTATGTTTTATTCTAAAAGTTTTGTAATTTTAAGTACTTCATTTAATTCCTTTTCTAAATCATGATAATTTTTGTGAGTTGTATAAGATAGGGATCCAGTTTTATTTCTTCTTAATGTGGATATCCAGATTTTATACCACCACTCAGTGAAGAAATTGTATTTCCCCATTGAGTATTCTCAGCAACAATGTCAAGTATTAATTGATGGTACATGCGTGCATATATTTCTATGCTTTTAATTCTGCTCCATTGGCCTGTGTGTCTTTTTTTTTTTATTCCAGTACCATACTGTTTTTTTCACTACAGCTTTCTTGTATAGTTTGAAATCAAGAAGTGTGATATCTCTGGCTTTGTTCTTTCTTAGGATGGTTTTATGATTCAAGGTCCCTTATGGTTCTATATGAATTTTAAGCTAAGTTTTCTATTTCTGTGAACAATGTCCTTGGAAATTTGAGCCAGATTGCATTGAATCTATAGATGGTGTTGGATAGTCAGGACATTTTAACAATATTAATTCTAATCCATAGCCCACAGACTATATTTCCATTTATTTATATTTTCTTCAGTTTCTTTCATCTATGTCTTACTGTTTACAGTGTAGAGATCTTTCATCTCATTGGTTAAATTTATTCCTAAGTACAATATTGGTTTTGATGCTATTGTAAATGGGATTGTTTCCTTCGCTTCTTTTTCAGATAGGTTGTTTTTAGCTTAAAGAAACACAACGGATTTTTATATGTTACTTTGTATCCTGTGACTTTACTGAATTCATTTATTAGTTTCAATAGTTTTTGTTGGAGTCTTTAGGGTTTTCTATATATAAGATCATGTCATCTGCAAGTAAAGACAATTCTACTTGTTCTATTCCAATTTGGATGTTTTTTATTTCTTTTTTTTGTGCCTGATTGCTCTATCTAAGGCTTTCAGCCCACAGGCTAGTCTTGGTGATTAGGAGGCCATTGGCTTTGTTCTGATATTGCATGAGGTCATAGATTGGGCTCTCTGTTTAGGCAGGGCCTCTATACCCCATAGTTGGGTGGGGCTAAAGACCATGCTCTGCATTAGGGTGGGGTCACTGTCTATGCTCTTTGGTTAGGGGTGCTCAGGTTGTATTCAGCAGTTTGACAGAGCTATAAGGTGAAATCTGCTGCTGGGCAGGGTTGTAGGCTAGGTTCTGTGGCTGAGATTTGAGATTGTCCACTGTCTCTGTCTAGGCTCCCTGGTTATGTGGGTCCAGATGCTATGGTCAACAGTTGGATAAGGCTTCTGACTTGGCTCTCTATCTGAGCAGCCTGTAGAATGGGCTTCTTCGCATTCAGATTCTCTGGCTAGGCTTCTTGGTGAAAGGGCACTAGATGCTATGCTTAGCAGTTGAGCAGGTCTGTGATCTTGCTCACCTGCCCAGGAAAACTATAGCACGTGCTCCTTGGCAATGGGCATCTATGGTCAAGCTTCTACTGGGACAGGGCTAGAGGTTATGCTCAGCAATTGGGTGGGTTTTCAGCCTGATTCCTTGCCCAGATGGGCTATAGAATGAGCTCCATGGCTGGTATGGCTTGTTGGCTGGGGATTCAAACCAGGCAGTTCACTGGCAATTGAACTCCTTAGCTAGACAGGGCCAATGGCTTCGTTTTACAGATGGGCAGAACCAGTAGCTGGAATATCTGCTCAGGAGCAACTCCAAGTAGAAGTTCAGTCTGCCAAGATCTGAGTGCTGGTTCTTTAAGCCCTGTCCTCCTTCTTCATCTCTGACCCTCTGTGGGTGAGACTTATAGATTCTCCCAATGAACCTGGGAGAAGTGAGACCTGAGTGTGCCTCCTGGAAAGCACCCTGTAATGCTGGGAAAGCTGGATATCCACCTTGGGCTCTCTTTTCCTACTGGAGGAAACCATAAGCCCAGGGGTGTCTTGGCCCAGGGGTGTTTCCTCCTTGAGGGGCTATACTGCCTTGGGGGTGGGCAATGTGATCAACATGAAACCACTCTTTTTACCCTTCTAATGTGGTCCTTCTCAGTCTCTGGCCCAGGTGTGTTTTAGCCTCATATTCAGGTTTTGGGATTTTCACAATAGTGTCTTGTTTATGGATAGTGGTTAATTGTTCTTATGAGGGGAACTGAAGTCAGGAACACTGATGTCACCATTTTGATGACATTCTGTTCTGAGTATTAAAATTAACAGTTCAACAAACCATTTAGCAGGAAAAAAGCATATAATATCTATTATTATTATTTTTTAAAGATTTTATTTATTTATTCATGAGAGACACAGAGAGAGAGAGGCAAAAACACAGGCAGAGGAAGAAGCAGGCTCCATGCAGGGAGCCTGACGTGGGACTCAATCCCAGGTCTCCAGGGTCAGGCCCTGGGCTGAAGGCGGTGCTAAACCACTGAGCCACCCGGGCTGCCCTACTATTATTCTTACATGTGAATTTTCTCCTTCTGGGCTCTCTGTGGATTAAATATTTCTGAAATAGCTTCTGCTCCACTCATTCTGACAAAGAGATACCATCCTATTGATATTTTGACATATTTTTAACATGTTTTTGCTTGTCCATGATATTGCCAAAGAAGTAAGTATGGGTAGTTTTAAAGTTATACTTAATATAAAGCTAAAATATAGTTTAAAAATTATGACAACACATATCTATATTCTCTTTTGACAAACACGTGAAACAAATCAAGAAGAGCTTGGTCCTTCATTGACTTTTCTTTTGGGTGTTCTAGAAGCCAGTCTTTCTTACCTCTTATTTTTATCTCCATTTCACCATAATTCTTACCCTCCTGCCAGCCTCACATGGATGTACTCATACAGAGAACAAATGCCCACATGCATCCTGGGTGGGGTATGACTAAATAAAGGAAAACAAGTTCACAGAAACATCATGAAACTCAGAACCTAAGTAAACTTATGTTCTTGAACCTGTGTTCAAGCTTGCTGAACACAAGTAGTGAAGACCTTCCCAAATTATCTCCAATAAAAGGTGGTAAGGGAAAGTTTCTTGTACTTCCAGAGAGTAAGGAAGTGCTCAAAGCAAAACAAAACCCACAAATGTCAAAAGGACACAAGAGTCAACTGAAAAGCTCCTACTGGCCAAAGATGAAAAAAATATGGGCAATAAAATAAATAGTATAGAACTGGGTTATAATCACAAGTGTAAAATAAATATCCATGACTCTCTCTTTATATCCATTGTATGGATATAAATAAATGATTGAATAAATAAGACAAGTCTCCCATGCAGAAAGAGTCTAGATAATATATGTAGATACTCTGCCGTCAAGGAGAAGGAGCATAATTCCCTGCTCTTTAAATGTGGCTGTTCAAAATGTGGACACCTCCTAAAAGTCACGGCATGAACAGAGCAGAAAAAGAGTAACTTTACATTGGGGAAGCCTGACAAACATTGCCTTACCCAGGTGACCAAAGTCAATGTCATCAGCACTGAGTCATTTGATAGCAGGTACCTTTGATAAGATATGATGGCAATGGCATTTTATCCCTGTGATCTTCCTCTCAAAAACACATGACCCTAGTGTAATCATGAAAATAACAGACAAATCCCAGTGAGGACACATTCTACAAAATACCTGAGCCACCCTCCTCAAAATTGTTAGAGTTGTTCAAAATAAAGAAAATCTGAGAAACTGTCAGTCAAGAGGAGTCTAAAGAGACAGGACAATCAAATGTGATGTGGTGGTTTCAATGGGATCTGAAACAGTTTCTAACACTGGGTCAAAAACTAAGAAAATCTGAATAAAGTGTGGACTTTAAGTTAGTAATATTATATTGATATGGTTCATTCACTGTAATGCAAGTACCACATTAATGTAAGGTGTTAATAATGGGGAAATTTGGGTTCATGATGTGTAGGCACTCTCTGTACTATCTTTGTAATTTTTCTGTATATCTAAAACTGTTCTAAAAAATAGAGTTTATTAAAGAAAGAGCACGGGGTGAAGTCTGGCTAGTGACTGAAAGGAAATCTCTTAGATCAGAGGTAGGACTCATGGTTATACCCATGGAACCAGGGCTGAGGACCAGAGAGCAATAATGAGCAAGGTTATTCTCTCCATCCTTCACAGGGTCTGTCATCTATGCTTCCTTCAGCATATTGACTTCTCTTTCACAAACTGCTCCATCTCACTACAAAATAACTGGGCACAGGCTCCAGCACAGATGCCGCCCTTGTCACTGCCCCAGTTAGCAAGCACCTCTGCCTTAATTCAAATCCTTTTCTTCAGATTAGATAAGGAATCTGGTTAGCTACCAGCCAGCCAATGGCTTGTCTGTCCTTGAGACGGAGATACAACCTTAGTCCAAACAGTCATGTTGGCAGATGGGGATAAAGGGCCATGTGGTAGCCTCTTTTAAGCTCTCAAAGGGAAAGTTCCTTAAGTGGGGGAGGATAAAACGGAAGGATACTGGAGTAGGTTTAGTACATATTACAAAAGCATAAAATAAATATATGTGGATACTATAAATTATAAAGCATAATATAAATATAAAGAAACAATAGAAATTGTTATGAGTATATGTTATCACAATACAGCTGGGTACCAAGCACAAAATCTTGGTATCATCAGGTAGTAAACATGGATGTAACTCATGAGCCTTCAGTAAATGTGGACTGGGCTCGGCAGGATTGGTCATGAGTCTGCAGTCATCTGTGGCTGACTTCCAGAATAATGATGTCTGGTGGTTGGCTGGCTGTCAGCTGGGGCAATAGGGACACCTGGGCCAGGCTAACCTAGACACGTTCTCATGGAAAGTCAGAGGGGCAAAGATAAGATGGAAATGGCAGGCACTTTTAAAAACCTTGACTTTCATCACAGCTGTGAATTTGCACTGGCCAAATCAAGTCACATGGTCCAACTCAGAATCAGGGGTAAGGGAAATAGACTCCATGAATACTAAGGACCGCTGCATCACATTGCAGAGGATGTGGATATGGGCTGGGGTGGGGGTGGGGTGTGAAGAATTAGGATCATTAACACCATCAATGCACCACATAAGTGAAATATTTAAGTAATCAGATGATGGGATTAATTGGAGAAGCCCACCTAAAGGAAAGAATTTTGAATAAGAGTTTAAACCAAATTATAGGAGAGTACATATAGGTGTTTTCATCATCTGGTCTGATTTAAAAATATTTCTAGTTTTGATATTATGGATAAAGGGATCAAAAGAGGACAGGATGTTGCGGCTTCTATGTCCTGGAGTGAAATTATGATTCAGTTATTAACTCTGCTGCTCAGTAGCCCACAAGAAGTAATGCCGCATCCTTCGATTTGGCCTTATCTATTGTGACAAGGCTCTGGGGAGCTGATGCGTATGAAATTCATTTCATGTCTCATTCACAGAATGCCTGAGTTTTGAAAACACCTTTATGATGTTTCGGGTTTCAGTTACCTGGTGTGTGATCTCACAAACTCACAGTCTTCAAAAGAAAGAACATTAACTTCTCCTCAGAAGCTTGAGGTTCTTTGTTATGGGAAACCCAGGAGGCATCATTCCAGGAGAAATACACAGGAGCACGCAGGTCACTTTTGATAAAATGCCATACATTCTAAGGGCAATAGAAATATGTATTTTATGCAAACTCAAAGTTGAATAGATGGTACAGGTTTAGATAAAATAGATTCAAATCGTCCTTATGTATAATACATTAACAAATAGATCAGAGTCTTTCCATATCAGGTTTCTCAAAATACTTCGTATACATAAGAAAAGTGGCATTTTTTTTACCAAGGCAGCTAATAGATAAATGTGCAAATAAGAACAATAACATTTTTAGAATGTAATGGGAAAAATAAAATTATATCTTCCTTCCGTTAAATGAGAAGAGATAAGAATACACAAAAGATATGAACAAATGTATAACTTCCTCCTATTACTTCTGCAATACATTTCCAGTGTTGTAATCTATCAGGTTTACTTCTTTCCATGCTTACCACAAATCACAATCATTAGACTTGAATTTTCCTGGGGTTTTTTCCCCCTATTTCTAACAATCTGTTGAGAATAGGGCTAGTATAAGAAATACTTGGCATTCTCCTCACATCCATGGTAGACATCACAGTTTCATTTGGGGGCTTTTTTTAATAGAGACTGGACCACCTTCACTCATTCTTTTGATGAACACCGTGGGATTAGAAGCAGCTACATGAAGAAACCATTTTGTCCCTCTTTCCCTCCCTGCCCCCCACCCCCTTTGTGCACACCACAGCTAGTTTAGCCAACTCCAACTCATCCATCAAATTTCAGCTCCCTGAGCACTTTTCCCTGAAGTCTTCCCTGATATGATCATTGTTATTTTGATAGATCGCCTCTGTATCCAGAAAACTCTGGATATACCTCAATGAAAGAGCTATTTGCATCTTCTATACTTAGTTCTCTATCCCACACACAGGTCTATGAAAGAGATATAAGCAAACGAAGAAGAGAGAACAACTAAACTGTGCTTTGTGGATGGCAACAAAATCTCACAGCACAACGTGTAGACCACGGTGCCTATAATTTTGGTGAATGTGTGTATACCTGCAGGATGAAGGAGGGAGGGACCAAGTGAGTGATTTAGAAAGTGACTGAATTGGAAAAAGAAAGGCCCATGTCTGCATGCTTCTTTTTATTCATGCTCCTCACCCAGAAAATGACCCACAGTTGGTGACATTTTTCAATGCTTATTTGCAGCAACAACAGGCCAGCTGAAAAATACCGGTCTTACATAACATGTCTAAAATTCTTGGGCTGGGGTGAGGGGTTGAAGAAGCAGGGAGGAACCGACAGAAGAGGTTTAATTTGGGGCTCCATTGAGATCAGGGAGGATTGAAGTTTATTTATTTGGGCAGCCCAGTGGCACAACCAAAGCAATGGGGCTTGGAATCATCGGGAGAGCCCAGCTTACCTGTATCAGGTTACTTAAAATTTCTGAGCCTCAGTTGGGCCCTTGTAAACCAGGGATAACAAGAGCTGCCTTCCTAGAATACTGTTGTGACAAGCCAGCCAGATCCGTGCATGTCTCTTAACCATGGGGGCGCCCTGATATTGGCAGAACTATCGCAGGTACCAGAGGACACGGAAGAAACCTGGTATATCTTCCAGTATCACTTTATTCGAGGAGATGGGGGACATATTACTTTTGTATTGGCATGAGCATGTATATTACATGTATAGAATGCAAAATGCTCATGAATATTTATAGGAAATCTTAGGACTTCAAAGAAATTTCATGCCTGGATCAGGGAGCAACAGTCTATACTCTGAATTACTCAAGGACTCATATTTACTTTTCTCTGTTGCTAAGTCAGAAAAGTTGGAAAAGCCTTGATTATGGTAAATGATTAAAACACCTTCAAACATCATATAACTGTATAAGATGGTCACAGCTTTAAATTTTAAAACTATATATTTACAATTTTTCCTTAAAAGTGAGTCCTGCGATTGGATTCTGCTCAGAGATCCAAATCCAGGAGTGGCTCTGTTGTCTTATTTTATAGCCCATGTATGGAATGCTTCAAGTATATTTACATAATTATTTCCCCAAGCATCTAATTAACTTATTTTTTGCCATTCATGAATGCAACCTGCGTCTCCTCTTGGCAGATCCCTATAAGTAAACAACAGGAATGAAGAGGAATGTGAGACTTTCTGCCCAGGCAGACTAATCCGTACAATTGTGGTAGAAACTCAGCTTGCAGAAAAAATAAATTGCAACTCAGCTAGTGGGGAAGAATTTTCAAACACAGCATGTACGAGATGCTATTCTATGTTTGCTTTTAGGATTTGAGAAGCAATTCCAGGTTGGTGTTCTGCGAGAACAAGAAATCGCCACCACTGATAATTTCAAATAGCCAGCAGACTCCCATCATACATGATCACGTTTACAGTGAGGCTTAAAAGGCAACAATATGTTTTCACCTACCTCCACACATGCTTCACTGTCTCTCCACCTCAACACAAGACTATTCAGTTGACTGTCAAAATAAAAAGTTATGGGGATCCCTGGATGGCTCAGCGGTTTAGTGCCTGCCTTCAGCCCAGGAGACCCGGGATCAAGACCCACATCAGACTCCCTGCATGGAGCCGACTTCTCCCTCTGCCTGTGTCTCTGCCTCTCATTCTCTCTGTGTCTCTCATGAATAAATAAAATCTTTTAAAAAAAGTTATGATGTTAAAAGCCATAAAGCCAAAGGATAGACAAGAAATTTAAGTATAGAGATTCTATAAACATAGAAGAGAAACAAAGTATACAACATAAATTATGAAGAGGGGAAGTAGGCTTTTTCAGGATAGAACTAAAATCTACCATGAAAAATACTTGACAAGAGGTGTGGGATAAGTGGGTTAAAAGTATATTCGCATTTTCCCAGATTCTATCGGCACCTGGTTCTAATTTTGCTTATCATCGTCCAATTTCTTTTCCATATTCCTTGTGAGAGAGGTTTTTGAATGTTTAGAGAGCGTTTGTGCTGTGCTTTGTGTTTTAGGGCTGCTTCCCATTAAAAGAAACATACAGACAGGATAGGAAGACCTCAAGGTATCAGAGTCTGGGAGAGTTTTAAATATCATTACTGTAGTTTGCTTTGAGTTCTAAAACTGAAAAGCTGAAAAATAGATCCTAGAACTAACACTTGTATTTTTAAGAATTTGTTTCAGAGACCTAACTATGTTCTGTCATCTACAAAAGTCCTGTCTTCTGTTTACTTGGAAGCACTGATTTGGCTACAGATTATTATGAGAAAGCCTTTTGTTTCTGTTCAAGACCCAAAGGACAAAGATGCTCCCCCTCTTTTTTTAAGTTTAACTTACAGGCTCATCCTGATTCAGTGATAAAGTAATACTCATGCTTGATAAGTACTTTGGGCCTGATGATAAATGTTGTGGTTGGATATTACTGCTATTCAAGTGCACAAAACCCTGGAGAATTTATTGATGGCTGTGGACTGCATTATGTGAATGAGTCTTCTTGTGCAACCTCAGTAGTCCGCCTGATGAAATGACTTGATCAAACTGTCATCGAGACACCAACAATTCCAATACCAATGTCCCTTTGGCCGAGAGACTCCTAACCCCTATTAGACTTCTAGATGACGAATCTAATGTCAGGGCCCAAAGACACTGAATTCATATCCTGCATTCTGGTCTTCTTCACCTCTCGGGACAGATTGCCACCAATATCCAGGAGCAAGATAAAGAGTATCACAAGGAGCTAGAGCCCACTTTACCTGAGTCTTATGTTTTTAAAGTCTCTTCTGGATGCATACGAGTATGAGAAATGGATACACAGTAATGTTTGAGAAATGCATACACAGTAAAACTGCTTAAGGAATTAATATTGACCAGTATACTCAAAAACGTCTAATTCAAGGAATAAATGATGCTAAAATAATCTGCATGGATTTTAAGTTGTCAATGCATTAACCATTGTCAGAGATGCACAGTGAAAATCAAGCCAAGTCTTTGTTCAGTTTATTTTTTATTTTTTTAAGATTTTTATTTTTTTATTTTTATTTTTATTTTTTTATGATAGACCGAGAAAGAGAGAGAGAGAGGCAGAGACACAGGCAGAGGGAGAAGCAGGCTCCATGCTGGGAGCCCGATGCAGGACTTGATCCTGGGACTCCAGGATCATGCCCTGGGCCAAAGGCAGGTGCCAAACCGCTGAGCCACCCAGGGATCCCCTGTGTTAAGTTTAATATTGGAATCTTTGAGGGATTAAATCTGGAATGAAAAACATCACACTCAATCAAGATCTAGAGTAGTCTGGATTTATATTACATATACCCCTTAATAGATTTGTTGTTTTTTTAAGGTTTCAGATTGATCTGCTTTACACGACACTGAAATATTGCATTCAAAATCATCAAGAACTTTAGGCATAATTCAAATTTGGTGTCATTGAAATGACAATAATAATGAACATGCTATGTCTCGAGAAGAGCTGGGTTATTTTCCTCCCAGATATGGCGCACCCAATTCAGGTTCTTTTAAGAAGACACAAAATCAGGTGCTGACTGGTAAACAAATGTTACCGTGTGTTTCCATTTCCACCAAATTGTTGCCAGGGTGGGGAGTTTTAACAGAAGTCTCCTTTTAGCGGGAAACAATTTGTAGGACTGGGAGGAAGGGAAAGGAAAGGTCCCTGGAGCAGATTTTTCCCTTCTTCTAAGAAACAGTCAGAACAAGAGCAGATGTGTGAGAGGAGATGCTGCGGTTCGGTCCTGTGTGCTATGTCACTGGGTGCCCTCTAGAAATGAAATTTTGTCAGCTTGTTTCAGCTCACCTCTTCCTGCCATTTAAATACATCCACTCACTTTTTGTTTGCCAGCATGTAAGCTCTTGCCACCCTTTCTCATTCTTCCCAGACCTGCTTTCTTTTATTTATTTTTTCTTCACTGTTAAAGAAAAAAAAAAACATTACTCATAACACTTGCTGAAAAAGGGTCAACTTATTCAGGGGACCTCTGGAGGGGAGCATGTGTTGCAGTAGTTGGGAAAAGGATGTGGTTCAACTTCTAACACAAGGACGATGGTGGGGGGGAGATTTCTAGCCAAGGAGCAGTGTTGGGGGAGTGGTTTACTCAGAGGAAACATTAGCTAGCAGGACTCTAGCTAGAATGATGCATTAGGATTCTTGCCAAAGGCAGGCCAGAGGAATAGATACCAAGGCACCTATGGAATAGATACCAGTTATGCCTATGGGTGATTTTCCCTAAACTGACCCAGCATGATTTTTGGTAAAACTGAACTAAACAGACAGAGTTCAACATTGGAGGCTTGAGGACTGAGAGGAGCCCAACTAGGGTCAGGTCAAGGATAGAGATGTCATCCCCATCTAAATTAAAGCCAATAATCCCTGAAGCTCTGTTATCCAGGCCTCACTGGAAAGGCACTCCTCACCAGATTCCCATGCCCTTCTAGGGTCCACTGTCATCCTTGATGTCTGAGCAAGAAATATGCTCAAGTGTAGCTTACAGACGGGTCAGCATCCTTGGTAAAACTACTGCTTCCAAAATAAGGCACAGGTCTTCCTGTTTCCATTTTCTGCCACATTACTGTAGCAGAAACCAAGAATCGTCTTTATTCTTTATTGCTCCCTGCATGCAATGAATTAGTCATCTCTCCACATTCTACCTCAAAAAAAATATGGCTGCAGCCACCATCTTAAATCACCCAGTCATTTTCTCTCTCCTGGATTCATATAACAGACTCTCAAATGGTCTCACCACTTCTTTTCTTATTCCCTTCCCTTCCCTTCCCTCCAAACTTTTCTACTCATAGGTGGGAAAAATGGCATTTGTTGAAACAAAAGTTGGATGATATTGTTAAGAGAAAAAGCTTTCACTGGACTTTCCATTGTACTTATCATATAATCCAACTTCTTGAGATGGCCTATACATCCATGCATGACTTCACCCTTTAACTCTCTTATTTTCTCTTTAACTCATCTTATTCCAATCTTCTAGTTTTTTTGGTCCATCTCACCACACATCTCCCTTTTTCTTCCTTTGGGTCTCAGGAGAAATGTCCCCTCTGCTCTTCTCTGTCTCAATTCCTTGTTTTTTTCCCTTCATAGGACTTGTTAAACTTGAATATTTTGTCTCCATCTTTAACTGGTTTTGTTGGCTTCCTCTCCCAGAAACAATTAGCTCCATAAAGACTATCACCTAGCCGCCTTATTCATCACTGTAAAAATTGTCTGATACAAAGTATATACTCAGGAACTACTTCATGAAAGGATGAATGTTGTCTCCAGGGTACTTCCCCAAAGTCCTTTAGACGAGAATTTCTAGTAAGAGTACAGTAGTCTTATTTAAAGACCTTATTGTCTTTGCTTTTAGAGAGGTTTAGAATTATTTTTTAACAAATACAAGATTCTCCACTAAACTTCTCTAACCATATTCAAATTAAGTTCATTAATGAGTATAGTTGTTAATGCGATATGAATGACCTGAGTAAATGGAGAAGAGGTGTGTGTCCAAAGAAATCCATTTTGGTAAAACCATTGAAGTCTGCTTTCCATGTGTGGCACAATGTTGCCAATAAATAAAAATTCCATGTTCATTGTTATAGTCAGAGTGACTCCATAGTTACTTGGGTTCTAATAGTGACCCAACGGTGAAGTAGACTTGCTCTTCCACAACCTCAGGTGTCATTAGGAATGAGCCTGCCCTGAGGTCGTGTCTGTTCCTGCATAATCTCTGCCAGAGGTAATGATCTGTAGCGAGGAATGGCCAGTGCAGGGCTCAAAATGCTTTGGAAGGCCAAGACAGCTGTCTGAAGCAATTTGGCCTCTGACAGAATAATTGGCAGGTGCCCAAGACACACACAGTGGATTACCTTCCCTTTCCTAAAATAAGTTTGATGCCGATCAGCATTTCTCTTGGGATAATTGTGAAATTGAACCCATGATCATGTCATCAAATATCCATCTCAAGAGAACCCAAATTACGAAATCTGTATTACGCTGGAAGCTTAGTCACGTACACATTCATGGCAAACTTTTTGGATGAATTTCAGCAGCTGCTTATCCTAAAGAGCCGAATATAAAATTCATAGGCAGCTTCTTTTGTTCGTTCTTTCAAAGGTCATATAAGAATTTCTTTGTTAATGAAGGATTCTATATAACTTTTTGGAAAGACTGGTGTTATAGATGTTGGTAAACTCTGCTCTTGCCATAAGGTTTTATTTCCATTTGCAACCGGTCACCTCATTTGAATTCATTGTAACAAGTACCACCTAACAGCTTATGTAACAATAGGTTAGTGAATGTGATTAATATCTTCACACTTTAAGAAGAGATAGGTAAGTACATTAAAGCACTTTCTGTAGAAATATCTCTAATAGAATATTGCTCACTAATTTTCCCTACTTACTCAGTTGTGTTTTTTTTCTTCAGATTCATGCATCCCAGTTACTACAATTTTCTCTTACATTCTATTTTTAAGGACTTTCATTTCCTCTAACCCAGTTTAGTCAGTTTTTTTAAAATAAAATGCCATAAATTGAATATGACAATGCAGATTTAGTCATATCAATGTAAATGATAATGATACTCCAACCCAGTATAATGGAGGGAAAATGAGATATAAAATTAGAACTCTATTCCTATGAAATGAAATCTGAAGTTCTTTGCCAGGCCTCTTTGTTGTTATTAATGGAGGAGAGGGTCCTTACATTCACCTGAATGCTGTGGTAGCCTTGGGAGATCTTGGGATAGAGTTTGAAAGTAGAAGCGAAGATAAGATCAAAATGTTCTGCCAAATACATGGACTGAGAAGAATGTGGATGGGAGGATTCCCAGGAAACTGAAGACAGGAGATGAGGGGGCAGAGGAAGAAAGAATCAACAGAAAATAAACAATGAGTGATTAAGGAAAACTCTCAAGGGGTAGGGTAGATTAAAGACCTTCTAAGTAGTATATTTAATATACAACTTCAAGTTTTTTAATTTCTACAATGTGAACTTCTGTCTTCTAAGTCTGCAGTAAAGTTTGCTATATTCTTCCCTTCCCCTCCCTCCTGTCATCCCTTCCCTTTCTCTCCCTTTCCCCTTCCTCCTCCACCTCCAACTTCCCCTCTCTCTTTCTTTTTCTCTCTCTTAGTGTTGATTGGAGAAAGTTCTAACTCTATCCACACTCCACATATCATAACACAGAACAAGGGCATCATGCTTAAGACAGCAAAATGATCCATTACCTTGGTCAATTAAGTGGAAATAAATCCCAGAGCCAGGGGGTGACCATAAGATCACAATCCCTCTTTGATTGTACAATCCTTTCTAAGTCATACCCAATTTGGAGAAAATTTAAAGGCAAGGAAATACCTTCTATAACTTCAGGTAAGATGTAAAAGGGCTGCTGGCCAGCAAAGAGAAAGCCATCTCTAGAACTTTCTCGGTAACTAAGGCTAGCAGTGTTTGGAGGGAGTGTAGCACAAAGTTGAAACTCCCCAGATGTGTAATAAAAAAGAGATCATTGCAGGAAGGGAGATTAATGAATTTCTGAGAATCACATTAAAAGTCCAGATATAAGAGCAAGAGGTCCTTTTTCATAGAAACTGGTGTGGGATATAGGCAGGCAGGATGTAGTAACAGGATAATGAAAGCAGAGAACTTGAACAGGAACAGGATGAACTCAAAAGCCTTAGAAATATCTGTCTACAGCCTTTGGGGTCTCCATGAGTTCTTTTGTGTCAAGTAATTGGGATTTAACTAGGCCAGCACAGGTATATCAATTGAGTGTTCTATTCAATAAGCTTAAACACGTGGCAAACTCATAGTGTGAGCTCATTCATGTTGAACTAATTCTATGCCTCTTGTTTGAAGTCGGACTCTCCAAAGTTCTTCAAAATATGATGTAGAATCTATCTAGACTGAGAGGCTTCCATCTAACATGGTTGGCCTGATTCTGAAACCCAGAGAAGGCAACCAGGTTAAGTACATTCCTCACAAGGTACTGCACTCCTAAGATTCAGTCTCGTGTAGGTTTAAGATGTAAAATCAAGTAGATAAAAACTGGAAAAAAGAGAGGAACCAGGAATGTACATCCATATAGTCCTTTGCCAATAGTTTCTGTGATTCATAAACAATGAGAAAGGATTATATAGTGGCATTCGGCAATACAAAGAGAATCTTAGGTTTTGATGCCTTATATTAAACCTTTTTCCACTCAGAGAGTCATTCTTAAAATCTTCACAAAGCAGAATTAGAATGCTTCTTTTGAAGCATTATTTCATACACACAAAATATTGGTTGGCCAACAAAATATAAAAGAGGATGAGGTTTAATAATTGCCCTACATTTTTGAAGGGTTTTTTTTCTTCTCAGATAATGAAACAATAACAACAAACCAGAGAACTCTTGACACAAAGGGACCATCTCAGTGCTTCACAATAATTCAGATATAGGTGCTTGTTATGGTTCCAAGTGATGTTCTTCTCTTCTATCACCATGGAAATTGACATCAAATTATTTTCAATATATTTTTGAAAGGACAATGAACACTTCCAGCACATAATAGAGGTATTCATACCATGTAATGAAACTGACCACTGTGCTAATGGAAATCTACTTGATGATGAATGGTATTTTAAAAAAATCTTTCTTTATTCCCTAAAAGCAAAATACATTGCCTTGCTTTGTAGGAAAACCTACCCAACAACTCCGCAAGAAGTGAGGAGTAGCAGAAAAGCTATTCAAGGTTTTGCTCTCACATCCGAGACAGAAGTAGTGAGATGAAAGATTTCTTTTCAATTTTAGTTTCTTTTCATTTAAAAGCAAAGGGGGAAAGGATATACGGGCTTCAGATGTATCTGAATAGAGTAGATGAATTAATAAATGTTGTACACACTTGTAGTCAAAAGGGAGCTTGTGAAAAGGAAAAGCAAGATGCCACCGGTTGATGAATGCCCAAGGCTTTTTGAATAAAGAAAACATTAACATTCAGATGCAGTCCTAACCAAGTGGTCACTTAAATGGCACAATTAGCTGGTGCTTTTTGGATGAGCCACAGAGAGGCAGAGTAGCGAACTCTCTATCAGCTGTATTACCTTGTCCTTTTCTTCCAATTACAGTACACGTGCCCTGAAATTGTACCTTTTCTTCTGTTTCATATTATTATTCCATCATTTCCTGATGACTGATGGAGAGGGACTTCCTCAATGATTTTTTTATCACAGGAGGTAGGTCATAGATTAATACTCCAAGAGTCAAAAAAAAAAATACTCCAAGAGTCTATCCCATCTGCATGTCTTACCTCCCTTGTTATCCGCGGAATATTCTATTTCTCTGGGTTAGGGGCATGGCCATGCCTGCTGCAATAAAACTTCAAAGAGGGTTGATTATGCAGGAAGAAAATTCATTGCAGAAGTTCATACCCATGGTAGGGCAGGAGGCGATGCACCCAGAACACAGATGCTAAGTACAGGAGAGGTTGGGGGATATAGATCCACTGGATCATTTCCTCCTTCACCTTAAAATTGTTTTAAAATGGGTCTCGACTCTTGATCAGGTGAAGTCCTCATTCCATGCGAGCACCTGAGACCATGGAAATCTGAGCATCTTTCCCTGAGATCCAAGGGAGGCCTTGGGGAAATTTGTATGCATATTATTTATGTGCACTGCATATTTGTTTATCTGATAATGGAACAAAGTAAAAAGGTAATCCCAGCAAAGTCCAAGTGTTCATTTCAACCAAATTTGAAGCAGAGATAAGCCTTTAAGGACTGGCCTGACTCACCCACTTTTTGCCCTGTTTTCTCCTGTTATGACCTGCAGGGGAGATGGTAGAAAGCAGAATATACCTCTCAGTCTGCACAAGAAAACAGTAGCCAGGACTCGATGGAGGCTGACTCTGTGGCCCTGTCCATTTTGATGGCAGGAATTCAGAGTGGCCTACTGATCCCCGAGACCATTTGCTACAGCTTTGTAGAGGGAAGAGGGGAATACCTGTTTTTCGGGAAAGGCATATGATAGACCCCCAAATTGGTCTAGTATATTTTAGTGTATTTCTGCCAGAATATTTGAGAGTATTTCAGTGGGTATTTATGCCAAACTATTAGTCTAATGCTCTGGAAGATTCAATTAAGTTCCCTTTATGGATCTGATATGACTCCTATCATTCACTTCTACAACTGATGATTTTTTTCCCCCACAGGAAATGCATAGAATTAGCATGTACTGTTGTAATTAGGTATGTCACTTCGAGATCTGTGTGTAATCTTCCCCCAGAATAAATTCACAAATTGCCACCAGTAGAACTGTAATGTTTACTGAAGTTCCTACGAGGGGTTTGTCTCTAAAGACACCTCCTCTCTGAAGTCACCACTTTTAAAAATAGAGGCAAAACCTACCTCAAATGTGATAATGGGTTTATGACAGACTCTCAATGTTTATGCCAGACTCTCAATGCTGCCAATCTTTTCTCCTACAAAATAGATTTTTTTTAAGCATCAAACAACTTTCCTGTTTTAAACAGACATTAATCGTGAGCAAAAATGGTGGGCATGGTAGAGAGGTAAGCTCTGCCAGGATATTTAGATAGAAAAAGGAAAGAATAACAAAAAAGAAGAATCAGGCAGAGGGCTGAAGCCAATGTAGACAATGTAATTAATTTTGTTTGGGGTAGAAAAACGAAGCCCAATAGAAAAGCCATTGCAATTGGCCTCTGAATTTTTTGTATCTTGAAATTTGTTCCTTTTGTCTCGTGTTTAAAATACCACAATTAATTCCAAGCTAGAAAAACCAGTAATCCCTGATTTTTACAGTTGTGTACTCATGTGCGCGCGTGCGCACACACACACACACACACACACACACACACACACACACACCGTATTAAAATATGAAGGGAAAAGGAAACTTACTGTTGTCTCCTTTGTGCTAAGCTTCCACTGTTTTCATGGATATCTACTATTCTCCTTTACACATATGGGGCTCAGCCAGGAGTCCCGAAGTCAGAAAGTCTCAGAGCAGCAGAGCTCAGGTTCAGACAGGGGAGAGGTCTATGGTCTTTCCACTAATTCACTCTGAAATGCCTAGATGCCTGTAAACTTTTGCAATGCATAATGTCCTCCATATCTATAAGTCTCACTTGGTTCCATAAAATTACATCATAGTGTAAGATTAAGAGCACTCTGAAATTTTTAAGAACAATAGAATCATTTTTTTGCATATCGTCCTAATATTTGCTAACGGCTCAAACATACATCGGTTCTTTACTGTTTAAGACCACCTTGTGAAGTATCACCTTAAATGGGAAAAAATAAGATTCTGAGAATTAAAATCCATAGCTAGGACACAGAAGAAACTCAAATCTCATTTCTCTCTAAGTCTAGGGGGTGTGGGACTATATCATGACTGTCTCAGCATCCCTAGAAGTCCATCAGGTCAATTCTTCCAAAGATATTTCAGAATACTTACTCCATATTGGGCACTGCACTAGTGCTGAAGCTGTGGTGAGAAATAACCCAACATGCTCCTGCTGTCATGCAGCACAGCTAACAGTGAACAAATAAATTATGTGCTGCCATATGTGGTACCATATGTGCTCTGAAGGAAATCATGTGGCATCAAGATAGTGTATAGGGTTGGGGCAGGGGAGTCTGATCTAGTCATGGGAGTCTGGGAAGGAATTTTTGGGAAAGTGATCCTGCAGATAAAATCAGAAGAATATATACAAATTAATCAAAAGAAGAGAGATGAGAGCATTCTAAGCAGCAGAGATGGTGAGAAAATAGAAGTTCAAGAAATTTAGGGCACCTGGATGGCTCAGTCAGTTAAGCATTTGACTCTTGATTTTGGCTCAGGTCATGATCTCAGGGTTGTGAGATCGAGCCCAGTGTCCAGCTCCATGCCCAGGTTGAGATTCTCTCTTTCCCTCTCCTTCTGCCCCTCCCCACCTACCCCACCATCTCTTTCTCTCTTTCAAAAACAAACAAAACTGATACTTCTCTCAGTCTTTCATGGCTAGACTCTGGAAAGTGAGAAGGTGAGTTTGTAAGCAATGAAGCAAGAGATGCAGTCAATGCCAGCATACTCACAGATAGGAAGGCCACGTGTCTTAGGCAGTGTGGGCTGCTATAACAAATTGCCATAGACTGGGTGGCTTAAACAGCAAACCTTTATTTCTCACGGCTCTACAGGCTGGGAAGTTCAAGATCAAGGTGCTGGCAGATTTGGGTCTGGTGAAGACACTCTGCCCAGTTTACAGACCCTCTTGCCCATGTTCTTACTGTGCCCTCACATGGAAGACAGCAGAGAGAGAGAGAGAGAGAGAGAGAGAGAGAGAGAGAGAGCGCAAGCTCTTGTGTCTCTTTTTGTAAGGGCACCAGTCCCATCACAAGAGCTCCACCCTCAGGTCCTAGTGACCTCTCAAAATCCCACCTCCTAGAACCATCACACTGAGGGTCAGGATACCAACAGCTGAATTTTGAAGAGCCACCAACATTCAATCTATGTTAAAGATACTGATTTTTATACTGAAAGCAAGAGAGAAGCCCCACAGAGAAGTTCTCTGTAAAGTAGATGTGATTTATACACAAATAATACATATATATAGGAAAAGACCAATCTCCGTTTTCAGTGTTTTTTTTTATCATGAATATGAATGGAATTTTAACATACATACTATTTCTTGTAGTCTCTAGACATAATCCTATGCCTTTTTCTCTGAGAGTTATTCCATAGGATTAACTCCACCGGTCATGATATGATATATTATTTTTACAAGGATGTTGGATTCTCTTGCTAATTGATTTGTTTTTCATTGGTATTCTCAAATGAGATTGTGCTACAGTATTTTTGTATATTCTTTGTTAGTTTTGGTATCAATGTATACTTGTTGCATGAGAAGGTCTTGGAGATTCTTCTTAACTATTGCAGTGCTCTGGAAAGGTGAAATAATGGTTGAGAATAACCAACTTTGCAAGGTTTGGAAGCATTATCCCATCAAGCCATATGGTCCTCAGGTTCATTTTTTTGTGGAAGAACTGTTTTATGACTATCTCTAAATCTTATACAAAAACTTATCAGGAGAGAATTTCTCTCCCTAGATTTATACCTAGAATTTAGATATTCTATTGAAGTAAACTTTGATAAATTGTATTTTTCCAGAAAGTTAAACATTTCACATATATTTTCAAATTTGTTTACATAGAGTGTTGGAAATAAGTCTCCTATTGTTTTTAACTTCTTTTTCCTCATTTGCTGGCTAATCCTCCCTCCTTATTTTTTTGCTTTCTTCTTTGATAAGAGTTCAATTGGTTAGAGATTTATCTATTTTGTAATGAATAAGGGTTTAGATTTATTAAGTAATAATAGCTTTATTTTTCTGTTTTCTAACTCACTGATTCCTGTCATTTTTTTTTCTATGTAATTTAAGATGCCTGTGAACTTCCAAGTGAAGTTGTCAGGTTAGCAATTCCATTTCTATGTCTGGATCTCAAACAGAATTTTTGAATGGAGATATAAATTTGTATATACTCTATGTTCCAGTTACTATCTCTATGTAAGTTTCCCCAAACTTAAGGGAAAGGATGAATCATTTTAGTATGCTCTTAGATTTATGAGTCAGAACACAGAAGAGGCACAGCAGAAATGGCTTGCCTCTGTTCCATGATGTTAAGCCACAGCTCAGAGGGCTTGAAGGCAGGAGGGCAACTAGACAAATGTGAACTAGAATCATCTGCGGGCTCATGTGCTCATGGTCTGGTGCCCAAGAAAGAAGAGGTTGAAGTCTAAGACTGCCACTGGAATGGACAGTCTTTCTCTGGGACTGGGTACCCTGTAGCCTGGCTGCCTCAGAAAGGTTAGACTTTTGAGTTGGTGACTAGAGATCCCCCACCGTGGGTGTTCTAGTTAAACAAGACAGAAGACATCATTTTGTATGTCTTATCCTTGGAAGTTACTCAGAATCCATCCCATTGCATACTACTGGTTTACAACCAAGTCACAATTCTACCCAGATTCCAGAGAAGGGTAATTTAATTCTACCTGTTAATGGGAAAGTAGCAAGATTCTAGAAGGGTTGATATGACAGGGGATACGTTTATGGCTATCTTTAAAAAATACAACCTCCCACAGTATGTACATCACCTGAAGGCCCTAATTGTGAATCAGAAAACCTCAGAGGAGAACACAGTAAAGGGTCTTAAACTTGGGTGTGTATTAGGAACCACCTAGAGGGTTTGTTAAAACTTAGATTGTTGCTGAGTCCCACTTCCAGAGTTTCTGACTTAGTACATATGCTTGAGATTCATGGGTGAGGCCTGCAATTTTAACAAGTGTCAGGTAATGTTGATGCTGCTCATTCAGACAACTCCTACTGGAATATAACAGGAGAAAAAGGAGGCTGGGAAAAAGCTTGAAGAGATCCAAGTAAAATGCAATGAGTCAGTGAAGTTTACTGAGAATAAACAGAGAGTGAGGGTATGGGGTCAAGAAGCCAAAAGGAGAGAATGTTCAGAGAGAGGTCAACATGGGGGAGGAGTTCTTTCCTGGTTAATTCCATTACCCAAACTTCATTATCTTTCTTTTCTCCTATCTTTCTGAGAGTTTCTAATTTAATTCACATCAGAAGATAGGATTTACTTTTACTTTATTTTGACCTGAATTCTCTATGTAGACCCTTTTTTGTAGCAGGCACATTTCAAAGTCAAATTTATTTGAATCAGATATATAAATCAAATAATATGTCATAGGTACAGAGATTGAAAGCCTCTAATTTTCTAATTTTACAAAGGGTGGTAATAATCCATTATTACAGAGGATCAAAGATCAATTGTATTTTACATGACATTACCCTCACAGTTGAATTTGAGTACAACTAACTGAGAATCTACATGTAAAATAAAACAGTGAAATCAAACTAACATTCTGACTAAAAACTAACCGAGGAATTTTCTGGTTTTCTTACTCTGTACCCACACATCTTTGTTCACCACATCGTCACTCCACGTTCAGTATGAGACATAAATAGAGCCTAGTCTAATCTAAGCAAAGGAAATATTTCTAGACAAAACTGTTGGAATTACACCTCTTTGGAGGGACTGGAGAGAAGTCTATTACAATTTTGTGGGAAGTGTTTCATTTGGCATTGAAAGGCTCCTATGGGTTTAAAAATGGAAGAGAAAATAAAGAACTGGTGATGACATCAATAAAAGGTTTGAAGTAAACAAATTTCCTTGTAAATGCCTCTACCTCAAGGTTAAGAATTTACATTGTTCTACAGAAAAGGACATCCCACAACCAGTTACCATATAGCAGTTCATCTTATTATTAAGTAATTAAAGTATTAGAATTAATTAACGTATTATAACATACTTTGCATTCTGACACAGTTTCTAAATTTTCTTCTGGTGTTAGCTATTCTTTTGTTTGATGTTAAAACTTCCACATACATTTCAATAAGAAAACTCATATGTATCCTGTCATGTCTGATTTTGTTTCTACCTACAATTCCAGAGACAGGTCAAGACAGAATAAGAGACATAGTGTCTAAAATGAAGGCTTTATCTCCCACTACAATTTTATAATATTTTTTGTTAATAATATCCTTGCCCATTTTTAAATTAATTTATATTTTATTTTAGTAAGAAAACCTATTTCCACTTCTCACAAGTCACAGCTTGTTGCTTAGGGGCAACAATTGTATGCTAAGGCTGAAAACCACAGGAAGACTTTCTTTACGCCTTACCACTGACAGGGTACAGATGAGAACTGGGGCCCCTGAAAAGTCAACCAGCCCACCTCTAGGTTAGTTCAGGAACTCGCAAAGGGCAGGGCATTCATACAGTAGGTGTTAATCATTGCCAGCCATGGACTGGGAGTAGGGAGAGAGGGCAGCAGGAGGTAGAGATGCGCAACAGTGGGGAAGCAGGACCAGGAGGGCACTTAACAAGATATAAATAGAATAGCTGACCTATCAGGTTGAAAATAAGCATTCCTTACATGTTAATAAATACCAGGATTAAAGGGAGAATTAGCTTCCTCTGTGGATGATAAAAAGAAAAAGAAAAGCAAAGGCTTTTTGCAAAAATAAATAAATAAATAAATAAATAAATAAATAAATAAATAAATAAATAATAAATACAAAAGGAATGGGAATTACTGAGAACTTTGATAAGGTCATTTCCAAGTTAAGCTGATCCATACTATTTCCTCTCAGCCACTAAATTATTTTTATTTATCTCTTTTTAAGAAATAGTGTGGCATTATAATTGTCGTTTTTTTCCCCATATGTCACAGACAAGGCCGGAAAACTAGAATTTTCCTGTGTTCCTCAGTGGCAGGGCAAACACCTTTGTGCCAGCCAAAGATGCCTGCTTTGCAGTTTTCTCTTCTCACCACGCATTCACACAATTACTCAATTCTACAAGCAAGCAAGAAAACAGATAAACAAGTAGCTATAGGCTCTCAAGAGGAAGAAAGAGATCAGGATTGTCTTAATGTTCCCAAGTACAACATAAAAAAAGTTTTCAGACTCCCAGACCATTTCATCCACTTTGTAAAAGCAATAAGGTAGACAAAGATATGCTCATTTCTATTTCAATAATAATATGTGTCAGGATCATTTTGCATGAAGGTTAGCGGAACCATTCATCATTTCAGCTGAACTGCATATTTTCTTGTTCAGCATTGATAGATTTTTATTTTAACCTTAGAAGTCCCTCTCAAGGGACTCTATTAGGGACACTGTCATTTTTTATTCTGCTCTGTTACTCCTCCTTTGTAAACTTTGATGTATGCAGACAACACATTCTGGCCAGGGAAATTTAATTAGGTAAGTCTACAAATTAATTGTTGCAATTAGACTGCTTCTAACTGCCTGGTATTATGAATTTATTTATGCGGTAATTATTATCAGATGTCTGGGATAAAAGCCTGCAGAGCTAAAGGTGCTACCTTTCAGATGTATACACAGTACTCCACATTTAATTAGCCACAAAAAAATAAAAGCAGGTATTTAAAAAAATGAAGAAGAAAGAAAAACAACTTGCCTTCGTCATCCTGCACACATACAGATTTTGACAAACAACTTGCTAACAAAACCTAAAGAGGATTGTTTTCTTTGTATATTGGCAAAATTCAAAATGTTAGACATTATATAAATTACTGTAAAAGAATTTGCTAGTATATGAACTAGATGAAAATACTAACTTCAAGTCCATCCTATAAAGGAAATCTGGCTTTTGTTTGTAGCAATAATTACAAGTGCATATTGGAAGAAATTGATAATTTTCAGTAAATTTTGTGTTTAATTTTTACGATCACTGCCCATGACCTTATGGAGAGCACCTAAGGAAATAACAATCACACTTGAGGTTGTAGTCTCAAATCTTTTTTTTTTTTTTTTTTGTCAGGAAGGGCATTTGGCTTTTAGTGGAAAAAGAGATCTAATACCATCATTTAGAAGAAAGCAAGTAGGGAGAAGCCACTACTATGGAGACAGAAGCCAATGCATAGAAGTTTGAAAGCCAAACAGTAGACAAAGAATGAATCACTAATCCAAATGTAAATTGGTGTAAGCTTCCTGAATGGATATTTTGAAATGGATTCCCAATCACTTTAGAAGAGTCATGGACTTTGACCCAGGAATTTAAAAAATGGGATCTGATCTTAAATAAACAGTATCAGATTAAAAAAAAAATACTCATCTCAGTGTCAATACTAATAATCCTCAAATCACAGCAATTTATGTCATCATCATTATTAATTATTATCTATTCAAAGACTGGAATCTGCATCTCTTCATTTATTACCACATTCATTGAATAAATATTTTCTTTTTTTTAACAAATATTTTCTAATCCCTTACCGTGTGCAAGACACTTTTCTATACAATCAAGCCACAGACAGGAAACTCTTTTTGCAGAGAGCTTCTATGCCTTTGAAGGAAGATACATAATATCAGGTAAACAAATTAATAATAATATTATTTATATATTAACAATTATTATCTAACAATATATCATATTAACATAATACTATTAATATACCATATGATAATTATTAACAATTATTCATATATTAATAATAATATTACTTCAGAACAATATCTAAGTGGTAGGAAAATTCAGCAATACAAGGTACTGAAAGGGGCTGGTGTGGGAGCATGTTCTGCCTTTCTTATTTATTTATTTGAGTGACAGAGAGAAAAAGCATGAGGACACATGAATGGGAGGGACAGAGGGAGAGAGAAAGAGAATCTGAAGCAGGTTCTTGGCTTAGCATGGAGCCCGACATGGGGCTTGATCTCACCACCACAAGATCGTGACCTTGAGATCATGACCTGAGCTGAAACCAAGAGTAGGATGCTTAACAGACTGAGCCGCCATTCACCCCAAGGAAAGGCTTTTCTAGATGGTGACATTTACAAGGGACCCAAAGAAGTGATTAGTGAATGCAATACTGGAAATGAAAGGACACCCTAGTTTCTCATCTATTTTACATAATATTGACCTACTAGTGTTTTGCAAAAAATAAAAATAAATAAGTTGAAATTTTACAAAATAAAATCCATGAAGCTAAATAATAATTTCAAAAATAAAAATCTATAAATATATTATGATATCAGCTAACTCACACATTCATAAATTCAAAAGTCAAACAAGCATCATCCTTCTAACATAAACGATTAGCTGATAAAATTATTAGTGGGAAGTTATTGCTTGAAAACAAGCTAATCCCCTCACACAATGAAAAAATTTTAATTAATCCTAAAAATGTCAAAGGTCACATGATGTAGTCTAGTTACTAAAAATCAAAGTTCATTACTGCTGTCATTATTTTGTACCAAAGATTAATGAACACAAATTTTTCACACCAAGTTTGTTCTGACTGTCCACTAATGAAGAAAATGATAAGGGATTTTTGTGCTAACTCCAAATATTTTCTTCTGACTCTTCTAATAATCCTATTTCTTGTTAGAAATCTTTGAAGAGATTTTTTGGAAAATCTTTTTATATGTTTAGTTTGGTCTTTTTAAAGGGACTATAATGTTTTTGTTGAGAGGAACGGTAGTTTTGGTTTCAGAAATGACCTGTAGTTTGTCATTCCTTGAGTTGTATCATAGATAGATAAACTGCCTGAATCTATATCAAAACTGTAACATTTATATTCTACTTATTTGAAATATCTTTGAGCTGCAGTGAGAATTACAGACCATCTTCAACACCATAATCTACTCTCATCTGTAGGCATGTAGTGCTCCAAATGTGTGGGCTTTCTTTCTTTTCATATACATTAAATAATCAAATTGTTTATCTTGATTTCAAAACACTAATAATTCCAATTTTGGATTATTTTCAATGGTACAATGACAGTGTGATACTAATAAAGGTACCAGAATTTCACTTCACAAGAATAGCAGATATGCTATAATCCTGGGGCACAGAAAATCAAGAATTAAACTTGGTAGGAACCAGCAAGAACATAAATGTCCCCAGAGTGTCACTAAAAAAAGAGAAGAAGGGTTCGATCTTTCAGCTGCAAGCAGGAGTCAAGACAGAAGACCACATGGGTTTATGTTAATAGTTTGCATTTTATTCTATTTCATTTGCATAAATTTGTAATCTCACTGAAAACTTCATAATGATATGATGGAAGGTTGCAATAAAGATACAAAATTAGGGATGTCTGGGTGGCTTGGTGGTTGAGCGTCTGCCTTTGGCTCAGGGCATGATCCTAAAGTCCCAGGATCGAGTCCCACATTGGGATCCCTGCATGGAGCCTGCTTCTCCCTCTGCCTGTGTCTCTGCCTCTCTCTCTCTCTCATGAATAAATGAATAGAATCTTTTTTAAAAAAGTATCATGATTTTTAGTATAATTTTTTTATAATGACAAATAGGAATTTTAAAAAAAGAATAAAAATTCAAACTAAAATGCAAACAACTTTCCTATAGGTGGGGGATTATACATGTTCATAATCCTCTCTACTTTTCTCACATTAAAGGCTTTTTCTGATCAGTATGTATTGTCTTTTAGTGAAAAAACAAACTTTTAAGAAAAGCTGTGACACTCAAATTAAATGGGGGAAATTTTTTTTTTAAGATTTTGTTTATTTATTCATTAGAGACACAGAGAGAGAGAGAGAGGCAGAGACATAGGCAGAGGAAAAAGCAGGCTCCATGCAGAAAGCCTGAGGTGGGACTCAATCCCTGGGACTTTAGGATCATGCCCTGGGCCAAAGGCAGACACTCTACCCACTGAGCCACCCATGCGTCCCACGTGGAGGAACTTGTAAACAGATAAACTACCACCTGGTGGAATTCTTTCCCTAACAATTTGCCATGAGAGAGCTAAGTGGGAAAAAAAAATAAAAAAAGATGAAGCAACAGTAAGACCCCAGATCAGAAGCTTGTTGGATCTTGCCCTGCAGCTCATTCTCCCAAGTGTGTCCTGCAGAGCTGCAGCTCCAGGAAATGGCATGTGTGCTCTGTGAAACAGGGTCCTTATAGTCAATTCTTTTTGGGAAACACTACATCATATTATAGCCCCCTTTTGGAAATGCTAAGATGTATTTGCAGAGATAAGTTGTTGAATGATCTGGGATTGAAGAACATGCAAGAATGTTATTTAACTTGGGTGGCTTTTTTTAATTTTAAAATTTTTAAAAGTAATCTCTACACCCAACATGGGGTTCAAACTCATGACCCTGAGATGGAGATGTGCACTCCTGAGCCAGGCACCCCTGAACTCAGGTTTTCCTGAACTTTTGTTAGCCAGAGGAAACTTAACTTGTTTTCCTTTCATGACACTTAGGGAATGATTCTGATCATTCTATGAGGGCTCAAGGAAACAAAATCAGCCTTGGGAGCATTTCACCATAAAAGCCACTTTGGAGGATAGGCCGACCCCACTTTATATCATCCTTGCATAGTGCTCATTCAGGATCAATCCCTTCCTTTCTGAATGACTTTCTGGTATATACAGATAAAGCAGCCCGTTCCAATACACCCATAGTACACACACACACACACACACACACACACACACACATATATATATACATGTCTCCTCCTCCATGTGCTTTGAGTGCTATCTCATGCTCTGAGCCAAAGAATGAGAGCAGCAGCAGACTGTTTTGCACATTCTTGGCCAGTGAGTTTTAGTGCAAATTCTCTCGGCCAGTAACCATTCTAAAGTGCTATTCAGAACTGACTCTTCTGTACCGTGAATGATTACATATTTTGCTCTGACCTCAATTGCTGCCACGTATTTTATCTTTGGCCAGTTTTGGCACACCTAAAGCTGATAGAGGATGAGCAAATGTTACAGTGCCAGCTCTGTCCCCAAAGAACCAAAGATGAGTATCTCTCTACATGTTAAAACAACAGGATACGTGTGGATACGTGTGGATACGCTGGATGGGGGTGTGCATGGGATGGCGCATAGCTCAGGGTAGAGAAAACAGATGGCAAAGACCAGCAGACAATGAAGGACTGATGGTAATTCGTTGACACTACGGAGGACAGCTGTGTCCTGTGACACTTAACCAAAATTGGTTGGATGGGAAGGGGAAGCTTATGACTTCAGGAAATGGAGAGGAAAGGAAAAGTAGTTGTTAATGTAAGATGACTAGAGCACACGCTGATCTGGTTGCTCTTCCATTTCCCATTTCCATTTTCTTGACAGGATCCACTCCCCAATTCCATTTTCTAAGAGTGTATTGGGTTTTTGGTATTGAAAAGCAGGGAATCCAACTCAAATATTTTCACCAACATGAATTTAGATACTTCTTAGTCTCATAATGACCTAACAGTAAGAGACTAAAGCCCTAGGTTAGTGATCTTAGGCTGACCTAGTTAGCCCTAGGTTAGTGCAGACTTGCCTCCATTACTGATCAGGCTAATGTGTGAGAAACCTCTTCATCTTTTTTAGTTACACTTCACAGGCTAACCAAGAAGGATGGTTTCAAGAGTTTGGCCTTTTTCCACAGTGGTGTTCCTCAAACATCTCTTCTCTGATGGGTACTGAAATGCAGCTCTCGAGCAGAAGGACACAATTTGGAAGAAATGTAGTTTACTACATCATATTTTGTCAGCCTAACATGAACACTGTAATCCCGGGAATTAAAATATGCTACTAGCCAAAACATAAATAGAATGTAATCAGTTCAAAGGATATTGCATGGTCAGATGGACCAGCTCCACCATGTACCTGCTCTATGATCTTGGACCTGTCAATAATTGCTCAGGGGCTTAGTTTTCTTCTCTGCAAAATAAGGCTAATTATAGGAACTGCCTCATTTCATAGAACTGTAACAGGATCAAATGTATTTGTCAGGTTTTTTTTTTTTAAGCTCTCTAGCAATAACAGCATGAAATACTTGTGACAAATAAAAACAAGTAATTTAATGTTATTTAACATAATTTTCAATAATAAGGTAAAAGTCCACATCAAAAAACTTATTTTTGGACAGTTTGGTTCAATTCTAGTTTTTCAGAATCATCAACAGTGTTTTGATTTATATTTCTATTTTGGCAGACATCCATGAACACCTCTTTGTGATAAATTTAGGGACACGGAACGGCTGTGTCATGGAGTTATGCACACATTTAAGGCTTTTGGTGCATATCAACAAGCTGCTCACTAGTGCCTGAAAATACACAATTTTCACACTAACATTGAGAATCTTCTTTGGGCATTTTTTTGGTGCCAGTTTATATGAAAGAAATCTGTATCTTTTCTGCCTTAAATTGAATTATTAGTAATACTTTAATCGGTTTGTGTTGGTCATTTCCTTTTTATAAATTGTTCAATTTGAAAGATGTTTGTCTTATTTCCATTCGTTTATAAGAGGTATTTATAGTTGAAAATATTAACATATTGCCTGTTACTTATTTTCAATATTTCTCAATTTTTCTTCGTTTTTTTTAATGGCTTTTTAATGCCCAGAAATAATTGTGTGTGTGTGTGTGTGCACACCTATACTTAAGGCACTTATATGTATTATTCTTTGCCATTATGGTTTCTTTCTTTTGTGTGTGCTTATAATGATCTTCCTACAAAGAACCATGTAAATAAACACCCACATTTACTTTTAGGGAATGGCTTTATGGTTTCATTTTTTAATATTTAAATATAAAACCATGTGGAACTCGTGTTGATTATGATGTGTGTCAGGAAGGGGACTTTACTCACTTCTGAATAGTCTTGGCTGTCACTTAATTTCCACATTTTCCTGAAGTAGGCACTGAATCATTATTTTCTTTCTCTTCTGATTTTATGGTGGAATGAAGGATGTTGAGAGGAGTGTGGTTAGTCAAGTGGATAGCAGGCAACCTCTCCTGGGCGATTTCCACATGTTGCTTTTAGAAGTAGACTTGTATGTGCTGAGGCTATGAGGCTATGAACATACTACTTCAAAGAACAGCTGGTTTTTGTTAGGTTTGTTTTAATCTAAAAGGAAATTTTATTTTTCAGATGCAGTTTATGATGAGGCTTAATAAAAGCTATCATCACCTTCAAATTCAGATGGAGAATAAGGAACCACTCACCTGTGAAAACATGTAAGGAAAGGCTTAAAGTACTTTCTAATATGTCATAGCTATAATTATAAAGAGATATGTGCCTTTTATTCAAGTCCACTCTGAGGATATGCTATCTTTTCAAATGAGTGTTTTTGCATTCTTTGGGTAAATATCCGGTAGCGGAATTACTGGATCCTATAGTAATTTTTTTTTAATTTTTTTGAGGAATTTCCGTACTGTTTTCCACAGTGGTTGCACTAGTTTGCATTCCCACCAGTAGTGCAAGAAGGTTCCCTTTTCTCCATATCCTTGCCAACATTTATTATTTTTTTGTGGTTTTTTATTTTAGCCATTTCGACAGGTGTAAGGAGAGAGAGATTTTATTGTGATTTTGATTTGCATTTCCTTGATGATAAGTGATGTTGAAAATCTTTTCATGTGTCTGTTGGCCACCTGTATGTCTTCTTTGGTGAAATGTCTGTTCGTGTCTTCTGCTCATTTTAAAATTGGATTATTTGTTTTTTTGCATGTGTTGACTTGTGTAAGTTCTTTATATATTTAGATATTAATCTCTTACTGGATATATAATTTGCAGATATCTTCTCCCATTCAGTAGGTTGTCGTTTTTTTTTTTTTAGTGGTTTCCTTTGCTGTGCAAAACCTTTTCATTTTGCTATAGTCCCAAGAGTTGATTTTTCACTTTTGTTTCCCTTGCCTTGGGAGCCATATCTGTAAAACTGTTGTAGCCAATGACAGAGAAATTACTGTCTGTGTTCTCTTCTAGGATTTTTTATGGTTATCAGGTCTCACATTTAGGTCTTTAATCCATTTTTAATTTATTTTTGTGTATGGTGTAAAAAGTGGCCCAGTTTAATTATTTTGCATGTAGCTATCCAGTTTCCCCAAAACCATTTGTTGAAGAGATGGTCTGTTTCTCATTGCATGTTCTTGTCTCCTTTGTTGTAGATTGACCATATAATCATGGATTTATTTCTAGGTTGTCTATTCTGTTCCATGATAGCTTTGTAGTATATCTTGAAATCTGGGCTCTTCAATTTTGTTCTTCTTTTTCAAGATTGCTTTGGCTATTTGGAGTCTTTTGTGCTGCCATAAAAACTTTAGGATTATTTGTTATAGTTCTGTAAAAAACGCTATTGGTATTGTGATGTGAATTGCATGAACTCTGTAGATTGTTTTGGGTTGTATGGACATTTTAACAATATATGTTCTCCCAATCCATGAGCATGAAATATCTGTCCAAGTTTTTGTTTCATCTTCAATTTCTTTCATCAGTGTTTTATAGTTTCCAGAGGACAAGTCTTTCACCTCCTTGATCAAATTTATTTCTAGGCATCTTATTTTTTTGGTGCAATTATAAGTGGGATTATTTTCTTAATCTCTATTTCTGCTCCTTCATTATTAGTGTATAAAAATGGAACAGATTTCTATATATTAATTTTATATCCTGTGACTTTACTGAATTCATTTATCAGTTCTAATAGATTTTTTCGTGTAGTCTTTTAGGGTTTTCTATATAGTGTAACATGTCATCTACATATAGTGAAAGTTTTACTTCTTCCTTACCAGTTTGGATGCCTTTTATTTCCTTTTCTTGTCTGATTGCTGTGGCTAAAACTTTCAGTACTACGTTGAATAAAAGTAGTGAGAGTGGTATTCTTTTTATTTTTCATAATAAATTTATTTTTTATTTGTGTTCAATTTACCAACATACAGAATAACACCCAGTGCTCATCCCGTCAAGTGCCCCCCTCAGTGCCTGTCACCCATTCACCCCCACCCCCCGCCCTCCTCCCCTTCTACCACTCCTAGTTCATTTCCCAGAGTTAGGAGTCGTTATGTTCTGTCTCCCTTTCTGATATTTCCCACACATTTCTTATCTTACTCCTGATCTTGGGGGACAAGCTCTCAGTTTTTGCTCATTGAGTATGATGTTAGCTGTGGGTTTTTCATCTATGGCCTTTATTATGTTGAGATATGTTTCCTCTAAATTTATTTTATTGAGGGCTTTTATCATGAATGGGTGTTGTACTTTGTCAAATGCTGCATCTATTAAAATGATAATGATTTTAATCCTTTCTCTTGTTGATGTGCTGTATCACACTGGTTGGTTTGCAAATATCAAACCACTGTTGCATTCCAGGAATAATTCCACTTGATCATTGTGAATTTTTTTTTATAACATTTTGTTGGATTTAGTTTGCTAATATTTTGTTGAGCAATTTTGCATCTATGTTCGTCAGAAACATTTGCCTGTAGTTCTCTTTTTCAGTGATGTTTTTATCTGGTTTTGGTATCATGGTAATGCTGGCTTCATAGAATGGATTTGAAAACTCTGTTTCCTCTTCTATTTTTTTGAAATAATTTAAGAAGAATAGGTATTATTAACTCCTTTTCAAATGGTTGGTAGAATTCATGAGTGAGGCCATCTGATGCTTGACTTGTTTTTTGGGAGTTTTTTTGATTCCTGATTCAATTTCATTGCTGGTAATGCATCTGTTTAGCCTTTCTATTTCTTTCAGATTCAGTTTTTGGAAGATTATGTGTTTCTAGGAATTTATCTATTTCTTCTACATTGTCCAATTTGTTAGCATATACTTTTTCATAAAATTTTCTCATGATCTTTTGTATTTCTGTGGTTTTGGTTGTTACTTCTCCTCTTTCATTTCTGATTTTGCTTATTTGAGTCCTCTGTTTTCTGTTTTGTTTTGTTTTTGATGAGTTTGGCTTGTGGTTTATCAATTTCATTGATCTTTTCAAATAACTAGCTCCTGTTTTCATTGACCTACTGTGGTTTTTAAATTTCTATTTAATTTATTTCTGCTCTAATCTTTATTATTTCCTTCCTTCTACTAGTTTTGGGCTTTGTTCTTTTTCTAGCTACTTTAGGTGTAAGGTTAGACTGTTTATTTGAGATTTTTCTTGCTTCTTTTTTTTAGAATTTTATTTTTTTTAAGATTGTATTTATTTATTCATGAGAGACACAGAGAGAAAGAGAGAGGCAGAGACACAGGCAGAGGGAGAAGCAGGCTCCACGCAGGGAGACTAATGTCGGACTCCATCCTGGGTCTGCAGGATCAGGCCCTGGGCTGCAGGCGGCGCTAAACCACTGAACCGCTTGGGCTACCCATTTTTCTTGCTTCTTGAGGTAGACTTGTATTGCTATAAGCTTCCTCTTAGAACAGCTTTTGCTGTATCTAAAAGATTTCAGACTGTTGTATTTTTATTTTCATTTGTCTCATGTGTTTTTTTGATTTCCTTTTCAATTTCTTAGTTGACTCATTCATTGTTTGGTAACATGTTAGTTAACATCCATTTATTTATGTTCTTTCCAGATCTTTTCCTGTGGTTGATTTCTAGTTTCATAATATTGTGGTTATAAAAGATGCCTAATATTACTTGAATCTTTTTGAATTTATTGAAAATTGTTTTGTGGTCTAATACGTGAATTATTCTGGAGAATGTTACATGTGTACTTGAAAAGAATGTGTATTCTGCTGTTTTAGGATAGAATGTTCTGAATATATCTGTTGATCCATCTGGTCCAAAGTGTCTCTCAAAGCCACTGTTTCCTTGTTGATTTTCTGTTTGAATGACCTAACCATTGATGTAAATGGGGTGTTAAAATCCCCTACTATTATCATATTATTATCGATTACTTCCTTTATGTTTGTTAATAGCTACTTCATCTATTTGGGAGGTCCCATGCTGAGTGCATAAATATTTACAATTGTTGTATCTTTTTGTTGGATTGATCCCTTTATGATTATGCAGTGTCCTTCTTTATTTCTTAATACAGTCTTTGTTTTAAAGTCTATTTTTTCTAATGTCTAAGTATAGCTACCCCAGCTTTTTTTTTCACTTCCATTTGCATGATAAATGCTTTCCCACCCTTTCACTTTCAATCTGTATTTTTCTTTAGATTCAGACAGCAATTTTTAAAGTTTGGTTAAATATCCTGGCTGGAATTACATTGTAGAGGCATCAGAATGTGCCTTTAAATCTTTAAAAATTGTTGCCTGGCCTAAAATTAACAAGACATGAAACAACAAATGTTGGTGAGGATGTAGAGAAAGGGAAACCCTCTTACACGATTAATAGGAATGCAGGCTGGGACAGCCACTCTGGAAAACAGTTATGAAGGTTCCTCAAGAAGCTGAAAATAGAGCTACCCTATGACCCAACAATTGCACTGGTAGGTATTTACCCCCAAAACAGAAATCTAGTGATCCAAAGAAGCACCTGCACCCCAATTTTCATGAGAGCAATGTCCACAATAGCCAAACTGTGGAAAGAACTGAGATGTCCATCAACAGATAAATGGGCAAAGAAGATACACACACACACACACACACACACACACAAACAATGCAATATTACCCATCAGAAAGGATAAATACTATTTGCATTGATATGGATGGAACTAGACGGTATTATGCTGAGTGAAATAAGTCAATCAGAGAAAGACAATTATCATATGGTTTCACTCATGTAGAATATAGGAAACAGCACAGAGAATCATAGGGGAAGGGAAAGAAAACTGAATGGGAGGTATCAGTGAGGGAGAAAAACCATGAGAGACTATTAACTATAGAAAAAAACTGGGGTTCCTAGAGGGGATTGGGTAGGGGGATGGGGTAACTAGGTGGTGGGCATTAAGGATGGCACATGATGTGATGAGCACTGGGTGTTACATGCAACTGATAAATTGTTGAACACCACATCTGAGACTAATGATGTACAATATATTGGTTAAAAGAATTTAAATAGAAAAAATGAAAAAAATTGTTGCCTTCATCTTGTGATGATATGAGATGGTAAAATGGCTGCACGAAGGGATGAAGTGAGGTGAATGGTGTAGACATTGTGACAGAGTATTAGGCCACTATTGACCTGATGATCTCTTAGAAGAGGGATCATCTGCTTCCAGAGTGTGGTTGGCCTCAGATAACTGAAACCACAGAAAAGGAAAACTGTGGGTAAGGGGGGAATACTGTATCTGAGGACTGAAAGTGGATGAGATCCTCAAATACAATAGAAGAGCCCCAAATAGTATGTTGAGTACTGAGCATTGGAGACACTGTCTTTTTATGCAGAGAGAAATAGCATCATGGTGGGGAGAAAATATTTTTTGTTACTCTTTTTCCAGCATCTCTTTACTCTTCTATTACTTTTATCCACCCCTCCTCACCTTTCGATGTACTTTCATTGGAGTTAATGCCCACTTCTACCCTCAGTTTAGGGGAAAGCAAGTGATCCAAACCTTGCCAACCAGATCTCTGCATTCTTGGATGTTACCCAATTAGAGCCACCAAGTCACAGTGGTATTTTTACTGAAGGTTCTGGAAGAGATTTGTCTTTTTCACCTCTGAATCTAAATCTATAAGCATGTGGATTCAGAGTTAAAGGCAAGCCTTTTGAAAGAAGCAGCTAGTCCTGATTACATCCTGTGAGCTGTGAGCCTTAGATAGAGCTTCGTCCACAGCTCTGTTTATATCTAGAATTTTCAGTCCTGTAAACTAGTGGTCTGTTCTTATCCAAGGAAATTAATTTGGACTTTGAGCTCTTTGTTGCTTGAGACCAACTATAGTTGATACAGAACATGTGTAAACTTTTTTTTTTTTTTTATCTTGTGGAGCTGGATGTAAAAAGTGATAAACAGGACATTGTTTGCTTTCTTAAATCACTTTCTGAAATTTTAATAGCTGTCTTATGGTGGACATTGGTGGCCAGTTACACCTGCTTCAAAGGATTAATTGCTTATCAACAGGATTAACTCTTGGGCAGCCCGGGTGGCTCAACAGTTTAGCGCTGCCTTCAGCCCAGGGCGTGATCTTGGAGACCCAGGATGGAGTCCCACATCAGGTTCTCTGCATGGGGCCTGCTTCTCCCTCTGCCTGTATCTCTGCCTCTCTGTGTGTGTGTGTGTGTGTGTGTGTGTGTGTGTGTGTGTGTGTCTCATGAATAAACAAATAAAATCTTTATTAAAAAAAACAGGATTAACTCTTCTCGTATATTGTGTGTATGTATGCATGTATGATACATACATATGTATAGGTACACGTGTATATATGTATTAACCTGTGCTTTTTCTGACATAACAAACCCAAACTAAAAAATTGTGAAAACTACTAGCTTTTAATTATAAAAAATAACATATTTTAGACTGAGCTTTTAAAATATAAATTTTTAAGTTTAATTTAGTACTTTTTTGCTTATATAGGATTTGCTTGAACTTTTCTGGGTATTATCATCAAGAATGAGAAAATCAATTCATGATGTTATTTCTCTTCTAATTAAAAGCCATTCTTTCTTCAACCGAGTGCTTCAAAACATCAGAGGAATATGATATCAAAAGCCATTTGAAAACTTTCATTTGTGCTTTCATTATTTTATAAGTGACATGGATTATCAAATATATGATAACGATTCCTTCAATTAAATATTCCCACTTTATAATTGTACTTCACTTGCTTTTTTCATTTGCTTCACTTTTCTTATTGGGAGCAGAAAAAAAAGACACACATGTAATCATATACAAATTTTCACTGCAGGATTTTCTTTTTTTGAATATATGCTTTTCAAAGTCTTAGGTTGGACAGGATGATGAAACAAAGTATTCCCCAAGTTGAGATTTACAAGACTATAATTCTAGCTATTAAGATGGTAAGCATGAGGATGATGTCTCTCAGAAAGTGAAAAGATAGCATATGTGAGAACTTTAATGAAATGTTGACTCCAACGTACTTTTGCCTCATGATACGTTTTATTTTTTTAAATTGTTTTAAATATATAAATATACCACTAGGCAAAGCCAAAAGGTCTCAGTTTGGGTTCTGATAAATTCAGTGATTTTCCCTTGATAATAAACATTTAGGATGTTTCAGATTTCTATTTGGGAAAAGAAGGACAGTTTTGCTATTAAGGAGAGATAGCCATAGAGCCTATGGAAGTGCAAATAAGAAATCTATTCTCGTATTTTGCTTTCACAGATGATTAAAATATATTTTATTAGGAACACTATATCTCAGCTACTAATATATTCTGTCCACGGACTAAGGTCTCTGACCATGGAGCAGACGTCTCTAGAAAAGAACCCCAGATGAAAAACCAAATGATCTTAGAGGTGGAAGAGGCCTTAGAGATCATCTGACCCAATCCTCTAATTTTACAGTTGAAGAAACTGGAGCCCAAAGAGGTTAAGTAACTTACTCAAGGATACACCACTAATTATTGGCATAGTTAGGAGCCAATAGGTCTCTATTTTATTTTTAATTCTGCTTCTGATGAGCTTCATGACGTAAACCAAATCCTGAATGTCTTAGTACTTTAGCTGCTTCTGTTTAAAATGGAGTTAATACCCTTGGCTTCTCCATATTTCAGAAGCATATTGTTAGAGTTTGTGTGAGTCATGAGCAAAGCATGTCAGCTTCTGTGAAAGCAAATTATTCATTACCAATCTATCAGTTAGGATTCTTTGATGGCAAGGAATAGAAAACACATACAGCTGACCCAAGCTAGAGTGACTTGACCAGAACGATTGGAAGGGGCTCAGAGACTGGAAGGGAAGGTTGAATAACTGGCTTGGCACAGATGAGAATGAGTGAGCTACAGAAGGTGTTGGAAGTGGGAATAGCTCTTACCTAACACCAAAGCTGGAATGATTCTTTTCCAGCTGTCCCTTTCAGCAGTGTGGGCCTCTCCTGAGATCCAAAACTCTGGAAGGGAGAATTGATTAGCTCAAATTAGATCACAGATGTATCTCCTTTTCCCCAACAGAACAGTGAGAGAAATCTACCGTAAAGAGCCCCCAAAGCCCTGTCAGCTTCCTTAGCAAGAGGAAAAGGTAATCCAGTTACAAGCCTTCCAAGATGACACATAAGGAGGGAAAGATAAATTCCTCAAAGAAAATGGAGATGCTGTTAGGAAGAGAAAACTATGTATTGCCTAACCAAAAACACAACAAATGTCTACTATGACCACCATATTTAAGTTGATGGATAAATTTTGTATTTGATGAGATAGTACTAGAAAGCAAAACTATAAACTTAGGCCATGTGTACTTGATATAAAAGAGCAACTTGGTATTGTTCTGATGGCCAATTCAGATCACTCGACAAGTCAATTGAGTTTGCCGCATAAGAAAGCCAGAGTCACTGAATGAAACTTTAGATGGGCAATTTGCTGCTTATGTAGGCACAACCTGCTTTCATGATTCTTTTAATACAGTTATCAATGAATGTTAGCCAAGATTTAAGCGATAAAGAAAAATGTTTCCATTTGAATTGGATCTAGCCACTAATCTCAACATCTGTTGATCAAGAAGCCAGTACAACATAATCTACCAACTTGACTGAATGTAGTGTGTAAGTACCCCAAAGTTCCCCCAAACCTGAAAGACATAGGATAGTGAACTGATTCCTCCACATTTAGGTTCAAATAGCTCATTTCTCCTGGGCTCCAGCAGCAATAATTTGATTTAGAAAGACTGAGGATCTTGGGGCACGTCGCTGGCCCAGTTGGTAGAGCATATGACTCTTGATCTCAGAGTTGTAAGTTTGAGCTCCATATTGGGTGTAAAGGTTAGTTAAAAATAAAATCTTTATTAAAAAGAAAGTCTGAGGATATTAAGCAAAATCTTCTCTCTCATACCTGGCTTAAATGTATTCACCTTCTAGGGGGAAAAAGATATTTCTAAAAATATTAATGATAGTGTGGATATATTTTTCTTAAAAATATGTATATAAAATGCAAGAATCCTAAGCTAAATAATAGCTAAAAGAGGAATCAAAAGTATCTTCCTCTTTAAATGCCATGTAAGATTTTCCCCACTCTTTGTCCTCAGTTCACCTCTGAATTCCATTATACTTGGGTCACAGTCCATTTCAAGGGCAGTGTGATCTTTTAAAATGAGCAAGATCATGTTACTCCTCCACATGAAATTCTTCACTGGCTCCTCATAACCTTCAGCTTGGCAACCAACTTCCTTCATACCAAGAGCCCCTCAGGGTCAGCTCTCTGCTGGCCTCTCGTCCTCGGCTGTCCTTACTTGCCTCTGCAGTGCGCTCTATAATCACACATGCATGGCTACTTGAGGTCTCCCAAATTTGTCAATCTCCTGCTTCTGCTTCCTCTACTAGAACTGCTTTCCTCCTTCTTTACTAATCCACCCTCCTTCTGGTCTCCACTCCAGATACCACTCCCTGATCCAAATCTTTTCTTTGATTAACTTTATTCACTATGGAATTTTTAGCTCAGATATCTTCCCCTCCAGAAACTTTTCTTGACCTGCCCAGTTTTAGGTACGAGACCTCATCTATGTGACTCCAATAATGGTGTTTGCATGGCTACCATCATCAAAGGTCTCATAACCCTGCACCATCTTAGGTATTGATAAATCTAACTTCTTTATGAAAACTGTGAATTCCTTAAACAACAGGAATTGTTTCTTATTCCTCTCTGTACTTCCAATATCTGATACAGTACCTGGCACAAACTATAAGGGATATACATGTTTATTGAAGACAACAGAAGCACTGTTTTATGGCTTAGGAGGCACCATTATCATGCCCATCGTCATCTTCCGCCATGACTGGAAGTAGGTATTATCATCCTTCTATTATTCCCATGCTGAGGAAAGGATAACTACGTCTTCTCTGCTTAAAGAAAAATTGCAGTCATCTGGCCTCCTACCTGGAATGGGTGATGACTCTAAGCTTTTCATTCACAGGCAGTCAGGGGATGATTTGAAAAGCATTGACTTGAATTCTTATAGAGTCTATGATAGAGGGACTAGAGGGTGCAGAAACAGACAGCCTGGCCTGCTCTTATAGTGATTTAATGTGATGGTTTCCCAGTGGAAAGCAAAGGACAGATATGAGGGCAGGCTGTGCCTGGTACTTTTTAGCAGCATAGAAGCTGTGGCCCCTTGTGCACAAAGACTCCAAAAAAAAAAAAAAGATAAAGGAACACTTCTCCTGTGGGTTCGGGTTCGTGCAAATGGATAAGAAGAAGGCCCCAGGAAAGGAAAGAGCTATATTGTGATGTTAAAGGTTACTAATCTGTAGGTTAATTTTCCCTTTCTCAGATTTACTAACTAGCATGGGTGAGGTTGAAGAAAGATGAGGTTAGCTAAATAATCAAGTTCCGGGCTCTTGGCAAGTATGACCACCGTCATTCCTGTGCTTTTGTTTGCATCTTCCACAAGAGCATTTCTCCATGTTAATTCATAGGCAGCTGGTCCAGAGCCTCACGCAATACAACATATTTCTAAAAGCTGGCACCATTTGGATTTTCTACTCATAGCAAATTTGAAAAGTTGGCATTTACATTCCCTGAAGTATCTATCTCTAATGAAAACAATGTCAGAGCCTTAAGCACTTTGGCATTTTCTGGACACACTATAAATATACAGGATATATTTTATCATGTACTGTATGTTAGAGCACTGGGACAAAGAACAAGCACCAGGGAAAATGGTTTGAGGCAATCCTTTCAACATATTTTCCAAGGCCATTTCAAATGACTCTCTAGTCCTTGAACTCCCTGGTGATCATTTTAATAGCAACAAGATCCATTTGGTAACTGGCCTGGACAGCAGGTTGTATTTGGCTTTAGCTGATATAAAGTCTACTATCTTTTGTTACTAAGGAGACAGTATTCTAGCCTATTATAAAGGTGTTTAAAGCGATCCTAGTACCATATCCCTAAAACTTTAGAATGCTGCTAAGTATGTCTGCATAGGCTTCTTCTTCTTCTATTTTTTAACCATCTCTCATTGAACTTCTCACACTCTTTCCATTTAACTACCCTTGACTGTTGACTTGATAACATTAATCCTGTGCTGAAACCTTGGTCAACTAGAGGCATCTGCCAGGATGAGGAAAATACGGAGGGTGCTTCAGATGAATACGGCTTCATCTTTTCACAGAGTAAGCTCCATCTTACTGCAACTCACTTCATTATCTGGTTGGGTGATTTCTGGAACCAGAGAAAACAGGGCAAGACTCCTGGGGGCAGACACACTTATGAAAATAATTTTAGTCTCACCTCTAATCTTTTCCCCCTTTTTGAAACTTCAAAGAGAGCTGAGCAGGCTAGTGATATTCCAGGCTGGATGGCTGCCATTCGTGAGCAGCATTATAAGAACCCTACCCTGAGTTCTTCTGATTTGCCACAATCTATCAATCGGATACAATTATCAGATGGATAATGGAGTTGCTACTTGGAGGATGTCCCTTTATATAACAGAGGAGTCTCCATTTGCCCAAGATATATGCACTGGCTGAGCGACAGCTTTGTGTGCACAGGATCAAGGTGTGTCACTGCTGGTGTATGGTATGAAGAACCCAGTTGAAACAAAGTGTCACACCGTGGGTCGCCATGGAAGCAGCATCTTGACAGAGCAGTACCTATAAAAGTGAAATGTTTAACGATGAATAATTGTGTTTGAAGCCTTCTTACTCCACATTTCCATGGAAAATGAAACCACAGGAGGCATGAAAATCTCTAAAGGGCCTTTATACATAGATTAATGTGGTAATTCTCTCATTACTATGTTCTGAAAAAGAGCTTCTTACACCAGGCTCTGTGTTTTGCCTTCAGTTATAACATGGCTTTGCATTAAGTGTTTTAATAAAATGTGAAATTAAATGATCATCCCTGGTGATATTCAGCTTTGGTTGAGGTAAGGAAAAAATGTAACTTCCACAGTACATGAAAGCCAAAGAGATTATTTTGCCCCCAATGAAGAGATCATTGGTCAAATGACATGGTTTCCCATGAGTCTGCACCTCTCCATTAATTGGGAATTTGTTATTACTCTCTCCTACACCTTTGAGAATTATATATAATGCAGCCAATTTATAGCTGTGGAACACATATGCTGTCAGAAGCTAACCAATGTAATTTATTCTTTTTTTTTGCAAGTAATACCAAGTAGTATTGGGGAAGGCAATTTTTAATAGCGGTAGTTTATGCTATTTTTTTAACTATCTGTGCTTCCTTCTTTTGTAACAGTTAACAGGAGACAAATAGAAGTTTCCTGAGCAGTATTGATGTATTGACTGTGGACACATTAGTAATAAGAGACATGAGTAATAAAGAGAGATGGGATACGATTCTTTCAGAGAAAATGACAATATCTTTTGATGTGACTCATCTGAAAATAATGAAACAGTCCTTCAAAAACTGTTGAGATTTTTGTTTGTTTTTAAAGTATGTGGTATTGACTAAAGAGCATGAAGCCTTTCCACTATGGATCTCAGAGAAGCAGGAAGAGTTTTTACAGATTGATGGTTCTCCTAGGGCATTAGTACTCCAATTTTTCCCTAACAGGCAAAGCGGTGCTGAGGCTGACAAACCTGAAAGACAACTGCTATACTGGTCACCTTCATTGCTCACAAAGTCCCATTATTTTTTTCTCCCTGATGCTTACACAGCAGGAGACTCAGCTCTGAGACCGTTTACCTGAAGTGATGGTTTAACAAGTTCTTAGAACAAGACTTCCTGGGTTCGAATCCCGGTTCTGCCACTTATTACCATGACAAATTTCTTAACTTTCCCCCATCTTAGTTTCCTTGTCTATAAAACAGTCAGACAAATTTCATATTCCCATGTGAAGAATAAACAAGATACTATTGTGGAAGCACTTAGGACAGACCTTAGCATATGGTAGATGCTCAATAATTGCTGGTTGTTGTCAGATATAGAGTTTTAAACTCCCATAAACTCAAACTCCTGTCACTCCTAATTTCATGACAGGTCATAACTGTGATTTAACTGGATGATGGTGTCATCACATATTTCTAATCAAGGAAGACCTGAAAGTTGCCACATTGAGCTCACTGTTTTTGAGCATGTCTGGGGTACAATCTGTGTGACACACTGAGCAGATTAAATTTTACCAGTCTCTCTTTGAGCCGTCTCAGGGATATTCTCCATTTTAGCAAAATTGAAAGTGCTTGCTCTCTGTGGAGCCTAAGCCAAGACCTAATGAATATAGTGAAATTGCTCCCTGTGGTAGATTTCATGTACAGGTGCTTGATTTGCATTTTGTAAATGAGAATAAAGAAAATAATGACAAAAATGCAAATAATCCTCTGTGGTTATAACAAAATCACTTGTTATTGTCCTCTTTTCCTTCATCTGGCTACGACATTATACGGTGACTTGCACAAACAACATTCTCAAGAGCTATTTGTAAAATAAATTAATAAATACACAGTGTAGTCCTGCATAAGAAGAACACTTATGACTATGTTGTTTTTGCTGTGAATCTAAAATGAGTTCAGTTCTCTAGCATACACACACACACACACACACACACGCACACAAGTTCTTTGCACTATGTACTAAATACATATGCTAACTAGTCATTGGGCAAAAAATTGGAATCTGCTGATTAAAATGCCATATTAAAACGTAGAATCCATCTAAATAATATGTACACTTTACGTATTTAACAATGAACGTTTGACATCTAAGATTGTTACATTATTGACTCAAGGTCACAAAATAAAATAGAGGCAGAGCCAGAAATAAAACTCAGATTCCGTCCAGACCTCCATCCACCCTATCAACCTGCCTTAATTGGTAACATTAGTCTGAACTTGCTTTCAATTATTCATATAAATGCTGAGCAAAACCTTGGAAGAATCCGACAACATACCCTATCTTAATTACTTGCTCTAACTATGCCAGACTAAGGTCAGATTGTTAATCTTGCAGTATTTCTTGATTCAAAAATTGACCCACAATTTAGTTATTTCCAGAAAGATTAATAGGTTTCCTTTGTGCTAAGAGATATTTGCACCAGAGTGTTAAAAATACTGAGTAACATTACAGAAAATAAATCAACAAAAGTTCAAGTTACCTTTCAAATATCAATCATATGTTGACACGTCTGTCCCTTTTAAATTACAAATTGCTAAGAACTGTCTAACTGGTAGCAATTGCTAATGTTTTAAATGCAAGTCTTCTATGAAACTACTACTCCTAAAGGAATAGTTTGTTTTTTTATTATTATTTATTTATTTATTTATTTATTTATTTATTTATTTATTTATGAAAGAGAGAGAGAGAGAGAAAGGCAGAGACACAGGCAGAGGGAGAAGCAGGCTCCATGCAGGGAGCCCCATGTGGGATTCAATCCCATGACTCCAGGATCACGCCTTGAGCCAAAGGCAGGCACTAAACCGCTGAGCCACCCAGGGATCCCCAATAGTTTGTTTTCTACAAGAGATTTATTTTAATATTTAAAGAAGTTTTTTGTGTGTTATATTCAATTTTCCTACGCTATAATCACACCATTCCTAGTACCTACCCTCTTGGTTGGCAAATTTGCTTTCTCGCCCTCTGATAATATTTGGACATATTTTTTTATTTGTTTAAAAATGTGCTAAAAGAAAACTCATGTCTTCATTTGCAATCAGAGTCCTTGTTCTTCAATTAATTGCCCAATTCTTAATCATGGTAACTTCTGCCCATTGGAAAAAGGAGCATTTTGGCTAAAAACCCACTGCTGCCACCTAGTGTTACTGGACAAGCACTGCCTCGGCTGGATCCCTCGCCTTCGTGTGTCAGAGACACCATTCTTTGTATTGCGAGAGAGAAAAAGAGATCAGTTACTTTAGCAATGATCTCAGTAATTAATTATTTAGGAAACTTTTGTCTCCTTCTATTGACTCTTTTATATTTGAATAGTTTGGGTTCCAGACATGCTTCTTTAATATGCTTGGCATTTGAATTCTTTGAAGGCTTTAAATTGATGAATACTAAAGACAATGTGGTAGCTTAAGGCAATCATTCATATTGATGAAGTTCTCTATAAATAGATGTATGCTGCAATAACCCACGTGTAATAGCTGTGTGCCCTTTGTATCGTATCCCTATTGATTCCAACCCCCCAAGGATGTTGTTGTCAATAACTGAGCCAACGGTCTCAGAAGAAATTCGAAGACCACCAAGTCATTTTGCATTACAGGGCAAAGACAAGCTCAAGAAAGAATCCCACTACCGTATTCCAACTGAATCAATCAGACAAAGTACAATAATTTTCCTGCATGAGAAATTATTTCATTGAATAGGAGCTACCTTTCAGAGGGCCTAAAAAAAGAGATTTAAATGACTTTAAAGATTCATATCCATTTTATGGGGGTGATTATATGCCATTCAATAGAAGCTATTCATGGACGGTTGTTAGAAATGTAAAGGGTTGGATTTCAGTGGTAAAGAGTAAGCTGGAGTGGCCAGTGGCCAGTGTGTGATGACAGGAGAAGCAGGTACCAAGAGAGGGAGGGTACAATGATTGCTCTTGCTTTGTGGAAATGGAGCAGGCGTGTGTCCAGAGATCTGGGAAGTCTGTCTGAGAGGGAGCCCAGTAGAGAGGAGAGTTCTATCTTAGAAATGGAGGAGCCATAAAGTAGTAACAAGGGCAGAGGACTGCCATTCTCTAGATGTAGACTCTTCTATTAATCTGATGTGTATTTCTGAGCCACAATCTAACTCTGTTGGGTCATTCCTACTCTTGGTTATTCCCACAGACCATACCTGCACAAAATAAAACTGGGAAAGTTTTATCAATGACACGGATCTATGGAACATTCTCTTCAGGAAATACGTATAGCAGAAGCTACTTCTTGGTACCTCCAGCTTTAAGATAAATACAAAGAAATGGGCTGCCAAATCTCAATGTCTAAAGCCCCAGTAAAATTTTATTTCTCATTCATATACCAGTTAAACACAGGTGTTCTATAGGCAGTCTTTGGTGCTGAGAGGTGGGGCCCCTCTACTTGTGGGACTTCCATCAGTAGGACCTTGGACCCTTTCTCTCCATCCAGGGGATAGAGAATCATCGAGTGTGCAGCCTTGCAGGAGACACTTATATGGTCAGACGCGGATGGCTTTATGTCACTTTCCCCCTCATTCCACTGGACAGAACTCACACATGTAGCTACACACATGCTTAATAGGCTGAGGAAATATTGTCTGGCCAAGACTTGTGCTCAGGAAGTAGAGGAAATAGGTTTTGATGAGGATACAGCAACACGCACATCTTTCAGTTACTACATGTTTGTCAAATGCAGAGGTCAGTGAACTACATACAGCTTCTGTGTCAAATCTAGTATACTGCTTGTTTTTGTATAACTCCTGAGCTAAGAATGGCTACTATATTTTCAAATAGTTGGGGGAATATAAAAGAGAGGATAGACAAGGACCATCATTTATGGCCTGCAAAGCTTAGATATTTATTATCTGGGGCCCCTCACAGAAAATAATTGCTGACTCCTGGTCAACCTGTAGCATTTAGGGTACTGGACAGAAACAGATGTCACCCTCAAAAGAGCATCTAATGAAGGGACTTGCATTCGTTTGCTCCTGCTGCAGAACAAATTACCATTAATTTGGTGGCATGTATCATCTCATAGTTTCTGTGGATCGGGAATCTGGGTACAGCTATGGGCCTCTGCTCCAGGTCTCACCGGTTCACAATCCAGGTGTTGGTGGAAACATGGGCTTGAACTGGGGAAAGATTCCTTTCCAACTGCCCTCATGTTATTGGGAGAATTCACCCCCTTAGAGTTTTAGGTCCTCATTTTTCTGCTGAGCAGAGGCTGGCCTCAGGTTCTAGAGGCCACCCATAGTTCTCTGCCATTCTCTGTGGGCAGCTCAACGGGGCTGCTTTTTCAAGGCCTGCAGAGCCTCACATAATACAACCTAATTAAGGAGGGACATTCCATTCCCTTTGAGATGTTGTATTGATTAGAAACCAATGATGGTTCCACTTGTGCTCAAGGGGAAGGGATTACATATGGGCATGACCCATTTGTGTGTGTGTGTGGGGGGAGACTTGTCACCTGAGGGTGTGTCTGCCACAGGACTATTTACAAAGGTTTAGCAGAGTTGAGGGGAACCCATAAGGCCCTGGGAAACTTTAGATCGTGGGAAGCTTCTGCCACTACCAGTCATGAAGGGAAAAGGTGAGACAGTGACCAGAACTGGGTGAGACTTCTAGCCACACCCCTCAGGACCCACTGCCAACAGGAGGGGGCTGAGCAGGAGGATGAGGGCAATAAAAGCCAGATCTTCTCTTTCTTTCAGTTCCCCACCTTCCCCCACCCCTATTCCTGCCAATCCAATAGAAAATCAAGAGGAGCCACGGAGATTGATTGAGACAATCCACAGAAATCAGCCTTGTAGAGCAAAGAACAGGGTGGGAGCAGATGGTTGGGGTGGGGGTGATGGGTTGCAAATAAAGGAATCCCAAAGACAGCACTTTTTCTTTCTCAAGTTTCAAAGAAAACAGCACATTTCCGATGATAAGTCTAATATTTATCTATAGCAAAACCAAGAATCTCCAGGGTCTGCAATCATTCAGAGGACCACCAAGGCTAGTCAAAATCAGCCAAAGAGACAACAGGATTGGTTCATCTCAGAGGTAGGTTGATCTCAGACAATACTGATGCTTACCCAGCTCCTGGAAGGAAAACTGTGGCAGCATATATTATTCTAATCAAGTGATGCAGTTGGAGAATGTTCCTTATGGAAAAATGAATACAGCTCCACCCAACACCGGGAACAGGTGACACTTGCTAGGGCTTCCTATTTGAATCTAGCTTAGGGCTTGTTTTTAGATGAATTATGAGCCTTTACCTACTGACTCAGGCCCGCTTTAGAAATAGAGGCATGCTCCATCTGGGGAAAGTTGGTATTTATGAGACTAGCCTTTCAGTAAGCAAATTTCTAAATGGCAGAGCCAATTTGACTACTAGGTTGGCTTTCCCAGCCAGCTTCTCAGCTACATCAACTGCAGTGGAGGCAGTGCCCTTAAAAAGCAAGAGCATATAGGATCTGGAATTACTACTGGATAATTGGAGAGACAAAGGAAAAAGAATTAAGGCACATCATTCTTCGCATGTTTCTGGATGTTTTTGTTTTGTTTCTAGCATATAAGAGAATAGATGGTGATTATTTAAAAGTGAATTTGGAATTGATATTATTTTTAAATTGTACATTTATGGAATCTAAGTAGGTCTTGTATATATTAATATCAAAAGTAGTAGAGAAGCAGAAAGTGAGAACAGGTTTTAGGAGCAAGGATTTGAGCAGGAATCTACTCCTGACAAAATTTCAGTAAGTCCTTTGGTTAATACAGGAGGCTTTCCTTCATATCACTTTCTCCCACACCCTAGCACCCAATAAGATATTGCTGCCTAATTGAAAAGTTTTCTAATAAGAGTTTAGGTAAAACTAATTTAAAAGAACTCATTAGCTAAATATAATAACACGGCAGACTTTCCACAGCAACTTTACTGGTTCCCTATAAATAGAAAATTAATTAATGGTGAAGAAAATAAAGCAGTAACCACACCAGACTGTGAAAAGTGGTATTGTTTTAAACTTGTATTAACTATTAGTTCACTACAATAAATTACAATGGCCTTGGAAAGTTCGTCTGGATACCAAATTTACTTAAGATTGGTGCTACTGGAATCAGATGCCATATGGGCTTATAAATTATGAGATATTTTAAAGTCTTACCATAAAGCATGTAGCATGGAAAACTATTAGCAGCAAAGTTCTGCTAACTACCTGGGCTGTACAAATACATACTTAAAAAATGAGAATCTTAAAAAAAAATAAAAAATAAAATAAAATAAAAAATATAAAATAAATGAGAATCTTTTTAAAGGAACATTTTCACATTCATTAAAAAGAATATAAGGGGATATTTTTAACTACTTTTCCTCTTTGAATCTTTTGTATCAAATATTACTTTTATACTACTGAAGTAAATCTTATTTTTTAAAAAATCAGAGAGGTATAAAGTAGATAAAGTATAGCCACAAACTGGTTTCATACTAACAAAGTATAATGGAGAATTTTATGTTTTCGAAAAGGGAGTGAAGAGTGGGTTATTTCTCTTTTTATCCAAGGGACACTTGCAAAATGTCTCTCAAATTCACTTTAATTTTGCTAAGCCTGTATATGGTGACATAATATAGTGTTAAGTGGAATTCAGTAGTTCTTCGCTTATCTTGGGCATTGGTAAGGTTTCGGAAAATATCACCTAAGGCTTGCATTTTCTAGAGTGAAATTGGTATTTACATTGACAAATTTCCCTTGCAGTAGTCAGATTTTCACTTTATTGAACTAGATAGAACCAGCACAATAGTCATGGATTTAGAGTAGGATCCATCCACACCTTCCCTCCTTCCTTCCCTCTCTATATGCAATACAGGTAACACCTAGTCAAGATTCCTCCTGCAAAGTTAGCCCCTTTGTAACTCTGTCCTCCTGTATGTCCCAGACTCACACCACTCTCTGAGTACTCCCCATGATCAACATATGGAACTCGGTGCTCTCACTTTGCCTTCCATATTTCTCTATCTTCACATCATTGCACATGAGAATTGCTCCAGTGGAAAGCACTTTCTTTCTTTTTTCTTTTTTTTTAGTCACGTCAATGCTTTCTCATCTTTTAGTGTGAACACACCCTCCTCTGTAAAACCTCCTCATCACACTCATGCAAAAATTATTCATTCTTTCTGAGATCCCCTAGCACTTTGTAAATATCACAGTATTATTTAAACTGCGCTGCAATTATTTGTTCACATGCCCATCGACACCACTGAACTGGAGATAGCTTACTCTTACTTATACCCACCCACCACTAGCATGGTGGCACGAAACAGACTTTAATGAGTCTTTATTTAATGAATGAATGATTAAATGGATGGCTGAATATTAAAGTTGCCCTGCCGAGAATCAATAGTCTGTTTTATACAGCATGTGAAAGAACAATGGATTCAAAAGTTTGTGTATCAGTCACCTGTAATTTAGGGAAATATTAAGAGAAAATAACAGGGGCTAATGCATCCTTAACCCTAACATATATGTCCAGTTTTTAATCTCCCAGATTTACATATAGGCAGATAGATACTGCTTTAGTTTTTCTAGATGCCTTTGCTAAAGCTTAAACACATGAATAGGAATGGCACAGCCATGTGAGATCAGCGAAGAAAGCTGAAGTGCATAAGGTGATTCTGGGATAAAATCCACTAGAAGGAACCCAGGCCCACTGAAAATGTCTAATACTGGGCAGAAGTAAAGAAACTTTACAGTTTGGGTTTTTAGAAACCATGCAGAGCCAACACACGGCGTGGGCTTGTCGTGTTTCCTCTGCGCCAGTAGAGGGCAGCACACACTTCATTAACCAGGGAAGCAGGTGCTGTGCGGAATTCCTACTGTCGCAGCCAGGACCTGGATTTTTCCACCATAGCAAAAGTCTCCTCAAGAAATTGTATTCTTTTGAACACTTTCTGTGTTACCATTAATTCATCAAATCCTATTATTGCCGCTTCCAAACGGTGTATTTAAGCTTTGATGCACAGTGTGGCAAAGCGGAAAGGATGTAGCCTATGGGGCTAGCCTGAGCAGGTTTGTACATCTGGAATCCCCCACTTACCAGCTGCGTGATTTGGTCAAGTTACTTAATCTTTCCAATCCTTGTTTTCATCTCTAAAGCACAGATGACAAGATTAGCCTCATGGGGTTAGTGTAAGGTCAAATAAAAATATAAGTATCAGCTTGATGTTTTGTAGAAACTTCTGTTTCTTGCCCACGTAGAAAAACAAATGGCTAAAATGTGTATCATATGCGAGTGTCTTGCAAGAGGCCATGGAAGAATGAAAAAGTGTCTACCCAGAACCAGCCTTAAATAAATGCACCAAGTGAGCCAAAATTCCCGGCAGCAGTTCAGCAGAGTTTTAAAACACTAGGAATACTACTCAAATAATGTAAAGTTTTTTGAAAATAACAAACACATCCCACACTGTGGAATTATGGAAATACAAAAGACAAAGTCATTTGATAATGTGTAATAAAGCACCACTGCAGTTCCTGGACCCGGTAGGAAGTCAAGACAGGTTAGTCCTCATTTACAACAGGTAAGACTTGCAAACGACCTAAGTGATAATTGACAGGTGAGTGAATAAAGAAACTGTAGCATCATCTGTACAACGGAATCTCATTCAGCCATAAAATAGAAGGAAATCTTGCCATTTGCCACAGCATGGATGGAACTTGTGGGTATCGTGCTAAATGAAATATGTGAGACAGAGAAAGGCAAATCCTAGATCTCACTTACATGTGGAATCTTAAGAAGCTGAACGTGTCCAAACAGAGAGTAGATTGCTGGTTATGGGTTGCAGGGGGAGGGGGGAATGATCCAAGTTGGTCAAAAGCTACAAATTTCCAGTCATTAGTTGAGTCAGTTCTGGGGATGTAATGTCCAGCACAGTGACTACAGATGACGATACTGTGTTATATAATTGAAACTTGCTACGAGGTTCAATCTTAAAAGTTCTCACCGCATACACACACACAAATGGTAACTATGTGGTGGTGAATGTGTTAACTAACTCATCGTCATAACCATTTGCAATATATGCATATTTTCAAATCATCATGTCGCACGCCTTCAACTTATGCAATATTATATGACATTTATATTTCAATAAAGCTAGGAATAAAAAAGATGTTAGTACTTAGCTTCTGCACCTGTATACACACATCCCTCAAGATGCTGTTTAATATAATTTATCTTAGTCTGATTTCACTAGAAATATTGGATTGCCATTTTTAACATAGTAATATTTTATATACATGAAATTAAATAATGAAAGCGTACTTTAATTTCTCAGTCCTGTCCAAGTCTCATAGATTTTATTACTCAAAATGTTTGTTATCATTGGGTTTTTATGTTGCTTTTAAGTTTAAAGCTAAAGAATTTCACCAAGGATGCCAAACAAGTGACAGCCAATAACAAAACCTGGGTACCGAGCTGAGAATAAATAGCTGAGAGATTCAATATGAAGACAGCAGAATCCAGACCAGTTGTTGACCTACCATGTCAGTGCAGACTCGGCAAACTAGTTGCAGCTCAGCACAACAAGGCCTCTGTGTCTTCTCTAGTAGGGGTCAAAGAATGGGGTCCATAGCAATGGGCAGTGTATACTGTATACCCATGAGAGCTGTGGAAATAAGTGAAGCCCACTCACATGAGAACAAGAAGAGATTATTTATTCAAAACTTGCCCTAAGCAAAGGGCCAGCCACCATCACTTGTGTTTGGCAGCAACTCAAAGGCAGGCAGAAGAGTGGGAGAATTTTCTGGCAGAAGGGATGGCTTCAGGTATGCTCGGATTAGAGGCTGTCAGTATGAGCTACATAGGAGTAGAGTATTTTATGGGATTGGTTAGGGGTGCATATTTGACTTTCACTGGTTGGTTCTAAGTTGGAAGAAAGGGCAAACAGTTGTTATTAATCATGTCCTTGCCATTTTTGGATCAATTGTGTGATTATGTTTGGCCTCCTATTGTAGATAGCAGGTCAGCCTCTTGGGCTGGTGGTGCCAGGCTGTGAGCCAGAGTTGTAGTTTTATATTTGGTCGGGCCACTGCCCCTTTGTGTATTTCATCTCCCACCATGAGAGAAACAAATGCCAGGCTTGCACAATTTCTTTCTCAATCCTTTAGATCTCCTAGTCTTCTGAGCTTTCTAATTTCCTATTTCCGTAATCATGGGTGAGTTTATTCTCTGTTGGCCTCAGACTGCTTCTCGAAAAATGACAGGTTGCATCTAGAAACTGTTCCCAGGCTGTTGCGAGTGTGTAAATTGATAGAAGAAATGACTCTGGGGACAGGGCATTCAGGTAGTGATTGCACTTGTGCAGAGCCCATGGGCTCTATTACCAATGCAGCCAAGTCAAATGAGTGATGTATGTCACCTGGCAGGTATCTTGCTACGGGGGGGAGAATGGTTGAAAACGGCCGATCCAGTTAATCTGTCAGGTTCATTCCACTCTAATTGCAATAAAAACTGATTCCCAGCTATAAACTACCCACCTCTCGGTGTGTAGGACTATGACTAGCCTTTACGGAATGAGAGCAAAAGCAAAAGCTGTCCTCGTGATTGCCATGGGGTCAACTGGCAAGTATGGGCTGATTGGAGGCCAAGATCAAACAGTGATATTGATTTAATCATTAAGTTCCTCTTGGGTTTCCAGTCTCACTAATGTTAATCCTCTTCTTTTTCAAGTGCTTAATTGTCCTGTGAAGCCATGGTCTTTGCTAAAAAATTAAATTACTATAAATTTCCGAACAAAATGTTAGGTGAAATGCCATGTACTGCCCTCTTCAGATTATTGAAATAACAGACCACCCTCCGTCATTTTGAGTAGTTTTACCAGAAATTGTGATGAATTTCCTATTTTTCTTTAAATGTTTAATCTTGTTCACATAGTTCTATGTACACAATGTTAATCATTTGTCTATTCAGTTAATATTTATCATTCCTAGTAGGTATGATGCATCTATCCAGGTCCCCAAAAAACTGTCAATTAATAAAAACAGGTAAGTCCTAGTCCTCACTGGGGCTAAAAGTCTAATTTTATAAATTGTACTTAAATACTTAATATTTCGAAAGTGATAAGTATTCAGTGGTAAGATAAGGAGATACAGAATGATCAATTGAGACCTGAAGAAAGTAAAGGGAAAAGCAATTTGGATACGAAGAAAAAGCTTCTGGGCAAAGAAAAAATGTACAGAGGCCCTGAGACCACCTCATACTTGGCATTTTTCAGACACAGGATGAAGGCCGGTGTAGTCATAGCTGAGGGAACTTAAGGGAAGAGAGGTAGCAGGTGATCACAGTGTGAGAAGTGTAAAGCAAGGTCATAGAAGTAAAGGAGCACAGGGAAGCAAAGATTTTCTTACATTTTCTGCCTCCCCAGATTGGGTGAAAAGAGATATAACTGAAACAGAAATTATAAGAGAGATGGCAAGTTTCTTTTTCTTCCTTCCTTCCTTCCTTCCTTCCTTCCTTCCTTCCTTCCTCCTTCTTCTTTTTCTTTCTTTCTTTCTTTCTTTCTTTCTTTCTTTCTTTCTTTCTTTCTTTTCTTTCTTTCTTTCCTTTCTTCTTTCTTCTTTCTTTCCTTCTATCTTTCTATCTTTCTTGGTTTTTTTTGCAAGGGAGTGAGGAAGATAAGAAGGCTTGAATTTTAGCATTATGTTGGGTTTGTAGTTGCCTGTCAGACAGTGAAATACACAGCAGTGCTCTGGAGACAAGTATTTGGGAATTATGGTTGTTTAAGTGCCAGTTAAAACCTTGGGAGGTGATGATCTCACCGAGTATTTCTGTCTGCAATGAGAAAAGAAGACTAAGAACTGACCCTGAGAGGAAATACTAGTAATTACGAGGCAAATCAAGATGAGCCTGTGAAAGAAAGGTGTGACCAACCTATCCAATGTCCCAAGGTAACGGGGAACCAGGCATCAGGGCTAAGCTGTGGGGCAGCTGACAGTGGCTTCAGTAAATACTGCTTCAGATGACACAGCCACATGGCAAGAGTGGAGATCTAACAGCAGGGGTGGTGATCATACATGTGTAAAGAAAGTGAGAGCACTCATATTATATGACCCCGGGCATGTGAGCAACAATTAGGAAGTATCATTCTGATGTAGAAAACACAGTGCATGGGATTGGAGTCTTTATACTCTATTTCTGAATAGCTATTCAGCTACTCAGGTCTCAGTTATACACTATGGAGATGTTCTGCTTGTGGGGAAATAAGATGGAAGACGGGGGAGCAGAAAGAAGACCAGTGACAAATAGCTCAGTTGGGAGGACCTGGTCCTATTCTGAATATACTCTGAAATATAAAAATCACTCATAACTTTTACCCAGGTCACTTATTGGAAACTTAACAAATAAAACCTACACATACAGCTTTACCTGGGTCCTGAACTAGTCATGTACAAGAAGGGCCCACATGTACAGGGAGGGACATCTCTATTCCTCAGTGGCTCTTTTTAAATTGCTCTGTGATAAGGCCATATGAACAACTTAGAGGAAGAAGCCATTTGGGATATAACTGTTCAAACTCATTACATTGCTTTGTTCTCCAGCCTGCATATTAAAAAAAAAATATTAAAAACAAAAAGAACAATATTTATGTGGCACTTTTTCATACAACTGATTTTTTTTAGGCAGTATCTCATTCAACTTCCCAATTAATTCTATGGACTTGATAATATAATTATCATCATTATTAAAATGTGGAAACCAGGCTTTAGAACAGGGTAATAAATTTAGCTTCAGGTTGCCTACACAGGAAAAGGCAGAGCCAAATTTAATTGAATCCAGGTAATCTGACCCCTGTGCTCTTTCCTCTATATTAACTTGCTTATTCAGCAGATGATGCCTGCACCCACAGGGATTTCCTTTAATTCCACAAAAGCAAACTGCTGTTTTAACTGGGCTAATTCCTCTATAATTTGACAAATCAAAGTTGAGAAAAACCATATTATTTTGTATGTGGATAGTGTTCAAAGTTTAAATTAAACAAGAAACCTTTACTATTTCACATTCCAAAGTCTATAGTAAATATATAATAAAAGTATTGAGACAGAAAAGAAAGTAGCATTTTAAATAGTCTAGGAAGTTCCCCTGAAATACCACTCAAGTGAGTGGGTACTGCAAGCAATGAATGGAATCAAGCTTTACATATTTATCATGCACTAGTACAACATAAGAAAGGACTAGGGGAATGATTTTGAGGGTTTTCTGACCATTTACAAAGATACCCAAGCAACGTGGGTGATGGCAAGGTCTTTAAATCCTGGAGAAAAGTATTAAATAATTAGTTGAGGGCCATAGGGAAACGTTGACTCATAGAAAGTTTGAAAATATCTGCAGGTTACATATATCAAATCAAGTATGTTGCACTGTTCTTCATCAACTATTCAAAGGATTGTTGAAGAATATTTTAACAAGATTTGAGGCTTTAAATTTTTAGGTAGATGCTGAACATAGCACTTGGGGAAAATTGTATACTGTTTACATTTCAAACTGGGGGCTTTGAAATTGTGACCAAAAGACATGTAGACTTCTGGAAGATATGGTATGATCTAAGAGAGAAAGGTTAGGAAACAAAATGTAAAGAAGTGGTGTACACATCCCATGAAACCAAGGTAAAGGACTTGTGTCAAATAGGACATTGTGGGGAAAAGTTCATTCCTGGTGGCCTTTCCTCTGAGTGGCAGGAACTCAAATCTGATGACTTTATTTCCATTCATATGAATCCCATCCAGCTACCAATGCCTATATCTTACAGTGTACTCATGCAAATACCTGGACTAATCTATGATTTCTGTAAGGCTACCATTTTCTTTACACTGGACATTACAACTTGGGCTGGGCTCTTCAAAAATATTTGGAAACATGTATATTTTTTTCATCTGTGTATTTTCCCCAGAAACTTTCACCATATATGGCAAGGAAGTTGAGCCTACTTTCCACATATGGGAAAGTAATTAAGGTACTGGTGATTGGTAATGTCATTTTGTCCTTACCGGATGATGTGGAATCACTGTTCTCTAAGGATAAAACAAGGTGACACTGAATTTCACCCAGAATAAATCACTTCTGCAAGTACAAACTTCATTCTTTCATTATAATCATTGACTAAAATGGTGGCCAAGGGTAAACCAGAGACTGAGAATTTCTATCACCCACAGAACTGAGACCATGTTACTTGAATAAATGACATGTTAAGCCATGCTTAGCCATTATATTTCCTGCTGAGAGTTTTGACAAATCATAGACTTCAAAATGCCATCATGGGGGAAAAAATGAGTTCTTTAGGAAAGAACAGTATCCGTCTTCCTCAAGTATAAGTCATCATTAAGAACAAGTGTCTGGAAAAGAAAACAGTTCTTCAATTGACATTGTAACTTTACCCCTTTTATTAACATTACAACAGAATTTTTTAAAGAAATCTGCATGCTCTTATTAGTTCTCTTGATCACTTGCCAATCTGTAATTAGTGAAGCAGCAACATGTATAAAAGATTTTTTAAATGCATAATGCAAACAGGAGAAAATCACGCTTCTTAAAAAGTAATCAATGTCTTTAAAAAATTTAAAGACATTTTAAACTATACTACCCAAGAATATTTGTGTATATGTGTATATGTGTGTGCATATGTATATATATAATGTCCTTAGTAGACACAAGTAAAAGAAGATGTAAATATTCAGCTTACTATTTAAAGATTTGTATCCTGCATAGATGTTGATTATCAAGTACATATTAAATAATAATTATACTTATCATTATCCAAGAGAATGTATTTCAGCTGACTGTGTGTTTTTCAATGAAAACAAAATAAAGGTAAAGTAAAAACAAAGTATAGTTAATATATTTCAAACTATTAAATGGAATGCTTATCTGCTTTATCACTTTGAGTCTTAAATTTTCTCTATTCTAGCCAAAAATCACCTTGCATCTGTTAAATAAAGGACTTGCTATTTGATGTCGACTTTTTTTAATGGTGCTAATTTGCTTCATTAACAAAAAGATCAGGTAAAAATTGACATACAGAGTACTTAGCCTTTAGATGAGTTCGTTGTTGTTTTTTTCTCCTGGAACGATCAATTTCATTTTACATATATTACCTCATTGATCCCTAACATTGTTCAAGAATGGTGTATTACGTTTTGCAGAAAAGTTCCCTCTTCTAAAAAAAAAAAAAGTCCAACTTGAGTCCATCTTAAGATTTAACTATTAATATGTACACCTACTATATGTTAATTACTACAAAATCTGAATTTTGCAAACTCCCAAATTCCTAAACAGATTATTCTGTGTGGCTGCTGGCTGAGAGAGCATGGCCCATTTCATCAGTTCTCCATTGTTGTTCTAACTTAGCTGTCATCAAAGTGCCACATGTAAATATGCTTTACCTGGGACTCAGGATAACTCTGATCTTCTGGCTGAGTACCCAGAACTTCATTGCTGAATAGAAAGTATGGTTGATTGATAAAACAGATGGACTTTTCAATTTTTTATAAAAGCTAATCTTCAGAGAGACTTCTCAGTGAAGGTAACAGCCTGCCTTGACAACTTGGTGAGCATAGTATCATCATTTCACACAAAATATATGGCAGGCATTAATTTTCAGTGTCAGATCAATTCATTGACCACAACTATCAAAAGCACAAAGGGACTGGACAATTAATTCCGGTTTGACATGAAATTACTATATAATAGAACTGCAACCTTCACTTTTTCTCCAACCAATTGTCTGATACTGTGCTTTCAGAGGTCATTGAAAGCATGGGGCATAAAACCTTTGACCAAAACTCTTGTCATGTTTCTATACTTGCTTGCTGATTGATTTACATCAAATCATTGTTTTCTTTTCAAATGCCGCTCCTTCCCCACTCTCCCTCCCCACTCCTCCCCTCCTAGGCATTCTTCCCAAAGTGCTATTGCTAAAGTAGAAATACTACAAAGGGATAAATTTAAACATTTTCCCCCTCCCCTGTAATTTGGTTGATCTTTTCAAAATTTTTTTCCTTTATATGAGTGCATATGCGCTATTTGTACATAATATGTAAACTGATATTTATATTTTTGCTTATTTGTTTTACTGGTTCCTATCAGAAGTAGGCAGCCTCTTGAGGCCCTAATGTTTAGCTCTCGGATGAATTGACACTTGATAATTCAGAATATTTCAATGGATGCTGTCTTTTCAGAGATGTCACCAAAGAGTCAGATGAGGCTATTGGATGGCCTTTACCACACCACACATCTCTGTATATCTAGCTTAATGCCTGCCATGTAGTGGACATTCAATGAGTACTTGTTAAGTTAATGAATGAGTTCCTTCTAAAGACATTGTGGTTATGTCTAATTTACATAAACTGATTCCAGCAAGTTGAGAGCAGATTGTATTTGTCAATGTTAGTCATGTTCACTTCTGGTTAACAAAGGTGGTTTTTATATTTCCATGGGAATGTTCATGATACAAAGCATCATGGCAACATTCTAATCTATACAAACTAAGTAGCATTGAGAATGACGAAGACAAGCAAAAGGGAACTTAGCATAGGGATTGAGAATGTCGACTCCAGAGCTAAAGTGCTTGGATTTGAGTCTTGATTTTGCTCTAGGATCTTGGAAAAATTATTTAAGCTCTCTGTTTAATCGAAGTGATCATAATACTACTACCTTTTTAGGCTTAAAATGCGGATATTCAATGAGTTAAAGTCACTGACACAGTTCTGACACAAAGTTTGTGAACCAGAAAAGGCAGAGTACCTCGACCATTGCTCTTCAATGTCAAAAATATATTTTTTGCTTTTGTTGTTTTTATAATTGCTCCCCTTCCCTCTTTGAACCCATTGAGCAAAAATGTATGGGTGCCAAGGGCAGGCCACCCCAAAATGGGCCACTTCGACATGAAGATTATTTTTTTAAAGATTTTATTTATTTATTTGAGAGAGAGAGAGCATGCACAAGCAGTGGGGAGAGGGAGAAGCTAGGCTCCCCACTGAGTAGGGAGCCTGATGCAGGACTAGATTCCAGGACACTGAGATCATGATCTGAGCCGAAGGCAGATGCTTAACTATCTGAGACTCCAGATGCCCTGGCGTGAAGATTATTTTGAGCTGAAGGCAATTGAGACCCTACAGGCTCAAGAGAAACTTTTTGCCTCTCCCTTAACTACATAGAAGAATCTAAATTGGGGGTCTTTCTCAGAATAATGGTTATTAGCAGATATGAATTTTATCTGAATGACCTATCTGTACAGTAGGATAAACATCTGAATATCAAACATCTGCTCTTCTTCTTATGCCTATGAATTATTTTCCTTTCCCTTGAAGTCCCAGACCCCTACCCCTTTCTCCTTAGTTCAAAATGACACTCACTGTGCCCGACTGTCTTCGGAATTTCCATGTCTGCATAAATTCACCAAATATATGCTATTAAATTTTATTTTCTCCTGTTAATCTGTCTCATGTCAGTTTGATTCTTAGTCCAGCTAGGAGGAAACTTTGAAGGGGACAGGAATCTTGCTCCCTGACAAATGTAAATATTAAATTAAAATATTTGTATTTTTGCCCTCTTAACTTAATTTAAAAATAAATGATAGTTGGTTTCCTGCTATCACAGATCCTTATTCTGGGAAAGCCCTTGGGACAACATGCAGTGAGTACTCAACACAGAGCTCTTCTTGACCTTGCAAGATGCCCAGACATGTGAGTGCTCAAATGCCTAGTGGAAATTATGAAATCTCTCCAATTCTATTTCTTCTGAGAATAATAAGATTCCCTGAATTTATATTATGTGACAGACACTGTGCTCAGCATTTTGTGTGTGCGAAGCTACTACCCACCCTATCTGAGATGGAACACTGTTACCTGACAGGACCCAGGACCCAGTAAAATCTCGCAGTTCTGGAACCTCCAACCACTCTGCCTGTAGCAAAACATCTGAGGCCATTAACGGGTTGGAGGACTGGGAGGTAAACTAGCTTTAAATAGAGCACAATAGGGTGGTGATAATTCCAGGCTATGCCCAGTTTCCCACAGGTCTCATGACTTTGGATGTGGGCTTCTCAATACAGCCCTTTGGTCCTTAGTGCTTCAAACATTTTGTCCTTCCAGGGACACCTGGGTGGCTCAGTGGTTGAGCATCTGCCTTTGGCTCAAGGCATGATCCTGGGGTCCTGGGATCTAATCCCATGTCAGGCTCCTTGCGGGGAGCCTGCTTCTCCCTCTGCCTGTGTCTCTGCCTCTCTCTCTCTCTGTCTCTGTCTCATGAATAAATAACTAAAGCTTTAGAAAAAAAATTCTGTCCTCCCAAATCTCAACTTTCATAGACTCAGACCCAGCCTTTTCCTCTGCATTGACCTTTATCTCCAATTCTCTGGTGGGTATGTCGACCACCATTCGTCTATCAGCCACCGAGCTTCTAGACTCCTAACCTAGAAACAGATGATACTGCTTCATGGCCCACAATAAAGAAAATTATTGATTTACATAGACAGCATTTAGACTAGAATTTAAATTTGGAATATTTAACCTCAACCAGTATGTTTTAAGTAGCAGCGGACCAGTCTCCTAAAAAATATCTTCCTTCTTGTCCATCTGCCACAGTCCTAAAATTTCACCAGTTAAGATGTAATCACTTCAGTTTGAAAATACTCCACCTATTCTATTTAAAGAACTCTTAGAGTTTCTTGAAAATTCCTGATCATTCCAGACCATTTGTAAAGGCCCCAATATCATTTGCGTACATCGCCAACCATGTAAATGTGAGATTGGAGGACTTTATTAGAGTTAATCGGATTATTTTACTATAGTTAGTCTTCAGGTTAAATCTGCAGGTCACACTCATTATAACAATCCCGAGGTAAAGAAATTGAGGTTCAGGGCAGAGCACACAGCTTTTAGGTAGCTAAAAAGCAGATGTGACTATTTCCAAACTGCCTGCTCAAATTCAGTTGACTTAAATTCACTGATTTTAAATTAAAAGTTTGAATTCACCCAAGTAACCTTTTATACTTACTTTTCCTTTCTCCACAGTTGTTTTGATTCTATATAAACATCGACCCCGCTCACCAGTTAATTTCAAAGCCTTTTTAAATGTCAGGAGTTGAGCTGAGATTTCATGAGTCTCCAGTCTCTGAACAGGTCATTAGTCCAAAGCACTTTTTAGGCCAACCCATCCGCCCCTAGTGACTCCAAATGCCAGTTAAACAGATGCCCACCCTTGATAATATCTACTTAAAACCCAAAGAGTAAATCTTATAAGTAGCTCTGCAGATTTGACTATTGAAAGACTAATGGGTCCATATAAAATAATCTTCTTCCAACTTCTGGGTTTAGGAAAGCCCTAAAAACAAATTAACTTTAATGTTTTTCCAAGGTTTGTTAACCTTGCTCGCTCAACAGCTGCTCTGCTTTCATAATGAAAGAGAAACGAAGCCATAATGGCCCTAAGGGTGCCAAAATTTGGGGGTGAACAAGCTTCCTGTGCTCTTCAGAACATTCCCTCTCCATGAAGTATGATTGTCAGATTCCAACAGTCTCAGGACATTTACATCTCAGCAGTGATGAATGCCACAGAGAGACAGCAAATAGGACTGCAGTGAAATTTAATGCTCACTTTAGATGCTCCAGTTCTTATTAGAAAAGGTCACCCATTGTCCTACTCAGATGATTAATGCAGACTCTTACATCTTTATGGGATATTTCTGCAATATGTGCTGTCTAAGTGACTGTTTGTTCGTCATTTCAGACCCTACCAGTGCTTAATACTCAACATGAATTTAGATGGGTGGAAAAATGCCACTTTGCAGCCTCAGGTTTTTGTAGATTGCCCTGCTAAAAGGAAGCTTAAATCATGGTGTCCAAAGAAAGCCCGTTTTCATCAAATTTCCCACAGCAGTTTTCTTTAAATGTATGCTGATAGCATAATTACTATAATAAACAAGCCCCTTTTCAGTGGTACTTGGAAAATTCAAACCAGAACGATTTTCTTTCAGATGCTGATTAGTTAAATCCTGCCAGACCAGTGGTAGTAGCAATAAGCCCTTCTTATTTCCTATGTTGAAAAAGCCAAATTTCTTAAAGCATAAATCCTCTACCTTACCTGCTAACAAGTTATAACATAAACACACAGCACTGCGTGTGCTATTTTTCAAGTTAGGAAACTTGAAAGTTTTCTCATTTTCTGGGGTCAAAGAAAGTAACAGTTTTTAGATTCTCTCCCCACACTTGTCCAAAGGATCCTTAGAGGTCAGAACTTTTCAGTACTTTTTAAAAAGATTTTATTTATTTATGAGAGACAGAGAGAGAGAGAGAAAGAGAGAGAGAGAGAGAGAGAGAGAGAGAGAGGCAGAGACACAGGCAGAGGGAGAAGTAGGCTCCATGCAGGGAGCCCAATGCAGGGACTCAATCCTGGGACTCCAGGATCATGCCCTGGGCCGGAGGCAGGCGCCAAACCGCTGAGCCACCCAGGGAGCTTTTCAGTATTGAGCACACAAGTGAGACACCTGAAGTTTGATTTCTCTCATTTTTGTTATTCTTGCTTTTATTTTTTGTTTTATTTCGTATTTCCCCAACATCAGCATCCTGGATGGACTAAGTGCTTATTGCCTGTTGTGATACAACTTTCACTCACATAACATTCACTTGGCTATGCAAATTCACTATAAGTTTCTATTGTTGCTCTGGGAAGTTTCACGGAACCCTGGATTTTAGATGGAGGGAGAATGTTTTCCAAATGGAATTGACCTGGAAGAATTTGCCCCATCACTCAAACGGCTATTTTTCAGTCGCATTTTCCTTCTTCAAAACTAATGGTTTGGTGGTTGAATTGTTATATGGCTGCTTGATGTGAGTTACATTTCATAGCATGACCAAGTTCAATATTTGTAGGCCAAATTGTTTTGGGTTCTGTCACTAATGTTGGACACAAAGAACCAATCAAATTGTCAACAGTCAATGCGAAAGAATCAATTATATAGATCTAGCCCAGAGCCAGAGAAATGTAGGTAGTAAAATAAGATTTTCTTTTCTTTTTCCAAGTCAGTCCTGCTAGTCAAAGAGGTTAAATCAGTTGACTTTAAATGTCATTGCCCAAATTTGGACCTGGTCTTGTGGATGACACAATATCAGGTACTACTGAGTACTTACTAATAATTTGTCCATTTGTTGAAAATACGCAGGAAATAGCAAAGCCTCTCTTTTCACAATTATGTGTAAGACTTGAAGCATAACTTCAAAACAGAAATGGATATGTGGACAGTCATTTCATTTTTATCACCAAAAAACTTTGGCTTAAAAATCAAAGTTTAGGCTTCCAAATTGGAAAAGAAAAGAAAATCATCTCTGTTTGCAGATGACATGATCTTATATGTAGAAAATCCTAAAAATTAACACACGTATACACTCACACACACACACACACACACAAACCTGTAAGAACTAATAAATGAATTCAACAAAGTTGCAGGAAAAATTAAAATTAAACACACAAAAATCAGTTGCATTCCTACACAATAATAACGAACAATCAAAGAGAAAACTAAGAAAGCAATAGCACCATTGTTCAGAGTGGTATCTCTCTTAGTTCAAGTTACTATAACAAAAATATCATAGACTGGGTGGCTGAAACAACAAACATTTATTTCTCCTGGTTCTAGAGGCTTGGGAAATACCAGATCAGGGTGCTGGTATGGTTGTGTTCTGGTGAGAGCTCTCTTCCTGGTTCACAGTTGGTTGTCTTCCTGCTGTGTCCTCACATGGTGGAGATCAGAGAAACAGGATGGAAGGTCTTTCTTGTTTCTGTCTTTAAAGGAACTAACTTCATCATGAAGACTCCACCCTCATGACCTCATTACGTCCCAAAGGCCCTATCTCCAAATACCATTCCACTGGGGAGCAGAGTTAAAACATGAAATTTGGGGGAACACAAACATTCAGACCATAGTAACACCAAAAAAGGTTCTTAGGAATAAATTTAAACAAGGAGGCAAAATACTTAAAACTTAAAATTATAAAATGATGCTGAAAAAATTAAAGAAGACACAAACAAATGGAAAGATACCCCATCGTTGTGGATTGGAAGACTTCTACTGTTAAGATACCAATACTTTCTAGAGCAATCTACAGATTCAATGCAATTCCTACCAAAACTCCAATGACTTTTTTTTCAGATATAAGAAAATCCATGGATGAAACTAGAGAGTATTATGTTAGGTAAAATAAGTTAGCCAGAGAAAGGCAAATACAATATGATTTCACTCATATATAGAATTTAAGAAACAAAAATTACTGTAGGGGGAAAAAAAGAGAGGGAAAAAACCAAGAAAAAGACTCTGAATGACAGAGAACACACTGATGGCTACCAGAAGTGATGGTGGGTGGGTGGGGTGGGTGGAATAGGTGATGAGGATTAAGGAATGCGCTTGTTGTGACAAGCACCTGATAGTGCATGGAAGTGTTGAATCACTAAATTGTACATCTGAAATTAACATTACAATGTATTTTAACTAACTGGAATTTAAATAAAAACTTTTTAAAAATTTATATGGAATTTCAAGGGACCCCAAATAGCCAAAAGGATCTTGAAAAAGAAGAATAACATTGGAGGATGCACACTTCGTATTTCAAAACTTTAGTACAAAGTTAAAATACTAACAAAAAAGTGTGGTACTGGATTAAAAACAGACATATAGACCAACAGAATAGAATAGAGATCCCAGAAATGAATACATATGTGGTGAAGTGATTTTTGACAAGAGTGCCAAGATCATGCAATGGAGAAAAGACAGTATTTTTAACAAATAGTGTTGGGAAAACTGGATACCTGCAGACAAAAAATGAAGTTGGACTTTAACTTGGTTTATATACAAAAAATTAACTCAAAATGGATTAATGACATAATGTAAGAGCTAAAAGAAAACATAGGGGAATAGCTTCATGTTATTGAATTTAGCAATAACCTCTTGAATATAACACTGAAAGCCCAGGCAACAAAATGAAAAATAGATTAATATCCTATGTAGAAAGAATTCTTACAACTCAATAACATCAATGATAAACAACTTAATCTAAAAATGGGGAATGGATTTAAATAGGTATTTCTTCAAAGAAGATATATATATGGCCAATAAATGTATAAAAAGATGCTCAACATCACTAATCATCATGGAAATGCAAATCAAAAACACAATGAGATACTATTTCACACCCAATAGGATGGTTATATAAAAACAAAAGAAACAGAAAATAACAAGTGTTGGTAAGAATATGGTGAAACTGGAACCCTCGTGTTACTGGTGGGAATATAAAATGGTGCAGACACTTTGGAAAACAATTTGCCAGTTCTTCAAAAAATTAAACATGCAACTACCATATGACCCAATAATTCCACTTCCGAATAAGTTTAACTGAGAGAAATGAAAGCATACGTCCACACAAAAACTTTTACGCAGATATCCATAGCAATATTACTCAGAACAGTCATAAAATGGGAAAAAAACAAGTGTGCATCAAGTAATGAATAGATCAAAAATGTATCATATTTATACAATATTATTTGATGATTAAAAAACGATTAGTTGACATATGCTATGCCATAAATGAACTTTAAAAACATGCTATGTGAAAGAAACTAGACACAAAAGGCCACACATTGTATTATTCTAGTTATATATCATGTCCTGAATAAGCAAATCCACGGAGACAGAAAAAGTAGATTACATTTGCCAGAAGCTAGAGGGAGTGGGGAATGGGGTTTGACTACTAATAGAGAGATTATTTCTTCTTTTAAGATTTTATTTATTTGAGAAAGAGAGAGGGAGCTAGCACACGAGCAGGAGGGAGGAGCAGAGGGAGGAGAAGCAGTCTCCCCACTGAGCAGGGACCCAATGTGGGGCCCCATCTCAGGACTCTGGGATCATGACCTGAGCCAAAGGCAGATGCTTAACTGATTGCGCCACCCGGGCACCCCCAGACTACTAATAAGTAGTTTCTTTTTGTGGTGATGAAGATGTTCTCAAATTAGTGGTGATGCTTGTACAATGTGGTAAATGTGAGAAAAATCACTTTAAAACTGTATACTGCATGAGTGCATTGTATGCTGTGTCAATGACATCTTCACTTTAAAAATGTATAGAACTTAATAAAACCCAAATTAGATAAAGTTGGCTCAATTTAAAGGACATTTACATGCCAGCTATACTGGTGTTTGAGCTTTCTCAACCACACTCCCCAAAAGGTAAGAGTCATCAATTTAAAACAAACAAATAATAAGAAAATTAAAAAAGAAATATAAAAAATAAAAAAAAATTTTTAAAAGGTAAGACTCAAGACTGTTGCTGATAACTGGGAGGGCCACCAGCAGGTGAAAGCCTGTACACAAAACAGGAAAGTACCTCACCCCATTGATAGTGGACAGGCTAGAATTTTCACCTAGGACTTGCATTCATTGGAAATAGGATGGCCCCAGACCAGTAAACCCAGAAATCTGTATTCACCTTCCCATTTTTGTTGGCTTTGATGGCAGCTTGGTGAAGGGATGGAGATAAAGAACCAAATCAAGAGAACAGTAATATATTCGTAAATAGTATTCTAGAAAGCTGAAACTTGGGGATCCCTGGGTGGCGCAGCGGTTTGGCGCCTGCCTTTGGCCCAGGGCACGATCCTGGAGACCCGGGATTGAATCCCACGTTGGGCTCCCGGTGCATGGAGCCTGCTTCTCCCTCTGCCTATGTCTCTGCCTCTCTCTCTTTCTCTCTCTGTGACTATCATAAATAAATAAAAATTAAAAAAACATTAAAAAAAATAGAAAGCTGAAACTTCTAATTCATGTATTCTTACATGTTCTTGTCCAAGTGGACCCCACTTTAGTCCCACTGGATATGAGAGTAGAGCTCAGAAACTTACATTTTTAATAAATAGCTCTGGTGATTTTTATTCAAACTTAGAATTGACCACCACTGAGTCTTTTTGCTACTAACTTTATATTTTGACAAATGCCAAGTCTATGAAAAGTTGAAAAATATATATAGTACAATGAATGCCCAAATACAGTATATATTTTAGATTAGATTCACTAATTGTTAACACTTTGCTAATTTTTTTCTATCTATTCTCTCAATCAGTTTGAGACTAAATTACCCTTCAAATATATCATCTTAAAACAAAGACATCTTTCCTTATAACCATAATTTAATTGTCACACCTGGGATATTTAACATTGATACACATATATCATCAGATATACAATCCATAGTTCTGTTTCTTCTGTTGTCCCAGCAATGTCCTTTAGAGCTCTCTGGGGTTTTGTATCCAGAATCCAGTAAAGTATCACACATTACAATTAGTTGTCAAATCCCTTTGTTCCCCTTCAATTTAGAGTAGTTCTCATCTTTTTTTGTCTTTCATGAACCTGACATCTTTGAAGAGTATAGGATAATCATTTTGAAGAATGTCCTTCAACTTGGATTCGCTTTATTGCTTCCTGATGACTAGACCTAGGTTAAACACTTTTGTTAAGATAATGTGTATGTGTTTGTCCATTATTGGTAATGTTAGGTTTCATCATTTAGTGTGCTGTCCACTAGATTTCTCTACTGTAAGGGTTTTTCTTTTGTAATTAAATAATCTGAGGGTGATACTTTAAAACTAACCACTTTTTCTTATAGATAAGAATTTTTTTTAGATAAGAATTTTTAACCAGCTTGTTGTCTACTGCAATTAACTCAACAATCATAGATCTCTGTGTAATTTCTAGTTATAATAGAAATCATTAAACTTGGAGTTTAATTGTAATATTTCCTTTGTATTTTGAACTCAAAGTCTAATATAGACATCGTTTCTTAATATGATTGCTTCCACATAATCAGAATTTGAGATATCAACACTTTTATCTCCTAAATAACTTCAGGTTTCCAAAAATTAGTGTTTGGCAGGAAATGTTTTCTACCCCACAGTTCTCTAAATCACCTTAATTTATTAAGTGTGATAAATGATGGGCTGGCTAATCTTTGTATTCTTAGTCCTTTTATAACTAGAAAGGCTGTTTTCTTCTGCTTCATGAATCCTATAGATGTTGAATAATTTTATAGGATGACTGATTTTTTTTTTAGCAAATGAAAGGATAACACATTAAGCTATCTTTTAAGCATTGCTGAAATCAATTGTTGCTGTGGAATGCACTCTTACATTTTTAAAATACATTAAGGAGCATAATGTGACAAAAGGCAATATTTAGCATTGACTTTGAATATACCTTGTCCCATCCCTTTTTCATATACGTAGATATTTGACTATTTAATCTTACATGTTATAAGATTATCTATTTGGCTATATTGGGTATTTTTATCATTAAAAAAATCCTATAAGTTTCTCACTTATTTTATTCAACCCTATGTCACTTGTCAATGCCAGGTACCCCGAGAAATCTCAATTCTTAATGAAATTCTATTATTTAAGGAGTATTGGGATTTGTTTTCCTCCAAGAAGTGTTAGCTTAGAAAGTGCCTAAGTCTCTCTGAGGTCCTTGCCATTTGGTTGAGTTTCTTTCACCATGTTGATCTACTTAGTAAATGACTGGCTGGCAGTTGGGACACATTAACTGTCATTACCAGCCTTTGCCAAGCAGGAGGCCTGGGCCATTGCACTTGGCTGTGTCAGAACCCAAGGAGCGTGCTGTTTCAAGGAGCCATCACTTGGTGGTGATTAGCACCATCCATTGGTCCCACGTCCATGGCTACCAGCTACATCAAAGTCCATTAGCATTTTGCTGCCCCATTTAAGTGGTAGTTGCTGATGAAGTTCAATATAACCACTATTTGTTAATCACTACCTATAGCAAAGCACAATGTTAAGCACCGTTGGAGGTAATAAAGTGCAATCCCTTTCTTCAAGCAAATTACAAACCAGTAAGGAAACAGGATGATTTTTTAAAATAGCTCTATTACATCTCAGAGTCTCAGAAATGCCAGAAAGGAAAAAAGAAAGGGCATAAAAGGCTATGAAAATTTGAAGAAAGGATGAGAAAATTATCCACTAAATTGAGAGGTAGGAGCTATCCCTTTAGGTGTTCTGAGAATATGGGATTTTCTAAGGACACAAGATGATAGGAAGCCTTCCGCTCTGAATTGCTGAGAGAATCATGACTTTTAAGCAGCAGAAAACACACCACAGTGGGGAGTTAGCCCCTCACCATATCAGGCATGTTATTTTTGTGGCTTTCCAAATCAAAATCATAAGATTTGGAGACAAACATTCATTCATTTCACTATTCAATACTTTTTATTAAATGGCAGCTATAACTCAGAGCGTGCCCTAGGACCAGGTATTGTAACAGCTAAGAAGACCATCCAGTTGGGTGGTGCAGACAAAGCAACAATTTCACTGCAGTTGTCTGTGTGTGCAGGTGAGATGTGAGTTCAGAAGAGGAATACCTCACCCACTCTGGAGGTTTTGAGGAGAGAGTCCCAGAAAGAGACATATCCAGACTTAAACCTAAAGCAGCAGTATTCCAGCCCAGAAACAATAAACCCTTTCTGTTCCAAACACTGTACTCCTGTGTCACAAGACCATCCAACTGCAGATGTCTACCTTGAAAGAAAACTGTTTACCCTCTTGTAGGCACAATAACATAATCTTCACTTCGTATTATAATATTATTGATCCACAAGAATACAACATGCTGCTCAATTTAAAAGGCATTTATTTAGTACCATTTGGAGATATCAAATGCTCGTGCATATCAACCCTTGGTTAAATACAGTACACTAGTGATGGCCAGCTGGTCAAACTATTATGGATTTTATTTTAAATAAAGAGAGAATGAAATTACTTATGATCATCACGATTTGTAGGGCATTTGTTTAGGAATGAATTATGGACTATTGGTAAGAGAAAAAGATCAGAGAGGTCTGAGCACTTAATAAATACTGCAGTAGTGATCTGATTTTCAGTCTGATTTAAGAACTGTAAAGACAGTCTGGGCTTTGCTCGAGATGCAGAGGAAGCTCATTTTGGATGATCAGTGAAGTGAGGGAGGTTGAACATTCTCAGTGCAGCAGTTAAGTGATCTCGGCAGTACCAGAGAGAACCAAAGAGATTTGTTCTAGTTAAAAAAGTGAATGTTTGGAACTCCTTCTGTGGCACTTAGGGGAACATTTTTCTTCTTTGCTAATGTGAACTAAAAAATAAATTCATCACATTTGCTGAGGTTTCTACACAAGATATAATTGAAAGGGGCCAGGCAAAATTTCATAAGGGCATCTGTGATGCTTGGTGTTTGAGAGCCCCTGTGTATCTGTATGAATTGCTCCTTGCCCCACCCCATATGTGAAGCGGGGAGCATGATCAAATCTTGTCCTGTTTCTCTGAGATCTTACTCTGTCATCAGCTCTTCACTCTCTCTTGTGTATCTTCAATCTCTTCCACTCCAGTGAAGCTTCCTCAACATTTAGACATTCTCACATCTTTGAAAAATTTTAAGTGTAATGGGGTATCTCCCAGCCATGCTTCTTCTGGCTTCTCCTTTTTGCTCTTCTTCTTTCATAGACACAATTCTTGACAAATAATCTAAACTGCCTTACCTTGCACTGGTCCCCAGTCTGGCTTCTGGTCCCACATTCTGTTCCAATATGCTCAGAGACAGTGGTCACCAATGGCTAAAACTGATGGGCCCTTCTTGATGTTTGTCATTGACCTCTTGCTGGCATCTGACTTGTGACCACTCTTTTCTTCATAAATATCCTTCTTTAGCTTCTGAAATGTCTTCCCCATCTCAAGTTCTTTCTGAGATCACTATTTCCCCCATCTAATGTCCCTTAAATATTGCTGCCATTAATCTTCTATCAGTTTTTTTCACAGCCTCAAATAACTTCTTTCCCCTGGGGAATCCCAAATCTATGTTATCAGCATAGGATCATCTCTTGAGTATCATGCTTGTAATGCCATCTACCTGTGCACCAGTTCCACCTGAATGTCACATAAGCACTTCAAAACCTATATGGATGAAACTGAAACTATCATCTTTCATTCCTGATTCTCTCTACTGCTTAAAATTGATCAGCTTGCCTTTGGGGACTATTTTTTGTCTGTCATTGACCTTTCTGTAGGCATTTTTTTAAAAACTTACCTATTCTACTTACTAAACTGTAAGTCCTATAGGGAAAAGAGCCCTACCTTATTTGTTTTTGAATCTTCAGCAATGAGTAGTGCCATAATTATTTGGGAACTATAAAATGAATGAGTGAAGTAAGGCCCACTGCATAGCTCTATTTTTTTTTTGCACTGAAAAGAAGCATATCAGATCAGAGTCCCAACACATGGTTGGAGGTGCTTTTTGGCATAACTGCTCAGTGAAGTATCTCTTTTATTTCTCCTGGCAGCTCTCGAAACACTGCCATGTGCCACAGTGTTCTCTTTCCCAAGCAGGTACAGAATGCAATCCCAGGAGAACATATAAGGAAAGAAAATTGCCCATAAGAGTACAGCTATGAGGAATGAGTACATTTACAAAGGAAACGCAGAGCCATGCTCCAGGGAGAAGTACTAGGTCTTTCTTCTATTTTGATATTTAACATTCAGCAGACTGAATGAAAGTATTTAGTCTGTAGTAATGGAAAACAGCCTTGAAAAATGTGAGAAGATTTTATCATTAAACCTTACAAATCATAAAAATCTCAAAGGAAATAAATTTAGTTGGAGAGGTAAAATTGCTATAGGGTAACATCAGGACTTTCAGCCTTCAAAAGTACATATGTGTCAGTATCCAAGGACCCCTTGGAGTTTCTAGCCCACATTAAAATAAAGAATTATGCAGAAGATTCTATGAAAACATAGAGGAGGGGCACCTCACTTGGTCTAAAGGAGTCAAGTGAGTTCTGCATGAGGAAGTAAAACCTAAGAAGAGCTTTAAAAATTAACTTTCTAACTGGATATTTAAGCAGAAGGAAGCACTTGCACAAAGGCACAGTGAGGTAAATCTGACATCTCATTTGGGGAACTATGCCAAGTTTGGCAAGACTGAAATGGGAGTGAGTGTATGGGAGGTGAGAGATGGCTGTGGAGATGTAGCAAGGAACAAAACACGAACCTCTTGTCTACTGTGTTTGTAGTTTTGACAATCATGGTAGATGGGGAGCCATGGAAGTATTTTAAGTAGATAAGTGGCATGACCAGTTTTATATTTTAGAAAAATTCTGGAGCCAACATATTGGATCCAGTGATGAATTTGAGAGGAATATGCCTAGAGACAGTATAACAAGCAGGAAGACCGCGGCAATAACCAGATGAGAAACCACATTAGAAGAAGTCAAAGGAACTGATTCAATAATAATGCAGGAAGTTGAATTCTAGAACCTAGTGCATTGTGGAAAAAAAGAAGGGATTTCAGATAACTTCCAGGGATCTAGTTTCATTCAGTCATTCAAGGTATATATCGAGTACTATGTCCCGGGCTCTGTCAATACAATAATAAACAAAACATAGCATTTCAGCTGAGATCTCAATGACAAAAAGTGCTAGCTGAGTAGAGCGGGCTAGGGGAATACTCTTTGAAGATGGACTAGCATGTGCAAAAGCCCAAAGGTGAGAAAGTATATCTTATTTATTGAGGAAGCTGCAAGAAAGACTGGGTACCATCATACTTCAAGAGAGGGACTATAGGAGGATAAGGAGGCTAATTGGTGATAAGCCTAAATTCACACATGTTGAGATGGAGATGTCCATGGGACATCCAAATTGAAAGACTGGGTCCTGGAGCCATCCTCATTGTCTGGGCTGGATAGAGAAACAAATCTTAAAGATAAGGCAGTAGATAAAGCTGTGAGGGTGGTAAGATTTCCCAGGTACAGGGGATGAGAAGAGAGAGTACAAAGGATACAGTCCCAGGCAACACAACCATATTTAAGGGAGAGATGGAGGGAAAATGTCAAATGACACGGAATCAGGAGAAGAAAGAGGGATCAAGGGAAATCTAGAAATCAAGAGGGTTTTCAGGAAAGGGGATTTGACAGTCCTAGATGCAGCGGAGTGCTCTAGTAAAATAATGACAGAAAACCACCTATTGGACTTAGTGTTTATGAGATCATCAGTAACCTTTGTCAGGAGCACTTTCAGTGGAGTGGGAGCCATACAAGACAGGTTAGGAGTGGCTGATAGGTGAGCAATTGAAATGGTGAGTATAGATTACACTTTCAAGTAGCTTGATTGTGAAGAGCCAGAGAGATGGTAGCAACAAGATCACTGTATGAAATTGGGGGGAAAAAATCGGTCAAATTTTTGTACTGAAGGGAGAGGCATAAACACTTTTATCAGCTGAGGGGACCAAGCCAAGAGAGATGGAAGGTAAAGAGATGCACAATGACTCAGAGGAGACAAGGAGAGGCGAGATATACGTTATGTGGAGGATTCAGCTTGAATTTCAACATAGCTGGTCCTCCAGAGTTGGAAAGGAGAGGCGAAGTGTGGATGAAATAAGCAGATAGAAAGGTAGATGGAATCCTAAAGAATTGAGGGAATAGTTTGATGATAAGGTCATTTTCTCAGGGAGGGAGGGGATGGGATGTGGAGGCAAAGGAGTGTCCTTGTCCCTTTCCCCTCTCACCTTTCTAACTCCAGCCATCACCAGACTGGGTACCTTTGTTTGGTCAAGATTCCAAATGAGTCACTTAGTAATCTGGGAATGGTCAAATGTTAGCTTGCCTGGAACACTGCAAGTAAACATAAAAGAATCCCTGAGGCTTCCAGAAGCTTAGTTTTTTGTTTTTGATAGGTAACATTTAATCCAAATAGAGAAATAAATATTTACTTGGAAAAGGACAATGGGATTTTTTTCTTCACTAGGTATTATAAATATTTGTATTTCATGAATGGTAATTATATTCCAAAACTATAGAAGTGATCACAATTACGTGCAAAACATCAAGGATTTGAGAGTATGATAATTGGTCTCCTCCAGAATGAAACAATGGTACAATTTTAATTTATTATGCGTTTAAATATGTACTAGTTAATGGATAGTCTGTCAAGCACTCAATAAAATACCTTATAACTTGTATGAATCATAATACACGCTATTTTTTAATCTACTTTAAGTAATGATCTGAGGACAAATTGTTCAAAGAATTGGGTTTTACTTTTCATGTTTGTTTTCAAGGTGCCCGCATTTGTTGCCCCCAAATGAGCAATCTTTTGGTTGATCTCCAATTGCCTGGAAATTCAAATGGTTCTTCTGAAGACTTGACACTGCCTCTAGTATCACTTAATATTTTTATGAGCATCTTAACTACAAAACTGAGAGAATTAAGCAATGAATGACACCAGGATGACCAGACTGCTGACATCCCAGAAGAACAGATTAAAATTACAAGTGACCGAGACCAATTACAGAAACGATCTACCCAAATCACAGAGAAGTTCAAGAGAAACTTCAATTAAAGTTATACACTCTAACCTGCTTTATTGCACCTCCTCTTTGTGAAGGAGAATGATAATCATCACTTTTAGGATTTATTGCCTGTGTATTTATTTGTGGATGTTGCTCACAGTCAGAGTGGATAATAGCGCACTACTGTGGAAAGCATGATCAAATATTCTGGCCAAAAATTTGAAGGGCACTCATTTATAGCAAAGCAAATCAGTAGGAAGATGGTTAAAATAGGATTAAATTTAGAGTGACTGGGTGGCTCAGTTGGTCAAGCAGCTGACTCTTGATTTCAACTCAGGTTATGATCTCAGGGATTGAGCCTTGCGATGGGCTCCATGCTCAGTGAGGAGTGGGCTTGAGAATTCTGTCTCCTTCTTCCTCTGCCCTTTTTCCCCAGCATGCTCTCCCTCTCTCCCTCTCTCTCAAATAAAAATAAATAAATAAACAAATAAATAAATAATAATAAAAAATAGGATTAAATTCAGCAAAGAGTGATAGAAAAATACTAGTAGCTCAAACAAAATAGAGTTTATTTCTCATTCAAATAGAATCTCAAAGTGAGTTGGCTGGTACTGGAATGGCAACTCTGTGATGATCAGAAACCCAGACTCCTCATGTCCTGCTGCTCCACCATCTTCAACACATACTTACCATTCCAGATGTCCGCTCAACTTACACCACCAAGTCTGCATTCCAGCCAAAGAAAGAGAAAGGAACAGAATCACATGCCCTTCCTTTTACATTTTTTTGATGTGTTTGATTGATAAAATATATGTAACAAAATTTACCATTCTAACCATTTTATGTATACAGTTCAGTGGCATTAAGTATATTCACATTGTTCTGTAACCATCACCACCATCCATTAACATAACTTTTTCGTGTTCCCAAACGTTTCTACCCATTCCTTAGCCAATGACTCTCCACTCTCCCTTCACCCCTCAGCCCTTGGTAACCTCTATTCTACATTCTGTCTCTATTAATTGGACTACTTTAGGTAACTCGTGTAAGTGGAGTCACACAATATCTGTCCTTTGGTGACTGGCTTCTTTCACTTGGCATAATGTTTTCAAGGTTCATCCATGTTGTAGAATGTGTTAGAATTTCCTTCTCCTTTAAAGCTGAATAATATTCCATTTTTATGTACATGTCACAATTTGTTTATCCATTCATTTATCTAAGAACAGTTGGGTTGCTTCAATCTTTTGGCTACTATGAGTAATGCTGCTATAAACATGTGTAAAAATATATGTGTTTGAGTCCCTGTTTTCAATTTCTTGGGCAATATATAATTATTACATATATTGTTATGTATGTTATATGTTATAGCATTATATATATTTGAGAATATACATATTATTATATAGTATCTAGAAGTGGAATTGGAATTGTTAGGTCATATGATAATTCTATATCTAATTTTTTGAGAAATTGGCACATTGTTTTTCATGGTGGCTGTACCATTTTACATTCCCATCAGTGATGCACAAGATTTCCGATATTTTCACGTTTGCTAACACTTGTTATTTTCTGTTTTCTTTATTTTTTAATAATAGCCATTCTAATAGGTATGTTCTGGTACGTTATTGTGGTCTTAAATTGCATTTCCCTAATGATCAGTGATGTTAAACATCTTTTCATGTGCTTATTGGCCATTTATGTATCTTCTTTGGATAGATGTTTATTTTAGTTTTTTGCCTAGTTTTTTAAATCAGGTTGTTTATTTTCTGTTGTCATTAGTTGTTGGAAGTTCTTTATATATTCTGGATATTAATCACTTTTAAAAATTTCTTAAAAGATTTTATTTATTTGAGATAAAAAGAGAGTGAAAGAGAGAGCATGAGCAGTGGGGGCAGAGGGAGAGGGAGAAGCAGGCTCCCCACTGAGCAGGGAGCCTGATGTGGGGCTTGATCCCAGGACCCTAGGATCATGACCTGGGTTGAAGGCAGACACTTAACTGACTATACCATCCAGGTTCCCCAATCACTCTCTTTTTTAAAATGTTACTTTCTGGAAATCATGTAAGATATTTCTGTTTATATTTCTAGGGCTATAACTAGCTTTAAGTAAGACTGGTAAATGTAGCTATTTCAGGAGGCCATATACCTAGCTAAAAATCAGGGGTTTTATCATTCTGGAAGAAGACAAGAACAGATGTGGTGAGTGAGTAGTCTCTGCTGAAAAATTTACATTCAGGGTTTCCTTTTAACTAGGGGCTTTGTCTACAGAACTATTTGCTAAATAAGGGAATATTAGTGTCTTCCTTACAACCAATGTCTTTGACTGATTTCCTATAACTTTGGGATTATCATGTTTTCCTTCTGAATTTTGCCCTCTGTTTATCTTAAAATATATTATATTCTTAATATATATTATATATTATATTATTATATACTATGTTGTTATATATTATGTACCAAATTATTATATTATATACTATATTATTATAATTGTATTATATATTTATGTTTTATATATATTGTATATACATACAAAAATACATCCTATGCCATATGTTATATATGAATGTCTATATTTTTTACATTATTCTTTTTATATTTTAAAACATCATTGTATAAATAGAGAAATAAGGTCACCTAGTATAGGTCTCTTCTGCATTAATAACCTATTTATTATTCCTCTCAAGTTAATATATAGCTGATATTACTCTAAGCTTTAATTGAATTAAAATTGCATTGAGGTGTAATTGACATATAAAATGTCAGTTTCAGGTATATAACATTTGATATTTTTATAATTGCAAAATCATCCCCACAATAAGTGTAGTTAACATCTGTCATGATACATAGTAACAAAACTCTTTTTTCTTGTGATGAGGACTTTTAAGATTTAATCTTTTAGCAAATGTCATATATGCAATATAGAACTTTTTCCCATTGTGGCAGAGTTCCAAAGAATTTAGACATGCAGTGTCCAAACTTTTTGCAAAAGTATTTTTTCTCATGAGCCTATTGCCTCCCTACCTTGCAATGACAAGGTATTCATGCAGCTTGGCCATTTGAGTAAGGAAGTAGCATGTTTACAAATAATACCACAAGATGCATATTTTGAACCATGAGTACTGGATCAGCATTCAGAAGAGTGAAAAAAAAAGCTTAAGAATTTATCAATAGTAATAACCATTATTATTATTGATAAAGATTTTTCAAAATTTAATGTATTTACTATCTTTAACCCATCAATGAAGGAGTAATGCTAAGGGATCAGGGATGCCACTGACAAGGAACCTATGTTTACTCTACTCTGGCATGTTCAAGATATGTTTGAAAGACCAGGTCTCTCCTGGGAAAGAGCTCAGCCCAAAGGAATAAGTTTGGTCTAGGGCAGGGTGGGCTTGTCTCCAAAGTAAATAGTGATTTTTTTTTCAAGGTTTTATTTGCCCATTCATGAAAGACACAGAGAGAGAGAGACACAGGCAGAGGGAGAAGCAGGCTCGCAACAAGGACCCCGATGCGGAACTTGATCCCAGGACCCCAGGATCACAAAGGCAGATGCTCAACCACTGAGCCACCCAGGTGCCCCAGAAAGAGTGATTCTTATGAGAACTTCCTGTTTTATCCTGGACTAATGTCTGAACTCTGGGATGATAAAGTACTACTAACAAAATAAAAATAAAAAATAAAAATCTAAAGAGCCATTCACTAAAATAAGATGTTGGGTTAGAATGGCCTGACTGCCTACCTCTATCAGATCATGGCCGGAGCCTTCTATTTGGGGTGACAGTTGGAACCAACTGAGGCAAAAAAGGGACCCAGGGCCAGGGCAGTAGGTAGGACCATCCCACATGTGTGGCAGAGAAATCTCAGGAAGGGAGGAAAATGTTGAGCATTACATACAAGTTGAGGGCTAGCTCTTCAGGGATCTTATGACACCAAAAATGCCCAAAAGGAGAAGGGGAAACAGATGAGGCTTGGGTCCTAGAATGATAGGTGTGGGGTCCAGAGATGCACCCTGATATTAGTCTCACCGTGGCGCACAGGCATCTCAAGCAGTATGGCCCAGGAGTCAGTGGCTCACAAGCAGGTGATCCCTCGGAAAGGGAGCTGGGGGAGAAGAGAGAAGGGAAATGAGTCACTTGCATTTGAATAAAGATCCTTTAAAGACGAAGATATTAATCCTATTTATTTTCAAAATTCAAATGGTGTTTTACCATGTGAAAACAGGACTTCGCTGGAGGATTTCACTCCTTTCGCAAATCTGAGATGTCTGGCTAGAAAAGAACATGTGAACCATGTTTCATTTTACTGACCACAGGTTTAAGTCATTTATCGACGACAACAACAAAATATCTTGTAAAAAAATTAAACTAGCAGAAACATATAAGCTGTCTTAAAATAGAAAACCTGGTGGCAGAAGTACCCTCAATTTCTTTGGCACAATGAACTAGACGCAGCATCTGCACAGTCTGTTCATACACTCTTTTCATAGATGGCTTGTGAAACCAACACTCAGACTCACATGAGAGCCTCAGGGGAAGCCAGATTTCACACCTCCAGCCTTCAAAGTTCTAACATAAGGCAGAAAATCTGATGTCATGTCATCTGTAAGAGACTTCGTGTAGAGAGAGGAGATGCCGGTCCCGGAATGTCCAATGCCTGCCAACAGGCTCTGCCTGGTGACATGTGTGTTCGTGAAAGAAAGAATGCCCAGTCATGAAGGTGTTCAGCCCTTTCAACAATGTATCTAAAGATAATGATAAAGAGGAAGGACAATCCCCCTGGCTCCATAACTAAACAAAGAACTTGCCTCCCCAGAGACTCATCCTACTTCATAAACACTGTAAGGAGGCCACACTGTCTCGAGGAAGAGGACAATGAGAGTAGAGTCCCTGCCACCATTATGCCGCCATATGTCAGGCACAGGGGGCCATAAAACGGAATGAGAGCAGTGTAAACCAGTGAGCAGAATCCCCTCCCGCCACTCCCATCCCCGATTTATGACCAACCTACTCTTCATTTTCAGCCAGTGAGGGCACTCACGTTCTTAATAAAATGCTTTGAAATCCTGATATAGGAAACACAAAATGTTATCGTTGTGAAAGTCCATAAAGTTCTCAGTGCTTCACTAGAGATGTCAGCTAAACCACAGAAGAGAAAAAGTAACAGATTCCCCACCTTATTCGAAAATAAGCACATAAAAATATCTGGCCTCAGAAAAATGGCCTCTTTTGTAAACAGGTTTTCTGATCATAACATAGACCTCACCTGTAGGTACCTAAATGCAGCATGTTTCCCTCTGAGCGAATGCCTGAGCTCAGACAAGGTCAAGCACACTCCATCTCAGGAGGCATTAGCTCGTGACTCCTTTTTAACAGCAACGCTTTGGAAGTGACTGATGTGCACACCCGGAGGTTCTTAATGGACCAGTTGCAATCACCACAATAGATGGCGTTTAAGGAGCTGTCTTTCTTAGTTGCTGTGCAAATCATTTCTGTAAATGTGTGGGTTTATTGATTTGAATAAACCATCCCTTGATGTAAAGAAGGTAAGATCTGTGTTAGTCATCGAATATTTCAATACCAATAAAGCCACACTTTAGAAAATGTGTTCCCTTTCAGACCTATTACTTCTTGTTTTGTTTCTTTGGTTGGTTGTGGTTGGTTGGTTTTGTTTTAGCACTAAGTCCTTAAAACCTCTAACTATACATTAATTCCATTTAGATAAAAGGTCTCAACATTTATTTGTTTTCATCTTCATAGCCTCCACTCCAACACTTGGTATAGGGACACCTGGGTGGTTCAGTTGGTTAAGCATCCGACTCTTGATTTCAGCTCAGGTCATGATCTCAGGGTCATGAAATCAAGCCCTGCGTGGGGTTCTGAGCTGAGTGTAGAGTCTGCCTAAGACTCTCTCTCAAACAACAACAACAACAACAACAAAAAACCAACCAACCAAACAAACAAACAAAAAAAACCTCTCTCTCTTCCCCACCCTCTCTCTCAAATACAAAAACAAACAACAATGCTTGGTATATACCAGTGTGTTATATGAGGATTTATTATGTTCCTGCATCCAACAGTTCATTATATATTCACTAACTAACCTATTAGTAATGGAAATTAAGAAGAATGAATAGAAACAATCTGTGTCAGTTTAAAAGCTCATTTCAAGCTGAAGTGAAATAGTGCAGTTTCCACTATGGTATGATAATTACAGGAAAATATTAAAGGGGGTTACTGGGTAGATTATCTTTGCTTTTTATTCCTTTACAGTGTCTTCACATACAATAGTCAATAAATAATTTCTGGTTGGATTTTGTCACACACACACTCAGTCAAAATATAAATTCCAAATTCAAGGAAATTCTTTTCTAACTGTGAAAGACTGGTATGTGGGGAAAACTCTTCATGTACCTCTGCCTTTTCAAGGGAAATCAGAGGCATTCAGTATGAAAGAAATGCCTTCTCATTTTACCTTTTTCACCCCCTCTCCTAATTATTGTAGTCTTTTTTTTTTTAATGGCTACTCCTCTTCTTCTTTTCTTTGATTGCTCATCAGCAAAACTACCCATTTAATTAGGCATTTATATATATATGTAATTTTTAAAAGATATTATGTATTCATCCTAGGTGGCACCTCATGGGGTGGTCCTAGGTGGCTGGGCAGGAAAAGATCAGTGTTTAAAACTTGGGCAGTAATAGTAATAGGCTATTAAGCAATTCCGCATAATTATCATAGTGTTTATTACCTATTTGTTATTTTTACTTTACTATAATTTCATACAAATAATCTCTGAGATGTGCCAGTGCCAGAATAACCTTATTACTAGGCATATAGTCCTCATATGGGAATGTTGTCACTTTGAATCTAAATTTTATTCAGAAGCTTCTATGAAGTATGTGGTGAATTTTCTGATTACGTAAAGGCACATGATGAATCAGAAGTTTAAGGTTCTCAAAAAAAAGAAGTTTAAGGTTCTCTGAATATAATATGAAAGGAGTTAACTTAGTGACAAATGGTTTCCTATAGTGAAGAGGGGTTGAGACCATTGTTGCTTATGAATTTTAGCTGCTAGTTAACCAACTAATTAATCAAAAAAGGAAAAGTATGACTACTTGCTCTCTATAGTCGGTTTAATGAGAAGTTCCCAATAACTGAAGTGTTACAAATGACATAATAAAACTGAACTGATTTATTTGTTTTTGAACGTAATATGTCTTTACCTGATGTACCAAATTTCATTTCTGTTTACATTTTTGGTCTAGGAATAGTCATTATACTTTATATTAAGTCTGTAAATTGAGTATCAAGTTATAGCATTAAAAGTGTAACTTACTGGGCAGCCCCGGTGGCTCAGCAGTTTAGTGCCACCTTCAGCCCAAGGCCTGATCCTGGAGACCCGAGATCGAGTCCCACGTCAGGCTCCCTGCATGGAGCCTGCTTCTCCCGCTGCCTCTGTCTCTGCCTCTCTCTCTCTTTCTGTGTGTGTCTGTCATGAATAAATAAATAAAATAAAATAAACAAGTGTAACTTATTTAGGTAACTGACAAGAAAAAAAAAACAGAAATCAGTTTTTATTATTTTTAAAAATCACCTAACAGCAAAAATTAAAATAACCATACACAGATATAAACACCTATCTTGTAAATGCAATTCCTTGAATTGTTTTAAATTCATGTGCAATTTCTAACTTCTTCATAAATCAGAAAGAACATATGCAAATATATCCAGTTTGGCATTTGCGGGAGAAAATCCCTTAGATGCAGAATTTCACTGGCTGCTCAGATAGGAAAGTCATTTTGGTTTTGCTTAAAAATTAACACATCCTCTCGCTGACATTTAAGACCAGTAATTGGCTGCAAAGTGCTCAGTGCTTTTAGATGAACTGTGGTATATATCTACCAAATCTATCTATATATAGATATTTATCTATAAATATACATATCTATCTATCTATATATAGATATAACTATATATCTATATATATAATATACATATATGTGTATATATATTTATATTTATATACACACAAAGAGAGAGAGAAGGTAGTTCTTTACTACATCATCCTGTTGCTGCATACCTCATGCTACCTTGTTATTATATTGTGTGTCATAATATACTATTGTAAATGACTGCCTTTTTTCTCTCTTAAAAACTTTCTAAGATGGTAAAATTTGAACCAAATATCTCCAACTCCTAATAAAGCTAGTCACTGGAGAGCAAAAGGAGTGAAGACCCATGGAAGATTTCTCACACAGGTTTCACTATCTTTTCATTTTTGTAGATCATTATATAAAATATTTATAGCAGCTATATGATATATCCAGCCAAATTTTAGTTACAAATTATAAATATGAAAAGAATAAAAAGGAAAGAGAAATACTGAGAGGAAAACACAGAATCCTAAAATATATACACTACTATGCAAAATGTTTTCTATTTTTATTAATAATTAAATTCAGATTGTGGAACAGTTAGGGCAAACATCCAGATTAAAAAAGAAGCAAGAAGCAGGTAGTAATTGGGGAACATGACATGTTGTGTTTTTTTTTTCCTCTTATCTTCAAATTTTACCTCTATTATTCATCTCCCAAACACTTAGAAAGGATATCAGGCGTTGGTATTCGACGTGTTGGCATACAATGAGCAACTGCAATCTATCATCAGAACTTTGTGCTTCTATCCCAGAAACATGCTCCAGCTAAAGAATATTCAGCTTTAGTTTTAATGTAGTCATATATCAAGTATTTACTGAGTACCCACTATGTGTCAGTTTCTTAAATGTTCCACCTTCATATTAAACTTACTGTGTTGCTTCTTACCCAAACACATGTAACAGTGCTACCCGGAATCTGTAACTACGAGAAACAGGTAATAGTGGTCAATATTGGAAATTATTCCATTAACTCTCAGAGAGAGCTGACTACTTGTCAGAGTTGTAAGGATTTTTACTGGATACAAAAAAAAAAAAAAAAAAAAAAAAGAAGAAGAAGAAGAAGAAGAAGAATGACATAGCAATACTTGATTGCCTTATTTGTAATTCTGAGTCAGAAAAATTATTTGTACTGAAAATATCTTTCAGTCTATATTAATATTTGGGTTCAAGAATCTAAGGAAAATCATATGTTTGCTTACTTATTATTTATGTTTATAAAAGGCTAATTTGAAACACTTCTGTTTAATGCATTGTGTTGACTACACATTTAGAAATAAACACAAAATCTGATTATTGGTAATGCCTATTTTTCAATTAAGAATGTTTTAAAAATTTGTAGTTCAATGAGAGCTGAACTTAAGGACCATATTTTTAAATATATTTAGTGGAACTATGATAATCCTTTTCCTCTACACTACTGCCTTTTAAATAGCAATTCTGATTGTCACAGCTTTTACTTTTCAACGAGGAAGTAAATTAATGAGAACCTCTCACTTTTTTCTGACCAGAGTATAATAGTTGAAGGAGTACTCTGGAGAACATAAAAATTACTGGGCTTGTTCAAATTACAGTATTAGCTTTTAAAATATTAAATATTAATATTTAAATTATAAAACAAGATAGTTAATCTCTAGTCTTTTACCCTGGACAAAGCTATGTAGATGTTTTCAAAGAATTTAGAGCTCTCAAAGAATACTATTGCCCATAGTTCTGAAAGCATGGCACAAGAAAACCATATAGGTCGTTCACTCACTTTACTTATGCTTTGAATATTAAAAATCTACCTAAACAATAGAGAAACATGTCACACTATATTTAGCCAAAGAACACAATCACCCATTCAGCAAATAAAACAAGAAATTGTATAACTGCTGTTTGAAGTATGAATTATTATAATTTTGGGAAGGCATTATGGCAATATGTACCAATGGTCCTAAAATATTTATATCCATTTTTAACTTGTTTTATAGCATTGCTATAAAACAATTTGAAATTTTCTAAAATCTTAATACATTAATATTAGGATTTTAATAATAGAATACCCTACTACTCATTAGAAACATGAAATTAAGGTCATGGTTGAGTAAACTATATTATGTGCATAGAGATAATATTACTAAGTCATTATAAGCATGTTTTTGAAATTCTCTTTAAAATTTTATTAATGTATAAAATTCATATAAAAATTCATAGGGCTTGGGGCACCTAAGTGGCTTAGTCGATTGAGTGTCTGCCTTCAGCTTGGGGCATGATCCTCAGGGTCCTGGGATCAAGCCCCATGTCAGGCTCTCTGCTCAGTGGGGAACCTGCTTCTCCCTCTCCTTCTCCCTCTGTGTTTTTTTCTCTCTCTCTCTCAAATAAATAAAATCTTTAAAATAAATTCATATCCTGGGTGAACGTTTACAAAATAAATACATATATCCATGCTCTAATCAAAGAGAAAATTACTCTCACTCCAATGAGTAAAAAGTTTAAAAACCTAGGTTCTATTTGTCCTCAGAGCAACAGCATCAACATCACATGGGAATTTGCTAGATCCTGTAATTTGAAAATATTCAGATTCCCTCCTAGACCTACCCAACTAAAAGGCTTAGAGATAATAAAGCCCAGTAATCTGTGTTTTATCAAAGCCTGTAGGTGATTCTGAGGCACACTAAAATTTAAGAACTACTAATCTAGGGAATTTACTTTTTTTTTTTTTGCATTTTACTTTAGAATGAAAAATGTGCTTATATGTATTACTTTAATGATGTAAAAATGGGCATAAAAATAATGTAAATAAATATGACAACTGATGGTAGTGGTTATTGCTGGAGAGTAAAAGGGGTGATTTTCATTTTTTTTCTATATATGTTTTTGAATCATCCAGATTTCCTGAAAAGATTGTAAAACTTTGGGTATATTATTAAGCACATTTTGGTTTATTTTATTTTATTTTTAAAAGATTTATTTATTTTACAGAGAGAGAACACATGCAGGGTAGGAGCAGAGTGAGAGTGAGAGAAAGTTAGTTAAGAGCAGACTCTGCACTGATGTGGAGCCCAGTGGGGCCCCATGTGGGGCTCCACCTCAGGACCTCAAGATCATGACTTGAACCAAAACCAAGAGTCTGACACTTCACTGACTGTGCTACCCAGGCACTGCACTTTTTTTTTTTTAAGTATGTTATCATCAGCTAAAACAGAGCGGCTTCTTATGATGGCACTGTACAGTTAAGTTGCCTGAACTATCATTTGAATTTCCATTCTGCATAGCAACGTCTACGTGTGGAGTACAAAACCCTATCCCACTATTCTTTAAATATTTGGAAGAATAAAGGTAGACCATTACCCACTGAACACACTGATGGCTGCACAGATGGAAATAAATACAGCCTTGCATGAACATAGGAGGTAATCTTGAAATTGGAAGGCAAGTTAAATCCTCAAAGATTTCAAATTTACTAAGCCTTTTTATTTTAGGGAACATGACCTTTTCTAAAAGAAGCTTTTTAATTCCATTTCTCCCTAAAAGGCTAAAATAAATAGTTCTTTAACATAGCAAAATGGATCTTCCACGAGGAGAGATTAAAAGAGCAATTCAAGAGCTGCAGAACATGGAACCTAACTCTGATGATAATGAAGGAGTTATAGCAGCTGCTGCCAGTGCCCAGCCCAGATCCATCAGTCCTTATCCCTTCAGAAAGAAGGATTTCTACACACCAGTATTTGGGTTCTCCATGCCTGATGGCTTTTCCAATAGGTTGCTCTGTTCTGAGGCTCACGGATCAGCAGTACCAAGGAATTAACATTCTGAGGAGCAGTCCTCAACCAGTGACCAATGGTGTGAGAATATAAATACCTCAACTTCCTTGGCCCTTGAATGGGGTAATTCTGAAGCACACATCTCAACAATTCTCAGAGATTTCCTGTGGGATTATGCATGTCTCACACTATGTTAACATGGATACCTCATGGGCTGCTTCCCTCTCTGTTTCACTTTTCCTGTTTCCTTGCTGGTGTTTCTTGTACTTTCCAAATAAAAGACTTGATCTTGAGCCCTTGTCTCAATGTCTACTTCTTGGGCAATTCATACAAGTAAATGTGTTAATCTGCTTAATAAAGTAGAAGATGGAGTAGGTATTATTTATAATACATTTACTAAAATGCATTTTTATAAGCCTTAGGGATTTACATCCATTGCCAAGATTGTAATTATCAACCTAAAGAAACCTTACTAACTAGCTTTTGCTTCTTGAAAAATTTAGCAGTCCTGTGTTTTCCTATGAAGATTTAAGCCATTATTAGTATTTGGGGGGATAGTAAAAATTATTTAACAATAGATATGACACAATTGCTTTAAAAGTGATTGTAATAGAAGACATTGTTATAGAAGTAGACTAACTCCTATTTGCCATACATTGATCATTTGGTGGCAGGTCTTAGGAGAGAGTCTGGAGCAATGGAGGGGTATTTGAGAGTCTCAGGCAAGTGGATATTTAACAACCAGTTTAGAAAAATTCCAGTATTTTAATAATCAGTAAAGCCCTATTAACATATTCAAAGAAAGATCTTGAATACCATATGTATGTCTTCTTTTTGTAATACAAACAATCTAGTTTCCAATAGGATGAACTTAGTTAGCATATAAAATAACTGCCAAGAGGCACTCTTTCCATGGGAATCAAATTTTCAAGGAAAACAAACATGAAGAATATGGATAATTTTAAAATATAACATAGAAATGCTTTCAATCCAGCAAAATGACTATCAACAAAGAATGAGTCCTCCTGGTGGTGTGAGTGCCACTCCTCAACATAAATGAATATAACATGCCTATTGAAATACAAAAGCCTTCTGATTGAAATGCCTCCTTATTTATACTCTGCTATAAACACACAAGGAATTCACCCTGTGTTGAGTACTGAATAGAAAGGTGAACAAAAATACCCAGTTGCTAAAAAGGTATTGTAATCTCCAAGTACCAGGAGGGAATTCAGAGGCTGGTAGTTGGTTAAGGCTGAAATATAACGTGAGTGGCCACTGTTGTCAAAATAATTTCCTACAAACTTGGGCAATTAACTAAAGCGTAAAAGATGACACTGCATGAAAAATATTGTTCCTACCACAGTTGTACAGAAAAGAAGAAAGAGGAAAAAAGAAAAAGGAAACTAGCAAGCAAACTCTGGCTTGAAAGATTCGGAATTTATAGTTTTCAACAATATTTTATGAGCCTCAAGAATACCTTCTTATCTAGAGAGAGAAAGAAAAATCAAATTGAAATGAACTCTTCCTGAACTCAAGCAAACAAATAATGAAGCAAATGATTTCTGTATTAGATCTCAACACAGCTATTTAAAGTAAAATATTTCTGCATCTGACAGAAGTATCATTTCTAAACAAGAGGTTCTTGTCCCAGTCTCTGACCATACACCCTGAGAGTTTTCTGTTTCAGCTAAAAACATGGTACTATATAATAATCACAGCAGAGCACAATTAGCAACTTATCTTTTAGGCTTTAACTATAAACCATTCTTTTAAACAAATTTTCCCCATTCAACCTCAGATATACAGTATTAGATGAATTATATCTCTGTGCTGTGACACTAACATCATTGATCCATACATGCCTTGCTTTGATTAGTTACTCAATTCATGTATTTTGAATAATATAACAAGCACCTATTAATTAACCACCTCAAAACAAAAGCTACCATACTGAGCATAACTAACACCTAATTACATGGTTCCTCCATCAGCACATCTTTTTTGGCTCTACTATGCAAGATAGTCATCATCCAAAACTCTGTGTTCATAATTTCCTGGTTTTCCTTTAAAAATTATTTGTTGTGTCTGCATTTATTAGTTTATTTTAGTTCTTTTTGAGGTTATTAAAAGGATAGCGTGCTACATATAATCTTTTAGGACTCATTTTTTACTATATTATATTGCTATGATTTTCTATGTTGTTGCTTGTTACTATAATCCATTCACTTTGATATTGTTGATAATATTCTGTTGTGTGAATATGCAGTTTATGTATCCATTCTTTCATTAATGGACATCTGAGTTGTTTTCAGTTTTTACTATTAGAAATGGTACTGAGGGGATGCCTGGGTGGCTCAGAGGTTGAGCATCTCAGGGTATGATCTCATCTCAGGGTATGATCCCCGGTATCCCAGGATCAAGTCCCATACTGGGCTCCTTGTATGGAGCCTGCTTCTCCATCTACCTATGTCTCTGCTTCTCTCTCTGTGTCTCTCATGAATAAATAAGTAAAATCTTAAAAAAAAAAAGAAATGGTACTGAGGATATTTTTGCACGTTTCCTTTGCAAAATGCAGAATTCTCTCTTCAATGGAGATTTCTCCTAACATGGAATTTGCTGAGACATGGTAAAATGAGTGTTCAACTTCAGAAGGTAATGCCCAAATTACATTCCCACCAACAATGTATAAGAAATCCCATGGAACTCTAGCCTCCTTGAAAAGTATCATTGTGTGGAAATACTGACTACTTTGGTTTCTTAGTGTGAAATACAAAATATGTGAGAATAAAATAGCCATACTAGTGAGATAGAAAAATTTGCATTTAAGATAAGCCACATTAATTTATGGACCACAAAATCATAATGTAAATATAATTATAATGTCTAAATTTTTTAGATTGTTCTCTGTCCATTTCATTTCATTTAGCCAAATAACTTATGAATATAAACTACATAAACTGTAAATTATCATACAAATGAAATAACAAACATTTAAAGAAACAAGATTTGTAAAAGTTCTCTATTTAGCAAGAGAAAATAGAGGAAAATATTAAGTGTGCAAGAAGAAATTCATAGTTTTAAAAGTACAAAAGAGTAGAAGTTTTCAGAGCCTAATTAGGATGGTGAACGGTCTATGGCTCACAATTCACCAGGTAGCCTTCCCTAACTTGTTAGTAATGCTTTTGTAAAGAGAAAGAGTTTTAAAAAATACAAATAAAAATTACTGCTAAAAACATATCATTGCCTTGTCATATTACATATAAATTGAGGCTCGCTTCAGGCTGTACTGAGTGGCCACTCATGCTATCACTGCCTGAGGATGTGTAAGGAAGGCATCCTGGCCCTCCCCACAGTCTGCTGCCTTTCAGAATACGTGGAAGCCACCGTCCCACAGCCCTTCCCCTTGCCATTACCAATGGAACTTCTCTTACTGAGTCCTGTCAGAAAGTACGACTTTTGGAAAACCATCAAGGTAAGAAGTAGGAAGTCAATGACAGCATTATACATTCTGAACATAAAGAACTCTAGGTGATTTCTGTTGACATTGCTGAATGATCAACCCACTTTTTCTTACATTTAGTGATCCCAAATATCAGAGACGTACTGATGAGGAAGGGGAAGATGCTATTTTTGACTTAGCAGGGCCACAGAAGATAAAGGCTATCTGGATCACAGAAATGATGTAGCCGTGGATTATCTTCTCAGCTGTAGGTTTAAGAAGAGAATTGGACAGAGATTCAAGTAGACAAGGAAAATACAGACATTCAGTCTGTCAACAAATGGTGATTCTGGAGAGATGACTCCTGGTTAGAAAATGAAATGAAAGAAAAAGAAAAGAAAAGAAAAACATTAATAAGGCTTGAGGGGGAAATGTCACTGAACAAGGAAAGTTAAATCACCTTGTCTCTGAAATACTCAGAAAAACTATGAAAAGTATTACAGATAATAAAACATTAGGTATTTTTTGGCAGTCTCAATTGAATTCATGAATCACAAAATGAAAAAGCAAACTGATGAAAAGCAAAACAAGAAAAACAGAATGGCATGCAAAGGGAGAGAGGTGAGATTGTGAAAGACTGCAGTTAATATTAAACATCAGATTAAAGATGCATTGGAGGGGCACCTGGGTGGCTCAGTGGTTAAGTGTCTGCCTTTGGCTCAGGTTGTGATCCGGGGTCCAGGGAGCCTGCTTCTCCCTCTGCCTATGTCTGCCTCTCTTTCTGTGTGTCTCTCATGAATAAATAAATAAAATCTTTTAAAAAAATAAAGACGCGTTAGAGGATTTAAAATGTGTCTTAATGATTGATGGTGAGGCACCCTAGAGCACAAGGGACCTACTACAAGGAAGATATTATAGTACATGGTAGTGAATGAAAAATAAGGACATAGAGAAATTAAATAATAAATAATTCCATCAATAAACTTGATAGTTTTAAAATTAAAAGTCTTAAGCTATTTCATAAAAATTAAGAAGTTATAGGTGGGAATAGTGGCAGATAGAAGATCCCAGTGAGTGAGTTTTCAAATACTAGTAGAAAAATTTGTCATTGACTGAAAGAAAGGCAATCATTAATGAAACAGGAATGTAATAAAGAACTTCCTAATTTACGAGAGGAAAAATGAAATAAACTGAAATGTAATCAAAGTGACAAGAACAAAGAAAGTTAAAAAGAGGGAAAATTAAGGGCGAATAGGAAAGTAAATGGAAGAATATTACAGCAAGAATCTTGGCCATTACATTAAATGTGAACTGACTGAATTCACTTCTGAAAGGACAGGTCTGCCAGGTAGGTCAGAATCAAAGCACAGCTATATGCTATTTACCTGAAACTACTTAAAATGAAGTAATAAAGGAAGGTTGAGTATAAAAATGGATTAAAACATGGCAAGCAAATACAAACGAAAAGAGAAAACAGAGCAGGCATGGTTAATACCACACCAGGTGATGCTTTAGATTAAAGGCATAACATAGGATAAAGAGGAACACTGTAAGGATACAAAGTCATATATGAAGGAAATATCACAGACCTTAGTGCATGCATACCATGTATCATCACACCTAAATATATAAAGCGAGTACTATCAGAAATGCAAGGTAGACTTTATGCAATTGCAGTGTAGTATAATGCAAGGTTAAATGTTATAATTAGTCAAATATCATAAATAAAAATTTTTGATTTAGTCAAATGTTTTATATAAACTATTGTACACTGAATTAGATATGTAATATAAATAAAAAATAAGGACCTAGAATAATTCATTAACATAATCAGGAACCATAGAACTTTACATCTAACAGAAAATGTATATAGTTCTTGGTTGTTCATGGAATATTTACAGAACAATCTGTACTCTGGTCAGAGAGAAAATCATAACAATTGCTCAAAAGTTGATATTTCATAGGTCTCTATGCCTGATCATAGTCCAGTGAAATTAGAAATATATAAGAAAGTTGATCTGGAAAAATCAGAAGTATATACTATTATTCATATATCATATATTTATTAAGTTTAATATAAGAAAATAGGTGGTATTTCAATTATGTAAAAAAAGAATTATTTAGTAAATGGCACAATTGGCCATCTACCTAAAAGAAAATAAAACTGTAAGTCACATAGATGTAATTTCCAGATAAATGTGTTAATGCAAAACATAAAATAATAAAATTTGTACAAGAAAGTATGAAGAGATTCTTACTTAGTTGTAAATCCAGAAAATTATAAAAGACAACATAGATACAGAGCAAAATATCAAAAGCCAAGTCAATAAATGATGTATTTTGAAAAAAATTGGTAAAGCAAATAGTCATAGGACTAATATTTAAATTTACATAAGCATTACATCTCATGTTGACAAGGAAATAAACCAATGGAATATTGTAAACAATTCACAAACAAGCAGTCTTGATGGCCAAAAATATAGAGAAGCTCAGTCACAAATAGGAAAATACAAACTAAAGGGATTAGATATCTTTTTATAGCCATCCAAGTGGCAAAACTTAAAAGACTGAGAATGTGAGAAAATAATGTAGTGGGAATATGAAGTGCTTGCACTTTCTGGAAATCAATCTAGCCGCATTTCTTAAAATTAATAATTGGCATACTTTCTGACCAGCAGTCTCATTCTTGATAATGAATCCCCTAGAAAGAAAATCCTAAAGAATATGAAGCTATTCAAAAGAGAATTCTTAAATAATGCTGGCTTATCTGTAGGGAATAATATACAGCTATTAAAAAGAATGAAGGTAAAGTATAGTAATTCATCTTTGAGGAATTTCCAGGAAGTATTTTTTAAGCAAAAAAAAAAAAAATACAGAAAAGTGTGCAATATACCTTTTTTTTTTTTTTAAAGAAAATGAACGACAACAATGGAAACCCTGTACATGGAGGAAAGTATGGAAGGATGCATTCCAGGTGTTAAGATGTGTTATTGGATGGAGGCAGGGGCTGATGGATTAAACGCTTGAACCTTCCTTCTTTCATAGCTGGTGAACATAACAGAATAATGGATCAGTGATCCGGTTCAATCACATTTTTTTGACTGTCAAAATGTAGGTAATACACCTGCATACATTTAAAACAGACTACTCAAAACCAGTCACAGAGTTTCATTTATAAAACAGAGTATTTCATCCTCATGAGAAGATATTTCTTAAAAGACATAAGGATTTACTTTCAAAAGTCCTAGCACACCCTCTATTGGTCTGGAAAATTAAGTGGGGCAGGGAGTTTTTTGTTCTAGAGACTAAAAGTCCTGCAATTCTTTATTGTTTACTCTTTTTTTCCCTCCCTCTGCCTCCTTGTCCTTTACTCTCCCCCAGGATGAAATTAATGGTCAGCTGCACCTGTCCATCTCACCCACTTGGTTAATTTAGAATTAAAATTCACTGATTCAGCAACACTGTGACTCCTGCAGTTCTAAAATGATAGCAATAATTCCAATTAAAAATCGAACTATTCCTGGATGTATTATCTAACCCATAAACCCCTTTTAGAAAGATAATTAATGCTTCTTCTTGTCTCTGAGTTTTCAGTATCTCTGTGTTAATAATAGCTTTGGTTTTAATCATTTATTCCTATTAAAGAGCAAAAATAGGCAGAAGGAAGAAAAAAATTATGTTATTTGTATCTCTACAGTGAAATTGCTTGGAAAACTATCAAAGTTCCTTTAGACTATTTGGATTAGGGAGGGTAGGTTTTCTGGGAAATGAATGTGAATCAACAGATAAAGTTGGGAAATTCACTATGAATGTTTTTTTTTACATTAGTCCAGTGAATTGAGGATATGTATTTGTAGATATGCCTGCAAATCCTTACGTATTTGTAAGAATTTGAAAATGCATATGCTTCAAGTATACAAATCTCCAGAATGAGAACAAACTGACATTTTTTAGTAGCTCACAGCAGTACTAGGATCCCTTGAGTCAACATACCACTCAACAAAGTAGATCTTTATTTATAAGTATAGTCAGACAATAAATAGTATCTCAAGCTTCTTACAAAGGAAACAGGCTCCTCATGCTTCAAATATATTTACACCTAAGAATTAGGCTGTCCTTATTCGGGAAAGATTCTCGGTTCCCTTCTTGAAGGTAATTATTTTTATCCAGACTGAAACCAATTAATCAACAAGCTAGTTTTCTCTTTTCATATTTACTAATAAATCTTTGTCTATTTTTATATTGTTAATGATTTGTGTTATTTAGGATTATTTCTATCTCTTGTAAGGAACTATGGTTAGAGTTTATTTTATTATTCCATTAACTCTTTGTCTTTTATTATGGAATTTTAAGCTATTTATTCTTATAGTGCCTGATATGCCTAATCTTAACTATGAAATTTTGTTTCTTGATTAAAGTTTTACTATTCCTTCAAGTTTTCTTTATATTTTATCTTTTGTTACGTGGACTGTAGTTTCTGTTTGTTTTTAGAGATTTGCATTTTATTTAAGGATTTTGAAATGAGCATACTCTTGGTTTTTTAGAACTTCTGTGGGACACTATAAGTTCCTTAGAAGTATGCATTTCTTGTTGTAGCTGTTCTCAAGTTAACTATGAAACATTCTTTTGATTCTGCCAATATAAACCTAGGTATTTAGGAAATATTTATATTCCCTTATAATAGTCTTTTATTCCTTTTATTATTATAATCTGGAATTTTTAGCATTTACAAGGACTACTTTTGGTATTCAACCTAATTTTACTTCTAACTGATTTAAGTGTCATTTCAAAATTATTTCTCCAGGACTCTGAATTTTTACTTTGATCTTCTATCGTTTGGCTACAGTGTGTTTTAGAGTAATTTTCCTGGAAAATTTCCTGAAAGAATGTCTGCCTTCTGTCTCTATCCCTAAAACTTCTGGGTATCGATTTCTTGTGGCACAATCCTTCTCTCCTAGCCCTGTGGCTCTAGAGTTCTACTTTCCCTTGATATCTCAAACTGCAGGGAAATATATAACTGATCTGGTTTTTGTTCCCTTGTAGGAACTTTTCTAGATGTTTTTACTACAAGATTTGATTTTCCTCATAATTGAAAAGGAAAAATCATAATGTGTGTTGAAGCATTATTCTCTTTTTCCATTCTTTCCAGCTATATTATGAGCATTTCTGCATGTATATTTTAGGTCTCTTTATTTAGAAATATTTTTCTTTCATTATATCTATTATTATTTCTTTTTTTTCTTATTTCTCCTACTTCCAGTTGTTTTAAACATTCCTAAAGAATACAAAGTACACAAAAATAGACAAATAGGGGGATATTCAGTTTGATCACAGAAGTTCATTTAGAATAATTTAATGCACAAATCCTGTTGTCAATATTAATATTTGTTTCATTCCCAGAACTGGTAGCCTAACTGCCACAGTATTAATATGTTCACTGTCTACATTCTTTCTGTCTAGACTCCAGGTTTGAGCTCAAGCCCTTACTGGCTATTAACTAGCTTACATGGATGGTTTCTCCCCGGAAGCCCATGAATGCTCTCCGTATCTGGTGTCCAGACTTTGGTCAGATCTATAAACAACTACTCTTTCTTTGTTTTGGACTTTAACTCAAGGTTAAGGATAGACCTTAACTCTAGTTCCAATATATCTTCATTATTTTGTCATATTCTTAAACTCTTTCTTATAAAATTAATGCCCCCCAAACTCACTTCCATAGAAGAAAGGATCATACACAAAATATCTACATAATTTAGAAGATCACTAATTCGTTATAAACTATGGAAAAAAAAACATGAGTAAACACAGAAAATACAGACATAAGATTGCCATAGGTCTTGTTTCTTTAGTCTGATTGAATACCAGGTTGTAAACTGTAAGTATAATGATATTTTTATAGGTGAAAGGTCAAAAAAATACATAAAACCTTTCCAACTTTGTCTACCTTTCTTGTAATCATGAAGTGATAAAAGTTGAAGCTATATTGACAATCATATCTCTTTCTTCAGACAACAAAAGAGTACCTGCAAGCTTTGGAACTGGATGAAGTACACCTTGCTCAATATCCTACCCTTAATCCGCAGGCAATTCCATCAAAGCTCCAGGAGCTGTGGTGAGATACCAAGTAATACCATGTATTCATTGCTATAGTGCCCCATTTCAACCATGCTATACCTAAAAACTTCAACCATGCTATACCTGAAAACAACAGTCAGCCTATTCTAGGGATTTTGTTTCCCCAAATACTCACCTTCACCTCCAAGTTGCTAATTTTGTAAACTCCTCAGGGATGGGCATATTGTTTTCAGTATCTTCAATATAGCATTTGTTCAATAATAAGCAAATTATGAAAAAGAAAAAGAAAGGGAAGGAAAGGGAAGGGAAGGAGAAAGAAGAAAGGGAAAAGGAAAAGGAAAAGGAGGGGAGAGGAGAAAGAAAAGAAGAAACAGATGTTGATCCAGATTCATATCCATCTTCATTCTATACCCATCTTCATTATATCAAAAGTGAAATCCTTGGGTGAATTAAAGTTGAAACTATAGTGCAAAGTTCTTCTCACAAACATGTCTATAGCAGGTGCATAGTCTCTTTTTGTAACTTTGCTTGGTTCCCTGGAGAAATTTCTCTCAAGAAACATACCTCTCTCAGATATATGAATAGACCTGGCTCCTCTTTCCTGAGCCAAGTAGAGGAGGCCCTGACGATTCTGGTTGCTGTCATCACCCTCAAGACAATTGCTGTTCTATTTTAACCTCAGTCCTTCCAAGCACTTTGGAATCGGAGATAACCACAGAGTTCCCTCATGTATTGAAGACTGCCCAAATTCTTTCCCTTTTGTTCTTACTCCTTGGCTGACTGAGAACACTGTATCCAGCCTGTCTCCCTGTTTCCCCCACGAGATTTGAGATGACTTGTCAAAGAAAAACAACAGTGAAGAGAATAATTAATGATCCTTTGATGCCTGCCAGCTCTGAAGAGGTACTTACCTGTGGGCTTTCAAGTGTTCCATAATTACTTGACAGTACCAACTGCTTGCTCATCTTGCCAAGTTTCCACATTTCCTTCAGATTACTATAGATGGCGTAAATACCTGCTAGGTTCCCACTGCACTATAGTTCAATCTATTCAGGTAATTCTTCTCCATTAAAATGATCATAATGCAAGGACAGTATGCTTCAGAAATATGTAATTATGGTGGTATTTCAAATACTTTCTCTGAGAGGTTTAAGATAACCATAGACATCCTGTGAGATGTTTTTCTTTCTTCCACTTCAACACATAAAGAAATTAAGAAGACTTCTCTCTTGAACAGACTTCAGCTTTTCTTTCCAATAAATTCAGAACTCTTTCATCTCATTTTGCTAAAGGCTGGGTCACTGAGGAGGAAATAAGTTAGTCAGTTTTGTACTAAACTTGGCTACTACTTTCTGAAAGATGAATAATACAAAAATACGTAAGAAAATAAATGCGGGCTCCATGGGGATAAGTATGAATAGGCATAAAATATGTATGTCAAGGCCTTCTTGATTTCTTAGGAGTCCTTGATATGCCCTATGCTTCACTCTAGCCCTGACTTATAAGCACAGGTTAACATCAACAGAATGAGAGGTAAAGTATAGGATGGGGAGGCAGATCAAAAGAATAGAATTTCTAATCTCAAGTAATTACTATTTATTTGGGCAACGTAAAAGGCCATTCAAAGAAAATCACTATGAAATTTTGTTTCATTTTATTTGAAAAAAAGATAGATTTCTTCCATAAACCTAATCATTTTCTCAGCTTTCCTATCAAAAGACAGAGCAAAAAGTTTGTATAAGAAAAAGGCATATTTTCCAAGATTAGTTGAAGCCAGGGAAGGTGGTGCAGTAGAAAATGCACTAACATGGACTTCAATAAACCACTTCAAATTTGGCTGTGGGTGACAGACAAGGTCCTGGTTAAGTCACAAGTGTTCTAGGAAGTTGGACTAGATAAACAAGAGGTGTATGAGCCTCACTGGAGCCATGGGCTCTCCAAGAGACTGAAAAAAGTTATAGGTCATTTCCCTCTACCCCGTCAAAGCCACACAGACCTGCAATTAAACTTTCTATATTCAAGGATCACTGGCCTCTTGGATCTCTGAGTGCTCCATGAGCACCTACCCTCAGTAAGCATAAGGTCATTCCAGATCTCAATGTTATTTTACATTTTTTAACATCTTGAGTCATTTTATTTTATTTTTTTAAGAATTTTATTTATTTATTAATGAGAGACAGAGAGAGAGAGAGAGAGGCAGAGACACAGGCAGAGGGAGAAGCAGGCTCCATGCAGGGAACCTGATGTGGGACTAGATCCCGGGACTCCAGGATCATGCCCTGGGCTGAAGGCAGCACTAAATCACTGAGCCACCTGGGCTGCCCATCTTAAGTCATTTTAAAGTCTAACAAGGAAAGTTACCTCTACATTATGTTTGCTTGCTGAATGGGTCAGTTGTTTCCCTCTGCTCTTGGATGCAGAATAAGCAGAAATATTATGCTTATAGATGCAGAATAAGATGACATCCCCAGCCCTAAATAGTATTATTGCAAAGTTTGCTACCTTAAAAAAAAAAAAAAAAAGGCTGATTGTAAGGAGTATAGTTCAATGCAGCACTTCCCCTCTCTGGGAAATGTGCTTTACAAAGCAAGTCCTTTGGAAGTGACACTAGATCACAATATGTATGAAGACAGTACTGCCCATCAGAAGACACTACCTATAGGTCTACAGCTGTGTCAAATAAGCTGGACCGGGAGAATGATGATGGCCAACAGCCCTTACAAATCACTAAACCTTAGCACCTGCTGATAATTGGCACTTACTTCTTGTTGGAAAAATCTATGACCAGGGTGGGTGTTATAAGATGCATCTGCCTTCCATCCCCTCTCACTTCCAAACGATATTATTGTTTATAAGTAGATTAATGAAGTGATAGAATTCAGTTTCCTCTGACCCCAGAAGTGTCCAAGTTTCTAAGTGTCTGAAACTGATATTTTTCTTTTTCCAAATCCTTCTGTTCATCGATAATTCATTTTTGCCCTTCTGAGACACTGATGAAATTCTAAGCTGCATGCAAATTCTGCGTATACACTTGGAAAATGTGCATTTCTTGAGAGCAGAAACTAGATTCCAAATGACAAATAGTTTCCTCTCTATGTCAACTTCTATTGATTGGATTGAGTGAGGTGACCAGAGCACAGAGTTAGGAGGATTAAAACAGTTTCAAGGATGGAATTTTGTAAACAGGTAATACCTGTCCAAGTGCAGAAGGTCTTTTATGGAGCCTAAAATGCACCAGCCTTTTTTCAGAACCTTTGGCAGAGCCACTGCTCACCCATAGCACATGAGCATTACAGAAAGCAATAGTAGTTGAGCAAATGGATGATGGATAATGCAAGGAAGGTAAAACAACATACCTAATATCTCCATTAAAATCTCTATTTCTTTGCCCAATTACATTTAAGAAAATGCAGAATATTTTGTCTATTATTTTTAAATATATTATCTATGTATTTCAATATACCTAGAACATTTGTAGAATACACAAAAAACACTTACTGATTATTGCTTGGGAGTGAGGACACAACCTCACTACTCCACAGTGGGTGGAAGTCTTTTGTTAGGAACATAATTTCTGTAGGAGGAGCCTCACCACCTACATACTGCTTTGATAGAATATGAATTCTGAGAGAGTTAACGCTGATATCAAATGTAATCCCTAGACTTTGACCTCCTTGGCAAGAGGGGTATTTTTGACATTTTAGGACCCTACCCACTTTCCAAACTAAAATACTCAGTGTAAGTTTGTTGAATGAATGAATGAATGAGTGAATCAAGCAATCAATTAACCAATCAGTGAAAATACCTTAGACATGGTTCCTAAATTATAACTATGGGCCACCTCAATCCAAATTTCTTTCTTGCTTCATGGCAATCAGGTAGACCAGAATTCATATTTTGTCTCCAGGCTTTGGGACAAATTCCTAAATTTTTTGAGTTTCAATTTCTCTATAGTGAAATAGGGATGAACTCCCTTTTGCACAGTTGTTGAGATTGCATAGAACAATATCCTCAGAGCACCTCCCTAGCTCAGAGCCTGGTGAAATGCAGGTACCACTATTGTTAATTTCCTATAAGTGCCATTTGATTCTTTCAAGGCTTCCTTTTTTCCCTCTCTTTATTTAAATGCTGTGATAGGAATTTAACAACAATGAAATTCTGCTAAATGTTATTATTCAGCTCCTGCTGGGTGATAAACTGTCCCAGACTTGGATTGTACTCCCTTTGAGCACTTACAGAAGTGGATGACAATAATTTAAAAGACAACACAGCTGAGCTGATTAATCATTTAGTGCCCTACACTGAATCACATGTTTCCATGGCTTCCCTAAGGTGCTTGTATATTTCCTAATACCCTTCGTGTGACACTTAATAATACAACACCATGTTTGCCCTTCAAAAGGAAATCTCATTCAATTATCGCATTTTGAGAGGGACAAAAATAAGAAAGTGAGGTTTTGAGAGTGAATGCTGTCCTCATATATATAAAGATCTAGTTTCCTATAATCCCTTATTCTTTTGAACACAACATAAACCCTAAGTGACTTTTAGCTCCCATAAAAGCATTTCTTTTTTACTTTAAAATATCACCCACATCATATTTTCTAGAATGACAGTCTTTTTCTGTCTTTACATGTTAACTGTTTTTTTTCTAAGTTTCTCAAATTTTTAAAAGAAATACTGAGAAAAATGGCAACCTTTGGTCTAATCATACCCATGTTGAGCCAAATATTGGATACCTTCTTAAGTTGTTTTAAAGTCTGAAGTCTAGACAGACATTTCAGTGATTAAGTAAACCATTCAATCAATTCTGTTTAAATAAATTAGATATGACTAACCCATTCTGATATCCCTAACTCAGCTTACTCCTTGTCCAAACATGGTAGGCACTAATAAATATTTATTGATTTGAGTTGTTCTTTGAAGTAAAGTGTACTTAGGCTGAAACTAGAGCAAGTGATTTTGATAATGCATGTGAATTGCCTAATAGCTCCTATTAAATCCTTTTCCAACTCATGTGCACCTTTCTCTGATTAGTGAGTTTCATTTATTCCTGTTATATTATTGAGCTTGGATTTAGATGCAGATTGGCAAATTGCTTTCCCAATATCTATGATCTATTTTGTGTTAATAACTACTCATGGGACCTTAAGTCATTTCCCTTTTGCCGTTGTTCTAAGCACCCTTCCACAGTGAACCAGTTTAACATATTATTTATAAATGACTTTAGAAAAAAAAAATCCACACAAAGAAGAAATACTATGGATGCCAATGAGTGAATGCTTCATACCAGCAGGTGTGATTCATTAATAAGTGAGTTCACTTTGAAAGGGAGATCATTAATGTTTTCACTCCTATGAGACAATAACTCTATAAGAATTAGATTTGATCAAATAATGATTAGATGAGCTGTAGGAGGATTCAGATTAACTGTGAAATTATTACTTCTGGGAATCTGATTTAGCACTTTTTAATTTTTAAATATGAGAGTATGATATCTAGGAGATCAATAAGTCTAAGGAAAGAATAAGATTAAGATAACACTCAGTGTGTTCTTCTGTTAGCAAGGAAGAAGGTTTCTTATACACAACCATAATTATACAATTACTCGTTTATCAAAATAGCCACATGTTGGATTATTTCTCTTGACCCTTTATATTTGGAATTCTAGTAAAGCCACCATGAGCACCAAGAGGGATATATTTCCATTACATAATCAACATTTAGTCATTGTAAACAAGACAAAATGTAAAAGGTTTTTTCTGTGTGACATAAATATAGAATTGCTATCCAAAAACTGAAGTTAGAGTTGGCTTTACGAAATTCAGTTCCAAAGGCAGGAAAATGTATAGTTGATGTACATGAAACTCAGATTAATTTTCTTACTTTCTCTTTCTGAAGAATTACAAAGAATAGCACATGCATCCTTATAGTATTCTCTGATAACTTTATGATCACATATAAACAATCAGTGTATCACTGAGACCCAGAATCCTATAATGCTCCGATAGCACTGCACTTAGATCCTGGCAACTGGAGCATTGCCCAGGGCCCCACATTTAAGGACCCCTCAGTACCTGGGGTCATCCAAGGCCAGCAGCGCCACCCAGGTGGGGTGCCCCAAGCCTGGACAAAGACCCACATGGTCCTCAGTCCTGATTTCTAGGATGCTGAGTGCTCTCCAAGAGCACCTCCATGCTTACCTCCATATATGCGCTGACCAGATGACCTATGATGTTCATGTCTATGGAGTCATCCTTGTGGCAGGCCCAGATTTCAGGGGATGCCAGAGCAAGCAACCAGATCACTCTGTTTCTCTGGCATTGTATTTTTTCACAGGATCATGAGATTGACCCTCAGAACGGTGCTGACATGCTGATTTGAGGGAATCTCAACCATTTCAGACTTAAGATAAGACTTGAGCTATGGATATAGGCTCATGTGTGACTCTGGCCATCCATATTTGGAATTCAGCATTGCCTCTGGTCTTCCACACCTGGGGATATAATGTGGTGCCAGGCATTCCTGGGTGCTCCCTGCTCCCAGGGCAGCCGCACCCCATTCACAGCCTCCACACCAAACTTCAGGCTCTCCTGTGGATAGATGCACTATTTCCTCCCAGGGCTCTTGAGGCTATTGTTCCACATACCAATAGACATTGCCAATCTATGTCCTCTCTTGTCTCTGATCCATGTGGTTGTTGCATTTCTCTAGAAACTGTCCTAAGTGGTGCTAGTGAAGGGATGGACATTTCTTGCACAAATATAGGAGTCCTTCTTTTCTATCCATTATTTTATATCTTCATCAATAAATCACTACACCTCATGAATGCCCATAATACACACATTTAATACTGCATGTTTTAGGTGGAACTCTCAATAGGCAGGGACCTGGCCAAAAAAAAAAAAAAAAAATTGTGCCCAAGGCCTCACATGCCCTAGCAGTGGCCATGAGGTCCTAAATTTGGAAAAGATTTTTATCTATATCTTTATGCAATGCAAAAACTGTTAGCCAGTGTTTGTCAAGTCTCATCAGTGTCAAGTACACTGAGAGGAAACTTATCATAATCTCATAAATCAAGTAGTTATATTTGGGGTCAGTGTCTTAGTCAGCTGGGCCTGCTTTGACAAAATACCATAGACTGGGTGGCTTAAACAACAGACATTCATTTCTCACAGTTCTAGGGGCTGGGAAATCTGAGATAACGGTGCCAGCATGGTGGGGTTCTGGTGAGAATTCTCTTCCTGCCTTGCAGATGGCTCTCTTCTTTCTGTATGCTCACATGATTAGGGGAAGGGGACAGGGACAAAGAGATGGCATGTGTGGGAGCAATCTCTCTGGCCTCTTCTTATAAGAACCCTGATCCTGTGATGAGGGCCTTATTTTTATGAACTCATCTAAACTTAATTAGTTCCCAAAGGCTCCATCTCTAATTACCATCATGTCAGGAATTAGGGCTTCAGCATATAAATGTGGGGAGAGGGTTTAGAATTAAGTCCACAAAAGTCGGTTTTCAGTTATGAGAACTTTGTTCCTAACATTAAACCAGAACCTATCTTTGCATCACATCCTTATATTGGGGAAGAACAATCTTCCTCTAGCCTCTTAATAGAAGTTTCCAAGGGCTTGCAAATTAAACGAACAAAGAGATCAGGCACATGATTTTTATCAGTACTTTTGTGCACAGGAGTTCACAGAAAAAAGTTGAAACTCAAAGAAGCAGTTGAACTTGGGGGGCATAAGGATCCTCTTAACAAAGGAAAGGGAGTTTGGACTTTAAGGGATGATAAACTGTGGAGAAATGACCAGGAAATAGTAGGGAGTTAACAACGAGAAGGGTGTTCGAGTAAGGTCTCTTAATGCAAACTCAGCTGGCTATTGGCTTCTATGCTAAGAGTCTCTCTTTCCCTTCTGGTATGGGTGAGGGTATGGAGTATCTTCCTCAAAGGGAGTTTTGTGTCCTGCTTTAAAGCCGATAAGGATAGAGAACTCTTCCTACATCTGTTGATTTTCATTTGCCTTCAGGTCAAAATAATCCTCATGCCAAAGTATCATATTTTAAGGTGGCTTATTCTGGTCCCCTTCACCTACCACGGTGGCCCCAGCTCTCCCTGCAGGCACAGCTCAGGCTCACAGCTACCTGAGACTTTTTTAAAAAGTTAGATGACTAGATTCATGCCTCAGGGATTTGGTTTGATTTGGTCTGAGTGGAACCAGAGGCGGATCTGTTTAGAAAGTTCTACTGGTGATCCTAATGTGCAGCGAAGCTCCAGCAATTCTGCATAAGAAGATCACAGTAGATGTATAGTAGATCATCTGAGGAACTTTAAAAAACACATCAATGCTGAGGACCTACCAAAAACTAATTAAATCGGAATTTCAAGAGATGAGGCCACCAGATTGGTCATTGGGAATTTTATAAAATCTCAGACATCTCTCATCTGCAGTGAATGTTGAGAACTACCATTCTAGAGCAGTTTCAGCTGGTGCTTTTACCTCTACAATCTCTTTCATCCGAATTGACAGATTCCTTTAAAACGGTAGACACAAACCTAATCAAAAATCCCATTAAATGCCAACGTTTGTTAGACTTGACCTATGAAATGTCATAGTTCTTGTATTGTTCAACCATAAATTCCAATGGATCTTAATTGTGTTGGTTCACTATTTGAGTGGACCTGCCCACAATCCCCTGAAAAGCAGAGTCTTCTTAATTTCATTGTCTCATGTATCCCTACACAGACCCCATAGGGGTCCGGAGATGCCTTCAGAACTGTGCCACAGGGAGATTTAGGATTATGCCAGGCAAGTTTCTGCAGCCCCTTCCCTGCCTGCCTTTACAAAGCAGGACCAGAACTGTAAAATCACCCTCCAGGAGTTGGGAGGCAAACCGGCCTGGCTGCTAAGTGGAAAATGGGAGCTGGCCGACTTAGAAGAAACACAACCAAATCTCAGGCTGGTGTTTATCCAATCGATAAATGCCAAGGCTCTTGAATAACTGTTGTTTAAATTCATTTCTCAGTGGCAGAACAAAAGGAGCGTAATGAAAGCAACGTCGTTAGAGAATCATTAGAGTCAGTAAGGAGAGAGCAGGCTATAAGATCATCACTCTCAGGGAGACAACATCCAGACCATCTTTTGGTTCACAATAATATAAGTAGGCAGTGCAGTGGGTAGGCAGGGCCATCTGTTTGTCTGTAGAAAGATTACGTAGAGGAGGACAATCAATAGCTTCATGGCAGAAAATCTCCCTGGTTTGTGCAACCCTTATTGCTGATTCTTTTGTCACTGATTTGGGTTTTGGTAATAGGAATCTTATCCAGTGCCTTTCAGTGTTAGCATTTTAGGAGCAGTTAAGCCAAGCAGAAAGGCCACAGATCAAGCCTATTATCTGTTGGCAAAGGCTCCATTGAACCCTAATGAGCAAAGGAATCTAGCAAACAAAGAATCCTTAGTGCTTTGCTCAAATGAATCCTCTACCAGAGGCCAAGGGAGTCATTTTGATGATCTGAAAAGGCAGTGATTAGAAGGTGCATCTATTATGAACCAGAAAGAAAAAGAAAGGAAGAAGGAGCAGAAGGGAATAAGAATGAAAAAAAATGTAGAAAAGAGTAAAGGATGAAACTTCAAACTTCTCCGCCTGCACTGTTTACTCAAGAGTCTATTGGCAAAAATTTGAAAGATAGCCTAGAAACGTACTGTGGAGTGGCCCACGGTGTCCTCATCTGCACGAATGCAGATTTGCTATTCATCTTCTCTAAGGAAGAGATGAGCGAGTGAGCATTCGTTTTCAACTAGACTTCACAGCACTCTTGACAAGTGAGAGAAGGAAGGGAACGTTCGACTTTGTCGTACAAATGGTTATCTTTTGATGCCTGTAACTTCTAGAAATCAAATGATCTTTTCTCTAAAATTGGAAGCATTCTCCCCCTCCACACACACACCTTTTTTTGTTTGTTTGAATTTGTAATCTCTGTTTTGGCTTTGCCCTATTTCCTCCTCCAACCCCAGGGACCACGACTGGGACTGTTTGATGACATGTGTGTTTTCACTTTTGGAGTCAGGCTGCAGATAAAAACTGGGTGTTGTGATATTCCAAAATGATGAAGTAAAAGGCATTTAACCACTGAAATTCACTGAAGCCAATGTATGCATAATTCACTTCAACCTGGAGAAATGGAAGCTGACCATCATCGCCAGGAGATATTTGTCCATGCAGACACAGGTAAAAAAACAAACACAAACCAGCAAAATAAACAACTACAGAAATAATCATCCACACCATCTACAGAGAGCTTACCATATGCCAGGGAAAAGACAAGCTTATTTAATATCCGCAGATATCCTGAAGGATAAAGCTATTTTTATCATTTTACAAGTGACAGAACTGAAGCTAAGAGAACTGAGGTGTTTGCTAAAAGTCACACAGCTACCAAGCCCAGTAGTACCCTGGATAAGGCTTGCTGGTGGTAAGCTCCACTCCTGTAGTGCCTTCTCTCTTTGTTGCCAGGGTTTTTGCTTGATCACTCACTCTCTTCGCCTTCCTACAGAGATGGCCTCCCAAACCTGTCCCTTCTGAAAGGCTGAGAAAAGGTCTGCCTATTGCTCCCAGGTTATGAAAAACTGAGGACTTCACTTAGACAAAAAAAAAAAAAAAAAAAAAGAAAAGAAAGAAAGAAATCTTATTCAGTTGAAATGTCTGGTTCCTTCTCATCTGATCCATTTATTTATTTTTATTTTTTGAGACTGTATTAATTTATTCATTATAGATACAGAGAGAGAGAGGCAGAGACATAGGTAGAGGGAGAAGCAGGCTCCCTGCGGGGAGCCCCATGAGGGACTGGATCCCAGGACTCCTGGACCATGTCCTGAGCTGAAGGCAGATGCTCAACCACTGAGCCACCCAGGCATCCCTCATCTTATCCATTTAAAATAACTTCCTATAAAGATCTATGGAAAGAAAAGGGCAATGAGGTAAAATGGCATGGTTATCTTAGAGCTAGCTTCACCATTCTTCTCAAGGGTTCTACGAAAGCCACGGCAAACTCACTTCTGCTTCAAGATCTGACCACATTGGTACAGCCTGGAAAAAGGACCACACTCAGAAATGTGAGTCTCATGTAGCCTTCCTCAGGAAAATCATACATTAAGCAAACTTAAATGTCTGATCAGATGTTAGCAAGCAAGGAGTTTCACATTGCTGGACCTGTGACGTAGGCAAAATCTTTGGTTCCTCTTTGATTTTACTCACTACTAGGGTTGCCAGATTAAGCAAACAGAAATACAGAATAGACAGTTGAATCTGAATTTTGGAAAAACGATGAATCATTTTCTAGTATAGATAAGCTTAGATTTCAGATAAATAATACATAATTTTTTGTATGAATGCTTTTAATCTGTGTTGCCTGTGCAATATTTGGGGCATTCTTTGACTAAAAAATCATATTAAGAAATTATATATTGTTTCTCTCAAATTTAAATTGAACTGGACATCCTATATTTTACCTGGCAGCTATAGGGCTCAGTGTGAGGAGTCTACACATGATTATGGAACTGTTGGGCAGGCAGGGAGGACATTTGGGAAGTGACACGGGTACAGGTGCATCCTGCCCTGTGGTTACACCAGAGCTGCAATTATAACTATGATGGGGTAGAAAATGACCTGGCTCAGCCCCAGAAAGCTCATTTGCATTGTGGCTTTGACCTCCCTTGCAAGGGATGGCTGCCATGACAATTCTGCTAAGGACTATACAGGGCTAAAATCTCCCCTTCCTGTTCTGTAGAAGACCCTCAGATGACTGGAGGCAACCTCAGCCAAAGACTACCTTAGCTATGTCCCCAAACTCATACAAGCATAGAAGAAAAACAAACCTAACAACCCCTACCTCCTAATCCCTGATGCAGTTGCCTTCCCTGGCCTGCCGATTCTCCCACCTTGAGAGCATATTCCCACTTTAATAAAACCAGGCTGTGTGACTCACTGTACTTCTGTCCTTGAATTCTTTCTCATGATGAGCACTAGAACCTTCCAGTAAGAGAATCTGGAATGAGCTACTTGTGTAAATAGACTTTTATTTGCCTTTAAACGAAAAAATAAAATTAAAACACACAGTACTAGGAACATCTTTTTTCTACAATCTATTCTGAATGCCATGTGAGAACACTGGAAGGCCTATCAACTGGTTTTGCATTTTCTTTGTAATTATATTGTGATTTCTTTGTCATTTGATAGGAATTTCATTGTATAAATTTTGGGGGAATATTCTTTAGATACATATTCATTCATTCATTCTCTCAACACACATTTATTGAGTCCTAACAACATGCAAGGCCTTTAAGTGGTAGGATAGGGACTCCAGCATGAATATGAGCCAAGGATTACCTTTAAGAAACCTATTGTTCAACCAAAAAATAAAATACAAAACCAAAATCATACTATAGGCAGTATTTAAAAACAAAAACAAAAACACTTCTATTCAAAGAATGTAAGTGCCTTAGAATTCAGGGAGGAATGCATCACTTTTGCCTGAAGTTAGAGGCAGAAGCTGGTTGGCACAAATGGACCTCCTACCCATGTTGAAAAAGGAGACAAGTTACCATCAGAAACCAGTTCTTACAATCTGGCCACTTTAGCACTTACTCACTTTTGCTGCCTAATATTTCACATGAATGGCAAATTGGTACATTAATATTTTGAATATAAAATTATTTTTAAGATACAGAATGGCCAGGGCCTTCAGTGACCATCGGGTGGTCCTTCTTTGTTTTGCCTGGGTGGTTTGATTTTTAATGTCAAAGTAGTTAGCCTTAAGTACACATTAGTAAGCTTCATCATGTTCCATCATTTTGCCACAATCAATGAAAACTGTTTTTATAGTTGGGCGTTAACTCTATACCATTGTTTCTGCCTCACCTAGGAAAGCCTACTTATTTTCTCAAGACCTGTTTCTTGTTTTGTTGGTTTTTTATCCATGGAATGTAATATATATATCTTATGTTTCCTATCTTCCTACCAGGAATAATAATGAATGCAGTGTCTGAAAGATGCTTCACTGACCCTGGGGATTCTCAAATACTGAGGGCCCAGCCCAGCCCAGCTGCTACGCATTCCTCAGACTAGTGCTAGTTATGAGGGGCTGTGGGCCAGACATTTTGACTCAAATGAAAGTGCCTTTCCCAATGCACAAAACTGCTGTTGTCTGCACTTTTGCTATGGGTCTTGAAGCTTTGGCTCCTCTTGCTTATTGGGTTTACAGTGTGTGAACCAGGGCTGCAGAGAGAAATTGCTGCTGTTCTCATTACCGTGTGTGTGGATTTGGGCTCCAGCTGAAGTCTTTGGTTCGTTGATTTCTGTACCAGAATCCATTTCCTTCTGCCCTCTTCAATTATTGCCACTTCTTTTTGTTTACACAGCTCTGAGAGACTCCAAAATATAGGTCATTAATTCTCTCGACATCCTTCCCTGATAGGAAAAAAAAAAAAAAGATTATTCCATGAATATCAAGAATAGACAGGCAATGTTCAAACATCTCTGTATTTATCCTTCATTTTAGCCAATCCCATCAATGCTTTAATACAAAACAAATCCCTGGACACTAAGAGCAGAGCTAACGGGCAGACTTTCACAGAAGAGAATTCAGAGAGGTCAACAACTATTTACTTCAAAATATCATTTCCCTACCAAGGTCGAGTCATCTCAGGGGTCAATGGACTTTTACCGGGAAGCCTCTAGGGGACAATTTCAGTTATTCTGTTTTCCTCCCTGTGACATTTTTCCTTATGGTCCATCAGGAATGAGTCATAGTCACATTTCACTATGAACTCAATTTCAACAAACATTTTTTTTTTTGCTTTGGTGTTATTACAGTTAAATTTTAAGTATTGTGCACGAAGCTACTGTCAGTATTTGCCTTCCAATTAATTGATAAAGCCCCTTGGAATTTCACTGTAACACATGAGGGACGTTGGAGGGAAAACCTTGTTTGGAAGGCAAGTTTCACACGGTTGCTCAGTGACAGTTGGGATTACCTTGTGTTCCAACACAATTCCAACCGAGAAATCTTTGTCATGTTTAATTGACAGTTTAGTGTTATAATTATGTATTAAGCATATTTACTCCAGCCGAGCATTAAGGTAAGTAAATACTTAGCTTTGTCCCTTGTAAGAGTTAGGAAAAAAACATGCTAAATATCCTCTTATCTACTTACAGATAGGTTGTCTGCCTGTCTTCTGGGAAAGGCATCTAAAGTGTTATGTATGGGATCAATGTCACAGCACTGTGGCTTGCCACTTGGGATCCACCAAGGCAGGTCCTTTCTCTGCTTAAGAAACAGAGCCTGATCTTGATCCTAATGACATGGGTTTAGGATTACCTAATATGTTTAAATGCTCCTCTCCTGGCCTTCCATCTTCTGCATAATCCTATCCAATTCTTATCTCCTAAGGGTGCCACTCTTGCTTACAATGAGACAGAGTGTCTGTCTTACTGGAGATGTTTGCCTGAGAATTGTGAATTCTTCCTTGTAAAAGTTTGGGTTCTTTTTTTTTTTTCTTTTTCCGACATTTATACTGTTAGAGAAAAAGAGAAGACAGAAAAGGATGACTGTGTGATTTTTCTCCCATTGTCTATCATCTCTCTATTTTTAAAACTGCACCTTTTCTCCTGGGAAAAGGGAAAGTGCCTTCTTTGCATGGTTAAGTGTGGCTATGTAGAGGTCAGCCTTGAGTAGGAAGTTATAGCTTTTATAAAGTAGATGAGAGTCCCTGCAGTGCGCCAGTTTTTAATATTGCTTTTTTTCCTCTATCAAGATAAAAAAAAAGTTTCTTTATATTTGTGAGTGAATAGGGTTGCATTCTTATTCATGGGCTCCCATCTCAAAAACCTTTCAACTATCAGCACTGGGGTAGATTTTCATCTTTTGCTGTTGCTATATGGACAAAGTAAATAAAATGAGATAATGATGCTTAAGAACTGTGTAACGTTAAAAATCATTATGGTGCAATTATTATTACTGTTATCATCACCAAAGGAAAAAAAAAACACCCCATTAAGATGATGAGATTTTTAGTGCCTGAAAACACCACCAATGGGAAAGTCTAAGCTTTTCAAGAAGGAAATAAATGTAGAGATTGAGAGATTTGTAAAAGACACTCTAAATTCCTGTCTCCTTCTCTTCATTGTCTGCTTCTCCACACACAAACATTCGGACCAGTCACTAATGCTTACCATAATCCCAGGATTTGCTCTGCTGAAGCTCATCAAAATGCAAATACTATTGAGAAGGGTGACACTTTGCAGAAACCACCATCTATCAACTCAAATTAGTTTACAATATCTGGCTAGAAGAACTGTGAGTAAATGAGGCAGAGGGACTGACCTAATTGACTAGATACTCAGGAGAAAGGATGATGGGGGATCTGCAACCTAAGACACTGGGCAGTGATTCAGATACTACTGTGGGGGCGTCTGGAGTCATAGCTAAATTCTGAGCCCAGAGTGAATAGTGAAAGGGACCAGAGGCAGGGTCAGGAGAAGAGCACCATGGGAAGTGAGTGAGTGAGTAAGTTATAAGGGACACTCACCGAAGCTTCCTTTATGCATAGGACACTCTGGCCATGTCTCTGAGTTTCCGAGGATAAGCATGAACAGGCCAGTGGCAAAATGTGGGGCCATTTCTCTCACATTTATGAGACCACCTCGATAAATCAGCTAAGGTAAATCTTTATTTCTGCAAAAGTGCACTGTTAAGAAAATATTACTGTATATCATCTGGTGATCTAACTGTTAGATCTGGGAATTAATCAGTGAGAAACAATCACCTCTGAATGTCTTTGCTGCTGACTAAATAAATGTAAGATAAAATTAGTACAAATGGGTAACAAGAAATGATTTCCATATTTTACTGACAAGTAATGTTAGGAATCATTATCCTAATGGCTTACGAACTTTCTGTATTATCAAATGACATTCTGGGATAATATTATGATCGGGAAAAGAATTTTTCATCCCTGCATGACATAAGCAAAGAGGTTCTGTACTGTTTTAAACATACACACATACACACACACATGCATGCTCGTGCACACACACACACACACACACACACATAAAGCTGAGAACAATTTCACTACCCCTCTGCCCAGAGAATCGCTGTTTTCTTTATTAGAACAAAAAGAAATTTAAGCTTACCGATGGACTACATATTCAGAAGACCCTGAAAAGCCACAGTCATCACTATAAAGTTTTTTCTTAGTAAGTTCCATTAAGGTGAGATATTTGCCTTTATGACTTAAAGAACTGTCTGTAAAAGATACTCTGAATGATGGCAGGGTAGGAGCCTGAAGAGAAGAAGAGTGAAATGATCCATTCCTCATCCAGGATAACCATCCTGCTAATAACAGGGCATAATTCCAGTGCTGTAGATGATAAGGTTATCAAATGGTAGAGTCTTTCCAAAGGAAGGGTGCAGCACTAAGGCAGAAAGTAGAACTGAGGAAAGTCAGAATAAATGTGACCCTCTGCCCTCCGTCATCAGGATAACTTCTGAATATGTGTCTCTGAGAGAGTCCTAGAGTTTATAAGTGGGGCCTTCAGCTCCTCTAAAGTCTAAGTGGAGAGAACTGAGCCAGAACCCTCTCATTTGGGGCCAGAAGTAAGCTCTGGATGGTGGTGGATCAAAATGAGTATTCTGGAGAGAGATTGGCTGGATGAGAGAAAGAGCAACACCAGCCCGAATGATTTTCAGGGAGGAGGTGTCTCAGTGGGTTAAGCATCCAACTCTTGATTTCAGCTCAGGTGACAATCTCAATGCCCTGAGATAGAGCCCATATGGGGCTCTGTGCTCAGTGCAGAGTCTGCTTGAGATCTTCTCTCTCCTCCTTCTGCCCACCCCAAATAAATAAATAAATAAAATCTTTTTACAAAGTGTCTCTTCCCCTAAATCCTGAGCCTGGGTAGGGGTGGCCTTGGCAGTAGGGGACGCTTGAGTGGAGTGGAGTGTCAACAAACATGATAATGTGGAGGCCCGTGCCCCAAGGTCCCAGTGATAGGAAATAGAGGAAATAAATGGATAAGGATGTGACCCCCAATCTAATAAGAGAACCAAAATATTTTTGTTTTAGTGGAAGCACATAACACATTGCTGAATCTTCGCAAATAGGAACTTAAAGTTTCAATAAAGAAATAGAAAACAAAGTAAGTCATTGACATAAAGGAATAGAATTATTTAATAAGCTCAATACATATAATATCCATCAAATAGAAATTAATGTTTTTATATATATCAAAGAAATATTTGTGAAAAAATGATCACATCCTGGTCTACAATGGAAACTTTAGCCAACATTTCATAACTGAGATATATTTTTTCCTGGAACATAGGATCTGATTTTTTTTAAAAAAGTTAGGAAGTTAATCATTTTTAAATGACTCAATGCATAGGAACTCATGAAAATTAGTAAAGAGTCTTGCAATTGACACTTAGAATAAAGAAGGCTCTACAAATGAGAAAGGGCTTTCCATAAGCATGTTTAAGTAGGCCCTTTCTCTTCACCTGCCTGTGAAAGCCATAGATCAGTGGGTAGTATCCTATGGGGCCTGAAAGGCTCAAAAGGTGAACACATCTTCCAAGGGAATAGCCCTTGGGTCAATTATCTCAGGGCACAAAAGCAGAAAAGCCCAGTACACTCGAGTCTGCAGGTACTCTGCATTTTTATGGCATCAGGAATGTATGGAGATGTTTGTTTCCATTCTTAATTTTTATGCGTTCTTCCTTTGAATTGTATCAGCTTTTTTTTTTTAATATATGGAACATTGCCATGCTTTAATGGTACTTTGAGGAGCCAAGATATTTGAAGCCAGACTACAGACAAAGCACTGAAAGGGAGAATGGTCCTAACTCTATGAGATCTCCTTGACTATGAAGATGAGAGAAAGCCACATGCTTACGAGTCAAGGAGCATGACACCACAGCCACATCTCCCCCCCCACCCCCCGGAAGTTTACTTCCTGGGCCTCAAATCTTGGATGTTTCATCACGGGCCTAACAGTCTGTGCTCTTGTCTAAAGCTAGACAAGAACCTTCATGGAAAATCCTTTTCCTCAATTCTTCACTTCTTCGCTTACTTTGAGTTTCTGAGGTGGCCACTGGCTCTTCTCAGGATTTCCTTGTTCCAGCCATCATTTCAAACATTGTTTCCATGGGCCCTTGCTTACCAAGCCCATTTCTTGTTTTTTCCAATGTACCAAAGTATATATGGCCACTGTAGAGATGATTCTCCACATTGTCTCTGTGCAGTGTTCAAATACAGTCACTTGCTTCCTAGCACAGTTTTCCAAGGGAAGCACTGTCCGCCCTATATGTATCACCTGAGTGGCTAAGATTGCAAGCTGGCAGAAGCCAGAGCAGCTGGACACCAGAAGGAGCTTCCCTCTATAATATGTTAAGAACAAGTCTGGTTTAATAGAATTATTTCAAAAGCAATTTTTTCTCTCATTCTTATGGAGCTCCATGTTAAGGAATAAGGTACATTCCCCTGAGAGATGCAGAGTCCTAAAAAAACTTACTGGCATTATATAGATGGTTACCAAATGTTCACATCACTGTAGCCTAGAGATTCATAGCCTTAGATGCAATTCATTAAGAACTCAAGTCAGTTTGCATATGTCAGCAAAGAAAAATATTTCATTAATATGTTCTTAGTGTCTTCTTATTTGGTGAAATCTTATTTGGCACCATGATGGTGTAGCTGTATGTTATCCAAGATATAGTGTCTATGGTTAGCTCTGATAGAGCCAAAACTGGAAGAAAAATGAGTGACTTTCCACATGAAAAATTTTGAGGATTATTTGCATTAGTTAAGGCTGGATTTGTTAAACTGCTGGAACAAACCAAAATGCATAAAGGTTCAAACCCAGTAAAAACTCATTTCTTGTTTACACAAAGCCCAAACTGGGGATTCCTAATTAGTGGGCACCTCTATTCCAGGTGATGATCCCCAGAGATGGGCATGACCTTTCAAATTGTGGCTTCCGAGGCTGGAGAAATGATGGAAAATGACCCCTTTACCAGCCAATCAGAAGAAGCAAAAGCATTGAGCATCTCTTGACGGAGGTAGCTGGGCTCTTGCCTGGTAGGGTGGCACCTGTTACTATGTTTCTATTTCATTTATTACAAGTCAGTCACATGGCAACATGTGGGAACCAGAGAAATGCAACTAAGGTAGATAGAGCTCAGGAAAGAAAGCAAGAAATGGGTTTAGCAAATATCCAGTGGCGGCAAATATCCCACTCCGGCTTTCCAAATTCATTTTGGCTACCACTTTCTTGAGAACTAAAACTAATTGTAAAAATCAGTGCAACCCACCACTAACTTGAAATGTACTCTGGAGGCAATACGGTCACACTTAAATTGCCACTAAGGTTGTACTTTATATTGAAGTATGTATTCTGAATCTTTTTCATGTATCTTTTTTTTTTTTTTTTAAAGATAGTCATACAGAGAGAGAGAGAGAGATGCAGAGACACAGGCAGAGGGAGAAGCAGGCTCCATGCACCGGGAGCCTGACGTGGGATTCGATCCCGGGTCTCCAGGATCGCGCCCTGGGCCAAAGGCAGGCGCCAAACCACTGCGCCACCCAGGGATCCCCATATATCTTTTTTTTTTAAAGATTTATTTATTGATTGATTATATATATATATATATATATATATAGAGAGAGAGAGAGAGAGAGAGAGAGAGAGACAGAGAGAGAGAGAGACAGAGAGAGAGAGAGACAGAGAGGCAGAGACACAGGCAGAGGGAGAAGCAGGCTCCATGCAGGAAGCCCGACATGGGATTCGATCCCAGGTCTCCAGGATCACACCCTGGGCTAAAGGCGGCGCTAAACCGCTGAGCCACCCGGGCTGCCCATCACGTATCTTTCTTAATTAGGTATCCTTCTCATAAGGTTTTGTCTCTCCTCTTTCTGCCCCAGGATGTGATTTTATTCTGGGCTGCGCCATCCTTCTCCCAAAGTGCACTCACTCTAAAGTTTACCCACGTGAGCTAGCTGGGACACAGGATAAGCTCCCTGCAATGTCTCCCTTAGCTAAGGGCTTTCTCTCACCAAATGCTCCACATCCTCCACTCACCAAACCAAAATTGCTGCCTGCCCTTTCAGGAACCCGGGAGAAGGTGACGGATCAGATAGCTCCCCCGTTATCCTTGCGCGATCCAGATGCTGACACCAAAACCCTATCGGAGCATCAGCACAAACGGGGGACGCGGTGAGAGCCAGCCTGGCTGCCACGAGGCACCGCTTGACGTTGGTGGGGACAAACACGGAGAGAAATCCCCCTGTGGCAGCGCGGCAGAAATTTCACATCCACCCTGAAATCACTTGCGGAGCTATTTGCACGCTGCCACAAAAGTTTCCATCAGCAGAAAGGACGGCTGGAGTGTGGGTATGAAAATGCCACTTTAAGCTGTGTTTGCTAAGACCTACAAAAGGGGAGGCTCGCAAGTCCTCCTGGCAGTTCCCGTAAGGATCTTAATGAGGCACGTTGTTTGCAAAGAAGAAAGCTAATCCAAGAAGCGGAGCTTAGATGCCCAAGTGATTGGACGGGGCTTAGAAAAACTTAGATAGTTTGGGTGTGGAATGATGTTTCCGGGGTTGCAGTGTGATGTGCACCCAGACATTCCAGGGGTAGCTACAGCCCTATGCATGGCCTTGGCAGTCTCTGCCACTGTCTGCCAGATGAGCCCGGGCACCCTGGCCCAGTCCCCTAGCTGGGCAGCCCCCAGCAAGTCAGCCGCGGAACCCTGCAACCAAGGAAAGGTGTGAAACTTCACAAGCCAGATCTCTCTACTGTCCCCTTCCATTGGTTTACTTGTGATCATTCTGCATTCTAAGCCTCTCCTTGGACTCCAGCTCGCCTTGACCTGTTGGCACAGCCCACTGCTTCATTTCCTCATCCCCAGACCATCATCATATGTACCAATTTTTCCGTCCGATCTTCTGTTTCCATTTCTTGCATAAAACCCAAACAACTATCCTACAGCCTGAGTAAAACTATGAGGAGCAACTTTTGTTACTCTGTATTTCATAATTTAAATAGCTCCCTATGTCTTTTCTCTCTAATTTCACCTCAGGGTATACTGGTCTTCCATCTTCTTTATTTTTCCTTAAGACTTAACCTGCCCTCTCACTTAGGAGGTAGCTAACTAACCTGGCAAAAAATATTTGCAAAAATGTATTCATTTGGGTTATATGTAAATGTGCCCTATTCCCTAAGGAGTGAGTCTGCATAAAATAGAGATGTTTTGAGTATAGTACTTTAACAAAGCAAGTAGGTCTAGGGGTGGGAACACCTGGCATCTGATAGATTTGTAGGGGAGATGTTTGGGGAAAGATAAAATTTCTATTGTCTTTTAACACAATAAAATGACTCTCCTCTACTTACATCTAGAGCCATCATTGTCACATTATGTGTATATTTATAGTTTGTTTCAAATAAACTAAGAATATCTATTTTTTATTAAATGTACAGACTATAAAAGTCTAGAGAGACAATATTTAATTTACTCTCTGCATGATTAAGAAATGCATGTGCACTCCTATGTGTAATGTTCTCAATTCATTTGGCTTACTCCATGGATATCAGTAGATTAAAATAGATGAATATTAACTAAATGATGAAGAAAAAAATCTGAGTGTAGAGATGAAATTAGCAAAAACTGTATCAGCATACATAAGCAATTAAAAAATAAGAGGTGAACTGTCTATAGGAATTGATAGAAGAGTCAGTAGAAAAATTCAAGGCAAGAACAGGCAGTATAGAATAGTTCTTTTTTTTTTCCAGAACAGTCCTAAGTATACAAAGGCTGTATAAAATGCTAGCTAACAACAGTGGGATCCATTTATAACAGGGATGTAGGCCAATTTGCAGTAAACTCCAATAATCAAAATGCCTTCACGCTGGCGTACAATGAAAATTGATATGCATAATAATGACTATAAGTCACTGAAAGATCCCGGATGCCTCTGAATCACTAAAAATTTGAATGTGTTCAGTATAATTTTAGGGATAAGTGCATTTATTTCTGAATAAAGAGACTTAAAAAATATTTCCTTTCACAAGGAGCCATTTCACTAAGAATCGTAAAATTTTAGAGCTAGAAATTGTCCTGTTGCAGTACCAAAGTTGAGTTGTTAATTCAGTAGAAAACACTAAACCAGAGAGCGAAAGGTTGTCAAGAAGTTTGGGAAGTTTGAGGCTGACACCGCAGAGGTAGGGGTCAAGTGGACTGGAGCCTAGGGGAGGCATACCCAGCGTGTAACTCAGAACAACATGATTTGCCAAATTCCAGATAGGGCAAAGCCATCTAGTTAAACCCATGTGGTATGAATTGACAAAAATCCATGGATAAACCATCACAGTGTGGGGATTAAAAATAAAAAGGTATTCAGTAGTCTGATGTAATATCCTAAATATATTTTTTAGAATCTACAAAGGGTGTTAGTGGTCTGGTTGTCAAAATCAGCCATGTCACATCTGCCCTCCCCCTCTCCCCATTTTACCAATGGGGAAAACTAAAGCTTTTTTTTACTAAAAGTAAAATGAATCATCCAAGGCCCACAGCAGTTGGAAGGAGCAGAGCTATGACTTACATTCACATTCTTTGTTTGCTGTGCAATATTCTCTTTTATCTGAAAAGCAATCTCTAAAGGCAGAGGAGCCTAAGTGCTCAAACCATTCAGTGATTCACTTCTTTTCCTTCCTGTACATGCAAGTAATCTGACAGTCTGGGGAGGAAACTCAAGTCAATCTAAAACTCTGCTGCCTCCTCCTTTTTTTTTTTTTTTTTTTAAATTCACTCTGTAACACAAGATGTCTCAGACTGGATGGTTTATTATCCTTGGATTAATCTCCCTTCTGAAAGGAAAAGGGGAAAGTGTTCCTCATGGGATCCTAAATAACATCAACCAACTCACCCCTCCACTCCCCTGGCTCACTCAGGCAGAGCTAGTCCTAGTTCGTTAGCCCTAAATTAATTTGAAAAACAAACAGGCATAGCTGAGTTTGTCATCCTCAATTCATTCTTAAAACTGTTATTTAGGATCTATTATGCAATGGAGTAAAAGATAAATAAGACATCATCTTGACCTCAAGGAGCTTAAAATTTGCAGATTATTCCTCCTGCAGATGAATCCAAGTAATGAAATTGTTCTAAATTACGTTTGTAAATAATCAACCTTTAAATCAGCCATACAACAATAGAAAAGTGGTTTGCTGTACTGCAGGGCATGTGGAGATGATACAGTCTTTCCGGCTTTGAATGTTTTTTCCAATTTCAGATAAGCCTTATTTTTTTTCAAAGCAAAACAGTCGATTTCCTTGATATATTTGTACTAACTCAACGTTTTACTAAATATCTCATGCATATATTTAACCATACCTTATGTCTTACATTATACAACATAGATGGTGTGTTAAAGCAAAGTGTTTTTGAACTCTTAGCTCTTTGTTAATTATGAGAATAATCCTGTGGTTTAAAATGGTTAGTGCAAATATAATTGAGCTAGACTCTCCTTGAGAATGTCCCTGTTTACCTGGTCTCAAGGTCATGATCTTCTCCCTGGCAACAGAGTCTGGATGCTCAGCTATCTTTCCCCCTTCTTAGCTAGCCACCACCACCTGGGATTTCTCCTTGTGTTCTCTATTTTTTTATTCTCTAGTTCATAATTATAAATATGGAAATTGAAAACAACTGTCTCTTCATTTGCATTTTTTCCTTAAGTGTAACCATGATTTCACCATGCCCTTTTTTCTCTGTCCAACAATTACTGTTTATTAGAAAGTGATGTGTGTATGCATCCTTGACTTTTCTTAACCTCAAAGTCATTGGAGAGATTTTTAAAAATTGTGTTTAACTTTTGGAATAATACATTCACAAGTATAAATCAACAAGTGCAAAATGGCCTAAAGTGAAGAGTCCTTCTCCCATTCTAGCTGTTCACATCCTCCTACTTCTCATTTGCTCTAGGGGTAGCTATTGTTCATCCACAGAATCATTTTGCATTAGGTGAGAAGATACAATGACATAGTCACATCCTTTCCCCTGACCCTGGCCATCATCTTTACTCTGATTTTATCATGTAAATCACCCTGTTCTGCAACTTGTTTTTGTTGGGTTCTTTTTTTTTTTTTTTTGGTGATATATATATATATATATATATATATATATATATACACACACACACACACACATATTTTTAAGTACATATTGATAGGTTGTTTCTCAAATATGTTTTTCTCTTTTTCTCAAATTCAAGTGTTTTGTGCAGGGGAATTGGAATAACTACACATTCCATGCCTGCTCACAACTATAGACAAAATAAGCTCGAGTCCTCCAGCTCCATAAAGCATAGTTCATGTATTCTTAAACACAGTACTCAATGCTCAAGGGTCAGGGAACTTACAAGTACACATACACTTGAGATCAATGCACTGATGTTTTGTAGCTAATTTAGGTATGTAAAATATCAATGACTGACTCTTCACTAATCCACCAATGACAGGGAGATCCAACTCTATCACTAAAACAGAATAATTGGATTGTCCCGGCATTTGACTGTTGCTTCTAAAGTGTGGACAAAATCAGTAGTATAATTGCCTTATAAAGTCCTAAACCCATAGACACCTTAAGAGTTGCTACTTGTTGATAGCTGATGAGTGTACCTGACATTGTACTGACGCTTTGGAATGATTATCTCATTTAAAACCTCAAAAACATAAAATTAACATTTGGCTCTTACAGCCAACAAAAGTGAGGCCAAAGAGCATAACTAATGGATCAGAGTCCACAAAATTAACTGATACAACTAGTATTTGCATCTAGAGCCCTAATGCTTGATGTCTATGTTATATTGTCATGGTCTCCTTCACTATACTAACCAACTTTCTCTACTAACTTTCAATCCGGAGTCGCACTTACTACATTTTCTGAGCCCAGTGGGCCAAAGGCTACATTCTGCTTCACTGTTTACCAGCTATGTCACCTTGGAAAGGCTCTGAACCCCACACTAGGATAATGAAATGTAGACCTGATGCCTCAGATGTTGTGTCCATTTTCTGTGGTGTTGTGCAGTGTACTATTGTAAGCATCAAATGAGAGGATACACACAAAATTAGGGAAGCTCTGGCAAAATAAATGCCAAATAACTGAGACTTTAACAACAGTAGGAACAGCAGTCATATTTGACCTCCTAAAGGAACCATAGCAAGACCAGAATTTCAGGATATATATAAGACTGAATGTTCCTGAAATCCTTAGTGTGATGGCCTTAACTTTGGAGACATGGTGGGGGAGAGGGGGCATGAAAATACCAGAAGCTAGTATGGTCTCCTAAGAGCTAGTTTGGCTTGCAAGATATTAAATGTAAACAGCTATTGATTCATGGTAAGCATGGTATGCTCTGCAAAATGAAACAAAAAACCTGATGACAAAGTAGCTAAAACATTTCTACCCCAAATTCGACTCAGCCCAGTTTTCCTGCTGGGAAAGAAGTAGAAGCTGGAGGTTTTTTTAGATACTGAAAGTTCAATCTCAGTCCTTATCTCTGACCTGTCAGAGGTAATAGCACCTAAGGAGAAAGTCCTTTTAACACAAGGCTTGAGGCTTTCAAAATGATTGTTTAACAGCTGATTGAGATATGATTCATATATCATACAGTCTACCCATTTAAAGTGTACAATTTGATGATTTATAGTATATCCACAGAGTAGTGCAACCATCACCAGATCAACTTTCAAAGATTCTCATCATTCCTCTGTACAAGTTAGCAGTCCCTCCCCAAACTCCCCTTCTCTCCTCAGTCTCAGGCAATCCCCAATTTGTTTTCTGTCCCTACAGATTTGCTTACTTTGGACATTCCATATAAATGGAATCACCTATAATCTTTTATGAATTGTTTTCCTTTAGCATGTTTTTAAGATGCATTCATGTTGTAGCGTGTATCAATACTTCATTTTTTACTACCAAATAATATTCCATTGTATATGTAGGTCACTTTTTATCCATTCACAGTCGATAGATATTTAGGTTGTTTCCCCTTTTTGGCATTATAAATGATGCTATGAACATTCATGTACACGTTTCCATGTGGATGTGCTTTCATTTTTCTTGGATACATATCTAAGAGTGGAATTGCTGGGCCATATGGTAACTATGATTAACCTTTTGTAGACCTCCCACACTGTTTTCCAAAGTGGCTGCATCATCTTACATTCCTGTAACTTGAGCCACTTTTAAAACCTAATATCTCATGTTTGCTCTTTAAAAAATATATTAGTGGCTTTGCTTCAATCTGTCATTTCACATCTGTTAGAGGGACTGGCCAAGAAGTCAAGTTAAGCAATAAGTCTACTAAGAGAAAACCTACATTATCACACACTAAATCACTGAAACACTTTAACATCTTGTCACTTTTTCTGTTGACAAGCCAGTCACAATTGTTGTCTAATCCCTCAGTTATAATCCATTCTTTCCTTCCTGAACCTTATCCAACAGAGTTCTTGGCGTGAAGAAACAATTCATGGAATCTGTGCATTAGTTCCCCCAGTGCTAGTCTTTGTATCAGCCTAACTGCTTTCCCACTGCTTTTACAAATGTAACCTCTGGATTCACAGTTATAGTTTGACAAGAAAATGAACAGATGGTGCCAGACAACAAAATGAAACAAAAAAATAAAATTTTTGTGAAATCATGTCTGACTATGCTATTTATCATCCAAGAAAAGAAAAAGTAAACAAAAGCAAAATTTAATCATAAGTATAGCTGTACATGTACTCTGTGCTTATAATTCAGAAAGCCCATAAAACTGTATCACCTAATGGGTAGGAAGATATGCTTGCTATCAATATGGCAATAAGGCAATACCGCTTATTTTTAACATGGATTACAATTTAAATATATAATTGAATATTTCCTTCCTACAATTCATGTTAGAAAGCTATAGACCTGTTTTACTATTTCTGGAATTACTCCCCTGGTGTTATCTTCAGAACTCACTCAGTACATTTAAAGCAATTTCACAAATATTTATTGGGTGCCAACCATCTGCAAGGCACTGTGCAAAGCATTCTTTTGAAAGAATTTTTAGAAGCTATCATTCTTTTCAATGTGCTCACTGGAGGCAAATATTTCTCCACGGATGGTGGATTTTATTTGGGGAATTGGTCAAAAGTTATTCCAAGTCAATTCTGATGGATGAGATTGGTAAGATCCATCAAGCACAATGACATTCTTAATGGTCAAAATTATGTGTGACTATAAATTTATGAGGCTGATTCTCTGGTGTGGTTCATTAACCAGATCTGAAGAAAATTGCAGAAGAGGAGTTCTAGTAATACTCAGGGTAGTGAGGACAATGGTGAGGTGTGTGGGGCCAAAGTAACAATTTTGATGGATAGCCCTTGGGATGTGTTAGTCCTGGCATGTTTTTAAAGCACACTCAGTGCTTATGGTCACACACTATATAGTGCCAAAAAAATACTGGATCCAGTAAAAATTTAGCCATATCCATAGCCAGGATAATATCGTTTTCTAGTGCCTGTGCTTTCATCCTTGACAAAGCCAGAAGATCACTGATAGCACACATGACTTGTTTTTGCCACAGCCGGAAAGAAGCTAGGGCTTGAGTGTTACTTGTTCTTACAAAGGAATAGACCTAGAGAAAAATATTCTGACAGATGGGCCTTTTCAGTGCTCAGCTTTTAAACTTTCTTCAGGTGGCACTACTTGTAGAAGTGGTCACAGAAAGGGATTGTGGCTCTTATTTGTTACAAAACAGAATGACCTTAACAGAGCTTTAGAGGAATAAATCACAGTCGAGTGCTACATATTGACCATTTACTGCATTCTGCATCTTACTCAACTTCTTTGGACTACACTCAATCTGAAAGCTCCTATTTTATAAACTAGCCCAAGAATTGTACAGAAGATGAATTGGTTCCTTAGGGCTTCAGTAACAAATTACCACAAATTGGGTGGCGAAAAAGAAGAACTTATGGTAGTAAAGTTCTAGAGGTCCAAAATCAAGATGTCAACAGGGTCAGTTCCTACTGGAGCCAAAGGAAGAGTCAGTCCTAGGTTTCTTTCCCAGTTTCTTGTGTTGCTGGAGATCCTTAGCACTCTTTGGCTTATAGATGCCTCATTCCAATCTCTACCTCCACCTGCACATGGTTTTCTTTCTGCTTCATCTGTGTTCAAATTTCCCTCTTATAAAAACACCTGTCACTGCTTTAAGGCCAGTATAGGCTTGGCTAAAATAAAAATTTACTGATCCTTACCTGCTACTCCATTAAGGTAGAGACTCTGACTACTAATTTCTTTGTCTGCTTCAACTTCTAGTAGAGGGACTTACATAGAATAGACATTTAATAATTATTACGTAATAGACAACTAGCAGTAAGATCTAAAAATGTTTTAAGCTCCATCATGGGAAAAATGTGTTATTATAAGTTATCTTTTCATCTCTGAGTATTGAGAATAAAGGTGATAAAAAAGGGGTCACAATTGCTCACAGAATTGACATCAACTCTAGAGAATGAGGAACTACACCTGGGATGCCTCACTTATTTCCCAGACTCGGATGCCATTAAAGGTCTTTAGATGCTTTGTTTCATCCTTCTGTGATAGCTGTGCTGGGGTGATGACATTTCATCTTGAATGTCTAGAGGCTTGTTAGCAGAGACCCTGTCACCGCCAGGGATCACAGCATTTTTGTGCTCAGTCCTTAGGGCACTGATCTTGGCTGTACAGCTGGACTCAGCAGTAGACACCACATGGTCTAACATGACAAGCAGCTGGATCTCCAGCCAACAGGCAGAGAGTTATTTCCTGAAATGAATGGCAGTTTGCAAAGCAGAGCAGGGGGTGGCTTTTTCCCCCCTATTCCACTAAAATCGGCTCAACTCCAGCAATCACTGAGACCCAAAGAGAACAAAAGCGAAAAAGGTAGCTTATTTTTGCGGCATACAGCTACTGTGTCTGTTTAGAGCAGGTGAAAATGAGCAGCCCAATCTGCCTAATTTATCTCTGCAAAATTGACCTGAGGTGGGATTGAGTATAAAAGCAGAGAAAGAGAGGTAGGAAAGGTAAAACACCCATGTACACAACACAACTTTTTGCAAAGTATTTTTTGTACATGCTCTCTAGAAGCAAAATTATCAATTTAGCATAACTCTTTTAACCATCTGTCTTTGTTACAGAATAATCCCTCTGTCCTCGAAAGCTGTAAATCAGAAGTGAGCAACAGAATGACTGCAAGCTTTCAACCAATGTTTGCTCTGAGACTTGAAACCATCAAAGGAATGGCAACTTCATTTCTAGTTGAAGTAAAAGTGTGCGTGCATCTCAATTTGAGTGGTGCTACTGGTAGTTATAGGGACATCACCTTTATTTCCAAAGAAAGTAAATCCACTAATAGGAATTTTTTGTTAAGGCAGTGACTTGTGGCACTTTAAGCCACAGTGGTGGGGAGAATTGGGGGGAGAGGAGCGCTGATGTATAGCATGCTTTAACTTTATGTCTGAGTGAATCTTTTCAAAAAAATTGTTTTTCAAAAAGTATTTCAACTTTCATTTTCCTCACTACTAGTGAGAGTTGAATGAGCAAACATGTTGAGAGCATTATTTAAGTAAAATATTTTATATTGTAGAGTTCATTTATACAAAGCCATTCAAATTTGATGAACTGGGTCAAGAAGACAAGCAAATAGCACTTGAAATGTTTGCTTTATTGTTACAGACATACAGAAATTACTCGTAGTCCTGAATCTTATGAGGCCTCTGATATTTTTTTTAAAGATCTGAAATAGAGCTCACGAGTAAGCATGAGCAGGAGGGCAGAGAGGCAGAGGAAGAGGGAGAAGCAGACTCCCTGCTGAGCAGGAAGCCCAATACCTGCTCCAATCCCAGGACCCCAAGATCATGACCAAGCCAAAGGCAAATGCTTAGCTGACTGAACCACCCAGGTGCCCTGAGGTCTCTGATATTTAAAATGTCAAACAATACATAAAGCAAAGTAATTGTAATTCTAACCAAGATGGGGCAACCTGTGTGAACAACAGAATATTGGATTTGGATAAGTCTGTTTAATTATTGAAGGGTAGAGAGAAGCAGCAAATAGCAGAGATCTACCAGTAATAAAAATTTGACCTAGTATCATTGAACTAGGTCTGGCCAGAGACTTCATGCTTTCATTAACTGAAGAAGAAGGACTCAAGCCATAATTACATTTTTACAGATTTTTAAACATAGAGTCTATTTAAATAAAAAAAGATTTTACTTATTCATGAGAGACATCAGACTCATTGAGAGACACAGAGAGAGAGGCAGAGACATAGGCAGAGGGAGAAGCAGGCTCCCCATGGGGAGCTCGATGTGGGACTTGATCTCAGGACCCCAGGATCACAATCTAAGTCAAAGGCAGATGATTAACCACTGAGCCACCCAGGTGCCCTAAACATAGTCTATTTTAAGGTAAATTTAGAAAATAGAAGAACACTCACTGGTAACTAGTTTATTGAAACTGTTCCAAGGGGAAGTGTACAAAGACCACACATTTTAGAAAGCGCAAAGAACATGAGTGTGTTGTATAATTAAAAACAAAAAACCCTCAGATTAAGTCAAAAGTCCAGATCATCGAAAAGACAACAAAACTGTTTAAAAGAAGATAAACTTTGGTAAATCTATTTTTAAAAAAAAGAAAAAATATATTAATAGTATATAGGTAATATAGATAGGAATCTCTCTCTATATATAAAAGACAAATTAATGTAAAATATGCATATATCAATTTGAAATTCTAGGAAAAATGTCACTGCCTCCCATAGTACATAATTGACCCAAGAATAGTTCATAAGCTTACAAATAATCTTTTAAAAATCAGTCAAAGGCAGACAAGATGTACTTTTTTATAAAATTTATTCATTTTGATATTCTTAATTTTTTTAAAAAAAGATTTTAAGTACTCTCTACACCCAATGTAAAGTTCCAATTTTCAACCCTGAGATTGACTCCCATGCTCCAATGACTAAGCTAGCCAGGTGCCCCAAAGGAAGATTCAGTTAAGAATGAGTCCAAATAACTTTGTGGGTAAGATCTTTAAAACCAATGAGAAAAAGATAGTTGTGATATGGAGAAGAGAAAAAGAGGAGAAACCTCCCAACTCATTTTAAAACCTAGCATTATCTTGATCCTAAAATAAACAATTCAGGGATGCCTCGGTGGCTCAGTGGTTGAGCATCTGCCTTCTGCTCAGGGCATGATCCCAGTGTCCTGGGATCCAGTCCCACATCAGGCTCCCCATAGAGATCCTGCTTCTGCCCCTCTACCTCTCTGTGTCTTTCATGAATAAATAAAATAAAATATTTTCTTAAAAATTCAGAAGCATGGGAAGGGTAAATAAACACAGATACAAAACACACCCCCACACACAGTCGAATAACTTCCAAGTAGAATACAGAAATATATATAAAGAATAACATAAGAGTGAAAAAACATTTTCAACATTAAGGCATGCAAATATGTAAATCAACATATAAAATTATGTATACTAAAAAATGTTAATTACTAAAGGCATGCAAAAAAGGATTCTATAAAGTTCATTACTCATTCTTAATAAAATTTTAGAAAATTAGGAATAGAAGAAAACTTCCCTAACCTGAAAGACTAGTTGCCAAAAACAAAATGCATGATTTTTAATAAAATATTAGAAATCTTATCATTGTCAAGCACAAGATATTTTGGTTGTTATCACTACTATTCATACGTGTTAGAGGAGATCCTTGCCAAAGCAATGATAGAAATAAGTGTGGGATAAAGAGAGATAAAACTAATACTAATTGAGATTCTAAGAGTTTCTACCTAAATATATAATTGAAAATCACACATGACCAACAGAGAAAATAAAGCTCACCTAAAGTGCAGTAATAACCAATTAGAAAATGCAATCAGAAGGAAAAGAAAATCTCATTTAGAGTGCAATAAAATCATAAAACATCTAGGAATTAACTTAATAAATGGCAACTTACTTGGTGACTATTTAAAAAGTTTACTACAAAACAAAATGACAAATAGGGTCTGTGTAGTCAATATTACCATTTTTCCCTAAGAGGTGGTAGGGAATTTATATCCCCCTCCCTCCTCTAGTAGTACATAGGAAGGCTGACTTTTTCTCTGGCATTTACTATTGCCTTAATGTTTTTTTTTTTATTTTTTTTATTCATTTATGATAGTCACACACACACACACAGAGAGAGAGAGGCGCAGAGACACAGGCAGAGAGAGAAGCAGGCTCCATGCACCGGGGCCTGACGTGGGATTCGATCCCGTGTCTCCAGGATCGCGCCCTGGGCCAAAGGCAGGCGCCAAACCGCTGCGCCACCCAGGGATCCCGCCTTAATGGTTTTAATTGGCGTTTCCTTGATGACTAATGAAGTCGAATTTCTAACTTTTGTATTTAGGCCTATACTTCATCTGGAACTGACTTTTCTACATAGAATGAGCTAGAATTCAATATTTTCTACTAAACATATACCATATCGGCCCAGAAACATTAAAAAAAATTCTACTGTAGTGTCACCCTGCCTGAAAATTGGTTTACCATATATGTGTGAGTCTATTTCTGGACTTTATGTTCTACTAGTCCACTTGTTTATCCTTGAGCCAATTTTACACTCTTTTGTGATAACCCTATAGTAAGGCTTGAGATTTAATAGTGTAAGTCTTCCAACTGTATTCAAGACTGTCCTTACTCCTTGAGGACCTTTTAATTTTTATATTCACTTAAAATGGATTGTCCATTAAAAAAAAGCCTCTGGAATCTTGAGATTACATTTAATGACAAATTGTAAGAAATTATTATCTTCAATATATTGAGTCTTTTAATATATTAAGGTCTTATTTCTCTAAAGTTTTAAAGTCTTGCTGATTTATTCCTAGGTACTTAATATTTTTGATGCTATTATAAATATGTTTTTCTATTTTTAATTTTTTGTTGCTTTGTATGGTAATACTGGCCTTGTGTCTAAGGGTTTTACTAAATTCACTTATTAATTCTAATGGTATATACAATATTTTGAATTTTCTGCATAAACAATTATGGGTTTTAAGTCTTTTTCTCTCCAATTGTTATCTTTTATTTTCTTGCTCAAATGCACTAGCAATGCTGAACTGAAGTGATTGGCAATCTCTGTTTTGTTCACAACTTAAGGGGCAAACTTTCCATATTTCATTATTTAAATTTGAGGGTAGCTATAGGATTTTTATCATATTAGAGAAGTTCTCTTCCATTCCTTAACTGATTTTCTAAGTTTCAGTCATAAATATTAGATTTTATTAGACACCTGTTATGATGTTTCTTTATTCAGCAATGAATTATAGTGATGATTTTTCAAATATTAAACCCAATTTGTGTTTCTGGATTTAACCCAAGTTGGTGATCATTTTTATAAATCATTAGATTCAGTGGTTTTCCTAATATTTTAAAGTTTTTATATCTATGTTCATAAGAAAAAGTGCCATGTAATTTTTGCTAGTATCAGTTATGCTAACTTCACAAAGTAATTTGGGAGTGTATCCCTTTTCTATTCTCAGGATGATTTATGTAGTTTATTTTTATTGTTTAATTATTTGGAAAGAATAACTGCTTATATCCTTGGAACCCAAAGATTTTCATTATGGAAAAGTTTTAAATTATGGATCCTATTTTTTTTTTTAAAAAATGGTATAGGACAACTAAGATTTTCTATTTCTCTTTGTTTTGGTTTTATGGAATTGTAATTTTAAACACATTTTTCTAATTCATCTAGTTTTCAAATTTATGGGTCAGATGTTTATATTTATCACGGTGTTCTAGCTAAGCTATGGTTAATTTTTATCTGACAAAAATATGACGAAAGTGGCTAAGATCTTACTTAGACTTGGTAAGTTAGTACAGCCTAATGACCCAAGTCCAACAAATGTTTCTGCCTTAAGTATGCCTGCTGCCTTTTTGTATCACCAACAAAACAATGAATCAATGTGATACCACCATCAGAACAAACAAGAATGAATAAGTCAGTCAGATACAAATATTTATAGCATATATGGGCACAGTTTCTTTGCTTAATACTTCCTTATTTATCCTGCTTTTAGATATTTTGGTGCAATAGGATGCTATTCTTTCATTAAAGTACTATACCCTTCCCAGCATAACAAGAGTTCTTGTAAGTTTCAATCCTACACAGTGAATTCAGACTCCCCCCCCCCCTTTTTTTTTTGGCTGGGTACAGTATTGATGGTACATGACAAGGTAGGGCTCCCCAAGCCCCTCCCCTTCCTCAGGGTCTAGGATGTAAATTGGAGGTCAGGAGATTCTCAGTGTGTTGGGGGATTAAGTTGGGGCAGGGACTCCCCAGCAGCTGAGGGCCTCTCTCTTCCTCTTGTTCTTGCTGGGGCTGGTGGTCCAGGAGGCTCTTACTCCTTGAAGGCCATGTGGACCGTGAGGTCCACCACCTGGTTGCTGTAGCCGAATTCATCGTCATACCAGGAAATGAGCTTGACAAAGTGGTCATTGAGGGCAATGCCAGCCCCAGCGTCGAAGGTGGAAGAGTGGGTGTCACTGTTGAAGTCACAGGAGACAACCTGGTCCTCAGTGTAGCCCAGGATGCCCTTGAGGGGGCCCTCTGATGCCTGCTTCACTACCCCTTTGATGTCATCATATTTGGCAGCTTTCTCCAGTCTGCAGATTAAGCTGTTGAATTGGTGAAAGATTACTATTCGGTATCAATAGAACTGAATTTAAGGAGACAAAATCAATTCACAAGCAATTCTGAGTTTTGATAAGTATCCAAGTGTTCAGCTCTTGAAAGGAATTGTACTCGTATGCATGCCTAAAATCTTTAACCAGGATGAAAATAGTTATATTCAATAACTCATTTTTTCTGCAATAACTGTAAATTTAAAAGCTGATTAGACAGTTTGGTTTATATTTTACATTGGTCTAAAATTATTTATCAGTGCCCTTTCTCCTAATTTTAGCACTATATCTTCATCAAAGCCAAAGTTAGTTTTAAGTTGACTGTTTGGGATAACAATTAGAGGTCTTTTTCAGAGATATACCTTATTTGAAAATGGAAGGAAAAAATACAAAAGCATCCTTAAAACCAATTATTATATAGGCATAAATGGAAATGACTCTTTTTAAAATTGAAGTCCTCTATGGTAGCCTTATTTTTTCATCAAATTAACATATCTTTTTTTCAAATTAACATATCTTGATGTGAATTATATCTCAATAAAGCTGTTAGAAAACAAATGTTTTGGCATTTGAATGTGTAATATGTCCTAGAAAGAAAAAGTTTTCATGACTAAAAAAAAATGGGAATATTTCTAATTCAAATATACTGCCTGTGTTTTTATCTTTCATTTAAGGGGTAAGATTCTGGCCATATTGTTCACTTTTTTCTAGTTCCTGAAGCGGTTATAAATATGTAATTACCCCCCAAATTTCAATAACAAATAGAATTACCAAGAAATCATGACACTGAAAAGCAGGCTTCTCATTCTATTATGGATCATGAGCCAGAGTGCATAAAATAGCCTTAGCCATGGATCATGGAGCCAGAGTGCATAAAATAGCCTCTGGCCTCCACATTGCTTTTCAAAATCATTTCACCTCTGTCCTCCTTGGGAGGTTCAGGGCAGGGGTGGAGGTGGGGGCTTCCTCTGAGGAACAAGTTTCAGAACTACATCACCTTCTACCTTTAGTCATTGTCATCAGAGGCCCTTCCAATTATAGGTCAATAATCTCATCCCCCTTAAATTCATCAAGGATTTGGGGACCCATCTCATCCCATTCCTGTATCTTGGAGTTATTTTCTATTTTCTCAGTCAATGCAAATAATTTGACATTACTATGAGAATTTAAAAAGCTTATAATATTTGCATCATCTTTTAAAGGTGCTAAACTTTATTCACATCCATCTAATCTGACTTTCCTAATAATAGCCTCTCTCCTCCCACCATCCCCTGCCTTTTTTTTTTTTTTTTTTAAGAGAAGGAATCAGCTGGGAGAAAACTTTTTTCCACGGTTCCACAGCTTGGACACTGACCTAGCTGCAAGTGGACCTAGATCTGGCTGAGTTCAGGAGCTTTATCTGTTTCATAAACTATGAATTGTTAGCATTCAAATTCTTCAGAGAATGATGCTACAGAACTGAGTAACAACTTACTTTTAGGTCTTCTTGGTCCTGACATTTGATTTGGTTTCTCCTGTCATGGTTTTCTCACTCTATTTGATTTTGCGAATGAGAGAGGGTCATCTATCCATGTTTAAAATGGTGTACCTTTGAGCATTTTCAGATATAGTATGCTATCACAGGTTCACAGATAAAGGGCAGCCATTTAGTGCAGATAAGCCTTGGACTGCCCATTTACTATGCAAATATTTATTAAGTATTTACAATGTATGTCTACAGAATCTTAAAGCTATACTATGACTAAAACATAACCTTTGCCTTAGAGAAATTTATTTTGAAGTGTATAGACTGCATTCTCTTTAAGATATAAAAGTATCAAAACGTCAAGTCCTTTAATCATACATCTATAGTATCCCTTTCAGCACCCAGCCCATAAAGTAGACATTTGTTATTACATTAATGAATTAATGCAGTTTTAAAGTATGGTCCAGGAGCCCAATGGGGTCCCTGAGTCCCTTTCTAGGGGTAAAACTTTTAGTATTAAAACATTTTTTTTTTTTGCCTGTGTTCTTCTTAGAGATGTTCAACAGAGTATTCCAAAAATTACATGATCTATCATGTCATTGCTGATAACTAATGAAATGTGTATTTATGCATGCATGCATTTTTAAAAAGGCTCTTGCACGTTTAACACTGTAAATGTTGATACATAATATAAACAAAAGTTTTTCAGGGTCCTGAAGATATTTGAAAATGCAAAGATTACTGAGACCAAAAAGTATAGCAGTTGCTGACTGAATTAATAAAGATCTTTCAAATCCAAGAAATGTGTTTGCCATTTCAGGATGAGAAAGAGGTGATAGAGCAACAAAATATTTATCTCTTTTAAATTAATATATATTTTTTGAAATATGCTGTATTAGTTCCAGGTATATAACATGTGTTCTGTATATATTGGAAAATGATCACTATAATCCATCACCACACATAGCTACCTAACTTTTTTTCCTTGTGGTGAGAACGTTTAAGATCTACTCTCCCAAACAACTTTCAAATGGACAATTAGAAAGTGTGTACCTCTGGCACAAAAACAGACACATAGACCAATGGAACAGAATAGAGAACCCAGAAATGGACCCTGAACTTTATGGTCAACTAATATTCGACAAAGGAGGAAAGATGATCCACTGGAAGAAAGACAGTCTCTTCAATAAATGGTGCTGGGAAAATTGGTCATCCACATGCAGAAGAATGAAACTAGACCACTCTCTTGCACCATACACAAAGATAAACTCAAAATGGATGAAAGATTTAAATGTGAGACAAGACTCCATCAAAATCCTAGAGGAGAACACAGGCAACACCCTTTTTGAACTTGGCCACAGTAACTTCTTGCAAGATACATCCACGAAAACAAAAGAAACAAAAGCAAAAATGAACCATTGGGACTTCATCAAGATAAGAAGCTTTTGCACAGCAAAGGATACAGTCAACAAAACTCAAAGACAACCTACAGAATGGGAGAAGATATTTGCAAATAACATATCAGATAAAGGGCTAGTTTCCAAAATCTATAAAGAACTTATTAAACTCAACACCAAAGAAACAAACAATCCAATCATGAAATGGGCAAAAGACATGAAGAGAAATCTCACAGAGGAAGACATAGACATGGCCAACATGCACATGAGAAAATGCTCTGCATCACTTGCCATCAGGGAAATACAAATCAAAACCACAATGAGATACCACCTCACACCAGTGAGAATGGGGAAAATTAATAAGGCAGGAAACAACAAATGTTGGAGAGGATGCGGAGAAAAGGGAACACTCTTACACTGTTGGTGGGAATGTGAACTGGTGCAGCCACTCTGGAAAACTGTGTGGAGGTTCCTCAAAGAATTAAAAATAGACCTGCCCTACGACCCAGCAATTGCACTGTTAGGGATTTACCCCGAAGATTCAGATGCAATGAAACGCCGGGGCACCTGCACCCCGATGTTTCTAGCAGCCATGTCCACAATAGCCAAACTGTGGAAGGAGCCTCGGTGCCCATCGAAAGATGAATGGATAAAGAAGATGTGGTTTATGTATACAATGGAATATTACTCAGCCATTAGAAACGACAAATACCCACCATTTGCTTCAACGTGGATGGAACTGGAGGGTATTATGCTGAGTGAAGTAAGTCAATCGGAGAAGGACAAACAGTGTATGTTCTCACTCATTTGGGGAATATGAATAATAGTGAAGGGGAATATAAGGGAAGGGAGAAGAAATGTGTGGGAGATATCAGAAAGGGACACAGAACATAAAGACTTCTAACTCTGGGAAACGAACTAGGGGTGGTGGAAGGGGAGGAGGGCGGGGGATGGGGGTGAATGGGTGAAGGGCACGGAGGGGGACACTTGACGGGATGAGCACTGGGTGTTATTCTGTATGTTGGTAAATTGAACACCAATAAAAATTAATTTATTAAAAAAAAAAAGAAAGTGTGTACCTTCTAACTGCAATCAGTTAAAAGTCTCTTACACTGTGGGCTCAAATGTTTAACTATACCTCATTTCCCTCATCCCAACTCTTCTTTTATCAGGATAAAGTGTTTTGAATAGGTGGTTCTGCTTCTGATGTGATCAATATGGTATTAGTACTATGTGATATATTGTGATACCAATAAATATGAATTACTCTTACACTTCTGTCCTCCACTCTAGTGTTTTAGGTTAATAAAATTATTTCTAGGCAGAATAGCGAAATGTTTGGGTTCCAAATAGCTCTCACCTAACAGTATTCTGATAAGCTAAAATTAAATAAAGCTCAGCCAGCATTTTCAGGGCCTATAGGAAGGCTTTCAAACAATATGATTTTGCTTAGCATATTTCCAATCAAAGAGACCCAACAAACTGAATACATTTGAAAAACACCAAGAGGTGTTTGTCAAATGCATCCGTGCAGTAGCTTGATAAAATCACTGTCAGTTTTTCCATCTAATAGTTTTTCTTGGTTATTTGCAGGTAAAAAATAAATAAATAAATAAATAAATAAATAAATAAATAAATAAATAAATTCCTCTTGGACATAGGTGACTCTTTGTTGTCCAGTCAACAAACTGTGTAGTTGTAGGTTCATCCTCCAATAGGGGTTCTGCTTTCATTCAAATTTGTTTTTCCCAAATATTATTATATTCTTATGTTTAAGATAAAGACATACCTGGAGATCTCAAGTTTTCATTTGGTTTGTGTATCTCCAAAATGAGCTTTGTCTCATTCAAGAAGTTTTAAAAAATTCTAAAGAAGCATTATACATCTTTTGGTCAATTCTTAAATTTTGATCCTATTCTAGGAAATAGAATTTTCAGGTTTTCAGAAACTTGAAACTTTACATATTATGAATTACATGAGGTAGGAAGGGTTTTTAATGTGATTGAATATATGAAAATTAAGCAGATAAATTGATAGAGATTTCTGATGCCCATTCAGCAAACAAGTTGTAAGGTTCATCAGATTTATGATGACGTGACTGAGAAAATATTTTCTGAAATTCTAGACAAATAAAAAAGAATATGTGTTAGTAAGTCCTCAGGAGGAAATACACAAATACGTGACACATCTTTACAATATTCTTGCATTCAAAACTAACTCTTGCTCAGGAGGTGAAGATCAAGCAAATAAGAAAAACCTTCCAAACAAACAAACAAACAAAAAAAAAAAAGATGAAGGTTAACTTATACATTCTGGAGGCTGGTTTTGCACCAAAAATTATCTATCATATCAGGGCTGATTAAGAACAGGTCTCGTATCAGAGTGATCCCTTGGGTCCCACTCTGGGGTAAACTTGAACTTGCCAAAGATCACTACCAAGCATGTTCACAAAAATATGTTTGTCAAAAAATGTAACCCTTGAGAATCTTTGTTTTTAAAAAAAGCATTTCACATTCAGATGAGTTTGGGAACTACTGGACACTGGGAGTTAGTAAGAATGTTGTATATTAGTCTATCAAGGGCTCTGAAAATACTTCCAGTGAAGAATTCTGATTTTATGGAACCCTGCATGTCCCTAAATTTATACTCCCACAGAGCCCTCTTCCATGTAATTTCTATGAAAGATTCCTGGAATTCATGTTCTGTGGAACACATTTTTAAAAATATTGACCTAAGATAAGACACAGCCTCTTGGGCCTACTCCCAACTGGAAAGGATGCAGGTGACTTCCCCAGGTAATACTCAATGTAGCTCTGGGAGTGTCCTTCATCTCATTCTATTCCTCCTTTCTCTGCCTGCCTTGCTGAGGCCCCACAGCAAATACCCATATAATTCCCTTGATCTCAATAATGTCACTATAGCCATTTCTGCCTTGATTTTTTTGTACAATTGTTACATTTTACATGAAAGTAATATGTGTAGTAACTCACTACTTAGGTGAAACCAGTAAGAAACCATATAATTTTAAACCTAGAAAGAACCTAACTCATAAACTAGGAAAGTTAAACCCAGCGCCTTTGTCACTTGCCCAAAGTCGTACAACCAAATAAACATTTAATGGGGAAGAAGAATTTAATAGAAAATTCTAGCCAGCAGTGGGCTGAATCTGGATCAGATTATGCTACACTAAAGTAGAAAGCCAATTCCAACCCTGATTGGTCTTAGTTCCAAAATGGGCAAGAAAAAAATGTCAACTATGGCAGAAAACAAAGATGATTTGCAACAGACAAAAAGCCCATAACCAAAGCTGCCCTGCTGTGTATCATCTTGTGGATGTAGTAGCAAAGAATATCGTTGAAGTCTTTAGGCCAACATTACAACATATGAGGGTTGACACTGGCATTACTCAAATGCCAAGTGAATTGCTTGCCATGGGCATTCTGGTACTGCCTCAAGTTTTCTTATGTGACTGATAGAAAAAGAATTGCCTGTGAATTCATTAATTCATTTCCTTGTGACCTCAGGGTGAAGAGTTTCCACATCTGCTGGTTGTTATACTAGATGCTCAGTTTTAATGTGTATTCCCCACTTAGAATTTTATCAGTTGCTTTCTATCAAAACTGTCATCACGTCCTTCTTTTGTTAAGAACTAATTTTGTTAAGAACTAATTTTAAAACACTCCATTTATTTCAGTGTCATAAAAATCAAAGTTTAACTAAACTGAAATGAAGATAGGCCTTATCTCCAACATTTCCCTCCGTTAGATGTTCTAGCACTTTTACATTTATATCATTATGACTAACAATAAAATTCCATAAACACTTCTTTCTCATTTGGCTCCCTTTGGCTACTTACCATTTGCTCATTCCAGATGATGATCATTATCGTGATCATTATTATCATCTTCAACAAATAAGCATTGAGAGCCCGCGGGGTGCATGCCACTAGAGGAAGACTGTTTCATTACAACATGGAAATCACGTGGTGTAACAGATGAAGCCCAGAGTGGGATCTTGAAAAACACAAGCTTTGTTTATGGTCCTGCCCATGATGTGTTGCCTGGAATTGCTCCAAACACGTAATTTCTTGAGGCCCTCGTTTCTACTTCTCTGAAATGTAAATAATGCTCATGTCTGCCTCTCATCTATCCCTATGATTTTATGGGAAATCACACAACAAAGTATAAAGCTTTAGAGAGAGACAGTCACTATATCATGAAAAGATAGTGTAGGATTATCTTTTTTGCTCTAATCCTCAACTACTATTCACATTTTAACAGCCTTTCTTTCATTTCCACTCCAGGCCACAAGATCTAGGTCTTTCAATGCCAATATTATAAATAAATAAATAAATAAATAAATAAATAAATAAATAAATAAATAAATAAATAAATAAAAAGTGGAAAGTCCAGCCAAACAGCTGGGGCTTAGGGCACGCGAGTTGAAACATTACTCTTCTGAAAGCCTTGTTTTCCTCTTGAAATGACTGGCTGGTTGACTAAACTAAGTTAACTGCTTGTTTTGGCAACATAAAGCCTTAAAAATGGTTGAGAACAATACAATCATATAGATGGGCTCATTTTCCTTTTTCAAAAAAAAAAAAAAAAACCCAAAATAAAAAACTGTGGTTGTTTAATACGTCTTATGAGGTGCCTAAATAAACTTAATCAATCCAATATCTTTTAAATATTCAATCAGTTAAAGTGTTGAAGTGTTGATTGAATCATTTACATTATAACTTGTTTTATTCCCTTTCCAGCAGTCTCTGTCCATCCCTTCCAGATTCTTTGGCATTACCTCTCATTCTTTCCCCTTCTTTAAGGAGCGCTTTCCTAAAAATCAAACCTTTAACTCCCTCCCCAGGTACTTCTCACCTCCTGGCCTACCTCAGGATTAGCCATGGGCAAGGACCAACCAAGCTGAAGGAAGGAGAGGGCCTGCCCCACAACTACTCCCCATCATCTCCCCTAAATGTCTAAGGGTAATTCCGGTCCCTGTAATTCTCAAACTTCTGCCACACTGCTTTATCCTCTACCATCACCCCATTTTACTGGGCATCTCAGAGCCTATTTTGCCTTGATTCTCTCACAAAATGTTTAGGATAGACATACAAAAGGTATGCTGTCACATACACCCTTATTTCAGCCCACTGCACAGAGCCTTACTGTGAACACAACTGCCAAGGCTCCATGTTTGTTGCCTTTTGACTCTAGATGTAAAAGGAAACGCTTTGCAGCCTTTGTCTCACTTAAATTCCTGAGTATCTGATGCTCGGCCTGGACCACTCCTTCCTTGAAATTTTCTCCCAGTTGGCCCTTTTTGCACAACTTTTCCCCCTCTGACCAATCGTTTTCCACATCCCGTTTCTCTCTTCCTCTCCTCTCTCTTCTCTATTGGTGTTCCCTAAATAGAGTCACTTTGTAATTTACCCTATAATCTCACCCTGTGAGTAGTTACACAAGATCTCTATGTTCTGTCACTTCTTGGAAGCCCCAGACTTATGTAAGCAGGTGCCTTGTCACTATCAACCATTTATATGTCTGGGAGGAGGGAATGTCACTGAAGAGACATTTTCCCTACTGCAGGAAGGATAACCAGAGTGTTGCTCTTAGTTATATAAATGAAGGACAAGCAGCACTGTTTGCCCTGGGGGGTGTATAACAGCCCCTTTTGGGAAAGTTTTAGTTCTATTTGTGCAGTTTAACAAACTTCTGCCCACTTTAATGTGTGTGCTTAAAGGATGGGTTGGTCCATTTGCAAAAGTATCACAGGGGTTTTCTAGCAGGAAGAAGGCTAAGGCCTCCAATACATTCTCTGCAATGCTGCAAATGGGAAAGTGAGCTGGGCTGGCCCAGGTCAAGGATCTGTGTCAAAAGGAAGAAACAAGGGGGCAGGCAAGATGTCTGAGGAATAGGGTCCCCAAGTCACCTGTCCCCACCAACTTACTCAGATAACTTTCAAATCATCCTGAAAATCTATAAATTTGACCTGAGATTTAAAGAGAGGACAGCTGGAACACTACAAAGAGAAGAGTTTGTGCTTCTAACAAGTACAACTCGTTTTTAACCACTCTGCACTGAGCAAAATGACTAGAAAGAAGAACTCACCAAAAAAGAAAGAATCAGAAACAGTACTCTCTGCCACAGAGTTACAGAATTTGGATTACAATTTGATATCAGAAAGCAAATTCAGAAGCACAATTATAAAGCTACTGGTGGCTCTGGAAAAAAGTATAAAGGATTCATTCAAGAGACTTCATGACTGCAGAATTTAGATCTAATCAGGCCAAAATTAATTAATTAATTAATTATGCAATCCAAACTGGAGGTCCTAATGACAAGGTTTAGTGAGGTAGAAGAGTGAGTGACATAGAATACAAGTTGATGGCAAGGAAGGAAGCTGAGGAAAAAAGAAAAACAATTAAAAGACCATAAGGAAAGGTGAAAGGAAATAAATGACAGCCTCAGAAGGAAAAAAAAAATCTACATTTAATTGGGGTTCCAGAGGGCGCCGAAAGGGACTGAGGACTAGAAAGCATATTTGAACAAATCATAGCTGAGAACTTCCCTAACTTGGGGAGGGAAACAGGCATTCAGATCCAGGAGATAGAGAGGCCCTCCCAAAATCAATAAAAACTGTTCAACACCTCGACATTTAATAGTGAAACTTGCAAATTCCAAAGATAAAGAGAAAATCTTTAAAGCATCAAGAGACAAGAGATCTCTAACTTATATGGGGAGAACTATTAGATTAACAGCAGACCTCTCCACAGAGACGTGAGAGGCCAGAAAGGGCTGGCAGGATATATTCAGGGTCTTAAATGAGAAGAACATGCAGCCAAGAATACTTTATCCAGCAAGGCTCTCATTCAGAAAGAAGGAGAGACAAAGAGCTTCCAGGATAGGCAGAAACTGAAAGAATATGTGACCACCAAACCAGCTCTGCAAGAAATATTAAGGGGAACTCCGTAAAAGAAAGAGGATGACCAAAGAAATAATCCACAAAAACAGGAACTGAATAGGTATTATGATGACACTAAATGCATATCTTTCAATAGTAACTCTGAATGTGAATGGGCTTAAAGATCCCATCAAAAGACACAGGGTTTCAGACTGGATAAAAAAGTAAGACCCTATTTGCTGTCTACAAGAGACTCATTTGAGACCTAAGGACACCTACAGCCTGAAAATGCAAGGTTGGAGAACCATTTACCATTCAAATGGTCCTCAAAAGGAAGCAGGGGTAGCAATCCTCATATCAGATCAATTAAAGTTTATCCCAAAGACCGTAGTAAGAGATGAAGAGGGACACTACATCATACTTAACATCCAACAAGAGGACCTAACAATCATAAATATTTATGCCCCTAATGTGGGAGCTGCCAAGTATATCAATCAATTAATAACCAAAGTAAAGACATACTTAGATAATAATACACGAATACTGGGAGACTTCAACACAGTGCTTTCTGCAAATGACAGATCTTCTAAGCACAATATCTCCAAAGAAAGAAGAGCTTTAAGTGATACACTGGACCAGATGGATTTCACAGATATTTACAGAACTTTACATCCAAATGCAACTGAATACATATTCTTCTCAAGTGTACACAGAACTTTCTCCAAAATAGACCATATACTGGGTCACAAATCAGGTCTCAACTGATACCAAAAGATTGGGATTGTACCCTGCATATTTTCAGAACATAATGCTTTGAAACTTGAACTCAATCACAAGAAGAAATTTGGAAGAAACTCAAACACATGGAAGTTAAAGAGCATCCCGCCAAAAGATGAAAGGGTCAACCAGGAAATTAGAGAAGAATTAAAAAGATTCATGGAAACTAATGAGAATGAAGATACAGCCATTCAAAATCTTTGGGATACAGCAAAAGCAGTCCTAAGAGGGAAATACATTGCAATACAAGCATCCCTCAAAAAATTGGAGAAAACTCAAATACACAAGCTAACCTTGCACCTAAAGGAACTGGAGAAAGAATAGCAAATAAAACCTACACCCAGCAGAAGAAGAGAGTTAATAAAGATCCAAGCAGAACTCAACGAAATTGAGACCAGAAGAACTGTAGAACAGATCAACATAACCAGGAGTTGCTTCTTTGAAAGAATTAATAAGATAGATAAACCATTAGCCAGTCTTATTAAAAAAAAGACTAATTAATAAAAACACAAATGAAAAAGGAGACATCATCACCAATACCAAGGAAATACAAACGATTTTAAAAACATATTATCAGCAGCTATATGCCAATAAATTAGGCAATCTAGAAGAAATGGACACATTTCTGGAAAACCACAAACTACCAAAACTGGAACAAGAAGAATTAGAAAACCTGAACAGGCCAATAACCAGGGAGGAAATTGAAGCCATCATCAAAAACCTCCCATGTCACTAAAGTCCAGGGCCAGATGGCTTCCCAGGGGAATTCTATCAAACGTTTGGAGAAGAAACAATACCTATTCTACTAAAGCTGTTCTGAAAGATAGAAAAGGATGGAAAACTTCCAAACTTGTTTTATGAGGTCAGCATCACTTTAATTCCAAAACCAGACAAAGACCCTACCAAAAAGAAAATTATAGAATAATATCCCTGATGAACACAGATGCAAAGATTCTCAACAAGATACTAGCCAGTAGGATCCAACAGTACATTAAGAAGATTATTTACCATGACCAAGTGGGATTTATCCCCGGAATGCAATACTGGCTCAACACTCATAAAGCAATCAACATGATAGATCATATCAACAAGAGAAAAACAAGAACCATATAATCCTCTCCATAGATGCAGAGAAAGCATTTGACAAAATACAGCATCCATTCCTGATCAAAACTCTTCAGAGTGTAGCGATAGAGGGAACATTCCTCAGCATCTTAAAAGCCATCTACGAAAAGCCCACAGCAAATATTATTCTCATTGGGGAAATACTGGGAGCCTTTCCCTAAGATCAGGAACACGAAAGGGATGTCCACCCTCACCACTGCTATTCAAGATAGCACTAGAAGTCCTAGCCTCAGCAATCAGGCAACAAAAAGAAATAAAAGGCATTCAAATTGGCAAAGAAGAAGTCAAACTCTCCCTCTTCGCTGATGACATGATACTCTACATAGAAAACCCAAAAGCCTCCACCCCAAGATTGCTAGAACTCATACAGCAATTTGGCAGTGTGGCAGAATACAAAATCAATGCCCAGAAGTCAGTGGCATTTCTATACACTAACAATGAGACTGAATAAAGAAAAATTAAGGAGTCAATCCCATTTACAATTGCACCCAAAAGCATAAGATACCTAGTAATAAACCTAACCAAAGAGGTAAAGAATCTATACCATAAAAACTACAGAACACTTCTGAAAGAAATGGAGGAAGACACAAAGAGATGGAAAAATATTCCATGCTCATGGATTAGAAGAATTAATATTGAGAAAATGTCTATGCTACCGAGGGCAATGTACACATTTAATGCAATCCCTATCAAAATACCATGGACTTTCTTCAGAGAGTTGGAACAAGTCATCTTAAGATTTGTGTGGATTCAGAAAAGACCCCAAATAGCCAGAGGAATATTGAAAAAGAAAACCATAGCCGGGGGCATCACAATGCCAGATTTCAAGTTATACTACAAAGCTGTGGTCATCAAGACAGTGTGGTACTGGCACAAAAACAGACACATAGATCAATGGAACAGAATAGAGAATCCAGAAATGGGGCTTCAACTTTATGGTAAACTAATATTCGATAAAGCAGGAAAGATTATCCACTGGAAAAAAGACAGTCTCTTCAATAAATGGTGCTGGGAAAATTGGACAGCCACGTGCAGAAGACTGAAACTAGACCATTCTCTTACACCAGACACAAAGATAAACTCAAAATGGATGACAGATCTAAATGTGAGACAAGAATCCATCAAAATCCTACAGGAGAACACAGGCAACACCCTTTTTGAACTTGGCCACAGCAACATCTTGCAGGATACATCCATGAAGGCAAGGAAAACAAAAGCAAAAATGAACTATTGGGACTTCATCAAGATAAAAGGCTTCTGCACAGCAAAAGAAACAGTCAACAAAACTAAAAGACAACCTACAGAATGGGAGAAAATATTTGCAAATGACGTATCAGATAAAGGGCTAGTTTCCAAGATCTATAAAGAACTTATTAAACTCAACACCAAAGAAACAAACAGTCCAATCATGAAAGGGGCAAAAGACACGAACAGAAATTTCACAAAGGAAGACATAGACATGGCCAACAAGCACATGAGATAATGTTCCGCCATCACTGGCCATCAGGGAAATACAAATCAAAACCACAATGAGATACCACCTCACACCAGTGAGAATGGGGAATGACAAGACATGAAACAACAAATGTTAGAGACGATGTGGAGAAAGGAGAACCCTCTTGCACTGTTGGTGGGAATGTGAACTGGTGCAGCCACTCTGGAAAACTCTGTGGAGGTTCCTCAAAGAGTTCAAAATAGATCTGCCCTATGGCCCAGCAATTGTACTGCTGGGGATTTACCCCAAACATACAGATGCCGTGAAATGACAGGATACCTGCACCCCAATGTTTATAGCAGCAATGTTCACAATAGCCACACTGTGGAAGGAACCTTGGTCTCCATCGAAGAAGCTGTGGTCTATATATACAATGGAATATTACTCAGCCATTAGAAATGACAAATACCCACCATTTTCTTCAATGTGGATGGAACTGGAGGGTATTAAGCTGAGTGAACTAAGTCAATCGGAGAAGGACAAACATTATTTGGTCTCATTCATTTGGGGAATATACAAGACAGCGAAAGGGAATAAAATAAAGGGGAAAAGAGAGAAAATGAGTGGGAAATATCAGTGAGGGAGACAGAACATGAGAGACCCCACACTTTGGGAAAGGAACAAGGGGTAGTGGAAGGGGAGGTGGGTGGGGGGATGGGGTGACTGGGTGACAGGCACTGAGGGGAATACTGGATGAGATGAGCACTGGGTATTATGCTATATGTTGGCAAATTGAACTCCAATAAAAAATATACAAAAATTAAAATAAAACTAACAATGTAAGCAGGTCAAAAAAAAAGGAAGAAACACTTCTGGAATAACACTTCTATTGGTGTGTATCTTAATTCAGGCATCTATAACAAATATCACAGGCTGAATAGCTTGAGAACATGCACTTAATTTTTCACAGTTCTGGAGGTTGGAAATCCAAGATCAGGATGTTAGCAGACCCAGTGGCTGTTGAACTTCCTGGCTTGCAGATGGCTACCTTCTCCTTGTACCCTCACATGGCAGAAAGCAAAAAAAAATTTCCCATGTCTCCTTTTTTTATAAGGGCATTAATCCAATCATGAGTGCACTACCCTCATGACCTACTCTAACCCAAATTACTTCCCAAAGGCCCCATATCCAAATACTATCATAGTGGGGGTGAGGATTTCAATATATGAATTTGCATGGGGCAGGGGTGAACACCAACAGTCCATAACAGGTTAGAAGAATACATAAGCAATGAACCCGCTTCTGCCCTGAATCATCATGGAAGATAATGTAGATGATGATCTAGTTTCCAGAACTTAGGCCAACCCAGCATTCCTAGGCAGGGAGAAAGGTGAAAGGAGGGAGGGGGATCAGAATGCATCCTCAAGGAGGGGACTACAGGAACAGTGGGAACATGCTATATCTATCACCATAAGGGCTCCAGCCTGTCATGAACTACTGTTGACTGAGTATCTACTGGAAGAGGTCATCCCCCTTTAAGGAATCCATAGCATGGGGTCAGGAGTTGCTCTAGCACCTGCAAGTCATTGGAAACAGGGGAACCTAGGAGTAGGTTACTCCGTCACAGCTCTTCAGACCTAAAACTCAACCCATGGGTACAAACTTTCCCATTCTAAGCCGCATGTCCTCACCATCACAGAACATCTTCACTGGAGAAAGACCTATTTCAGCACAGACAATGCCCCACTCCTCAGACAGTGCTCTTTGCAGGAATTAGGAGAAGGATGTTAAGAAGAGACTTATCTTCCCATCTACCCATACTTAAGTTAAATTTGGACACCAGTAACTAAGAACACAGGTATTACTAGACATTAGGGAGGGAATGGAGAAGCTTGAAGATAAATTTCACTTCCTGCTAATGAACGTGTGAGTTCTAGCATTACTACTCTGAAGCTATAATTACAACCTGCACAGTACAACCAGACTGTCCAGATGCATTTTGGGCCCATGATACCTATATGCTGAGGTCACCTAGATGACTGAGAGGTAGCACTTGTAACTGAAACTCAAAACATCCCTAATGGAATTCCTCTTTCCTCCCAAATATCTTCTCCCTCCAAATATCAATAGATCAGATACTCAGGTACAACCTGGAAATATCATTAGCTCCTCCTTTTATCCTTACCCCCATTTAAGTTTTGCCATCAGTCCCCTTCTCCCTTTAAACTGAGGGAACCTAGACCTCCTATGTCATTCTTATGTGTCTTATGTGTCTTCTGTGTCGTCCCTGTCTTCACAATTAAACCCAGATAATTGAGTATGACAATATCCCTTCCATCCTGGTCCTTCCCTAACTTTTCTGGTATCCTTCATCTCTACTCTTCTCCTCCTGTAAATAGGGAGAGATTTGTCATAGACACAGGGTTTTATATCTCTGAGTCACTGTTCACATCATTCCCCAAGGCTTGGAATGCTCTTAGTTCACTTCTCCAAAGACTAATCCCTACTCATTCTTGGAAGGCCAATTTACCTCCTTCCTCCAGCAGGAAGACTTTCTACCACTCCTTCCCCTCTAAGGATAGGTGAGGTTGCCTCTCAGACCCCCCATCATGCCCGAAACACTTAACTTACAACAGAATAACAGTTTGATTATCATCTCTCACTTGACCTCAGTTCGCTAAGGACAGGACTACATTCTATTGTCTCTGCATTTCCACCACTAAGTGGTACCTAACTGCTATTTGTTGAATGAACAAATAAATGAATGAATGGGAAAAGAGAAGGCTGAGGAAATCCATGCATTGCCAGTCTGGTCCTAATCTATTATTAACAAACCTCAAAAGGCTTGTACAATTGAGGGATGAGAGGAGCTCTGAGTCTATGCACAGTTCTGCTTAGAGCAGGAGAGGAAAGATTCAGTTGGAAATAATCAATGAAAACCACAACTTTGTTGTTCAATCCAAGTATAACACCCAGGCTACATCAGTGTGATTTGCCTAGGAGATCCAGAAGAGATTAGGTAAAGAGGGGAAACGATACAGGTACCAGGTACTTTTTCAGTTGCTAAGTACTAATTCCCATCCATTAGCTAAAAATTGCAAAGCTCATTAAGGCAACTTGGTTGAAGACAGTCAAAAAGCAAAAGGCACTGATAGATTAAATAAAGAGGAAACATCAAGATTGTATTACATCCATATTTTCTATGGCTCAGCTCCATTGGAAGTCTTCTACTTACTAGGCCAGACAGAATAAATAATAATTCATTAATCATAATCCTACATGAGACCTCATTTAGGGGCCACATATTTTCATTTATACATTAACAGTAATAGCAAGTATTTCACCATACACTTTTTCTATTACTTTGACAATATTTATGATCCTATGTTTCTTATTTTCCATTTATCCTCACAGTTTTATCCAAATATTTAGTATTTGAATTCTGAAAAAAGAGCCTACTAGATTTTAATGTATTGTAAAAACAATATTAATTATCATTCAAAGTCACTTCACGCCATCTACTCATTTTCATTCCTCCTTGCATTCTCAGTCCTTCTAAATTGCGTAAACACATACTTTTCATCATTTATTTTTTGTTCTGTGAAATACTATATTGATTTTTATCAATATTGAAGCTCAAAGACAAGTTAAGGGCAGCTGCCAAGGTTGGAAATATTTTTCTTAATGAATTCAGGGGATCTTGAAACTCAATGTCACTTCTTGAGATAATCTAAATATTTCTAGGATTTTAAACTACAAAGGAAAAAAAAAAACAACTCACCTGTAAGTTGGGTTGGGATGGTTCATCCTAAGTCCATCTACAATTCATTCTTGGCTCTGCACATGTCTGCTTGGGCCCTACTTATAGAATTTTTATCAAGAGATAATGGTGTTTTTCCATTCACATACCTCAGGGACATCTAAGCTTCAAGAACTGACCCACATGATGGGACTGGAATAAAAGTTTTAAGTTTGCAGACAGTTGTAATATGTGGGAAGCATTTAGTTCTGTGTACTATGTCTCAGAATCCAAGCTATTATAAATCCCAAAAAGAGTTCCTCCACAGATTTAATCACAGGCATAGTAAAAAGAACACAACCTGCCCTTCAAGTGTCACATAACTATATCTTAAGGAAATGAAAGGGGACTTTAGTACTAATAGAGGTGATAGGACACCAAAAGCACCCATCTATGCATTCATTTTGTAAACATTTAATGAACACCTCTATAGACTACGCTGTTTATTTAGGACTTGGAAATGAAAAATTGCCAAGACATGTTTCCTGACACAAAGAATATAAAATTTCATAAAGGAGAATAAATGAAGTTGAATAAGTATAAGAGCAGGATAAAACAATCAGATCAAAAAGCAAAACAGTGAAAATCACTGTATTAGGCGTATCAAAGTTTTCCCAAAGAAAACTCTGCGCCAGGCCCCAAAGTGGTTTGCAGGCATTGACCCATTTAGTCCTTATAGTTCTGCATGAGGGAAATTACTGTTATCATCCCGTTTTATACATGAGGAAACTGAACCTCAGAGAGTGAAAGAACTAAAAGCAAGGTCACAAAGCTAGTGAACAGGGAGCCAATGTTCAAACCAAGGCAATCTGACGTAACACTGTGCTAGTAATGGCGATGCAACACTGCTTCTTGATGTTTATAACTGACAAAGGATTCTGATTTAAAATAAGCTAGGAACTTCTACAATCCAGCAAGAGGCAGGCACCCCAAATGGAAAAACAGGTGAACTGTATGACCAACAATTTCTCATCAGTTTAACTTGGGATAGCAAAAGAACATTCAAAGAGATATTCAATTCAATCTGATAGCATTGAATACAATTGAGACCACATATATCCAACTAGATCATTCTATTTCTTTTTTTTAAGATTTTATTTATTTATTCATGAGAGACAGAGAAACAGAGACAGACAGAGAGAGAGAGGCAGAGACTAGGCAGAGGGAGAACCAGCTCCCTGTGGGGAGCCTCATGTGGGGCTCTATCCCAGGACCCTGGGATCATGACCTGGGCCAAAGGCAGATGCTCAACTACTGAGCCACCCACATGCCCCAATCATCCTGTTTCTATGAAAATAATTACACATGGCCTGCAGACACATGTAAATATATAAGTAAAAGTGTGGAGAAGAGTTCAAAGAACATATTAAATGCACAGAATATTTAGATAGTTAGGACAGTCTTAAGTGAGAAGTTCTCATTCTTAAATATGATACTATGACAGCTAGCACTTATTAGTACTTAGTACTTTCCAGGCATTTCCAAGGAATATTAACTCACGAAAATGAGTTAGGCACTATTGTTACCCTAATTCTACAAATGAAAAAAACTGAGTCATAGAAGGACAAATAGGTTTCTCCCAATCATACAAATTTTAAATCTTGAATATGGGATTTTAATCTAGCACTAACTATATAATCAAAGTTCTTAATATATTATTAGTGATTATATTATATTGTATCCCCCAAACCAGTAACACATTAGGAGTCAGGAAGAAGGAATACTCAAAAGTGAAAATGAGACATTTCAGAATCTATATGATGGTTTGGAAGGATAGTCCAAGGCTTAAGTGGACATTGTATATCCACAGACACTTGAAAAATCACCATGACAAAGATAGTGATAGTTCTATCTTTGATAGTTCTTCTGCTTCTACTGACCTCTTCTGTAGAATAAGTTAAATTCAACTCTGAAACAAAGGATTTGAGTTTGAGTTTCTACCCTATGCCACTAACTGTTAAATACTTCTATGTATGTTATCACATTTAATGTTAAACTTTGGAGGTAGGTATTATGAGCCTCATTTTAGAAATGAAAACTAAAACACAGGGAGGCTAAGTACCCTCCCACTGTCATAAACTGTGGAACTGTGACACAAAGTCTTCTAATTTCAAGACCAATGGTCTTTTCATTGCATCATCTCTAAAATGGGTCAGATGGTCCTCCCACCTCATGAACTATTTAGATCAGTGTTCCTATCTCTAGCTAGTAATGTATCAATTAATCTCTTCAGTCTAATTATAAAATACGAGTAAGAGGCATCAGTGATCACATAAAGAATTGCATTCTAAGCCTTATAATTTTTACTCTTAGTTTTTCCACACAAAGTATCTTGATCAACATTTATTGGTGCCTAGTTAAGGTTGGAAGAGTTTCCAATTTATACATGGAATCTTTCTTTCTTTTAAAATATTAAATTTATTTTTACAATAACTGACTTTTCATTTATTCTTGTTTCTACTCCCCAACTGGTCTAAGTGGGCTTTTAAACACAGTGGCACATTCTCCAATACTTCACCCTTCATTTCTGGTTCCTTCCTTTCTACCAGAAACTGTCTTCCAAATCTGAACAAATATAGACTTTCTTTCGCTCTTTCTCCAACATTACTCTAACTTGACATACAGAGTGAGTATTTTTTATTATACATGAAGGGAAGAGGAAAATAGATGGCTGAAACTATTTCTCCATATTTATCAAAACCCACTAGAGTTTTTGCCAGCTGTGTGAGTACAACACAATTAAAAAGGGATTTTGAAATTAGACAAACCTGAGCGTGAATCTCAGATCTGCCATTTATAATCCGTGTGACATTGGGCAGATAATTATCCAAGCTTGGTTTTTACAACTTTAAAATAATGTAAATGATACCTTCCTTTGTAGGTAATTTTAAGGATTCTGAAAATATATACATCTGAAAACTGGCTGAACAGCTCCTCCAAAATAACAAGAGACACACAGAAATGGGGAGGAGAGGCATAGATGTGATATTACCAGAAACCCCATCTCCAGGACAGTGAGCCACAATCAAGAAGGATCTCACATAGCAAGGGGTCCCTGAGAAATAGGGACTGGTGTTCTTACAGCAGGAACCATAACTCTTGGCACTTGCATTAGAGAAACAAGACCCTTGTTTGGTAATGGAGATCCCACTCTTAACGCACCTGCAAGCTAACTTAACTCAGGGCCCAGCACAAAAGCAGTAGTTTGAAAAGTGCCTAGACTATTTGTAAAGGAGATCCATTTGCTAATCTTAAAGTATCTGCTAGAGGTTCAGGAACCTATAGGGACTCTCTAGACGTAGTGGTGCCATTTCTGCATTCCCAAATTAACCTTGCTACCACTGGCACAACACACAATTCCTGTACTCTCCAGCTGCTCTGCTAAAGCCAGCAGGTACCCAGTTACACAATAACACCTTATATCTGTCACAATATATATCATCAAAAAGCCAAGAAATAACAGAGATTGGTGAGGGTGTGGAGAAAAAGGGAACCCTTGTGCATTGTTGGTGGGAATATAATGTGAATATAAATTGATACAACTGCTATGGAAAACAGTATGGAGGTTCCTCAAAAAAATTAAAAATAGAACTACTGTATGGTCCAGCTGTATACCCAGTTTTCTAGGTATTTATCTGAAGAAAATGAATACGCTGATTCAAAAAGACATGTATCACTATGTTCATTTTTTTATTAAAAGATTTTTTTTTTTATTCATGAGAAACACAGAGAGAGGCAAAGACACAGGCAGAGGAAGAAGCAGGCTCCATGCAGGAAGCCCGATGTGGGACTTGATCCCGAGACCCCAGGATTATGCCCTGGGCCAAAGGCAACCACTGAGCCAACCACTGAGCCACCCAGGCGTCCCATGCTATGTTAATTGAAACATTATTTACAATGGCTAAGATGTGGAAGCGATCTAAATGTCCATTGATCGATGAATGGATAGAGAGGTGGAGTATGTATATGCACACACATACATATAATGGAATTTTAGCTATTAGAAGAATGAAATCTTGCCATTTGCAAAAACAAAGATGGGCCTAGAGAGTATTAGACTAAGTCAGAAAGACAAATACCAGAGGTCTTCATTTACACACAAAATCTAAACAAAACAAAACAAAAAACAAAAAATGAACAGAGCAGAAACAGATTCCTACAGAGAGCTGATGGTAACCAGAGGAGAGGTGAAGTTAAAAGACACAATCTTCCAGTTATAAAATAAGACGTGAGAATGTTATGTACACCATAAAGAATACAGTTAATTTTTTAACAACTCTGTTGACAGATGGTAGACTGTGACTATTTCATAATATACTGAATCATTATGTTGTACACCTGAAAAAAATGTTGTAGGTCAAGTATACTTCAGAGGAAATTTTTAGATGGATCAAAAAAGTTTTTTGTAAGAATGCTTACTACTATGGAAAGATGACTAATTGCTATTCAACATCCTTCTCCCCTTTTTAAAAAAATAAATTGGCTAATGTTGCCCAGGTAGGAAACTAAGCTTTGCATCTCAGTGCATCTAGTATGTTCCAGACATTAAGCTGTAAGCTGGAGTCATGCCTTTCTGATGTTTAGTATCTGGATATCTGGATGTAATGCCTGGAGGTTCACCAGCCATCTTGAAATATGAAGTAACCCTGAGTGACACAGCATAAAGGTTGAAAAATACCAGGTCCTTGATGATTTCTTAGAGGCACAGACTAGTTAGCCCTGGGTTGCCTACTTCTTCTACACAGAAGAAAAATTTCTATCTTGTTTGTTACCATTTTTGAAAGGAGTAGTCATGGACACCTGGATGGCTCAGCTGTTGAGCCTTTGGCCCGGGGTGTGATAGAGTCCCACGTCGGGCTCCCTGCAAGGAGCCTGCTTCTCCCTCTGTCTATGTCTCTGCGTCTCTCTGTGTCTCTCATTAATAAATAAGTGAAATCTTAAAAAAAAGAAAAGGGTAGTCACTCTAGGACACTCTATTGCAAGTAAGTGAATACAATTTCTAAATAATACAACTGTTCTTAGAATATACAGACTTATTTTTTTTAATCCTTATCACTTAAAAATAATTAAGTAGAATTAGCACTAACACTCTCGTGTGAAAATCTCTTACAAGCTCTTATCCTCTCATGACTTGCTAGTAAGCTGCATAATGCCCCTCTAAAAGATATTCATGTCCTAATCTCTGGGACCCATAAATATTATCTCATGGGTGGGGAGGAGTCTGTGCTTAACATATGTTAACAGCTTGAGAATTTCATAAGATATGTAAAGATCTTGAGATGGGTAGGTAGCTTTATTCTTGATTATCTGGGTGGGCCCTGAATATTCACAAATGTCTTTATAAAAGGAGAGGCAGAGTGAGACCTGACATACAGAGAGGAAATGGCAATGTGATTACATAGGCAGAGACCAGAGTGACATGGCCCCAAGCCACAGAATGCTGGCAGCCACAGAAGCTGGTAGAGGCAAGGCAGCACTCTCTCCTTTAGCCTCTGTAGGGAAAATAGCCCTGGCAACAACTTGATTTCAGCTCAGTGATACGGATTTCAGGCTTGGATTCTAGAACTGGGAAGAAAATAAATTTGCCATTTTAAGTCACCAAAAACAAAAAAAACAAAACACACACAGGTGACATGCTCTTTGATATTGGTCTTGATAAGAGTTTTTTGGATCAAACTCTAAAAGCAAAGGCAACAAGAGCAAAAAAAAGAAAAGGTAACTTCTACGTCAAACTGAAGAGCTTCTGCACAGCAAAAGAAATCAACAATAAAATTAAAAAGCAACCTACTGAATGGGAAAAGATATTTACAAACCATATACCTAATGAGGGGCTACTATCCAAAATACATAAACATTTCGTACAACTCAGCAGCAAAAAGAAAAAAGAAAAAAATCCAAATAAAATGGGCAGAGGTTCTGAAAACACATTTTTCCAAAGATGACATCCAGATGGCCAATAGACACATGAAAAGATGCTCAGCATCACTCATCACCAGAAAAATGCAAATCAAAACCACCACAAGATACCACCTTACACCTGTTAGGATGTCTAGAATCAATCAATAAATAAATAAATAAAAAATAACGAGTGTTGGTGAGAATGTGGGGAAAAGGGAACCCTCGTACACTGTTGTGGGAATGTAAATTGGTGCAGCCACTATAGGAAATAGTATGGATGTTCAAAAAAAAAAAAAAACACGAAAATAAAGCTACCATATGATCCAGCAATTCCACTTCTCGGTATTTACCCAAAGAAAATGAAAACACTAATTTGAAAAGATATCTACACCCCTATGTTGACTACAGCATTTGTAACAGCCAAGATGTGGAAACAATCTGTGTTCATCGATGGAAGAGTGAATAAAGATGTAGTGTATACATAAAGGGATACTACTAGCCACAAAAAAATCTCACCATTGGCAATATATATATACACAACACCCCTATATATATGCCTAACATAGTTGACTAGCATATAAATCCTCGATAAATGACCATCATAACCATGGCTGACATTGGACAAGTTACTGTGACCCTTTCTTATAACAAGTCCAGTGAGCTAACAACTGTGCCAAGCCTCAAATATATTTTTAATAAACAAGCATTTTTATTTATGTACTTATTTTTGAGAGTGAACAAGCACATGTGCAAGTGGGGATAGGAGGGTGGGGAAGGAAGGAAGAGAATCTCAGGCAAGCTCCATGCCCAGGGTCTTGATCTCGAGACCCTGAGAGATCATGCCTTGAGCTGAAATCAAGAGTTGAACACTTAACTGACTGAGCTACCCAGGCACCTCTGGAACATAATCTTTTAAATTTGCCAATGCTCCGTTCCCTTTGGTGTCTTCCCAGTCTTTCCTGCTTGCTTCTAGCATTTCGAGTCTGTCTTTTTCTGGTTCCTATTGTGTAAAATACACAAGTATTTTTATTCCATCGATGAGCAGGTTTTTTTTTGTTGTTGTTGTTTGTTTGTTGTTGTTGTTGTTTGTTTTTTGTAATGTCCACAACATCTATTGACCGATTTGGAATCTGAACTATATTCCAATAACCGCAGAGCTTGCTTACTTGCACTGTCACATAGGAACATGCACATGGTATTTGGAGGTTAAAAAAATTTCTTAGGGGTTTATTTTTAGCTCATTGCCTCACAACCTTGGGTTCTTCATGCTTTACGTAATTAGTTTATCATAAGAACGCTAATGCTGAAAAAAATTTCTTTTGAGCAAAGCAGCAGCTGAAAAATTGTTGCAAGAAGTTGCAGCAGTAATAAGACTATTGCTGAGCATGGGTTTATTAGAAAGTAAAATAAACATCATGCTGCATGCAGACTTCATCTTCATTAAAGATTCATACTGGAAATGCTTACCTTGTCTACAGCCAAGATGTTATCCTTTGCAGAAGGGGTAAAAAAACAGAATCTCTAAGCCAATGTACTGCAAGCGTTCCAGGACTTTGGGAAAGCAGTGTTATGTAAAATCTTCAAATATGTTAGTGTAAGCAGTTTGGCCTTCAAATGATTTCTACCACCTTGGGGCAGGGCATGATGGTGAGGAAGGGATCTCAGAAGAGAATGGATGGACTTGCATTCTACCCTGCAGAGAAATGTAAATAAAATTCAAGAGTCCTTTACGCCACTGTCATCATGGTATGTGAGTCACTTGGCTTAATATGTTAAGAGGATTAGCACTAAAGCTGCGTGAACTTTGAAATAGCCCAATGAAGCTTATGTGCTTTCCAGTTTAAATTGGTCCTCAGCAAGACCTCTCTGATCATCAGGAATTTGGCAGCCTGGGTTTCTATCACATTCTCCAAAGCAAGGTCGAGCCCCCTGGGTGTCAACACTGTAGCCTCCCTTTTTATTTGAGGTAGAGATGGAGAGAGGGCTAGAAGGGGAAGGGGCAGGGATCACCAAGGAGGTCACGGTGAAAGCCAAGATCCAAATTACTGCTTCATGCTTTCCCAAAGATCACACAGTTTAACCAAATTAAATTAAAAAAACTACCACCCAGCTGTTGCATCTTGCTTATGGCTTAAAGGGTCAAAAGGAAAGCCCTTTCTGTACCCATTTAAGCTAGAGGGGGCTTCAGGGAGCAATGCATGAATCTTCCTTACAGAAATAAAGGCATCGTACCATGTTGTTCATGTGGAAAACACATTTGGTTGGAGGCGGGGTGGTGGTGGCAGGGGCAGGAGGACTCGCAGTAAAATGGCTCTTTCCTTAATAAAATCCCTAAAATGTCTACTTTTATACAGCAACTTAGCAAGCATGCAGCTGATCAACAAACTACAGAAGCGTGCTGCAGATTCTTCACATCGCAAATGGATTACTACACATGACCAATAATGCTGAATGCCCACATATAAAGGCACATGCATGTGTCTCGGCATTCAGTGTGCCTGTGTGTATTTGCATAGCTGTGGGAGCAGCCTAAAACACACACTCCCAGCAAACATAGACTAAAAAAGAAAAAAAAAAAAACCTCCTTTAAGGCATGCCACCTCCAGATAAATTTCATGGGGCCTTTTGCTGAGGATGCCAATGGTTTTGGAATGAGTTTAAATGAAATGCATCATTCAGGAAGCAGCTGGGGAACCTGTTCCTTGGCTCTCCAGGGTGTCCTTTGAAGCTCCTGCTTCTGCTTCAAGGATATCAAATGACAGAAACACTTCTTTGTTTCCAGAAGTGGTAAAAAAAAAAAAAAAAAAAAAAAGGGAGGACTGTTTAGACACTTGAGCCAGTGCTGTGTCACCATCACAAAAGGCAGTAGCTGAGAATAGCAGTCAGTCCAGCAAAAGGAATTTTAAAGAAATCAGTACAATTTGCCTATTGAGAAGGCTTCTAGAGTCAGAGGTGGTTGCTTTCCACAAAGTGAATATGATCTAGATCATTTTCGGGTGCAAAGTAAGAGAGGAATAAAAAGGCAAATGTTACTTGATAGCTTTGTAGTATTAATATGGAGACAGCAAGGCTCTGTGTTTATATTTCCTTCTGACTTTTGCCACAGCAATGGGCTTGTGTAATAACTCTGTCATGTTCTCTTTCTCTCATACTGTGTCCACTGGTACTAAGTGAATTCATGAAGAAACCCAGAGCTGCTTTGACAAAATAGAAAATTAGTTATAGAAGCAATGAATTTTTTAGCAGAAAATATATTGTATTTTTAACAAGCCATGACTTCTCAGCTGAATATGACATAATGCAGGATCAGTTGTATGGGCTCAAATGCTTGCACTCATCACAGATGTATTTTCATTTATAATTATGTCATGCAAAGAGCATTGCTAAGGTCCCATTCCAGACAGACTGGAACACCCACCACGCCATACAATATAACTGTAATTGTTAACTTCTTTGGGGACTTTCCTGCAAAGCTTTAAAAAAAAAAAAACTGACAAAGAGATCAAATGTGTATAATATTGCTTAAGGGTTACTGGAACTCTCTGCAAACTCCTTAAAATGGAATTCTAAAAAAAAAGAAAAAGAAAACAAAATTGTCAATTTATATAGCTATTAAAATTTGTTTTCCACATTTTGCTAGATTTTAGTTAGAACTTAAGAGCTTAAGAAAGTAGGCTGACTGAACAGGCAATTCTGAGTTTTTGGCATAGGGTACAATACCAAATCTGTCTTTTGATATTAACTCTCACTCTATGTTGCTTACGACCTGACTTAAAATGCTTAAAAGATCCAAGACGGCTGTCTTCTCTTTTACTTAAGCTTATAGCCTTGGCTTAGGTCCAACATTCTTGTTCAAGGTTAGGAGGAAAGAGAGTTTCATGAAACCATTAACTCTGAAAGAGTACATATATAAATAGACAATAGCCGGACCATATATAAAAATAGAACTTTCCCTAACTAGCCAAAGCTATTTAGGAGAGTTTCTTCTTGAGAAGAACAAAGATGCAGGTATCATCAACCCCTCATTTTGAGATATACTACAAAGCTATGATAAAAAAACAGTATGGTACTGGCAAAAAATAGACACAGATCAATAGAATAGAATAAAGAGCCCGGAAATAAATCCACATTTACACAGCCAATGAATGATAAAGGAGGCAGGAATATCCAATGGGGAAAAGATTATCTCTTCAATAAAGGGTGCTAGGAAAACTGGACAGCTACATGCAAAAGAATGAAACTGGAGCACTGTCTTACACCGTACACACAAATAAGCTCCAAATGGATTGCTGGCCTAACTGTAAGACTTGAAACCATAAAATATAGGCAGTAATATTTCAGACTCGGGCCTTAGCAACATTTTTCTGGATATAGCTCCTCAGGCAAGGGAAACAAAAGCAAAAAGAAACTACTGTTTAGCAAACTAAACAACCTTTGCATAGTGAAGGAGACCATCAACAAAACTAAAAGGCAACCTATGGAATGAAGAAGACACTTGTAAATGATATTTCCAATAACAAGTTAATATCCAAAGTATATACAGAGCTCCTATAACAGCAGAGAAAAAGTAATGCGATTTTAAACATGAGCAGATGACCCAAATAGACTTTCCAAAGATCTACAGATGGCCAATAGACACATGAAAAGATGTTCAACATCACTAATCATCAGGGAAATACAAATCAAAACCATAAAGAGATACCATTCTCATATCTATAGGAATGGCTAATATAAAAAGACAAAACAAAAACAAAAACAAAAAACAAAAACAAGTGTTGGCAAGGATATAAAGAAAAGGGAAGCCTCTTAACGCTGTTAGTGCAGCCACTGTGGCAAAGAGTATGGAAGTTTCTCAAATATTTAAAAATGGAAATACCATATAACCCAGTATTCCATTTTGTATCCACCCAAAGAAAATGAAAACGCTGATTCAAAAAGATATATGCACCGTATGTTTATCGCAGCATTATTTACAATAGCAATTTTTATTTTTATAGAAGCAACCTAAATGCCAACTGATAGACGAATGGATAGAAGATATGTGGGGTGTGTGTGTGTGTGTGTGTGTGTGTGTGTATGTGTGTGTGTGTGTAGAACAGAATATTAGCTACAAAAAAGGAACAAAATCTTGCCATTCTTGGCAACATGGCTGGACCTGGAGGGTATCCTATTAAACAAAAGAAGTCAGAGAAAGGCAAAAACCATTATGACTGCATTTTTATGTGAAATTGAAATAAAACAAAACAAAATAGAATCTAATGCAGAGAACCGCCAGTTACCAGAAAGATGCAGGGGGGATGGGAGGAGGGCAGAGAGATAAACTTCCAGTGATAAAATGTCAGAAAGACAACAAATACAGTACAGGGAATAGAGTCAATACTGTAATAATGTTGTAGGATGACAGTAAATGCATTTATCATGAGCATTGCATAATATATACAATTGTCGATCCACCATGTCATATGCCTGAAACTAATACAACATCATATGTCAACCATACTTCAATTAAGAGAATATAAAAATAGAACTCTGACCCATGACCAGCAATCTATCCAGGAAATATCCCTCTTATTTCTAATCATCAGCTCAGGAAACCGTCTATGTAGATCAGACTTGTCGGAAGTTAGACTGCTATTTCTAGGAATAGCTCAGGGTGACTAACTTTTGTATCCATCACCCCCAAATGGCCAGGACTTGATGAATCCCTGGCCACTCTTAACCACACATAGGATACCTACTCTTAGCCTGTCAACAGAACATTTTTCTTTGCAATTTCTTGATTTTAGAGAATAGCCATACTGTTATGATTTGTACATTTGAGAAAGAGAAAATCCTATGTTTAGGATCCAAACAATGAATCTGCATCCAGTCAGGAAAAGAGAAACAACTCCATGCATTTATAATAGACGAACCTTGAGGAAACACCTTGGTTATAGAGGAGTTGGCCTTGAAGGTGAAAAGAGGGGTAGTAGAAGAGTCAAAGACATAGTGTTTGTTAATCCAGGGTCAAGAAGGCACCACCTTCCTGGACTGGATCCAAGGAGTCTACACAGACTGGTACTTTGATGAAACAACATCACTCCTAGGTAGAAAAATGAGAGCTGTGCTCCTATTTTGCTAAAGTTGCCAGCAACAATACTAGAGTCCATGTCCACTGGTAACCACCTTGGCCATGGCTATCGCTACCAGAGGCATTCCAATATAGGTTTTCCTCTTCCCACTTTACAATCTCCCACCAGGACCTTTCACTGGGAGGGCATACCAAGAGGACAGGTGGCAACGGTGGCTTGGGAGATGGAGTCTGCCATCTTCCAACGCTAGAGTAAAGAGAAAAGCAAGTGTGGAGCTGACAAAATGGAACTGTCGATACTGTCCAGCACAGATAAACAGGTTTGGACCTAGGCTGGATCATAAATCTAAATCAGAATATTCTAATTAAACCTGCTCTTTAAAAAAAAAAAAAGACAAAACAAACAAAAAAAGCCACTACTCATATTAGATTGCCATGATCCTGAATGTTCCTACGAGGAAATGAATGACAGAAAGCTAGGCCCCATCCTCTCCATTTCTAATGCTGGGGAATGGGAAGGCAGGTAGAGACCATGCTAAAGGAGGAACTTTGCCAGAGTTCTGAGCCCTGATTAGAGCTGACAGTTACAGTTGGGAGCCATACTCCTCTCATGCATATGAAGCTCTGACGCCCCCACCCTGTTTTTGACCCACCCTAGATCTGGAAAGAGAATCTCTATAGCTCTCTACAAGAGCTCTCCACAGCACATCCATGGGAAGATGCATTCCTCCAGAGAATCAGGGCCAGAATTTGTAGAATTAGATTCTGGGGCCATCAGCAGAAGATGATGGGAATGAAAAAACCTGATCTCTTTTTGGATTCCATTTATTTCATTCAGCCAGTTTTTCCTGGGTGCTGACCATGCATGCAGGCACTACTTCAAGAACAGGGAATACAGGTGACAAGAAATCCCCACCCTCATGGAGAGTATACATTCTAGAGGGAAAAGGGAGCCGACAGTATAATCAAAAGGTGGTATTCTAAAAGAGCAGGAAGGGGCAGAGAGCACAGCAGCAGACTCTGCCATTTAAGGTCAGTGGATGGGAAGAGCTTTATTGGAGAGCTAGTAGTTCAGCAAACACGTCAAGAAAGTGAGCTAGGAAGTCATGTGAACACCAAGGGAAGATCTACCTGGCCAAGTGCAAATTCAAAACCCCCGGGGGCAAAATATGGTTGGGGTGTTTAGCAAACAGTTTATTCGTGTGGCCAAAAGAGAGAAGTAGCAGTGAAGTCAGAAGAATGAAGGTCAGTCACATCACAGGCAGCCCTGAAGGCCATTTTAATGCATAGCTCTTCCTCATGAGCTGGGAAGGTATTGGAGTAGATTTAGCACAGGAGGAGGACAGGATCACCAGGGAAACTTATAGAAGCAGGTGGAGGGGGCGGAACTCTGGCGATGCAGTTGGTGACGGTAGAGACAGGGAGGCCAGTTCAGGTGCCCTTGCGGTATTCCAGATGAGAGATGCCCTGAAGTGGTGGTAGTAGAGGTGTTGCTAAGTAGCTTGTTCACATAAATAGAAATAGGAAATTACACAAGTGAGCCAGAATTATATCTGCAACACTCCACTGAAAAATCTATTATAAATATATTCTCTTGTGATGCTAGGTTAGCAGTATCATCTTTAGACCTACATATTATACCAAAATTCACTTTATATTTGCAGTCTCTATGCCCCAACTGCTTCATTTTGGCTGAAAATGTGTTACTCTTAGATAATAATAAGACAAATAACTAAATGCATTTCACATAGCACACCTATCCTTTTACTTGCTTATGGTGCACTTTCCAAATGAGGACCCTTTTTAACAGAAAATGACTTTGTGAATACTTACATTCAGGTGTATTTTTAGCACCCACAGACAAAAATACATAATGACAAAAGGGTACTATAAAATCAGTAATGCTTGAAAATGCCATATTTTATAAGTACAACAGCATCTCCATTCAACTGAAAAGTAATTGCAGGTGTATGCACCAAATCAAATACTTATAATTCACTGACCACATGTGGGGTGCATAGGGTCTCAAAGACCCTTCGTCATTGTCATGGAAATAGCCTCTGTACAAAGTGAAATCCAAGTCAGGCAGCTTTGTGATACATCAAATTCAATCAGAAAGTCATTTGAATATGAAGATCAGTTGTTACAGGAGACAGATAGGAAAAGCAAGAATTTAGAAATCCCAAACTGATTAACAAAAGCTAGGCACCACGGTTTACATGGGTGGAGGCTGTAGAATTTTTCTCGAAAAGCACAGAATGAGCTCTCCTCATACCTAAGGTGGTGGGAGAAGGTGATCCATCCCTTTGGGAAGTTGTGGGTTCTGTGGCATAATGATTATGAAAGGAAGCTCACCTTACATGCCACCAGTTCCAGGTCACAAGTGGAACCAAAATCTTTGGTCAATTAGCAACCTTCTGCAGCTAAAGAGGTAATTTAAAACTTGGCAGGCAAAAATCACAATGGTTTCCTCAGAGGATAAATTCTTTACAGAGAAATTAACTAAATCATACCTCCTGGCACTCATACTTTTCATGTTAGATTTAGAAATAACCTATATATGGAAGTATTTCAGGTATGGAGAATACATAAGAGGATTTGACATAGTAAGTTGTTCTAATGCAGACGTCTTAGGATGTTGATGGAAAATCTACGGGATTTATTTAGACTTGTAAGTTAACCTGAAATCTTTTAAATTTACATAGAATACCGAAACATTTAAAGTGCCTCTCAAAACCTTGCCAAGCACAAGAATCACCTGGAGAGTTTCCTAAAACACAGCTGGGGGGCCAATCCCTAGTTTTTTATTCAGTAGATCTAGAGTGGAACTGAGAATTTACATTTCCAATTCACATTCTCAGGGGATACTGATGCTGGCCCAGGGACCACACCTTGAGGAACACTGATTTATAGATCCAAAGATTCACCTGATTCATAAGGTAAGTCTATTAGACACAAAAATGACTTAAGAACTTTGGAAAGCTTGTTAAATCAGATTACTTTAAAAAGGAAAGATTGCATTTATAAATGCAGCTTAAGATATTTAAAGGAGGTTAATGATCAGTTTGTAAGTGATACCAAACATTAATAGACTGAAAAATGTACCAGTGTTATATACAGAATGTTAAGATTTGTAAGTTTAAGGAAAAACTTGGGTTTTGGATGACCAACTTTATTAAGCTGAATATTACATGCAAAACCAAAGTCCCCTCTGAATAATCTTGGTACACAAAACTCACTAGACCTAAAAACTCAGCGATGACAGCTGTTACTCATTTTCCCAGGGCTTTCAAGCCCACAGACTGGGAATCTTTGTCATGAAGGACTGGCTAAATGTGCACCCTTTCTCTCAACCATTTGATGCCTCTTCAAATGGTCTTACTCCTCTGCTCAGAGAGTCAGGGCTTGCTTTAAAGACAGTGGACTGAACAAAGAGTCCACATCTTGATCGACTTTGTCTGCCACAGGAATGAATCTCCTGCAAGCGCTCTGGGAGCTTTTCTTTCCAGCTCCCCTGCTAACTGTCATTGTCTTCATGTACTGTCAGAGGACACCACAGAAAGAAGAATGGCATGTCAAGATCAATCTTCCTCCAGAGACACTCCTTGAAATAATGTTGAATAGCTGTGCTTTTGGAAATCTTTACTTCTGAGACCAATTATCTCCCCGCTACAATGTATTCAGCCTTCGCCAGCTTGGCTTCTGGACCCAGCTGTTGTGTGTAAGGCCAGATGTACTTTGAATCACAGATGTGATCATTTAAATTAACTAAATTTTCTATGTTTTTAAAGAGGGACATTTATTAACCTTTGGGGAATACAATCCTTTGGTTGATTTGGCAGGTTAGGAAGCACCTAAAGCTACCCTGTCTAGTTCAAGAGAAACTGAAGTCAGTGAAGGTCCTAGATTTCCATAGGATCCCACACTCCATTTGGAAGCCAACTCTGTTGACCACGAAATGTCAATTGCTTGAGGCCACATCCACCCCTGTGGTATCTATCCTTAGAGTCTAGATATAGTTGGGTTACCAAAACAATCCTCTTATTTTTTGGGGACCTTAATTTTTAGATCTAATCTTAGGTGAAATTTTACAGAAAGCTGTCACAGAAAAAAAATCTATAGTCAATTTCCTTTGGGCCTCAGAACACAATAGAACGTGCAACTAGTCTTAGACAAATGCACCATTTTACTAGTCATGCCATCATGGTAGACATGGGCTAGAATAACAGATTTTGTAATGAAATGCTTTGAATTCTGGCTTTGCCTTGCCTAAAGTCTGTTTACTTATTTTTATAAAAGGAAAAACCTACACTTAGTGTCTGGGAGATAAAAGGTGTCTGATGAATGTTAGCTATGATTTTTTTTAACTTTATCAGAAAATGGTTAATCCCTTTGATGGAATTATACATGGTCATTAGAAAGTGTTATGTAAAACTACATAATGTTACATCTAAAATGATAAAACTATTAGATTTTAAATGCAAATGATTTTAAAAACCAGGGACAAGACAAAAAGTCATCAAATTAATAATAAATTATTGTGGAACTATGGTCTTTTAAAAGTTATCCTTCCCACTTTTCTATATTTGGGGGATAATTTAATCAGACAAATGAGCAAATTCAACACGAATTTAAAAACTGTGAATGAAATCACACTGGCCTATCAAACTCCATTACAAACAACCAGTGCTACTGCTCAACAAGAAAATATAGAGTCAGGATGGCTAAGGTAAAACAGCACTGGCATCCTGTTTTGCAGCTTAGACAGGACCACATTAGCATTCTCCTTTGTAGCCTTTGCAGAAATGACTTCTGCAAAACATTCTAAAATAAGACAATAACCACAAGCCATTTGTCTCTATCACAGGCAAGGGGCAGTTAAGAAAGACATAAGCCCCCAGACATCAGCCAAAGAAGACCATCAGCACGTAGACATTCACCTAATAGGTAGACAGATATGTGATCAAAGCCCTGATGGGCAGACTCTTCACACCTGATGGCTCAAGATAGTTCTTCTGCAAAAGAGCTCATAAAAACTCTTAGACTTCGAAATTCCGAGGACAACCCTCTCGGGGCCCCCACCCTCTCTGAGAGCTTTATACTATTGCTCAATAAACTTTGCTTTGCTGCCCACCACTCTTTGATCTACCTCTTCATTCTTCTAAGGAGCATGACCATGGAACCATGGGCACTGAAAGCAGAGATTTCCTGCCACACTATGGTCACAGTCATATCCTATACCCCCCCCCACACACACACACCTCCCCATATTCACCCTCTGCTTGAGCATTTCACACTGAAAGAGAAGCTCTTCATGTCTGGGGGTGCTTTCCTCTTGGCCTGTACAAAAAAGTGTCATTCTGTTGACAAGTCTAACTATTTCAATAAGCTCTAACTGAAAAGAAAAAGTAGCAACTTTATGCTAAGAGGATTAAAATTAAATACTGTTTAGAAACTTTTTTCCTTTTCAACTTTCTTCTGCTGTGCTCGTATTGCTCATCTGAATGTCTAATTAGGAAGTCTCATCTTTCCTGGGTTTTCATTGAGCATTGTTACTCCGCAGGCAAGAATTTTCATTTTTAAATTTTCATGACATCAACATAATCCTGTATCATAAAATAGAGTGCGGAAAAAACTGAGCTACTTGGGGGTTAGTTGTGCATTATGGGTAGTAATTTGCAAATACCTTGCCTTGAACCGCAGAACTGGATCTGTAATGAACAAACCCCTGCAAAGTAGTGCTGGCAGTGAGTCCTTTCTGGAACACTCTGGATACCACGGGGTAAAAAGTGTAAGTCTTACAAGAATCACCACCTCATTCAGTGGGAACACTTTTACTGACATCAATTTAAACCTAGAAATATGGTGAAATCTAAATATGGAAAATGTGCAATTTCGCCCATCTTTATTCAGCTCCATCATTCCAAGAATTGTGCCTGCATTCTAGTCTGCAGTGAACAACAGCACAGCAAAGATGACAAGTTGTGTGGCTCTAACGGTCAACCGCTCCCAGTGTTGTTTCACCTCTGATAATGATAGCTGGGGAGGTGCTTCTGAATATTTATCTTGCCCCCTCCCACCACCATGGCAGGAGCCTGCAAGTATTAGGAGTGTCCCCACTGACATGCCAAGGTTTCATTCAAAAGAAAGAAGCATCCTTGTGAAGGAAAACTGCATAATTTAGAAAACAGTTTAATTAGGCTCAAAATGTTCTTTTGCAAGGGTAATGGTTTTAGAATCCATCAGCTCCTCTCATTTACTCAAGCCTCAGGTTATACTCATGAGAGGAGACATCCAGCCTAGAGAGTTTTCCATCTCTTTACTGACCCAGAGAGTAAAAGGTGGGCTCTGTTTTAAAAAGCAGCAGTCTCTCCCAGAATGAGGGCTTCTGTGACTATTTCCCAAGGAAATCTTGGCAGTTAATAGACTTACAACCGTATCACAGGTAAACTCGTTTTAATCAGATCACCTGGGTATCATGACCCAGCCAACCCCAAAGTCCCCAAACTCTGCCTCCCACCAATTCCTAAGAATTTCAGGAGGCATTTACCAACCTAGGTATACAGAGCAGCCTGCAGACTTTTGAACTGAGTTCTGTGAAGAGTAAGAATCCTGGCTTATACAGCTCTGTTCACAGCAGCCCATTGAAACGTGTCACTGTGCAAAAATAAATATTGATACTGTGCTCTGAGTAAATAGGAGAAGCCTGAAAGCAGTTGGTGATGCTTGATTGTTCTGGTTGCTTCTTCCTCTCTTCCAGAAAGGAGCCTGAAGGGAGGGAGGGAGGGGTGAGTGTGGCCAATGCAAGATATCAATACCATTTTTACATATTAATCCCGTAATTCTACTTAAATATTACATAAATATTAGTTTATTAAACTATCATAAAACTTCTTCCTTCTCTTTAAGCCTGTTTCATAGCATACTGTAGCAAACATAAAATTTTAAAAATACTATAAAAATGTGGGTTCAAAGTCTAGTCTACATCGTCTCTAATAAGAAACTAGCTTCAAGATATTGAACAGCCGAAAGTGCAGAGGTGACCACAGATGATAAAAGGATATTTAAGTTTAAAATTTCTTCATTCTATGGACCCAAAGGATCTGGACTTAAAGTTTCAGTAAGTGGAATTTTTTAATATTACCTTTCTTTTCAGAATCTAATTTATAGAGACAAAACTGATAACCCAAAAATATAAGTTTGACAGACAGTCATGATAATTCTTTTATAGAAAGACAGGAGCCCAAAGAGTCAGTGAAAACAGTAACCAGCAGAAAGGGCAGACTAGGGTGGTGAGTATGCCTGACATAGAAACCAAAACAGAGGGAGGCGCAGACACCATGCCTTTGCTGACTAATGTCTAAGCCACAGAGGCTGTGGACAGAGAGCAGAGACACATCTCCAGGTGTGTGCAAGAGGCTGGCCATCTTTCAAGAGTGCTGACAAAAGGCTGACTCAAGGGTCAGGAGGGCTGTCCTGGAGCAGTGGGGAGGTCAGGAAAGGTAAAGGAGCTTACTGGGTTCAGCAAAGTCTCCATGCCAATTCTGTGCTTAGGTCTTCCTTCTTCTGGGCAGGTGAACATGGACATGGACAGCTGATGCCATGACCCCACCAAAGCCAACGTGGTACATAAAGATGGCCAGGGTTGGGGGCAAAGGTAGAAGAAGCATGGAGAAAGAGTGGGGTGACAAAGCGTGAAGAGTGGAGGCAACGTCACCTTCTCCTCCATGGAGAAGAGAGACAAGAATGCCTAGACCAGAAAACTGCTCGATGAAATTCTAGTCTTTCCTTGGAGAGAGTACAGATGGAGTTCATCTTACATTCTTCCTTAAGTATCACTGCCCTTCTCCTACAAGGTTCCTTCTGCTAAGGGGAGCGGTGTGGAATCAGTGATGGGGGCTCGTGGTCTCAGTGAATTAACTCCAAGGTCCTGAACAAGGGTTCCTGGTTATCTAACCATAGCACTTTTGCATCAAAATATTTTGAGTTCCATAAGGCTGCTCCTCAATACCACGTGTTGCTATCACCCAGGCATCTGGACTTTGACTACATTTCCCAGGGTCTCAATTCTCTAGCGCATTAAGTGATAGAAATGAGCTTAGGTGATCACCTGCTCATACTCTTCCCACTCTCTTTTTAGGAACTAGTCACAAAGACAATCCATGTCTTTGTTTGTGGTTGGATTGTGGTTTTTAGTGTTGCTTGGTTTTCTTGTGTTCACAACTGGTTGATTTAATAAAGACCATAGAATATATTTATGAAACTTTCCATTTACTAATATACTAGAATCTAGTTTTGCTATTCAAATAAACTTTAATGTAATGAAGAGGATCATACCATAAAAATTTTAAACAAGCTATTTGAACACTCTTGGTCTGTATGTGCCTAATAACCACAAAATAAGCAGAGCAGAAATCAACAGAAACACTAGGAAAGATTAATAAGATTTTGACATACCTCTCTCAAAAATGGAGTGCAAAAATATTTTATAAAAAAATTAAAATATGAATATAAAATTCCAAATGGTCAGGCATCCAAATATAAACATAAAACTCCACAAGTAGTAGGAAAAAAAAAAAGATGAATTCCTTATATAAAACTAAGAGTAAGGAGAGCTTCCTGGACTAGGATTCAAAATCAATTTTCTAGCAATTTGATTACATAAAGACTATAAAGTAAGCTTTGCATGGCCAAGAGAACTCAACATAAGTTAAAATACTGACAAAAAATGTTTTGTAATATATCTACAAAGGGTTATAAAGAACTTCTAAACATTAACAAAAACGCTAGCAAGCCAATAGGAAAAAATAGGCAAAGGTTATAAATAAAATGTGAACGACCCTTAGTCAAAGGAAAATATGCTCAAATTCATTCAGAAAATTATAAATTACACTGAGGTACCATTTCTCACGTATACTGTCAAATATTCACAAGTAGAGCAACTTATGCTCTCTTGCCAAGGTGTCATGAAACAGGTACTTTCCTATCTTGCTAAAGGGGAATTCAAAATGGCACAACTCTTATGTTTAGTAATACTAAATATACACATCCCTTCTGATCCAGCAGTCAGTTCTACTTTTGGAATTCTCTTCCAAAGATACACTGACAAAAAATAAATGGTATTTAAAGAAAGCTAGTAGTTGTGCAATGATTTATAATTGCAAAATGCAAAACGCAACCTAATGTCCAGCAATGAAGAATTGGGTTGGACAAACCATGGTTCATCCATACTGTAGAATGAGTATATCTGTAAAAGGAGATAAAGAAAATCTAATACAGATATCAAATTATCTTCAGGATGTATTCGTAAGAGACAATATCAGAAAGCACTGAGTGAAACGACTTTTAAGAAAATTTGGAGATATACAAATATATTTTCTCAAAAAGAAACAGAAGAATAAGCCAAAAATCTAATAAAAATGACCAACCTATGCAAGCTGCAAGAATATGAAGAGGAGAGTCAGAAATGAGAATTTATCTTTAGTAGTGAATGTAAGGTAGCCATGCATCCAGGTTTTACCTAGGACTGAGTGGCTTCCTGAGACACAAGATGTTCAGTGCTAAAACTGAGAAAGTCTTAGGCAAACTAGGACATTGTAATCATGTAAATTTTAGGGCAAATAATAAGTTCAAATGCATCAATTTTATTATTTTGAAACTATTATAAATATATGGCAAGACAGAATAATTACATTAATGTTATAAGCCAAAAAAGACTCAGCGTCATTAAAGGAAAGCACTAGTAAGCTATACAGTTGAAGAAGTAAAAACAAAAAAACAAGTAAATGTGGATTGAATGGAATTTCTGGGAACACAGTGGCAGCAGCGATGGCATTTCTTAATCTTCCAGAATGTACTCAGAAAAATGGACAGAGCAGCTAGAAATGCAAAACCAAAACTGCATCGGCAGAAAAATTAAATGATTAAGTATCCCCACGATCCTGAAAATAGAAGGGCCTATAGACAAAACATGGTATCAGCATCTGTGCAGGAGACAGATGAGGAAAGCAACATGATATCTACTGGACCTGAAAATGGAAGAAGCCCTAAACGATCGATAGATATTTACTGGAAAGTGTGACAAGTCAAAATAAAATTGGGAAGCTTTTGAACACGAACAGGTAATTATAAGGTATGTGTCTGAAAGAGCTGGAGCTCTGGGAAGAGGAACTCAGAGAACTAAGCAAACAAAGCCCCCCCCCCCTTCCTCCTAGACTTGGGGTGGTGGGGGAGGAGGATAGGTTCCACATTTTTAAAGTCAGAATTCGTAGAAGGATAAAGGAAGGTACAAATAAAAGTAGGAAAGAAGAGGTACACTATCTCAGAGAGCAGATGGTCGTATTTATTGATTTTTGAATGTAAACACCTGACAAAGATTTAAAAAAAAAGTTTATATCTGTGAAGGTTAGAAAAGCTAACTTGACCCACCCTGTCCTCCTATTTTAGTATATGTGCTGCCAAAGCGAGCATCTACCCTGTCCTCCTAAAAGTTCAGTAAATTGAATATCAGACAAGTGTGAGCAATTAACAGAACTGTATCAAAATTCCACAGGATGAAACAAAACCACAGAGCAAGGAGTAGGACACTTTCCCTACAAATATTGAAAGTATTTCAGTAAGTAGAGCCTTTAAACAGATGAAAATTGTAACCAACTATTTCCAACCAGCTAAAGGAATTTTGTGATTTAAAAATTAAAGAAACCAGAAAAAAATAAAAATTAAAATTAAAGAACACCACAAGTTAAGATTTAAAAAATCAGATATGGGGTGAGAACTAAGAAAAGAATTAGAAATAAAAATTATTTCAGAAATAAAGCCTGAACTAGAATGTATGCAAAAGCAAACAGATAATGATTTAAGTAGAAGGCAAAAACAAAATGTACAGCGAAAACAAAAGGATAAAAAGTATTTGAAAGAGTGGCAAATACAATTGATAGAGTGTAAGAAGAGCCGACACATATATAAAGGGGTTGCTAGAGAGGAAATCCAAATGGTGGAACAGAATATGAAAATTAAGAAAATCTTACCCCCACTCCAAAATAAAAGACATAAGACATAAAAGACATGTCCTATTACAAGGACATGCTGAGTATCTTGGAAAACCATCCCAGAATGACACATTCTGAAATATTACCTAATAAGCTTAGTGGACCTTAAAGACAAAGATTAAAAAAAATTGGGGGGCCCACAGGCAATAAAACCAAGTTGCTTATTAGGGGAAAAGATAAGCAGAAAGTATTGTTGCTTTTAATTTTTTAGTAACATTTTATGCCAGAATGTAATGGAGTAATAAATATAAGATATTGAAGAAAAACAATGTGATGTCAGGAATTTATATGCACCCAACCTGGATTTCAAGTGTAAAGTGACAAAAACACATTTGTCAACCTATAAGAACTCTGGGAATATCGTTCCCATGAGCCCTTTCTGAGGGCTGCCCTGAGCTTCAGATGACCAAAGCGGATGAAGAAACTTTGACATAAGGACTAGTATGTCATCTCAGGGATGCAGTTGGTTTCACACGCTCCTTTAGAGTACCTTGCCCTCAGAGGTCTAAGCCCCAAATCCCTGGGGCTCCTCTTCTAAAATCCAGAATTCTTGAGCCCCTGTCTTTTCATTTCCATGATCTGTCATTCTCCAGGTAAACTCAGCACCTTGCTTTAGATAATACCTATGCAACCAATTTCCCAGGCTAAAGCAAATTTAGTAGGACTATTACTATAAATACATTTTAAAGCAAAATACTTTGAAGTAGTATTAATATACATTTTAAAGGAAAATATATTTCCTTGTTTTGTCCATTGGAAAAGCCAAGAAGCAATGATACCCCAGTAGCAATGAATGCAGACTTCACTCAGGCTTCTAAAGTCCATTTGTCACTATAAAGGACAAGGGCCCTTGGGAAAGTTCCTTATTCTAGGTCTTGGAAAGGAAATATACAAAATAAGCATGAGAGATCTTAATAGGCCAGAAAGTAAGGAAACTATCAAAGACTAAAGGGGATCACATGAGCCAACATGCAAGAGCCTTCACTGGCCAAAAGCGGAGACAATTTGAGCAAAGGAAAAATGAATGTGTCAAAGCGCATCAAATACATTCCTAAAATCCCTATATTTAGAGTGGTACTTAAAATCCACGAAATGGGACGCCTGGGTGGCTCAGTGGTTGAGTTATCTGCCTTTGGCTCAGAGCATGATCCCGGGATCCTGGGATAGAGTTCCACATCGGGCTCCCCACAGGGAGCCTGCTTCTCCCTCTGCCTGTGTGTCTTCCTCTGTGGGTCTCTCATGAATAAATAAATCTTAAAAAAAAAAAAACATGAAATTACAAGGAAACGAAAATTTAAAAACACACTGGTTATCCTAGGAAGTTGTTAGAGCACCAGCTTACTCTGAAAACTGATAAAGAAAAAGATTTGTCTTTCTGTACAAACAGTATATAACGAGGTTGGTGAGGGAATGCTCTTTAAAATGCACAAAGAGGGGTGCCTGGGTGGCTCAGTGGTTGAGCAGCTGCCTTTGGCTCAGGTAGTGATCCTAGGGTCCTGGGATCAAGTCCTACATCGGGCTCCCCGCAGGGAGCCTGCTTCTCCTTCTGCCTATGTCTCTGCCTCTGTGTTTCTCATGAATAAATAAATAAAATCTTTACCAAAAAAAAAAATGCACACAGAATTACAGATTTAGAAAGTCACCATTTGGGCAGCCCGGGTGGCTCAGTGGCTTAACACCACCTTCAGTCTAGGGCATGATCCTGGAGACCCAGGATGGAGTCCCATGTCCGGCTCCCTGCATGGAGTCTGCTTCTCCCTCTGCCTGCTTCTCCCTCTGCCTGTGTCTCTGCCTCTCTCTCTGTGTGTGTCTCTCATGAATAAATAAATAAAATCTCTTAAAAAAAAAAGAAAGTCACCATTTTGACTTTAATGAAGTCAAACTATAATGAAGCAAGACAATTGTCATAAACATTAAAACTATCAGGTGGGGATCCCTGGGTGGCGCAGTGGTTTGGCACCTGCCTTTGGCCCAGGGCGCAATCCTGGAGACCCGGGATCGAATCCCACGTCGGGCTCCTGGTGCATGGAGCCTGCTTCTCCCTCTGCCTATGTCTCTGCCTCTATCTCTCTCTCTCTCTCTCGTGTGTGTGTGTCTATCTGTATATAAATAAATAAATAAATAAATAAATAAATAAATAAATAAATAAATCTTAAAAAAAAAGAATAGCATATAATTAGTTTTAAAAAAAATAAAACTATCAGGTGAACAGGTGATTGACAATTTGATAAGATGCAAATTAATGGAGTAAGAGGAATGAACAAATTGACCTTGGCCTCACCGAAAGGGGAGCTGGAGCTTCTCCGCCTATGTTTTAACGTCTGAACACAGTAGGAAAGCCATAGTACCACCTGTGAAGAATTCTCACCAAAACAAAAACTGAGTATGAATAGAATTCTCCGGATCAGCCTGCCAACCTTCAGAAAACAGAGAATAAATAAGCTAAAGGGACCTTGAAGAAAGCCATTTAAATGGAGTCCGCAGGAAAGATGGGCTGGTTTCTTTAACAAGTCAAAGGAATGAGAAAAGGAAGTGAAGGAGAACGTGAGAGAGAGGCTAACGTGGCAAGTAAAAGCAACCCATGGATCTTGTTTGGATCTTAATTCAAATATATAACCACGGAAAAGACACATACCTCTGCCAGTGGGCCAAGAGTTTCAGAGCTTTTAGGTCTTTTCTTCCCCCACTTTAGGAAGTAGAACACACTGGCCCCCATGTGTGATACAGGCTAGAATTTTATTTCTCACAGTACACTTCTGAAATCTTCACCCCTGTAGATTTTATTCATCTGGGGCTACCCAACATCTTTGACTACCTTCCTTATCCTTTATTGATTTGTCACATCCAAAGTCCCTCCTGCCCAAGGTACAAAAGGAAAACTCACCTCTCTAGATTCTGTAGTGAGGACTGTAACAAGGAGACATGCACGTGCCTCGATGTTGGAAACAAGAGACAGGAAGAACTGTCATGGGAATGGGACGAAGTGTTCTAGAAAACACAGGCACAGAGGCCCCGGGAGCAGTGGCAGTTCTGGAATTTCTGGCAGAACTTGAGGAATCTGAGGCTCACAGGCGCTAATTGGCAGCAATGCCCTATAGTGGGCTGGGTGTTATACCTGGCTGCAGAGCTTCAGATGGCAGCTTGCTGGACCTCCTGGAAATTCTTTTTCTGCAAATACTGCTTTTTAAGGTGCAAATATTGTTTGCAGCCAAGACCCCCTGAGTGTCATCTACCCAGAACCTCTGTTATTTCCCTGGGCGGGGTGGGGACGTGGGGGAGGATTTTTAAATTTTAATTTTTAATTTAATTTTAAAATTTTCTTTTTTGGTAGGAGACCGTTCTCACCAGCTTAGTCACCTCCCCACACTGTTGAGAGTTCCTTATGTAATATGTACAACCTCAACTGTAGGAGCAAAGTCACATGGTGTCATAAAGAGGAAGGGGGGCAGGGGTAATGAGCAGGGATGCAGTTTCTAGTGTATTAATACATCCATCTGGTACCTTGGGTTTTGTCGTTGTTGTGTTTAGATTTTTTTTTTTTTTTGAGAGAGAGAGGGCATGCAGGAGCAGGGGGAGAAGGAGGGACAGAGGGAAGGGCAGAGGGAGAAGCAGACACCCTACTGAGCAGGGATCCCAATGCTGGGCTCAATCCCAGGTCCCTGAGATCATGACCTGAGCTGAAGTCAGACACTTAACCAACGGAGCCACCCAGGTGTCCCTATACTGACACCTTGTTGCATCAGCATATACACTCTCTTCAATTGCTCCTTATAGATCTTAAAACTATCTTCTTTCTTCAAAAAACAGTTCTGACTCTCCTTCCATTTGTAAGTATTAAGAATCACGTAATTGTCCAGGCCTCTTATGGATGACTATGCAGTGTGCCAGTTCTTTCAGTCACCAGGGAGGCAGCGCGGCATACTGTGTAGGCACAACAGGGAGAGGCTGCTGGGGAATCCAAGAGCATGAAGCTCTTCGACTGAATCATCCTGTGAATGCGGAGATACTACATCAACTCTCCAGCCTGTGTTTTAGTTAGAAAACGGTAATAGTAACCTCTTAAATTTGTGAAAATGCAATTGATCCATTTGGTCTGTTACTTGATGAATATCAGCTTTTATCATCGTCATCGTTGTCGATAGTACCAGGAATCGGAGTCGTGGAAATCAAAAGTCTGTATAGTGTCCATGAATTTTAACCCTGCAAGGGTGGATGTAAAAAACAAAAATTACTTTCTTGTTTGTTTAAATTAAATGTCCTATGTTTAAAGAAACCATCTCACTATGATGGCATCAGGTGCACCGTCCTTACTGATGCTACCTCTCCCCATTTCAGGGCTGCTCTCACTTCCTGCGGTACATCCATAGTCCAGAACAGATGTGGAGGGGCCTTGTCTTTTCTTATTTTACACCCCCTAAGTCAGTGCTCTTATAGAAAGGTGGCTCCATCTAATGTCCATGCCAATTTCCCTCACCTCCCCAGGATGCAAATTTTAGTGCTCTGTGCCTACCACCATCATCCTTATTACAGCACCCATCACCTGCTTCTCGGGGCACATCGTATGGAACCTAGGTAATGGAGTGCTGGTTTTTAGCTACTCCTGGAACCCAGAAACCTCTTTCTCCTTCCTAGTATTTAAGAGAATGGCTCAGATCTTCCTGAAACTTAGCAGCTTTCATCACCCTTCTATTGGAACAATCACTCATGACCTGACCCAAGTGGCCCTTTAGACACTGTTCTTTCTCATTTCAGAATGTGCTATGGGAAATGAGATAGAGGAAGGAGGCTTTTCTTTTCCTTTGTAATTATCCAGTTTCACTGTGAAGTGAGCTAATAAGAGACTATGGTAAGTGAGGAAGGTAGAGCTGAACAGAGCAGACACAAGAACATAAGAAGAGACGGTGAGCAAGAAGCCAGCAGAGAACCTCTGGTAGATGCAAGGGACAGCTTTGAGGAGGCCATCCCACACAGTCACTTTAAAATCTGTTTTATTTGTTCTGTTTGGGCTAACATTCAATGAGAGACTAGACGCCGAAGTCTCAAATACAAGTAATTACCCCACTGTCTCTATGCTCTGACTTCATCTTGAGTCTGCTGCTCCAACCACTTTAACTCTCTTTCTCACATCTATCTGATCAAAGAGAAATATGAAATGAAACCAGGATGAGCACAATCCTTCACAACCAGACATTGGGCATCAGAGACCTAAATAAATTGGCCAGCTCACTTTCCCCCTCCCCTCCAAAAAGAGTCTGACAGGGAATAAAAAGGATCCTACAACTTCTGTCAAGGCTCTCTACAGAACCCTCACTCAAAGCAAACAAAAAATGAAGGTAGCTGCATAAATGAGGAATGTGAGAAAGCACGTGAAGAAAAAGAAAAATAGCATGAAGCACTGCTAATGTTTCTACATCCACCACTGCTCTTTTCTGCTGATATATATTGAAGCAATTAGCAACTCTGGAAACACAGACAGGAAGAAGCCAGCATTTCTAGTCATCTCTGTCAACAGTCAATAAGCACCAAAATGATTGGTGAGAAGTGCTTAGAGAGGCCCAGAGAAAAAATGTTAAGAGATGTTGCCACTCATGATGGGTTGAAGTTGCAGAAAACGAGGTTGGGATTTTATTGAATGCAGAGTCAGAGGGCCTAGGCCATCACTGAACCTCGAAGAGATATTTGACTAAGACGTTTGGGACACAAATAACGCTTCTAATGATGTACAAATGGGAAAGAGATGTTCTAATTGCTCCCAGCAGATTCCAAGTCACCTCTGCCAACATAAGGGCTCTATTAGATCAGTGAAGGTCCCCAATGAAACTCCCAACTATCCCAGGGAGTGAGGAGTCAGAAGGAAATATCCAAAGCTCAGCAGGTAAGATTGCTTTTGAAAGACTCACCGGTAGCATCTGACAAGCATGAGTTTACAACATCTGGGCAGGTAGCTGAAGCAAGGAGAGACAAGGAGCATGGCTGATCCATGTATCCCGACCACACTTATTTATGATCATAAAAGGAAAACCTCTGGAAACTCCTAGAAAACTCATGGTAGGGGAACTTTGCATAGAACTAGTATGGTACTGGGTAGCAGCAAGACTTGATTAAACACGAGTTATAAATAACTGCATAAGAGTAGTATCTACCTCACAGGTATTTTATGATTTAATGTGAAATCACTTTGTGAGCTCCGCAGCACTAGCTGAATGTGAACTGTTGCTAGCATCAGTGGGTTGCAGCCAACGTTACCATGCCAGGTATCCCAGACTTTGAGGACAAAGCACTGAGGCTTTCTTTCTGAAACATGGTCTTTGCAATAAAGGCTAATAAATGCACTGAGGTTCCAAGATGCTTTGAGAAATACAAGTTTTGCTCCAACTTCATTTGTAAGGATTGTATTGTTACATCACTGTAGGAAAGAGTCTCAGATCCTTTCTTGAAACTCAACATTGATGGCTGGCCCAGGGAAAAGCAACATATGAAAATAAACTCACTAGCTTCTCCCTCCTTCCAAAATTCTCTTTGCCTCCAGTATACCTTATCTCTGTATCAAAATAGTAACTGAGCTGTCATCTTTGGCTCCTTTTCCCCTTAATCCTAGACATCCGGTTAACCACTTAGACCTCCCATTCTTAGCTCTTCAAGATTTCTCGAATTCATACACTCCATTCCTAATACCATCACCCTAATTTAGGCCACTATGCTTTCTTCTTTAGACTATTTCAACAGCTAGGGCAGCCGGGGTGGCTCAGCGGTTTAGTGCAGGCTTCAGCCCAGGGTGTGATCCTGGAGACCGGGGATTGAGTCCCACGTCGGGCTCCCTGCAAGGAGCCTGCTTCTCCCTCTGCCTGTGTCTGAGCCTCTCTCTCTCTCTCTCTGTCTCTGAATAAATAAAATCTTTTTTTTTTAAAGAATATTTCAACAGCTCAAAGGTCTTCAACTCAAAATGTCATTATGCAGCATGTGTGACCTTACATAAGTCCCTGCTTATCTCCTTCACTTCACATCTTCACATTATATTCCTCAAAAACCTTGAACACTCTTGCAGAACTATGAAAGTACCATTCTTTCTCATCTTCGAATCACTGCTTGTATAAGTTTTAGCCTCTCACTTACCTTTCTCCATTTTCCTAACACTAATTTCTATTTGTTTTCCAGAGTTTGGTTTCTATGTCACATCCTCAGAGCAGCTTGTCCCTATGCCCCTAATTCCTAACTTTACTAAGCCTACTCCAGTTTATTACCTGAACTCTGGATTGCCCTTGCCTGTTTCCTGACCAAACTAGACCAGTGGTTCTTAAAGTGTGATCCGCGTACCCAATGGGATCCCCTGAGATCCTTTCACAGTGTCCACAAAATCAAAACTATTTTCATAGAAATATGCAGATTTCATTTGCCTTCCTCCCTATGTTGACATATGCACTGATGGATAAAAAGTCCTAGTACCTTAGCTCAAACCAAACTTTACCAGTAACCATATATTCTTCACTGCCACATATAATGAAGGCAATGACACTTTCACTTAAGAATTCCCTGATTCAGCCCGTGGCTCGGCAGTTTAGTGCCACCTTCAGCCCAGGGTGTGGTCCTGGAGACCCGGAATTGAGTCCCGCATTGGGTTCCCTGCATGGAGCCTGCTTCTCCCTCTACCTGTGTCTCTGCTTCTCTCTTTCTGTGTGTCTCTCATGAATAAATAAATAAAATCCTTAAAAAAAGAATTCCCTGATGAAGCAGTATATTATTTCAATTAAATCTCAGATGGAGTATCTTTTCCATAGGCATCTTTTTCATAGTTTCTGTGATGAAGTGAGAAGCACAAATTATCAAAATTGTACCAAAAGATGATCACTGTCTTAGGGAAAAGCACCTATACAATAGTGGAACTAGGTGTTTTCTTTTTCATAGTGTTCTACTTTCACTTGAATAAAACTGAAAAACAAACTACTTGAGTATTTGACAGCTCATTGAAAATGTAAAGTGAGCCTATCAGTCAGATCAAGGGAAAAAATTAAAAGTATTTGTTAATGATAAAATTCACACTTATACATCATCATGAACTTGAGTTTCCCCATAAAGATTTTTCTGGGGTGACTGGGTGGCAAAGTTGCTTAAGCATCTGCCTTCAGCTTAGGTCATGATTCCAGGGTCTTGGAGCCAGCCTTGTAATGGGTTCCCTGTTCAGCGGGAAGCCTGCTTCTCCTTTCCTCTCTCCCCCATTCTCTCTTCCTTCTCTCCCTCTGCTGCCCACTCCCTCTCTGTTCTTCCCCACTCTCTCAAATAAATAAAATCTTTAAAAACTATATTTTTCTGATACAATCAGTGCTGATATTAACAAATATGAGTTTTTGATAAGGTGTAATGAAATGTATTAACATTTGGAAAATCTGCATATCTAAGCCAGTATTTTCCAATTGACCAATGCATAGTAAAATATTCATTGAAAGTATAAAATAAACCAATGGAGCTTAATAGAGTATGAAATGTTCATATATATGGTTTCAAAATCCACATTGCAGCTAACATTTAGAGAACTATCATTTGTTGCATTTTGGTGTAGCATTAAAGATCTACAACTATCTGAAAAGCAATTAAAATACTCATCCTTTTTCCAGCTACTTATCATCTTATATTTGAACCAAAATAAGATTATAATAGATTGCACACAAAAACAGATAGGAGAATTAAACTATCTTCTATTATAAAGCCAGGAATTAAAAACATATGCAAAAATGTTAACGTCATTTGGTTCATTTTTGTCAAAAAAAACTATTTTTTTCATTAAGGATGTTATTTATGTAGACGTGATGAGTTTTTAGTGTTTTAAATGAACATTTTAAATATTTTACTTTCTAATATGAAAAATATCAATATAATTAATATGAAGAAAAGTTAATTGGGGTATTCAATTTTTGAGACTGTAAAGTATCAAATCCTAAACAGATCTAAGATCTACATCTCTAGACCATAATCTCTTTGCCACCAGTCTGATTACCATATCTCTGGCTCCCAGCCCCAGTATCAAGCTCACAAAAAGCATTAAATAAATATATTTCAAAGAAATGAAATATAGATGGGGCACTGCTCAGCAGAGAAGAAATGTGTGAAATTCAGAGCAAGGCTTGCCACTTCCCCTGAGGGCAGCTGTGCAAGAAAACAGGCACACCTAAATCCACAAGGGTCTGCTCTTCTCTACCCTAAAGTCAGACCAGCCCAGGGATGCATCCCTACTTCTGAAATAACTCACTCAAGAGTATCGGGAGATCCTGAAGAGGTTTTGTAAGAGCCACAGAGGCAATTCAGTGTTAGACTACAACTAAAGTAAAAGTTAGATTATTTTGTTTATTGGATGGAATGTAAAAAGGAAACCCATAATGCTCATCAGGGAAGGAGTCCTACAAAGTAGTTGGCCAACTGCTCTTTGTTTTCATGAAGGCAGAACAATAGAAGGCAACTTAACCTGAAGCCTGGGGGATTTAGAGGCAAAAAGAACTTGGTGTTGAGGGTTATTAAGCATTATAATGGGCTTGTTAGAAATGCCTGGGAGCTTTGGATTGACTGGAGAGCTCTTCTGCTGAAGGAATGGAAGCAAAATAAACATTCTCCTATTGTCTCACTTGATTGTATTAATTCCAAGAAATAGAGGCTCAGTATTTAGAAAAAAATATTCTATTTCAATTTAAGAAGTGAAGAAATACAGAAGCCGTCGTAAAAGTCTTTCCATTATTCCTCTGTAACCATTATGGCTCACTGTGGACAAATAAAATGTAAAGGGCCAAATGCAAGGCTATATTTACAGAAATTCAACTCCCATCACTAACCAGGTTCCTGCCTGGTATGGGTTCAATTGTGTCCCCCACCCCAAATTCCTCTACTGAAGCTCTAACTCATAGTACCTGGGAATGTGACCTTATTATCATTCAAGTTAGGAAGAGGTCAGACTGGAGTGGGGTTGGGGGGGGTGCTCTTATTCAACATGACTGGTGTCCTTTAAAAAGGGCGAATGTGGCCACATACACGGACAGAAAATAATGTGTACACATAGGGAGAACGCCATGTGAAGTTGAGGCAAAGATTAGGACAATGTTTCTACAACCTCCAAAGATGGCAATGAGCTGCCACTGACATCTCGATCTCTAGCATCTAGCCACCCAGAGAGAAGCTGAAACTGAATTTCTAGGTTTAAACCATTCAGTTTGGGGGATATTATGAACCAATACGCTGCCTCTGATGACAAGGAGATTTTAGAATGATGGGTGAGAGGAAGTATGTTTGGGGTTCTAAATGATGCAGTAGGGTGAGATGCCTAGAACTATCCCCCACTGGGCACCAATCTGTAGCTTGCTTGGCAAAAGCTTTAGGAGCACAGATCAGAGCAGCATCAATAAAGAGAAATGCAAAGGTATATCCTTCTCTAGACTCACAGTCTATGCAACTTAATAGTTATAAATGGTGCTGATTGAGAGAAATAGTGAGAATTACACGAGTCAAATTGTAAGTGATATAGCTATGCCTATTTTCCACTTGTTGTCAAGCTCCCTAAAGCTCAGTTCAGCCAGAGCTGTTAGTACTTGAAAGAATCAAAAATAATGTCCAAGTACATAGAAGAACATTGGTCTTGACTGCTAGGTTAGTTGACTGAAAAGCTAACTCAGTGATGTAAGCTTCCATTTCTTTTCAGGAATGTGTACTGAATATTTACTTGAGTTTCTCTATTTCCCTTGATGATATGTATTCAAGCCCCTGGAACCGAATGGAACCCCTTCCAACTTTTACCTCTTACTCTCACTCCGTAAAAATGAAAGCAAGTATCTCACTATGTTCAGTGTGAGAAAGCTGCCTACATACTAATTAGTTGAAACTTGGTTCTTTTTTGTCCTTCTACATTTAAATTTTGTTTCTATTTTCAAATTCAGCTTCCCTGAATTGTTGCTGTCAAGCCTTGCCTAAGCAGAAAGCAGATCCTTGAGAGATGAGAGAAAATAGCAAGGAATTGAGGAAGATGTTGGCTTTGGTTGTTTAAAGACGGAGCCGATTATCTCATTACCCCAGTTTCCGGCCCACTGGCCTGTGGAACAAGAATGCTCTTGGGTCACTCTCAGTTCTGGGGCACTGGCTGGGCTCCATGCTCCACCCCTCCAGCTGCTGAGCTCATTCTTACTCCTGAGATCCTCTTTCATCTACAGAGATATTGCACAGGTAGGGAGTATTTTCAAGTCAATAGCATGCTACCCTCTTTATTTATTTTGTAACGACTAATTCCTCGGTAAAGTCAAAAGGAAAAGTTCTTTGATCCCAAAGGATAAAACTTCCCTTCACCAATCATTCTTCATCTACTTCACTGTAATTACAGATTCTTTATCCAGATCTCACCTCCCTAGCAGCTTGCAGCTAAGATGTCCATTGCTAACAAATGAGGCGCCATAGAGGTGAATTTGTCATTATTGTAGGTCAGTAGTTCTGTGTGATTTTAAACCCATCTTTTCCAATATAGCTGTGTTTGCTATAAATGCTGGGTCTTGAAGACTTGGGAATTTGGACTTTATTATAATGGAAGTCATCCAGGTTTACTGATGGTTTCCCCAACTATGCATATGCAAGACAAATCTCAAAGGGACAAATGATAATGAAAAAACTAAAGCATAACGGTGAGTGGTTTAGTTAAGACTGAAAAAGGTACTAAAAGGAGTGTTTTCAATAGAAGGTTGAATTATGGCTATACAAAAGCTAGTGTCTTCCTGCATTGCCATTTCACAGATACAGCTTCATTTATTCCTATGAACGGCTACCATCCGTCTGAATGGGGAGGTAAACAAATGGGTATGGGACATAGCACTGCCTTAATCATGAAGGCCCCTGCAAGGAACGTTTGTATCCTTGTTCCCTCGGGTTCCTGCTAAGAAAAGTAGCAGTGCTGCCCTCTAATGGTTGTCACCTTACAGGTTTAAAGTTGCCAGAACAGAGCTGTTGAACTACCACCCTAAGGGTCATCCTCAGCTGTGCAATGGGGAAGACAGATTGTAAACCAAAGTCACATCGTCATAGTCATATTGTTTAAATCAGCACTAGAGTTGTCACTTTTCTGCATCTGTGTTTGATTTGAAAATTGATGGAGTCTCAGAAGCCAATACTACATACTCCTTCATTAATAGATATGGAACACTAGGGATCCTGCCTTAGAAATAATACAATGCATCCTTATTGAAAAAAATAATTATCAGGAAGCAAGACTTGGGGTTTGCAGTAGTGTCCTTTAAGTGTACAGATTATCTGCCACATTCACATCTCTCTGTATTTCTCTCTTAAAGGTGTGAATTCATTGACCCAACTCTTAACCTGTTTTGGTAATTTCCCTCATGTCAGATTACATACTGCTATTCACAAATATGATGTTACTGTATCAATAGTTAAAGCCATAATCTTCCCTCCAAGGTTCAAAGTCTGTGCTTCGCGCTCTAGATCTGTGTTTTTTGTTTTTGTTTTTTAAGACTTACTTAGTTACTTAATTTATTTATTTATGAGAGATGCAGAGAGAGAGGAAGAGACCTACACAGGGAGCCTGATGCAGGACTTGATCCCTGGACCCCAGGATCATGACCTGAGCCAAAGGCAGACGCTCAACCACTGAGCCACCCAGGCGCCCCAGAGATCTATGTTTAATGGGTTCCAAAGACAAGAAAAGTGGAGAATGTATTATGACGTGGATGAGTTTGGCACACTCTTCAGCCTAAGATCCTAACCTTCTAATACCCCTGAAGTTTGGCAAAGGAAAGAATCAGCATATAATTATGGGCAAGTGAAAACAGGAAGGCTTCTTCCACACAGCCCAGGGAAGACCTGCATCTCAACTAGCTGATCAAGTCACATAAATATTAATAACACTGTTTAAAGTGGCATGTGGTTTTGTTGGCCACGCCTGAGTCAAAGCAGCTTCTATAGGCCAGCTGCTAGTTGCTGTCTCTGAGATCCATTTATAAATAATTGAAGTATTTAGTGTGAAATTACCACCCTGTATATAAAAGATCATTGTGCAAATGCCCATCAGATGGGGAATCCCAAATTAGTGTTAGGCTGGAGAAGATGGAGGAGACCACATTACCAGGGTGTACACATGTGCGGGCAGGTGCCCAGATCAGACCCTCTTGCTGCTGGAATTATTCCTTCTCCCAGTGAGTAGTATGGGTCAGAGCATCAGCTTCAACCCGAAATTCCTGACTTTTTTTGTAGCTGGAAAAACCAGATTACAGTAACAGAAAATTGAGAAAGAAAAGCAAAATGTGAGTGCGATAACATTGCTATGGCATCAAATAAGTGTGTTTTGGATAAGGAAAAACTCAACCTGCACTGCAGATAATGTTCTCAGTAACAATATTTTTCTGAGAGAGAGAGAATGAGAATGTGTGTGCAGAGGAGGGGGAGAAAGAGAGAGAATCTCAAGCAGGCTCTACACCTGGCACAGAGCCCCACAGAGGGCTCAATCCCACAACCCTGAGATCATGACCTGAACTGAAATCAAGAGCCAGGCATTTAACTGACTGAGACACCCAGGCATTCCTCAGTAGGGATATTCTGAGGCACAAAGGAGGAGACACTGTAGGTAGCAGGAGGAAGAAGTGTTAGAATTTTATCAATTCCAGAAATAACATTTTGGGGAGAGGGAATTGACATGGTACAGCAGTTTTTCTTAATAATTTTACTCTAGGATATGAACACGAGTATGTGTATGGTTGACAAATGCCAAATCCAGACTGAGGTTTCATTTTACAAATTGTAAAATATCCTCCCCCTCTTATCTCCCCCAAACAGATCACAGTAATTCCAAGGGGAATTGAATTTTAAGCCTGAATTTATTAAATAGCTCCTTACAAATATTTTTTAAAGATGTTGATGAAAGTAATTTTAAGAGTTTGGTATAAGAAAAAAAATTTGTTTAAAGATTTGAGAGAGAGAGAGAGAGAGCAGGAGCATGCAGGAGGTGGGGGAGTGGGGGCGGGGTGGAAGGGAGAGAGAATCTGGAACAGACTCCGTACTGAGCATGGAGTCCAATGCAGGCTCAATTTCAGAACCCTGAAATCATGACCTGAGCTAAAATTAAAAGTCAGAGACTGAACTAACTGCCCACCAAGGTGCCCCAAGAAATTTTTAAAAAATATATCTCACTCTTCTAAAATGTCCTGAGAGAACTCATTCAACCTAAGACAATACTGCTTCAGAAGTACCTATGTTACCAGAAATTATTTGAGAATCTTCCCTGTTTAAAGGATGGTGCTAGAATCTGCAGAGGGTTCAAAGACTCATAAGGCAGAGTCTTGGTCCTTGAAAAACTTATAGCATATAGAAATGTTCTAGCATAATAAATCCAGGTTTTTATATTGATTTCTGGATCATATCTAATTCAAAAGATTTCTAGACAATTCTCTCCTACAGAGTCTACTCAATTCCTGCTGAATCATAAATATGGGAAATGCAGTAGAGATTTTTGATATAAAATATTCCTGGGGTGCCTGGGTGGCTCAGTCAGTTAAGCATATGCCTTCTACCGAGGTCATGATCCCAGAATCCTGGATCAAGCCCCACATTGGGCTCCCTGCTCAGTGAGGAGTCTAATGCTCCCTTGGCACCTCACCCCTCTCATGCTCTCTCACTCTCTCTCAAATAAATGAAATTTATATATTCCTATAAAGAGAGAAACCACTAACAAATACTGAACTCCAGTGGCTTTACACCAAGATTATATGTGATCAACTTGGAAGACCTGTCCATAGTTTCTCAGAATAAGCAAGAAATTCTGAGGAAGAAATTAAGTTCAGTTGTTCCATTAAGCCTCCACCAGAGTCTGTGCTGTCCAAAGAGACTTCTAACTGGTAGAGGCCCAGAGAGAAGTGAAAATGAGGACAATAGCCCAAAGAGTATTTCTGGTATATTCCAGAGGCTGTATTACCTGAAACTTCTGAAAGAGGCTGCTGCAGAGACAGCTGTTATAACTGAGCCCATCTCCTCTGCATCATCAGCCCACATACTTTGAGTTGTGCTCAGTTATGGAGCTAAACATTTGTGCTACACAGCCTTTCTGTCAGCACCTGCGACCAGACTGTTTAGCTGACACATTTCTAGGTTTCTGCACGTCCCCATGTCCTGTAGAAAACCATGGGGGTGGCACACACACTCTTCTTTCAAATTCAGCTTCCCTAGGGAATAGGAGCTGCATCTTTGGTGCCATAACGTGGGAGGTGAGGGTGTTCTTATCCTCACAGGCAGCTGTTCTGTACTTAGATAAATGTTATATTTGTCAAGGGTGTTGGCAGTGTAGAAAGAGAGACCTGGAAAATGATGGGCAGCAAAAGCCAGACAATAGAGTATTTTCTGTCCACTGCTTCATTTACTTCATTAATCCTGGAATGTTGCCCTGAGATCTTCCATTAGTGTTTTCACCATTCACTGTCCCCTTTATTTCATTCCTTACTCCTGAAAACCCGCTCTGAGTTCCTATATCTACTGATACTATAGAGATCACAACATATCATAGCAAAAGATGCTTCTGACAGAATTGTTTCAAGACCTGTGGATAGCCCCGTGTGCATTAATTAGTACATGGAATCCAGCCACCCCACTACCCCATCATCCAACACATCCTTCTCTCCATGTACACCAGCTTGAACCATGGCCTCTCAAAGAATATGGAGCCAGATGAGATCCAAATAGCTCTGCACATGGATTCTCATGGGTCCAGAAAAATGCCCTGCAGCCTGAAAAGGATTTTCAGAATACCATGCTGTAGATTTAATGAACACGTCCGCTCCTCTTTCTTTACATGCTACATGCTTCAAGAGGGAAGATTTCCCAAATAAAGGATGATCATCCCAGCTTTGGGGAGCCAAGAAACCAAGACATCATGAAGTATTCTCATGTGGCCCTTGCAAGTCTCCATGTCCCTTTTAAATATCTGCAGCTTATGAGGGATGAGTGAATATCTGGAGAACAATTCTGAAAGGGCCAATGAGCCATAGGCTATCGAACTGGATATCAGCATCTCCCTTAAATTTTCTTTCTGCTCAACTGATATTCATGAATTTTAATATGTTTGGCTTTGCACTACCTTGTGAGATCTTTGAGAACAGGAAATAGGTCTTCCTCCTTTCTATGGATTTAACACCTAGCATAATACCTGGAATACAGTAGCTTCTATCTAAGTGTTTACTGAATTTCCTATATCAGATTCTTGCACATAATCATAGGGTTATGATAACATATCTGGAGGATTTATCCCTTCACTGTAACTGAAAAACAATACTCAAAGTAGTGTTATAAAGATAGTGAAATTTTCATGTATAAATAGGTACATGAACTACAATCAGCCAAAAGGACCCATTTTCAGTTAGAAAGTGACTTTAAACCCTGAAATAAAAGATTAAGCCCCACATGATAATCAGACCTTTATTTTTATGATGCCTGATATTTATACCATTTGAATTAGCAAACTTACTTTAAGAGTATAGGAGAGGATATTTTTATTGTTTGTGTTAATGAAAAGTGAAGATCTACAACTTTTTGAAAAAAAGGTTTTTTTAAAGATTTGAGAAAACAAGCAAGCATGAGTGGAACAGAGAGAGGGAGAGGGAGAGAACCTCAAGCAGACTCCTCACTGAGTGCAGAGCCTGAGGAGAGGCTCTATCTCACACTACAACCTAAGACCACCACCTGAGTTGAAATCCAGAGTAGACGCTTAACCGACTGAACCACCCAGGTGCTCCTGAGAAACAATCTTAAAGGAATTTTGAATGAGGTGATCTAATTCCACAATGTGTAGGTGCAATATACCTTGGCTCTGAAATTCACAAAATAATTATATTACATATCATGAGTGATCTAGGCCCTCAGGAAGAACACATAGCATCTGCATATATATAACCTCAGCCTCAAGAGCATCTTAAGAATTCAAAATATAAAGTCTTGAAAATAGGCTAAAGGGATTCTGGGTGGCTCAGTGGTTGAGCATCTTTCTTCAGCTCAGGTCGTGATCCTGAGGACCCGGGATCAGATCCCACATCAGGCTCTCTCTGCAGGGAGTCTGCTGCTTCTGCCTATGTCTCTGCCTCTCTCTGTGTGTGTCTCATGAATAAATGGATGAAGGCTTTAAAAAAAAAGAATATAGGCTAGATATGTGTTTGTTAAGAATACAGTGAAACACATGACTGCTTTAAAACCCTTTAACAATAAAACTCATAGAAGAATTCCAATCAAACTAAATAAGCTATTTGACCTTGACAATATTTTGTCAACATCAGAACTTTACAAGTCTATATCATTAATGTCTAAGATCTTTGGACAAACCTCTTTCAATCATTTTAAGCTAGCTAACCTTACAAAATACCCACTGTGCAAAAATAAGCAAATTTAAATTTTCAGAACCAGTTTCCTCATCTATAAATAAAAAGTAATAATACATACATCTAAGTATTGATATATGACTTAAATGAGATTATATGATTAACATGTCAGGAACACCAATAAACAATTTACAATAAATCTGTGTTCTCCCATTATGCCTTCTCCATACAGACATTAAGTTAAATGTCACAACAAGCTGGGAGAATAAAGACTGCATAGAAAACAAGAGATTCAGGGTCCCTGGGTGATTCAGATGGTTAAGTGTCTACCTTTGCCACAGGTCATGATTCCAGGATCCTGGAATCAAGCCCCAAGTCGGGTTCCCTACTCAGCAGAGAGCCAGCATCTCCCTCTCTCTCTGCTGCTCCCCCTTGCTTGTGCTCACTCTCTCTCTCTGTCAAATAAACAAAATCTTACAAAAAGAGATGAAAATAAAGAGATCCAAAAGGAGCAAGGGGATAAAGAACCAGGAATACTAAATAATCAGGTTAATGCAAAGGTTAAGAGGAAGAGATAGAACATGATAGGACATTTTTCTTTTTACTTATGTGATGTCTGGTTGTCTCATGGTAGCTAAGATGAAAGCTTTGCTAATTTGTACTGAATGCCTACAAACCAAAGTGTCCCTCTGTCCATTTGTGCAAATCAGTTTAAATTTTCCTCCCTAAAACACATCTATGACTGAGATAAAGCAATATGTCAGTTCAATAATCCTAACAAGGGGAAAAACAAATATAAGAACAATGCTTCTGGCTTCAATATGACTAGACTTCCCAGGGCAAGCCTGGGAACTTAAAACAATTGAGAAATGACAGTCTCAGCCTACCCAATCTACATAAATGAATTGTGTTGGCTTAGTCAGTTTCTTCAACTTCTATATGCATCAAACAAAAGATAAAGGCTAATATTTGGGGGACAGGAAAGTTGAGTTGATCTAAATTGCTTGATCTGACTTGTATTTAGTTTGTACTCTTCAACCATATCTAAAGAAGGAACACATAATTCATTTTATTTATTTTATTTTATTTAGGGAAGACATAATTTAATTCAACAGGCATTTAATCCCTGTAAGGCACTGTGTTAGGTTTTAAGACAAGTAAACATATTATGGAAAATTTTTACTCATCTTTTAAAATACTTGTAGTCCATACTAACTCAAAATCTAATCTGATCCCTCGCTTCAGATTTGGGGGTTAGAATCTCAGTCGATTAAGTCCATATTGAGAAGCAATAGAATTTTAAAACAGCTTCTAACATGCAAAAGAAACAGGTTCTGCAGCCCAGATAATTTAAGGGTAATTATTTTTTTTAGTTACATAAAGCGACATTTTCAGACCTCTAATTGCTCCAAATTTATCTGCTAAAGAGTCATTATGATCCATTTTTAACCCCTCTCTGACATAAAGAACTAATGCTATAATTGAACTGTGTCATCATTGATCTCAATTCACAACCATTAGAAAAGCTGGGTTTTGCCTGGTTTCACTGCAATTGTACCATTTTCCTCCTAATCACCGTCATGCCTGCAGATATGCACTGTGTAGCCCAGAGTTGTTTAAAGCCCAGCCAGATGCAGTGAATGACACCCATAACCTAGTAGACTATTACTTGCAATTTTCCCATGTGCAGAATAAGAAAAAAAGTACAGACATCTCTATTTTTAAAGCTCATTTTCCCTTTCATTCTTTTTGGCCCCTAAGGTCTTTTATAGTAACTTAATTTAGTTTGCTTACTCATATTTGTAATAGAGATAAGAGAATCAAAGGATTTTAGGTCTGTCCCATCACTGATGCTAAATATGTCCAACTAAGTCTCACTCTGAAGGGATAGGAAACCCATATAAAAATTACATAAAAGAAAATATACAGAGCAATTATGCTTAAGCCTTTGAATTGGAGCTATGCATTAAAACCACTCCAATACCCTCTAACATTTGCTGTCATCTTCAGCCCTAACCACAAAATGAACAAAAATATCTAATTCAGTGGGCATTTAGTTGATCAAATTGTTGGATGCTACTGCTTAATTTAGGAAGTCATGTTTTTGTTGTTGAGCACGGGTTTATGTTTTATCATGACGTCTAAAACTTAACACTTAAATCTAAAGTTTTGCTTTGTTTTTAAAGTTCAGAAGCTGCTAAAGCACCAATACAATCCTTCCTTCTACCATAAAAATGATTTCACAGAGAGGGAACCTCTGCTCCAAAACCAGGGACCTAGCAATGAAAAGAGCAGATGGGAGGATCAGGAACACTGGCTTCTGACCTCAGCTCCCCCAGCTACTGGCCTATGCTTACCTTACTCTAAGTGTCAATGTTTTCATTGTAAAAGACGGAGCTGAAATAAATTGGGTTTAAGTCCCTTCTGACTCTAAGATATTTAATAAAGAACTACATGGAATCATCATTAGTTTATTGTGAACACAGCATCAAGGAAAAACAAGGCTGGAGACTAGTTAAAAGTGATAAACACTGGTTTCATTCAGCAGTACTTTTTGTGATAGAGAAAACCAGTGTAACCAGAGCTCAAGTCCATTGAAACAGAAGGCAGGAGACTTTCTAAACATGGCAATCAAAGGTCTTAACAGGTAGAGGGGTTCATCCCTATGACCAGACCATCTGTGTTTGCTAATTAGAACTTCCCCAGAAAAAAAAAAAAAAAAAAAGAACTTCCCCAGAGAAGAAATAAACTTCTCATATCTTTATGCCAGCGGGTATAATGGTGCAAGGTGGAGCAGGGTGTCATCACAGCTTATTACCAGCCCTTCCTCAGGAACTGGGAAACAGTGAGCACTCTCTCTCCAAAGAGGTTGCTTCCAGGTCCTTAAGGAGACAGTTTTAGATGGCAGAAGAGTTATGGTTCAAAGAATAGAAAAAATTTATAATTGTAGGCATTCTAAGGGGGACTAGAGACAAGCAGTGACACAGTCTTAAACTGCTAGAAGCTATGCTAGAGTTTGGACAGAGACAGATTGTCAGTAAGCAGTGGACCAGTTCAGGACGTTCATAACCATCTGATGTCTTGGAGAAGACGAAAGCTCAGTGAGAGTATGGTCTACTGACGTACAGAACCACATTTTTAGAAGGTACAAAGTCTGTTCATGTAAGTTTTTGGTTCTGCCATATATATGGACTCTTAAAAAAAAAAAGTTGGCCCAAAAATATCTTAGTCAATGGCTCCATCTAGCTTTATTATAGCACTGCCTTGAGTCATTTAAATACATATGTATAACTGCATTTCTCTTAAATTCATTAACAGTTGAAGTTTAGCCAATTATAATACTATCTGCCCTCCAGAAAAATGGATCAAGGATCATACTCAGAAAGGCCACAATGGAGAATGACAAGCCCATTTAATTTATATCAAGAATCTGAATTCTTCACATTTTTTTATTACCTTTTCTAAAATAAGGTATTTCAAACAAAGATCTTGAGAGGGCATTTCTCTGTACAGTCTTATTTAGCTTTCATGAAAAATTTAAATGTGAGTTTTTGTAAATGCAAATGAAAATATTAAAGGTGCTCAATATATTCATAGAGCAGATTGATATTTTTTCCTGCAATAATGCTAATGTGCTGTGCCCTCTGCAGCAGTACCATAATTAAACCTGTTGGCATTTCCATTTTTAAACTTAGTCATAAAAAATCCCTCTGAGCAATAATGCACCATTTCAAGACTCAAACCAGCAGTTTCTACTGTTTAGGAACAATATTTGAGAAAGTTTTAGCAGGGGGTCAAGTTCTAATAAGGTAAAACATTTAGCAGAATTTTTTTCTTTATTTCACCCTAGATGCTTGTTTGCCCTCTGAAAACTAATTTAAATCTAAATGTGTGATGTTTATAAATAGGACAGACATGCAGCTGGTGAACTGCATTCAAGCTCCCATTGAAAGAGAAAACATAGTTTGTCATACTGGTGTATCCAGTTTTGTCAGAGCTGGAGTTTAAGTGAATTGAGAGGGTGGTGTTCAAGAAAGTTAAATTACAGGTAAAAATTTAAAATGAAAGTATTTAGAATGAGAAAAACAATCACAACCAATAAAGTTTGAAAGGCTGACAAATACAACACATGGGGTACCTGGGTGGCTCAGTCAGTTAAGTATCTGACTCTTGATTTCGGCTCAGGTCAGGATCTTTTTTTTAAAGATTGTTTTTTTTTTTTTTTTTTTTTAATTTATTTGACAAAGAGAGAGAGAGCACAAGCAGGGGGAGCTGCAGCAGGAGAAGGAAAAAGCAGGCTCCCCACTGAGCAGGAAGTCTGATATGGGGCTCAATCCCAGGACCTGGGATCATGGCCTGAGCCAAAGGCAGATGCTTTGAGCCACCCAGGTGCCCTCCGGTTGTGATCTCAGGAGCCACAGAGTCTGTTTGAGATTTTTCTCCCTCTCTTTGGCTCCTCCCCCAGCTCATGCCCAGGCACATACGCACTCTCAAATCTTAAAAAAAAAAAAAAGAAAGAAAGAAAGAAAGAAAAAAGAAAGAAAAGAAAAGAAAAGAAAAGAAAAGAAAGAAAGAAAGAAAAGAAAGAAAGAAAAGAAAAGAAAAAAGAAAGAAAGAAAAGAAAAGAAAAGAAAAAAAAAGAAGAAAAGAAAGAAAGAAAAGAAAGAAAAGAAAAGAAAAGAAAAGAAAAGAAAGAAAAGAAAAGGAAAGAAAAGAAAAATAGGCCAGCCTGGCAGCCTGGCTCAGTGGTTTACCACCGCCTTCAGTCCAGGGCGTGGTCCTGGAGACCCGGGATCAAGTCCCGCATTGTGCTCCCTGCATGGGGCCTGCTTCTCTCTCTGCCTGTGTCACTGCCTCTCGTTCTGTGTCTCTCATGAATAAATAAATAAAATCTTAAAAAAAAATACTACAACTATAAAATCCAGAATTACCACCAGATGTGCTTATAAATTAGTTTCATCCCCATTAATACTTTTCTTTCTTAACTATTTTGGCTGTATACTCTTTAATCAACTGCATCATAGCACAGATTTGATAATATTTATTATGGAGTGAATGAGTCTTTTCTCTACCATTAGAGTTGGCAAACTTTTATAGAAAAGGCCAGAGAGTATATTTTAGGCTTTGCAACATACGGTCTCTCAAATTGAATAGTTTTTCAATTCTGTTGCTGTAGCACAAAATCAGTGACAGACAACATAAATGAATGAGCAGGACTGTGTTCCAATAAAAATTTTTGAATCCTATGTAATTTTCACAAAGGAGTAAGATTCTTCCCCTTCCCCATATTCTAAAAATGTAAAAATTATTCAGTTCATGGACCATACAAAAACCATAGACCATGGTTTGCTAATCTTTGTTCTACTTCAATTGACATAAGTCTGTTTATTATTGATAACTTTTAATAGCTACTTTGAGCCTCTCAGATCATTAATGTATATTTTAAGATAGCTATAGCTATTGAATCTGAAAAACTTTCTTTTATATAAAAGCATTCATTTTTTCTCTGCTGTGACTAATTTTAAGTGTTCTTTGAATTGATACTAACCAGTTTGTCACTGATAACCTCAATGCAAACCTCAATGTATGAGTTGAAGTATCTTTGTTATGGTATTTTACATTAAGTCACCAAGAAATTTTAATATTTTCCTTAAGTGTTTATGCCATTCACTCATAGGATTCAATCTAAGAACCTATTCACCACTTCTATTAAGAATTTATCACTCCCTCTTAATTGCTTTTGCTATGCTCTGAAAAAATTTTGGTTATAATTATATGCTTAATGTTAGCATAATTTCTTTTGATTTCATCATTCACTTTAATCACTTTAGTTCATATTTCTGCATTTTTTTAATCTGAAATTTCTCTCAGTTCCTTAAAAATCACTTTAAAGAAGACAAAAGGGACTCATCATATATATATCTCCCAATCGATTCCAATCTTTCATGTTTTATGGAAACATTCCAAATAATCTTCTCAAGATTGAGATAATGTCTTTTTGTGCCAAGATGCCAGGTCAGTTGGCATGATGGACAGCAAAAGTATGCCAGGAAGCCATGGCTATGCCAGAACAGTTAGCACTCCCTGAACTGTACATAGAATTGAATGAAAACCACACCAATATGTCCCAAACTCAACACAATATATTTCCAACTTGGTTATACTTTAGCCAGATGCCAAAAGTATCTGTAGCCACTCCGATAACCAAACAATGTAAGGGAAATAGGTAATGGAAGGGAGAGAGTTTGTAAAGACAAATTTTACCAATTACATTATCATGCTAAGACCTGGGTAGAGCTCCTCTCCTGGCCTTGAGCTTGTCTTCATTAGTATCCTGGTCAATTCACCTATGGTTCCCAGGAAGTCTGTCATGCAGCTACCTAGTAAGCAGTCTCCTGCAGTACCACCCACCACATTCTCTTGACCATTCCACAAATGGCCAAAGTTAAACATTAACTATGTAGTATTCCAGATGGCTAATGAGAACACATGTAGTTCAGCTTATAATTACAAAACAAATTTTTAAACACAAGAAGTATAATCAATAGTTTTGAAAAAGAATAGATTTGAAAAGTCATTTGCTGAGATCTATATGTGATATGTATGCTTGGGACATTTCATTTGACAAAGCTCAGTAGAAAATGTATATCACAATCACACATAATTACTGATTCGAACTTAATTATGTGATTGTACATATTTATTTACTCTAGGAACTAAACAAATATAGAGTAATTAAACAGCATAACAAAAAGGCTAAATTTTCAAAGGAAAACAAGAAACTCACAAAGACTCCTGCATGTAAAAGAACATTAAAAAGGTCAATTACAAGCTTACAAAAGCAGACTATTCTGATTTAAAAGATAATTACAGTCAGCTCATTGTCTTTCTCTACTATACTAGACATTCTTTTCACTCCTGATAATGGAGGAGAGTTTTGGGTTTGAGTATCTCCACAGCTTAGAAAGCAACCACATAACCATGCTCCTAAAGATCTCCATAAATCCACCCTGTGTAAATGGAATCATTTGAGGGTTAATTAATCTGCTGCTCAAACCTCTCTTTGTCCTTTCTCCTGAGTTCTTTTAGCCTTAGGGCCCTCATGAAATACATTTCTGGTCCTAAATCTGCAAGCTTTTGAATGTCTATTGTTTTCCTAATATAAAGCTAATAGCTTTTTTTCAGTATTGTGATTATCCATGTAAAGGATAATTAACTCCAAGAAATTACTATTTTTTAAAAGATTTAGACACTATGGCAACAGTACAGGTACACTGAAGTGTATTTTACATCCTATTAAGCTAAATACCATATTTAATTTTAAAATACATGTCCACAGGTCTGCCTGGCTTTGAAAAATATAAGAACACACAGATAATTTGGAATAGAAATATTACTCACATTACACAGAAAGTAGTTCACTAATTTTTGGTATTTCTAAATTATAAGCTGGCCTGTGACATTTAAAATATGGTTTACTTTAAAAACTATACACAGAATAATGAAACTGTCTCTCTCTTCTTCATGCCTTTATCAATCATCTTTATACAAACTTCTACCCTGTAGCAGTTGAGTCATGTTCCTAAGACTGACATTAATTGAAAGACCAAAATAATAATATTCTCATGAATAAGTATTATGGGGGAGATAATTACCTATCATAATTATGTTAAAGAGTTAATTTCTATGTGTAATTCTATTACTAAGTAACAATTTACAAACACTGTAGAGCTTTGGGGAATATGTTTGGAGAAAATGCTTAATTAGGCACTGGTGTGAATTTTGACATATTTCTTCATGGTTCATAGAATACTCTTGCTGACACAGATCAACAGTTTGATGAAGAGAAAATCTTATTCTTTCAATACTAAAAACAGTCTTATAGGGTCACAATATGGTGAGAAACAAAAAAAATTTTTTTGATTTAATAAATGTCATCTTACTCCGTAAACCAAAATTAATAGCACTAAAAAATAAATTCACACTAAAATATACCACTTACAAAATATGATGGATAAGAACAACTTCAAATCTAAGAAGTTCCCCACATTAGTCAGGAATAAGCTTGGGGCATAAACATGTTGCTTCAGGGAGTCTGAGGCAGTTCACCCACCGCTTCACTGACTGTCAATATTGGCACTTACTGTGCTGTGACATTCCAACCAGAGAGTGTACTAAAGCTATGGACTCATTAGACAGGCCCCACAAAGGCCACCAAATAGAACTCGTGCTAAAGAGTTTACTTTCTTTGTTTTTCTGCACAATTCTAACAAAGACATTAATGTAAATCACTCGCATCACATTGGATTTTTCAAGCTTCTTATAGGTTAAATCCTAAAAGGTATCAATTTAAATATTGACACTGACAATTAGACTGCTTCAAGTTTAATAGTTTAGTCACTTCCTTATATTCCAATATTTAACAATTTCCTATTCCCAGGCATAGGTACACGTGTGAGGTCCATTCCTGGACCACTGGGAGTTCTACGCCACCAGAGCAATAGCAACGAAAACTGGTTTGTCTTCTCAGTCACCCACATTGGCCAAGAGGCCATGTTGTAATCAGGTTCAATCACAGTATTGCTGTAAAATGTGGACTCTCACAGCACGTATTCTCACAAATTTCTCACTAATGGACCATTATGTTCGAAAAGGAAGAGGTATTCAGAAAGTTTTGTGACTCAAATTTAATTTGGTCTCAGAATCAGAGCTGTTCAAAAGTGAGTACATCCCCATGAACTAGAAACCCTTGTTAGTCTTCCCCACGAAACAACTTAATTGCCCAACTTAATTGTTTTCATCAGACTATCGCACCAGAAATATTATCAAGGGAATAGGCCAAATAATTGCTCTTCCGAGCATCCCAAAACTGCCTCATCAACAATTTTCAGGGTGCTAAGCTGGCAGGACATTTGTTAATACTGATGAAATGAGGTTACAGGAAACATAGAAACAAGACCCATGTGCCACATTAAAAAAGAAAGCAAAGGATGGCCATGTTTTTGCCTACAGTTAGTTCTTTAACCAACCAATGGTGTGACTTACAAGGCTCTAGGCTCTAATAATCTCCCCCACCAATACTTTTCGATTTGATTCTTTAATATGGATTGATAGTTGATGTGTTTATTCACATCTTATATAAAATTGAGAAAATATCTTTGAGAAACTTATTCTTTTTTCTAGTAACATATATCCTAAAAACCATGTACAGTTGACCCTTGAACATAGGTTTCAACTGCAAGAGCCCACATGTATGTAGGATTTGTTTTTCCCTCAATAAATATAGTACAATGCTGTAATTCTCTTATAATTTTAACATTTTTTTCTAGCTTTATTGTGATAATATAGAATATAAGACATAAAACATACTAAATGTGTTAATCATCTGTTTATGTTATAGGTAGGACTTCTGGTCAACAGTAGGTGATCAGTAAAGTTGCTGTGGAGTCAAAAATTATGCATTGATTTTTAGGGATGCCAGGGTGGTTCAGTCGGCCAACTCTTGGTTTTGACTCAGGTCATGATCTCAGGGTCCTGGGATCAAGCTCTGCATTGGGCTCTGCACTCAGCAGGAGTCTGCTTGGGATTCTCCCTCCCTCTCTGCGCCTGCTCACTCACTCTAAACCTTAAAAGAAAAAAAAAATTATACATCAATTTTCAACTGGTGGGTGGTTAGCACTCCCAACCCCCTGGTTGCTCCAGGGGCTACTGTAGTTGCTACTCAAATGTAGCTTTACCACAATTCTCTTTTCAAACACAATATTATCTCTGTTTGGGGTAGTAATTTGTAAGTCACCTTGGAAGAAGAAATCCCTACAGCCTGTAGTTCATTCTTTTGTTCAGCTGCCAAACCTCCATACAGATGCCCATCCCAGTTAGAATAAATTATTGGAATTCATGTTTAGGGTTCCCAAATATCTTATATAATCAGGTGGAGACCCCTAAGTACTACGATGAATAGTTTCATCACTATCATAGGCAGCTGAGTGAATCCATGATGGAAATAGGTGATGGACTATGTTTTATAAATTTAAAATAGTAAGAAGGTTTTAAGTACACAGTCAAGAGTCCATTCTAAAGCCGTAGGACAAGCATGATGACTTTTATGTAGGACAATGGGGAGATCTATGAAAAATATTACCCTGGCTTAGTATATTTATTAAAAATGTAGAATTAAATCTTTCACTTCTAAGAATAGTAAGCTTCTTTCATTCCAAATTACTCAAATAAGTCATTTAAAAAATTCTTGAAAAATAACTTGCTTTCAAGAGTCATTTTATCTTCTATCATCACCAGATGATAGAACCAACAGAGGTCTTGACTAGAAGTCTTGATTGGGCTTTGTTGGGAAGGATTCTTCCCCTCTCCCCACCAGATTAGACAGTTATAATTCCTAGTTAGAGGCCAGAGGCCTACTGTTCCATCATCTTTTTCTTTACACCACAAACCATGTTCATCCACCCACCCCTCTTAATTTGCTCAGAGTATAAAAATACTGGATCTCACATTCAGTTGTAGGTTTAATATATTCTAATCTATCCAGTACTGCTATGCTTATCCTATGTATTTTAGATGACTGGGGCAAGGATGGTGTGATTTTTCTTCTTGGTTCAGCACCTGATCACTTGGGCCACTCAGTGCACTGACACCGAGTGACATAGGATGCTTCTGTTGATATAAATGTTCCAAGAAGAGCAATGTATAAAGCACAGCTATAAAGTAGGTCTCAAAGAAAGGGTTGGGTCCTGGGAATCTGTATTTAACACACCCCATGTGATTCTGATGCTGGTTATTGGGAACCAGGTGTTCAGAAATACTGTTATTAAGAAGTCACATCCAAGCATCAGCATCATGGCTTTCTATGCAAACTTTGAACATTGCTTTTGCCATAGTGAGCTTGAGGTTTTTCCCTTCTAAAAGGGATTTAGCAACTTGTCCTTTGGGAGATTTTCACAAAGCAATGTCCTAGAATTTGAAGTTTGTTTTGCTGAACAGAATCAAAGAAAAGCTCCCTATGATTCAAAATGCATGACAGTGAAATACAGGGGTACTCTGCTAGGTGATTTACATATATTTTCTGGTTTAATCAAAGGGTTACATGCTTTCTTTGACATGGATCTTCAAGAATGACTTTGTGGCAGACTATGCACCAATTGACAAGGATACAGCAGTGAACACAACATACAAAATCCCTCTCATCACTGAATTTATCTAGTGAGAAACAAAAATAGACATATATCATACATGAAATGGGACAAAGTCCCAGAGACAAAATAACTTGGGAGAAGGGAAAAGACAAATGGGTAGGTTACAGAGTGGTCAGGGCAAGGCTCTCAGAAAAGATGCCCTAGGAAAAAGGAAGTGAGGGACATGATGGGATTAGATTCTTGATTTATGTTGAAAATCTGGCCAATAGGCTATACCAATAATTCAACTGCAGGAGAGAAAGGAAAATTAAGGATGATTCCAGAGGCTTTGTTTCTGAACAGAAACAATGAAGTTCCCATTTATTGACAATATAAAGGATGGCATTATTATACTTGAATTCTTTCTTAAAGATTAGGAAATATAGGTTCCCATTGATTATGAACTTGCCACAGGTAACAGCTTGTACTGTGGTGGAGGTGGCTTTGAATGGAGTCTGTCAAACTCTGGAGCCTACATAATCATAAAAGCAGCTGTAGGACACCCCCCTCCCCGCCCTGCAGTATTCTGGCTTTGAACATAGGCTAAAATCTAAGAATGATCTAGATGGGGAGAGAACTGGATCACTGTATCTGTGCATAGTTTTGAGAGCACTGCCCTGCCAATCTATTGATACCACTCTGCACACTCCCTAAACAGAGCAAAGGGACCTCCTGTTCCCTTGGCTTGACATTTCAAAGATTCCTGCTGCTCATTTTTATCTATATATAGGCAGGTCCAGCCCCAGGCAGGTGCAGGATGCAGAACAAATCTCAGTGCCTGTTCACTATACCACCACCCTCTGGCATATGGTATGTGGGTGGAATTAGGTTAAAAAGAACATCAAGGACAACCTTGGAGGCAAAATGAAATCATCACCAAAAGGAAACAAGCGGTAGAATAAGGAGGGAATGCTAGATGATAAAGACAGTGTTGGAGTGCTGATTATATGTATAAGGAATCTGCAGCTGACCATCTGTCCATTGTTTTTTCAAAGTTTCTACGTAGACAATTAAGTTTCAGGCTGGGGAGAAGAAAGGGAAAAAGCATGTACTGATGATCTGCTATGAGCCACACACTGAAATAGGTCCTTTTATATACATTTTCACAACACCATGTGGCATTGTCTGTATTTTTTTTTTATACATGAGGTTACTGGGGTGGAGATTTAACTCTGTTATACAAGATCAGTCTGTAACTTCCATGAGGGCAGGACTATCTCTGCCATGTTCATACTGCATCCCCAATCCCTAGTGCCTAATGGCCTGGGATTCTGGGGATATAGATTCTTGAGTCAATGTTTTTTTTTTTTTTGTTTTTTTTTTTTTAAGTAGCCTCCACACCCAGTGTGGAGCACAAGGTAGGGCTTGAACTCAGGACCCTGAGATCAAGACCTGAGCTGAGATCAAGAGTCTGATGCTTGACTAAGCCACCCAGGTGTCCCAGTGCTTCCCTTTATTTCCATTTCTGGCCATTGAAAGAAGAAGGTCAAAACAAAGACAAAACAAAACAAAGAGGAAGGTTTTAGGATTCCCAAGGCTGCTTCCGCTATGCAAGCAGCTGTGTTTATGAGCTTGGGGAAGCAGAGCCAGCCAGCAGGAACACCCTCCAGCAGTGATGTTTACCATCTGAAGGGCAGCTAAGGATGGAAAAACTGGGAGAGGTGGGCAGGCATTCCTGGATAACTATAGTTCGCCTACTCTCAATTTCAACAGGAAAAGGGAGACTGCTTTTAAGCAGATAGTTGTGTCTGCTCCACAAAACACTTCTCAGAAGTCTGTCATCCCCCCAGGGGTTCTGGTTCTGGAGTTTCAGTTCTGGAGCACTGCCTCCACCACCAAGGCTTTTCAGCAGCTGGTAGAGCCACTTCCTGTTCTCTGCCACCTGCTTCTGAGTCATTGGTCTTTACATTTCTGAAGTACACCCAAGCCCCCCCCTCCCCAAAGGCCTAAATTCATTTGTTCCAGTACCATTTATTCTGAGCAGAGACACTGATTAAAAATACAGAAGGTAGCATTTACAGGACACAAGGAATTGTGCAAGAGTCTATCCCTGGATACAACAATTTTGTAAATGGAACTTTTTCTTCTGTATTTACATTCCTACCCAAGTAATTTGAGATGGATTTTTTCCCCTGCACTAAAAAATAAAGACCTGGGTCCACCTGTGTTAACAAAAATTGCCCTTTATCATGGATTCAAAATAAACTCAGGCAAAATCCAGCAGCTGTACCCAGTTGCTACCTGGCTGGAAACAACTCCTATAATTTTAAACTTTAGAGCAGTAATTCAAAGCACCAAAACTTATAATTCTCTAAATATTCAAGTTCGACAGAGTAACGATCCTCCCATTAGGCAATAGCATTTCTGATTTATCTACGAAAAAATGTACAACCCAACATATTTCAAAATTTTTGAGTAGGACTTAACTCATAGTTGTGAATGATTCGTCCTTGGTATATTTGTGATACCACTCCTATCTTCATACAGTGTTTAGTATTAGCAGGAGAGAAAATAGGACTGCTTTTGTTGCTAGTAGCATTTGTTCCACTCTGCTCCCGAAAAGCAGGTTTCCCTCCCCACTACCCCGAACCGATGTCCCTTGGCCATACCCTCTTCCTCCCCCATTACAACATATCCTTGTTTTTTAATTTTAACTTTTAATAAGGGAGCAATTTTCAAATCCTTAGTATAAGAAACTAGTAGGAGGCAATGTCTTTGGTATTTCGCTCAATAGACTGTAGGGAAGGGCAAGATGTCCTTAGAAAGGAGAGAATACCCAATGCCATTTCCTTCTTTTATTCCTTCATCCTACAGAAAAAGAGGCCCTGTTTTGCTGCACCCTTCACACCCTGAACAGAAAGATAAAAATAGCACCAGCCATTACCCGCAGAGACTTAAAAACAGTGACTTGGTAATAACAAATCACTACCAATCACATCAAAGGTACTTGTACTACACAACTGGTGAATCCATTGAATCTATGTACATCTGCTTGTGTATTTGTCATGTACAATATTTGTAATATTTTGCTATTCAGTTTAAATACCTGTATGCATGTGAAGTAAAAAGACATCTATATAATTTAAGATTTTATTTATTCATGAGAGACACAAAGAGAAGCAGAGACATAGGCAGAGGGAGAAGCAGGCTCCCTGTGGGGAGCCCAATATGGTACTCAAGCCCAGGACCCCAGGCAGATGCTCAACCACTGAGCCACCTCAGGTGTCCCAATATCTAATAATTCAGGCCAGGTTAAGCCATTATATCTTCAAGTAGGCTCTTTAGGCTTCTGGTTTTCACTTGGCATTGTTTTGGTTTGGGCTTGAAATATCTTCTTGGCACATATACATGCAGAAAGTCTGGGATTTCATGGGATTTCACAGAATCATTTCTGAATCCATTTTTGGTAAATGGTTGGCAAAAGATCAAAGAAGGGATCTTCCACCAAGTGATGGAAAGAAGAACTGGGGGCTCTCCAGGCTGAGTGCCTTCCCCACTGTCTTCCTTTAACCTTTCTTCTCACTGGGACCCAGAACTTTTTTATACATAAAGTTTTCTAAGTATCAACACAGACCTACTGAATAAGCAGCTCTAAAAGTGAGGCTTAGGCCCCTAGTTTTTTTTTTTTTTTAAATCCTTTTTAGATGATTTTGAAGTGGAGGAAGGTTTAGGACAAGACCTGTTTGCCAATAAGTCTGTTTCATCCCTTATTCTGAAAGCAGATAATTGCTATCATTTATTAATTTATTAATAATGCATAGGGTTTCTTTAGCCAAGGCCCAACTAGAAATTCTAGGCTGAGAGGCATGTGTATGTGCGCACACACACACATGCACACACATGCACATACCATGTTTCCTTGGTTCCTTGTGCTGATTATTTGGGGTTATTCATCTGAGCAAAGTAACATCCTGCCTTGGTTAACCCTTCTTTACTTAACTCTGGTGTCAACACACTACCAAAGTCTGGCATATTTCCAATCCAGCATCCCCAGAAGCAACTAGCCCTCCTTTCCCCAAACATGAGGATCCTTGTTTCTCCATCCAAAAATGTTTCCATTTAGCCTTATGAATTATTGATACCCTCTACCATTAAAGAACAGATGCTTCAGGTTCCATGTTTCCTTCTGCACCATATAATAAATCAAGCATTGTGCTATATTTTTATGCCCTTTACAATTATTCTTCTAGGAATACATTGTATTATTTGACCAGAATTGGGCTGTGATTATAGGAAATCATGGGAATACACCATGCTCAGCAGCCTTTTCAGGGAACCCCTTCTATCCACACCACTCTTTATGCCTGCGTGTCTTCTTCCAACTCCCGTTAACACTTCACAGGCACAGAATGCCGGCCCCTAAAGTCTCTCACTTTGACAAAATACTACACTTGTGGTACCACAAAAAAAAAAAAAAAAAAAAAAAAGTAACACTGATGTTCCCAATAAATGTTAACACCAACTCTTCCTGAATGGAAAGAGTGAAAGTAACATGTTTGAGAGCACCTGCATGAAACACATGCTTTCTGGGAGAAAATGTGAAAATTAGATATGGAAAATCCTTGAGATAAGTTTTCACAACAATTAAAGATGAGATGGTAAAGAAGCAGAGTCGTTCACATTAAACAAAAGAACAGAATAGTTGCCTTTGTCAGAAAGAAACACTTCCCCATTAGAATTACAGCCTGTAGCCACTCTTCATTCAGAGCTCTGCAAACCCAGTCCATTGAGAGATGGTTCCAAGGAAGTTACCTTTTGGCAGAACACAGGGTCTGAAGATATGCAAGAAACACTCCTACCTACTTTTCCTCAACAGCCATGGATTGTTCCCTATTAAACTGGCCAAACACATCTCTTTTACTTCTTGGAGAATTGAGAAGAATATCAACCTGTTGTGTACACAGTTTGCAAAAGAGGAGAAAGTTCAAGAACCGGTCTGTTGCGATAGGACATGCTGTGGGCCTAATGTTAGGGCCCAAAGTTTTCTCAGCCTTTAAGCATTCCTATTTGCCTTGGAGGAAATGCAATCATAAGAGTTTCTGAGCGGTGGTGGTAGTAATAATGACATGTATGTACATGAATGCACATGGAGAAGGGCAGTGCATGCTGTTTTATTTTACACTATGAATAAGTTTGTGTGTTTCACAGTACTGCTTAAGAATTACAAAAAAAAAAAAAAAGATAACATGGTCTCCTGTTCCTGTGAGAACAAAGATCAGAATCTGAATTCATTCAGACCCAGACTTCCATGCATTTTAGAACAATTAATGAAGCTAATGCATCAATTTATTTAAGTGCATTGAAATAACCTTTATATCTTGTTTCAGTATTGCCAGACTGAAAAACTAGGTTCTACAGTCAAAATTTATGAAACACCTGCAAATTACTTTTCAGGATTCAAAGACATTACACTAGAAGTTGATTGGTTGAGACTCAGAAGCAAGCATCCAAAAAAAAAAAAAGAGAGAGAGAGAGAGAGAGATGAAGATAGTATTTAATGAATAGAAAAGGAAAGTAAGTGTTTTCATGGTCTCTTCTTTCTTCCTTCCACTAACCCCTACTAACCTCTCCAATCAGAATATCACCAACACAACCTTTAGCTGCCCCTCAAACTTCAAGCCTTGATATAAATCATAAAGACTACATATTTTCTTCTGAAATAATTATTTGAATTCAATTTCCTGATTAAGAATAGCCTAAGTTGGGCAGCCCCAGTGGCACAGCGGTTTAACGCCACCTGCAGCCCAGGGTGTGATCCTGGAAACCCGGGATCGAGTCCCCCATCGGGCTCCCTGCATGGAGCCTGCTTCTCCCTCTGGCTGTGTCTCTGCCTCTCTCTCTCTGTGTGTCTCTCATGAATAAATAAATAAAATCTTTAAAAAAAAAAAAAAGAATAGCCTAAGTCATGTTTAACCAAAGAGCCCATACAAATTGAGGAGACTGAAGATTAATACTTTTACCTTTAGTGTCTACCTTATCTAATATACATTTTTTTCCTAATATACATTCTAGGACTATTCGTTTCTAAGTCTCTGGATTAAAGGCATATAAAGTCCAACTGGAATTGATGTTGGTAGCAATTCATTTTCCCTCTAGATAAAATGAGTATTTCAACTTAAGAAACCAACATCTAAAAAAGGAGTTGGCATTCTTTTTGCAAACATGTTCCCAAAGTTTGGTAAGGCTTAAAATTTATCCATCTATGTATCATTTGGTGAAAAATAAGTTATTGCAATAAAATGCATTGTTAATCCAAACTGGTCAACACGAAAGACTAAAGATTTAATGAATACCTTATTACTGTATTTGGTTTTAGGAAAACTAAATGTAGGATCATAAAAATCTTTCAGTGGGGAAAATGGTTTACAAATGATCATGTGATTCTTAACATCCAGCATAACACTGCCTCATATGGCACAGAGAGGATTTTAACTAATAAAGGAAATATATTTTAAAAGTTATTTGAAAACTCCAAAGAAAATTGATCCGATTTTCTGGTGCCTTAAGTTATATATCAAATTGCTTGGGGGGTGGGGAGCATTACAGCTCTGCCTCAATTTTCTTAAAGAAAAAAAAATCAAACTTTCTATTCAGGAGTTAAAACTATTTTCTTACATTCGTAGAGCATTGTAGCTGAAAAGAATCTCATGGGACTTTTCCAACCTCTTAATATTTACAGGTAAGAAAACTAGGGGCCAGATAATTTAAGTGGCTTGTGGTCATCTTCATTGCTAGCTTTTTAGAGATAGGTTAGATCAAGTCTTCTTAGAGATAGGTTAGATTCAAGTCTTCTAACCTTTGTAGTACAGATTTGCTTCACTCAGCGGTCAACCACAAAGATTAGAACTTTCAACTGGAAAGTGAATAGTCATAGTCAACTACTTCCAGCCCCCATGGTTACACAAGGAAAGGAGTTCAACAAACACTGTCGGCCTTTGCTCCCAGTTTGGAGAAGGAATTACAATGCCATTTCTCTTACTTTCTCCACACATCATGAGCTGCCATTGTCAGCAGAAGCAGGCAAAGAAAGTGAAACACTTTACCTGTGTTTTTTCTGAAGACAGATAATCTAGGAATTCAGGAATCTTGTTTGTTCCAACAAAAGATTTGTCCGAAAAAAATTGCTAACTGCTATCCTTAAGAGGACTTTTGTTTGGTATTATGTTAGCGAGGCTTAACACAATGTAAGGGAACATTGGGCCGGCAGCCATGAAGTGAGGTATTGAGACACATGAAGTTGCCAGATCAGAGAGGGGATACAGGCAGTTAATTATTCTGCTCCCCTCTTCTTTAAGGAAAAGCGCCTCCAGACTTAAAGAAAAATGCACCAGAATTTTGATATATTTGTAGTGAGACAAAATCTAGTTACTCAAATAGAGTGAATTATCTTGCCAAGTATTGAACCATCCTGTAAGTTCAATTAAGAACCATTTGTGGTCATCTATGTGCAATCAGGGGAGAAAGAAATTTGAATAGACTAAAGATGCAAAAATTCTTGGCTCAAGTTTCAAAAACATAACTTCTAGAAGTCATACACTGTTCACATTGACTCCAATCCCTGATAAAATTCTATAATGGATTCATCTAGTTGATTTCAAGAACTGAGCAAGCTAACAATTCACTAAAAATATTAAAGGGATTTTGTTTACTTGTTTTGAATCATGCGTCAGGAAAAACTATAGAGGAAACCATGATTCTGCCATAGTCTGACTCTCTCATGATACACTCGAGGCCACCTCAGAGAAATGTGGCTTGGATAGTGGTAGTGTTGGAGTCTGTTTAACTATACAGAATCTTTCAGAAGCTGTTAGCAACCCAGAAAAAAAGGGGGGAAAAGAAACCTACACTCCATATCATGATCTACAATGTCCTACAGAGCTGGCCCCACCTACTTCTCTCCTGGTTCACTAAGCTTCAGTCATGCTAGTGACTTTCTATTCTTAACCAAGCTCATTCCTTCCTGTTTGCATCTGCTATTTCCTTGTGCTGGAATGTTCTCGCAGCTCTTTGAATAGCTGACTCCTTGTCAAACTGAAGGCATTAGTTAGATGCCACCTATTCAAAAACTCCCTCTAAATTCGATGGCCACCTACCCAACTCTGTCATTTTCTACCCTGTTTCCTACCACACTATTTTCCATCTCCTCCATGAAAATTTCAGCTTCGTAAAGCTAAGACCTTGTTCATTTATTCACCAAGCCTCCACAGGGCTTAGCACAACACCTAACACATTCTAGGCTTCCATGAGCACTGAATAAATTAGTAAACTAATGAAATACAACCCTATATTGCGACATCATAGCTTCTATCTGGCATTTTAGAATACAGTATTTTTATCAATGTCTTATTTTGAGGTATAGAAGGCTGGGGTCTTTATTTGTTGTATTTTTTCCCATTATACCAGGTAAATACACTACATGCTGAAATAAGAATTCAAAGGGCCCTGAGGGAGTAAGAGAACAAACTTATGCAAGGAAAGGACAAAGCAAAGGTACATGAAACATTTGTACCTAGAATCAAAGGAATTGTGTGTGCCAGCATAGGACAGGGCAACTTGGTTTGTTATCAGGATTTGTAAGAAGTACCTTGAATCTTAGTTCATCGCAATTTTGTTATGTACCAACAGCATGACGTATTAAAAAAACACTGGAGACTTGAAATCAAAAGTGGTTACTTGCAGACCAAATTATATACTTGTTCAATTCTAGACATTAACATTTTAGAAAACAGGAAGAAAAAAAAAAAAAAAAAACTAGGGCACCTGAGTGGCTCAGCCGTTGAGCATCTGCCTTCCGCTCAGGGCATGATTCCGGGATCCGGGATTGAGTCCCATATCAGGCTCCTTGCAGGGAGCCTGCTTCTCCCTCTGCTTGTGTCTCTGCCCACCGCCCCCCCTCCCCCATCTCTCATGAGTAAATAAAATCTTTAAAAAAAAATTAGATGTAGTTGAAAGAGAAAAATGATTATGAGGGATCCCTGGGTGGCGCATCGGTTTGGCGCCTGCCTTTGGCCCAGGGCGCGATCCTGGAGACCCGGGATCGAATCCCACGTCGGGCTCCCTGAATGGAGCCTGCCTCTCCCTCTGCCTATGTCTCTGCCTCTCTCTCTGTGTGTGACTATCATAAATAAATAAAAATTTTAAAAAATCATCATTAAAAAAAAAGAAAAGAAAAATGATTATGAGTTATAGGGGCCAAGGACAGGCTGCCTCAACATGGGCCACTTTGACAGGAAGATTATTTTTGACTTAAAAGAAATCAAAATGCAGCAGATGCAAGAAAAGCTCTGTTACCTCCTCCACAACTGCCTAAAAGAATTTAGATAGGAGAACCTGCTCCAGGGAAAGAACTTTCAGCATAGAGAACTACATTATGATGTGAACTATGTATGATAGACAGGGAGGAACCTAGCAAGGCCACTGTAATCCAAGTCCTCTGTCTTGTTTTTGAAAGGCCTAGCAAATATATACCAAAAATTTACTTTTTCATCTTTTCTAGAAATTGCATTCTTTCCCCTCAAAGTCCCAAACCCCTATACCCACATTACCATTCATGGTTTTTTCCCAGTTTGATATTTATTCTTTAAAGATGAGTGGGGCAGAGTGGGGCAACACACTGAGCAAACATAGGGGTGGTAGGTGGAGGCAAAGGGAGACAGAATCTCAAGTAGACTCCATGCCTTGCATGGAGCCCTTTGTGGGGCTGGACCCATGATCTTGAAATCATGACCTGAACAGAAATCTGGAGTCAGACATTCAACCGACTGAGCCACTCAGGTGCCCCAGTTTGCATTTTTCTTTCCTACCATTGATTACTAACAAGGTTATGACCTAGCAGTAAAAAATTAAGTAAAATCTCAAGATTTAAAACCAAGAAAAGATAAATCACATACTTTGACCAGATCCTGGAATATTTCTCAAATAAACAATTATCACATTCCATATTTCAGAAAAAAAAGACATTAAGGATTCATGCCATTAATTTACAAACATATCTAGTATGAATTCATGAGTTTGATCTATTTTTCAATGAGACTGTCTCTCTTAAAATGCTCTTTTCCCCCAAATGTTTAAAGAATTAAAACACCCTTATTTCTTAAGCAGTTGAGGGTCTTACTATTAAAAATATGCAGCAAATCTAGATTCAAAGTATATAGTCATTATAACTAGTCATCACCACTTGTTCTCCACTGAAAATGGCAAATTCTTCCCTGGGTCCTCCTTCCAGTGGCTCCTATGGACCACAGAGGTTGTTAACCTCTAGATGCTCTATCCCAATATAGCTCTATTCGAAGTTCTGTGAAAGGCACAGAGCCCTAAGACAGTAAAAATCCCATTTTTAAGATTTTTTTTTATTTGCAAGCATGGGCATATGATAGAGAGGGAGAAGTAGGCTTCCTGATGAGTAGGGAGACCAATGCAGGACTCAGTCCTAGGACCTGGGGATCATGACCTAAGTTGAAGGCAGATGCTTAACTGACTGAGCCACCCAGGCACCTCTAGTCTCCTTCATTTTAAAAGGACATACCTCATTTTATCAGTCTTTGGAATGTTTATGTCTATGTGGATTCCACGTACATAATCTTTATTTTCTCCTGTTAGTCTGTCTTACATCAGTTTGATTCTTAGTCCAGCTAGAAGGATCTTGAAGGGCAGGAAATTCTTCTTCTCTTACAAGAGCCGTGGAAACTACCCTCATGATAAATGAATCTGAAGCTGTTGCAAGTAGCCTCAAGTAGAAATTTTCTGATACTTTATAACCTCAAAATATGTTAGATTATTCCATAAAAGAGTGAATTCCTTGTCAATAGCTTTCTACTTCATGATTAGCAGTTAGGCTACAGTGGAGAAATTCCCACAAACCAAGCTTATTTGGTTAATGACAAATGATTTACAGAATTATAGCTGAGCTTCTATACTCCCTAGTTTTAATCTGCAAATAATTTTAGTATTTAATTATATGTTGGTGAAACATGAAGACCTCCACTGGATGGCTCAACAGATTTAGAATAGCTTTGTTGAAATGTTCCTCAAGGCTGCCTTTTCACTCCATTCACTAGGCAACTCTAGTTAGGTCTACTTCTCAGGGATGCTGGTAGATATATTCTTCTCCATCATGAGAAAAGCATATCTCCATTCTAAATGTTCATTACGGTTTATGTATTTCAGTGCCATGCAGTTTTGATTAGCATGAGTCAGCCTTTCCAAGTCTATGAAGTGCTGAACATAGTAGGGAGGGAGACCATGGGCTATAGTAATAACACAACATAATAGTACCTCAGGTAGAAAGCCATCTGGCCCTCATATGTGCACACTATTACTCCCTCCTTAAGTTCCATCATTCTGTACTGACTCCATACTTCAGCTATTTAGCCTAGAGAGAGTATAAAGAGATGTTTGATTTCTGGGTATGAATAAGAACCACTGACTAGAAGGATAATTAAGAAACCTACAGGTTAGAAGGTAAGTCAGAGTGTTACAGAGCATACAAGCTGATATGGAAAGGAAATGTTCCAAGATGAAAGGAAAAGATAGCCTTAAACAACTGGGTTATTTTAACCTCAAAAGCAAAGAAGCAGGACTCTTTTATAGGGACAGGACTGAGAATGAATAAGGTTAGTCTGAAGTTTGCCACTTGGAGAAAACCTATGTGATGATCCGTAGGCCTGAAATAAGTCTACCTTCACTAAAGATTCAGTGGAAAGGACTTCAGAGGAAAACTCCTAAGTGACACAGACATTCAAGAAAAGGCTGCTAAATCAGATTCATGCATTTAACTAGGAAGATGACAATGAAGCAGTATTCACTTGTGCACATTTTTGGAAGTATAAAAACTCCTGCTTTTCTTCCAGAAGAGTGGAAGGAGAAACTATTCCAAGGCTGGCTTGAGTTAGAACTCAATGAAATGCATCAAATACACAATGGAACATTCAAAAATCAATGGAATCTTCCTCTCCTTGGCTGTGAAGGGGCTCTTGAATCATTTTTTTCCAAATACTATGTGACCCAGGGTATCAGCAGTCCACAGACAGTGGACACATCTCCTTGCATTTCTTTATGCTTACTTTGTGTTTGGGAATGACACTGACATAGCACAGACTTTATAAATGATACATAAAATGAAATGTTCTTGACCAGTGCACAAAGAGAATATCATTATGGACTGCTCTGTGATTCTTGTCACTCAACTCACAGTGAGTATATGTGTGTATATTCAACTCACAGCTGTGAAAAACCCATGCTCTGAGTTCTTAACCAATAATTGCCCCTCAACCTACTTAAGTCAGTTGCTTATGTTCTAAAATATATTAGCTATCTTGGCTCCTTTCATTCCTTAAATATCTACCCCAAGATGAGCCATGACCTGAGAAATAAGTTATGCCCACATACACAAATATTCTTGTTGATTTCATTAAGAAGGAAACATTTCATTTCTTTCAATAAAAGCTTTTGAAATCTGGATAGGAAAAGAATGAGGCAAAGAGAAAGAACAAAGTAATGCCATTTGGCTTTCTGGTTGGTATATATGGTAGGTACACTGAAGTTCTCACTTGCCTGGTGACTTCAGGGCAAGCAACCAGCTACTTCCTCAGGCTTAATTAAATCTGCAGCTGACCTGCAAAGAAAGGGATGTGTGTTTGCCATCTAGAGATAAAAAAGGAGGCCCAGAAGATTTGTGACCAATATCAGATATTCTAACAAGTTGGTGCTAGAGACAGAAAAAATTGTTATATCAAGTTCTCCCAGACACTAGATTTTAGCCTTCAGATGATATAGCAGCTGACCAATGATCAGTGACATTTTTTCTACACATGTATATATGTTCCAAGTGACAAAAAAATAGATTTTTTAAGTATTTGACAAATAAGCACATTTTGTGTGTTTCAAAACATTTAAGCATACAAAGCATTGCTTTGTATCATGAATAAAAACTATGAAGTCCAATTACAGGATCTGAGCTGTTGGCAGTGCTTGTAACAGGAGAATTAAGGATGTGCCCAATAGCCTATTCAAATGAGGATACATGAGCCTTTTTTCTTACCACTAACTTTTGAGAACAGCTATTTGTAAGACATCTAGGACCTAATTATTTAGGTAAACAAGGGTGGCCATTTGCTTAAGGAAAGAAAAAAATCCATTCACTCAGTAGCTATGCCACTTCATCACTTACTAACACCTTTTTCTAGCAGTTTGTGTATTGCCTGGCTATAACAAAGAGCTGGAACTAAGAATCAATGAAATAGTAAGAATCCATTTTCAATCCCACAAAGGAACCCAGGGCAAACTTTAAAACAAATACAACCTACTGTGTGAAAAAGATTAATTCCCAGACAGAAGTAATGAGAAAGAAAAGCTAGGAATCTCATTTATAGAAACCACACTCACCTCTTCTGAAAAGGCACCCACTGAGCAGTCATGGGCATAGCTCTCCAGCCTGTCAAAAGAAGGATTGGGGGCAACCCGGGTGGCTCAGTGGTTTAGTGCCACCTTTGGCCCAGGATCGAGTCCCATATCGAGCTCCCTGAATGGAGCCTGCTTCTTCCTCTGTCTGTGTCTCTGTTTCTCTCTCTCTCTCTCTCTCTCTCTCTCTGTCTCTCATGAATAAATAAATAAAATCTTTAAAAAAAAAAAAAAGAAGAAGAAGAAGGATTGGGCAACCTTCCTGGATCTGAAGGATCCTAACAGAGACCTTGGTAGTGGTTTCAAAGACAATGAGTGGTGGTCACATGGCTATAGGTCCTCAACCAGGCTATAATCTTGAGATTCATGGACTTCATACCAAGGGCTTAGAATTCTGCTCAGTGACTGAATTCACAACCTGACATGGTTCTGTGTTGTCATTAACCCACCAGAATAGCTCAACTCATGTGTTAGCTTCTGTCATCTTCAATTTAAGGATATCTAGCATGTGCCAGATGTTTAAAGCATGAAAATCATGGGTGGATTTAAGAGAACTTAATTTTGAGGTTTAAAGAAAACCAGGGATATCTGTGGAAACATGTTTGTTCTCTTTGAATCATTTTAACAAATGAGAGGTTTATGGCAATTTGGTAAACCTAACACACATGGCTGGAGTTAAAATACATTCCTCCCTTATTTTAATTCAATTCAGAGTAGCCCACAAGACCCTAAAATTCTTATTATAGGCATTCTATAATTGGGTGTTTTTTATATGGTATGGGAACTGAGGAGGATCAAGAATTTTTCCTTAGCATAAAGACTCATTTTGCCCTGCATGCTAAAATGTTCTTTTCCTCATTTCCCTTAGGTAGATTTGCAATGGTGTTTTAACATCTGAAGCTGCCATCCATGAATTTGAATTTCTGCATCATTAAATGGGCAACAAGCTAGCGCTAGTGGATGAAAATATGAGCTGGAAGAGAACACCACCATATGGAATGATGATCACATAATGAACCAAGCAACCCAAGAACTGAATTAGTCAGGCTACTTAGAAACACAAAACAAGGTTATAGCACTCTTTTGAAATTACTACACTCACAAATGATAAAGAATATTACTTTCCAATCTTGATATCATCACCTCAGCCCAGTAAGTCTTATGTCTCCAAATTATTCCAAAGAATGTAGGTAGTTCTCACAAACTTCAGAGAAAACTATAGAAATATTTTAACCCTTCCTTTTCAATAAAACATTAGGCTGTATTTTGACTATTGCACAAAGATGTACAGTTTTTTAATGTGTAACTTTCATACAATATCCTGTTAGTTTTAGGTAACAATATTTTTAAATATTTGTGGTTTTGAGAGCACATGTGCATACATGCATGAATGGGGGAGGACCAGAGGGAGAAGGAGAGAGAGAGAGAGAGAGAGAGAGAGAGAGAGTCTTAAGCAGGCTCCACATGCAGTGAAGAACCCAGTACCGGGCTTGATCTCACAACCCTGACATCGTGACTTGAGCTGAAATCAAGAGTTGGCCACTTAACCAACTGACCCACCCAGGCACCCCTAGGTGGCAATATTTTTAAGTTGAAAGCTCTTACCTTGTGCAAGTCATAGCTGGGGTTTACATAACCAAATTTATTATTAACAGCAAATGGTTTCCTTAAGACAAGTCTTAGAATGAGGATATTGAGGGTAACAAATAATGCTGTCTCCTATTTGATCTTTACTCAAGGGACTTTGATACTCTACAGTTTGATAAACTACTCTGATTATGGCTTGAATTATAAGTGGTTGGATACACTTACACTTCAATACTACATACACATGTAATATATTACAGTAATAACCAACATGTTAAACTAGCAGTAATGATTTAGATTGTCCACAATATCTAAACAACTCCCAGGAAATAATAGGTGTTAAGAGTTTTTGAAGACACGTTAACCATTTTGGTCACCAGAAGGTCTTGAATAAAACCCTCCAAATATATAGACATTTTGGCATAGTTAAAAGCAGTAAGCTATGTGGTGCGTGGGATTTCTACATAAAATATCTAATTTAATCTTCATGAAAAGCTTGTCAGTTATGTAAAATGTAAATAATAAAACCTAAGTTTAAAGGATTTGCCCTAGATCACATAGCTAATATAGAAGCAAAGCCAGCCTGGAAGAATAGTAAAACTTGAGTAGCATTTACTGTGTACCAAGCATTGCTCTCAGAATTTGACGGATTCATTTAATTTAATCTTCGGAAGGGTAGAGAGAGGCCTAAGGTCACATGATTAGCAGTTGGTAGTATGGCTTCAGAGTCTATGCTCATGACCACCACCCTGTCCTAGCTCTGGGAGTTTCTGGATAAATAAAAAATACTAAGAAAAAAAAAATACTAAGGCCTAATATTTTGGGATTCTGGCCTAGTGTTGGACAGTATAGATAGCCAAATACAAATAGAGCAGCAATAAAGATTGAATTCCCAAATGTTCTGTAAGTAAAAATAAAATCTTAAGATACCAAAATTCTTATTTCTAGGTCATTCTCTTGACTTCCTTTAAAAACATAGCTGTCTTGCTTCAAATCACCTAAAAAAATTTTCCAGAAAATAGCAATATGTCTCCAAGAAACTCCTAAAGATTGTAATACACTAGAACAGTCCATCACCACATAGAAGTTTGGTCAAAACCAATGAAAAGAGATAAAGCTCATAAAATCAGTTTGACGTAAAACACCCTACATATCTGCTCTTGAGGATTCTGCTGTTAAGGATGAGAGGTAGGACAGCAATACACATGTAACAAGAACTAGATAATTAGCGATTTCAAAGTTGTTTCATTAGAAAAAAAAAAGCTTTAATGACTTCATGCACTTTTTTTATATTCACACCTTAGATTTTGTGTCAAAAATACTATCAAGATGAGCTTTTAATGCACTTGTGTCAATATCTTTACCATTATCTTTAGAAAAGATTTGTGGATAGTTCTTATAAAATGCAAGTAGGTACTTCATCACTGTAGGTGTAAAATGTAGTATAGTTGTATGTAAATATTAAATATTTGAGATGGACAGGTAAGACCAGTGTATTAGGCATGATCTTTGTCAAGGGAGTTGGAATTTCAAATTCAACATGGCAGTAAGTCATATAGGATACTTTATGAGATGTGTTTAGAGAAAAGCTGAATTTAAAAAGGCAATAAGCAATTAACTCTCTATCACAGAATGTCAATAATTTGTAAAAATGTTTTTTTAAAATAGCATTGTGTTCTTGAAAGTGGATTTTAAGAAAATCTCAATGACAATCATTGAAATATGTGATCAAAAGGCCCTATGTGAGTCTTCTCCAGTCTTCGTATTCACAGAAAATTTAGAAAACACTAAATTCCTTCAATATGTTGTGAAATTAATGGAATAGCAGCCACAATTTATCGCCATCTTGAGCTTGACAGATCAAGAGTCACAAAGCATGTGCTCAGAAAGGAGTCTCCTAAAAGCAAAATAAAGATTAGACAAAGTGTAGACATTCTAGATTATGAGACCTGAAAATGAAAACTACAAAGTTTAACCTAACATTACACTACCATACTACCATGCATGTTGACTATTCACTGTGGGGAGTTGAGGGGATGGACTTTTCAATTCAACCAGTTTGACCTAGAATATGAACATTATAATTTCTATTAGGGCTCTTATGGAACAACATTTCTTCCAAATTATTACTTTAACTTAAAGTGTTTTGGAGAGTGAGCCAGCCCAACGTGATAGTTAAAAAAAAAAAAAAAGGGAAGGTAAGAATAGTTATTTTCTCTGTGTGGTTGTCTAAATGTCTAATATGAACTCCAATACACAATAGGCATTATGTGTGAATTGTATCCACCTAAAAATGTTTAAGTTCTAACCCCCAGCATCTCAGAATGTGACCTTATATGAAGATAGGGTTATTGTCAATGTGAATGTTTAAGATGTGGTCATATTGGAGTAGGGTGGGTCCCTAATCCAGTAGGAATGGTGCCCTCATGAGCTGCCCATACGAAGATGGACATGAAAATGCCATGTGACAAGAAAGGCAGAGATTGGGGTTCTGCAGCTGCCCATCAAAGAATGCCAAAACTTGGCAAAAAAAAACCATCAGAAGCCAGGAAGAGAAATGAAAGAATTCTCTGCCAATATCTTGATTTTGGACTTGTAGCTTCCAGAACTGTAAAGCAGGTTTTGTTTTACGTGCCCCAACTTGTGGTGCTTTATTACAGGAGTCATACAACACAAATACAAGCATCACATAAATTGCATATTCTCCCTTCCTAGATCCCTCTGTTTTTGCAGGGGGTATGGTAGAAGGAGTTTGAAAACCTGAGTTTGAATCCTAATGCCTATTTACTAGTGGACTTTAGGCAACTCATTTAACTTCTGAGCTGCAGATTACTCCTGTTGGAAATGAGAATCATCTTACATAAAGTTCCAAATATTGAATATGATGATAGATCTAAAGTGCCTGGCACATAGTAGGCATTGATTGTCTACTCTAGTTTCTCCCTCCTCCATATAAAGCTGTTATAAAGATTAAAGGAGACTAAAGTGCTTCTAATGGCACTATTTTCTATTTTATTACTCTAAAATCACCTACAACCTGGACATGCCATGAGAGATCCAAAAGAGACTCATATGAGAGCAAGTGGAGATCTCAGGAGCCTAGCAAGAGAACTGGAATGGTTTAGAATGGAGTTCTGTGAGATTGGAGTCCCTGCCCTAAGCTACAAGTTCTCCATAAAATATATAAATCCCTTCAGAGTTCTAAAAATACCCAAACATCAGACTGGGCAGTCTTGCATGTGGTCTATGGTCCCTCTAGAACTTGCCCTGAGTTCCTGGACAAGGGAAGCATTAAACTTGAGTGAGTAGTCACATCCTACTGGAAAGAAAGCTACAGAAAGAAAGGGCAAAACTCCTATTGGCTCTATTTGCTGCTTCAGTGAAGACAAAGTTAGGGACTGGGATTAGCAGTAATTATTAATGAACAAGATCAATACCAGGGTTCAGAGGAAAACCAGGATCTGGCCCTGGAGAGAGAGTAGTCACAGTCCCAAGAGCACCACCAGGAAACTTTCTATCCAGACCATGGCATACTGCTCAGGAACAAACAGGAATTAACCATTGATACATGCATTCACTATGGAAAACAGTATACACATCCTCAAGAAATTAGGTAGGACTACCATATCACCCAGCAATTCCCCTTCTGGGTATTTAGTCAAAGAAACACTAATACAAAAAGATAGCTTTACTCCCATGCTCAGAACGTAATTTATAGTAGCCAAGACATGACACAACTGAAGTGTTCACTGGTGAATGAATAAATCAAGAAAACATGGTATATATATACAAAGGAGTATCACTCAGCTATAAGAAAGGAAATCCTGTTGTTTGTGACAGCATGGACAGATCCTGAGGGTATTATGCTAAGTTAATAAGTCAGACAGGGAAAGACAAACACCCTATGATCTCATTTATGTGTGGACTCTGCAAAGACAGAAACAAAACCTCGTCGATAAGAGAAGACATTGGTGGTTGCCAGAAGCAGGGAGTGAGGAGGATGAACAAAAAGGGTGAAGGGTGAAGAGGTACAAGCTTTCAGCTATAAAAAAAGTCCTGAGAATAAAATATACAACATGACTATAAGAATACTGTATTGTATATTTGAAAGTTGCAGAGAGCAAATCTTAAATTCTCATAAGAAAACAACATTTGTAGCAGTGTGGTGACAGATGTCAGACACCACAGTGATCATATCAATATATACATATATCAAGTCATTATGCTGTATACCTGAAACTAGTATTTTATGTCAATTATATCTCCGAAAAAATGGTATCTACCATTTGGAGGATTCTTCAAGGCATTATGCCAAGTGAAAAATGCTAGTCTCAAAATGTCACATACCATATGATTGTACTTGGATCACAGTCTTGAAAAGTCTACGGTGACAGATAACCAATCAGAGGATACAACAGGGTTACATTAAGAGTGGGAGAAGACAAAGGGGTAGCACAGGGAGGTTTTGTTTTTGTTTTTTAAGTAGTAGAGCTATACTGTATCCTAATTGTAGTGGTGGTTATATGAATATACACACGTATAAAAATTCATAGAACTGCACATAAGACAATTTTACTGTGTTAATTTTGAAATAAAGTTTTTAAAAACTTCAGGCACCACCAGGGCTTGAAGGGACCCCAGAGGGCACAAAGGCCATTTATTGATTGTACTCTACTGGGGCCTTAGCCCACATCTTGAATAAGCCTCGGCCTTCTGCAAAAGGGAGAGAGGGAAAAAAGATGACTTCCATGTAAGAGAAAGGCTCTTGGGGAAGAGAGAATGGAGATGGGGGAAAAACATCCAGGAACGTGAGCAAATGTTCCTGCAACTTAAGGAGGCAGTCATCAGGATCCCAGGCCTTGACTTTCCCTACTCAAGTGCTTTACAGCAGAAGAAAGCACACTTCTTCCCCCACACAGAGGAAGAGTGACTCTGTGCCAAGTCACTCCCTTCCCTAGTCCTCTCAGCTAACTTAGCCAAAGAAGAAAGCTAAGCCATCAAATACAGTGCTAGCTGCACACCCCAAAGTACGCATCTCTGGGATCTATTTTTAAGAGTTCTTTTCTCTGTTGCTATTCTGAGAAGAAAGATGACCCAAGAACAGCCAATTCCAAGAACATACTTGGATTTCTGCCTTCCAGTTATGGTGTCAACAACTGACTTGGGGGTATGATTTCTAGGTCTTTGTAGAGGCGTAGAAGTCCCACTCAAGAGAGGAATCCTTCACACACCATGGACCACCTGAAGATGGCTCCTAGAGAGCAGGGTGTAAATGATGCCTCATAAAGAGCAGAGAATAGCAATAGCCAAGAAATGCCCAGCCACAGCCACATTAGGCACAGGAAACTATCCCTGCAGCCTCCCCAAAGGAGGGTGAAGAGGGGCAGTGACCCAGCAGACCACTCCCTTTCATGCCGCGTGGGGATCCCCCAGGGCTATGGATCAACCCTGAACTGGCTGGGGGCCAGGGAAAACACCTGAGTTTTAGATTTGTCCAGATTTTCATAAAATGAATAGGCTGCCATTCCCAGACACCAAAGGACAAAAGACCCAGTGAACAGAACTTGGTTTAAAGCAATGATTGAATAAAAATAAAACCTTTTCGTGTTTGCACCCCACAGAGTGCAGAACCACTTCACTGAACACAAAGGTATAGATCCTGAGCCGAGCTACTGAATAATGCAGTGGCCAATCTCCAGTAATGAGGAGCAGTGTTTCTGCAGTCCAGCTGGGCACGGGTGAGGCAAGGAAACTGGCGGGAGATGGGGCAGGCGGAGGCTCAGAGGAGAGACTGGGAAATATGGCCATTATTCTGAAAGTAACGAGCTGCTTCGAAAGCTACTGAAGGTAGTGTAGTGACTTGACATTTCAAGAAGCCACGTCTGACAGCAGGCTCCACCATAGACCCGATGGAAGCACTGCCTGGGAGGAACACGAGGCAGGAAGGCTGAATCCAATTTGAGTCACCTATTCCTTCACTGCTCCCCCAATGAAGCCTCTGTGGAGGGATGCCAAGGACAAAATGGAATCCAGAAAGAAAATGAATGGGGTTGCCTCAGTAGGGATGATGAACAGGTGGGAGGCATGGAGGATTTTCAATAATTTGACCCTTAACTTTCATTCCTCTGATTAGTAGTAGTGCAGTCAGAATTGCTATAGGAAAAATTACTGGAGTTCCTCCTGCTTGGGAGGCGAACAGCTCCCCTGCAAAGCAAAAGAGACGGAGTCAGATTCAGATAAGTAAATGCTGGGCATATGTAGCTTAAGCTATATATTGTCCAGGCCATAAGAGACTAAAGAGAAAAATGGTCTTTCAAAATCAAAGCCCAGCTCCCTTCATCGGAACAGAGCTGCCAGTGTTTTGAAATTCAAAGCCTTAGTATTTACTAAGACAGACACCTTGTCTAAGATACCACCCCCCTCCACTTGAGCAGATATTTCTAGAACCTAATACAGTGGTGGACCACTGCATGAAAGCATGGGGAAGGGGTGCTGACTGTATGTAATTCTTAGACAAACAGCTATGGATGCTGAGGAACTAAACAGAGTTTGGAGATGAATATCAGGATGAGGGTGGGAAGAGACAAGCTAGGGCTTACAATCAACTAGATTAAAAAAGCATTAAAAAAACAAAAACAAAACAAAACAGAAAAACAGAGTTCCAGATTTTGAGAAGGACTGCATGGGGAAATGGTCGTTACGTTAGCAGAAGGAGGGAGGCTGAGAGAAGAGTGCTTGATCTTAAACATGCTAGAACAAGAGTGCCTGCACTGCGGTACATTCACAAATCCTAGGAACAAAGAGGCTGGAGCCCAAGAGAGGGAGCGCACCTCCTCCTCATCTGTCCCCTTATTGCAGCAAGGCTGGAGGTTCTGTGTTCTTGTGCCAAGAGGAGGAACAGAGCTCTAGCTTTCACACACACAGTGGCTGCAAGAAATAGAAGACAGATCTGACTCCCCAAGGCCTGGCAAGGTCTCCATGTGCTAGAGCGAAGACCCAGCATTAAGTAAATACTGAACTAATAGCTAAGGACTACAACGCAGACACTGTGAAGTTTGTGACAAGCAGTAATGAAAATGTCAGATGCCACATGGTTGAGGAACTTGGTGCATAAGAAACACATGTTATTTAACAATCTGCCACTGGGTGAACAAAAACCAGCTGAAATCAAGCTAGAGGCAGCCAAGAACACACCGAGGAAGTCATTACAGAGCAAGACCAAATTAGCAGAGCTGCAATTCTTATTCTGCCAGAAGGCCAGAGCAGGGCAAGGGTGGAGCCTGCTGGGAACTGGTACTAAGGGTGGGGGGCAGTGACATTGAAGCTAGTTAGATTGAATAACAAGGCAAAAAACAAAGGGGGAATCATCCCTCTCCTAGAAGGCACTGGTGTCTGGGCTCATACTTTGTGATCATTTTGATTGATCAGCTATTCTCTCTAGATCTTCCATAAATAGGGACAATAACCTCCTAAAACAGCAGTTTCCCAAGTGCCTTTAAGAGAGTGTATCAGCATCTCTTAGAGGAAAATATGCAAACTCCAACAGGGGTAGAGCCAAACACTCCAAACCTTAAGCAGACATGCGAAGCACCTGAAACCACACACCCACTGTGTAGGAAAAGCAGGTTCAAGCAGCTGTACAGATTTAAACTAGGCAAAGCACATACGCACACAAGGAGAAAAGGGACTAATTCAGCAGAAGACCATGTATGCTGATCCCAAACCATATTGTGATAAATTTCAAGTTTAATGACCATTTATTTAACCTCCATTTTCTCACCTATAAAATGGGGGTAATAAGCCCTCACTTATAGGACTATTGTAAGAATTGCATGAAAATAAAATTTTTACCACAAGACTAATTGAATGTATTGGATCTAATATTAAAGAGAAGGGTGAGGATTTTCATCTGTAACTGGTTGTATAACCTGAACAATTCAACAGCTCCGTGCTCTACTTTTCTCATCTAAAAATGGATCTGATAGGAGTGACTTGTTTTTAGGTCTAAATAGGATTAAGTTAGGGAACAAGAGTAACACAATAGTTCCAGGCACACAGTACAAAACTAAGTTTTGTCATTTTAATCAGAAGTAGCTCAAAGAAGTTCCCTAAAACTGCCTTACCTAGGTTACTAACAGCCACCGGGGGGGGGGGGGGGGGGGGGGCAATTGTGATTGGGTTATGAGTCAATTGCGGAATTAACAAATTTGAACATCAAGCCATCCAATCACCTTCATGGGTCTTTTTTTCTGTGATTGAATGTTGGGCAATGGGCAGTTTTTGAGTGCCACCCTCCAAGCAGGTACTATTGTAAATGCAGAGATGTAACCAGGGCTACTCTTCAGGCAGGATGCCCAGATATAGACCTGCTGATTCTTGAAATGCTGAGGGGATTTTACCAGCTGATTCCTAAGAACTCCAGCTCCCTAGGTACCTCCTTTCCTTGGGCCCCCAAGAGTGGTTCATTACCCAGAAGAAAGGTTTGCCTGTAGGTAAAGGATAGTTGTTTAAAAAAACAACAACAAAAAAAAAACCAAAAAACAAGGGACAACCCTCTCATACACCTGGAATACTAAACATCAAAGATTTAACTAATGCATGAGGGACCTGAAGAAGTGGTCACTAATACCTCAAAAGGAGAATAAAAAAAGACCAGTCAGGACAGAGATACAAAGCCCATCAGGAATGTTGAAACCTCTGCTTAAGGGATGCAAAACTGGATTCTTCCATGATGGAGAGGGAATCAATTGAAACTCCAAGGCACAAAACTACCTCCATGTTTATAGACAAGAATTATTTGCACTAGAACAAGTACAAGTTAGCTTCTGTGGATATAGTTATATTTAGTAATTGCTGTAGAGTTGTAAAATAACTCAAAGACAATAAAAGAACAAGCTCCGTTGAATCATATCATTGTGAACATTCTAAATAATGTATTGCTTTCCACTGAAGATACCTGGTCTTCTTCTGGACCAAGTTAAGTCTTTTCAATTTTTTGGTATAGTCTTCCTCCTTTGATCAAGAATAATCCTGAAGAAAAATCATCCTTGTAAAGCAGCTCTCATTTGATTGATTTGGCCTCATTTGCATAGGTGCAGCACGAGGCTTTCTCAAGTTTGCTTTGGAAAGCTAGAGCTCTATAGTATTGAACGATCACAAAACAAGCTGGTAGAAAGTTTTGGGGTATTTTTAAGATTTCTTTATTTTAGAGAGAGAGCCTGAGCAAGCACAAGTGGGGATAGAGGCAGAGGGAGAGGAAGAATTTCAAGCAGAGTCTGCTGAGCAGGAAGCTCGATGTGGGGCTCAATCCCACCACCCTGAGATCATGACCTGAACCAAAAATTAAGAGTCTTAGTTCAACCAACTAAGCCACCCAGTGGTGCCCCTGGTGGAGGTTTTCATAAGGAATTTCAGGTTGCACTTTAACATTTCTAGTATTTACTATGCCAAGGCTAGAATCCAAGTCAAAAAAACTCATCAAGTTTAACCTGCAGTACCTGTAAGTGTTGGTGACTCCCTGTCTCAGAGCCCCTGGCTTTCTAGGAGGTGGCTGGTCTTCCTCACCTTCTGTAAAGATGGACCCACTCAAGGCAGCTTCCAGGCCAATCTTCCCTGAGCAGCTTTCATAGGCATCTCCTCATAAGAAAGCCTAAATAAAAAAAGTCCACTTTATATCCCTTAAAAGTGACCATCCTACCTGATGAAATTACAATTCTCAATTAAGACATTCCAGATCAGACTTCTTTTGTACCCAGTTTTCCAATCATCTCCCAGTACTAAGGAAATGTTCTTATTGGATATATGTAAGTTATACTGTTAAACAGTAAAGAAATTTAGTAAGAGTTTCGCCATTTCCAGTGGAGGTAAGGAACACAGTCTTAGTGAGAATCAGACATCATTTGAAAGTGATATGTTAACAATGGAAGGGTCTGCTAACTTGTTATTGGTTCTAGATAGCTTAAGAATAAGAAGAACTTGCTTACATATCTAACATTTTTTTAAAAAAAGACAATATTCTAAACAAATATTCATAATAAAAATGCCCTCATCAGTTCCTCAGTCCTATGTAATTAAGTCATGTTCTGCTAAATCTTGAGCTAGCAGACGCAGGAAGCCGTCTGCTTCTTGACTAAAGAAAGCTTGAAAATCCTGACTCAGCCCACTGGCAGGCAATGCCATCTGCACACAAGACTCTACTCTTAGAAGAGTCAATAGTTTGAAGTACTTGGAACACGAAGGCAGCTTTGTTAAAAAAGGAACTCTGCTCACTCAGGTGAGGATCCATAAACCGGAATCTGTAGATGAAAGATGTAACACAGGTGAGGTTATTACCTTAATTTCCAAGAAATCTGAGGAGAGCTCAGAATAAAGTGACCAGGAAACATGATGATGTGCCAGACATGACACAAAGACATCTCAATGTTTTTAGGCAAAATGTTTCCAAGGGTAATAAGTGAGTCTATTTTCTGATGTTACACCTGATTTATAAATACATAAATTTTTATAGAGGAAATCTTGTGTTATAATATACAATAATCCTGAGATATTATATAAAGAATGTCAAGTAAAGAAATTTTTATAGAACTACGGGTAAGTCTGATGTACATCTCCAATTTAGAAGCCCTGGCCTTGAAGATGCTAGATTCAAACTAAAGCAGATTATCAAAAAGACGAGAGAACAAGCATTGTGGAAGTGGAGATAAGGAAACCCATGGGCATGGTTGATGGGAATGTAGACTGGTGTGGCCACTATGGAAAACAATATGGAGGTTCCTCAAAAAATTAAAACTAGAATGACTATAATTCCACTTCTGGGTATGTATCCAAAGGAAATGAAATCATCATCTCAGATCTGCACTCCCGTGTTCATTATAGTATTATTCACAACAGCCAAGACATGGAAACAGATGTGTTCATCAATGGATGAATGAACAAATAAATGTTCAGCAGAAAGAAAGAAAGAAAGAAAGAAAGAAAGAAAGAAAGAAGAAATCCTTCAGTTTGCTACAACATGGAAGGACTTTGAGAGCATTATGCCACGTGAGATAAGCTAGAGAAAGACAAATAATGTATGATCTCACTTATATGTGGTATCTTAAAAACACCTGAACATGGAATGGTGGTTGTCTAGAGGTTGAGGCGGTAGGGCAAATATGGAGACATTGATCAAAGGTATAAACTTCAAGTTACAGGTTCCAGAGATCTATTGCACAGCAGGAAGACTATAGTTAATACTACATTATACACTTCAAAGTTGCTAGGGTTATAAATCTTAAATGCTCTCACTATAAAACAGTGATGGGAGGGATGGATGTGTTCATTTCATTGTGGTAATCATTGTGTAATATATATGTATCAAATCATCACATTGTTTACCTAAATTCACAATGCATATCTCAATTATGTTTCTATAAGGCTTGGGAGAAGGGGAAAACAAGCTTGTTCCAAGTAAACATTTAAATAACTGAAGCTGACTGGCCACACTGTTTTTGCCTAATATTAGCAGGCAAGCTACCACCAGAATTCTAATCAATAGGAACCTATTATGGACCATGAGGGCATTGAACAATCTCTAGGAATTTCCCATGAAAATATATAATTTCTGAAATATTTATATTAATACATGTTATGTATTCAAATGTAACCTAGGGAAATCTGGCATGTCTTCTGATTTGGTAACTCATTATACAAACCTAATTATTTCTAGCATTACTTTATAGAAATAAATCATTGTAATTTTCTAGAGCTCTTCTGGGAAATCTCAAATATAGCTTCAGGTATAAAAGATACCCGGAAAGGTCTTTTTTCTATATTAAGAATTTAACTTTTTGAAGGCAAAAATAAAGAGGAAATTTGGATGTCTGATTAATATAGGACCTTATACAGATACTTGAAGTACTTGTTAACCTATTTAATCAAAGTAACAATAAAGTATTTGAAAGTAAACATAAAAAATAAAATAAATAAAAGTAAACATAAAGATGCCATGACTAGAAAGAACCTCAGTTCCTTTATGATGGGGGAAGCTGTTTCATTAGGTGTTTTTTCTTAAATCATCCCAGGAGCTCTACAACTATTTAAGGATAATTTTTAAGAAGAAAAGTAAGGTGACTCCTCCCACATACATAAAACACACACCCTGTCAAAGATGGTATTTAATTAATGAATTGAGGGAATCAGAAAAGGTGTTATAACCAGTTCAAAGGAGAATTCAAAGATCAAATATATAAGCCCATGAGATACGTGAAAATGTATTCACTTAATAGGTACAACACTGGCTTCTACAGCGGGGGGGGGGGGGGGGGGGAAAGGCATCCAGACAGTATATTTTGCATATCTACAGATATTTGCATTACTATAAGTTTCCTGCAGTTTCTCTCTAGAGTTGCAGGATAGCTCAAAGAAGATGAAAGATCCAAACTCCATAGAATCAGCTAGCCTTGAAGAACAAGGTGCTCTATACAACACATGGGGATTCACTGAAGATGTTCAGTGGTCACTCAGAAGTCCCTCCTGGTTTCTCCTTCACTTTGACATATAGCAAGGGACCCCTAGGGCTGTATTTAATCAGCTGGTCAGGCTCATTAATATTTACTATCACTTTTTAAGTATTTGTGTACACAGACCATTTCTGTCTTTGATAAGCTTTTAGTGTAATGGTAAAGTCAAGCCAAGTAACAGAACAGAGATAAGCACAGGTACTTGTACGAAGCAGTGCCTAAACTGAACTCCAAGGAAAGAAAAAGCCCTCTGGATTGATAAGGGTTAGCAGAGAGATGGGCAGGATGGACAAGAAAGAAACATGAAACAGAGGGCTCTAGACAAATGGTTTGAGCCATACCTGGATGCAAATTAGACAATGGTGAGTCCGTGGAACTGCAAGTTCATTCAGGCTTTGGAGTGGAAAAAAAGAAATGTTTACTACCATCCTTGACTTGGCATAGGAATAAACCCCTGGGTAGCAGTGGTACCCTCTCTGCTTCAGAGGATTTTAAGGAAAACACATAGCAAACATACAACAGGCAAAGTGTGTGAGCAAGGTATTGTAAATAATTCTCTTCCAATTCTAAAAATGGCTTGCAGCCATTCTAAATATTGCCTAGGAATTATTTATAATGCCTGATATAACATTCTGGGATAACATAAGCACACAATTGAGGGTTTGTTAAAATTTAATCCCAATTTAAAAGCTAAGCAGAGAGGACTAAGACCAGAGTAGGCAAAGGATTTTCATCAGCAGCATATTCTTCAAATTGAACAAAACCTTCAAACTCCAAATTCAGATGACCATTTCCCAGAGAGGTAAATGCTTAAGTTGGCAGATGTAGCTCTTTGGATTGGTTTTGCCATATTCAACACAGGACCGGATTTTCAGTCTTAGTGAGAAGGGTTATTGATTTAACTGCCACTTGCTGGCACATGGGTCACCATCCTAACTCTAAAATTATACTTGGAAATGTAAGATTATAACCAGAGCTGCAAGGTGGCTTCTACAGTGAAAAATTCTTCATAAAAACGGCAGCTACCATTTACTACATACCAGGCACTTTAAGATTAAATGAGTAATGTTTTTAACACAACCCTAGGATATATAGGAAGTTATTGTGCCCATTTTACATGTGAATAAACTAAGAACCATGGAGATTAAGTAACTTGCATAAATTTCTCATGTTACAACATATTACAACATAAGAGGAGCTCAGATCCTGAGCTACATGGTCAATCCTAAAGCCCATGGTCTTTAAAACGTAGAACCTCTGGAGAAAAACTAAGTTCCCCCAAGGACTTTTAAATAATGACACGTATTAACAGTATTGGAGTTTATTAAAGGGGACTTTGTTATCTGCCAAGTAAGATTCTGGACCATACCCAGACCTACCCTTTCTCACTGGTAGCACCTTGGACAAGAACAAAAAGTCCATATGCCTTCTCCCTAAATACTAAAAAGAATAAGTCAATCTAACAAGCTATTAGATATGCTCTATACTTCTGTCTTGATTACTATACTTTAGAAGGCCTGGAAGGCCAACTTCATATTTAGAAGACCTCAGCTCATAGCATGGCACTCTATCTCTCCCCACCTCCCCTCCACATATACTCTTTCAAGCCCTGGCTCTACCCCACACTGCAAGGGGCCTGGCATGCACATTTGTGGTCACCCACCTGACATGTTCAAACACTATTCACAACAACCCCCCACCCCACCCCCATAGCTGTCCCTTGGCTATTGAGTGGTGAGGTCTGCTCTGGGGTCTAGAATTTAGTAAACAGTTCTACACAGATCCTGAAGCAAGCTCAGGTCCCTTCAGGTAGAGGATTCTGGGAACCCATGCATGGTCTGGAACATACTATTTAAAGGACAATCTTTGAAACCCTGTTGGTCCTTGAACTGTTACAGTGTGTACCAAGTCACTATAGAAAGCAAGCATTTGGGGCAGCCCCGGTGGCGCAGCGGTTTGGTACCGCCTGCAGCCTGGGGTGTGATCCTGGAGACCTGGGATCGAGTCCCACATCAGGCTCCCTGTGTGGAGCCTGCTTCTCCCTCTGCCTGTGTTTCTGCCTCTCTCTCTCTGTGTCTATGACTAAATAAATAAAAAGCTTAAAAAAAAAAAAAAAACAAGCATTTAGTGCCTTTCACAGAAATTGACATTGTTGTAATATCTAAGTACAGGATTTTGTATTTTACAGAAGTATTGGTCATTCATCAACAGGAAATTTCTTAAAAAGGCAGGGAAGGTAGTTCTTACCCACAAATGGATAGAAAAGCTTTGTCTTTCTCCCTAGGAGACAAGGGGCCCAGTGTAGACATCCCTCTGGCCTAGAGCCTCACCTTCTATAGGGAGGGCACAGCCTGGGGAAGCCTCCAGAAAAGGCCCTCTAAAAGCACTGGCTTCTCTACAGGATTTCTCTTACCCAAGTATAAGGCAGTTCTGACAACACCACCTCTTCTATTTTTTCTTAATCTTAGTTTAATGATCTACATATCTTTGGGGCCTTGTGCTCTGAGGAAGCTGCTAGAATGGTGAAAGCAAGCTCTGCTGTGAAGTGTGTAGGCTTTGGGGATCCCAGATGACAATAAGCAGATGCATAGCTAATAAGTGGCTAAGGGAAACTGCTAAGCCTCCAGAACTCCTGCTACCAGCATTCTACTGATTAGCTCCAGCAGGAAAATCAGGTCAAAGCCAATAAAATTCAGCTCCTATTAATTCAGGACTACTTTGACAGTTCAATGGAAAGATTTTAGATCTCCTGTATTTTTTCTTACCCCAAACCTCAATTCCTGCTGAAGACACATTCCCTAGGCCTGTTTTTCTCTGCCTGTTGATAAAGGGATTTTAAAGTCAAAGGAAGAAATTTGAGGTCTGTTTCAAAGAAAATGAATTTTTCGGAGTAAAATAGATCTCAAAATACTATTTGCAATCATCTTGATATTATATTGCCTAAAGGTTCTGGCCAGGAAAAAATTGTTTTTAAAATGACTTGGGATAAGGAATAAGATTTGCTACTGTGTTTTTTTTTTTTCACTTCATAATTTTGTTTACTCTTTAATATGTATATCTTCCCCTCTTTGCTCACCCCTCCTTTTGCATTCCCCACACTATACAACACACCCACACTAGTAAACCAACAGCTGATGAGAAAGAACTGTAAGAGCTCCATTTTTAAGCATGATGAAGTATTAATTTAGCAAATGTTTATCTCTGATACAGACCACAGAATAAAAGATTATACTTTTAAAATAAATGCCTTGCTACAATTGTTTTTATGAAAATGCCCAACTTAACTCTGATACCACTTCTGACCATTTTCTCTTCAAATCAAAATTTGATTGGTTAAGTTTTATGTAGGCAAGGAGAAAAGAAGGTAAAATGATAGAAATCTAAATTTCTTAAAAGGGATTCCACTCAATCTCCCCCACAGCACGCACACCTCTTGTGACAAATCGACCCTCTTTCCTTTGAGTCTGGGATTTTGTTCCACAGCAAAGATCACTATCAACTTTACATGGAGGTTAAATTAAAGATTTTAAACCAACAAGGGCTTTCAATATCATACTTAAGATTACATAAATAGTGTTCAGTAACACCAATACCCTAGTGAGATACAAGGTCCCTTAAGTACATGCACGATTTTAACCCTGGAATAGTCTGTCAACAATAACCCTTTTTTTGCTCAAACAGTGACTTGATCTCTGGAGGCATGAAATGATTTAGACCTATTTTCTTGAGCCTTTCTTGGTATTAACTTATTTTAAAGTGGGCATCTTTCCCCTCTCCTGGACAAGTGATTATAACCTTTAATGGGCATAAGAATCACTTAAGATAGTTTGTAGAATGCATATTCCCGGGCCTCACCCCCTAGAGATGGATTCAGTAGGCCTGAGATCTTCCCGGGAATCCTTTTTTTTTTTTTTTAAACAAGTATCCCCGGTGATTCCAACACAGTTATTTCATGGAACAGTCTTTGAGAAACTAGGCTAGGCTAGAATCTAGGCTACTAGAATCTTAAATGTTCTAGGTACTGAATGGGTCAAACAGTGCTTCCTGGCAATCACTTTATTTGATGACCAAGGTATCACGGTGGGGGAGGAAAGTGAGCCTTCACAAATTCACAAACTGCTAAATATTGAATAATAACATAACCCAAGTGGCCAAAGTAAATTCAAACCCATAGTCAAAGAATTTTGTAAAAGTTGCCAAATTTTAGAAATAAAGATGGTCATTTCAACGCTATTGTTTAACAGGCTCACCTAAGAAATATTTAATTATATAAGGGAAAGCATTTGCTGTTTGATGTTTAATTAGCACCTAGGCATTGTAAAGTTATACATAAACTTCAAAAGTCTCTATTCATAAGGAAAGAGAATCACAAAAGTTAGAGTGCTGTTGTCCTATAAGGTATCAACCAGGTTTGCATCTATGAGCCAATTTATGCCAATATTCTTTTATCTGACTCATTACATATAAATCTTCACTCTTCAAATTCTCTCTTGAGCCTATCTCACCATCTGACTAGTTCTTTCATTAAGCAATGGGCGGAATCAAAATATTGACATGTATTCATTTGGAGGGGAGTCAGGTTTTTATTTCGAGAATTGTGCTTCTGCAGCTTTAGAGGTTCTATGGAGATGCACAAATGCACTTGCCTGCCAAAGCCAATTAAACCCTGTTGGTCGAAGAATGCAATTTGTGTTGCTTTCAGCCCAGGCACATGTTTTCTTGGTGTCCAGAGTGAATTTCAAGCAGCAGGAGATGCTTGCTTAGTCGGTTTCTCTTTTTTTAGTCTCCTGCCTGTATTTTTGTTCTGCTTCTGGTTTGGCTACATTTGGTTCTGACTAGTTTGTGCATAGCCAATAGATTATTTCCCACTGGTAACAGCAGTAGGGATCTGGTTTTATGGCTTGACAGCGTGGTTATCTCTATCAGGATGATAGACATCTGCTCGGTCAGGAGAGAAAGAACTTTTTGTCTATCCCTTGATGTTTTCATGGCAATTAAGAAAATATTTTGCACACATTCAATAGGAAAACTGCTCTTAGAGAAACTAGTGACTGTGTTTCTGTTTACTTAGATTTGTGGCTCAGATAGTATAAGTATGTATCTGTCTACTATTGAGAAAAAGCTTTAACTTCTCACTGTATAAATTTGAAGTGCTGCCCTGCCTCTGAGGGGTATTAAAGAATTAGAGGACAAAAACTTCAAGCCAGTTTTATATTAATTTATGGAGATTAATAACTGTTATGTAAGTGGAACATTCCTAAGATTTCTCTGGAAAATAAACTGAATTTTAAATGTGATAGCCTTTTAAGACAAAACAAGTAAACTGCTTGCCCAGAAGAATGGTTACATAAGATTTCAAGTTCATATAATCAAGATGAACCATTGGATAAATAAGACTAGTTTGATAGTCTTTGATAGTCTGGGTTAAGAAAACAGGAATATATTTTTTCTGTGATTATAGTTCAGTATTATAAAAGAATACACTTTTAAGGATTTGATTTTGTTTTTATGAATTTCCAAAAACTTCTTACACTGGCTTATTGATCAAATAAGCTAATACTACTCCTATGTTATTAAGATTATGAAAAACATAAGGGACCAGTTTGGGGCTGCCTTAACAGCAAAGAAACCAAACCCTACCCACAACAGGCAAAGAAAGCAATTGCAGACAACTGGACTAAAGGCAAATGTGGTTCAGCAATACAGGTATTCAGCAAAACCTGAAGCACTAGAGTCTGGGGGAACAGAAAACACTGCACACTGCAAGGCACTACAGGACCTCTTCTTCATAAGGCCACTACTTTCCAGATCAGGGGATTTCACCAACCCTCCAAAATGAGAAAGCAGGGCTATGTCCCAAATGAAAGAAGAGGACAAAATCAAAACCAAAAAGCTAAATGAAAGAGATAAGCAATATGCTGGGCACAGAATTCAAAGTAATGGTCATAAAAATACTCAACTGGGATGGAGAAAAGAGTGGAAGATCTTGTGAGATCTTCCACAAAGATATAAACTATAAAAAAGAACCAATCAGACATGAAAAAAAAAAAAGGCAAAACTGAAATTTAAGATACACTAGAGGGCATCAAGAGCAAAAGCAGAGAAGAGTTAGAGGAAGCAGAACAGATCAACAACCTGGAAGACAGAAACGGAAAGCAACCCAGCTGAAGAAAAGAAAGAAATGAGAATAGATTAAGGAACTGAGTGACACCATTGACCATAGTAATATTCGCATTATAGGTTTCTCAGAAGGACAAGAAAGAAAATTTGAAAGAACTAACTGAATACTTCCCTAATCTGGGGAAAGAAACAGACTTCTAAATCCGGAAGGCACAGAAAGCCCCCAACAAAACCAACCTAAGGAAGTCTATACCAAGCATAGTAACTAAAATGGCAAAAAGTAGTGATACAGAGAATTTTGGAAGCTGCAACAGTACCTGCAAGTGAAACCTCATAAGGCTATGTTGATTTTTCAGCAAAAGCTTTGAATAGATGCCACTCTTTACTCAGTGTGAAGTGCTGAAAGGGAAAAATCTGCAGTCAAGACTGCTCTATCCAGAAAGGCTATCATTCAGAATAGGAGAGAGTTTTCTAGACAATTTATTTTTTTAAAGATTTATTTATTTATTCATTCATGAGAGGCACAGTGAGAGAGAAAGAGAGAGAGAGAGAGAGAGGCAGAGACATAGGCAGAGGGAGAAGTAGGCTCCCTGCAGGAAGCACATAAGAAAATGCTCCACATCACTTGCCATCAGGGAAATACAAATCAAAACCACAATGAGATACCACCTCACACCAGTGAGAATGGGGAAAATTAACAAAGCAGGAAACCACAAATGTTGGAGAGGATGTGGAGAAAAGGGAACCCTCTTACACTGTTGGTGGGAATGTGAACTGGTGCAGCCACTCTGGAAAACTGTGTGGAGGTTCCTCAAAGAGTTAAAAATAAATCTGCCCTACGACCCAGACCCAGCAATTGCACTGCTGGGGATCTACCCCAAAGATACAGATGCAGTGAAACGCTGGGACACCTGCACCCCGATGTTTCTAGCAGCAATGTCCACAATAGCCAAACTGTGGAAGGAGCCTTGGTGTCCATGGAAAGATGAATGGATAAAAAAGGTGTGGTCTATGTATACAATGGAATATTCCTCAGCTATTAGAAATGACAAATACCCACCATTTGCTTCGACGTGGATGGAACTGGAGGGTATTATGCTGAGTGAAATAAGTCAATCGGAGGAGGATAAACATTATATGGTTTCATTCATTTGGGGATTATAAAAAATAGTGAAAGGGAATAAAGGGGAAAGGAGAAAAAATGAGTGGGAAATATCAGAAAGGGAGACAGAACATGAGAAACTCCTAACTCTGGGAAATGAACAAGGGGTGGTGGAAAGGGAGGTGGGTGGGGGGTAGGGGTGACTGGGTGACAGGCACCGAGGGGGGCACTTGATGGGATGAGCACTGGGTGTTATGCTGTATGTTGGCAAATTGAACTCCAATTAAAAAAAAAAAAAAAAAAGGAAGCCCAATGTGGAACTCGATCCGGGGACTCTGGGATCATGCTCTGAGCCAAAGGCAGACGCTCAACGGCTGAGTCACCCAGGCGTCCCGACAAACAGAATTTAAAGGAATTCACCACTAAGTCAGCCTTACAAGGAAGGTTAAAGGAAATTCTTTGAGTAGAAAGGAAAGGTCACAATCAGGAATAAGAAAATTAGAAAAGGAGGAAAATTTCAAAGGTACATACAAACATAATAGAAGCAGACCAATCACTTATAAAAACCAGTACAGATGTTAAAGCACAGAAACAGGAAAATGAATTATGTCTATAAAAATCAGTCAAGGGAACAAAATAAAAGGATGTAAAGTAGGATATATACATAAAACATGGGAAGGGAGAACAAAAAGTTTTTTAAAAGCTTATGTTCTGTAGAGAATCAGCTTAAACAATTTTCTAGATCCCTCAATTAACTAAATCTTAGGTTGATTTTATTTTTTTGTTTTTTTTGTTTTGTTTTTTTAATTTATGATAGTCACAGAGAGAGAGAGAGAGAGAGAGAGAGAGAGACAGGCAGAGGGAGAAGCAGGCTCCATGCACCGGGAGCCTGACGTGGGATTCGATCCCGGGTCTCCAGGATCGCGCCCTGGGCCAAAGGCAGGCGCTAAACCGCTGCGCCACCCAGGGATCCCTCTTAGGTTGATTTTAGATAGCTTATTCGATAATCTTCAGATACCAGGGTAATTTCTAGGTAAAATGAACACTGAAATCCAAGCACAAACTTAATAAACCTAACATTTGCTTCTTTAAGATGTTCCAGAGTGATTATAATTTTGAATGTTAATAAACATGCTTATTCTTGCCACTGTAAAAATGTATAAAATTGGATATCTGTGGCTATTGGGACTGAGCTTTGCTAGTTTGCTAAATTGTGATAAGCTATTATCAATTACCTACCTCTCCGGAAAATGGAATTTTGTAAGAGTTCTATGGGAAATTGAAATTATACCAGCAGCACAAACATCAGAGAATTATAACTGTGTGTGCAAGGTAATGGGATGGGGTTGTTTTTTCAGGAAAATAAGTATGGTTCTTCAGAATATGAAACATAGTGGAGAACAAAATTTGAGTCTGTATACCAAATTGAGTTTGTATACAAAATTTGAGTTTGTAGTTGTTTTTAGGGAACTGAATTTTACCTTGATTTATAACATTGGAGTCTTAAGAGGAATGAAATGTTAATTTATGATTTTGAGAGAGAGCATGCATGTAAGCACACAGCAGGGGGAGGGGCAGAGGAAGAGGGAGAAGCAGACTCCCAGCCAAGCAGGGATCCCGAACTGGGGCTTGATCCCGGGATACCTGGATCATGACCTGAGACAAAGGCAAACACTTACCCGGCTGAGCCACCCAGGCACCCCTGAAAAGTTAATTTCAACAAAGTTTGCTTAGTTTTGATGGGGTTATTCATGTTACCTTGTAAAAGAGCTTGAGAACCCTTTACTGCCAAATACTGTATTAATGCAAACTAGAACTTGGCCTTTTTTGCTATTAAAATGGCAAGTAATCTTGGCATATTTAATCTTCATAGGTAGTAAAATGGTTCCTCTTTACCTCTGTATAATATGTCCAAATACAAGTCTACTCACTAGGATAATTTTCTGTGCTTTTTACTACTTTATCAAGTCTTTTTTTTTTTTTTTTTTTTTTTAAGACTACATCTGTTCACTTGTGAAAGTGCTAAGGTCAGAGATGGGGTTGAACATGAACAGACAGACATTGAGCCTGTTGGCATGCAGGGATCAATACCTGTGAAGAGAGTACGTTAGAAGTAGAGGAGGGCACAAGGAGAAATCCCACAGACAAAAGCAGGAATTGGGGACGCAAGACCCCCAGCACTTCAACCAACCCCACAGGGAGTTCTGGAACGTGGCTCATCACAATATCCAACGTTAGGCCAAATTGGCCAGGCTTTCTACCTGGGATCACTGGATATGGGCCATCCTTGAAAAGAATGTGCTTGGATTAGGCAACAGAATGCTTGAGGCTGCATGCTGACACATGGACAACAATGCTCTCCCTGAACAGCAACCTGAACAGCTCATCCTCATGTCCACCAAAATTCTCTGCAGTCACGTACCCTCTCCTATGCTCATTTTCAAATACTGTTATTGTATTCAATAGGTGGCCAAGTACTTTATCTCAGGAAACTAAGGATCCCTTCTTAAGAAGGTAAGAAAGCTCTTGAAAGGGCACCTCGGTGGCTTAGTAGTTGAGCAAATCTGTCTTTGGCTCAGTTTGTGATCCCGGGAACCTGAGATCAAGTCCCGCATCAGGCTCCGTACAGGGATCCTGCTTCTCCCTCTACTTATGTCTCTACCTCTCTCTGTGTCTCTCATTAATAAATAAAATCTTAAAAAAAAAAAAAAAAAAAAAGCAAGCTCTTGGCACAACTCCTGATTTTGCCTTTGAGGGCAGAATCTGTTTAGAAGGACAAATTTCAAAGTATTTGTTATGTAAAGCTAAGATTTCCCATTTAGCCTCTGGATAAATCAAATATATATATATTTTTGCCTTATTCAAAGGGGAAGAACTATAAAAGATAGGGCATATTTGGTATGTTCTTTCTCAGTCAATTGTAAGAACGGTATTTTAAGTTAGGTGACAGGATAAGTGTATTGATTAAATATTCATAAAAGTGTTTAAGATTATATCCTCTTACAGTGTTTCTTAAAGCTGGTCCCCAGATCAGCAGCATCAGCATTACCTGGGACCTTGTTAGAAATGCAGATTCTAGAGCCCCACTCAGAGCTATCAAATGAGAAATTCTTAGGGTGGAACCCAGCAATCTGATAAGGTTTGAAAACTATTGTTTTACAGAGCTCATTGAGACACCCTAGACTATTTGTTATAGCACCCATTATAAATTCCTACCCTCAGGAGAAACCAGAAAGATTTACAGATTTCATTGCAATAAAGAATTTTATACTCCTTTGTTTTTAGGTTATCGGTTACTTAAGTTAATCATAGCAGTTAGCCCCATTATTAAACAGAGTTCAGTCCAACCCTGATTCTTGCCTGAAAACGAAGCTACAGGCATGTTTTTGTATTTTCAACACAGAAAGATGGTCTCAGCAACTCATGGCAAGGTCCATTTCAGAATTTAAGGCAAAAACTCACAGATCAGGCCTTGGAGCTTTTGGGTGGGTGACATCACTTAGACAATTCATTATTCCTGAAAACCATCAGGATTTGCAAAACTATTCTAAAAGCAGACAAGCTCATGAAAAAGTTTATATCAGACTAAATGAACCAGTGAGAAATTTCGCTGTAGCCATTTTAATGTATTTAGTATTTTTAGTGTCTTATTTTTTAATCAGTATAGGAGAAAATTCTTTATTTTATTTATTATTATTATTATTGTTGTATTTATGATAGTCACAGAGAAAGAGAGAGAGAGAGAGAGAGAGAGAGAGGCAGAGACACAGGCAGAGGGAGAAATAGGCTCCATGCACCGGGAGCCCGACGTGGGACTCAATCCCAGTCCCCAGGATCGCACCCTGGGCCAAAGGCAGGTGCTAATCCGCTGCGCCACCCACGGATCCCCTGGGAGAAAATTCTTTAAAAAAAAAAAAATCTCTCAAATTAGTAGAGCATGTTTCTGTGGATTAAAATTAACCATTTGGTAAATCCCTTGTTAACCTCAGAATTCAGATGCTGTTACAGAATCTCCTTACTTTTAATGAAAATATGGCTATTTGCCTCTCATTTTAAGGAAGACATGGTAATATACATTTATTCAAGGAGTCTGTCCTTACTAGGATACAACTACAAATGGTGCCACTAAGATCAAATATCTAGCCTATCCTATCTGTAAAGGATTCCTATTTGATATTTTATAACAAGCTTACCAATAAAAATCATACTTGATGTATGGAGCCAATGGCTATCAAATCCTTCTAGAAAAACTGCTATGGAACTTTTTCTATTATTTAGGTTACAGTTATAAGAAAGGCCACTTTCCAGGAGTCAGTAGCTTATAAAATGTTGGGACTATCTAGGAGATAACATTTCACCCCAACCTATAAGCACTGTAGGTACTGCTAGTAAAATCTCATAAAGGGAGATTCTTGACCTTGCTTTCCAAGACTCAAAACAGAGGCTTTTAAAAGTCCAGGCCAAGGGCAGCCCGGGTGGCTCAGTGGTTTAGTGCCGCCTTCAACCCAGGGCGTGATCCTGGAGATATGGGATCTAGTCCCGCATCGGGCTCCCTGCATGGAGCCTGCTTCTCCCTCTGTCTGTGTCTCTGCCTCTCTCTCTGTGTCTCTCGTGAATAAATAAATAAAATCTTAAAAAAAAGCCCAAGCCAAGATTCTTTTAAAAAACTGAAATAGTTATTTTTTTCATTACTTTACAACAGACTGCATGCTGCAAGAGTTAGTTTTTTTTTTTTAAAATTTTTATTTAATTATGATTGTCACAGAGAGAGAGAGAGAGAGAGGCAGAGACACAGGCAGAGGGAGAAGCAGGCTCCATGCACCGGAAGCCCGACGTGGGATTCGATCCCGGGTCTCCAGGATCGCGCCCTGGGCCAAAGGCAGTCGCCAAACTGCTGCGCCACCCAGGGATCCCAAGACTTGTAAACACATACAAGGCCAAGACCTTATTACTAATAAACTTTAGAGATTATGTAGGGATGGGAAAGCAATGGAAAAAATTCAAAATCTGGAAATAAAATCTTGATAGCAGATATCTTTTCAGTGTCATTGTTTAAGGATTCTATAATATCTAGGAGAACGCATCTATATAGGACTTTATTATTTAATATTTAATCAGAATACTGATACGTTGAAATTGCACGATGTGTAAATTTGTTGCTCACCTTTGTAAACCATTAGCTACTTTTTAAATCTATTCAAACAAATTTCAGCAATGCTGGACCGCCTTGACTAGAGAAGTCTATTTTTCAAATTCTCCTTTGAATCAGCCTTAGTAGGTAGGTTATTGGTTTTCTCATTAATGAGTTGAATAGAATCTTTGACATGTGCTCATTTTACATTTGTCAAAAAAAAAAGGTTTTTTACTTTTGAAAATCTTGCATGATACTTGGGATCAGGTAGGTTTTGGAATTCAGAAGTCAGATTTTAGAAAGTGCAGAAATGTATATTTTATATGTATTTTTATATTCTAGATATAGATAACTCCCCAGCAGTATGTGGGACAGCACCCCATAAGCAAACATCTTAGTATGTCTTCAGTGAAACATATTTGTGCTTCATAGGGTGAAAGATTATAAAGGTTACATAAAAATTACATGAAGATTATAAAAAGATTATTTCAGGTTTGATTCTACCAATGAAAAATCTCGGGACAGGTCAGAATGCTACCAAATGAATTATGAGAGATTTGTCAGTTTTCAGCACTTGTTGGATTTTGGTAGGCAATTAAGGGATTGCCTGCAATTTCTATTACCATCTCAAACTACATTTATCCAGTTTCAGGGGACTCATGTCAAAGATAATAAGAAAAAGAGGAAGTGTGAAGCCTTAGAAACCATTTATAACTTAATATCCTAGAATGCAATCCAATATGAGTCATTTCTTTGAGTAATAGTCAGAAAATGTAACATTCTCAAAATAATGGCTAGTGCTTCATGATCCATGTTGAAAAGGCTTCATAATCAAGAACCCCAGTAATCAAATAGCAAACAAGACTGAAAACATGAAAGGTATAAATCAAATTTTCTGAAGTTTAAAATAGGTAACTTTTCCTATAGCAATATTTCACTGCAAATATAAACCTTACATAAAACAAGTTATTTTTCAGGTTTTAAGTGAAATGCTTCAAAGCAACACATTCGGAAAAACTAAATGCCAATTTATTAATAGCAAGATGAAAAGGGCTTTGTCAAGATGTGAGAAATATACTCTTCAATGAAGAAGTATGATCTCTACACTGGGAATTAAAAATTAGAGACCAAGTTAAAATATGGATAAGTCTACAAAAACAGGAGTAGAACATAAGAGGAAGTTTTACTACAAAGAACTCTATTGTACCTTATATCTCAACTTTTTCATAATTTATGTAATAGTTTGAATATTGGAGACTTTGATTTAAATTTCAAAATACTAATTAAAAATTCCTTAACTTTCTTCCCAGCAGGTGTGTGTGTGTGTGTGTGTGTGTGTGTGTGTGTGTGTGTGTGTGTTTTAAAGAAAGGATCAAGAGGAAGACAGACTTTTGGCTTTTTAAAATGATATTTAGGATTATTCCCTTATTTCTTCCCTTCTTGTTCCACAAATTTGCCAGAAGGACAAAATGATCTAGAAAGAAAAGATGAGAGGGGAGCTCCAGACAAACTAAAGAGCTGGGGTCAAACACCCCACAGTGTAAGTGGTTCTCCTTTGGTTGCCAGATTGATCCACACACCTGAATGTCCTGGTACCATCTGAAGGAAAACTGGAAGACTGGCATTTGGGTCCCAGTTACCAAGCCCCCTGCCAGGATGGAGCCACCTCACTCATCTCTGCTAGACTGAGCAAACTGATCTTGGCACATGGGCCTTACTCGGTAACACAGGCCATTCTCCATACTCTCCCAGCCCACAAGGGAAGTTTAACATCCTTAACGGACTCTGTTCTGCCACTGTCTTAAGTATTTGTAAAAATGAGCTGTGTATCTTGTATTATCCATCACCTAAACATACTCTAACAAATATGCTCCCACTGTATAATTTTCACACCTAACAATCCACACTCCAACAGTATTACTAGAACTCCTGAAACAGGATTTGGTTTGGAAATGCAAAGGGAGGAAAAAAAGCCTTTGCTGATTCAAAGTTCTCTCTACATGCCATCACTCTCAAAACATATCCTATTAAAAAATAGGACAGCTCGAATCATTTTTAACACTGAGGAATATTTATCAAATGCTTAATGAAGGATTTATTTGAAAAGCTATACACCGAAACTTTCAATATGGTGAGAAAATTTTATAAACCATTAATAATCCTTCCTATCTGATAATTTAGGAGCTAGCTGTTCTTTATGTGTTACAATTCACCTTTCCTCTAGAAACAGATCTGTGGTTTAATTTACATTTTGTATTTAATACGTGTACACTCTTGGGATCCCTGGGTGGTGCAGCGGTTTGGCGTCTGCCTTTGGCCCAGGGCGCGATCCTGGAGACCTGGGATTGAATCCCACGTCGGGGTCCCGGTGCATGGAGCCTGCTTCTCCCTCTGCCTGTGTCTCTGCCTCTTCTCTCTCTGCGTGTGACTATCATAAATAATAAATAAAAATTAAAAAAATATGTGTACACTCTTAATATATTTAAAATACATTATTCTCAGTCTTTAAATCAAGGATTTGTCCAGGATACTTTCTCTGCTGTCATCCGCCTGTTCAAATTTTCCATACACTGTTCATGTATTAGCTTTCTATAAGGACAACCCCTTGTGATATTCCCTCTACAGGTTTTCCTTCAACACAAGGTTAGCATGTAATTATTTTGTTCATGTAGGTTCATTACTCCAGCTAGATTATAAGTGTAACCCCCAACTGGCCTCTAGATCAGTAGGCTACTTACTAGGGAAGAAGGGAAAAGGGAAATAAGGCTTGATAAAATACTAAGGAGTCAATGATTTTGCACAGTGAAGGAGGTGGTCAAGGTTTATCAATTGGGAGCTTCTCTTCAGATGCCTAAGAATAAGACAAACTCCACAGAACTTCCCAAAACTGTAGCACTTACAAGACGGACAAGAGGGAGACCAGAGCATGACAGCATCATTCCCCTGAGGGAGTATACATCATAAAAGAATCCAACACCTTCAGCCCAAGTCCACACACACACACACACACACCTATGAATCATCAGAAAAGAGAGACCACTAAAACTAAAATATCAACTTTGTACTTGAAGTATGAATTGTAGAATCTTCAGACTAAGGAGTCTGAGAAATCTGTACAATTGGGATAGCCTGATGCCCACAAACTGCTGTTTTCATGCAATCAGTATGGGTGAAGAACAGATTCCCAAAAAGGGTAGCAAGCTGGAACCAGGATGACAAGCCAGGAGAATCCAGTCAGGTCCTGGACAAGACACTGGCCTGGACTGCAAGGAGCTAATTCATTCATTTGAAAACAGCTGGAAATTAGTATTGGAATCATGCTGCGTATTTTCTAGTTACTATGTCTCTAAGACAAGTGGCAGGTGTACCTGTGGTAATTTCAGTACCTGTGTGTCACATCTCCCAGCCATCCCAACAGAGCCTCACCACCACCCTTCCTTTGGTATAGTCTCTTCCTGTTACATCTAGGGAGGGGGGAAAAAAGCCAAGAGTGCTGCACAGGTACTCCAAGTCCACTCACGTTCTCCCACTTCTCCTGATTTCAACAGATGCCTTACTACAGCCCTAGCTTCCTGCCATCCCATAGGAATGCTCTGCTACCAGGCACAGATTTTGCTGCTCACATACTTCACCTACCCCCTCAGAAGGTCAATGCTGACTGCGGTCCACAGCCAAGTAGTTATTTTGCCTCCCATACAACTAGCTGTTGCCCACACTTCTGCAGCAACTGTTCATTGCCTGACTTGTCAGATGGCTCTCTGCTCAGTTTTCCATTGGATGTATGTGGCAGATTGCTTGTAAGAAAAGTAAAGACCTCTCTTCACCCTTCCCTTCCCGTCCTTCCTTCCTTCCTTTTCATTAAAAAGTAGAATCTATTTCCCTGTCCCTTGAATCTGGGTTGGACTTGCAACTTGCTTTGGCAAACAGCATGTAGCAGAGGTGACATGTGCCTTACCTACTTTGGCCTCTTAGACCTCCACAGCCCCAAGAGAAAAAGCCCAGCTAGCTTGCCCTAGAGTGCCAGACCATACGAACCAGTCACCGCTTTCAGCCCAGGTGACAGAAAGCCAACTCTCAGAGGCAAGGAATCCTAACTGGCCTGCAGCTCTTCCCACAGACACAGACGCAGCCATCCAGTTGGGGCCAGCCTCAAGTGCTGACCCACAGAGTACAGGTCACATAATTGGTTATTTTAAGTCATTAAATTTGGGGTTGGTTTGTTACATGGTAATTAACAGAATATGCTATTGCATACCCATGGTAAGCTGCCCACCTAGCAAGTAGCTCTAGATCAGTTAACACTTTATATGGCAGACCTATTTGAGCCTTCTATATAGTAGGATATACCCTTATGTATTAGGATATTAAAAGTGTTTCATTACAATACTGTATTATTTTACTAGGCTATTATATTGAAGTATATTACGTTATTATAGATCCTTTTTCAGAGCACACAGATATTCCAGGGGAAGCCACAGCCATGGTGGGGATAAAATGGGAAGGAGGGTTTTTATAAGAGGAAATCAGCACAAAGGAGAAACATCAGGAATTCTGTACAAATGAAAAGTCACTTAAGGACACAGGGAGAAAGTGGCCATCTGCAAGCCAAAGGGAAAAGCCTCGGAAGAAACCAATCCCGTCAATGCCTTGATCTTGACTTCCAGCCTCTAAAGCTATGAGAAAATAGTTTCATTCACCCAGTCCATAGTATTTGGTTATGGCAGCCCTGGCAAGCTATTCCACTACCCACCTATACTAAGTTACTAATCAGTATTCATTACTGAATAACTGATTTGACTAACTGATGCCCTGTCCATATGCTCTTACCTACTACTAGGGGGTCATCTATGAGATGTTCCCATATATACTAGTAACTTCCCTCATTCCTGGAAGCCAAGGGAGTATGGAGGGCAGGCCATAGTTCACACTCCTGGGGCCACACTCCATCAACAAGGGCCCAGTGGTGGTCCAGCTTCCTCCCCACTAATGGGACAATTCCAACATGTGCCTCTCAGCTTCCCAGCAGAGCTGAGCACCTTTTGCCCGCTACAGTCCCACTGTTGGATCTTAAAGCTGAAGGATTACATGGGGAGAAATCCAAAGGAAAAAATGCAACACCAATTATTTCAAAATACATTATCCTTTATTTCTACTACGTTAATGAAAATTTGAGTTGCTGCTGCTCCTGCCTTTTCTTACAGGTGTCATCTGTAAAGGGCTACTCTCAAATCAGACTCAAGTCACATAGAAGGTTTGCATAAGGGATTGAAAAGGAGAATTAGAAATATATTCATTTTATTATACCGTAAAATATTAAAGTTTCTACTATCTTATGTTATTAGATTTAGAAATTTGAATTTTATCAGCATAAGACATTTTGTTATACCAGTGAGGTGGCTGTGGAATGCCATTCCTCTAATATTTGGAACATGAAGTCTCAGAGTGGTATTTCATGGTGTTTTCCCCTCTACGATCAGCAAGGACTTTCGTAAAACTACAGATTACAGAGAGGGCACTACTATCAGGAAAGTTTGACAAGAAGACCTAAAGTTCAAAGAAAATAAACAGCATCATGACGCTGATTTTAATTCCACTTAGGCTGAATCTATAATCTCCTTCAATCTAGAATATCTCTCCCCTGGTAATTCACTCTTTTCATACCTAGAATCTTAGCTTCCATTGCCTCCAAAGCAGATTGGATTCAAGTAGTTATTTGGGAAGCTAGAAGTAGCCCAGTAGAAGGAGAAAATGGATAAACCAAAGCTTCCAAAGATGAGATTTTCCAAATGAGATCAAATTTAAAGAGTTTAAACGAGAAGAGACCAAGATGTCTAACAGGTTAAGATTACACCACACATGTGTATCCACTAGTAGAAAAAAATAACCAAGAGCAAGGTTTTTCACACCACTAATTGCGGTCTGAGAACAGCAGAAGTCTAAAATGGTGAAGGCAGGAAGAGAATTTGAGTGGTCCAAGGGCAGGCTTGGTGCCTTGTGTTCAATACTATACATCCCATGCCTATAACAGTGCCTGGATATAGGAGTCAACAGGGAAGATCTACAGGAGGAAGGATTCAATAAAATAAGGAGAGCCTCAGGGTTTCCAAAAGCCTCATTTCATTAGGAAGTTAAAAATTAAAAACAAGATCTTTCTGAAACTCTGACAAACATGGCCAGAACAAATTGGCAATATATCCAGTGGAAGCAGTCCTCCTAAAAAGGCCACGGGTTTGTAAATGCATACAAGAATAGTTCTGGGGCAGCCCCGGTGGCTCAGTGGTTTAGCGCCGCCTGCAGCCCAGGGTGTGATCCTGGAGACCCGGGATCGAGTCCCACGTCGGGCTCTCTGCATGGAGCCTGCTTCTCCCTCTGCCTCACTCTCTCCCTCTTTCTCTGTCTCTCATGAGTAAATAATTCTTTTTTTTAAAAGTGGGTAAAGTCTTACAGTATCGTGAGGATTAAATGCAAACTCACTGAAAATACTGAGTGCCTTACACTCTGCTAGTAGTAGGCACTCCAATAGTTTTCCTTTCCCTCATTCCATTAATAGTGGTGTTTGCTTGGCCTGCTGCCCCCCCCCCCCCATGTCCTGATACTTCAGGTCACAGTGCCATTGCAGAAACAGAAAGGCGTCATTGGCTTTTAGCTCCGTACTTCAAAAGGATCAGCGTGTTACTCCTGCTTAAGCAACAATTCCCAGCGTCCAGGCCACGGAGAGCGACCCCCCCCCCCCCAGGACGCGGCGTGCTCCCCAGACACCTGCCGGCCGCGGGCTCCTGCACCTGCCGCGGGCCAGGCCCGGTGACGCCCGCAGGCTGCCCTGCGCCCCTCTCCCCTCCCGGCCCGCCGCGTGAGCTCAGCGCTCACCTTCCCCGCAGGGGTGAAAAGGGCTCTTCTTGGGGCGCGGATCCAGCTCAGGAGCCCGGGCCTACCTTACCCCGCGGGGCGCTTGGAGAATGGGAAGGGCCGCAAGCTCGCTCCGCTTTACCCTCCCGCGGTTCTGACTCAGAAGGCGCCCCCGGGGGGGAGGGTGGTGGTGGCTGAGCAATCAGCAAGGCCCGAGCCCCGCGCCCTGGGGGTCATTCGGTGTCAGGGGTGGCCTGGGCAGCGCGGTGCATGGTACGAAGGCCGTTGAGAACCAGGGCTTCACCCGGGCCTGCTCCGAATCCCACCCCCCAACCTACAGGGTGGACAGACCCTCCTTCCCAGTGGGGCTCCTGCTCCTTCTAAGGCTCCTCTTTCTTTTTCTTTGGCTCCCCCCCGCAGACTCCAGGAACCTGCCAGGTCTCAGCAGTTTCTTAGGAGCCTTAATAGGGGCAAGGGTTCGACCGCGCTCTTGCTGCTCAGCACCCCTCATTAACCCCTCTCCCAGGCTCAGATCCCCCTCTGGCTCGCTGCTGAGACAGGGAGGTCTCGTCCAGGCAGTTAAACAATTCGACTCCACCGAGAGAAAGCAAGATCGGTCCAGCTGGTCGCGTCCGATATAAGTGTAAAAATAGAACCATTTTCTAAATGACTTTCTTTTCTTAAACAACTGTTAGTTTTGGCAACGTGCACTCACAAACACCTCAATGCTTTTTTTTTTTTTTCACCAAAACATAACAACTGAAAATATCACCCAAAGATATTTCTTCCCCGGGGCCAGTTTCCAAGGCCTACTAGGCCACGCTTTTAAAATATTATTTATAAATCAGTGGATGAAATAAGAGTCATCGACAGTCTATTCTTTATTCACATTCTCCCAAAGACACTGTATGTTTTTCAAGAAATATCTGAGAAATAAAATGAAATGGTATAGTATTTTTTTTTTCCAAAGAGAAATGATTTGGTAAACAGCCTTATCTTGAAAGTGACTAGTTCTTTTTAATGCTTATCATGCTTTCCTTGTATTCAGTTTAAATGTCACACATCACCATCTATAGGTGGGCTATTGTCTGTGACCTTTATATTATGTTGAAAAAGCACCAGGAATTTCTTTTTTTTTTTCCTGTATTTTCAAAGAAATGGGGGGTGGGGACCTTCAACCCCACTCTTTCGCTGCCAGAAACGTGTGTGGAGCTCAGTGTTCCCTGTTGTATGACATCACAAGTCGTCATCAATAAATATTGATGACAACTTCAACAGAATACTGTGGATCCCTTCTGCTAGCCTCCAAATGTATGAGGGGGTGGGGGGCTCTTCTTAGGTTTTGTATGCACTTCTGCCTCTGCACAAGATGTAACCTTAACCTAGGCTCCCACGGATTCATAAATAATGCAAGAGAAGCATTTATGCCAGAACATAAATTTGAGTCCTAAAGTGCTTTTTGAAAAAAAAAAAAAAATATATATATATATATATATGGAGAATTGGCCCTGACTAGCAATAGAAAATGTTACGCAATTAAATGCTAATGATTCAAGCTGGGTGCTTATGTTTTGGATTACTTGCTAAATAGGGTTAGCATTTAAATGGTCAGTTTTGAAGTTAACAAACAGCCATTAAGATGCATCGGGGGAGTTCTCGGGTTTTCTGCAGCTATTGTTTTAATCTGGCTGGCTTCAGACTCACCAAAACTGCAGAAATGGGATTTACATTAGTGAAGGCTATTTTTGTTAGTGGGAGGGACGAAACCTTTTCTTCAAAATAAATAAATAAAAGGGATGGTCTGGAGAGCCTAACATGTGGGAAAAACTAAATCTTCCAGCCAGACTCGCCAGCTCGGAGATTTGCATTGTCATTCCCTCCTTGCCCTCGAAGGCTTCCATGCAAATGTTGTAGTTCCCAAGCATTTGCCTTGCACGTTGCTCACGGCATCTCAGCCCCTCTCAAAGGATTCCGTGGAGACCGAGCCAACTGTCTATAAGATTCATTATTGTAGACTTTCTGGGGTTAATACCCAAAAATCCTCTCCCGTGGCGGTACAAGTCAGAGGAGGAACGGAGGGGAAAATCACATGAAAATTCCTAAAGGCATTGTCTGCTGAAAAGAGGGCAATAATTAAGAGATAATGTGAAAGGGGAGAGAACATTCTCACAGGATAATGGTCTCCTGCTGCTAAAAGAATGCCAACGCAAAGCCAGCACCATTTATGGAAAATAAATGTCATGGCGAGGGAGGTTAAGACATTTACTTTCAAATCAGAAGAGCCAGTCCCTGGGCAGAGTCCTGTTATTCCAAATTATCAAAGCTGATTGAATTGTTTTATCCAATAGCTGATCGTGCAGAAGAGAGCTGCTCACTATGTCATTAGGGCTGCAGAATTAGAGGCCCTCTGTTAGATGATGGATGGATGGATGGATGGATGGATAGATGATAGATAGATAGATAGATAGATAGATGATAGATAGAACGAACACTGGTTCTGTCTTGAGCTGGTTAAGAGAGGTGCAAGTACAGCATAATTTTTAACAAGGTCCCCACCAGGCTGTGCTCAGAGTGATTCCAACTGCTTAGCATCAGCATGCATTCTACAAAAGCTTTCTAAGAGCAATGCCCTTTCCTTTGCTAAATGAGAATAAAATTGCTCCAGAGGTGCAGACTGAAGGATAAAGGATCTGAGTAAGGACAGGGAGGAGGCAGTCTTTATAGTGGAAATATTTTAGGGCAAGCAGGGGCCTTTCAGTACCCTCAAATCACACTCATGACTAATTGCAGAGCTGTAGTTCACTGAGTGAATTCTAAAGGAATTGCCAGATTATTTCAAATGCCTACAGATGAGACTCAGACTGCAACATGGTTAGGTGTTTTTGGCTATCCATGGAATGGCACATCAATTTATTGCTCGAAAAGAACACACTAATACAATCATTTTTTTCATACAAACAATGCACAAGTTTTATTTAGTCATGTCAAAGAAGCACAGCCAGTATCACTTGTTCTGCACTTGTGTGATATTATATGATCAAATTCACCATAAATGAAGTTGAAAAGGTATATAAAGACTATATAAAGATATAAAGTTATATAAAGCTATAAAGTTATATGAAATATTTGGTAAATGTCTATATAGAGATTTTATGTCAGATGTCTCTGGACACATAAATATGAACAAGGTACATTCAAGGTATTTGTAACCCAGGGAAAGGAGGAAAACTACCTATTTTTATCAAAAATAAAGGAAGTGTGGTAATCCAAAAGAAAGAAATACTAAGAAAACCCAGGAGACATCAATCAATTCTAGTTAGTACAATTGTGGACAGCTTCCAGAGAGGCATGTGGCTGCCAGGAACATGACTAAATCAGAACCCCAGGTAGCTTCCCACATCACTCAGGGTAAAAGCCAAAGTCCTTCCTGTGGCCTAGAAGGTCCTACACTGATATGCTACCATTCTTTTCTGGTTCACTCAAGATATACTGACCACTTCCCTGCTGTTGCCTCGGGGCCTTTACACCTGCTGTTCCCTCTGCTTCAAATACACTTTCCCAAATAGACTCATCTCCATGACTTCCTTCATCACTCTTCAGATCTTAACTCAAATGTTCCCCTTCTCACTAGGGCCTTTCTTGGCCACCATTCTTGACACCGGAATTTCTCTGTGCACCTCTCCCCCACCAACACTCCGATTCTGCACTCTTTTCTTCTCTTTACCATTTACCAGATTCTGTAGTATTATATATTTTGCTTATTTTCTGCTCCCCTCAAGAGTGTAAGCGTTATAGAGGAGACAGAAATGTTTTTATGCTTTGCTCAGCAGGTCCATAGTAGGCATTCTTAATTGAATTCTTACATGAATAGCTTCATTGTTTTCATGTTTCATGGGAGGATTTTATTGTAGGAACTCTAACTCTATACCTGGTGATGTAATGCTTTTTCTGTAAAATGTCCCCTTAGAACATGATGGAATGTCTTTAAACAATATGGTTTCTCTGAACTATTCCATCAGACCAAAATAGAAACTATCTCCTAATACAAACAAATCATTGCATTTTCCATCTGAAAAACAAAGGTGTTCACGATAATCGTAATTTGAGTAATATCAACCATTTAGGCAGGGCATACTATGTGCAAGGCACATTAATTGATCAATAATTAAGTAATTACTTACAGAGTTTTTAATATATGCCAGTCCCTGGAAGTATATAGTGAATAAGAAATACAAATTATTTTGTTTCTCTCTAAAGTCCCTCCATAATCTGGTCCACCTATGTATTCAATTGCCAAATATGTCTTGAGCACCTACTATGTGCCAGGTATAGTACAATAAATCTTCCCTTTCCTACAATATTTTCTTCCACTTTGCAAAGTGAACCTTCAAAAGCTTGCCTTCTCATGTTCTTTTAAGTATCCATGACATATTCATTCCCGCAGCTGTTCATGCTCTCCTTCCTGGCAATTCTGTCTGTACTAGCTCTTTGCCGCTCCTGGGTGGTGTCCCAGTTTCACACGGTCTGGTCTCTTTTCTTTAGCCACCTTCATCCTGAGTTCACTTTAGCCCTTAACACATCCTCCTGCATGCCACCTTGTCACTCTTCCTCTGAACTTGACTTCACATCAGAATTACCTGGAAACACTTTTTTAAGTAACAGTTGAATATTCTAGGAAATGACCCAAAAATCATTGATTTAGACCCAAAGTTGAAAACAAATCCCTTTATTCAAACAATAAAACTAAATTTAGGAGGGATGCTAGAATCATTTGCTTTACATTAAAATGTTGAGTATAACAGGAGGGGATCATTCAACAAAGTGGCAATTTTCATCTTGAATAATTGTTGCCCACCAGTTTAGACAAAACCCTGAGAATATTAGCTAAAACTATGTCAAATGTCTGCTAGAGTCTTCATTCCTTATTTATACTACAAGATAATGAACTATGTGATACTTGAGTACCAACTCACCCATTTCATTCATAGTTCCATGATTTGGGGATGGCAAAAATGTTAAAATGAAGTTAAAGACATACAATAAATAAGGAATTTTAGCTGTAATTTGCTGCCTTTCCTCCAGTGTGGCAGGTTTTTCATGAAAATAATCAGAGCTTGGGGTATTTATGAACTTTAACTCTTAATTTTTATAACTGTCATATATGTTAATAAACATAACATATATGTTTATATATATATATAAACATATAACATAAGTTATATGTCATATAACTGTCATATAACTGTCATAAGGATTTCTGGATGAATAAATGTCTTTTCTGTTAAAAATGTTTTTCTTTGTCTCCTCTTCAATTTCTTTCATAAGTCTTATATAGTTTTATCAAACTCAACACACCAAAAGACAAATATCCCAGTTTAGAAATAGGCAGACATTTTTCCAAAAAAACCATCCAGATGGATAACAGACACATGAAAATATGCTCAACATCACTCATCATCAGGGAAATACAAATCAAAATCATGATGAGATATTTTCTCACACCTGTCAAAATGGCTAAAATTAACAACACAGGCAACAACAGGTGCTGGTGAAGTTGTGGACAAAGGGGAACCCTCTTGCATTGTTGGTGGGAATGTAAACTGGTACAGCCACTCTGAAGAATAGTATGGACGTTCTTTCTCAAAATGTAGAACAAAATGTACAGAACTACCCTGTATTCCCGCAACTGCACTACGAGGTATTTACCCAAAGGATACAAAAATACAGATTTGAAGGAATTCATGCTCTCTGATGTTTTAGCAGCATAATCAACAATAGCCAAACTACCGAGAAAGCCCAAATGTCCATCAACTGGTGAATGGATAAAGAAGATGTGGCATACATATACAATGGAATATTACTCAGCCATCAAAAAGAATGAAATCTTGCCATTTTCGATGACACAGATGGAGCTAGGGTATGTTATACTAAGTATGATGATGATGATGATGATGATAATAATAATAAAAGTTAGGAGAGAAAAAATAAAAAATAAAGCTATTATTTTATAGGCAAAAAATGTTTTAGAACAATTGGAAGGTTCAGGTTATTTTTTAAGTAATCATTATTATTTTTTTAAGATTTATTTATTTATTTATGACAGAGAGAGAGAGAGAGAGAGAGAGAGAGAGAGGGGCAGAGGAAGAAGCAGACTCTGTGCAGGGAGCCTGACATGGGACTTGATCCCGGGTCTCCAGGATCACACCCCAGGCTGAAGGCGGCGCTAAACCGCTGGGCCACTGGGGCTGCCCAATCATTTTTTTTTTTTAAGTATTTTTTGAGGCACCTGGGTGGCTCAGTCAGCTAAACATCTGACTTCTGCTCAGGTCATGATCCCAGGGTCCAGGAATCAAACCCCACATCAGGTTGCCTGCTTAGTGGGGAGCCTGCTTCTCCCTCTCCCTCTGTTTGCTGCTCCTCCTGCTTGTGCTTATGTTCTCTCTCTCTCTCTCTTTCTCTCTCTCTCTCTCTCTTTCTCCCTCTCTCTCTCAAATAAATAAACAAAATATTTTTTAAAAAATAAGTATTTTTCTTTGAACAGAGGAAATTCTAAATTACCAAGTCCAGCTATATTTTTATTTTTGTAAAAGATTTTATTTATTTATGAGAGAAAGAGAGAGAGAGAGAGCACAAGATGGGGGAGCAGCAGAGGGAGAGGGAGAAGCAGGCTCCCTGCCAAGCAAGGTGTCAGCAGGGAGCCTGACTCAGGGCTCCATCCCAGGACCTGGGGATCACAACCTCAGCCCAAGGCAGATGCTTAACCAATTGAGCCCCCCAGCCTCCCCAGCTATATTCTTATAAACCATCCTGTAATGGACTGATTGAGGAGAAGGAAGAGGAAAGGTCAGGCAGGTTGGCAGTTTTAAAGGTTGACATTACTACCAGAACGTGGTGTAGGAAATCCCGATGCTAATCAAAATCCTTTGTTCTAACTGAATCTGCCTCATGATCCTATCGTGAAGCTTTAAAGACCTTATGAGAATGTACTCGAATTTAAAAGTTACTCAAAACGGTTTATTCTCTTATTTTCTGTTCACCATCTCTCCACTTGACCTGCAACTTTTCCCCTCAACATTGCCCACTTATGGAATTGTTACCGAGAAAATTTTATACATCTGAGAGATCCATTGTATTTAGAATATGGTTAGGCATTCAGAAATATTCTAAAATAATACATTAGTACAACAAATTTTGATTTTAAAAATTTTAACTGATTTACTCCACAGTAACATGAAATAAAATCTATTTGTACTTCTTTACCCATCCAACTGCAAGAAGAGGTGTAACTGAAGTGTTCTAATATATAATTTTTGTGCCATCATTCCTTCACACTCCAGGGGCAGATCATGAATCCCCAGGAAGCTTCCCTGAAAGTTGATACTCACTCTACTATCTCCAAAACAAAAACAATGGGAAATTAGATATAAACTGACATTCCCACTTGGCTATCTATCTTACGGTGTCTTCAATGCATTGATTCTTTTAGCAACAGAAAAATCACAAAACATTTATCTTATGAGCTCTAACACATGGTCAATTTATTCCTGATGTGGAAATATGAGATCTGACATTACAACCTGAAATTTCTCCTATTAAGAAAGAATATATGAAAATCATACTGTTTGTGTGCATATAAGGATGTCTAAATGTTCTATTCAAAGCTCTTACTGAAATGAAAGGATTATCTTAGAAAAAAATGGCTTCTGAATCTGTACAGCTTTCCCCTCTCAGTTAGGTTTTAAATTCTAAACTCCAAAAGTCCGGTCACTCTCAAATACCCACATCACTGTCTTTGTCACACTGCCTGACATTTCTGGTACCAGCATCATACCATAGGGACCTTTAGAAAACTTGATCATTTTGACTTGTTTTAGGCATTGCTAAGTTCTTGGGTGCTGTTGTCTATTAAAATAGTAAGGAACTTGCTAGAATTATTTTGTCTGATTAACCCAGTATCACTAAGTCTCATAAGACAAAGTATGATTCTGCAGGAATAAAGTCCAAAAGTCAAGCAATTACATCCAGGGTGGGAGAACAGGCAAAGGAGAAGTTAAGTTGTCTGTGAAAGGCCCCTTTGTTATGGGTGGCACATGGCAGGGCAGAAACAGTCCCACAAAGTTGAGATAGAAAATAGACTCTTCAGATTTTGCCCAGGCATGAATATCTCTGCTCACCTGACAAACAGTAGTTGGGCACCAATTATATGCTGTGAGCTTCTACTCTCTTTGCATTTTATTTAAAATACTTCAGCTTGCATGAAGGCAAACACTGACCTAGAAAACAGGCATTCATAAATTCTGCCTTCGTGTTGGAAAAACCATCATGTAGATAGTCATTGCTACTCAAGAGTTTTGAAGATTTTTTGAAAAAAAATTAAGCAATATTCTGCATGCAGTAAATTGATAAGATGGCATCTCATTATATGAAATTAGTTTCTACCTAAAGAGACCTCCTGGTCCTTGTGCCTGTTATCTTTACGGCTGCCCCTCCTGCTACCACCCCCTGAATGCGACCCTAGAGACATCCCAGGCCCACTATCCTGGAGCCTATCCTTGGTCTCTCACAAACCACATCTAAGCCCATGTCAAGTTCAAATTTTCCTTTCCTCGTTTTTTTCTCCCATTCATCACTCAACTAATATTTATGCAGTGCTTACAGGGGGCCTGTCACTGTTCCAGAACCCTGGGATATGGCAGTGAGCAAAACAGACCAAAGTCTTTACTCACCCTCTAATTGGGGGGAGAAGACAAACAAATAAGTTCTGTGTGGTAGTTGGTGGTGATGAAGAGGGTAGGTTGCACAGGCTTTGGGGGCAGAGGGGATTCAGATTAGGGGAATGAGGCATGACATGAGGTTCTCACTTCTCGTGGTGAGTGATGGAAACAGGGATAGGGAGCATAATGAGGTGATCATGCTTTTGAAGCAAAGACTGCTGGAAGGCTGGAAGGAAGAGAAATGTAATCCAAGCAGTTTGGTACTACAAATAGGAGCCTCTTCTCTCCTCTTGCAAGCAATGCCACCGACACAAAGGAGGGGACAGGCAAGTGGCCTTCTTATCTGGAGTCAGGGAGCTAGAGGGCTCCCTCCTGCCTCCTTTGTTCATTGACAGACTCTTTCTTAAATTCCTCTGTGGATTCTTATCCAGATCATTGTCATCTAGATATATTTAAATAGAAAATTTCTTCTATAAGATCCCCAAAGAAATTACTAAAAATACACCTGCGACATTTTCACACAAAGAAAGCACAAATGCTAAAATCCTGATGGCTTGCGTCCTCCCAAGGAAATTAAATAATACCCAAGACTAACTTTGCTTTTTTTTTTTTTCATTTCCAAGTGGGAAAGAAGAAAAAGGACCAATTATTTCTGTTCCTGGCATACTCTGATTAAACTGTGTGTTTCTAACTAGAAGCTACCTAGTCGAATAGAGAAAAAAAAATGTATTTCGTCTTCAAAACATAACCGACACCACAAAATTATAACCAAGTCCCAGTGAACAGTGGCAGTAAAGGAGCTGACTGGGTTCGTCAACAAAGGAAAAGTGTCCTTAATAATGTGCTTACTGGCCGCCACACGCTTCAGCTAGGGACTTTTCTACATGAATGACTCTGTGGACCCTAGGGAGGCAGCATTTGGAGGGAGCTCGGCCTTGGACATTGACTAACTGATTTTCTGGCTATAAGTAAGAACAAGCTTCTATCCTGAGGAGAGTAATGACTGTGGCTGAACACAGAGGACAAACCAAGTGGAGTGGACATGAATGCTTTTTCCAAGTAGGCACACAGCAGGCTGTCTATATTGAGTGTTGTCATGTATCTCTGTACTGGTTGGAAGTTGCATGGTGAGGAGCGGGGGGGGGGGGGGGCGGGGCAACATGGAACCCTCCTTTTTCTACTCACCAAGCCACTTGCTCTAGTGAGGGGTCACATCCTTCATCCACTGGGGAAGACACTTTTGTCTTGACGTTGTATAGGCTCATATGTGTGTGAATGTGAGTGTGTGTGTTGGTGGGGGGTCCACTTTGTACTCTCTGCCATATGTTCAAACTCTTCCTTTCTATTGGATATTTCTACTCAGCCAGGAAGCAGTCTGTAAAGTATACACATACTGAAAACTTAACCCTTTTTAAAATTAATTCCTCAAGCCACTGTTTCTGTCTTTAATTCTTCTTCATTTACTGTCTCCAATGCATACTCATTCTCGACAGCCCACAGTCTGCATCCAGACATTGTGCTCACATACCCCGCTCTTCCTCTGGTTCCAAATCCACCACCATGTCAACTGTCTTCTCTTTCTGCAACATCACATGGCTGATCAGCATCCTTTCCCCTAAATCTCTCCTTTGGCACTCTTCATCCTGTTTGTGTTTTCCTAGAATTGCTTCTTCCCTGACCTCACCTCCACTCTTCCTTTCTGGGTTCAGCCCTGGAGTTCTTTTTTTGACCCTCTATTTTCCAGGAAAACATACTTGCTATCACCCCTTCCATGCCCATCTCTAAGCAGAGGACTTCCAAATAGCTGTGCAGAGTTCTGACTTTTCTCTTGAGCTCCAATCCCAAATATTTCATTGCATGCCAGACCAACTGGCAAAATCAAATAGATTCAGCTTGCAGATGAGACTCGCAAAGGCACTTTTCTCCAACTGGACTAAGAGCCAGAGCAGCTACCACCTCACTCCCTTTTGGAGGACTCTGCAGAAAAGAAAATGAAAGAGGGAGATGAGAAAGGAGAGGCCAGGGAAGGAAAGCGAGAGACAGAGTAGTCCAAGTGGTCTTCAGCGTCTGCTTGGCCCTCAAAGGGTGGATTCCTAGTAGCAGCTCAAGTAAACCTAAAAGGTCATCACTCTGCCTTCTCCATCCCATCTTTAAATTAATCTCTCTTGATATCTTGTTTACACCTCCATCCATTCACTTTTGATTTGTCTGAGTTCAAAACATTGACACTAGTTCCTTTCCATTTTTACCTCTCCAGTATTTTTTCTGTTTTGTATCTTTTCTCCATCCTCACAGCCTTCCCCTTTGTTCTGGTTCCCGTTGCATCCCACCCAGGCTGTGACAGTGGTGTTACCTGAACAGTCCCCCACCTCAAAACTCTGCTCCCATATCGCATTCTTGGAGGCCAAACCTTACTCCAAATAGTCCCTGATTATATGGGTATATTTTAATGAAAGACACAAATTCTGAAAAGTCTCAGGACAAATAATTAAGGCCACAATGGTTGAAAATAATATAATGAAGATCAAACATTCTGACTGGTAGGCAATTTTGTTAAGTAAGGTCAAGCTCTGTTTCTGTGAGCTAGCACCAACAGGAAAGTATTAAACATATTCTTCTTTTATTCTATTTATTCAATAGTATACTTCTCTTGGCTGTAAGAAAGGACCACTTGTTAATATTATATATAATTTATGTTTAAAAATATAGTTGTGAATATTTGTTTGTGATCTTGGAGAGAAATATTGGAAAAAAGCCCATCAGCGGGAAAGGATTTTATATACTGGAGGAGTGAAAAGTGTACCAACTAAAGAAAGTCTTCAGTAAGTCAAGAGAACATGCTATTCTGTAAAGTTAGGCAAGACTTGATGTGAGAAAAGAAATACAGGAAGGAGTATGTGTACATGTGTGCATGTGTGTCAATGTGGGTGTGTCCCAAGCTAAACAGAAAAACTCTGTTTCCCCAAAATGACCAACTTTGGGTGGGAGGAGACCAAACTTAGAACACTAAACAGGAATTCTGGAACCTAAGAAGTCATTGTTAAGACTAGTCTTCCTAACTGACAATATTGGACACTATAAATATATGCTTCACTATTTACCGTGGTCCAGGTATAATGGCTGATGCTGAAGTATTGAAGAGTGACCTGAAAGGAAAAGGATCATAGGGATCAGTCCTGCAGACTCCTAGAACTTTCACATTCTCTGAGAGTCACCACAGCCTCGTTTAGATAGGATATAGGGTGAACGATCCCCTTGGGGTTGTGTAAAGTGACCTGTTAATGAAGATTTGCTATCATTGGCCATTTCCCCAATCCCACATTCCCTACCCCCCGAAAGAACCAGGAGATCCCACCAAAATAAACTATTATAAAAACAGAAGCTTCCTACTGGTAAGAGAGATGCAGGGCATCTGTCTCTACTGTTGTGCATATTTTGCCATATGTTTTGATGATATGGGGATCTAATATCACCTTCTTTTTCTCACCATCTCTCTGCCTACTTAGCCTATTGGTTCATAGCCTTTCCTTTGTCTCCTACTCTGCACCCTACACCACCACACTATACCATCATCTCCTGAAGGCAACTACTGTCTTATTTATCTTTATATCTGCATGTGTATAATAATATGTAAGTGAATCAATAAATCAAGAGCAAATGTATCCCAAAGCAATGGTTCTCAAATAATGAGGTTAAAATATCAAAACGTAGTACTTAATTGGATATAAGAAACCTTATCTGTCTTAAAAATATTGCTGTAAAATGCATTTCTTTTGGCAAATTCCCAAATTATAAGTTTCAGAATTAATTAGGAAAAGATCTACACCTAACTGCATTCATTTCTTTCTACCAGATGACACCTAGCTGGCTCCTGCGTACACTTAGCTCACTTTTCCACAATTTCTTTCTTGCTTTTTAAACCTAGCCTTTAAAAAGAAAAAAGAAAAAAAGAGATTTTATTGATTTATTTATTTGGAGAGAGAGAGCATGAACAAGGGGAGGGGCAGGGAAAGAGAATCCCAAGCAGACTCCATGCAGAGTGCAGAGCCCACCACAGGGCTCAGTCTCACAACCCTGAGATCCTGACCTGAGCCGAATTAAGAGTCAGATACTTAACCAACTGAGCCATGCAGGCACACCTAAACTCAGCCTTTAGACATTGCCCCCAAATGTACCACAATGGCATATTGATTATTCTGAAATAAAGCTACTTGGGAAATAGCCAGTGCAAGGACCCTTAGACTCTCCTCTATCCCTCTGAAGGCAAGAGACAAATCTCCTATATGAAAAATGCCCTCCCCATATTAAGAAGTAAAAGACATCCTTAACACCAGAGATAAGGGACTTTAAAGTCAAAAGAACTGTGGAAAATAAAACTTTGTTACTTTTTACTACCCTACTACCATCAGCCCACTTGGAATTCTTTACTAATTAAAGCTCCTGTTTTCTTTGTCCTGGAAATTCCTCCTGAATTTACTGTCTTTGTCTAAAATGTATAAAAACTGCCTGCCTTGGTCATTTCTTTGGGTCTCATTTTCATAACTGGACCTCCGTGCACAGGTAATAAAACTTTGGGCCTTTTATTCTTGTTAATCTGTTTTATGTGAATTGGGTTCTCAGTGCAGTTGGAATATCTGGAACGATAGAGGTAGAATTTTCCCCTCCAACAACATCTTCCAATTCCTCTAGTGCTCCGTGGTCCCATGGGCCTTTTGTGACTCCACGTGTGATGCTTACTCTTCCCAGAAATTGGACCTTTTCACATCGTTATCATTCAGGTCTCTACTCAGAGGTGATGTCCTCAGGGAGGCCATTTCTGACACTCAGGTTTGATTAAGTCTCTGATGCCCTTTTCCTGCAAGTAGGCTACAGGAGTCCCCCTGATTCGTGGTTTTTGCTTTCCCTGTTCAGTTACCCACAGTCAAACACAGGTCTGGAAGCACATGATCCTCCTTCTGACATATCATCAGGTCAATAGCAGTCTAACTCTAGGTCACAGTGCCTACGTGGTTCACCTCACTTCATCTCCTCACACAGGCATTTTATCAGCTCACATCCTTACAAGAAAAAGGGTGAGCGCAGTCCAATAATATATTTTGTTACTGTATTTAGTTATAATTGCTCTATTTTATTATTAATTATTATTAATCTCTTACTGCACCTAATTTATAAGTTAAACTTCATCCTAGGCATGTATATATAGGAAAAAAACAGTATACGTAGGGTTTGGTACTATCTGCAGTTACAGGCATCCCCTGGGGTGTCTTGAAATGTATCCCCCTGTAGATAAGGGAGGGGATACTATACTTACACATCCTGCATTGTCTAAAGTTATTTAACTACATAACCACACAGTGCTTTATGAAGAAGATATGTTTCCCAAAAAAAGTTGTCTAAAAATGGAATCCTATTTTCCAAGTGAAGAGCATTGTCATTTCAAGGATTACATTCTTTTTTCATTTTTATTGAACCTCAATTGGCAGTAGTTCTTCACACTTTATGTTTCTGTGCTCCAGAATCTTTTTCTCAATTCATTAATTATACATAAACCAAGCTTAAAAGTATTGGAGGAATATCTATTTAAATAAATATTTAAGTGACTCCTTTTATTTTAGTGAATGACATGTTATTTAACCTTTGTGTAATAATTCTTGCTAAACAGCCCACACATATCTGGGATGCAATGTGCCCTTTCACTGAGAATGTTCAATCAACATTTCCTTCTTACAATGATGACATTCAAATTCAGTTTTCCCTTTTTAATTTTCTTTTTCACTCTTACATTGCCAATATTGGAATTGCCACTAACAGATTTTTCAGGAGCGAGGATGAAATGATGTGTGAGAGGAAAAAAAAATGTATGTGATAGGGAAGTTTGACAAAGTGTTTTAACTAAGCAGAAGCTGAAATTAGAAGCTGGTTACATGAGACATAGCTAAGAAGACATGACATTAAATATGCAGTGACACGATGAAACCCTGTTCAAATAGTGGATCAGCACAAGTAAAGGTGTAGAGGTTATAGTTAAGCATTTTTGCCATGAAAAATAAAATTAAAATTAAAACATCAGAAACTTTCTTAGTTTGAACCAGAATAATACATTCACAGTTGGAAGAAGGGGCAGGTAAATGGGGACTTACACAGCCCCAGCATGAGCTCTGTGTGTGGGTAAAAAGCAAGATAAACCATGAGAGCAAACTTGCATTTTCATATCTATTTCTAAATCCAATGATCAACAGCATTTTACTACCTATATTAAAGAAGATTCGTTCATTCACCTCTAAACTCTACCATTTCCTTGGAGAAATAAAAAGTAGTCATGATACATCTTTGTAGCTACAAGCAAGAGGAGAATATGACTAAAGAATTTATTTCCATGATAGGTGATGAGGAAAATAGGTGTATTTCATTTGGGGGAGGAATAAACAACTCACCTCAAAATACAGGTAAGTGCAAAAGTCATTTTGGTAGACCATGTGGAATGAAGTTGGATGAAGAGAAGAACCCATTAAAAGGCAACCTCTAGCCTCCTACTGGGTACTGATTTATCATCAGTGCAAAGGGAGAAGTGCTATTTGGATTCCTAGCACTACTTACTGAGTCTCCCCAGGAGATTCTGCATCTACTCTCCAGGAACTGGCTTGTTCTGCACTTGCTTTATTTACGAGAGCCAATGAGATTGTTCTCAAACTGATATGACTGCAGGGTTCCTAAGTCCCTTGGCACACAACACTCAGATGTGTCTTTTTCACCAAAGACATGATCAGCTCATCTGGTGGTTTCTATCTGTATCTATGCCCTGGAGGACGTAGTGAGCCAAGGTGTTATGATTCTCCTAGCACTTACATAATTTAGTTTGAACTGATAGGATGGCAAGAAACTCAAGACAGAGTCTCACCACAGCCCATGACTTTGTCTACAGGATGATATAACTAGCTATAAATTGGAAAAGTTAAGTTGGTTTGTATTTGATGGTTACTCAACCAATTGGTACTCATTGTCACTAAAATGCATGATTTATCCAATGGCCTCACCATGGCACTTATCTAAATCAGGAGGTTTCAATGAAAGCCTGAAAGTAGCTGCCTGGCTGATGATTGTACTAATGTGCAGTGCCTCTATCCTGTGCTGACTGGCTGACATCTGGAAAAAACTGATGAAACAATTTCAAAGGCCAAAGCAGAATTAAAACTCTAAGCACCCTCAGAAAGACAGGGTCAATACCAAGTAACTAAACACAAATGATGCAGCGATGTTATTTTTTAGAACCCCTAAAATCCACAAATAAGAGTTATGCATTATTCTTATCTGGGCCTTTCCATTCTGTTGATCACAGCATGGCTTTGAAAAAGCAGAGATTCTTGTTTACTACCTGAGCAGGATTTGAATCTACTACATGGTCTGGGAAATCTGGAAAATGTGGGTCTGACTTTCTGATACATGCTGGATGCTCTCCAAATAACCTCTATCTGGAAAGGCTTTCTTGGTTGTCTTCAGATACCAGAAGGTAGCCTGACATGCAGCCACCCATTTGCTTCTGAGTCACACATGCGTAGGAGAATCATGGGCCACTAGCCTGTTCCCAAGGATATAGCAAGGACCTGTGTCTCAGCTCTGAAATCTCTTCTAGAGTAGTATAGAAACCTACTAGAATCAGACCTACATAAGCCATATCCATAAGAGATTCTTGGCTCAAACTAAATACAAACCAGATTCAAAGGCACTAGAGGCAGCATACAAAGTTAGCTAATCTAATTCAGATCCAACCTAAATATATGGTTATTGTTGGAAACATGCCTATTATATTTCACACCTTCACATAAACTTGTGAGGTTGCTCCTATTGCTTCCAGGTTAAAGAAGGGGCTGAGAAAAGTTCAGCTCACTCAGAAAGGTGGAGGGTGCAGAGGTGAGATGCCAACCCAGAGCTGTCTGCCTCTAGAGATTTATTTTCCCATTAAGAGCTGTTGTTCCTCTCGTGAAGGGGAATTGTCAAAGAAGCCTGGTAGAGTAAGGGTGGCCATGGTAATGGAAGCACTAAGTACTGTGCTTGTCACCATTGCTCAAACTCATTCTCCACCCCACCTCTAGGGGTGATGGTGCTCAATTTTTATTTTTTTAAAATCAGCATCTAAAAAAAAAAAAAAAACAAAAAACTGAATCCCCCCCCCCAAAAAAAAAAAAAACAAAAAACAAACAGAAAGGAGATTTTCCTGAATCTGTGAATAAGTCACTGCCAATTTTGTCACTCTGATTCCATCACTAAATCTCTCCTCTCAATACCCTAATTAGTAAAAGGAAATAAATTATCTCCTCTCCTCCTTTCTTACTGTCAGGGAAGGAGCCACAAAAGGAACTCAGCATCCTTGTTTCTCTGACTAAATGTTTTATCCACAAAACCATATTATGTTTACATGCTTGAGTTAAAACTAGGGCAGGAGGGGGAGAAAAAGGAGGAAGGGCAGGAGGAATGTGGAAAAAGCAACTCACTCTCTCTATTCTCAAGAAAAGGGAACAATGACATCAATTCATTGGAGGTAAAATGTTGAAAGTCCAAGAACTATGGCATTGACAGTTTAACTCTGCTCCCGGCTCTAATTTGTCTGCCGTTGGCCATTTAGCACAGAGATTTCACCAGAAAACATGAACCAGGATGGAGGGCGGGGGTGCAGAACTATGAGAGATCCATACAACCCAAAACATTCAATTACATTCTTTATTTCTGGCTCATGGAAAGGAACTGGCTGGGTGTGCTGATTACCCTGAGATTTGCTGAGCCTGCTGCCAGGAGCAATATGAACTTATTCCTAAGTCACCCTCCCAAACAAATCTGGAAGTTTCTACTTCATTCTTCCCATCCTAGAGAAACTGAGCACATATTGTGCCCACAGCAAAGTCATTCTAGCAAGTTTCCATCAGTGGGTATAACTATACAGTGGGTGTAACAATCTGAAATTTGAGAAACACAGCAGCCAGGGGCACCTGGGTGGCTCAGTTTGTTAAGCGTCTGCATTCGTCTCAGGTGGTGATCCTGGGGGTCCTGAGATTGAGCCCTGAGTTGGGCTCCCGGCTCAGTGGGGAGCCTTCTCCCTCTGCCTCTCATGCTCATATGTGCACTCACATGTACTCTCTGTCTCTGACTCAAATAAATAAATAAATAAATACATTAAAAAAAAAAAAAAACAACCCAGTACCCAAACTAATAATGGGTGGACAGCACAGGATTTTTTTTTTTTTAAACTCTCAATTTGCTCACCTGTAAATGAGAATTTTAATATTCCTCTCATAAAACCAGAGGAGAAGGGCACCTGGGTGGCTCAGTCAGTTAACCTCTGACCCTTAGTTTTGGCTCAGGTCATGATCTTAGGGTTGTGGGATCAAGCCCTGTGTCAGGCTCTGTGTGAAGCATGGAGTCTGCTTGTCCCTTTCCCCCTGCTCCCACTCTTACTCTCTCCTTCTCGCATAAATAAATAAATAAATAAATAAATAAATAAATAAATAAATAAATAAAGTCTTAAAGAAATAATAATAATAACCTGAGGAGAATCTAATGAAACTATGTGTAGATCTCCAGCATGAAGTGATTGTTCCTCTGCCTTCTTGACAATCTCCAATCTGGTGGCAGCATCCAGATTATAGGTTCTAGGAAGTTAACGTTTGAATTATCCTCACTTTAATAGCTCCTGTGAAAAGTGGAGCCAGAGGCAGCCACAGTATCCCATTTTGCACAACTCTGCTCCTTGTGCTTGCCATTCCTGCTCCAGAGACTCCTCACTCTCCCCTTCTCTCCCTATCCCTGATGTCAAATCTCTTTTCTTTTTTTTTTTTAAAGATTATTTATTTGTTCATTCATAGAGAGAGAGAGAGAGAGAGAGAGACAGGCAGAGACACAGGCAGAGGGAGAAGCAAGCTCCATGCAGGGAGCCCGACGTGGGACTTGATCCCGGGTCTCCAGGATCATGCCCTGGGCTGCAGGCCACGCTAAACTGCTGAGCCACTGGGGCTGCCCTCAAATCTGTTTTCATACATTTTTTGACCACCCTTAAATCATAGAATCAGGAAGCTTAAAAGCAGAAAGAAATCTAACAATGTAGGACACCTGGGTGGTTCAGTGGTTGAGCATCTGCCTTTGGCTCAGGTTGTGATCCTGGGGTCCTGGGATCGAGTCCCACATCGGGCTGCCCGCATGGAGCCTGCTTCTCCCTCTGCCTGTGTCTCTGCTTCTCTCTCTCTCTCTGTGTGTCTCTCATGAATAAATAAGTAAAATCTTTAAAAATAAAATCTAAAAATGTAATTGAAGTTTTCTCTCCCCTGGCATTTGATTCCCACTATGAATCCTAAGAATAACATTCTTGCAAGCAGAGTTGTGGTATTAGCCACTGGAGCAATGAGAAGCTTGTGGTTTTATCTTTGGAAGGAATGGTGGTAAGGAAAGGTGGGGAGCAAGGGGCCTTGACATTTCTATGCTCACTCATCATTTCTTTAAAGTTGTCATTGGATTGGCTCCATATTGTAAGTAATAACTTATTTTAACCAAAACATGCCAAAACCCTTAACATCATAGATATAGATAGGTCCTAAAGGACCCTAACTCCCCTCCCACCCCAATCACCTCATTGAAACAGTTCTTGTTGGGGTTACCAGAGAGCTCCACATTAGTAAGTGTTGTCATCTTACCTTATGTCCATAATTCTGAACACTGCCTCTTTTCTGAAATTCTCTCCTCACTACGTTTTCATGACTCAACAATCTTGGCTTTTCTCATGCCTCTCTGGATGCCACTGTCCTGCCAGCCATTAAATATTATGGTTTTTCAATGCTATTTTTTTCTTGATTCTTTCCCAAGAAGTATCATCCACATGTACTTCTGTGACCACTTATATCCAAAAAAGTTTAAATTTATGCCTAGAGCTCAGATCTTTCCTCTGATGCCCAGTCTCTCAGATCCAACTGCTCATCTTCTGGCTCTGCTTGGATATCTTAAAGACCACAAACCCCCAATGCCCACTTGAACTCATAACCTTTTCTGAGTTGGTCAGGGCTTTCTGGAGAAGCAGAGCCTACAGAATATATGTAGACATACAGAAAGAAATCTATCGTGAAGGATTGGCTCATGTAATTATGAAGCTGAGAAGTTCCATGCTCTTTTCTACAAGCTGGAGGCCTAGGAAAACTGGTGGTGTAATTCCAGTTCAAACCGGAAGGCCTGAGAACCAGGAGTACTGATGTCCCACATCAGGAGAAGATGGATGTCCCAGTTCAAGCAGAGAGGGAAAAACTTACTTGTCCTCAGTTTGTTGTTTTTGTTGTTGTTCTAGTCAGGCCTTCAGTGTGTTAGATGACACCCATTTACAATAATGAGAGCAATCATCTTCACTCAGTCTACAAATTCCAATGTGACTCTCTTCCAGAAACAGCCTCACAGACACCCCCAGAAATGTTGTACCAGCTATCTGGACATCCCTTAGTCCAGTTAAGCTGATACATAAAATTATCCATCACATTCCCCAAGAAATACGGTGGCTTTACTGTCACAGGTATCCCTAATCATTCCTAGAAAGAACTTTCTTGATACTTCAGTCTCATTACCTTCACTCACTATATCCTAAGTGTAGTCAAGTCCTATAGATTTTTTCTTCCAAATAACTCTTTTATTTCTCCTGGATTTTAATGCCATGACTTTGGACTATAGCAGTCAATAGTTTTCTATGCAGTTTCATTATAGCTACTCTTGGCTCCCTCCAACTCATTCTCCACAATAAAGCCAAAGTGATATGCTAAAAGGCAAGCATGATCTTGTTATTTCTTACTTAAAACACTTCATTGGCTCCCCACTGCCCTTAGAATAAAGATCGTTGTGTTTAACAAACCTTCAAAGTTGAGAATTCTCTGCTCCTGTCTACTGCTCTAGCTCTATCTTCACTGGCACCAGCCACAGTCACTATGCTGTTCCTAAACAACACTGTGTTCAATCCCACCACAGAACTTTTGTTTATATGTCCCTCCTCTGTGTAGTAAACTCTCATTATCTCTCCACCCCCTTCACCTCTTCTCTTCATGTCTTAGGGGTGACATAATAAATTACCACAAACATGGTGGCTTACAATAGATGAAACCTATTATCCTGAAGTTGGAGTCCAGAGATCTAAAGTCAAGGTGATGGTAAGGCCTTCTGGAACATCCAAAGGAGAATTCTTGGCTGCTTCCAACTTCTGGTGGTTCCAGGCAATCCTTGGCCATCTTTACCTAATGGCTTCATAACCCCAAACTCTGCCTCTCACCTCCATTTTGCCTGGCCTTTCACCTACATTTTCTGTGTTTTTCCTATTTCTGTGTCTTCTTGTCTTCTTACAGTGTCAATTCTTATTGAATTTAGGGCCCATCTGGTGAATCCAGGATGATCTCATTTCATGATCCTTAACAAAGTTACATCTGCAAAGACTTTTTTTGTAATAAGGTTATGTTCACCCCTAGTACCTGTGACATATCTTTTGGGGGGCCACAGTTGGACCTATTAGAGCTACATACCAGAGTTATCTTTCAAATACCAGCTCAAGAATCATTGGCTCAGAGCAGCAGCACTCCTTCTCTGAGTAAACCTTCACAGTAACACATAACTCTCCTCTGCTAGAGGAGCACAACCGAGCTTCCTCCTCCATAACCACACATGGGTACACAGCACCATGTACATACACACATTCACTGAAACATCTGTGTTCAGGCAGCTAAGCCCAGTCCCAGTAGAATTCTGGAGAATTTAAATCCCATCTCCCAACCCACATATACATACCCACAACTCTAGATCTGTGTAATTGCTTGCTTAGGGGCTGGGGTACCTGAGAGGGGATACTCCTGGTATCCATAGAGTCTGTGACTGGGTATGTATATGCCTCAGCCAGAACTGTTACCCACTTGGATTATTAAAAAGTTAGACTAGATCCCATGCAGCCCCCAAAATAGTTCTGTTTGTATAATAAAATTCTAACTTAAATTTTGTTTTTATTTGGCAAAGGGTGCCTTGTCTTAATATACACTAAGGCATGATATAAGCAAACTGTCAGTGGTACCACCCAAATATGTCCACTTCTCCCCATCACTTGATCCAGATGTCTTCAGCCCTTGCCTAAATTGCTTTACCACCTACTAGTTTCTCAATTTCTATGCTTGCCTCTTTAAAAAAAAAATTATTTATTCATGAGAGACACACAGAGAGAGAGGCAGGCTCTGTGCAGGGAGCCCAATCCTGGAGTCCCAGGATCACGCCCTGAGCTGAAGGCAGATGCTCAACTGCTGAGCCACCCAGGAGTCCCTCTACACTTGCTTCTTTATAATCATTTATTCTGTATACGACATTTATAAGGATCTTTTCTTTTTCAAATCAGGTCACTTGAAACTCACGTCATCCCCTTGTTTACAATACCTCAACAGATTTCTACCAGACTTAGAATATTTTTCAAGCATTTTACTAGTCTAGTCCCTATACTGTTTGAGCCCCACTATATCATACTACTCCCCCTATCACTTCATTCCAGCTGTAGTGCCACTTCTTTCCATTACTTAAAAATATTAAATGTGTTCCCATTTTAGAGTCTTTCCAGAAACTGTTCTCCTTTCTGCAATGCTGCTTCTCTGGGACCTTATATAAGCTATCTCCTTATTATTTACGTCTAAGATAAAAAGACCAGTCCCGTCTTATCTAAAATAAATCTCCTCAAATCACTATCACAGCATCTTATTTTATTTTCTTCATAGCAATCGTCTTAGCTCAAGCTACTAGAACAAAATACTGAAACTGGGTGGTTTGTAAACAACAAATACTTATTTCTCATAGTTCCAGAGAGACCTGCTTGCTCACAGATGGCCATATTGTCTCTGTAACCTCATGTGGCAGAAGGATAAAAGAGAGCATTCTGGGGGCTCTTTAATAAGGCACTAATCCCCTTCGGGAGGGTTTCACTCTTGTGACTGAAGCACCTCCCAAGGGCCGCACCTCTTAATACCGGGACATTGGGCATTAGACTTCAACATATAAATTCTGAGGGGACACAAATATTCAATGCATAGCAATTACGACTATCTGAATGCGTCTTGTCTCATTATTTATTTCCTATCCCCCCTCAGGAAAATGTAAGCTTCATGAGACAGAATTGATCCACATAAACATTTAGTGAATAAATAAATGTTTGACTCCACTAACGCTGCTGTACACACGTCTTACAGACTTAGACAAACAGTACACCAGCAGCCAAGATGACCGTAAGGGTGTTCATCTACCACTTCTCTCAAAGTTTTTTTTATTTTTTTCTCTCTCTCTTCCTGTTTTTCCTTTCTTTACCCAGCAGTGAAAGCTCTCCCCAAGAACTCAAGTCATTTGGAGGCTTGGGTTCATGTCCTCCATTCTGTGACAGCCTTGAAGCTATTTTATTGTTGTTACTCTAAACATCTGCCGAAGTCCAGGGCAATGAGATCACCTCCCCCTTCCCCTTATGGCAAAGGCATAATGATATAATGAAATTCACCCTACCAGTCCCTCTCTGCTGGAAAAAGTTCTTCTATGGTGTACTTCAAGCAAGATTCATACCTTTTAATCCCTTAATTCCCATCTATAGATTAATCTCATGCCTCCTTCCAATGCAGAAAAGACTATGCTTTACTTATCTTTGTGTATCAGATATACCATAGAAATGAGCATGTAGTAGGTATTCCACAACATTTATTTAAAAAAAAAAGAATATGTTTCAAAATGATTAAACTAAAGGAGAGAGACTAAAAAGAAAAAACAAGTCCCTCCCCCAGGGGGAAAAGAACTCTCTTAGATGGAATGAGATTTACTGAATCAAAATATATATAACAAGTTAGACAGAAAAAACCATCCACAAGATCAAAATCATCTCCCAAAGGATGTAATGAATGTTTCCATATTTGAGTCACTTCAAACTATACTGAGCAATCTAAAACATGTAATTATTACGTCCTGTAAAAATAAAGAGCTGTGTTCCAAGGAAAGATGCTGAGCTCCTGATTTGAATCTAAGATGGACCAGCATCCACTGCATTTTAATCTCCTCAGTTTCCACATCTGATAACACTTACCTGGCTCCCAAAGCTGTCAGGAAGCTAATGAGCTTGTGTCTGCAATGCACATGAAGACCTTTACATGAAAGGTGTTACAGAAGGCCAAGAAATTCATCCTGGCATTTGTTCCAATTGGAAAATTTCTTCAATTATTGTGGAAAAAAAATTCCATAAATGACTCACCAGGTTTTGACCCTGAGTAAATTTTAAAATCAAAAGATCTTTTAGTTTTAAAATGTAAATCTAATTATAGATAAAGGTTCTAGAAAATTCTGCAGCACTGTATAAGGCAAAGGGGCTCTGGTAACGGCCAACCTTAGACACAGACAGATATTATTTCTAGCTGCTGTGGAAGGAGGATCTGTTGTTTATTCTCTGCAATGGTTTGCAGGCAAAGGGGCCAGTGCTTTCATTATAGTGTAATCATCACCAGCTATTCTACAGAATCCATGAAAGACACTTCAAGAAACACTTAGTCTTAGAGTCCAAAGCAGATGCACTTGGTTAACTCTGTCATTTATATTATCCACTCTATTTGACTGATGGGAACCAATCTTATCTTTAAAAGAATATTATTATGAGGAAGTTTTTCCAAGTCTTCTTAGATTTCACATTGGAAAAAAAAAATAATGCTGTCATTTTATCTTCTCCTTCTGAGTCTATTTCTCTGGGAAGAACAAAGCCATAAATCATTTAAGCATATGTACAGAAAGAACAGAGCTCTGTTACAATTGAAATTTAAAAAAAAAACGGTTTTTTTTTTGAAAAAGAATTAGCTCCTTTTCTCTTTGTATTATATAAAAGAAGATACAAAAATTGTTTTTGAAACTTTTTCTTTTTTTTTTAAAGATTTTATTTATTTATTCATGAGAGACATAGAGAGGGAGAGAGAGAAGAAGAGGGAGAAGCATGGTCCATGCAGGGAGCCCGATGTGGAACTCGATCCTGGGACTCCAGGATCATGCCCTGGGCTGAAGGTAGGTGTTAAACCTCTGAGCCACCCGGGCTGACCTGAAACTTTTTCAAAGAATATATTTTTCCACAGAAGAGCATGCTTACATAACATTTGTATTAGTGATAAAAAGGCAGTGGTGAGATAATGCAAAAAGGCTGAATGAAGGCCTAGAATCCAAAACCTTGGATTCTATCTCGGCCACACCCCAAACATGGGATTTTGGTCATTATAATGTCCCTTAGTTGTCTCATCTATTTAAAGGAGAATATATATGGGCTATTAATTTAAAAGGATTGTTATGAAGATTAAATAAGGTAATGCACTTAACAGCATTTGAAAAGTGTAATTTATAATATTTCTAAACTGAATATCATAGGTAGCATTAATATGGCTAACATCTTGATCATGTCATTGAATAATTGTTATTACTGTAATAGTCAGAAAAATTTTATCTGATTTCTGCCTTTTTTAGGGACATGTGAACTACAATCACCCCATCCTATCTTACTCTTCTTGTTGTTCAATATTTTAAATTTCTTATTTTTGACCCTAAATTTGATATTATTATTGTTTTACTTAGTTAATATTGGGTTTAGGTTAACCTAAAGTTTATCAAATTATTTGACCAAGATTCCATCTTATGTCTCAGTCCTTCCCTCAGAATTGTTTTCTCTCCTAATTCACCTGATTAGAGAAGTCTCCAGAGCAAGGCTTCTCTAATCAGAGCCACATATCATCACTGGGAGAGCTTGAGCTACACTGTGGCATTTCTAACTCAAGGGTTTAGGGTGGAGCTGGAACAGCTGAATTTCTCTCATATTCATAGGTGATGCTGAAACTGCTGGTGCCCACTCTTTGAGAATCATTAGAATACTCTGAGTGAGAGTTGGTCATGAACTCTGCTTCTGCTTGTCTGGAAAATGACTTAATTTGTCTTTTCCTCTTGAAGGGTCACGGATGCATAACAATTCCAATAGGTGGTGGACAGGATTTTTTTTTTTCTTTTTCTCTCCACATTGAAAAATATTATTCCACATTCATTGGTACTGTTGAGAATTCTAACATTAATTTCATCATTGGTTGTTTTTTTTGTTGTTGTTTCGTAGGTAAATTTTTTTTTCCTCTGGCTGATTTTAAGATCTTCCCTTTGTTTAATAATAGGCAGTTTTCCAAAGTAAGATTTTTGTCCCTCTGTTCCTTCCTTCCTTCTTTGGCTCTGGTTTCCTTAATCTGTGAGTTCATGTCTTTCATTTGGTCTGGAACATTCTCTGTTGTTATCTTTTCAAATATTGCTTCATATTCAAATATTGCTGTTCTTATTCTTGCTATTCAGGTTTTTCTTTTTTAATAAAGATTTATCTATTTATGAGAGAGAGAGAGAGAGCGAGCGCTGGGGGACAGGCAGAAGGAAAGGGAGAGAATTTCAGGCACACTTCCTGCCAAATACAGACCCCCACTTAGGGCTCAATTTTGACCCTGAGATCATGACCCAAGCTGAAATCAAGAGTCAGTCACTCAACGGACTGAGCCACCCAAGCATCCCTTAGAGATATTTTCTATCTCTGTCTCACTGGGCCACATTTTTCAAATCTATCTTCTAGTCCCTTGCTCCTCAAAGTGTGGGCATCACCTGAGAACTTATTAGAAATGCAGTCTTTTGAGTCCCACCCCAGACCTAGTGAATTGGGATCTGAATTTAACAAATTCCCTAGGTCATTGCCTGGTACATTGAAGGTTGAAAAGCACAGCTCTGATTCATTCAGCCTCTGTCTTTATGTGTGTCTAATATGCTGCTAGTCTCATTTATTAATATATCATCATTGTATGAGTGTATTGTTTAATTTATAGACTTTTGTTCATTATTTTTCCAACTTTTTTGATAATATTTATCATCAGTTTCTCCTTTGTTTTTTCACTCCCTCTTGATTTTTTAAATGTTCTTAAAATTCTATGTATTTTATAATGATTCTATCATCTAAAGTCCTTGTGGAGGCACAATGGCTCATTTACTTGTGTGTTCAATACTTTGGACTATGAATTTATATTTGACTGATGAGACTCTAGATTTGGAGGACACCGGATTGAGAGATTGTCCTTTCAGTATGAATCTGGATTCCACTAAGTGCCGTTGGACATGACAATTGAAGTCCACTTGAAATTACTTTCTTGTCTCAAGATTTTTCATAACAACAAAATAGGGTTATTTAATCTCCAAATTTGTGTGAAGAGCTCATGCCTGATTATAAATGCATTGGGACAGACAAGTGTCTCTGTCATGTGCATTAGCCAGGAGGTGATTTTTTTCTCACCAATTCGTCCCTATGTGGCCTGTGAGGGTCCTAGCTTTCCGCAATATCTCATTTCTAACTCTGTTCACTGCAAAGGTCCAAAACCTTGTCACTTGGCCACACCAGCTGGCAACGCCAAAGGCTTCAGGTCCTCATGCAGATAAATATGCTCAGAGCATCTGCAGCTTTGCTTGTCATTCTGGTCTTTAGCTCACTTAGTTTTTGTCCAGAAATTTATCTTTATTTCTCCTGAGCTCAGAGGGAAAAGAGGAGAGGAAAAAGTGAGAGATAAAGGGAAAGAAGAGTAAGGGGAGTGGGAAAGAAGAGGAGAAAGGGAATGTGGCAGGGAGGTAAAGGTGAGGAGAGGACGAAATGTTGAAAGAAGGAGGAGGATATATTCATCCAACATCAGTTATTTCAAAACAGGCAGGAGTTTCCACTTTTACCATATTGCCAAACACTCTACAGAAACCCTACATTACACGAAATTTATTTCTATCCTTAGACCACATGCTCTTTCACCTTTGGGCCTTTGTTCAAGTCCATCTGGAACAATCTGCCCTGTTTAATTTCCCTAGCTTCCTTTTGCCTGGTTTATGAATGCTTTCAGGCATAAGTAAGAAAGTACTCAAAGAACAATGGTTTAATCGATATGTTGATTTAATTAGCTCACCTGGCAGTCTCCTCCCCCCACCCCCACTAGACAGCTGGAGTGCCTCCTGTCACAAGACCTCACACCAACATCACAAGCCAGAAGGAGAAGCAGAGGCGAACACTTTCTCCTCCTCTTTTTTGGCCCTACCAGCATACACCCCTTTCTGTCTTCTCTATCAGAACATTCCCACCATATGTCCCTGGCTTCAGGAAAATGACGATGTGGCCCAGTGAGCATGGATAATTGTGACTAACACTAATCATGTATACAGTCTTACCTTCTCCAATTTCAGAGCATCTCCATCCACGAACTGGGCAAAAACATGAGATTCATTTAGAAAGGCACATTCTCAAGGAGGGAACATATCTTTCTCCCTTTCGAAGCCAATTCAGGTCTTCACTAAATTGTTAGTACCCCAAAATATGTCAGTTCACCTGTCACATTCTCTATTCATAGCATGAAATTAGGTTTCCTTGTAACTTGCTTTTAGGACCTTATTCTTACCTTATTGGAGCACCCCTCATACTTGACACTATTTGTGTGATGTCTGCCTTCCCTGCTGTATTGTAAACTCTATGAGGGTAAAGGTCCTGACTATTTTTATTCAATACTTAATCCACAAAATAAATGCCAAACATATCTGTTGGAAAAAAAATGGAACAACAATAAAAGGCAAATATAATGGGTGTCTACCCATCATTTTATTCCCAAATTCTCCTCTGATAATCAGACCTAAATATACAGTAGTCTACTAGACATCTGTATTCTGGGATCCTAATATAGTCCTTAGAGTGCAGTACAATTTTATGATGGGGTTAGCTTCTAAACTAAGCACAGAAGCCATAATCTAATACAGACAAAAGCGTCCATAGGAATACATAAAGTACAGGGATGCTCAGAGACATGGTCTCTCAAGTAGACCAACACAGCACCTAAGGCTTACTATGAAACTTCTTATATAACAGGTATAAAAACCAATAATTGTTGATTGAATATATCAAGTTATAGGTTTGGATGTGGTCAGGTCAGCAGGGCACACCAGAGAAAAATTGTGTTGCCCAAAAGGAAGCATTCCAAATCCCTCATGCCTTCTAATCAGGCCTGTCTAGAAATAGCTGTCATCAAACCTAAAATGCTGATTTAAATTCTAATTATGCATTTACTAAACCCAACAATGCAACATGGATATTTCTTGTTTTTCCTTTGGACCTAAACGATACATTCTCCATTAAACAATTAGAGATGCAAACCACTGAAGCAAAACTGCTTCCAGGCAAACAAATACTTGAGGACAACCTGTCAATTTTGGAGACTTGTACTTAACTATGAATGTTGCCTTCTATTACTGGAAACCACTTGAGGATCCTCTAAAGTGGTCACTTAAGAAGAGGGCATTTCCTCTTAGAAACAACTCTGTGATCCCTAACATCTCAAGATTCTCTTGAGAGACTTTGACCAAGCCCTTAGTGTTTTACTGGTTATGGCACAGAGAGCAGAACATATGGCAAAACACTTGTGACCTGACCCTGGAAGCAGGGATGTCAGGAAGAGCACAATATATTTGTCCAAAATAACTGAGTTACCCTGATTTTCTTTCCATTGTGACTCATGGGATTTTTATTCAATAGATTTAAGTGCCAGCACTCTTCCAGGCACTGGGTCTAGGGAGACAAAAAGAACAAATAGGTACAAGAGTGAATTATTCTCTAGGGGAGAAGAAAAAAAGATTATAACAGACTTTGCAGGATATGCACAGAGGTCTGCACATGCAAACATAGTAGCCAAAAAGAGAGGCCACTACCGCATACCAGCAGCATGAAAGAATTTTTCATTTCTTTCCCTGTTTCTACATTCATCTTACAATATTTCTTCCATAAAACATCTAGAAGTTCTATCCTCAAACACAGATAAGAAGTGAATGACGACCATTTTCGGACCCACCATGTAAGGATGCTGTGGTTGTACACTGCACAAAGGTGGCCATTCCCACCATGGACATATCCTGACGCGGACAGGTACAGAGGCTGAGTCCTAACTGCATTCGGGGCTGTCTCAAGTCACTTCTTTCCTGTGCTTCTACTGGAGAAGCCTAATTCCTTTCTTCCAGTTAGACTCAAAATGGAATATGCTTCCTTCACCTGGAAGTAAGCCCATTCCCCCTCCTCAGCCCCTCCGCGCTGCGCGTGTCCTGCTGAGGCTGGTGGGTGGCTAGTGTCTCCTGGGTTTGTGTGGGTGGGCACGTATATAGGCACATGCGTGTGTCCAGCTAATATCATTGTGAGGCCCAGGAAAACTCTCCCAGCATAGACAGATTCAGGTTATGCTAATTTCTTAATCCTTATAGACCCAGAAACTACTTGTAATTCTCAAATAGGTACTAGCAGCTGCCATCAGCCCGCTTCACTACTCACACAAAACCAAAGGAGAAAACACATAGCTTTCCTTGGCTTTGTATAAGCTCCTTGACAAAAGATGATGACAAGATGGCAGAGAATTCCGGCATCTGACCAGCACCGCCTTTTATGCTGTCCGCACGCAAAACCCTTTGATCTGCAGCTGCAGCTGCTCCTTCCAGGGCTCAGCATGGCACTGAGGAATTCCTGGTCAGCCAGAACTTTCACTCTTGGGAAGCCGTGTCCTTCCTGATTGCAGCCTGCCAGGCTGGCTCAGCAGCTTCTGCGGCTTCCCAGCTGCCCACGGCTCTACTGCAGGCCCGGCTGCCCCACGCCTTTCGGGCCTGCCTCTCCGCCTGCTTGCCGCTGCTCTGGGCCAGGCACTGCAAAGCAAGAAGCCACAAGGCCTCTTTTGCATATTTCTTCTTCTTCTTCTTCTTCTTCTTCTTCTTCTTCTTCTTCTTCTTCTTCCTCCTCCTCCTCCTCCTCCTCCTCCTCCTCCTCCTCCTCCTCCTCCTCCTCCTCCTCCTTCTTCTTCTTCTTCTTCTTCTTCTTCTTCTTCTTCTTCTTCTTCTTCTTCTTTTCTTCTTCTTTTTTATCCCTGTGTGCGTGTGTGTGTGTGTGACACTGGCACAGGTGAAAATGTAGTTTTGTTTTACAAGCACCTTTCAGGAATCCATGATTTCTGTCCCCCAAGGGACCCGCTTTGACTCAAAAGTCTTAAAACACCAACAACGGAGACAACAGTGTGTAATTTTATGAATCCCTCCGAAGCACAGAATAAAAGATCAGGAACGGAAAGAACTTTGCCACCTGAAGCAAGAAGAATTGTCATGACTCGGAGGACTGCCTCAACCCTGTCCTGACCCTGGATCCTCAATGATCAGAAATCCCAAGGCAGGCAGTTGTGCAGCATCGGGGACACGGGGGAAAGGAGACTAGCGTGATCCATGACCTGGATTTGGAAGACCTTAAGCCACCTTGCTTCTCTGGTTTCAGGGTGGCTGCTGCTGCGTGAGCCGCCTGCAAGAGCAAAGGTATTTGAAAAACTATCCCTTTAAGGTACAATTGATTTAGCCATAAATAAATCCTGGAGGGAACAGTCTGCTCTCTGCCAGGATGGCCAGCGCGCGCGATGTGCATGCTCTTCCACGCAGCGATATTTGATAGGCCCCAGTGTTGGCTGGAAAATGTAATTTGCTCAGTGAAGCGTGCCCATCCCTTCCCCCTGATTACTTCCTGTTCCTTTAACAAATGCACCAGCCCCTTGCCACTCAGTATCCGTCGGGGCTTATCTTATACTGATAGCAAATATTTATCAGATCAGTGATTATTCTTGTTACAAAGAAAATACACAGGCCACGTTGCTTCGATTACAGAAATTATATCTGCACCGCTCCCCCCACCCCAGGTAATTCTTAATTGAGTAATTAGAAATCGAGACTTTCCTGAATGCAAAGGATGTATTACTCTCCTTCTGTGAACCGCTTTTCTTGATAATTCTACTACCCGTGAAGGTTAATCTATATCAGTGAAGTTTCAACTGGAAAGGAAATTTGTGCTCATCGGTGTTATCACTCTGGTGAGTCTGGTTTCCATCAAGAGCTTTAAAATGAACAGCCGCTGGGTTTTCTATAAACACCAAACTGGGGATGCCTGGGTGATCAGCGGTTGAGCACCTGCCTTTGGCCCAGGGTGTGATTCCAGAGTCCCCGGATCAAGTCCCACATCAGGCTCCCAGCTTCGAGCCTGCTTCTTCCTCTTCCCATGTCTCTGCCTCTGTGTGTGTGTGTCATGAATAAATAAATAAAATCTTAAAAAAAAAAAAAAACCCAAATATAGGGATCCCTGGGTGGCGCAGCGGTTTGGCGCCTGCCTTTGGCCCAGGGCGCGATCCTGGCGACCTGGGATCGAATCCCACATCGGGCTCCCGATGCATGGAGCCTCTCTCTCTCTCTCTCTCTCTCTCTCTCTCTCTCTCTCTCTCTCTCTCTGTGACTATCATAAATAAATAAAAATAAAAAATAAAAAAAATAAAAATAAAACCCAAATATAAAAATGCATTGATGGGAAATATCTTGGAGTGAGTCAGGGATGGGTCAGGGACAGAAGTGTGATTCTGTTGCCACCAGTTCACCACTGTTCTTTCAATTGCTGCTCCTACCTTAGATTCTAGTTCTGAAGGTTTGTATCCCATAGGCAAGGGGAATGGCTATTCTTAACTCCACAGAAGTGGAGCACATTTGGGTTCCTTCAAATAGATAACAAGTGCAAATAAATATAATTTCTCTAGATTCAGATTTAATCTTTGCTGTATATTAAGAGCATGATGAACACAATTCTTTACTGCTCAACCCGAGAACCAAGTATTTCTGCAAGGCCCTAGGAAAATGTAAATAATATATAATGGCCCGTGAAGAGCACTTGTTTTTGGAAAATAGTGAGAAGAAAAGATATAAACTGTGACATAAATTGCCTCCATCAAATCCTCAGAAATTCCATGCATCAGAGTAGACCATTTCTGCTACTATCTTCTGCTAAGGAATATTGTGAGAAACAACTTTAGACAGGACTTGAGCAGTGAAGGGGACTGTTTGTGAGAACGTGTGAGGTGGAAGGAGCCAGATCTGAATCTCTGGATATTAACATTACTCCCTGCTCTCCTCACAGCCATAAGCGCCACTTTCAGCAAATTTCCCCCTACTTCTGTGGTAACGTCTTTAACTATTAAAAAAAAATGTATTCATTTGCTAAGGCAACTATAACAAAGTACCACAAACTGGGAGACTTAGCACAAATGTATCATCTCCCGTCCTAGAAACTAGAAGTCTGAAGTGAAGATGTCAGTAGGGCTGATCCTTCCTGAAGGCTGTGAGGGAAGGTTCTCTTTCAGGCCTTTCCCCTGGGCTTGTAGATGACTGTCCTCTCCTTGTGTCTGCACATCATTTCCCTCTATGCATGTTTGTGTCCAAACTTCCTCTTCTTTAAAAAAAATTAATTTTTTTTTGTTTTTTTTTTTTGTTATTTGAGAGAGAGAGAGAGCATGAGAGAGCATGAGCAGTGGGGAGGGGCAGAAGGAGGAGGAGAAGCAGACTCCCTGCTGAGCAGGGAGCCAAATGCTAGGCTGGATCCCAGAACCCTGGGATCATGACCTGAGCTGAAGGCAGACACTTAACCCACTGAGCTATGGGCACTCAGGAGCCCCCAAACCCCTCTTTTTATAAGGACATCAGTCATGCTGTATCAAGACCCCACGTAATGACCACATGTTAACTTACTGCATTTGTAACACTATTTTCAAATAAATCACATTCTGAGATACTGGGGGCCAGGGTTTCAACATATAAAATATGGGGGGGTGCAATTCAATCCATAATATCGGATTGGTAAACATCTCTAAATTCTGGCTTAGGTCCAAAATTACATGGATTTTTCTCTTAATAATTCAGAAAAAAGAAAAACACCTCACAATTGTTTTTTGAAGCCAAAAATGAGAGGTAGGTCAGATGAAATGTTATTAATTAATTCCTTATAGTCATGAAATTATCCACGTAATGCCTCTACTCTTTGCTGCTCTCTAAAGTGCCAGCAGATTCACTCTCCAGTCGGTCAGAACTGCCCCTTTGAGGCATGCGGGAACTGCTGTGAAATGTTCCACAGTCCTGGTCTTTCTCTGCCACCCCATGCCTGAGTCAGAGCCTGCCTCCAGAGACCAGGGACTTCGTTTTACTTTACTTATTTTTTACTAGCTTTGAGTCGCTTTCCTAGATGTTTTTAATTGTCTATGTGGTTTTTTTCTTGAACTCCCAGAAACTCAAGAGCAGGCCTTATAAAGCATACAGGAGATGGTTGAACCCGATCTAGTGGTTGACAGTACACTTTCTCTTGTGCAACTAATTGTTTTACTCAGAGACTGAGTGCAGTACAAGCTTTGGTAACTTCCACGAATTACACTGGGTGTGAAGTATTCAATATCTAATACACAGATATAAGCTCTAGGTTCTTGGTGGTTGATGTGGTCAGATGGGAAGAGGTAGGAGATGGTTTCCTAAGTGGGCAGAGGCATTGGTCAGGAAAAGCTGTAAGGGTTAACTAAGACTTGACCTTTTGTTCATGTCCCTTCCAACCAAAAATGTATCTGTCATAGATGTGGCAAAGCATGTTATTTTTTTTAATTTATTTTTTTATTCATTGGAGACACAGAGACAGAGACATAGGCAGAGGGAGAAGCAGGCTCCCTGCAGGGAGCCTGATGTGGGACTCGATCTCAGGACCCCAGGATCATGACCTAAACCAAAGGCAGACACTCAACAACTGAGCCACCCAGGTGCCCCACAAAGCATGTTATTTTGAAAAGTGTTTGGTATTAGTAAAAACATTTATCTTTAAATGAAATTTGGTAGTATATCCAACTCCATCAAAGAGAAAAATAAGGCTTCTTACTAGAGACTGAACCAGAGCCTCAAAACCGTCAACTGATCTTCATTCTGTTCTGAGTCCACTGAGAAGATCTTAGTAGGGAAGGATGAACACAACTGTGAGTACTTTGAATGTTCACTTTTCTTCAACACTGGGAAATAGCTTTTATTCAGTCTGATAGAAAAGCTACAGTGTCCCAGCAAGAATTGGATATTTATTTTATTTTTGGGTGAGAAATCAAGTACCAAGACATTTCATTACAGCCACAGCCCTAGACTCATTCTTAACATGAATTCTCCTTCTCCGATTGGATTTTTTCTGAGCACAAGGCCCCAGTGCCTTTTTCCACACACACTGGATGGATGGGCACTCTTTCCTCCCAGAGAAAATGCCTCAAAGTGTTTTCAGTGATTCCTGGTCTGAAGATGGCTATTACCCAGCCACAGTTTGATAGCATCTGAGAAAGAATTTGAGTTCATGTCAGATTAGGGAGTAACTTTTAAATCCACAAGGATTGCTACTGTAGAGTGGAACCCAACTGGTGATAAGTAAATCCTGCAGTGCAGAAGAGACCAAAAGCATAGGAAAGGAGATCATAGAATTATGTTTCGCACCTGAGATAGAACTTACAACTATGTGACTACAACATGTAGAATCTTCTTTAAAAGAATACATGGATTGGGGAGCCTGTGTGGCTCAATTAAGCTTCTGCCTTAGTCTCAGGTCATGATCCCAGGATCCTGGGATTGAGTCCTACATAGGGCTCCCAGCTCCGAGGGGAGCCTGCTTCTCCCTCTCCCTCTGCTACTCCCTCTCTCTCTCTAAAATAAATAAATAAAATATTGAAAAAGTAAATAATACATGGATTTACACTTATTGCTTAGTACTAATGACTGAATTCTAAAGATGGGTAGGTTAAAATTGGAAAGAAGGATATATTAATATATATTACAGTCATTTATGAAATCATCTCTGAATGCAGATGTCTATTTTTTTTTATTTAGCCCATCTAAAGCTCCAGAAATATAATCTTCCAGGTATTTCTCAAAACCCAAATATAAAATAATCATGGTAAAAAAAGTCCTACCCATCACTTTTTAAATGAGGCAATCATAATGCTTCATAATTTAATAAATACACTACAGGAGCATTGAATTTTGTACTTAAAAAGACATTAGGGTCCTCTAATCCTCTTCTGTTATTTTATAGGAAATCCAGGATGAGTTACTTTACATTTTTAAATTGAAGTACAACATACTTACACAAAAGTCTTCAGAAAAATGAATTATGAACTTTTTTGAACATGTAATTAATCTTTAAATAAGGAGAAATTACTTTAAAATAAATTCCAGTTTTCTCTTCAAGTCAAGAATATTGTTTAAATAAATCCTTGTTTTAAAAAATTTTAGAAGTAGAAGTTAGGATAGAGGTTACTTTGGGGCAGAATAAAGGAGTAGGGATACTGGTAATCTTATAATACTTTAGATTAACTTTATGTATTTTTGAATTTTGTATAAATCAGTTAATATGTATGTCTTTTTGTCTGGATTGTTTCACTCAACATTATATTTATAAGATTTATTTATGTTGTTACACTTAGCAATGATTCATTTATACTAATTGCTGTGTAGTATCTTATTGCAGGATTGATTTATTTATTTGTCCTATTCTATGGTGGTTAAACATTGCGTTGTTTCCCATTTGTAACTACTTAAAAGAATTCCAGAGATAAAAAGATGAATTTTTGTGCACGTATTTTTGCACATATGTACATACTTCTATTGAACATATGCTTAAGATTAGAATTGCTGGGCAGCCCGGGTGGCTCAGCGGTTTAGCGCTGCCTTCAGCATGCCCAGGGCGTGATCCTGGAGATCCGGGATCGAGTCCCATGTCGGGCTCCCTGCACGGAGTCTGCTTCTCCCTCTGCCTGTGTCTCTGCCTCTCATGAATAAATAAATAAAATCCTTAAAAACAAACAAAGATTAGAATTGCTGAAATGTGGGGAATTAATACATTCAATTTCAGTAGAAAATGCCAATTTTTCACCAATAATGTATAAGGGTTCTGTTTGTTCTAAATCTTCACTAAAACTTAAGGAATCCAGCTAAAGTTATATTTAAAGGTACATTTATAGTAACTTATGCATTAATTAGAAAAGAAAATAGGTTGAAAATTAATCATCTAAATATCCATTTTATGGAGTAAGTTAAATTATATATTAATCACAAAGAATATAGAATGATAGATATAAGTAATAAGAAGAGAGAGTCATGAAAGAGAAAAAAATATATAGCAGAGGGAATTAACATAGTAAAAATTTTCAAAACCAATTAAGAAAAGAGATGGTCCACTATACCAGAAATGAAAAGGGGTCCTCACAATAAATTCTATATGTATTAAAAAGATAATATGGGGGCTCCTGGGTGGCACAATCAGTTAAGGAGCACACTTGTGGTTTCAGCTCAGGTTATGATCTCAGGGTGGTGAGATCAAGCCCCAAGCCAGGCTCCATGCTCAGCGAGGAGTCTCCTTAAGATTCTTTCTCCCTTTCCCCATCTCCCGCTCTCTCTCTCTCTCTCTCAAATACATAAATAAATCATTTTTTTAAAAAAATGATAATATGAAGATGTTATGAACAACTTTATGCCAATATGTTAAAAATCATCAATGTAATGTAAGAATTCTTAGAAAGATGCAACTTACTAAAGTGGACACAAAGCAATAGAAAATGTCAATATCTATTATCTATCTACTTGCTGATAACCCAAATTATAATATAGCGTGTCAAACCCTATACAGTTAAGTCATTAGATAACAGGTTTAAAGTGTAAATTCCTTCAATGCTCTGATACCCATGTCCAATACCCACATAAAAGGCAGTATAAAATAGTATAGAGCTGCATGAGCTCAGGTTTTAGAATGTCTAAGTACTTACCTTGGGTACACTAGACAACTGAGTCACACTAAACAATTACTTTAGCCTTTCTAAATTTCAGTTTTCCCTACTGTAAATGGATAAAATAATAGTTCATACTCTCTAGAAATACTGTGACTAAATGAGATGAAAAGTTCTCAGAACGCTGCCTGTGTATTCAAATAATAAATAATACATTAAAAATGATTGAGAAACATAAGACCTATCCCTTCTCATGAGTCAGTTTTAGATAAGGTCATACCATCTATAGCCCCATCAGTAAATGTGATATTTATTAATATCTTTGGTTTTTGTAGGTCTTAGTAAATATTACGTTGATATTAGTAAATATTATATTTATTCTAATAAACAAAGTCCCTAACATAGAGATTTCACATGCATTATTAGTATATAATACAGTATGTCATATTTGCATGGTTTTTAAAGTTTCCTGTTGGTCTAAAATTCTCTATTTTGTGGGTGCCTGGATGGCTCAGTGGGTTGATTTTTGGCTCAAATCATCTCAGGATCCTAGGATGGAGCCACACATTGGGCTCCATGCTCAATGTGGAGTCTGCTCATTCCTCTCCCTCTGTTCCTTCTCCTTCTCTCTCTCTCTCTGTCAAATAAATAAGTAAATAAGTAAGTAAGTAAATAAATAAAATATTTAATAAATAATTTTTTAAAAAATAAAATCTTCTACCTTCACTAGCAAATTTTGTATCTCTAAGCTGATGTCTTAAAAAATATGTTTTTCTCTTAGATTTCACTGTGACTTCCTTAGATCCCTACTAAAGCATTTTTAAAAATATTTTATTTATTCATGAGAGACACAGGAAGAGAGAGGCAGAGACACAGGCAGAGGTAGAAGCAGGCTCCATGCAGGGAGCCTGATGTGGGACTCAATCCCGGAACTCTAGGATCACGCCCTGAGCTGAAGGCAGATGCTCAACTGCTGTGCCACCCAGGTGTCCATTCTACTAAAGCATTAAGCAAACGCTAGCTCATATGTCATTACTTCCAAAATCTTCCATAAATTGGAGTGTGAGTACCCCAAGAATCGAGCAGTGGCCCTAAAAAACCATGCTACTTTTCTACTTTCTTTCTGTTTGGTTTTAGAAGGGAATTATTTCTATAAGTAAATGTACTATGTCTGCTTTAGGCAAGGTAGCAGAGAGAAATGAATAATTTTGAGAATGTGATAAACCTTGCAAATATAAGCTCCAACCATATGAATTCATAGGCCAAATATGTTGTACTATTCTCTCGATCCTTGAAAACTACTAGACAGATAGCCAAAATGGTCTTTAACGCATTCTTGACATATAGATGATTCCTAAAGTCTATGATCTTCAGTAGAAAATGTTAGCACACCCAAGGGGAAATTCTAACTTAGGGGGAAAAAAACCTCAAAAATGCAAATACAATCTGTGATCTTGCATTAATGAGCAGATGATTTTTAATGTGCTAAGAACCTCTAAAATTTACTGAGGCTTTAAATTCACACATAATTACAATAAAAAACATACCTGTGTTAACTTCTTAATTAGTGATGGGATGTATCAAAATCATAGATATAATACGTGTGTACATTTTTTAGAAAAAATAGCAATTTGGTGTTCTTAAAGGGATATTATCAGTGCCAACCTTGTGACACTCAAAAAAAAAATTCAATACTAGTTTCCAAATGATCTCTCTATTATTTTCCTCTATCAAGAAAAATATCTAAGAATTATGATATTATTTTTAATATACACAGTGAATGCCACAACTTTTCCTTCGGATACTCATAATTCTATTTCATGATGCTCTTAACATAATCTTGGCAGTAGAAGAATCTTCCAGGTGCACCTGCAGAGAGCAGATGGCTTTGAGCAGCTCTGCTTGGGGGTAGGTCTTGGCTCCCTGCATGTACTCACCCTTTCCTGGGAGCAAAGCACCAGGTGTTGCAAAAGCTCCGTTTATATTCCATACACACCTCATGCTCTTTTGCTTCCAAACTTTCACCAAACTATTCCTCCATCATTTTGTATTGATAGAGTTTGGTTATTCTTTAGATTAATTATGTGATCCTGAGAATAGTTGGGGTCAGGGATGACTGAGAATTTGTCAGTCAACTAACGGACGGCACTTAGCTGGTATGGGAAAAGAGGAATCGCCACCAGCTTCTCCCATAACTCAAAGGGGTGTGAGAGAAGTCGTAAAGCAGAACATATTAAAGAAAAAAACCCAGCTTACTATTTCCTGTTATTCTTTTCCTACGAGCCAAGTTCATACAGATTAATAACATGACCAGTGGATGCATTGAAAAAGGATATGAATGTGTTCCTCCCACAAGGAGATAGATTGTAAGCAAACTTTGGAAAAATAGTACCCCCATTTTCTCAACAATATGAAAATGAAAATGGCATATACCTCTATCTGTTAAAGTACTAAAACTTGACGGTAATCATACCCAATCCTGTTAGGTATGCAATGCATTGCTAGTAGCAGTGTAAGCTAACATAACTATGGTAGAGAGTAGAGAATACATCTTAAGTTTTTTAATTATGTTTCTACCATTTTGGTTGAATTCCAACTTGTTGGAATGTAAGAAATTACAAGAGAAAGGTTATACCAATGGGCATCAAGATAGGCAGTGCAAGTTATTATAGTAACATCATATTGGAAAAATAAAAACCTTTACGTTCAATAAGAAAATAGTTAAATCCATTGCAGACCATCAACTTTATGTTGTTGAAGCAATTCATTAACATAATAGATCAATGTGGAAATATATATATTATTTAATATCTCATACCATAAAATATCTCTATTTTTATTATTAATTAAATTATAATCATTAATTTAATTATGCAAAATTATTAATTAAAGCATGGGTAAATGAAAGCAGTTTGGATGTTAGAGAAATGTGATTGTTTTTCTTTCTTTTACTATGACTTTTGTTATAATGTTGTTTAGTGTTTTCAAGTTCATGATACTAATATCCTTTCCTCACAAAGCCAGAATCTAACCTACAACAGCTCAACTTAGTCAAATTCTGTCTGATTGTCACCAGAAGTCAACAGTGTAACCACAACAGCAGATACAGTGAGGAGTGCAATTCTTTAAGGAATCCTCCCTCTCCCAAACTACCCATGATTTCAGTAACAATTTCCTGTTAGAATGCTATCCTTGGTAGTTAAACCGAAATAAAATAACTCAGGCAATATGTACAATTTAAAACTCAATTTGGCTTAGCTTCTTGGGAAGGTTCACTATGGCCTTTCTTATTGACTCTGGCAACTTCCCAGATTTCAAAGTATCATTAAAAACTATAAGGAAAAAAAAATTATGCATGTCAGGCATAACTTTGTCAAAATTAAGCTGAAAGCCCATCTGGTTCTGTTGTCTTATTAAATTTGTCACATTTTATAGGTAGTTGAGTTTCGTTTCTAATAATCAACCTGTCCAAAGGATGACAAGAATTACTTCATTGTGTAAGTAAGCTGCTACAGTTGGTTACCTCAACATGACATCCTCTCCCTGAGGATTTCATTGCTTATATAAATTTCTAAATTTTTATTTTGAAGATCCAGTTTTTAAATCCCCAGTGGCCCTTCAAGGATTCAGTTTATCTTTACCACCATCCTGTTTCAGCTGCCATCACTTCTCACCTTGCGTTTCAAACAACCTCCCAATCATCTTACATAAACTACTTCCCACTTCAGTCTGTGCTCACTTTGGAGCCAGGGTGACATTTTCAAAACCCAATTTGGATCATATCACCATCACCACAACCCCTATCTTCTATTTTTCCCTACACCTGGCCTTTTAAGATGCCTCAATGTCCTTCTATTAATATGGCGCCTGATCTCACCCTTACCTACCCCTCCTGCTTATCTTATGCCATCCTATCACTGCTCTTGGTGCTTTGTTCACATTCTTTCATTTTTCCCAGCAATTGTGTCATCTCCTTCCCTACCTTGGCCAACTCACCCAACATCCTAGCTCTTGTTCCTTGTACTTATGTTTTGCCTGAGTGTCCATTCACATGCTATCCCTCATCTGAGTGAGCTCTGTTCACATTCAGATCTCAGTTCAAGGAAGCTTTTCCTGGCTCTCCAGCCCAAGTCAGATCCACAACTGAACTCACAGTCAGCATCCTTATCTTTTTCTTCATGCTTATCACCAGTTTATGTATTTGTGTACTTATGTAATTAATGTCTTAATCTCCACTATCCTTGAAGCTCCAGTGGAGCAGTGACCACATTAGATGTTCTTATCATTAGTTCCTCAGCACTCAGTGGAGTTCTCATAAAATGAATACTCAGTGAGTGAATGAATGAATGAATGAATGGATGAATGGATGGATGGATGGATGCCAAGAGTACATTATTATGCTTTTTCTCTGTTCCTTTAACTTCCACGTGTTTCCCTCCCTAAAGCCAACAAGATATTCTTTTTATGTACCTAACACAGATTTTGGGGATTGCCCCAATGTTATTTTAACTGGTATAGATTGACATGATTTGTCAACATGGAATATTTGAAATAGCGTGGGCCCTCAAAAAAAAACTTTGATGAGCAACGAAAATGTCTAAATACCTGTTAGCAGGGCACCTGCGAGGCTCAGATGCTTAAGTGTCTGACTTCGGCTCAGATCAAGATCTCAGGGTCCTGGGATCAAGCCTGCTGGGACTCCTCACTCTGACCTTCCCCTTGCACATTCTCTTTCTTTCTTTCTCTCTCTCTCTCTCTCTCTCTCTCTCTCTCTCACACACACACACACACATAAATAAATAAAATCTTAAATAAATAAATAAATACCTGGCTAGCAAGGCAAACATGGGCAGGGGTAAAATGTAAACATCTCACCTCACTGTATTTCACCTATATGAGGGAAGTGGTCTAAACACCAGAAATAACCCTCATCTTTGCCTCCTACTTTGCAAGCTCTCTTCAGACACCAGAACCACATGCCTGGGAAATACGGGTGAAATAAGCACAATCTCTGCCCTCAAGGAGCTCTTTGCCTCCCATAGCTCTACACACCCCCATAGCATGGAGAACTCTTCTAAAATTGGTAGTCTTGCCATCTGACATTTCAAACAGAAGGCTCTTTCTCTGCTTCTATATTCTAACAGAAGTGTATTCAGTTTTGCAAATAGACTGATTACCATTGTTTCCATGATAAGACTTTTAAAAATATCTTTAAGGGCTCAATAATTGTCTGTTGAAGACATTGAATAAGTTATCTAGCTAGCTAGTCATCCATCCTCTCTCCATCCCTTCCTTCATCTTTCCATCCCTTCATCCATCTATCCATCCATCCATCCATCCATCATCCATCCATGTCTTATAGCAACTTTAAAGCAAAATGTTATTATAATTTTCTTTCACCCTCTGTAGCTGACCTGGAGATGCTTCACAAAGGATAGGAGTGTGCAACTGCAGTGGAAGACAGATGTCTCTCAACTTTCACCCAGGTCCACTTACGGTTGTGAGACATATACAGCACAGATCAGAACATCTCAGCTGAAGACCTGGTGCTAATAGCCTTCAGAAAATGCAAGATACCTTGAAATACAGGAAAAGAGATTGGCAACTTCTGACTAGAAGCAAATAGCAACAAGAGGCTAAGCCAATAAACCAGGCGTGAACTAGATCAAGGATCTGAGAGCCCAGGAATGAAAAATTCTACTGAGCAATGCTTCTTCAGCTGTAAAATGGAACAATAATTGTGCCTTCTTCAAGGTTTTCCATTAATCTTTGAAAACTGCTTTAATCTGATATTAAAAAGGTGTGACGGAAGAAAAAAATTGTGCAATGTGTGGGTGTGGGTATGTGTTGGTTATTTTCAATAAACATCCAGTCACAGCTTTTTGAGAAAATAGAAATTCAAAGGGAATTTATTTTCAAAGCTTATTTTAAAAGTGAGAAGAGGTTTGCATGATTATGTTTTTCATATAACATTCCTTGAGCTATTTATCAAGGCACAGAATTGAAGAAACATGATAACAGCTGGTACCAGCTAGGAATTACTGTACTTAATTAAAAATTAGATGTAGATACTGGCAGCTTTAGTTTCACAAGATATCTGTCCTACCCACTGAGGGGAATTTAAATTCCACTTAGTACAATCAGTACATCAATACATAGAAGTATGTTGTAAGCAGATACTCTGTGGGGAGATAGAAGACCATCCATAGCCAGCTAGGAAAACAGATGCAAAATTGTAATTATTTTTATTTAGATTATTTAAGTTGTGTTGGTTTTGGCTGTCAAAAATAAGTGTTCATTTTTATATTCAGAGAATTAAGAAAAGTACAGGAAATATATAAGACTGATTCCTAGAGCTACCACAGTACTGGAAACCATTGTCGAAATGATATTGCATTTCCTTCCAATGTTATGTGTGCATATATATATTTAAATTCTTCATGTAAAATTATGATTATGTTTATATTATATATTCAGTTTGAGGTAAGGCTTAAATTTAGATTTGGGTTTATGGATAGATTCAAGGTCAAGGTCATTGCTAGAAAAAGTTTATCCTATAGTTGTAAATATTTTTATGAAGCATGCTTTTAATAGCCATGCGATATTTAATGATATAGTTATTATATTTTAAATCATTCCCCCATTGTAGATATTTCAATGATTTTGGTGTCTATTTGTTTTTGTTTGTTTTTCTCTTATGCATTGTTAGGTATCTCTAATTAGTAAGACACATCTCTGAAAGTAAACTTCTGGAATCAAAATGTTTAATTACCATGGTTTTTTATGTATTTTACAAAGTTGTTAAAGGATATAAAAAACATCAAAGTATCCATTTCTTCACAAACTTAATATAATTAAATATTAAAAACTTATTTCTCTACCAAATTCATGAAAGAACATAAAATTTTATTATAGTAATGTGTATTTTTATTATATAATAAGGTTGCATAGTTTTGTATGTATATTTTTGAATTTTTTTCATAAATGATTGCTTATTTTTAAATAGGGATGTTAGTGTTTGTATTTATCTAAAAACACACTACATATCAAATATATAAATGATAACTTTTTAAATATTTCCCCAATTTTGATTTCTATTTTAATTTTGTTCAGAGTGCCTTTTGACATTCATTCATGAAGTAACTACTGAGGGCTTGCAAAGGACTGCATACAGTTCTGAGCCCTGTGATATAGGAATGAATAATAAAAATTCTGGACCTTTGTGAAACTCGAAGAAAATAATTAAAGATCCCATCCTGCATAAAGTTTGTATTCTAGTTGAGGGGGGACACAACAAATAGATAGAAATTTATATTTTATTAGAAGGTGGTAATACCATGGATCCAAGTGATATAGAGGACATAAAAGATGTAGTGATGAAGGCTGCAATTTTCAGTAGGGTTCAGGAGGGATGACACTTGAGCAAAAACTTGAAAGAGGTGTGAGGCTAGCCAGACAGAAGAAATAGCAAGTGTGAAGTTGATAAGTGAGATATTCCAGTTATGTTTAAGGAAAAGTAAAGGAAATACTAGCATGGGCTAGAATCGATCGAGTTTGGGATGCTGTAGGAGAGATATGGGAACCTCAATCATGAAAAGCCTGGTGCACCATTGTTAGACTTTGGCATTCACTTTGAATGAGAAATGGATCATTGGGGAATTTTATGTATGTAAGTGCATTTGACTTATGGGCTTATTCTGGGTATCATATTGAGAATAAGTGGAAGCAGGTACTCTAGTCAGGAGGCTACTGTAATAATCCAAACAAGAGAGAACAGGGTATTAGGAATATAGCATAGTCAGACTCAAGATATACACTGAGGAAGACTTGACAAGATTTACTCAAGTAAGTTTCTGGAAGGTGCAAATGAGTCAATGATGATTCTAAGAATTTTGGCCTGAGCAACTAGCAGGATGGAATGTTCATGAAGATGATCGGTAATCATTTGGAAAAAAGCAACTTTAAGAGAGAACTTAGAGTTAGTGATACTCATTTGGGAGTCATCACACATGATTAATTCGCGAATCCAGGAAATGAGATTGAGATCGCTTAAAGGAGTGACTATAGATATTAAAGATAGGAGAAATAAAGTTTAAGTTCTGGAGAATACCAAGCGGAAGAATTAAAGTGGCCGTTTGGGAAGAGGAAAGCTAGAAGATTGCTCACATATAGAGAAAGAATTCAAAGAAGAGAGAAAATCAATGGGGTCAAATACTAGTGATGGTTTGGGTAAGATGGAGACTGAGATTCATACGTGCCGTGCATATAGCAACATGGAAATTGTGGATCACCTTGACAAGAAGAGTTTGGATGACATCCTTTTTAAACAGGCTTGAGAGAAAAATAGGAGCAAAGTAGTTAGAGATGGCAAGTAAAGACAATGCTTGGGTTGAGCTTCACTGTAAAGAGTGGTAGCTAGAGGGAAGGTGAATAAGAGCGGGATTTATTTTAGATAGAGTAACAGGGCTTGTTTATATGTTGATGAGAAAGACCTAGAGAGAGGGAAAAGATTCAAACTAGAGAAGATATAATGCAGCAACGTACTGAGTTCCAAAGAGACTTGGGATCTACTAGACCAATAGAAGGTTTGACTTTAGGCAAGAATATGGATGGTTTATCCATAGGGACATGAGGGAAGATAGAAGATAAAGACATGGATGCTGGTAGATGGGTAGATATACTGGTAAAAACTTAAAAGTTTCCTTCTGATTGGCTTCTGTTTTCTTACTAAATCGGAAGGCAAGTTCATCAGCTGAAAGTGACACATGTTTTGTTTTTTATAAGGGCAAATCTGTTGAGCCTTCTTTTTTGGTGATTTCTTCTACTACTTTTCAGTTTAGGAGGCCTCTCCCATACTGAAGTTAGTTTAAAAATCTCCATATTTTCTTCAATGTTTTTAAATTTATAACTTTCCTTATTTTTTTAAATTTTTAGGGAAAAATCATCAAATAAACTAGCTTATCTAAATAAGACATCAAGTCTAGAATCCATATATTAATAATTGGTAAATTATACTATTTAACTATTTATGAACAGTAAAAATTTACTATAAACCGGGTTAGAAGACCAACCTAAAATTAATGCTGGGTCAGCAGGGCTGCATTTGTGACTAATAAAATGTGACAATGTTCCAGTTTTAATCCTAGGCCTCAAGTGTCCTTACATGCTTCCCTTCTGTCTTCTGGAATTTGGCACCTACCATGTGAACAACTCTAGGTTAGCTTCTTAGAAGATGGGAGACCACTTGGAAGAGAACTCAGTTGCTCTCTCTGAAGCTCAAGACACATGAGAGAGCCCATCTTCCACAGCCTGCAGCCATGAGAGTAGGCCCAGCAAAGGTAAGAAAAACCACCCACTTGAGCCCAGTCTAAGTCATTAATCTGTAGACCTGTGAGATAAATAAATGGTTATTGCTATTTTAAGCCACTGAAGTTTGATGGGCTTTTTATTCAGATATAGCTAACTCATACACTTGTTGTGAGTATTTCTAAATGTCATGAGACGGTAGAAAGGGCTTACATTGCATCCTCTCTGGTCCCCAGGAAGAGTTAACTCTATAATACTAATAGCAATTAGTGGCTTAAACTGATGTTAATTTTAAGGGCAAATGTGAGCTTACCCTAACCTTTCCCAAATTGTCCTCATCCAAGCATGAGTCCTACTAGATACTCACAAAAAGAGGCATCACCGAGGTGAAATTATTTTAAGAAAGGGTGCGTACCATATTCTACTATCAGAGCTTCACAATGTACATTAGCACATACAGCCTCTAAGAAGTTGTAAGTTCATGGTCTGAATCCTAGTAACTACTCAATAAATGCTCATCATTGTCATCATTATCATCATCACTGTCAGCATCCTTTTTTTAAAGATTTATTTATTTATTTTAGAGAGAGAGAGAGTACAAGCAGGGGACTTGTAGAGAGAGAGGGAGACAAGCAGACTCCCTGCTGAGTGTGGACCCTGACTCAGGGCTTGATCCCCAGCCCCTGAAATCATGACCTGAGCTGAAACCAAGAGTCAGACTCTCAAATGACTGAGCCACTCAGGCACCCCATCATCATCATCCTTATTATTTGCTAGATACAAATGAAATTTCTCTATTCAGATCCTTGAAACTTTATACTTCATTGATCTACCTCTCAGATTCTTCCAGCCAGTTGGCTTTTAATGTTAGTCTACATTAAAAAAATAATTTTAAAATAATTTCATAAAGTTCTAAAACTTTTGATTTTGGAAATTTCAGATGTTAAAATAAAAATATGGACCTTTACTGGTAGGATGTGAGGTAGTTATACAACACAAATTTCTCAAAAGTGAGTTCTAAGTAGGAAGATGCAATTTCTATTAATAGTCTGTGGAACTGGAGTTTTGTAAGACACTTTGGGATTCACTACTCTGAGGTGATGATGGCTAAATGGAAAATGTCACAGGTGAAATACTCTTTGCTCTTTTAAAGACTGCAAAAGTAAAAGGCAGATAAAAGTTAATTATCTTACTTCCCACCAAAGAAATAAAGAACCATGAAACAAAGTTTTCAAAGAACTCTGGAAAGTCCCCTTGAAAATCCAGTTGTGATGAATGCTGGTGGTCATGCATTGTAGTAATGAATCCTCATAGGGCAAAGAGAAGGAGAGCACATTCTCAGAGTTCAATTTGATCTATAAAAGCAATGACCTTTCTTGAAACAAATGATAACAAAAACAACTCTCATTTCATGTCTCATCATTAAATATTTCTCATTTGTTAAATTCTTCCTTTTTGGCATTTAATTCTCATTGATTACTCAGTGTTTTATGTTTTTTCCTGCTTTTTGCCTTGATAATCAATTGTTATGAATACATTCATTTTTATCTTACAGCCATTTTCTTATTTGATGTAAGCACCAGTCTTTACTGATTAATAGACATAAAAAATGACCTAAATTTTATCCTTTGCATGTTTCCACCATCTAAGTTGTGAGAGCTCAGAATGAAGCGAACTTAACATATCTGCATAATAACAGTTCAACCTACTGAGATATGATCTCCAATCAATGCAAGTCATAGGGATTGTGAAATAAATTTATTCCACATGTTAGCTTAAACCCTTATTCTAGAAAATAACCTTTTTATTGACTTCAATATTATTTGCTAAGGCTCCTGTCACATAGTACCACAGATGGATACATAACAGAAAATTTACACAACGAAATTTATTTTCTCACAATTCTGGAGGCTGGAAGCCCAAGATTAAGCTGTTGGCAAAGTGCGTTCTTCTGCAGCTTTGTTCCTTGGGTTACAGATGATCATCTTTGTCCTCTGTCTTCACATGGTCTTCCTTCCATACATGTCTGTGTCTAAATGTCCTCTTCATATAAAGACACCAATCATATTGGACTGGGGCCTAATTTAGTCACTTCTTTAAGACCCTATCTCCAAATACAACCACAATCCGAGCTACTGGGGGTTAGGACTTAAACACATGGATTTTGAGGGGACACAACTCAGCACAACACAGCTTCCTTCCTACTCTTCCCCCTTAGCTGTGTGGTGTAAACACTTGGTCATTAAAACAGGGATAATAAAACGTTTAGAACAAGACTGGGAGCACAAGAAAGACTCAGTAGGTATCAGCTGAGACCATCACAGGCCATTTATTATTATATTATGAATCTGTGAAACCAAGAGTCAAACATGATTATCAAGGGTAGAGAATGAACTGGAGAAAATGAGGCCAAGATTGAAAACACAATGCTAGTCTGTAGCCTAGCAGTTAACAGAACAACTTCTAGAGTCAGATTAAAATACAGCCCTGCCACTTATAAGCCATACAACTCCATTAATTGCTTAGCATTTTCTATTGCTCATAATTTCATATTGCTCATAAGGTTTTTGAAAGGATTAAATGAGATAATGTGAGGAGAGCACCACGGAGGTCCTTGGCACGCTATGGTGCTGGACAACCAGTAGCTGTTGTCATTATGAACCACCTCCAGGGTAATAAAGAGTTCATCCTAGTTCCACCTTACTCTCACTTGCTTTGTGTTTAGCCCAAAGATGTGGATGTGAATATTTATTCAACCAAACACTGATTTATATCCTTTTCACTTAGGAAAAGGTATGAGAACTCTTTAAATACACTGTAAAGAGTTCTTAGGTTTAATTAAGGCTCAGTCTTCAGCTCTGCAGACCATTTCTTAGCTTAGGCACACAATTACTAAAAGTCTAGCAAGAAACCAAAAAAAATAAAATAAAATAAAAATAAATCAGTCTATCTATCGGTACTGGGCAGGCTCAGTCGGATAGCGTGTGTCTCTTCATCCCGGGGTCATGAGTTTGAGCCCCATAATGAGTGTAGAGATGACATAAACAAATAAAGAAACAAATAAATAAGTAAATATTTTTTAAAAATCAATTGATCCAAGTTTGTCTCACAAAATAATGAATTAATCTCTAAACAAATTTTCCAAAAAATTCTGTATATTAGATAGCAGAGAAGCTTATAAAGTAATCAAATAATTTTGATTTTGAAATGTTGTAGCTATTGATAAAAATATTTATAATTTATATTTAAACTAGTTTGTTAATATCTATGATCAAAGCAAAACATAAGGATAAAATAAATTTTTCACATATGATAAATTTTGATTTAAATAAAATTGTCTTTATAAAATATCTTAGAATCCCTTTATTTCATTTCATAATATAAAGAGACAAAAGGAAAAAAAATATTTCTGAGCTGCTATAAAGAAAACTACTACTAGGTTATCTACCAAAATAGAGAGAATTACATCTAAGTATATATTTTGGATATTTCATTTGCCTCTCGATTTCTAAACACAATAATACCATTTGCTTTTACCTAACTTCTGTTGAATTGACATGATATTATGATAAGTAAAACTCACTCTAAAGGCAATACTATAATTCTCAGAAATGTGAAATCATTTTCACAAAGAATCTTTTCTTTGTGCTTCGGCACCTTTAAAAAGCTTCAATCTGCAATTTACTCATCTTTTTAATAGTTGAGACTTGGGGGAATGAATGGAAATAATTTTGTGCCTAGTGAAAAAAATTGGTCAAGAGGTATTGAGTTGTTGTGTTTTATTTACTTAGTTATATACACAATTTCCTTTACCAAAACTTCTCTGGACAAATGGGGGAGTTAGAATGGCTACCCAGCACATTTCTATGAACTTCTCAATTCTGCTTAGCATTACGTAGAGATTTGTCGTGAAAATATATCTATTGCTCTAGTTTAATTAGTGTTCTACAGAGTAAGGAGAGTGCAATGAAAGAGATGACTCCAAAGTAATATGTTAAATTTCTATCTCTATCAGAATACTTGTTATTTTCAAGATCAAAAATACCATTCTTTGTTAGGAAAAAGAAGAATTTCATGTATCCTTTCTAAAAATAAAGAAAAGTATTCATAGCCCCTTAAATGAAGACTGTCTCTAATCATATCTACTTAAATGAGCCTTACTGAATACAGCAATGTCAGCATGTTATCTTGTAAAGAAAGATAAAATTATGCATCCTACTTACTGAATTATTTATAATGTTGAATTTATCCAACATTTGCTTTTGATTTAAGGGTCATAATCAGAAATGCATTTGCTAATTCACAAGAATAAAAATGGAAGAATTAGCCAACACTCTCCAATATCTGTATCAGCCATTGCTCTACGTACACTAGGGTCTATTTCAAACAAAGTATGTTTTTCAGAAAAACTTTGGAAAATGAAAAGAGTAGCTTTGAGTTTTTAATGCAGAATGTTAAAGAAGAAATGATGCTTTGAGGACACCAAAGAATGGAACAAAATCCTTTCAAGTGCAAACAATCACATTTCAGAAACATACTTGCAACTCCAGAGTTCACCAGAAGGGCTAATCAGAATTTTATACTGGATTTCAATTTATACACTTAAAATGAATATTAGAGTGTTTCTCAAGGTGGCCAAAGACATTCTTTTCATTTCTGGCACTGAAGTTGGTTTAACTAAAAGAATAAAAGAGTAAGATGACCGTGCCAAAGGAAAAAAAAAGGAAAAAACAAAAGACAAATAGTCTGAAACAACAAATCAGCAAAATAACTTTCTCTTGAAAATGCAGTTTTCCATAAAAATCTTAGCAGTCATGGGACTTTACTTCACCTCTCTATTCCTGTAATTGTATGTGCAAAATGGTTCTTCTGTTTAAAAGAGTAATATCTGACTAATTTAAGCCAAAAAAGAGGGGAGTAATTGGGAGCAACAGGGACTCAATGAGTCAAAAGAAGACGAAACAGGCCTCAGGGAAGTTGCGTGCTCAGGTAGCTGTGATCTCAACGGCAAGAACCAGAGACCACCCTGCAGATTCCCGGCATGAGAATCTTCAACTCAGTCTCCTTCGTTCCCTTGTGTGTCTCTGTTCAAAATGTAGATTTTTGGGACAGAATCCATCTCACTTAGGACATGGGCATAGATCCATGTAGCAAGCTTGAGGGGTAAAGTATTGGAATGGGAATAGGGAAGGAAACAGAGGGGTTAGTCGTGTGTGGGATACCAGGGTGGGAGATCCCCAGATCACATGGAAGGAGGCAGGTGTTCTTTCACTGAGACAGTGAAGGAGATGCTGGATGGACCCTGGCCCCTGTCAAAAAGCTAAGAAAGTCAGTAAACAATCTGCATAGTGACAAGAACATAGTACTTAATAAACAATTCTAATGATGTATTTGGATATATTCTGGGTTATTAATAGGTGCAGAATAAAACAAAATAAACTAGAGAACACATTTAATCTCAAAAGGGTCTTTTTTTAATGCTCCCCAACACACTCATTTAAACATTTCCACATTTATTATTTTTCAGTTTGCCCATGACTCTTGAAAAAAAAGATCTCTCTTTCCACTTCAACTGGAAATGAGAGGCAAGTATTTCCTTCTGAGCAGGGTCCACATTAGGCAGAAATGTACTCAGTGTCGTGTTCATCTTCAGTGCACAAGCTGCTCGAAATCTTCTGGAATTGCTCTATTTTCAGAGGCAACTCTCTTTCATCACCGCCCCCTCACAGCCAGTGGATTCCTACTTTCATCTCACAGCCCTTATCAAAACCCCTCTTGGGTGCTTCCTCTGGGCTATTTACATTTTAATAGAAATAAGAACCTCAAGGAAAAGGAATTCCAAGGGTTAGAATTCCAAGGGTTCTCCTGAATGGATGAGGTCTGACAGGTGAAGGCTCTAGCTGGCTGATGGTCCAAGAAGTTGTCCCCTTTTGGGACACTATGGACTTTCTAGGAGAATGGCACAGTGATCCAGGGAGGAGCTTGTGCTAATAGAAGCCATCCTTCTTCCCCGCATGGCCTGTAGGAGATGAAGTCCTCCCAAGCAATTGTTGTGAACTGTCGATCTATCAACCCCTCCATTCCTTATTTATAGAGGATCAGAGACTGGTCCCTGTTCGGCCGTGTCCAGTCTGAATTCCGCTACCAGGCCATTCTGGGTCATGTCTGCACTCCGTGTTTGTTCTTTTATATTTTATTGCTGATTGCCTCTTTTATTCCTGCTTCCTTCCCTGGCATCCTCATACCCTCCTTTCTTTCCTCTCTCTCTCCTTCCTTCTTTCCTTCCTTGCTCCCTTCCTTCCTTCCTTCCTTCTTTCTAATTGGGCACAGAGAAATGCTATACAAAATCTAAATTTAATGAGGAACAGTGGAATGTGATAAAAAAAAAAACATTTCAAGGAGGTAAGGTTTACAGTTTCTACATCTGACTCAGTTGATAACTGGTTGTGGGATGAGAACAAATCTCTTAACCTTCCTAAGCTTCAGTTTTCTCCCCTCTAAATAGAAAGGACTGTCTAAAACAACAATCCACAAATGTACCCCCCCCACACACACACCTATGCAGTTCTGTGCCAAGCCATGCCTCAGAATGTCCTGCATGGCATTGGTGGCAGGCTGGTCTTTTAAAATTATGCAAATCCTCTACTACCCTTCAGAGCCCCTCTCTGTGTTCCCTTCTGAAGAATCCCTTCACTAGTCACCACCCTCCATGTTCCCAATGGAGTATGTCACTTTTTCCAGGGGCCATGGAGCAAAGTGAGGGCTGGAAACCACTGGCCTGGAGCACCTCAAAAGTCTCTTCTAGCTCTGACGATTCTTTTTTTTTTTTTTAATTCGTGAAAGCTGCAGAGAGAAAGGCAGAGACATAAACAGAGAAGCAGGCTGCCTGTGGGGAGCCCGATGTGGGACTCGATCCTGGGACCCAGGATCACGCCCTGAGGCAAAGGCAGATGCTCAGCAACTGAGCCACCCAGGCATCCCTCCGACAGCAATTCTAAGTAGGTTCAAATTGGTCACATTCTTTCATTTCTCAGCATGAATCAAGGATTCTTCTCACTCCAAAAGAAGAAGATATGCCAAAGATGTATGACTAGGTTATTTTACTAAGGTGTGTAGCTTTTAAAGAGGAAATGAGTAGTCCAGGTCTGGGACAACTCCTTTGAAAGTTGCTTTCCTCACATAGCTTGCTGTTCTTCCCTCTATCGCTCCCTTGTAGCCAGGATAGTAGGAGCCTTCTCTATTGGAAAGTGGAGTGAAAACAAAGAAGGGGCCAGAAGAACGAAGGCAGGAGCTAGGTTTCTCCTGTCTGCTCTTAACAAAGTGGATGTTTGTACTGCATCCACGGGGAAATGTAGCTCAGCAGAGGAAGGGCCCAGCCAGAGATTCAGGGATGAAGCTCAGGCAGGTATAAATTATGCATCATTCTGGTGTGGATTTTCTGCACATACTCCTTGAGAACATAAGGGGCACACTAGTAGTTAAACTGAGTCAAGGATTGAGCATCCCAAATAATCCAGGAAACATGATTTAAAAATGTAATATTAGGGACACTGAGGTGGCTCAGTGGTTGAGCGTCTGCCTTTGGCTCTGTTACCATCCTGGGGTCCTGGGATTGAGTTCTGCATCCGGCTCCACACAGGGAGCCTGCTTCTCTCTCTGCCCATGTCTCTGCCTCTGTGTCTTTCATGAATAAATAAAATAAAATCTTCTTAAGAAATGGAACACTATTAGATGGTTCTGAGTTTTAACTACCAGGATAATGGCTAATTAAAAGTAAAAATATTTAAATCATGAGAAAGCGATTGCATCATTTGGATTCCCTGACAATATTCAGGTATTACGATTCTTTATAAAAAAAGCCTACAGTGGATAAAAGAATTTAGGGTGTTTTTTTCCCATGGATGATATATAAACATGCCACCAAATCTTCCATAAAAATGGGACTATTTAATAACGGCAAACTATTTGCTGTTTATTACTTATTCTAATTTTTATTCACTGCTAGTTCTAGAATTATAGAAGCAATTATGCTTGCAATTGAGGCTGTATTTTCAGCAAAGATCTGTCTGGAGAAAAAAGTGAGTTTGATTTTGGCAAATACCAGCTTATTTTGAAAACTACCACTTAGGAAATAGTTGGTGTATTTGGTCTGTGTTAAGTATGTTTTTCCTCCAAAATAATTTTTGCTGATAATCAATTAAGTTCAAACAACATTTACATAGCACCTACTGGATGAGGTATGGCCATCAAGATATGTTGATTATCTTGAAGGAATTTAGAATATGGCAAGAGAAACTGAGTTAAAATTAAGATATGTATCATATATTTTACGATAGGAGTATGGATAAATATTTTGGAGTCACTCTAATGCTGGTGATGGCCTCTCATAAGCATAAAATGTAATATTTTAATGTGAAAGTTAAGTCGTTTGCATGACAGAAACAGTTGTCTTTCATCTAGCTCATATGTATTTCCAATCACTTCCTCTTATTTCAATGTACAACCCAGAAATAATAATTTCCAAAGATGGGCCATGTTCACTCATGCCTCTATTCATACCTGGTTGTTCGTTTGCTTCTGTTTCCTGGCTAGACTCTCAGGGCCTTGCAGGGAGGCTTTAGGGCCCTCCTAGTTCCCTCGCACCTGAATGAAGCTGGGCATATCATTGGCATCTATCTGTAAAGAGAGATGAAATTGAACCATGTGAATGATTTATTCTCCATGAGATCTCGCAAGCAGAAATTATTGCTTCTCTTTAGTGCTCTCGCAATACTTTGTTCTTTCTACCACTTTATTCTTTCTTCTCTTTGTCACATAACCATGGAAGGCTAAGGTGGGTGTTTGTTTTCTCTTGTCTCCTTTCACCCTCTCCTTGCACTGTGCTTCCCACATGCAGGGGTCAAATACATTAATTAAACTCATAAATAGAAGAAGGGCAGATCAAACACCACAGCCGATAACATCAATGGATGGCCTTTTAACTTTCCTAATTGTCATTTTTTAGTACTCCCAAGATTTCAGACACTCTCTCTATTTGATGCCATGAGGTATCAAGTCTCATGTTCAGGAATGCCAAGGTTTACTTCTGAAGAAAAGCAGCAAAAGTTAAAAATAGTCAATTATTGGGATCCCTGGGTGGCGCAGCGGTTTAGCGCCTGCCTTTGGCCCAGGGCGCGATCCTGGAGACCCGGGATCGAATCCCACATTGGGGTTCCTGGTGCATGGAGCCTGCTTCTACCTCTGCCTGTGTCTCTGCCTCTCTCTCTGTGTGTGTGACTATCATAAATAAATAAAAATTAAAAAAATAGTCAATTATTTTAAAAACCGAACAATAAAGGTATAGAAGGGATATTTTTTGAGCACTTCTTAAAGGAGTTTTCTCAGAAATGCATTCATCAGGATTATACTTTCTAGAACTTATTTGTTGCTGTGAAGATGATTGCAGGCCTGAGTGGTGGTGAGTAAAGCATCACCAGATGCCTCCCTGCAGGCCAGTAAGCGTGCCTGATGTCATCAGCCACCACTTCCCCTCCCTCCTGTTCCAGGTGGCTCACAGAGAAGCCAGTTCCTATTGAAGTTCATCACAATGCCACCCCTGTCCTATAAGCTAAACTGCAGAGGACCATTAAACTGTCAGAGTTTCTCCAGGAATTACACAAGAGAAATACCCCAAACTGACTAGATTCCAGATACCCTCCCCTCGTGCAGCTGTAGGTTATATAGGAAAATAAATGTACCAATTATACTAGAAAAAAAATAGATATATGTTGTACTAGAAAGAGGTATATTTAATCTTCACGAGTTTCATGAGTTGAAGTTAGAAGCCAGCATATTCAAACGTGAGAAGCTGGAGTAGTATCTAATCTAACCTGCATCTAATCTAATCCATGCTGCAGGTGACTACAGAGCCCAAGCCTACCCTGGTATTGAATAGCTAAAGGGAAGGGGAATCCAAGCATTGGTGGGGGTCCGACTGTGGTTAGGAGATGGGGGCAACAAGCTAAATTGATAGATAAGAAGGCAAAGAAATTCTTTACATTGATATGTTACAGAAAATCACTTTTGCTTTGAAGAAGTTGTTGAGTATTTTCTTCTGATTGCTCCCATTTTCCAGCACTGAAATCACCACATCTTAAAATGAACAATGAACAGAAGGATTCGAATGTCACCTCCTGCTTCCAATGGTGTTTTTTTCCTTTCCTTTTTTTTTTTAGAGAAAATATTTTATTTATTTATTTGACAGAGAAAGAGAGATTGAGAGAGCACAAGCAGGGGGAAGCAGCAGAGAGGAGGGAGAGGCAGGCTCTCCACTGAGCAAGGAGCCCAAAGCAGGGCTCAATCCCAGGACCCTGGGATCATGACCTGAGTCAAAGGCAGGTGTTCAAATGACTGAACCACCCAGATGTCCCTCAATAGTGTTTTTTTTTTTTTCAATCAAACAAACGTAAAAATTATAATTAGCTAGCTTTTTGTGATAGGTTTTCTTAAAGGTGGTTTTTATCCAACACTTAACTGACCTTAAAACATTTGAAACTTTGCTAATTGGTGAGCACTCCAGATACTTCCCTCCAGATTCTAACCTTAGCACTCTATTTGGGTGATGACCAAACCTAGGAATGCCAAAGAATATCTAGGCCTTCCTTTTTGAAAGACTTGATAATAGCAAGCCAGAGGCCTGCCTCATCTTTTTGTTGTTGTCATTTGCTTGTTTTTTATTGATTTTTATTTGTGTATGTTTTATCCAATATCTGACACTATAACAAGTACTTGGATGCAAAGGCTTAGTTATATGTCTTTCCTCTGAGTAGCTCACGAATTACCCAACACCAAAACTCAAGTTGTGATTTGGTTGACAAAAGCATATTTTTAAAGTCTGTCTTCTATTTGGAAAAATGTCAGGCTGAACTACTGGACTTTACAATGATTATGTGCTCTCCAATAAATAGCTTATGGCTTCTCTTTTGAAGACATTGTGATTAAATTAAGGAGAAAACGTTTACTATTCATCTATTTTTCAGTGTGGAGGAAAGACTCATTAGTTCATAGCTATCTTATGCTTTGAACATTCCAGTAAACAAGAAATATTTTGTTCATCACTTATCATTGCCCATATTAGAATGTCCACGTAATTTTGACATTCAAAATAAGCCATTCTGGGGTTGAAATCAAGCCGTAAACATCTAGTAGTGTATCCTGAAGCAAGTTCTGCTGATTTATCTTGAAGCAAAGACAATTCAGCTGATCACAGAAGCATAACTTTAAAACCTAGTGAATTTCACCAAAGACTTTCTCTCTCAAATTCACTTTTGAGCCTAAAACTAAGCAAGATAAATTGTATACCCAAAGGTGTTATTCTGAGATAATTATTAGGGAATGAAAAATAGAGGTCAGCTAGCCATGGCCTCAGCAACATCACTGCCTCTACCCCTTAAATTAGATTTTCAGTGAGATCTGCTACTGCTCTTCAGGGCTTCGCCTTGGTTCATCATGTGCCATAGAATTGTGGCAGAACAAGCAAATTAGATCAGCTCAGGGGGATTGTGATTCTGTTTCAAATTTGCTAAGAATTCAGACTACAAAGAGTGTTAAATAGTAGATCATACCTTGATCCTAAATTTGATTTCTTTAACATACTCTATTTCATTTTGCTTTAGAGGCAGTGTTGCATCTATGGAGTAGTTCTTGGGGAATTAGGAATTGGGTCAAATAAGAATCACCTGGAGAGTTTTTAAAGCATATAAATACTCATACTTCTGATTCAACCTTCCATTCCAATTCTCTAACTTTCTCCACCCCAGATGTGTGTAATCTGAAAAAAAAAATCAATGGATATTTTTGATATTGAGTTCCTTCCAATATCACAAATTATGGGGATTGCTGGGGTGGGTTTTATGCTGCCAAACTTGGAGCTGAAATAACATAGGGTTATTCATCCAACAAAAAATAACAAGGAAGGGAAATCTTTTTACCCCTGGTGATAGAAGAGGACTGTAGAGGGGTGTGGGACATAAAGAATCAAGGTTGCTTGTGTCCCAGGTTTCCTGGTGTCCATACCAGAATCCACACCTCTACAGTTAGCCTAGAAGTTGGTACAAAGTGCCTTTGAGGATGGGAAGTCTCATTCACTTCTAATATATATTAATTATTGTTCTCTGAAGCTACATTCAAGAAAAAACATGCTTTTATATCACTGGATTCTTTTCTGTTAGAAAATGGGAAAAATGTGAGCAAGTGTGAAAATATTCTAGTGTCCTTGAGAGACCACTTATTAAAAGTGAGAAGGACCTGGAAAGTGGGGAAGCCTGAAATACCTATTTGAAACCCAGAGGAAATCATGGAGAATCAGAATTTGGCATTTGATTTTATTTATTTAACTTTTTGAACTCATGATGATGACTCTTTCACTGATATTTTTATAACACCCATATCTCTCTGACTCCATTTAGTGATGAGAAATGGCAAAGGCACAAGGAGAAAATGGAACCCTGAAGACAAAGGAAGAAAGGAAAGAAAAGGTGAGGATGGAAGTGACCTCCAGACAATGACCACCAGGAACTCATCTACAGTTGAACAAGTTGAATGGCTTGAATGCAAAAAAGGAAAATTCACACCATGGGAGAGGGGAGTGGCAAAGGACATTTCAGTAAGACAGAGCTAGGAAGGACTGGGGTTTGTATTACATGTGATTTAGAGGTTTGAAGGACTCGGGTCTTTGTTCTGAACTGGATACTCTCAGGAAGTGACACTAATATCACGATTGGACGACTTAATAAATCTTTTCTAGAAAGAGAGAAAACTAGACCAAGGGTAAAGTTGTAAATAAGGAACTCCTTACGACTTTTAAGTCAGCCAGTCATTCATAGTAGCCCGGATGGGGCAATGTTAGGTCATTTTTGATGTACGGTTACTCTTCATGTGTTTGTCTATATTCATACATGATTATGGACTGATTTTTTTTGTCTTGACCCATCATGGTCAGAGTGGCTTTGTCTGATCTTAGTGTTCTGTGTAATAGCTTATACTAGATAGGAGAAGTCCTAATTGTAAGTGCCAGGCTAGCTCTTACACGCCCAGGAATGCCCTTCTCTCTTTTGCTACTCTGCTTGTCTTCATTTGTCACAAGGAGACACTCAGTCATGGAAAGCATGAATTCCTTGTCCAGAGTCATAATGTTATGAGGTTATAGAACCGGCCAGTCTGCCTTCAAAGTCTAGCACAGTATTATGCTTCCACCAACAGACAAATAAATATTTCTGTTCCCACAATCAGCTTCAAAATTTTGAAGTGGTTAGTGGTTAATTATCATCCAAGGGCCCTGCTCTCTTCCCTGATGCTCTTCTGAGCTTCACTATCGCTAAAGCATTTTTACAATTTGTACCCTCTCCACAGTCTCTAAAAAAGAGGAAGACCAATTTGGATGATTCCACTATATAAAAAGTAGCCTAAAAAGTATGGTTACCGGATTTAATGCACACACATATACACACACATGCACAAATATAGGATGTGTAGTTAAATTTGAATTTCAGATAGTGAATACCATATCCTGGAAAGGTATTCCCCAAATACTACATGGAATGTACTTATCCTGAAAAATCATTTGTTGTTTATCTGAAATTCAAATTTAACAAGTGTCCCATATTTTAACTGCCAATCCTACCCTAAATGTTTAGTGAAAATTTAATGTTTTCAACCATGGAATCAATTTCCTTTTGCCATCTTGCTGTCCATGAGGAAAATGAATGATGTACTTACTCCTTGGAGGCTGAACATTCTACTATACTTATTTCTGCATTTCATCAGCTAGCATGGATAGTCTATACACATTTTTTTAACTAAAGAAACTGCAATCTAAAGTCTTCACACATACATACAACAACACAGCCATTTGATGGCTAAAGACAAACACAAAATGTTACAAACACAATAAATTACAAAAAAAAATACCCAGCATTATATTCTTTTAAGATTAAAGATGTGCTGTTCCTCATGCATTCAGTAGTCTTTTATGGTACCCAACTATGTGCCAGGTTCTATCAGGCGCTAGGGGTATGAAGAGAATCCCACAGTTTAATGAAAACTAATGTAAAAAGAGGAAAGATTAGCTCATCTAGTAGGCATATCTGATCCTCTTGTCTTTATTTGTCTTACACATCCTTTAATAGAGCATCTACTCTTTGGCTTTGGGAAACAAATATGCTTTAGCTGTTTGGGAGAACATGTAATTAATTTTCTTGTTGGCCTCTACTAGACTCATGTGAATGTCTGCACTATTGGCTGCTGCCTGTTATGGGAGTTTGGTATGAATCTAGCAAGCAAGCTTTTTTTCTAAGAATTACTGTATCTCATACAGACCTGAATCATAGCCTGGACATATTAAGTATTTTGATTTCTGTAGCACTAGGATCATTTACTATACCAAAGAATACTTTAAGGTTTGATTATCACAGGATAGACTAATCATTTTAACAATGAGAAAGTATGTGATCTGAAATAATTTGTTAGAAAAAGAGAATAGCTGTGCTTGGTAATAATCTCATTAGCAACTTTATGCCAAAACAAAAGCTAGAATCCACTGTTAAAGGGAACAAAAGAGAAAAATAAGCTTAAATATAACCCACTAATTATTTTCCCAGAAAGCACTAACTGAATGTAGTAAGGTGTATAACTCAGATTTATTTTCCTAGTTTATGGCACATATGTGCAGCATCATCCTGTGAGTGCTGAATAATATTTGACTGCGTGGAACATCTTTGATTAATTAAAGAACAAGAACTTGCAACAGTTGCATTTCATGGAGTTCAAAGAGTACTTAAAAGATTCTCTGGAGCAGCAGAAGCACCTGAGGTAATGATCTGAAATACAATAGAGGAAATTACAGTCCATGGTGAGAAACTCAGTTGAAAGTGACCAGCGTCATACACTGTATTTGGCACGTGGAAAAAAGAACTGTAACTACTGAATGAACAGTATGATGGCAAAGAACAGTTTATGGAGATGCCTCAGTGTTGCATAAGCAGGGATGCAACGTGATGAAAAAAGTTGAGATCGATTTGCTCAAAATATCTGCAGGTTTGTTCTTAGATCCTAAAGGAGATCTATACTCACCATTACTTCAAGAGGAAAGAAAAGACTACCCAAGGACATGGTTACTATTCTGTGTTGTGGCACAATCAGACCTCTGTCCTCATTTTCTAACATCATTTGCCCATCTAATTAGCCTGGAAGTGTTGCATGGCCCCTCCCAGGGATGTTTACAAACATGGTCACCCCTAGTAGGTACTGCTATCTCTTTTTGTTTGTTTGTTTTTGTTTTGTTTTGTTTTAAGATTTTATTTATTTATTCATGAGGGACACAGAGAGAGAGGCAGAGACACAGGCAGAGGAAGAAGCAGACTTCCTGCAGGGAGCCCAATGTGGGACTCAATCCCGGAACCCCGGGATCACTACCTGAGCAGAAGGCAGACGCTCAACCACTGAGACACCCAGGCGTTCTTATTTTGAAAGATTCACATATTTTTAGGTTTAAGGGACTTATGACTGTGATTTTGGATCATTTGATGAACAAACTATGCCAGGATTATAAGTGTGGTGAGGTTGAATAGTCACAGCTTCCCAATAGGGTTGAGTCACATGGAGGACCTAGAGATAGAGATGTCATCATTTGTTGTGGCTTTCTGACCAACAACCCAGTGGAACACCTGCCCAAGTGCTTCCTTGTCCAATCATGCATCCTCATGCAGCAGAACGCTTGAGCTCTTCTCTTGGCTCAAACTTTACTAGAATTCAAAGTATAGAAGTGCTCTATTAATACTCAATATGTCCTCTCATGATTTTATCATTATTTTCCCATTATTTGTCAGGCCTTTGTCTCACAATAATTGTAAAGCAGGTTGTAAAAGCAATTCCAGTTTGCAATATAATAAATTGAGGTGCAGAAAATAGAAGTGAAGACTGTAATTTATTCGTCAGGCATTGTGCTTGATGTGTAAATACATTCTATAATTTAATAGTCACAACAATCAAGGAAGTTGGGAATTATACCCACTTTCAAGGTGAAGAAACTCAATCCTACAAAAGACTGCGTATCACAATTGGAGATTATACTTCAAAATTATTACAAACTGTGGCCCAAATAAAATTGCTCTCTTCAATTCTATTTGAGATCGTAACTTTGTCAGATACTGTTTTGTTTTATTTATTTATTTATTTATTTATTTATTTATTTATTTATTTATTTATGATAGTCATACAGAGAGAGAGAGAGAGAGGCAAAGAAATAGGCAGAGGGAGAAGCAGGCTCCATGCACCGGGAGCCCAACGTGGGATTCGATCCTGGGTCTCCAGGATCGCGCCCTGGGCCAAAGGCAGGCACCAAACTGCTGCGCCACCCAGGGATCCCCCTGTTTTGTTTTGTTCTTGTTGGTGGTGTTCAGTTCGTTCATCTGATCTATGCTAAGGTATATATCTGTGTTACATATTTAAGTATGTCCGAGTCCAGAACCCCATGAAAGCAAATCTAAGAAATATGTCATGAATCAATTTGCTTTACCAAAATGCAGTAGAAGTATACTTCCTGGAAAAATTCCAACAGTTTGACATCACATTTGTAAGTCCAGGGACATTTCTAGTGTCTTTAGCCTTAGGTTTAAGGTCTGCACCATTGGTAAGAGATTGGAAAGAGAAAGATAAAACTGAATGACATTCAATTGCAGCCAGCCTTGGGGACACGGTTCACTTATTCACACAACAATGCTGTAGAATCCCTTGAAAAAGCTTACAATTCCTCCTTTTCTCCTTGGAGGAACTTCTCTCTCCATCAGTGTGATTTCTTGATTGAATCCAGTACTCTGTCCACCCCCTTTCTCTGCCTTGCTCTGTTAAAACAAGGAAGGAAAACAATCTTTCATTCACTCTCCTCTGTGATCATCGCCGTGAAGATGGGTCTACTCTGAGCAGGCCGCTAGAAGCAGGGCAAGTGGGCCTCTGGATTCGCCATCTGTATAATGGCCCACTGCCCCCTAAAGAGGAATTTTACAAAACCAATTTTGGAGGAATCATCTTGCCCTTTACCCCTTTTGTCTGAATGGGGTAAATCAATTTTAATGAAATCATTTCAGTTAACCTTTTATAGATAACTTGCTTTGTCCCATAGATGTGAATCTTGCCAGGTCAACCCCTAAATGCTTTGGAGGTGCTCAGGCTGTCAAAACAAACTGCTTGAAATAATTTGCCCTGCCAGGGTTACACAGAGTCGAGGACTATGCTTAGACTGGATTTCCTCATTCCTACACCAATATTCTATCCTCTCTCACTGCCTATTTTTTTTCCTAATAAAATTGTTGTAACTAATTACTGGATTAGGAAACCTAAAACCGTATGAAAACATCCCTAATGGCAACAAAGGTTAAAGGGGGAAGAAGCAGGATGCATTTGTGTGCTGATTACCGTTGAAGGACAAAAGTCTTTTTGAAAATCGTGTTCTTCTCTAGCAATAAGCTCTCATAATAGATCTCCACCCGCGGAGATTAAAAGGCTTCAGGGCTGTACAAATAACAATAATCAGACCAGAAACTGTTAAAAGCATAAGACAGATAAACCCAATGAGAAGCCTTCGGAGGGAAGCAGATAAGCATCGCATCAGAGGGAAAATGTCAGTGAAGCTATTTTGCTCTAGAAGCTTTTTTGCTCTCTCTTAGAGAGAGGAGAAAGCGCTGATTAGAAACTGAAAATTTGTGTGCATTTTAAAAAGAAAGAGGAGTGTCCCTGGAGGCATATCTTGCCTGGTAGGCTCTTGTCCCTGGGAGTTTGGGGGCTTACTTTGCATGTAACCCTGTGCCAAGGTAGCTCGCCCTGATCTTTTTTGAAAAGTTGAGACTCTGAAATATCCGTCAGTCAGGTATAAAAGTAAATGTTAAACATATGAAAAATTTTTTAATTTTTAAATTTTTTTTTAAGATTTTACTTATTCATGAGAGACAGAGAGAGAGACAGAGACAGAGACACAGGCAGAGGGAGAAGCAGACTCCATGCAGGGAGCCCGATGTGGGACTCGATCCCAGGACTCTAGGATCACATCCTGGGCCAAAGGCAGACCTCAACCACTGAGCCACCCAGACGTCCCAGAAAAAAAATTTAAATGAGGGAAAAACATACGGTTGAAACACATTCGGATTCAGTCGGGTGGTAGAGCAACAACAGATAAAATGCTAATTTATTTCACACTGCCTCACCCAGGTCGTAGAGATCATCAAGCATAAAGAGAATGGCAAAGCCATGGATTTCTGCTCAGTAATCCACCTGTCCCAGGACCTGGCCACAGCTGGGCCTCGCCTTTTAGATCACTTCCCAAGAGTCTTGATTGTATCGGAAAGATACAAAATGATTGCCTGATGTAGGTAAATGGTTTTCTGCCAAGACATCAGCACTCGCTTTTAATACTTTTCTGAGCAACTAACTCCATTTCTTTTGCCCTCTTTATTGAGGTGTAATTTACATACCATACAACTCACCTATTTTAATTGGATAACTCAATGGTGCCTAATTAACTGGTAGAGTTGTGTAACCATCACCGTAAGATTTCCTCTTTGTCTATGATTTTCTGCAGTTAGAATATAATCTGCCAAGGTGTGTGTTATTATTCATGCTCCTGGATTTTTTTTTTTAAGATTTTATTTATTTAATCATGAGGGACACACAGAGAGTCAGAGACACAGGCAGAGGGAGAAGCAGGCTCCCTGCAGGGAGCCTGATGCAGGACGCGATCCTAGGACCCTGGGATCACGACCTGATCCAAAGGCAGATGCTCAACCACTGAGCCACCTAGATGCCCCTTCCCTTTTTTGCTATTTCAAATTCCTCATTTATTTTGATATTCACTTGGGTGTGTCTCCAAGTTATCAAACATGCAGGATAGGATATTGGTAGTAGAAGCAGAGAAGTGGAGGTGGATCTCTGGTTTCCTGCTGCCATTAATATTGAAAAGGTCTTGGCCATTATTACTCAGAATGTTTCTTCCACTCCATTCTCTCCTGCCTCTGATAACCCAGTGTGGGGAGTGGTGCTCCTTTTGCTCTTGAATCACAGTTCTTGCACGTTCAACTCTGGTTTTGCTTCTTTTGATTTGCTCTTTCTCTTTGCATTTTCAGCTTGGGAAGATTCTCTTGACCACCCTTAAAGCTCACTGGTTCTTTCTTTGGCTGCGTCAAGTTTAAGTCCTTGGAAGGGCTTCTTCCTTTCAGTTACTATGGTTTTGATTTCTAGAATTTCCCTTTGATTCTTCCAGTTTGTCTCCTCTATCACCGATTTGTACTAGTGTGTTGTGTTCCTTTTCTCTTGTAGACTTAGATATATTAATTGTAGTTATTTTAAATTCCCTGTCTGATAACTCCAACATCTGTGTCATATTTCAGTCTAATTCTGATTGCTTTGTTTCCTCAAACTGTTTTTATTTGAGGGGGGCAGTGTTTTTATTTTATTTGCTTATTTGCTTGTTTTTTGCCTTGTCACTTTATGTTGAAAGCAAAATATATCAATAGTGTTAATACAAGAGATAAATAGGCGTTTAGTGTGAAGATTTATGGTAATCAGCCTAAATCCTCTGTGTTTAATGTTTTCTGTACGTATATATGCCAGAGGCTTTAAACTCCTCTACTGTCATTTGTGTCTCAATATCTTGACTTTAAACTTCCCTAAGTGTTCCTCTACAGAAAGAATCTGTGTTCTATGAGTCTTTCAGTTGTCATGCTCTGTTATTATACTGGAACCCTTTTGGAGTGACAATAAGAGGTGTGGGAGCGAGAAAGCATTCTGCACTCTATGCTTAAATCCTAGTCTTTTAGTGGGTCTGCAACTTGGGGTTGTGAGCCTCACAATTTTTTCTTCAGCATTATAGCTTTTCTTTCACATCCCCCACTCCCTTTTCTGACCACAGCATTTCCAATATGTTTCCTTGAAACCTTGACCTCTTGTTGACTAAGTTTTTCTCTCTCAGGTAAGAAGGAAGGCTAAAGGGTGCTGGAATAAGAGGAATGAGAGTTCCCCAATTTGGTAAGACTCTCCTCCTTTGGTTCATAAGCTTTTCTATGGAGATGGTTCTGGGCATATTTCACAGAGATTACTGTATTAGTCTGCCATAACAAAATACCATACACTGAGTGGCTTACACAACAGATATTATTTTTCACAGTTCAGAGACTGGGAAATCCGACTTCAAGCTGCTGGCCAATTCACTTCCCTAGCAAGATCCCTCTTTGTGGCTTGTAATCATTTGCCTTCTCGCTGCGTTCCACATGACAGAGAGAAAGAGACAGAGAGAGAGTGGAAGCAAGCTGTCTGGTGTTTCTTTTAAGGGTGCTGATCCCATCATGGGGCCCTGACCTTCATGACCTCATCTAATCCTAATTTCTTCCCAAAGGGCCCATTTCCAACATCATTACACTGGGGCTGAGTACTTTAGTATATGAAATGGAGGGGACAGGACACACATAATTCAGCCCATAGCAGTTATTCTTTTTCTCTCCCTATGAGAAATATGAAGTATTTTTCTCAGATCTTTACCGTGAAAATCTGGTGGGATTTCTTGAGTTAATGCCTATGAAATTATGGGGTCCCCCAACACTATCGTCCTAAGAGTTTCTCACTGTCATGCTACTACCCATTCAATGTGATGATTAATTTTATGTATCCACTTATCTAAGCCACAGTGCCCAGTTTTTTGTTCAAAAATCTGCTAGATGTTGTTGTGAAGATATTTTTTAGATGTGATTAACATTTAAGAAAAAATTTTTTAAAGATGTATTTATTTACTTTAGAGCAGGGGAGGGCAAAGGGAGAGAATCTTCAAGCAGACTCACACTGAGCATGAAGACTTAACACGTGGCTCCATCTCAAGATTCATGAGATCATGACCTGAGCCAAAACCAAGAGTCAGACATTTGAGGGACAGAGCCACCCAGGTGCCTCTAGATGTGATTAACATTTAAAGTAGTAGACATTGAGTAAAGCAGATTACCATCCACAGTATGGGTGGACCTCATCCAATTCGTTAAGGCCTTAAGAGTCAGAAGTCTACTGACGAGAAAGGAATTCTGTCTCTAGATTACCTTCAGATTAAAAAATAGGACATCAATTTTCACCTGATTTTCCAGACTGCTAGCAGCCCTACAAATTTCAACCTTTGTGAGCTATTGTTATGTCCTTTGTAAACTCCTTTGTTATTGCTGACTGGTATTCCATTGTATGAACATAACACAGTTTATTTACTCATTTGCCCATTCAAGGATATTTAGGTTAATTCTAGCTTGGGGCAAATTATTAATACGGCTGCTATAAACATTTGTATTGAACATAAATCCTCTCTGGTAAATAACCAGTAGTGGAATTGAAAGGTCATAAGACAAATATATAATTTAACCTTGTAGGAAACTGTCAAACCATTTTTCAAAGTTTTTAATCCCCACCAGTAATGTATAAGAGTTCCAATTGTTCTATATCCTTGTCAATATTTGGTATTGTCAGTATTGTTTATTTTAGCTATTAGAATAGGTATGTAATGGTATCACATTGTAACCTTAATTTGTGTTTTCACAATGACTGACGATATTGGACTCTTCCATGTGCTTATTTCCCAATCTTTTTGGCCAACTGTCTTTTCAAGTCCTTTTCTCAGTTTTGATTGAGTTGTTTGTTTTCTTATTGTTAAGTTTAACAGTTATTTATATATTCTGAGTACAAGCTCTTTGTTGATATGTAATTCGGAAATACTGTTGTCTAGTTTGTAACTTGTTTTTTTTTTTTAATTCTGTATAGACCCTATAAAATTTACTCATTAAACAATATGCTCCTAACGTAAAAACAGACATATAGACCAATGGAGTAGAACAGACTCCAGAAATGAACCCTCAGATATACAGTCAATTTTTTTTGACAAGAGTGCAAAGAACATTCAATGGAGAAAGGGCCATCTTTTCAATAAATAGTGCTGTGAAAACTCTATACGAAGGTAAGAAATGAAGTTGGACTCTTACCTAATACTATATACAAAAATCAACTCAAAATGGATCAAAGACCTAAATGTAAATGCTAAAACTACAAAACACTTAGAACAAAATGTAGGACAAAAGCTTCATGACATTGAATTTGACCATGATTTTCTGGATATGACACCAAAGGCATAGGCAATAACTACAACAAAAATTGAACCTCATGAAAATCTAAAATTCTGTGCACCAAAAGACATTATCAATGCAATAAAAAGGAAATCCACAGAATGGGAGAAAGTATTTGCAAATCATGTATCTGGTAAGGGATTAATATCCAGAATATGTAGAGAACTCCTAAAATATAACAACCAGGAACAATGCAGTTCAAAAATTAGGCAAAGAACTTGAATAGATATTTCTCCAAAGAAGATCTCCAAATGGCTAATAAGTACATGAAGAGATGTTCAACATCACTAATCATTAGAAAAATGCAAATCAAAACTGCAGTGAGATTCCAATTCATACCCATCAGGATGGCTTCTATCAGAACAAACAAACCAGAAAATAACTAGTGTTAGTGAGGATGTAGAGTAATTGAAACCCTCATGCATTGCTAGTGAGAATGTCTAATGGTACAGTGGCTGTGGAAAGCAGAGTGGCAGTTTCTCAAAAATCAAAAGTAAAGCTATCATATGATCTAACAATTTCACTTCTGGATATAGACTCCCCCCCCCCCCCGAAATTAAAAGCAGGGTCTTAGAGAGAGGTTTTCACACCCATGATCAGACTAGAATTTTTCATAGTAGCTAAAGCATGAACACGACCCTCATCCATTGACAGATAAATAGATAAGCAAAATGTAATATATACATAAAACGGAATATTGTTCAGTCTTAAAAAGAAGGAAATTTTGACATATGCTACAACATAGTGAACCTTGAGGCCACTATGCTACATAAAACAAGCTGGTCATAATGACAAATAGTATGATTTCACTTATATGAGGTACTGGGAATAGTAAAAAGTCATGGACAGAAAGTAGAATAGTGGTTGCTAGGGGCTGAAAGGAGGGGGGAATGGGAAGTTTAATTGGTATAGAGTTTCAGTTTTATAAAATGCAAAGAATTCTGGGTATAGATGATGGTGATGGCTGCACATTATATTTAATACCATTTAACTGTACACTTAAAAATAGTTAAGATGGTAAATTTTATGTTATGTGTATTTTATTACAAAAAAAGAGAAAACAATAACTAGAAAATTCTATGTGATTAAAAATTAACAAGCACTCTTTTTAAAACTGCTGGAAATCGGCAGCCCCGGTGGCTCAGCGGTTTAGCACCGCCTTCAGCCCGAGATGTGATCCTGGAGACTGGGGATCGAGTCCCACGTCTGGCTCCCTGCATGGAGACTGCTTCTCCCTCTGCCTGTGTCTCTGCCTCTCTCTCTCTCTCTGTCTCTCTGTGTCTATCATGAATAAATAAGCAAAAAATCTTTAAAAAAAACAGACAAAAAAACTGATGGAAATCTTAACTGAAATAGCTTCCTTGGAAAGGAAGTTGGTGTTATGTAGTTAGGCTGAAAATGTTTATATCCTATGTTCCCACAGTTCCACTTATAGATATATACTCTAGAAAAAATCTTGCATGTGTGTAATAAAAGGCATACTATAAATTGTTCAAAACAGTAGAGGTTGTAACAATAAAAAAATAAAAAGAATCTAAATGCCCATCAACAGTAGAGTGGATAAACCGTGGCATGTTTTATTATGGAATACTATACAAACGTGATAAATAACTGAGTTGTACTTCTACAAAACAAAGGCAAAAGATGAATAAAAGTTGATATGATACTAATATTCATATGAAAATAACAAATATGTAAGAGTAGCCAGAAAAATACTAAGAAAGTAAGAAGTAAGAAAGTAAGAAGTTTTACTAAGAAAGTAAAACTATGAGGAAGACTACCTCACCAGATATTGAAACATATTAGAGATTCTGTAATTACCAGTTCAGCATATTTCCACTGCACCACTCTGCTTGCTGCTAAAGAGTCTACAATTAAACCATTATATAGCACCAGTACATGACTACATATATCGATGTAATAAAACATACAGCCCAGAAATAGAATCAAGTACGTGTACAAATTCAGTATTTGGTAAAGATGGCATCTTATCACTAGGATAAGATTGACTTTATAATAATTGGTGCCAAGATAAACATTTAGGTACTTGGGGAAAAAATACAAGTAGCCCTATCTCTCACATCATTCACAAAAATAAACTCCAAATGGTTTAGGTATCTACATGTAAAAAATCAAACCATAGAAGTAGAAGAAGAAAACAGGGATAAGTTATTCTTTTTTTTTTTTTTTTTAAGATTTTATTTTTTGAGAGACATAGGGAGAAAGGCAGAAACATAGGCAGAGGGAGAAGCAGGCTCCCTGCGAGGAGCCTGATGCAGGCAGGGCTCCATCCCAGGACCCCAGGATCAAGACCTGAGCAGAAAGCAGATGCTCAACTAGTGAGCCATACAGGCATCCCCATGGGTAAGTCATTCTTTAACTTCAGAGTAGATGGAGGCTTTCCAATTACAACTCAAGATATAGAGGCAGTAAAAGAAAACATTAAACTTGAAATTTCATGGGGCACAAAGTATTAGAAATAAAGACAAAATATAATTGCAGAAATAGGAGAAAATATTTGAAAAATATACTTCAAAGAGCTAAATGTTTAATTTATATATATAAAACTTTTAAAATTTGAGGGACAAAGGATCAAATGTTTCAAAAAAAAAAAAAAAAAAAGACCCCAGGAAAGCAATTCACACACAGAGAAAAAGAAATAAAACAATCCTGAAACATATGGGAAAACATTCAAATTCAATCATAATGAGATATGTAAATTAACAGTAAATGCCATGTTAGATCCTGGATTGGAACCTGGAACAGAAAAAGCACTGGTGTAAAATACAGTGAGATTCAAAAAGGTCTGTAGTTAATAGCATTTTTCTAATTTCAGCTTCCTGGCTTTGATCATCAGCCACTGCAAGACAATAACTTTAGGGGAAGCTGGATGAAGAATATACAGTACAGGGATTCTCTGTGCCATTTTTGTAATAGTTCAGTAAGTCTAAAATCATTTCTTTAAAAAAACAATATATTTAGGGTTACAACATTTTCAGTAACACTACTACAAATCATAAGGGGATGGTAAGAATAAAATATATACTAGAGGTTACATCTGAAGGTGACATGGAAAACGGATTGAGGAGGAGCACTCAGGAGACTTCAAGGGTAATTAATATTACTGTTCTTAGAATAGGTGTGGCTACGGGAGCTCATTGTAACATGAGTATTTTATACCTTTTACATATTTGATAATTCCTTTGAATCCATGCAATATATTTAATAAATACTACAGATGATCCTAGCAGAAGAATAAAGAGTTTACACCACAAAGAGGTTTTTTTGTCACAATTTGAAATTGCATTGCATTAAAGCAGAATATTCCTTAAAAGGCCTTTCAATGTTAAAATTTGAAGTGTTAGGTTTGCTTGCTCCTCCATCTGTAGGTCCCCAATGTGAGCTGGCTTGCATTTAAGGATAGTAAAATCTTGGCAACAATGCAGTTGAGTTCTGAGTATGGTATCAGTGGAGAAAGGGAAACAGTTGGAATATTTGCCTTTGGATACAATTTTAAGAAGAACAAATGGAAGATAGTACTTATTGGCACATACTGAGAAAAATCCCCCTGCAGTGAGTCTCAAGATACCCAATTAAGATAAAATTAAATCATGCAAATATTGATCCAGCTAAATTTGCCAGGGGTAAGTCTTATTATCAAATTTCTTTATATCAAGTAGCAAGGAACTATAGAAAAGACAAAGACTTTTTACATATTTTTTTAAATCAGGGGAACAGTAATAATAGAGAAAAACATTTCATTACATCTTTATTACTTGCGCTGATTATTGACTTGTTGTTTTGCTCATTATGACCACTTGCATTTAAAGCGTCGGACTCTTTCTCGGGCATTTAGCACTATCACAGGTAATGCTCTACCCTCAAAGAGCAAACAATTTTGTTTGAATAAGATGCATGCATTTTAGGTAATTTGCGCAGAGCTAAATGCATGAAATGGACAGCAGCCTACTCATGAGCACAACAATGGCCCAGACACTCTGAATATCCTTGGAAAGTGTCTATTAGTAATTTCATTGATCAAAGTAATTGGATCCACTTTCATCACAGATTGAAATCACTTTCAGGGAAACTCCATCCAGTTGTTGTAGAAAAATATGTATTTAATACCACAAGTGTGCTCGAATGAATGCAAGTCTGAATTTCCTTAGTAAGATTTTTTTTTTTTTTGCCTTAAAGATATAGTTTCTAAAAACTTTACAATAAAAAAAAATCCCTCCAATAAGATACGGACATTTGGCCATAAATTTCCTTAAAATTCTCTTCATTGTTTAGGTTGTTATTCCACATTGTTAGCCATAATCTAATAGATATGTCTGATAAGGAAAGTGGCTGATTTATTTCAAGTCTGCAATTTTACATGTCTGTGTGAGCACAGACCACATCAAAGCAGCCACCTTGGAGGTCATATTTACCATTGATGCTGACCCTTGACCAAAACATTTCTGGAGTCCCTCTCGGAATTGCTCTCAGAGGTTAGGATATGTTCCAGGGAATCCTCAATAGAGAATCTTAATCCTTTGACAATGGGATTCAATTTTGGAAAAGAAAGTTATGTGGAATTCAGGATAGCAAATAAAATGGGTGATAAATCCTGTCCGTAGAATTCTGGGCTCAAAGTGAGGCATGATTGCATTCAGAAGGATTTTACACAAATGACACCTTCATTAAAATGAGTACATACGCTTCCAAAGAACGTACTGTGAAGAACAATATTCCTTTGTTTGCAATAGTTATGGTATTGACATTTAAACAGGGGGTTGGTTCTGCTTTGCTGTCCTAAACGTTGGAGGAGAGTTGCACACATCTCTGACAAGCCATTCTGTTTCTGCTGGGCGAGGTCTCCTGCCCAGAAGTCACATCAACACCATCATTATGGGGTTCTGCCCTGAGTTCCTCTGTCTTCTAGAATGTGTGTGGGGCGCGGGGCACAGGCTGTTGTAGCTTCTCTTTTCTTTCTTCACAAGAGCCCACAGCCTGAAGGAAGCCGCAAAGGAAGGCCAGGCCCTTTCAAAGAGTTGGAGTGAATGACAATAAAAGCCACGGGGTTACCAAACCCCCCAAACCTACCAATTTGTTGAAATTTGATCAAAATGAAATAGAAAACAAGTTCACTAAAGGAAGACAAAACAAGTTCACTAAAGGAAGGCGTACAGCCGAGAGACATGTGGGGAGCAAAGCAAGGGATATTTTCACCTACAGGCACTAATTATATGCAGAGATCTCCATTTCTGCAGAAAATAGTTGGCAGCCAATTTTCCTCACCCCCCCTTCCCCTCCTCTCCTAACTGCAGCTTGCCTCCCACTATCTCCCCCACCCCACCCTGCATCCTCGGCCTCCTGCCTGGCTGTCCATCCTAAGGGCCCAGGGCCCCCACAGAGCTTAGGGCAACTGATGGCTGCTTCTGATTTTGTTTCCTCTCCCCCTCTTTTCTAAAGATAAGACAAGGCCAGTTTCTCTCCTCCAGCTCTTCACATGGCTTCCTCATTACAGGGGCGAAGTGAAGTGCGCAAGTTCAAATCTCTGCCTAACTCCTTAATAGCTGTAAGATCTACCTCACAAACGCCTTATGAAGATTGAATGAGTTCCTGCCCCTAAAGCATCAAAAGCCAGAACGAGCCCTCTGTGGATAGTTATGATCGTTGCTATTCAAGCTGACTTCACTGGGCTCAGCAAATGCAACCTCCCTGCGCCACCCACCGTACAGGGCGCTCGGGGCACACATATTTCAGGGCCCAACCCTTTGGGCTGGCTGGCTAGCTCTCAGGCCTGTGAGGAGAATTGTCACCTTATAAGACTTTTATCTGGAACGCCTTTATCTCTTTCACTGTGGGGATTTTCCCCAGGCTCTTTTGTCCTCTATTTCAGAGCTTATTTTGCCTCCCTTTTGTGCTACATTTGCTTCAGGGGGGTAGGTTTGCTATAAGGGGGTAGAGTTGCCCTATTTACAAGGGAAGCTATCACCATGGTAACTTGGTATTTTGATACAGGCATGAAACAAATTCTGAGGGGAAAATAGATCCCTTATTTTTCAACTTTGGCATGTAGATGTATGGGAATCAAAATTCTTGCCCAACGTTATATAGCTGGTTCAAATGTCAAAGCAAAGAAACAAGTTTTGTTGATAGTTTAAATAAGTATCGAGCAACCACAGCATGCTATCAATTGAGCTGAACATTCTCACAATTAATTTCTGCCTCTTAGGCACTGACGCTTGAAGGCAACATGGCATATACTACTTTGGTGAACTCATTCTCTGAGTGAAAAAAAAAAATTGGTACCCATGGTCAGACAAAGAGCTGCTGTGTTCACTCAAATTGCAAAAGGCATTGTGAAAGATGTCTTTTGGAGTTGCTGGGATATTTTGATTGTTTATTGAGAGGGAACAAGAGAGAGAATTTGAAAAATCAGCCTGTTCCTCTGGGTCAGAGGAACACTGTTGCAGCATATATGACGTCTACACTGTATATGGCCTGGGGAGTAGGCTGCTGTTGATTACGGAACGCCAGCTGTGTGCCAGGCTCCCTACTATGAGGTGCTAACATAGATTAGTGAATCGTTACTCCTGCCTTTGGCACTCATCTGGTGAGGAAACAAATAATTCCAATACAATGTGATATCTCTGCAAAGATAGTTACAGAATGCTATGAGAGAAGGAAAGAAGGCCTCCTAGAGATGAATTGTTTTTTAAGATTTTATTTATTTATTCGTGAGAGACACAGAGAGAGAGACAGAGACACAGGCAGAGGGAGAAGCAGGCTCCATGCAGGGAGCCCAACGCAGGACTTGATCCCAGGATCATGACCTGAGCCAAAGACAGCCGCTCAACCACTGAGCCACCCAGGCGTCCCTAGAGATGAATTTTGAACTGTTTTGAAGGATGGGCAGCTGGTGAAATCAGGCGCTGGAGACACTGGTGTGTAGCATCTCTCCAAATGATGAACTTCCTTTACTCCCTGTGCCAAACAAGGGCGAGCCTCATCGCTACCTTGGCAGATTCCGACAACCCGGGTGCTCCTCGGAGCGGCCTTGCTGACAGACCCCATGTGAATTCCCATGCGGAGTTATTTGCAGTTTGCCAAATGTGCTGTGTTTTCTCTGCCCTTTGCTCATTTGGTTCCATCTGTCCAAAATCTCCCGGTTGCACCATGTCTCCTCCTCACCCCACCCCGCATGCATGCTTCCAGTTATCAACTTTCGTTGTCCTTCAGGCCTTGGCTTTGAGGTCTTCCCCTCAGATAACTTGCTGACGTCCAGAGAGTGTGCTAGCCCTCCAATCTGCTTCTGCAGGGTTCTCTACTTCCTTTACACTGGTGCTCATCAAAGCGTCTGGTCACTGTCCGTTTTCTGGCCTGCCTCTTGCAATTTCACTCAGTCCTTTTGCTCCCTTTGACGTTGCGAGCTATCACTGGCAACTCTAGATGCTACTCCCTTTTGTGTTTCCAGAGACTAAATTAATTTTTATTAAATTAGATGCACAAATGAATAAAGGGAGGCATTGTCTATTCTATGGAAAGAAACAAGCTTGTCTCATAATGACGTTTCCTGGATTTGTTAGAGAGGGTCTTCTTGCAAGGTATTTTGATTTTTTTGGTCATTCACTTATTGAATTCTGAGAGTTAAAAGTTTTTTGTACAAGTTCTTTGTAGAGTTTTTGACAGTATCTTCACCAAGGCTCAAGTTTGCCTATTCGTTTTCTTTACGGTGTGTTTTGATGAGCAGAAGGCTTTAGTTTTGAAGAAGCCCTCTATTTAAGGGGGCTAAATTCTTAAAAAGAATTTATCTTTTTTTTCCCTTTACGGTTATTATTTTCTGTGTCTAAGAAGACTTTACATTAGGAAAGTTTCCTTCAGGGCAGCCCAGGTGGCTCAGCGGTTTAGCGCCGCCTTCAGCCCAGGGCCTGATCCTGGAGACCCGGGATGGAGTCCCACGTCGGGCTCCCTGCATGGAGCCTGTCGCTCTCTCTCTCTCTCTCTTTCTCTTTGTGTCTCTCATGAATAAATAAATAAAATCTTTAAAAAAAAGGAAAGTTTCCTTCAATTCCTAGTTTGCTTATAATTTTTTAAACACATGAATGAGTATTGAATTTTAGAATTTTGTTCAATTCTTTTTCTGCATCTATCGAGGTGACTGTATGATTATTCTCTTTTGTTCTAATAATGTAGTCAATTACATTGATTGATTTTCAAATCTTAAACCAATTTGGGGATTTATCCTAAATTTACATGGAGTGTCATCCTTTTAATATACTGGAGACTTGTCTGAAGCATGTTTGATGGTCAGGACTGATATCAGTCTGTAGTTAGTATTCTTATAATGTCTTTGCAAGGTTTTGGAATCAGGATTATGTTGGCCTCAGAAAAGGAGTTTCAAAGTATCCAGTCTTCTATTTTCCGAAATAGTCGTGCCATGGTTGTATTGTTTCTTAAGTGTTTCTTTGTTGGAAATTGCAGGTGGGGATCTGTGGGTGACACAGTTGGTTAAGTATCTGTCTGACTCTTGGTTTCAGTCAGGTCATGATCTCAGGGTCATGGGATCAAGCCTTGTGTTGGGCTCTTAGCTCAGCAAGGAGTCTGTTAAATTTCTCTCTTCCTCTCCCTCTACCCTTCCCCATGCTTGCTTGCTCTATCTCTTTCAAATAAATAAATAAATCTTTAAAAAAAATCACAGGTGAAGGCATCTAGATATGACATATTCAGTGATGGAAGGTTTTTTATTATGAATTCAGTTTTCTTTTTTTTAAAGATTTTATTTATTTATTCATGACAGAGAGAGAGAGAGGCAGAGACACAGGCAGAGGGAGAAGCAGGCTCTATGTAGGGAGCCTGATGTGGGACTCGATCCCAGGACTCCAGGATCACACTGTGGGCTGGAGGCAGGCGCTAAATAGCTGAGCCACCCAGGGATCCCCTAGTTTTCTTGATAAATAAAAGGATATACAATTTTTCCTTTTACTTTATGCTAGTATTGATAAGTACCATTTTCAAATAATCTTTTTCATCTAAATTATCAAGTATTGTACATAAAGTTTATATTTGTATTTTCTTCTTATTTTTTTAAGTCTGTAAAATCTATAGTAGTATCACACTACTGGTTAATCTTATGGTTGATTTGGCTGGGCCACAAGATGTACATTTATTTGGTCAAATATTATTCTGGGTTCTTTTGTGAGGGTGCTTCCAAAACATAATTTTGGGTTAGATTAACTTTAAAATCAATGATCTTTGAGTAAAACTGAGTTTCATAATGTTGGTGGGCCTCATCTAGTCAGTTGAAGGCTTGACTGAAACCAATAACGAGGGTTTCCTGAGCAAAAGAGAATTCTCCAGCAGATGATTTTGGATTTCATCTACAGTATCAACTCTTCATGCTTCTATAGCAAACTGCCTTTGGAATTGAACTAGAACATTGGCTTTCCTGACTCTCCAGCCTGCCACCCCAGTCTGCACATTTCGTACTTGCCAGTCTCCATAATTGCACGAGCCATTTCCTCTTAACAAACAAACAAGATAAATATCCTGTTGGTTCTGTTTCTCTGTAGAATTCTTACTAATACAACTCCTTTCATTCCTGATATTTGTAGTTATTTTCTTATTAATCAGTCATGCTAAATGCTTGTCAATTTGTTGATCCTTTCAGAGAGCCAAATTTTGGCTTTATTTACTGTTTTTGTATTCTGTATTTTATATTTTGTCTTTTTCCTCTCCCATTAATTTCAGTCTTACTTTTATTTTTTCCTTTCTTCCACTTACTTTGGGTTTAATTTGTGCAACTTTTCACTAAGGTGAAAATGTAAATAATTTCAACCTTTCTTCTTTTGTAATATAAACATTTAAAGCTATCCATTTCTTCCTAAACACTGTTTCAGTTGCCTGCCACAAATTTTGACAAGAATTTTCATTATCTTTTTGTTTGTTGTAATGTCTAATTTCTCTCATAATTTCTTTGACACATGGGTTATTTAGAGGTTTGTTGTTTAATTTCCAAAATTTTGGAGTTTTAAAATATCTTATTTACTTCTGCTTTAGTTTTCTTGTGGCCAGAACTCCCAATCTGTAATGTTTTAATCTTTTGACATTTATTGAGACTTGTTTTATGATCCATCATATGGTTTTACCTTGTTGAACATTTCATGTATATTTTTAAGGAATATGTATTGGACAGTTGTTACTATTCCATAAATGTCAATTAGGTCAGATCATTTAATTGTGTTATGTAATTCTTTTATACCATTACTGGATCTTTTGTATATTTCTTTTGTTATTGAGAGAGGAGTGTTAAAAATCTGTCTTTCACTATTGATTTATCTATTCCTCTTTTTAGTTCCATCAATTTTTGCTGTTGTATTTTGCAGTTGTGTAGCTAGGTACATATGTATTTAAGATATTTTGTCTTCTTGATAAATTAACCATTTCATCATACTCAAATCTTCCTCTTTGTCCTTTGCTATGAAGTACAGAACCCGAAGCTGGGCTTGATCCCAGAACCCTGAGATCCTGACCTGAGCCAAAATGAAGAGTCAGATGCTCAACCAACTGAGCCACCCAGGCTCTCCTAAGTCTATATTTAAAGTGCATCTCTTCTATACAGCCAAAATTGGGGTCTCACTTTTTTTCTGACATTCACTGCCCTCTAAACAAAGGATTTGTTCCACTTATAGTCAATGTTACTGTTGACCTGATTTTGTCTACCATTGTGGTATTTGCTTTTTATTTATCTCATCTGTAGGTGATTTATCTTTGTCTCCTTCTCTTTTGAGTCAATAAATACTTTTATTAGTATGCCATTTAATTTCTCTATTGGTTTTTTAGGAGTTATTCTAGCAATTATACTATGTATCTTTAAATGATCATTCTTACAGTTAATATTGTATTAGTTCATCTAAAAGGTAAGAACATTGCAACTGTATATTTTAATTTATCAACCTCATTTTTTGCCCTAACCTTTTCATATGTATTAAGTCTAAACATACTGTAAACTCCATCGTTATAACATTTCAATTATCTTTTAAGGAAATAGAGTTTCTTTATGCTAGGAGAAGAAAAATATAAACTCTTCTCCATTCACCTAAATGTATTATCTCCAGTGCTCTTCATTTTGCCCAGGAGATCTGAGTTGCCATAGGTGTTTTTCCTATAGCCTGAAGAACTCCCTTTAGCATATATTGTAGTGCAGGTTGGATGGAAAAGAATAGGCTCATATTTGTTTGTCTTAAAATGGTAACCTTTACTTTTGAAGAATATTTAAATTAGATATAGAATTTTGAGTTGTTAGGTTTTATTTTTTGGCAGTTTGAAGAAATTTGTTCCATTGTCTTTTGGTGTCATTTTTTTCTGAAGGAAAGAAAACCTGACCATAATTTATATCTTTGTACACAAAGCATCATTTTTCTCTAGTTTTTTTCCAAAATTTTTCTCAGTAGGCCTCTACAGGAGGCTTAGAGGAATAGTGAAGCGACATACTATATACCCCACCACTTATAGAGACACTTTTAAAGACAAATATTTAATCGTGAATTTGATGTGATATTGACACCTACTTGACCTGCTAGTGAAAGAGAAAGAAACTCTTCTAAAAAAAAGAAAGAAAAAAGAAAGAAGAAAGAAAGAAAGAAGAAAGAAAGAAAGAAAGAAAGAAAAGAAAGAAAGAAACAAAGAAAGAAGAAGAAAGAAAAGAAAAGAGAAAGAGAAAAAGAAAAAAGCATTCAAAGACTTCAAATATTTTTGTTATATATTCTTTGGGAAGAGTTATGTAATATGTTATTTCTTTCTGATATGAAGAGAAGGAACACATCACCTGGAAAGTGATCACTTTCAAGATCTTTTTCATGAAGTAGTATAACTATCAAAATAGTAAAAACCAACATTTGTTGACTTGTTGCTATACATTTAAGGTATTGTTCAAAGCACTTCATCTGTAGTAATTCATTTAATGTTGAAAACAACACTATGAAATAGAGATAATTATTAATATTTCTGCTTTCTGGTTGAGGAAATTGAGACATAGATAGAAACAAGCTGAAGATTTTTTTGGTCTTTATTTTTATAACCAAAAACCTGAACCTGACCTGTAGGTAAAGATAATAATCTGTCTTCCCATACTTATTTTTGGTGCTTGCATTTTACCCACTCCTTGCTCCCTTAATACCTCATGTTTGCTTTTCATGTTCTTCACTTGATATGATTTTAATAGTGGTAAGTTACCTAAAACCTAATTTTCTTTATACTTAAAAATACTCTCCAATTCCGGCAAACATTCACATTTCCCCATCACTACAGTGAGTGTCCGTTTTGTCTTTTTAATTTTCAGATTTCCTGTAACTAATACTGCTTTGACTTTAAGAAATAATCCTTTACAATTACAAGAAGCAATAGGCAATTTCTGTCCCTGGAACAACAGTCCTCAAACTATTTTCAATTGTCTGTCCTCCATGTTGAATTATGTGTAATGATACACTGATGTGATGTGATACACTGGATACACTGATATCCAGTAAGGATTGATTTGACACTCCCAATATCTCAATCTCATTTATTCTAAGTCCTTGGGTCCTAACACCTTCTGAGTGAGGATGATGATAGATTTTGTTTTGTTTTGTTTTCATATCACTGGGTACTTAAATTTTGAAGTTTGCTTTTTTATAAAAGATACAATAAAAAAGTTTTGCAGCCTTATAAGATACTCTACCAGAATACAAAAAGCAGTGGGATGCCATCCCTTAAGAGCAATGAAGTGATAACTTATGAGCATTTCAACATGGGGCATCATCTTTGTTCTAGTATTAAAAACTAGTAAAAGTAGCTCCACATCTTATGGGGAGCTTTAGTATACATTTAAATCAGTATTTTTAGTTCAATCTGCAAAGAGCTGGCACTTACTGAGAAACATGGAAATGGCAACCAATAAAAGGAAAATGGTTTCCTTCTCTGAGATGCCTAGATGAGAAAATATTATTAACAATAATGGAGGTTAGTCATTCACATTGAGAGGGCACTATGCACATAAGTGCTCTTGAAGCAACATGTCAAATTTGCCTGTTTCTAAAGTTCTGATTTATGTAGTGCCTTATCTACTGTGTAATAATATCAGTCTCTGAAGTGTATCCCATAATTATACTGGCAATAACCATTTCTCTTTGTTTATAAAAATAACAGTCAGTGAGCAGCAGAAATGTAATTTCCTGGAACGAAGATCTAGGAATTGATAACATCTTTTTAAATCTCTTTCTACCATTTTCAAACCCCAGTTCAAGAGGTCAAGATTTCTGTTCGTAATGATTTCTAAACTATGTTGCCCCATGAAGTAATGGAATTAGCAATGACTGAAAATCAAAGATAGATTATTGAATAGCATTTGATGAATGTGTGAAACTATTAAAATAAAAGGACACCTCAATTATTTAGTGTAATTTATGGAACAAGACAATCTATCTGATATTTGCTGGTTTTGGGAGGTTTGATCCATTTCTGCTAGATGCATAAACCAGCACACTTACCTTGTCTCATTGAATCATTTTGTGTTTTTTAAAATATTAGCATTAACGAACCACCAGGCTTGAATTTAGAAATAAAAATATTTATTGCATGGCCGATAGTCTTTGGAAAGTATTATAAAAACAGAAGTATAAAGTTTCCACCAAGTTCCATAGGTGGAAAAGAATAATTTTCCCCATAAAAATGATTTGAATTATTTCAAATATAAATTTTAATTCAAAATCTGATGCCAAAAAAAGGTTTGAAAAACAACTGGATAATTTAGAATTTATATGATCTTATTTTAAGAGATGATGATAAAAATGCAAATATGAAATTGCCTTTGGCTCTCTTCACCACAGAATAAATCCTAGTTGAATCATCTATCCCCTTTTATACATATTTATATTTTTGCCGTAGCCTGAAAACTCAGAGGTAAAAAGTAAAGGCCTTTAGAGGTGTGTAGGATGCGATTGGTAAACAGATTAAAAGTCATGATAGTTGGCAATGTGCCTTCTTCTAGTCCCTTTTTCTCACTGCTTGTGCTAATCTCCATATGTGCTTCTGTCTCAGGGTGGGGGCTACCTTGTTTTCCCCCAAATGAACAAGAATCAAATTGAAATTTCATTTTAATCTGCTTATTGTAAGAAATTAATGCCACCTGCTTGACATGCAGAATGACATGCTTTTGGGTAAACTGTTAACATAATATATGGCCTTCCTCTCTTCACATGGTGTAGTTATTTTGGGAGGTTATTGTATAAGAGATAGCAGGCTTATTAGAAATTTTTTTCCTACTGTCTCTTTATGAAGATTGATTGATATTATATACACAAGGAAAACACGTAAATGAAATTTACTTTTCCTTTCCCAAGAAATTTTTGGCCAGACTCTTTGGGGATTATGAACCAGTCAACCATCCTTGATTTGAGACCTCCTGGGTCCTGGTTATATTTCTTTGGACTTCTTTTATTTTAACTAAAAGAAACTTGTTCTAAGGAAGTCAAATTTAGTGCTGGGCTGTCCTTTGGAACCCACAGGTGGCAGTGGGCTGGTGGTAAAGAACATCTAAGAGGGAGGCACTGTACTGCAATACCCACTTAGTTTGAAGGCACAAGATGCCTTGATCTGAACTTTCAAATTGCTTAAGTAAATTTTTGAGACATTAGAGAGATAGATATGTATAGTATTGGCCAGTCAGTTACATTCATTGATTTTTAATATTTATCAATGATCAATCAGGTATCATTCAAATAAACCTAGGAGGGGAAAGCTAGAATTTGCTTTGGTTTGTAACTAGGCAGGCCTATATAGAATCCAACTACAGAGATGTGAGCAATATTTCCCCATTTGGAATCATATTTGTTAACAAATCCTATATTTGCTCCCTTTTTATTTTAAAAATAAATGGCACTAGACAACAATATTGCTGAAAATGCAAGCACATAGGGTCATATGTAGTTGTAATTCTAAAACATTAATTGTTGATCCTGGCATTCTCTGATGTAATACGGCTGATACACATGAGGTCAAAAGGCACAGATGGTAGACGAATTGCTGAGATCATGGTGTTGTTGAAGCCAAGGTCAAAGGTGTAAGTTCTATGTGGGCCATGATTTCTGTAGAGGGAAAATGAAAAGCCTGCATCTCAAACCTCATTTATTCTTATTATTAACACATACCATTAAACAGGAGAGAAACTGGTGATACTAAAGAGATTTCTTAACCAAAATACATTTCCTCTTTATTGTGTCTAATGTCAACTTCATATATAAAGAGGGCTTTTTACTTATTCAAAAGAATATATTAGTTGAAGAGTGAATCCAGGAAATTTATATACTCTGGCTTTTATGGAAATAGATTCTCTTTACTTTATTAATCTAAAAACGAAAGGTACAAGCACATTGTGAACTAGCAATTGTGAAGCCATTTCCATGGCCTAAATAAATCATAATGTATATCATTCCTGAAATCTATAACTTTTCATGAATACTGTGATTTTACTACAATACCAGCTATTTGTTTGAACCTGTTTAATTCCAGCTCTTAGGTTAGAAAAAGAAGAGGGGGAAGAAAAGAGATAGAGAAATAGATATTTATAACCTTAGAAGAAAATACATGACTTGGGGTCCATCATTGGGCTATGAGGAGTTAAACATCTCGTAACTTTAATCTATTTTGGATGCCCAAAGTCATTACGTTTTAAAACGAGCTGACGAGTTTCAAGAAAAGTAAGCTAGGGGTGTTTGGGAACTACACAACCTAGTATTATGCCTGTGTATATTTCCTTCGAAATTTGAAGTTATTCTCAACTAAGGTTTTCCAAACCCAGGTAAAAATTTCCCAGAACTTCCTGACTGATGATACAGTGTTTTAGCAAGTACTGGTAATTTTAGGTAGCTTTGGTTGAAGAGCTTGACCTATTTGGGATGCATGAGTAGATTAAAGGAGAGAATATTGTCCATTAATAAAAGCAGTTAAAGTATTTCTCACAAAATTGTGAAAGGATGAGGTGAAGACGGACCTGCCTACACTCTTCATTTCATAAACATATAATAAGGTAAAATATACCGCAAATGACTATGATGTCTCTTTTATTACAATTTTATTTTACTTAGAGCAAGTGGGGGCAAAGCACACACAGATGTATATTCTGAGACTGTTTCTTTTCCTGGTTCTGTGTCCATTCTGGGTCTGGTTTATGCTGCTGTCTGTGTCCATGTCCATCAAGCAAGTCAGTAGGTTGCGTCAGTTAACTCCCCATCACCTTCTGACATGATTCTAAGAGCAATCTGAGTGCCATTTATGCTTTGATGTTCAGATTTCTTTTCAAGGCAGTGAAGGCTCCATTACGGCAACTAGGAGGAATAGATTTCTTTTTCTACTAGAATCAGAGTGGTCTATTGTCTCTTTGATACTGTTGGATTTTCTTTCAGAGACCCTTTCCAATTTTAGTATGATATCTCTTTCTACCCTAAAAATCAGTTATTTTCTAACCGAACATGTCCCTTAAAGGGCCATGCCGCAATTTTAATAATCCATTGTTAGATAAAACATAATCATGGAAAGTGCTACACCACCCTATAAACATTTAAAATGCAGTGAAATGGTCACAAAACTGTGCTTTCTTTGGTCTTCGCCACAGAACTTTATGCTAAACCATTATCTTTTATTTCTTTTATTTTTTCCTAGCTTTATTGAGATATAGTTGACATGTAACATTGTGCAAGCTTGAAGTGTTGATTCAATATGCTTATATATCGCAGAATGATTACCACAAAATTGCTAGATAACACTTCTATCATGTCACATAATCACTTTTTCTTTTTAGGGGTGAAAATATTTAAGATCTACTCTCTCAGTGACTCCCGAATATATACTACCACTACTACTAATACAATGTTATTAACTATAATCACCATATTGTGCCTTACATCCCCATAACTAATTAATTTTATAACTGGAAATTTGTACATTTTGACCCAAATTTCCCATTTCTCCAAACCCCTAGGTTGTATGTTTCTGCTATTCAATTTTGGCATATAATTGTTCACGGTCATCTCTTACTATCTTTTGTAATCCTGTGTGATCAGTTGTAATATCTCCTCTTTCATTCCTGATTTTACTTTTAATTTTTTTGAGTCTTCTCTCTTACTTAGTCTCTAAAGATTTTTCAATTTTTTTTATCTTTTCAAATAACCAACTCGGGTCTGTTGATCTTTTCTATTATTCTTTTGGTCTCTATTTCATTTATTCCTGCCCTGAACTTGGTCATTGCCTTCCTTCTGCTAAGCTTGGTCTTAATTTGTACTTCTTTTTCTAGTTTCTTGAGGTGTAAAGTTAAGACATTTATTTGAGATTTGTCTTTTTTCTGATTGTAGGCATTTATCACTATAAGCTTTCTGCTGGGATCTGCTTTTGAAGCATTCCGTAGGTTTTGGTATGTTGTTTTCATTTATGTTTGTTCCAAGTTCTTTTTGATTTCCCTTTTGATTTCTTCTTTGACCCATTGGTTGTTCAGGAGTGTATTGTTTAATTGCCATGTATTTGTGAATTTTGCAGCTTTCCTCTGGGTATTGATTTCCAGTTTCATACCACTCCGGTCAAAAAAGATTGTTGGTATCTTTTTAATTTTCTTAAATTTGCTAACACTTGTTTGTGCCTGTCATATGATCCATCCTGTAGAATGTTCCATTTGTGCTTGAAAAGAGTGTGTATTCTGTTGCTGTTGGATGAAACATTCTGTAGGTGTCTGTCAGGTCCATTTGATCTAAAGTACCTTTCAAGTCCAGTGTTTTCTTGGTGATTTTCCATCTAGGTGATCTATCCATTGTTGAAAGTGCGGTATTGAAGTCCTTTGTTAATATTATATTATTGTCTATTTCTCCTTTCAGATCTGTTAGTATTTGCCTAATATACTCAGGTACTCCGATTGGGTGATATAGATTTATGATTTTTTTTCTTGATGATTGGACTCCTTTTATTATATAATGATGTTCTTTGTCTCTTATTACTGTTTTTGGCTGAAAGTACATTTTGTGTGCTATGACCATCCTTGTTCTCTTTCAGTTTTCATTCTATGGAACATATTTTTCCATCCCTTAATATTCAGCCTTTGTGTATCAGGAAAGATGATGTGCATCTCTTATAGGCAGCATATAGTTGGGTCTTGTTTTCTGATCCATCTAGCTAGTCCACTCTTTTTGATTGGAGAATTCTATCCATTTACATGTAGAGTAGTTTTGAAAGGTAAGGATATCATCTTATCAATTGTTTTCTGGCTGTTTTCTGGTTCCCTGTTCCTCGCTTCCTCTCTTGCTGCCTTCCTCTGTGAGTTGATGACTTACAGATTGGTAGCTTTGGTTCCCCTGTCTTTATCTTTTGTAAAAATACTCTAATTTTTTTGTTTTGTGATTACCATGAGGCATACATAAAACATCTTTTTTTCAATAAATTTATTTTTTATTGGTGTTCAATTTACCAACATACAGAATAACACCCAGTGCTCATCCCGTCAAGTGCCCCCCCCCAGCGCCCGTCACCCATTCACCCCCACCCTCCTCCCCTTCCACCACCCCTAGTTCGTTTCCCAGAGTTAGGAGTCTTTATGTTCTGTCTCCCTTTCTGATATTTCCCACACATTTCTTCTCCCTTCCCTTATATTCCCCTTCACTATTATTCATATTCCCCAAATGAATGAGAACATATAATGTTTGTCCTTCTCCGATTGACTTACTTCACTTAGCATAATATCCTCCAGTTCCATCCACATTGAAGCAAATGGTGGGTATTTGTCGTTTCTAATGGCTGAGTAATATTCCATTGTATACATAAACCACAGCTTCTTTATCCATTCATCTTTCGATGGGCACCGAGGCTCCTTCCACAGTTTGGCTATTGTGGACATGGCTGCTAGAAACATCGGGGTGCAGGTGTTCCGGTGTTTCATTGCATCTGTATCTTTGGGGTAAATCCCCAACAGTGCAATTGCTGGGTCATAGGGCAGGTCTATTTTTAACTCTTTGAGGAACCTCCACACAGTTTTCCAAAGTGGCTGCACCAGTTCACATTCCCACCAACAGTGTAAGAGGGTTCCCTTTTCTCCGCATCCTCTCCAACATTTGTGGTTTCCTGCCTTGTTAATTTTCCCCATTCTCACTGGTGTGAGGTGGTATCTCATTGTTGTTTTGATTTGTATTTCCCTGATGGCAAGTGATGCAGAGCATTTTCTCACGTGCGTGTTGGCCATGTCTATGTCTTCCTCTGTGAGATTTCTCTTCATGTCTTTAGCCCATTTCATGATTGGATTGTTTGTTTCTTTGCTGTTGAGTTTAATAAGTTCTTTATAGATCTTGGAAACTAGCCCTTTATCTGATATGTCATTTGCAAATATCTTCTCCCATTCTGTAGGTTGTCTTTGAGTTTTGTTGACTGTATCCTTTGCTGTGCAAAAGCTTCTTATCTTGATGAAGTCCCAATAGTTCATTTTTGCTTTTGTTTCTTTTGCCTTCGTGGATGTATCTTGCAAGAAGTTACTGTGGCCAAGTTCAAAAAGGGTGTTGCCTGTGTTCTCCTCTAGGATTTTGATGGAATCTTGTCTCACATTTAGATCTTTCATCCATTTTGAGTTTATCTTTGTGTATGGTGAAAGAGACTGGTCTAGTTTCATTCTTCTGCATGTGGATGTCCAATTTTCCCAGCACCATTTATTGAAGAGACTGTCTTTCTTCCAGTGGATCGTCTTTCCTCCTTTATCGAATATTAGTTGACCATAAAGTTGAGGGTCCACTTCTGGATTCTCTGTTCTGTTCCATTGATCTATGTGTCTGTTTTTTGTGCCAGTACCACACTGTCTTGATGACCACAGCTTTGTAGTACAACCCGAAATCTGGCATTGTGATGCCCCCAGCTATGGTTTTCTTTTTTAAAATTCCCCTGGCTATTCGGGGTCTTCTCTGATTCCACACAAATCTTAAAATAATTTGTTCTAACTCTCTGAAGAAAGTCCATGGTATTTTTTTTTGTTTTTGTTTTTTTTATTTATGATAGTCACAGAGAGAGAGAGAGAGGCAGAGACACAGGCAGAGGGAGAAGCAGGCTCCATGCACCGGGAGCCCGATGTGGGATTCGATCCCGGGTCTCCAGGATCGCGCCCTGGGCCAAAGGCAGGCGCCAAACCGCTGCGCCACCCAGGGATCCCAGTCCATGGTATTTTGATAGGGATTGCATTAAACGTGTAAATTGCCCTGGGTAATATTGACATTTTCACAATATTAATTCTTCCAATCCATGAGCATGGAATATTTTTCCGTCTCTTTGTGTCTTCCTCAATTTCTTTCAGAAGTGTTCTATAGTTCTAAAGGGTATAGATCCTTTACCTCTTTGGTTAGGTTTATTCCTAGGTATCTTATGCTTTTGGGTGAATTGTAAATGGATTGACTCCTTAATTTCTCTTTCTTCAGTCTCATTGTTAGTGTATAGAAATGCCACTGATTTCTGGGCATTGATTTTGTATCCTGCCACGCTACCAAATTGCCGTATGAGTTCTAGCAATCTTGGGGTGGAGGCTTTTGAGTTTTCTATGTAGAGTATCATGTCATCGGCGAAGAGGGAGAGTTTGACTTCTTTGCCAATTTGAATGCCTTTAATGTCTTTTTGTTGTCTGATTGCTGAGGCTAGGACTTCCAGTACTCTGTTGAATAGCAGTGGTGAGAGTGGACATCCCTGTCTTGTTCCTGATCTTAGGGGAAAGGCTCCCAGTGCTTCCCCATTGAGAATGATATTTGCTGTGGCCTTTTTGTAGATGGCTTTTAAGATGTCGAGGAATGCTCCCTCTATTCCTACACTCTGAAGAGTTTTGATCAGGAATGGATGCTGTATTTTGTCAAATGCTTTCTCTGCATCTAATGAGAGGATCATATGGTTCTTGGTTTTTCTCTTGCTGATATGATGAATCACGTTGTTTGTTTTATGACTGTTGAACCAGCCTTGCGTCCCGGGGATAAATCCTACTTGGTCATGGTGAATAATTTTCTTAAATACTGTTGGATTCTATTGGCTAGTATCTTGTTGAGAATTTTTGCATCCATGTTCATCAGGGATATTGGTCTGTAATTCTCCTTTTTGGTGGAGTCTTTGTCTGGTTTTGGAATTAAGGTGATGCTGGCCTCATAGAACGAGTTTGGAAGTACTCCATCTCTTTCTATCTTTCCAAACAGCTTTAGTAGAATAGGTATGGTTTCTTCTTTAAAAGTTTGATAGAATTCCCCTGGGAAGCCATCTGGCCCTGGACTTTTGTGTCTTGGGAGGTTTTTGATGACTGCTTCAATTTCCTCCCTGGTTATTAGCCTGTTCAGGTTTTCTATTTCTTCCTGTCCCAGTTTTGGTAGTTTGTGGCTTTCCAGGAATGCATCCATTTCTTCTAGATTGCCTAATTTATTGGCGTAGAGCTGTTCATAATATGTTTTTAAAATCGTTTGTATTTCCTTAGTGTTGGTAGTGATCTCTCCTTTCTCATTCATGATTTTATTAATTTGCGTCTTCTCTCTCTTCTTTTTAATAAGGCTGGCTAATGGTTTATCTATCTTATTAATTCTTTCAAAGAACCAACTCCTGGTTCTGTTGATCTGTTCCACAGTTCTTCTGGTCTCGATTTCGTTGAGTTCTGCTCGGATCTTTATTAACGCTCTTCTTCTGCTGGGTGTAGGATCTATTTGCTGTTTTTTCTCTAGCTCCTTTATGTGTAAGGTTCGCTTTTGTATTTGAGTTCTTTCCAGTTTTTGAATGGATGCTTGTATTGCGATGTATTTCCCCCTCAGGACTGCTTTTGCTGCATCCCAAAGATTTTGAACGGTTGTATCTTCATTCTCATTAGTTTCCATGAATCTTTTAAAATCTTCCTAATTTCCTGCTTGTACATAAAACATCTTATAGACATAACAGTCTATTTCATGCTGCCGACAACAGTTTAACTTTGATCACGTACAAAACCTCTACCTTTTCTTCCCCCTCCTTTTATTTTTTATGTCCTGATTTACCCCTTTTTATATTGCTTATTCATTGACAAATTATTATAGCCATGGCTATTTTTAACACTCTTGTCCTTTAACTTTTATGGTAGAGTTCAATTGTTTAATACTCTACTAATAACAATATTATTCTGAAGTTGACTACTTACATTTACCGGTGTGTTGTATATTTTCATATGTTTTCATGTTACTAAGCTGTAACTTTTCATTTCAGCTTTAGGAGTGCCTTTCAGCTTTTCATGTGAGATAGCTCTAGTAGTCATAAAATCCTCCAGCTTTTTTTTTTTTTTTTCCTGGGAAAGTATCTATCCTTCATTTTTGAAGGAAAGCTTTACTGTGTAGAGTACTCTTGTTTGGCAATTTTTTTCCTTTCAGTATTTGGATATATCATTCCATTCACTTCTGACTAGTAAGAGTTCTGCTGAGAAATTCACTTTATGGAAGTTCTCCTATATGTTACAGGCTTTTTCTCTTGTTGCTTTTAAGATTTTCTGTCTTTGATTTTGACAGCTTTATTATACTGTGTCTTGGAAGAGATCTCTTTAAATTGATTTTGTTTGGTGACATATGAGCTTCATGAACTTGGATATCTGAATCTCTCTCCAGACTTGGGAAGTTGTCCACTATTATATCTTTAAGTTTTTGCCCTCTTCTCGCTCTCTTCTTCTGGTGCTCCAATAACTCACAAAATGGTTCTCTTGATGGTTCTATCTGGAGCTCAGTTTGGCTTTCTTCACTCTTTTTCATTCTTTTCTCCTTGTTCTCTTTTGACTGGATAATTTTAAGTGCCTGTCTTTACACCAATTCTTTTTTCTATCTCATCAAAGCCTAATGTTACTGCTTTCTATTACCTTTCTTTTTCATTTGATTGATTGTGTTCTTAGCACTACAATTTGTTTGGCTGCTTTTTATGGCTTCTGTCTTTTGGTTAAACTTCTTTTCTTTGTGTGTTGTTTTGCTGATTTCATTGACTTGTCTTTCTGCTTGTGGCTCATTGAGTTTCCTTAAAGGGGCTATTTTGAATTCTTTGTCAGGTCAATCACAGATCTCCCTATCTTTGGATTCAATTACTGGAAGATTATTATGATTCTTCTGTGATACCATGAACCTTGATTATTCGTGTTCCTTGAAGATTTGAGTTGCTGTCCTCACATTTGAAGTAGTAGTCATCTCTACAGTCTTTACTAACTGCCTTCAGAAGATAGACATCTTCAAGCCCTGCTAGAAATTTGGATGCTATCGCAGACCTTCCATGAGTACACTTGCTCCATGTTTCTAGTTCTTTCTTGTGGTAGAATTCTTGAGCTTGATGGCTTTCTCTGGATCCTGCAATATTCCAGGCTGAGTGTTGACAGTTTCTCTTATGTTTTTTCCAAACGTGATGCTAAAAATCAAGATTGTGATCTTTCAGTGGCCTGCAGGTCAGCTTTCTCTTCATGCTTACTAGCAGTTTGCCAAAGCCCCCTCTTGCCCTGCCATTAGAAGCACTCGCAGAGAGCCAGCCACATGGTGGTGGTGATGGTGGGGATGTGGGTGAGAAACACTGAGCCATTTGGGGGATGTTGTAAGGTCAGTTGTTGCCAGTAACTTAGTGGCAGGCTGCTTGATGGAGTCTGCAATGCAGATAATAGAATCCACATCCTTTGGAATGCTCCCTGAGAGAGAGTTCCTACCTGCTGCTCTCCTGGCCTCTTTCTCCCCCCCCCCCCCCCCCGCCAGTTGATTAGCTCATGATTCAGTACTCTGGATGGGGTGAGTGAACAGTAAACCCTTTTGCCGGCAACCTGCACAGACATGCAAGCTGGGGAAGTTCACTTACACACTCACTCTCCCTCACAGAAGAAATCATGGTTAGGAATATTTCTCTCAGCTCTAAGCTGGGCTGCCATGAGAAAGTATGATGCAGGTAAAGTCAGGCTATTTCTTTTACCCACTGCAATGCTTCCAAACTTGTGTGTGTGTGTTTGTTTGTTTTTTTTTCTAGCGGTGTGCTGAAACTTCTCCTCTGGAAACCTGGACTTCCAAAAGGCCCTCTCACCTGTGAGTGACTGTTTAAGACAGTATTGTCCAAGAGCTCCCAGACCATGGTAGGGAAGTGCTGAAGTTGATTTATAGGCCACTACAGTGTCCGTAGTTAGGACCAAGATCTGTCTACTTATTACTGAATATGTAGGTGATAAAAACTTTCAAGTCCTTTGGCATATGGTGCTGGATCCCAAAACTCCCACAAAGGCACTCTGTCTGTAGATGGATGCCAAATTTTTGTTGGTAGTAGGGAGAGGGTTTACAAGAGATATTTTATGCTGCCACAATGCTCTGTTTTTTTTTTTTAAATTTTATGATAGTTTATTTTATTTTTGGGTGTAAGAGTCTAGAACAGTCATATCTACATTGAAAACAAGTTAACCTTTGCGCTAAACCTGTGGAATTCAGTGGCCAATTGGATTAGTGTCCCCAAATCCCAAATACTGTCCACATAGGTGGATTACAATGTTGCCTTGGGCTTTAGGGTTGTATTGTTCTTCAGTTCTCAGTAAGGATTTCAGCATTCAGCTTTTCGTGGCTTTCTCTTTCTTCTTCTTCAGTAGACATCAAGAAGGAAAGACTAACCACCTAGTGGTTATACCTGTTTGGTTGGTTTGTAGCAGTAGCATTTTGACATTATGCTATTTCAAAATGCACTTTTATTCTATTACCTAGACTAAAGGCAATGACTGTTGTCCCAATTGCCAGGCTGGAAACCCGGTAAATCTAGTAAATTCTATGTTGACTAGTATTTTTTTCTCTCCATCAACTATCAACAATCATTTCCTTGGTTTTGTTGATTTTATTTGCTCTATGAACTCATTCATTCAAACCATATTGAAGCACCTCTTAAATTTATTTAATCTATCCATCTTTTTTTCCAGGCTCACAGACCAAGCATCTGTGACTTCGTCATCTCTCATGAGGACTCCTGCAGTGGATATCTAACTTGTCTCCCTCCTATAGCCCTAGCCCTCTGTAATGCATTCATTCTATGCTGGGCTAAATGTTAGCATATGGGAAGGTGAGGAAATAATTGGGATGACTTCATAGTTAACATTTCAAAACAGCATTGAAATAATATGAGCAATATCAGAACATGGTCAGATTTCTGCACACTTATTTTTATAATTTTTAAAAAATATTTTAGTTATTTATTCATGAGAGATACAGAGAGAGAGAGAGGGAGAGGCAGAGACATGCAGGGGGAGAAGCAGGCTCCATGCAGGGAGCCCAATGTGGAACTCGATCCCAGGTCTCCAGGATCATGCCCTGGACTGAAGGCAGGAACTAAACCATTGAGCCCACCCAGGGATCCCCTTATAATGTTGTTTTTATTTTTTACATATGGCAGAATCACTACAATATTTTCAGTATATAGGAACTCTGAAGATTTTATTTGGGTCCTGTAGAGTCTATGGAGCTGCTGGTGTGACCACTCAAAAAAACAAATCTAGCAAATCTAGTGATATCTGTCCTTCATTTCAAGTCCTTCCACAGCTTTCTATAACCTAAGGCATAAAATTCTGAATTCTTTAGCTACACAGGGCTGAGCTTTGTTTGAACCCAGCCTCACTTCAAGTAAGCCTAATTCCTTACCACTCCACCCTATTTAGCAGTTGTGTCAAATGACCTGACCATTCCTAAACTGTGCCTTGTAATCACATCTTGATGTTTTTGATTATGTTGTTCTTTTCTAGAAAGTTCTTTTTCTCCTCCTTTGGGCTTAAGAAAATTATCCTTTCTCACTCATATTAAGTATTGCCATAATGAAGAGATAATTCAAAATGGAGCTATATATATTCCTTTTGATAGTTCAGTGAAATAGGACTCATTTCTGCTATGCATTTACCACCTTCTGTATTGGCTGGTCATGTGACTTATCTTCTTATTAGACCAGGAGGTCCTTGAGGTTAGACCACAAGTCTTAATCCTTTTATAGACTTATGCTTGGCATGGTGTTCATCACAGTACAGACACTCAACCTACATTCATTAATCAATGGCTGTGTATCTTTCTAGGTTAAAGGACAAAGTAGAATGTGCTTCCTTAATGCCTTGCTTTTTTTTTGTGTGTGTGTGTGTGTTTTTTTCCCCCTGCACTACAGGATTTGTCTCTTAAGGATTAAAAAAAAAAAAAACATTTTTATTCCCCATTTAAAGTACTAAATTTAACAAAACTTGTTTAAGAGACTTCAATTTGAACTCTGATCTATATGAATGACTCTATAATTCAGCTGCACTGTGGATGCAACTATAATATTGTCAGAAAATAGATAATCTAGGGAAGGTCAGGTATTTTTAGTTTATGTTTTTAACTTCATTTTGTCTTGATCATGGAAAAACTGAGCTGAAGTTATAGGCTCAGTTTATGGGCTTATTCGTAATGAACCACTGCTGTGATAATTACCAGTTGGGGTTAAAAGATCAAAATTAATATTTATATACATTTACAACTACAGAGTCTTTTCTATACATTTTCTTTTTTGCTTCTCAGGATAGCCCTTTAAATTCAGTGCATAGCAGGCATTGTTATTATGACCATGGCGCAGATAAGGATGCAGGTGTGGCCAGAGTCTACATGCGTATGTGGTCATATCATTACTAATTGTCATTCTTGGGTACTAACTCAGGGCTTCTAACTTCAAAATTGTTCTCTTTCCACTAAACTATATATCTTTCCTGATTCCAAGAATCTGGCTACTTGCAAACTCCTTCTCATAAGCACGGCAGTCTATTTCTCACTCATTCTTCTTTAGATTATGTTTTTCTTTCTTACCTCCTCTTCTCCTATTTTGAACTGAAGTAGTTATTTCTGCTTAGCCTCAAAAAAACTCAAAAAAACTTGAGTGACATATTCACTTTATGCAAAGTAATAAAACACTCAATTTTTAAAGATACTCTGTTTGAAAGGAAACCTTTATTAATGCCAATTTAATATGAAGAAAAAGTACAAGCTGAATAGTTGTATTCATTTGAATTCAAAATACAGAGTAAATTTTATGTTGGGATAGCTAACATCCTCAAATTCCACATTTTATTTCTCTTTGCTGGGAACATTAACAGCACTGAAATTATAAAGTCATCTTTCAAATATGTTAAAAGGCTGATATCTTACCAGAGCATGCAAAACTTATAAGTGAAGTCTGAAATTTTGCTTTATTAGAGATAAAACCAGTTTTTATGGATACTTATTATAATTAAAATAAAAACTTACTTTAAGGAATACGCAGTGGTTAAATATAATGGGATTTTAGTATTAGACATGTCTGAGTTTTCCTTCAAACTCCTTCAAATTCACTATGCCATTTGAAGTAACTTATTTTCTTGAACATTAGTTTACTCAACTGTAAGACAGATTGATTTTTGGATCAAGTAAGATAATTTATAGCACATCAATATGTGTAAGATGTGCAAAATGAATTATTGTTATCACTACATGACATTAGACTAATTTATCTCTTTGCTATTTTTAATACGTATTTTTAGGTTTTTATTCAGAAGTCATTGATATGTATCCCCAGATAACATGAAAGAAAAATCTACATACTCATCTGATCTAATTTTCTCTCAAAATTCTGTTCATTGTTTATTAAAAATACCTATGGTATGCACAACACAATAGTAGGATTAGTAGGGAGTCACAGGTGTAGGAACTACATTTTAAGCTTTCTTGACAAATTGAACTAATAGCTGAGTACTTTGGTTAATCAAGAAAATGTAGAATCCAGATAGACAAGTCAGAAAAACATCTGCTGTAATGGGGAGTTGCAGCTTGCATTTATTTTGAAAACATCAATTTTTTTAACCTTCTTTAAAAGTAGAGACACATTTGGAAAATCATACATGGTATTTGTAAATTGGATATATATAATTTGACAATATAGTCAATGTTTATAGACCACATTTATCCTCACATATTTGCATCTTGATAAATTTTATAACAGATCATTCTTATATCTGACACCAACGTTCTTAAGGTGATAAAAAGTTGTAATAGCAGAATGAGATGAATCAATCTTTGATTGTCTTTTCCCAATTGAAAGCAGTTTTTCAAAGCTCTGAGGTTATAGTTAAGTTTAAATTCGTTTTAGAAGATGCTACTTAATATATTTAAGTGGGAATTAATTATATGCTACCTCTTTTTACTCAGCAGATTATACTTTATTACTGTCAGATTTTTTTTATCTTGAGAAACCAACCTGTAGTCTTTTTTTCATTATTCCTAATTAGAACTAAACAGCACAGTGTAATACCATATTTAAACTACTATATGTATAATCTAATAGAATTAGGGCATGCCCACCAATTAATTGGTCTCCTAATGTGTAAGTACATGCAAATTTTACTAAATTAGGATATTTGAAGGAAAGCAAAGACACTTTTAACAAAAAATTAAAATACTCAGGGGTCATAATTACAATCTAGATAGAAGGAACTTTTTTTTTTAAGATTTTATTTATTTATTCATGAGCAACAGAGAGAGAGAGAGACAGAGAGAGGCAGAGACACAGGCGGAGGGAGAAGCAGGCTCCATGAAGGGAGCCCGACGTGGGACTCGATCCCAGGTCTCCAGGATCTGCAGGCGGCGCCAATCCGCCGCTCCACTGGGGCTGCCCTAGAAGGAACTTTTTAATTTAATATTTTTTGAGAGAGAATGCATACACATGGGGGGGGGGAGGTGCAAAGGGAGAGGAGAGAGAATCTCAAGCAGGCTCCACACTCAGCATGGAGCCCACATGGAGCCCAACACGGGGCTCAATATCATGACCTGAGCTGAAATCAGTAGTCAGTTGCTTAATTGACTGAGCTACCTAGGCGTCCCTCTAGATAGAAAGAACTCCTTTAAATTGTAGAAACATATGCCTAGATGTTTACACAAAGAATGTTTGTGGGTTTGGGGGATCAGATTAATTTTCTATTTTGTGTTTTCAGGAGTACATTCTGGATTTCCCACCTTTTTTTTTTTTTTTAAATTTTTTTGGACTTCCTTTCCTTCCAGTTTGGCTGCATATTAAGACCTTGTGACTTTCCATTTTCTTTCTGGTAGCCACCAGAGAAAGCATACAAGCCTTTCATATATGAATTAATTGCTGTGGACAAAAGTCGGGAGAGGGAAAAACAAAACAAAACACCTGTAATTTTAGCTATCTCCTGGGGTCTCAGTGTCCTTGAAAACTCCATTACTTCTGTTTCAGTCTGCCACCTCCACTGCACTAACATTTCTGCTGACTCTTTACCTGATTTCCACAACACTCAAGAAACAAACAATATGACAAAAAAGAAAACTAAATCCTCAAACTTTTATACATGTTTTTTTATCTGGAAATGGAGGGGGTGATTTATTTGCAATAGTGCCAGTAAATAGAAATAGAATATCAAGTGTCCCCGATATTAAACTTTTCCCCTGTTATTTAACTGTATATCTTCTTCCACCTTTACTTCTATACTCTATCCTCCTTCTACTCCCCCCGCCACCCCACTCCTGTCATTTCTTTTTTTAAAAAAGATTTTATTTATTTATTCATGAGAGATACAGAGAGAGAGAGAGGCAGAGACACAGGCAGAGGGAGAAGTAGGCTCCATGCAGGGAGCCGGACATGGGACTTGATCCCGGGTCTCCAGGACCACACCCTGGGCTGAAAGCAGTGCTTAACCACCGAGCCACCAGGGCTGCCACCACTCCTGTCATTTCAAAAGTGGTACTCTTTATTCACCTCTTTTTTGTCCTCAGTCTCACTCCCAAGAAGTTATATTCTTAAACAAAGACTTCTTTCCTGTAAAGGGAATTCTTATACTAGATGCTTTAATTTGTTTTTATTATGCCACATAATAGAATGGCTAAGTTATCAAAGTTAAAATAAATTAATAAGCATTCAATATGGTGTGCCTCTCAGAACCTTCTGGAGAACTGAAGTATGTATTTCCCCAGTTGCAGAAACTAATGCTGCCAGAGAGCCCTACTGATAGCCCTCTTCCAAGGTTGACTCCACTGCAAAGGGTCTAATTGCTCAAGGTCAAAAACCCTCCTAGGGTGATATACATCCAATGACTGGTCTATGTAGGTAGGTATGGTCCCCTCATCTCTACCCAGAACTACCAGAACTACCCAGAAGGGCACTGTAACTTTATAGCAGCCTGAGATATCTTCATTGAGACGGTAAGGCAGCCCAGCTTCTTCTGTCTAATCCAGCTTCTTTCTCTTCCCATCCCTACACATTGATCCCAAATCTCTCCCTGATAAACTTTCTGCATGCCAATCATCTCAGAATCTGCTTCCTTTGGAACCCATCCTGGGTCATGTTCTTAATTAGTATTTCTCCATATGGTGACCAAGTGTCTCAGTCACAATGCCAACAATGCTTTTAGGCAAAGCAGGACAGGTTCTTCTCTTGGGCGAGCCTGTGCAACAGGTTCATTTGCTCAGGCTGGGTCTGGGCATATTAGGTTGGGAAATAGGTATCAGTACTTTTTGAAGATCCTCAGGTGCACTAATGTAGGGGTCCATTTAAGAATCTCCCTGCCCTTCTTCAAGTCCCTTTACCTCCTTGGCTGCATTTCCTTCTTCAGAGAACTCTTGCTACCTCTTTGGTGTTTTTGTATTTGACCTGTGTGAATAGTTTTAACTAATGCTCATATGAAGAGCCATGCTTTTAGCACCCTGAGACTAATGGGTGACTCCAGTCTTCTTAGCTGAGATTATAGCTCCTTTATTCTTCAAGAATGCCATGATTTATCCACATATTCTATCTTTTCTAGAGGACAAGTGTGATCATGTTACCATTATGGTTTGAGAATAGAAGAATCAACCTAACATGAAGAAATAGTAAAAAACAAAACAAACAAAAAAACAAACAACAAAAAAAACCAGTATCTATCAAACACAAGGAATTGTTTTATTATACCATTTAATCATTTTATCTGACCATTAACAGGTAACAGGTCATGGATGAAGGTGGCCAAAAGGTACAAACTTCCAGTTATAAATAAATTCTGGGGATATAATCAATAACATGGTGACTAGAATTAATAGTACTGTGTTATATATTTGAAAGTTGCAAAGAGGGTAGATCTTAAAAGCTCTCATCAAAAGAAAAAAATTGTGATTATGTGTAGTGATAGATATTAAGTAAACGTAATCACTTCACAATATGTATCTGTGTCAAATTACTACATTGTATACCTAAAACTCATGTGATTTTATATGTCAATTATATCCCAATTAAAAAAGAAGTCATACTTACAATAAATCATTTGGTAAAAATAAAAACAACAAGCAAACAAATCCTGGACCAAATGGACAAACTAATAGTTCTATATCTGTCCATCTTTCTGGATTGTGACATCAGTACATTCTGGGAGAGCCAAGTACCAGCTTTCAGTACATAAAAGAGATATATATTTGAGGCTTCCATCTAAGTAGCATCTTTTTGATGATACATCCACTTTTCCAAGTTTTTAATTTAATATTTTAAGCCTAACATTTATACAGTCCCTTATAGTTTGTAATGTATCTTCACATTGATTATCTCACTTGTCATTCTTCACCTGTGCTGAGTGATTTAATAAACTGAGTGATATCAGCATTAGGGTCTTTTAAAGAATGTAGTCATGATTAACAAAAAGCAGTTTGATGTATTTGCTTCTATGCCCTGTAATCCAGTTATTAAAGTTTAGTGTTTCATTATGACCTAATTTTTAAAAGATTCCTATAAATACAGTCAAAGGCTTTAAGAGGAATAGTACTATTAAGAAGGGGAATATTAGAAAGTAGATTTAGAATTAGGTGAGCCAAGCTAAAATGGATGATTCTGCTCACATAGCTGAGTTATTAAGTCTGCATTTTTCATGCCCAAGTCCACAAGGAAAATCTCCAAAGTAATAAAGTTTGATCTCGCTAAGATCTGTCACTTCCAGGCAATTGAATCAAGTTTTAGAATTCCTGTAGTTCCAAGTTTCCTGGATATACTTGGGTGTTCTTCTAGAGCTGATGATTAAGGAAACAACATTGACAGGTGTTAAAGCATTCTGATCATTGAGGATCTGGAATCATGCACTGTTACTTCAACAAGCTTCACCATTAGGGCCAAATACACTACATAAAACACATTTAATACTGCTTTCAATAACGGCCAAAGAGTTTAAAACACAAAATGCAAAACTAACAGAACTTTTCTTCAACTTTAGGAAGGAAAATGAAGTCTCCTATAAAGTAAGTGTATATACATTGAATGCATGGAAAGAATATGTGTTACAGAATTGTAAAGTTCTTATAAAAATTCTGATTGAAACTTGACAGTTTTGAAAAAGTAAGAAATGACACTAACTTAAAGTGGAAAAGCTTCTTGAGAATGAGAACATTTTCTTCTTTTGTAAATTATAAAAGGACGTATGAGTATGGAGATAAATGTGACTGCGTCTTAATAACAACAGATAAAAGTAGCTAACTTTTCCAGAATGTTTACTAGATCCCAGGTCACAGGCATTGCCCTGCGCTGTACCCTAATTTACAGTCAAGGACACTGAGAGATCAAACAAATTGTCAGACACTATGCAGCCTTTTAGGGGCAGAAGGGGAATCTGGACCCAGAGAGAATCAATCTGTGCCTTCCGGTAAACTTCAGTTGCTCCTCAAGGCACTTGGGGTTGCCGCCGTGTTATGGAAGGCCAGGAGTTAGTATATTGGAAAAACAAACCAGCTATGTTGGATAAAGAAACAGAATAAAAGATTCATCTTTCTTTGTGGAGAAGAAAATGAGTCTTTGCTAGCAGATTAAATGTTCCCCTAGAGCCTGGAAATGTTATTTTGATTCCCCAAAATTGTTCAGCTAACTAGAAAATGAAATGTTTGGGCCAGAGATGGCAGGTGGGTCTTGTTGCACGTATGAATGAGAGAGTTTGTGGGTAGTGGCAGAGAGCAGAGAGATGCTTGGGGTAGCTTTCTGGATCCTGGGTCAGCAGAGCACAGTGCTGGCTGCCTGGGACTTAGGAGTGACTGATGAGTAAGAATGCTAAGAATGTGCCAGTCATGGTGTCAGCAGTGAGAAAAAAGGACTAAGTCTAAGAAATTATTAAAGGAAAAAAAAAAGATAATTCCTTTTCATCCTAGCATCTTTGATTCTCTTCCATCCCACATGTGTCCTTGCTAATTTGCTTAGTGTTTCACAGGCTACGTAAAATATATGGTTGATCTTGAAAATGTAGGTTGAACTAATTTGAAAGTTTAACTTAAATATGTAAATTAACATATTCGACTGTCTTGACATCTAAGAATTGGCGACGATATATGGTTCACTTGAATGTAAAAATGATACTGTTTGACAGAACAGCTTTCTCCTTTCTTCAGCTGGCCCTGTAATTATTCACTCCATGTCTGCCGCGGCCAGGTGGTAGACAGAAGTATGAGTTCAGGAGCCAGAGAGTTGGGCTTAAGTCTCAGCTCTGTCACTGCCCAACTGAGTGTCAATGGACAAGCCACATGACTTCACCTATGGCCTCTCCATCTGAAGGAACTGGGTAAAATGAAAGCAATCTCACCCTTAATACATATTTCAGACTCAAAGACACCAATGCTAAGTTTTATTGTTGTTACTGAAACGTATCACTGTGAAATTTCCACACAATTATAAAGGCACTGAACCACCTGGGTGAGAGTCACTCATTGTACGATGCTCCTTGATCTTAGAATTGTTCAGTTGTGGAGGGAAGCGATAAGTCCATTAGAAGGGATGAAATAAGGTAATTATTGGAAAGATTAAATGAATAGGCCAAGTGAATAGAACAGAATCTTCGCATATAAAAAGAACTCAGTATTATTGAAATCTATCCACATTGTTGAATGTGTGTGCATGTATGGGTTTATTTGATCCTGGCAGTACTTTTAGTTCATATGGCCTATGAGGCCATGTTCTCTTCAAATACCAAAGAAATCAACTTCAATTTATAATGTTCATAATGGGGTCTGGAAAACAGGGCATTGATTTGGTTTGAATTACTCTGAAGTTTCCAGACATCCTAGTGCACTGACACGAGCTAAGTGCAGAAAGTGGAAAAACTCTGGGGCAAAGGGAAGAAGTTTTTTTTTTTTCAGTCTGTGGTTGATGCCTTTATTGATACTTAACAATCAAGATGGAGTTGACACAGATAGGAAAAATATCTAATGAAACAAGAAAAACATTATATAGTGTATAAAAGAATTTAAATTAGAAAATATTCTTATCCAATACAGTCATATTTCTCCTCTGACCTCAGATGTTACCACAATAAATGTCTTTACCACAAATACCCTATTAGAAAAAGGCAACAAACTCTAAAATTTTGCCATGTAAACTGACTTTCCCAAAATGCAGAAACTGAAAAAAATAAACTATTGCTGACAAATGACTATATAATGATGAATAAGATAAAAGTAAACATTCTTAAACTTGAGGTTTCTTTTTCCAAGTATGCTATTTACAGAGAAGAATCAAGAAACAAATTACTGAAGCCGACAGCCACTTAGTAATTAAGTTCACTATACATCCCCAAACATGTAGATCCTTTTAAGAATCATTCTTGACATCAGCATGTTCAAACCTTAAAAAACGAAAAAATGAATCCAATATCTTAATTATATATTGGTTTAGAGCAATGGAATACCTCAAAAATATCTGTCCACCATCATGTTTCTGATTCAGAAAAAATGTTTTTCTTTGAGACTTGCTCCACCCCACCCCAACCCCATCTAAGAGTAGACACTGAAAATAATCAGTATCACAACTCTTATGTGCACCTGTTTTCCTAAAACAATCTGTAGAGAGTAAATATATTCTCCCAACTTTAACCTGTACAGCAAATCATTTGTTGTAAGAGAAATTAAGGGAATCTAAATTACTTTGCATGTACAAATAATCCCCCCACCCAAACTCATTTTAGCTGCTGAAGCATTCAGTATCTCTTTTTCCATCCACTGAACTCTTAATCAGACTGGCTAATACACAGAAAAAAAAATAGGAGCTTGTATTATTAATCTTGCCAAAGTGCTAATGATCAATTAAAATTAAAAATACCTATTAATAAGACTGAATTTGCTGCATCAAGAAAAAGAAAGAGAAATGGTCTTGCTGTCCTCCTTTCAAATGTCTTCTTAACAAGAATCAATCAAACGATATTTCTCTAAGAAGGAGGGGTTTTGCTTGCTTGTTTGTTGTTGCACACATGGTAAAATACCACCAGGTATTTTATATTTATTTTACATCATTATCACTCTGAGTTCAGGATAATATGAATTTCTTAGCTTAGGTCTTCCAGTTTTTCCTTTAAATATGAAAATGATACTTTTATTCTCCTAATGAGGAAAGATAATATAGTGGATTTTAAATAAACAACTGTAAAGCCAAGAGGCAAATGAGAAGGGAAAGAAACCTGTCTTTTTAGTACCTTTTTCTATTCTTTATGTCATTGAGGTCTATTTACATGCTCATAGCTGGGAGATACCCCGAAAAGCAATGTGAACGATTACTAAGAATGACTTCTCACATGCCTAGTTCACTGAGGTCACTCTAAAAACATATGAATGGAGATTACTGGGTGCAATAACAGTGAATTGCAAAAACCAAATCATTGTGAAGATTGATGTTTTGGTCAGTCCTCTGGTATAGTGCCTGATTGAAAATGGCAGTGAAATAAAAAAATTAAATTAATATGCTGTTTACAAAGATATAAAAAGCAAAATTATCCAAAAGTCTTCAATAAAGAGATGGACCAAGTTTCCTCAGGCAAATGCTAAAAAGAGAAAAGAAAGACAGGCATGGCTATACAGATATTAATTAATATTCAACAAAATGGATTTTAGATCCAAAAGCACTAGAAGTTGCCAAACAAGATATTTCCCATTGATAAAAGCTACAATCCAAACTTGAGGATAGAACAGTTTTAAGCACATACCAATATGGCCTAGAAATACAAATCCAAAACACTAGTGAGAAGTTAGTAAACCTCTCTTAGGAAATGATAAATCAAAAAGAAGTAAAACACCAATTATTTGAAAAACAAAAGTTACAGAGATAGAAAAATGTATGCCTTATAAGCAAGTGAATAAATATTCTATATCAATAAATAAAAAGCTAGTTATTTTAACAGAGCAATAAACACTTTTAACTGGTCTCCTGAAGAAAAAGGAAAAAAGCAAAATGAAAAAAAGAAATATAAGTTCTACAACGGATATTTAAAATACTGTATGTAATGTTCTATCAATAAATTTTTTATTTTATTTTTTTAAAAGATTTTTATTTATTCACGAGAGACAGACAGAGAGAGAGAGAGAGAGGCAGAGACACAGGCAGAGGGAGAAGCAGGCTCCATCCAGGGAGCCCGACATGGGACTTGATCCCGGGTCTCCAGGATCACATCCTGGGCTGAAGCAATAAATTTTTAAGAAGCTACTGAAAATGGACAATTTTTCAGGAAGACGTAAATTGTGAAAACTGGCTTAAAAAAACCCATAAAGCTTGAATACACCAATTCCTATTGCAGAAAACCTATCACCACAATGGTAAAATTGTAGGAAAATTCTAACAAATTTTTATGAATAAATAATCCCAGTTTATATAAACAATTTGAACACAGAAAAAATGGCAGTCTTCCTAATTTTTTATTTGAGGGTAGCATAAGCCTCAGACTAAAACTGACCAAGAACATAAAAAAAAACCCTGAAAAATACAAGAAAATCACATATGAATTACAATTCCTAAGTAAAATGGCAACAAATCAAATCCATCAGCCAATTAAAGGACTAACATGATCACAATCAAGTGGGATTTATTTCTGAGATGCAGTGGTGGTTCAATATTTGCAAATCAATTAATACGATATATCACATCAATAAGGGGAAAAATAAAAACAATATGATCATTTCAATAGGTGCAGAAAAAGCATTTGACAAAATACAACATCCATTCATAATAAAAGCCTCAAAAAATAGGTCGAGAGGACATACGTCAACATAATAAAGACCGTATATGAAAAACCACCAGTGAACATCAGACTCAATGATGAAAAACTGCTTTTCCCCTATGATAAGGATGTCCAATCTCACCACTTTTCTTGAACATAGTACTAGAAGTCATAGCCACAGCAATCACAGGAGAAAAAGGGGGGGGGGGGAAAGATATCCAAATTGGTAAGGAAGAAATAAAACTCACTTTTTGCAGATTCTATGATAGTATATATAGAAAACCTTAAAAATTCACCAAAAAAAAACCTACTAAAATTGGTAAATGAATATAGTAAGGTCAGAGGATACAAAACCAATGTGCAAAAATCTGTTGCATTTCTATACACTAAAAATGAATAGCAAAAAGAGACATTAAGAAAACACAACTGCACCAAAAGTAATAAAATAGCTAGGAACAAACAATGAAGGAGGTGAAAGACCTGCACTCTGAAAACTATAACCATTAATGAAAGAAACTGAAGATGACACAAACAAATGGAAAGATATTCCCTATTCATGGATTAGAAGACTAATATTATTAAAATGTCCACACTACCCAAGTCAATCTACAAATTTAATGCAATCTCTATCAAAATACCAACAGAATTTTTTTTGCAGAACTAAAACAAACAGTCCTAAAATTTGTATGGAACTGCAAAAGACCCTGAAAAGCCAAAGCAGTCTTGAATAAGAAAAAAACTGAAAGTATCACACTACCAGGTGTCAAGATATACCACAAGGCTGTAGTAATCAATAGCACAAAAATATACATGTAGATCAAGGGAACAGAATAGAGAGTCCAGAAGTAAACCCACAATTATATGGTCAATTAATCTCAATGAAGGAGGCCAGAAAATGCCATGGAAAAAAGGAGTCTCTTCAAAAAATGCTGTTGAGAAAAATGGATAGCTACATCCAAAAAAAAAAAAAAAAAATGAAACTGCATCACCTTTTAACACCATACACAAAAATAAACCTAAAATGGATTAAGAACCTAAATGTGAGACCTGAAACCATGGAAGAAAGCACAGGTAGGACTTTCTCTGACATCAGCCATAGCAACATTTTCTGTGTATGTTTCTTGAGGCAAGGGAAACAAAAACAAAAACTTTGGGGACTACACTGAAATTAAAAACTTCTGCACAGAAAAGGAAATAACCAACAAAACTAAAAGACAACCTATTGAAGGATAGAAGATATTTGCAAATAACTTATCTGATAGAGTTGGTATCCAAAATATATAAAGAACTTACACAACTCAACACACACACACACAAAATAATCCAATTAAAAATGGGCAGAAGACATGAATAGAAATTTTTCCAAAGAAGACATACAGATGGTCAACAGACACATGATAAGATGCTCACACCTCACACCTGTCAGAATGGCTAAAATAAACACAAGACAAGTGTTGGCAAGGATGTAGAGAAAAAGGAATCCTTGTGCACTGTAGGTGGGAATGTAAACTGGTGCAGCCACTATAGAAAACAGTATGGAGCTTCCTCAAAAGATTAAAAATAGAAGTACCATATGATCCAGTAATTCCACTACTGGGTATTTTTCCAATTATGAAAACACTAATTCGAAAAGATACATGCACCCCTATGTTTATAGCAGCATTATTTACAATAGCCAAATTATAGAAGCAATGTAAGTGTCCATCCATAGATAACTGAACAAAGAAGATGCGGTACACACACACAGACACACACACACACACAGAGGAATATTACTCAGCCATAAAAAGAATGAAACCTTGACATTTGCAATGGCAAGGATGGACCTACACAGTATTATGCTAAGTGAAATAAGTCAAGGAAAGACCAATACCATATGTTTTCACTCATATATAGAATTAAGGAAAACAAATAAACAAAGAAGAGACAAACCAAGAAACAGACTCTTAACAATAGAGAACAAACTAGTAGTTACCAGAGGGGAGGGAGGTAGGGAGATGGGTAAATAAGTAAAGGGGATTAAGAGGACACTTATCATGATGAACACTGGGTAATGTATAGAATTGTTGAATCACTATATTGTACACCTGAAACTAATAAAACACTGTATGTTAACTATACTGGAGTTAAAATTTTTTAAAAAAATTTACAAAAGGAATATTATGACCAAGCAGGGTTTATTCTTTTTTTTTTAAAATTTTATTTATTTATTCATGAGAGACACAGAGAGAGAGAGAGGCAGAGACACAGGCAGATGGAGAAGCAGGCTCCACGCAAGGAGCCTGATGTGGGACTTGATCCCGGGTCTCCAGGATCACACCCTGGGCTGCAGGCGGCGCTAAACCGCTGCGCCACCAGGGCCACCCCAAGCAGGGTTTATTCTAAAAGAATTTCATTCAATATTAGAAAATTGATGGCATATTTCACTATTATTAATAGGTTAATATAATATCTGTAGATGAAGAAAATTTTTATAAAATTCAACACGTATATTCATAAAATCTCAAAATAATCCAGTTGTACCATGAAATATATTTTTATCTATTGTAGGCATTATATATAATGACAAAATATACAAAACCTTCCTCTAATAGTGAGAAACAACAAAATTCTTATGATCACTACTGTTAACTATACAGAAAATGAATTGAGTATTAATCTTAGAGAAAACAGACTGTCATGATTTGCAGCATGATAATCTGTCAGGAAAATCTAAGAGAATCACCAAAAAGCAATTAGAACTAATATAGAAGTAAAATAAGACAAAAAGAAGATAAATACACAAAAGTGGATAAATTTCCAATACCACAGTAAAAAAGTTATTCAAGACAATGCTGTGAAATGTAGATTCCACTCACTATAGCAATTAAAATCATAAAACAGTATAAGAAAATGTTTAAAGAAAACCTATGAAAGTATAAATGTGATCTGAAAAGTGAGAGATTCATATAATATTGGATGGGATAATACATGACTACTAACTTTTCATAACTTAATAACATTTCCAATAAAATTTGTTACGGAACTTGGTGTTTCTAAAATTTATGCACAAGGGGCAGGACCCGGATGGGTCAGTGGTTGAGTGTCTGCCTTTGGCTCAGGCTATGGTCCAGGAGTTCTGGGATAGAGTCCCTCATCAGGCTCTCCATGGGGGGGGGGGGGTGTCTGCTGTCTCTCTGCCTGTGTCTGTCTCTGCCTCTCTGTGTGTCTCTCATGAATAAATAAATTTAAAAATAAATAAAATAAAATTTAGGCACAAAAGACAATGTGGGAAAAGAATATAGAAAAATTTTAGAAGAAAAGAATGGTGATATTCTAGAATAAGAGTTTAGTATTGTGTGGGAATTATAGATCAATGGAACACAAACAATAAATGATCTAGAAACAAACATACACTTAGATGGGAATTGTGTGTATGATGAATGCGTTATTTCACATGATTGGGTTAAGGTCAGATTTTTTTAACAAGTGATGTTTAGAAAATAGATACGTATCTAGAATTTTTTTAAAATATTAGATTTCTACCTCATACAAAGGAATTTCTAGGTGAATTAAAAAGTCAAATGCAAAACAACAAAAAACCAGAAAATGTAGGATAATAACTATAATTTAGAGGCAGGAAGACCTTCTCAAAAATCTACCGTTGAAAATACTGAGAATAAATGACGTAAAACAAAAATTTCAGTAGGTAAAAACACCATAGACAAATTTACAAGACTAGCAGAAGACCAGGAAAAAAGAACACATACAACAAGTTCTTAGTAATTAATTGGAAAAGCCAAGTATTTAATAGGGAAATGAAAATAGGCAGTTTAAAGAAGCACAAATAGCTAATATACATAAGGAAAAAAACCACCATTATTTCTCATTAGTAATCAGGCAACTCATAATTAGCCTAAGCTACCTCTTGCGGCTCATCATATTGGTAGAATTTTCAAAATGCATAATGTCCACGATTGTTGAGGATGAAGATCTATAGGTTTTCGTACACAGTGTTGATGGAGTGTCAATTGGTTTAGTCTGTATTAGGACAACTTGACTGTGCTGCATTAAAATGTAAAATGTACATATTTTATCATGGAAAAAAACCATTGCACAAAGATTTTAGCACTTTGTACACATTTTTTTTTTCAGGGGGAGGGATGCAGGAATGTTGCTGAAGAGATCCAAATCACTAGGAACTACCTAGGGAAACATGTTTCTGGATGAGATTCATAAACCACTTTCACAAATACAGTTTTCAAGGTTTTATTACATCACACAGTGACAGTCATTTCAAAGTACTTGAAACTCGTACTGTTGCCTAACTCAAAGACTACCTTCCAAAGAAAAGGAATAAGGCCTTGGCTAGATTGTCTTACATTTTGTGGTTACTATTTTGAGCTGCAAAAACTCCTTTTGCCAAAGGAAGAAGTTGCTGGCTTTTAGAAAATCTCATCTACTTTTAGCTAAAAGTCAATTTGAAATAACATTAAAATACTTAAAATGTCGGCCATATTTAATTAATTTCTCTCCACATTTTTTAATCCAGCAATTCCATCTGCAAGGGTCTCATTTAGAGAAATACCCCATGCAAAGAGATATGTCAAAGAATGTTAGTTGTAGCATTGTTTTCAGTAGTAAAAAAAACTTGGAAACAACAAATTACTTAGGAAATGGCTAAGTTAACCGTATGTCCATATTAAGGAACACTGTATAGCAAGTGGTAAGACTGATATAGGTATGTATGTATACTAATATGGTAAAATTTCCAAGGCACATGGCTTAGTGAAAAAGGCAAGTTACAGGAAATATGTAACATACGATCCCACTTTCATGAAAACCAAACAAAATAGAATCTTAATGGAATGTGTGTATAAAATATTGGAAAAGACTAGAAATTACACAATAAAGAGCTGATAAAAGTTACTTCTGAAAAAAAAAAGTTACTTCTGTGTAGCAAGGTAGGGGCAGAGCTTCCACTTTTTATTGGTTTCCCTTTGGTTTGTTTTGAAAAGTGTTTTCAGAAAGGAAATAGAGGCATGTATTACTTCTAGCAGAAAGGGGAACTTTTTAAAAATACTGTTTATATTTACTGATTGTGCATGTATAGAATGCTTATTATTAATGATTAAGGTTTATATATATTAGATATGACCTATGACTGTATGTCAACAATAAGTAAATAGTTGGGAGAGTGTTTACCTAAAAGATGCAAATTTAAGTTCTGTGTTTGAATTTAAAAAAATAGTTCTTCATTCATTTGGATATATAGCAGCACAGTGGCACAGACTAAGAATACATTTTTAAACAGACTATTCCAATTAGCGAATTTAGTAAGTTTCATTACCGAAATTCCCAGAGGCAACCTGGGCATTTTTTTTTTTAACCTGGGCATTTAATGATTAGAAAAGTAACAAGAAAGTATTGCTTACAGAGTGAATCAATAGAAAAGTGAATTTCCCTAATATAAAATAACCTTTATGTTAAGCAAAAAGACACAGAGCTACTTAGAGGAGGTATATTGTATAAATGTTTTTCAAACTGTGCAGTATAAGAAAATACAGTGTCATAATAATCACAAAGCAAACAGAGAATAGTGAAACTTTGGTCTCTTAAAATTCACTTAGGAATCATAGTAGGATGCATTGATAATTTTACAAGATTTAGTAAGATCACTTCCTTTTTTTGTTCTCTGTGAGTCTCTATCTAGAGCTACTATTGTTCTGTAAACTCAACATTTGCTAAGAGTCGACCTTAAGTGTTCTGATCACACACACATACACACACACACATAAAAGTAACTATGTCAGGTGATAGATTAATTAACTTGATAGTGGAAATCATTTTACAATGTATACATATATCAAATCATCGTGGTGTGGATCTAAATATAAATTTTATTTATCAATTATACCTCAATGAAGCCAGAAAAGAAGTCAAGAAACAGAAGTACCAGAGGATAGTTCACTAAATACAGAAAATGGCTTCAGTGAATTCCCCAAGATACTAGGTGCCCAGTGCATTTTTCAGGGCCAGTCCTATAACTTTTTACCAAGGTTTTCCATGTCCTGATGCTTTAATGGGAAAAGCCCATTAGTGTCAGTGTAATCATAAGCTTGAGCAGAAAGGAATGAGAGCATAAGTGATATTAAGAAGTATACAAAGTTCACTGACATTACAAACGTCATTTGTATACCACCATCAGCATCATCTCCTCCTGATGTTTTTCTTCTGTGATGGTTAGATCTGCGGTGATTCTCTGTTGCTCACTGGACACGGCTGCCATGCTAAGGGTTTCGACGGTGAGGAGTGCAAGAACAAATACATACTTTTGTAAAACTGTTGTTCTCAACAAAACGTCAATACTTGGGATTTTCGCAACATGTAAAGTAGCTCAAGTAGAAAAGAAAAAGTTCAAACCAGTCACCAGATCCAAAATTAGCATTTTATTCAGAACGCTGGGGTCAGAGGTGTATCATTTATATTCTGGTACACAATACAGAGGCAAAGCTGCTGTCAGAAGTCTCTCCCGTTTAAAAGCTTGTTTTTTTTTTTCATTTTTTTTTTAAAAACACACACTTAGTAGTGCCTCCAGTATCAGGCCACCCCTTTCTTTTCTTTCCTTTTTTTTTTTTTTTTGGTACAAATTATGTAAAACATTTGTGCTAAGAACTTTTCTCCCTCCCCAAACAAAAAAGAAAATAAAAAATAAAAAAAATTAAAAAATTAAAAATTGAGTATTCTAACTACAGCTCAACAATTGAATCAAATGTCACTTTGTTTTGTAAATACTTTATCCATAACGAAAGATATAAACATGCAAAAAACCTGAATCCATAGTCCAAATAATACATACACATGTTCTGAAGTTTCTGCACTTCTCCATAGACTATGCCAATAAAACATTATGTACACATACCATTTTTACAGTGAAGTGGAAAAAATACAGTAAATAAAAAAAGTGTACATGGATTAAGACCAAAATGTATCTAACATTCTAGTTTATGAAAAAATTCAATTTTGCTACAAATTGGTGATATGAAAACTCCCTTTATTTGCAACCAGCTGCGTAAGTTTTAAGATTTTAGTGAAAAAAAAAAAAAACTAAAGTCTAAAACTAGAAGTAATGTACATTTTCCAATCTCATGGTCTCATCCCCCAAGGTAATAAAATCGCTCCATGAGTTTTTGTTTTTTTGTTTGTTTAATTCTGTGTTTTAATAAAAGCAAATGCAATGTAACAAAAGCGTATTGAAGCATATCATGGTTTAACTTACTGCTCCCACCACAAAATATTTTGTCTTTTACTTATCGTTTCAGAAATCAGTACCATTAAAGCCTTAAACATAAAACTAATTCCAATCTGAAAAAGGTACAAAAAGGCACATAAAATCCCAGTGCTTCTGTACTGTAAAATTCAAGTGTAACTGAGCTCAGTGTTTTTCCAAACAGTATTGGATCACTGATATTCCCTCTGAGCCCAAATTGGTTTGCAGCCTATGCCAAAGCCTCCAGCAAGCACTGTGCTAGTAGACTACAAAGTTAAAGCCTAGCTTCTGAATGCTTTTTGGGAATATCAGTTGAAATTGTTTGTACTTGTCCAAAAAACCAAGTTCACCCTGAAGTTCAGTCATCACCTCCACCATACATGTCAGCAAGTTTCTTGAACCGTGGCCCCCAGTCGTTCAGGTAGTCATAGTCCTGCTCGCCACCACTACTTGAAGAATTAAGGGAGCTCAAGGACCCAGCGGTAGAGCCACTGCCTTCGTAGTCAAAGACTAAGAGGGAGTCATATGGTGGAGCTGTGGGATCATTGTCAGCAGCTTTAAGGCCCTACAATTTGGAAAGACAAAGAAAGAATGTAGAGAGGGTTATAATTTGCAAACCACAGGCAGATCCTAGGGGTTCCATGGGATCAAACACTTGTTTATTCATTTCCACCTGCAGACCACAACATTTTCAACCTACAGAAACTAGGGTTATCACCATGTTTGAAAGTTAGACAAAAACTACCATGTCTTTCTTCTGCAGGAAAGAACCCTAAGGAGTCTAGCTCAGTGAGGCCAAGACATACAATGGGAAGGGAGTTAATTGGAGAAATGTGCTTGATAGGTGGTAGACATGAATGGCCAGCTACTTGAAGCTGAGGAGGAAAGATCTTGAAGTCTGGCAACGCATCTGCATAAAGGTGAACTTTTTTTTTTTTTTTTTTTGCTTTGGAGCTTGAAAAAAGAAAAGTAAATGTGAAGACATAATATTTTATGAAACGAAATGGCAGCAGCTTGACTTCCATCGAAAACAAGAGAGAAAAGCACACACTACCAGTTTTCAAACCATCCCAAAAAGTCTCTTACCAACCATCCTAACCATTTAATTAAACACCACATTTCCTCATGTGTGGTTGCACTACGTGTATAACCCAGAAAAGCCAGTGTAAAATAAAATCAGGCACGTCTTCAGAAAATGATTTCAATGTATAAAACATCAATAATTTTAGAAAGGATTTTATTTATCATATTTATAGAATAAGCTACCAGGCAATTTTGCTAAGACTGAAAAATCACAAATTACAATTTCTCAGAAGTCATAATTCCTTTCTGTGGTAGACCATGTTACTGTCCTCAATGATTCATTATCCTTTCCTTGTAGGTGGATCACATGCCCACACTACCACAAGTACCTCTCTGCAGCCAAAGTTTACTCCCTAAACCCACTTTCAGACTTGGCTATGGGCTGGCTTTGGCCAACACAACATAAGTGGCAATGTAGAGCAGACTCTGTAAGACCTCTGTCTGATGGGTTTCCACCAGGTCCTTCTGGCCCCCTCTCCCAGAAGAATGGCCTACCCCACCTGAGAGTTTTTCTCCTGCTTGGATCCTGAAAGACAGAAGACATGAAGACCCAGCCACTGCTGGCCCACAGTGAACACAGAATTTGGACAAGACGTAAACCTTTGTTATTATAAGCCAACAATACCTGGGAGTTGTCTGTTACTGTAGCCTTAGCCGGTAAAAGTCAAGCAATGCACCTTCATTCTTTTTGTTTGTGTTTGTTTACTCAATTCAAGACATATTGATTGAGTATGTATATTATTATGTATTCTGCTTGGTGGTGGTGGGGACACAGCTATGAAGAAGCTAGATCCAGGACCTGTCCTCATGGAGGTTATATTCAAATGTTAGCACGCTCCCTTTTGCCTTTTCCCTATAAAATCTAGCAACTGCAAATGTAAGCAACTGGTGATTCTTTAATTTAGCACAGTCTAACTTGGGTCCACACAAGAACTGGACCCAGAAAGATCGGAGGGGAAATCAAGAAAACAAAGAAAATCTCGATAAGGAGAAACAAGTATCTGAAGATAAATGCAGGTTTCCTGGCTATCCAAAAGTACAGCGATGACGAAGATGAAACCTTCCAAAAGCTGCAACAGCAGAATGCAAAGAACCAATCACCATTCAATTATATAGGACATTTTCTGAGCATTCCCAGACCTAAAAAATAATGCCTCTTAGCCTCTCCCGGTGCCTTAGGACACATGTTGCTGACAGATGCACACGATAAATGGAGATGCAGCAGAGATGCTCGCAGACAGTTCAAAGTCATGGAGCTGAGGGTAGTTCCGGGGAAGGAGCTGGGAGGGGAGGGGTGCTCTCGCTAACTGGGGTGCATGCTGCCTCTCTAACAGCTCCCCACAAAACAACGCTGTACTCTATGTTTCACTTTTCACCGTTTTTCATAAAAGCGAAACTCCTCTTTGGATTTCTTTCGGTTAGTGAAAACAGGTACTGATGTTGGCCTTCCACAGAAAGGAATTGGCAGAAAGCAAATGTTTGAAAAGCAGGGCGCAGTTGTATTAAGTTTTCAGTATGACCGTAAGTAAGACTGTTTTCTATGCAAAGAACAGAGACAACGGCCAAGGTCACTATGTTCATTCAGGTCGTCTGTTTGTATCATAATTCAAAATTTAAATAGACATACATGCAGAGCCCTACCCAGTCTTTATGGGGTCAGCACCGAACTGGAAATATGAAAAAGTTAAGACAAATTAGTTCTAAAGATTCAGTGGCAGGGCATCGAGTGTGTCTGGATTCAGTGGAGAGGAAGCAATGGCCTGTGTTTACTATGACATAGGGATGAACGAGGGAAGCTCTCTGGTCTTTAGTGATGTGTAAAAGGGCTTCAGGCCCTTCATTGCATGTTTAAGCCACCTAATTCAAGGCCTTAGAATAAGCATAACACTAATGGTAATCTAGTTCAGTACTCATGATGGAGATTCTAAAATATATCCATTTCTTCTATATTGCTTTTGGTTCCTGCCCTGGTTTTTGGATCATCCTTGTCATTTAAAAAAAAAAAAGAATCTATTTATTTATTCATGAGAGACACACAGAGAGAGGCAGAGACATAGGCAGAGGGAGAAGCAGGCTCCCTGTGGGAAATCTGACACGGGACTTGATTACAGGACCCAGGGATCATGACCTGAGCTGAAGGCAGCTGCTCAACTGCTGAGCCACCCAGGTGTCCCTTTCCTGGTCATTTTTGAATTTGTTGCTTCCCTCCCTTCCCTCTCCCTGCCTCTGGAGGTTAAGGACATGCAGTCCATTAGAGATCAGTCTGCTATACCAGAACACTGCGCACTGTCTCATGTTTTAATGATTATAAAAGAGCAAAAAAAAAGTCCCTGAACTTTTCAAGAATTCTTACGCAAGTCACCTTTCTAGGCTGAAAGTTAAGTATCCTAAGTCCCCTCCACTCAGAATAGCACCGATTTTTATCTGAGAATAAAAGACGACTCTTATGGAAGAGGTATTATATAAATTCTGGGTACTATTTTGGTAATTCTAAAAAGATCACAGTCAAGTTCTAGGAGAGTGAAAATGACAGGCACACAACCAGAGTGAATATGCGGAAGAAATCCGGTGGGCCACGTACCCATCTGCTCCTCCCTTATGGGATTCCTTTATTCTTAGGTGTGGACACCATTTCACATGAAGTGTAATGTACTGTTGTCAAATCCACAAACTGACTGCATGTGTTTCTCTTTTTCCACCTGAGTTTGACTACATCTAGAAGAGTATGTGCCCGTTTCGCCGTTCCTGGAGGGGCAGATCTTGAACTCTGGATGAATCTGAACTATTTTCTATAGTTTGAGGTGTCTGTAAAATGAAAAAGCCTGTGGCCCTGGCTGAATTCTTGCTGAGCTTGTATTTATAGACTTCTGATCCTATGCTTTATGGATAAAGATATGCTTTTATAGGAGCTATAAAAACCCACATTCTTCAGTGAGGGAACACATGAGGGATATAAGAGGAAAGAGGGCCTATTGATTCCCTTACAGTCTGTCTTCTCTTAGCTCAATGCCACTTGCGTCAGTTCAGGCCCTCTTTATATCCTGCCTGGACCACAGCAAAAGCCTCTCTAACTGGTCTCCTGGTCACCGGTACTATTCCTGCTTCTTTCCTACAAACTACTAGTGGTTCTTCTCTCAGACATTATTTGAAGTTGCTCACCCAAGTAAAACTCTGATTGCTCTCTGTCACCTTTTGCAATGTTCCCCAAATAAGGGAGGGGGTTCCACTGGGGGTGTGCAAGATGATTTTTATTGGTGCATGAGCACTTTAAGAAAATTACCTTTATTAAAAAATTAAATTAAAAATTGATTAAAGGTTTAAGTGAGGGTGCCTGGGTGGCTCAGCTGGTTCAGTGCTGCCTTCAGCTCAGGTCATGATCCCGGGGGCCTGGGATTGAGCCCCACATTGGGCTCTCTGCTCAGTGAAAAGTCTGCTTCTCTCTCTCTCTGCCTCTCCCTGCCACTTGTGCACATGTGCTCTTTCTCCCAAATAAATAAATAAATAAAATCTTAAAAAAAGTAAAAGTTTAAGTGAATAGAAGAGGTGTGTGGACATGGAAAAAAACTAGAAGGGGTTACTCAAATGCCTGACGTTTGGGTAACTACAGGAGTAAGTTAAAACTCTTTAGCAGAGCATTCAGTGAACGTGGACTGTTCATGCACCTTTTCCACCTTAGCTGTTCTCAACTCCAGTAACCACAGCTAAATTATTCACCAAAATCCCCCCAAATCTAAAAATGTCATGTTTTTGTGTACCCTATGTTATTTGCACATTCCTTTCCTGCTAAAATGTGATTTCCTTTGTTTGAAACTTCCCCATTCATAATTTTTCATTTGACTGATATCCATCCATCCATCCATCCATCCATCCATCCATCCATCCATCATTTAAAGCCCATTAAACATGTCACTTCCACTGCAAGAATTTTCCCCCCAATCATGACTGTGGGTTATTCCCATGGTCCCTTTTACTTTTATTGCCATGTTTTGGTTACACTAGATTGTGACATGCTTTTCTGCCAAGGATGTTTATATTCATTTCATATCCTGCTGTTTACCACAGTGCCTGACATCCAGCAGGCATCTTAGAAGGTATGCCTTGGTACTGCTGTCTTGGGCTTACAGGTTTTCACCTCATCACCTTATTCATATTTATATATGCTACTTTTAGAAGAAGCTAGGATTTAAGTTTAAAATATATGTGGACATAAAAGTCCAGATTCATATTACAGGAGAATTCTGTGACTTGACGCCAACATTGCTAGGTACCTTTCTGAGAACTTCATTTTACTTAAAGCAAATTTTTTGGAGGGAGAGGATTTTGTTATATTTACAATTAGGTGTTCTTTCTGAAAAGTAACTTGTACTAATAACTATATGATACTGATAATAATTACGAGATTTTATTATGTGATGGGCACTATACTTATGTGGATTATATCATTTAGTTCTTACAGAAATCTTAAGAGAGGATTTTATTATTATCCTCATTTTATACATACATACGAAAACTTGGAAATCCAAGAGGTTAAATCCAAAGACCTTGACTTTGTACAAGGTAACAGAACTATTAGGTGAGGCAGCTGGATTTGAACTCAAACAAATGCCCAACTACTCTAAGAAGCAGACAGAGATATTTTATTTTAAAGAGGATAAATAAATTTATTTGATATGAGAAAAAAAGGCAAAAGTTCTAAGCGTTAGCAGTTTTGTGCAAGTTATTTTAGAAGCACTTTCCCTAAGTTTTTAAATACCAGTCAAAAGTTGATCTTTTAACAGAAATATGTCCTTGGTTTTTATATTTCTGAGATAAAAAAATATGTAAGATTAGTGAAATTATTGGAGGTATGCTAATATCTACAGTCAGGCTGAGATTAAATGAATTTGTTTCAACATTTCACCCTCTGAAGGTCATACTTAAAAACCTCAAAATAGAATGAAATTCTGTAGTTGAAATTTAAAATGTATGATTTGTTTTACTCTATCTACCAGGGTAGAAATATGTCATATTTTTGATATTCAAGGCAACATGCATTGATTATTTAAATAAACAAACTAGAAAAATGTTCTCATGAGGTTACTTATTCCTTACATTACAAAAACACTCCAATTATAATTACACCATACTATTCTTCCTTTGGAACAGTCGGTACTGTGCTAAATCAAATAAGACCTGGGGATAAAGAAATCTGTTTGCATTTTACATGTACTTGTAAAATATGCTTGAATTCTTTCTAGGTGCCCTCAACTGTTTTAAAACTTTATTTGTATTTATTTTTATCTGTCCAGTTATAGAAAGATATTAAGGAAGTCTTCATGGGCACCTTAGATGGAAGAATCTATATGGTGTTTTTGAATGTTACCTGATTTAGGCCTTTTGACAGTTTCAATCCCCTGAATTGTTCCATACACCTGACCATCTCATCCCTAGACCCTCATTTTAGTTTCTTCTGTGACACTATTAACCTCTGTAGACTTTCTTCCTATGTCCAAAGGTAGGGAATTTCTAGCGTGAATGTTTGGTCTTCCATCTCGTCCATATTTTGCTATCTTACAATTACATTCTTCATCTGGAGAAACATTTCCAAATGTGATGCTTTGGTCCATTCATGCACTTGCCAAAGCAATGCTCCCCACACTGCCCCCCAGGACGTGCACCTCTTCCTCTGAAGCCAGAAGGGAACCCTGGGATAGGGGTTATGAAGGAAGGTGAGTCCTGGGTACGATGGGATGCCACTGGATGGTGTTTACTCTAAACTCTGTGTGCTTGACCTTTTTCAGGTTGGTAAAAATGAAGGAACTAACATCTAGAAAAAGAGGGAAGGGGAAACTATGCAGAAAGGATAGCATGGGAACAGGTGCTGACATGGAATCACAAGCTGAGCCCAGGAGGTACAAGTAGATTCCCTCTCCTTGGTCTGTAAGATGCAAATTTGGGGTGGGGTAGGGGGCAGGGGAAGGACACTGAAATGAAACTGTAAAGCCAAGGAAGGATTACATGTAATGGGCCTCCCATGTCTCGCAAAGGTAGGCTTTGGATACCAGAATGTTTACCTGGTACAAAGACTGTGCTTGCAGCAAGGCAGGGAGTACACAAAAAGAGAATCCAGATCTAATTTATTTTCTTTCTACATATTACTAGTTCAAATATGTACACACAGGAGATGTTCAATAGTTATTTGCTGAATGAATGATCCTAAACCAAGCTCCAGATCATTTCAAAATGAGCCATTTTTAGCAAATGCAGACAATCCCCAAATTATGAACTGACTGCATTCTAGAAGTTAATTTGCAAGTCAGTCGTTTGGCAGCAAGTTTTTCGTTTAAGTATTGAAACATGTTCATTATGGTCTCAAGCTACTTTTTAGGCTGTGTACTTTTTAGGCTGAGTACTGTTCTAGGAAAAGGAAATTGCAAATGGAAATTGTGACTGTAACTCTTTCTCCTGTGGCATTGGAGGTGCTGGGTAACTGAATCTTATTAATTAGATACGCTTCTCTACCTACTGAAGAAAATCCAGTCTCTGTAGAAAAGATGAGTGTGCACACACAAACACACAGCATACACTAAAACCACAACTTAGAACCAACCAATATCCTCATTTTCTTTATTTATCAGCTCCAGTAGAATAAAGGCCCCAGACTTGGGCCCTGATGAATCCTAATCAACTGCAAGGTAGGTGATGCTCATTGTTTGATGATGCCTTATACACCTGCCACAGTACTTGGATTCCTTAAGGCAACAACATCTGAGAGCTAGATCACATACTAGATGCTGAGGTTACTCAAAGATGAACAAGAAATTGTCCGCATGCTGGAGAGAAGGTCCATGCTCACATAGGAGAGAGAAACATTGACAGTCACACTTCCATGGCCAGGGCTATCATGCAGGAAGTATCTTGTTAACCTTTCCCAGGGGGATCAAAGAAGGCCTCACAGAGAAGGCGATGTTTGAGGCAAATCTGAAGGCTAAGTGGGTGTTTCACTGATGGTTAAGAAGCTTTGCAGCAGTTACATTACAGTCAAAACTGGATACTTTTGAGGAACTGCAAATAGTTCAGTGGGGCTGCATCAATGGAAGGAAATGTCATAGGGGAAGAGGGCAGGAGTCAGATTAGGACTACAATCTTATACATGACATTCAATGCTTGAACCTTGTCACTGAGAAAAGAATAATGCTGTAGGTGGAATGGAATCCCATGGAATACAGACACTTCAGGGAACAAGCAGGAACATTCAGTTAAGTATCTGTTGAATTACACTGAAGCTAAAATTCTTGCTTTAAGAAAGTCCAGCTCCTGCATCACCATTCAAATGATTCATTATATCTCGAAATCCAACCACAAGAATAACTGAACAATTTCTCATGACAACAAATGTGAAATGAGAAGTTAAATTATCAGGCACTCTTAAATATTGAGAAAAATCTAGTCATAGATATAAATTCCTGCAAATCCCCTAACCAGGTCATTATACATATAACTGGTAAAGTCAGGGCATATTTTTGTAGATAAAGGAGTTATTGGCACTCTGTTGTTTGGCCTTCCATCTGCTTTCAAATCATGACTAAAACAAATTAACCTATTACCTGTTTAACAGAAGTGAATGTGTATGTTCAGAAACCAGCATGCATCTCAGGAATAGAGAGTAATGAAGCATCGTAAAGGGAGATAAATACTTGAAGCTTGTTTCAAAAGATTTTTTTTTTTTTTACAAACCATAACTGCATCTAAAAACCTAGACTACTCTCTCTCACCATACACTAAGATAAACTCAAAATGGATTAAAGATCTAAATGTGAGACAAGATTCCATCAAAATCCTAGAGGAGAACACAGGCAACACCCTTTTTGAACTCAGCCACAGTAACTTCTTGCAAGATACATCCACGAAGGCAAAAGGAAAAAAAAGCAAAAATGAACTATTGGGACTTCATCAAGATAAGAAGCTTTTGCACAGCAAAGGATACAGTCAACAAAACTCAAAGACAACCTACAGAATGGGAGAAGATATTTGCAAATGACGTATCAGATAAAGGGCTAGTTTCCAAGATCTATAAAGAACTTATTAAACTCAACAGCAAAGAAACAAACAATCCAATCATGAAATGGGCAAATGACATGAAGAGAAATCTCACAGAGGAAGACATAGACATGGCCAACACGCACATGAGATAATGCTCTGCATCACTTGCCATCAGGGAAATACAAATCAAAACCACAATGAGATACCACCTCACACCAGTGAGAATGGGGAAAATTAACAAGGCAGGAAACAACAAATGTTGGAGAGGATGCGGAGAAAAGGGAACCCTCTTACACTGTTGGTGGGAATGTGACCTGGTGCAGCCACTCTGGAAAACTGTGTGGAGGTTCCTCAAAGAGTTAAAAATAGACCTGCCCTATGACCCAGCAATTGCACTGTTGGGGATTTACCCCAAAGATACAGATGCAATGAAATGCCGGGACACCTGCACCCCGATGTTTCTAGCAGCATTGTCCACAATAGCCAAACTGTGGAAGGAGCCTCAGTGCCCATCGAAAGATGAATGGATAAAGAAGCTGTGGTTTATGTATACAATGGAATATTACTCAGCCATTAGAAACGACAAATACCCACCATTTGCTTCAACGTGGATGGAACTGGAGGGTATTATGCTGAGTGAAGTAAGTCAATCGGAGAAGGACAAACATTATATGTTCTCATTCATTTGGGGAATATAAATAATAGTGAAACGGAATATAAGGGAAGGGAGAAGAAATGTGTGGGAAATATCAGAAAGGGAGACAGAACATAAAGACTCCTAACTCTCAGAAACGAACTAGGGGTGGTGGAAGGGGAGGAGGGTGGGGGGTGGGGGTGAATGGGTGACGGGCACTGAGGGGGGCACTTGACGGGATGAACACTGGGTGTTATTCTGTATATTGGTAAATTGAACACCAATAAAAAATAAATTTATTATAAAAAAACAAAAAAAACACCTAAAGTAGATTGATTATGTATATAGAATATATGACTCCAAGGAACCCCAGGAAATTAGAGTCTTATCAGCATATGATGGAAGGTGATGTAGAAAGAAGTATCCCACCTTGTAATGCATTGAAACTTATTCTGATCTTAGAGACACTGAGTGGTAGGACATGGCCAGAGAATGCGAGTCCTGCCATATAGTCACAGTCAACATCAGTATGTATTGCTCTCTTATGCTTAACACTACAAATTCAAAAGGAGGATTGCAGTAAAACTACAGGCATGATAAAAAGAAGCAGCACAAATCATTTTACTTCAAAATGTAAGTATTAAATGTAGCAGAACTCGTGGTCAGTAATGAAATAAAAGAATGCCATAATAATTTTGACAGTGAAAATCATATCTGTTATATTCAACAGAGAATTAGCTGCCTCTTACAGAAGCTCTTAAAACTCCTCAACTAGACAAGTATTTAAATCACTTACATAATATTTAATTTAGCTCCTCTTCCTACTAATCTCATTTGATGGAACTCTCTAGTCGGTGGGCAGGCACTGAATTCTCAACATTTGTGGGATTCAAAGTATACAGTGTGAGGAAAATGAAAATGAACTATTATTACATTCATCAGTGCTAATAAATGAAATCAGAATGCACTATAATATTGTTCGTCTATTTATTACTGTAATCTGGGGAAAAAAGCCTTTTGGAGATAGTATGACTAATACTGATAATGTATATGAATGTCATTTACAAATACAGAATATTAATTAATTGATAGGTCTGTTTTTTGGCCCATCAAACCAATTATATCTGTTCTTGCTATTGGAGCCACATTAGCTTTATTTTATTTATTTATTTATTTATTTATTTTGCCACATTAGCTTTAACATGAAAATAAGCTCAAGAAAATCAAGGGTGTTTTCACCAATGATATCACTGTATTCCAAGCAATTTGTGGTCTATGTACAGCAAACCATTAGCATAAAGTAAACATCCTTATAAAGAGAGGGAACTAGTCTTTTCACCTCATTAATGAAGTCCCCGATGTCCCCAGGGTGTGGGGCTGCAGATCGGACCGGGTACTGGGGTTCAGCGTGGATGGGTCTCTCATCCAATCGTCGGATTCCTACAGGCTTGATGGCATCAGGTTCCACGGTATCAGGCTGCTGGAGCTGGCTCAAGTCATAATCCTGCAAAAGACAAAATCAAAAACCCATGGTAGATGGGCATAAAGATGGAAATTACAACCTTTGTTTTTAAACACATACCCAGAATGCATAGAAATGAGTGAAATTTAACATAATGGAAAAGTTGCCACCATGAGTTTTTCATGTTATGATTAAATATTTCTTTCACACAGCTCTTTCTTCTGTGCTTTTCATTTCTACAGTCTGTGCTCCATCTGCTTTCCTATGTTTCTCATCAGTTTCCAATGGAAAACAGCAGTGAGATGAGGCCCCACTATAAAATGACTAAAATGCCTAGAAGATGGAGTTGTACCATAGAAAGAAAGGTACTAACTTAATGTGGAGTTGGGAACCTACTACCCTAACTTGGAGTGTCTTAGCGTATTAGGTATCTCAAGCTGAAGGAATTAAAAACAAACAGCAGAGGAGGAAAGCCACTCTAACTCCCCTCACCCTTGCCCTTCTTCCTTGAAACAGGTCATAAAACTCCCATGTGAAAGGTCCCCTCCTTGTAGTGGGAGAAGAAAACACATCGTTAACATCTGAGACAGGGACTTAGGGGCCACGAAATCTGTACCAACAAGCCTTGTTAAACTAACCTTTACATCCCTAATTACTTCTCCAGCATTTACTAGTTCTTGCCCAAACCTTTGGTCTTGACAATTCTTAGAAGTTTCTTATTTCTTTGTCTAAAAGGCATAAAAGCTTCCCACTGTGGACACTTCTTTGGGTCTTCATTCTCTTGTGAGGCTCCCATGGACATGTAAATGTTTAATAAGATGTGTATGTTTTTCCCCTGTTCATCTGTCTTTGTTAGTTTAATTTTCAGATCCAGCCAGGGACCCCAGGCAGGTCAAGGAAGACCTTTTCTTTTCCTACAATGTCTTTAATATTAAAAAAAAAAAAATGACACAGATGTGTTTTCCTTTTCCTTAAAGTAGGGCTTGAGTTCACCAAGGTTTCAAAGCCAATCTCTATTCCTCCCTCCCTTCAGGGGTCTGGAGTTGGCAAACTATGGTCTGTGAGTCTCTTGGGACCCATATCCTATTTTTCTCAAAGAACGGCTTTTACATTTGTAAAGGATTATTTAAAACAACAATAGGAACGAAGAATATGCCACACAAACTACATGTAGTCTACAAAGCCTTACAATTAGGCTTTTCACAGAGGAAGTTTGCCAGTCTCTGGCCCCATGGCACACGGCAAGGAGGAGTGGTTTCCCCTCCAATACAGCCCAATGGGAATATCCTAGAAAAATAGCTTGTCCACTTTCAGATAGGTAGAGTCAAACTTGTGAAGGATGCTCTTGGCACAGGCCGGGCCCTCAGAACTATTTTCAGCTTTAACATCAGCCAGATGCTAAAGTGAGATAGAAATAAAGAAGCTGACTATAATGTGGAAATGCATCAAAATTTTAGGTTTGGATACTTTGTAGTTTTCAAATCCCCAAATTCTGATGATACAAAATTCTCTAATTTAATGTTGATATTTACAGGGAGTGTAGATTTTCTGGGACTCTTCAGAGTCCAGGCTTCACCATTTTATCTAAAACCAGCTTAAGTGCCATTTGGAATATCTCTATAGTAGTTTCAATTTACTCAACATTTGAATACTCACCACGTACTGGCATTGGTGGAGGTGCTTTACATGTATTTGTGCCTTTAATCCTCCGATCAGCACTTATTAAGTTTTATTATCCCTTTGTACAAGTTGAGATACTGAGTCTCAAATAAACCAAGTAACTAAGTCCCTTATCCCAAATCTACTAAGACTCAGAGACAGGTTTGGATTCCAAGCAGGTTAGAGTAACTTTAAAGCTTAGCTCTTTGGCAGCCACCCAGGAAAGTGAGTCAAGTCCAAGCCACAAGGCCTGGAGTTAAAGAGTAACGGACTAGACAGATGAATGTGGAGGGCCCAGACGTGAGGGATGATTATAGTAACCCACGAGACCAAGACCAAGGGGAAAAAAGTCACTGGCATTCAGACCTTCGAGGTACCAGGTACTATACCAGCCTCTTGAGAAGTGTCTTTTCACTAATACTTTCTTTTTTATTATTTTTATTTTTTTAAAGGGTTTATTTATTTATTCATGAGAGACACACAGAGAGAAGCAGAGACATAGGCAGAGGGAGAAGCAGGCTCCATGCAGGGAGCCTGATATGGGACTTGATCCCAGTACTCCAGGATCGCACCCTGGGCTGAAGGCAGGTGCTAAACCACTGAGCCACCCAGGGATCTGCTTTCTTTCTTTCTTTTTTTTTTTTTTAATTAAAGATTTTTATTTATTTTATTTGAGAGAGATGAGAGAGAGAGAGAGAGAGCACGAGCAGGGGGAGGGACAGGGGGAGAAGCAGACTCCCCATTGAACAGCGAGCTGAACTCGGGTCAATCCCAGGACCCGTGGATCATGACCTGAGATGGCAGGCGCTTAACCGACTGAGCCACCCCGGTGCCTCTCATTGATACTTTCTAATAAACCTGTGGAGAATGTTTCATTATCATCTTTTTAGGTGAAGAACCAGACTCCTGAGAGCTCGAGTAACTCGCCCAAGGTCACCCATCTAGACTGTGATTAGGATGGAAATCGAAACCCGGTGTGTCTGACTTCAAAACGTCCATCTACAATGTAACTTTCTGCTTGTTAAGACACTCTCAAAAAAAAAAAAAAAAAAAAAAAAGACACTCTCATCCTGACCACTGTCCTGGAAACAATTCCTTTACCAAGAGATTCAGCTAACTTAACTGCTGAAGGGACTGAGGAGAAGCCCCTTCTCTCAAGAGTGTACAAGGGGACTTCGAGGTGAGGCCGGTACACAGAGCAGGACAAGCCAGCCTGGGATGTAAACGTGGTATGCTGTAAAGTATAAAATGCTCTGAGGAGAAAACCTGTGTTAGATTTGAACCTTGAACAATCCATGTGCTAGGGAGAAAGGACCTTTCTGGGATTACCAACAGCATGAGCAAAGACATGAGAATGCTGCTTTCTCTTACTAGGATCGAGTATTTCAGATTATCCAAACAAAACCTGAGTGAAAACATCTCAATCGTGCACAATTGTGCTCCATTTTAAATTTTATAGAATTTATGAGCAATTTATAGACTATCTTGAAGACATACGATATAACAGATGTGAAGGCCTTTGAGATGCTAAAATGTCATACAAAATAAAAACAGGGACTTATTTAGAGAATTCCGAATGCTTACACACCAGAAGCATATTTTTCCAGGTCATGTTTAACTGCATAACTACCAAGCATAATAAAGTGGGATAAACCGTGAATAACTGTGCCTTCTGACACTTACTGAAGCTTTATATAGAAGAAAGGGAAAAACAGATTGTAAGTATACTGATAATAGTCAATAAATATTTTTATGCTGAAAGTGTAGAATGTTTTGTTAGAAGTCGGACTTACATGAAATTAAGTAATGGAATCTAATGTTTAAGGACTGTCTTTTCCCTGGTGACAAACTCCTTGATACTCAGTGTATTACATGATAATTCTGTATAAGAATACAGAGAAATTTCCTTGGCTTAACTGTTGACAAAAGGGGCATGCGGACTTTGCTTGTGCTATTCCTTACCTGGAAAGAACCTGTGCTCCCTGATTTCTTATACGCTCCCTCTATACCCAAAAGTTACAAAGGTGAATGCATTTTGACTGGCTAGCAGTGTCATAAAAATTTTCTAATAAATTGCCAACACTTAGATATAGGGATAGTTCACCTGAAAATGGGAAGATGTGGCAAAATAGAGCTTAAATTCTAATATAAGTTGTCGTAGCCAATTGCAGCTGTCTCCTCCAGGCAAGGACAGCATCTCCACCTCGCCTGCTTCACTTAGAGGGATATATAGAGCAGCATATTAATTTATAGTTTTTTTATCTTTCTTTTGATAGCCTTTTCCTACACCTTAAGAACTAGAGAGTGGGAGAAGCCTTCAAAGGTCTGTAGTCCTGTTCCATCCTTTCCACCAGCAAAATGGCAAGCCCGTAGAAAGTGCTCATTAAAAAATGTGTCGAAAAAAGCCTGAGCAATGATATTCATGCCAGATGTTCAAAAGAGCAACCAATTTAAGAAATGTGCCTTGGATCACATTATATCCATAGCAGTAATTCACAATGGGGAGGGACGGAAAGACCCCCGTCTCATCACTGAGATTCATTGCTCTGGTGAGTCCCCCATAATGATGGAAATATGTCATATTCCTCAGTTGTGCAGATAGCAAAAAAAGAGGCAGAAAACCACTGATTTATGGAAAGTTAGGAACTGGGTTAAATGTGGCTTAACATTTCTCTGTGATGGTTTCTTCTATTACAAACATGGGATATAAAAAAACCTGACAATGCTAGGAAGTAGGCAGAAGTGTCTTCAGGTCACAGGGGCTGGTTTTCTGTCCATATCCATCTGTGTTGTGTGGCAGAAGTCCTGATCTGAGGGTCCAATTTTAAGCCTTTTGATAAGGGGTCACTCTATGCAAACCTCCTAAATTATACATCTTTACAATCCCATAATACTTTACTTAAACACACAAATTACAACATGTAGGATGAGAATTATAAAGACAATTACAGAGACTGAAAACACTTTCAAGGTCATTCGGTTCATGGTCTCCTGAAGATTACAAAGAAACAAGCCAAGAAGAAACCTTTATTTGGTTCCTAAAACTCTCTAGAGAAAAAGTAGATCTGAAAATCTCTTATGATTGTCAACCTTTATTTGCAATGCTAACTTCCTAAAGAGGTCTAATTTTCAAAGGAAGGCCAAGGAAAATCTTGTTTTAAAATATTTAGAACATATGTTATTTGGCAACAACGATTAGAAGGAGGCATGGAATTATGGTTTTAAGAATATTCACATTGCAGGCAACTAAAACCTCTTTCTGGTCCATCTATGAGTTAAAATGTCTTAAGGGTGATACAATTATGGGAGAGTCAGTAAAAAGTTAGTTAGCAGCTAACACTCTGGTTTTGGCTTTTCTTGTTAAATTCCACTGACTTGCAGTAATTTATAATTGGTTCAGTAAAGATACCACGAATCTAACCTAAGGCATTTGGTTATGTTTAAATACATTAAAATGCTGCATCAGTATAGATAGAAATTCTGGGACCTAGGTAAAAATTTCAGAAAGCTAAAAAAAGAAAAAAAATTCAGAAAGCTACCTTGCTGATAGCATCTATAGAATAGTGTAATTGAATCTGTTTTAGAGAGTGACGAAAATACTCGTTTACTATCTCACAAGTATTTAAAGGAGAGCCTACAGGGTGCCAGATGCCATTTCCAGCTCTGAGTGAAAGAAGGAAACCAACTCTCACCTGGCAGGAATGACACTGGGTGCTTTCTCAAGTGGTACCTCACATACTCCCACCACAAATCCTTCCAAAGTAGGTGTTATTCTATCCCCTTGGTTACTGCAGGTCAGAGAGGTTAATGATTCGTCCAAGGTTGCAGACTCAGGTAAGCAGCGTGGAAGGATAAAACAGAGACCACCAGGGCAAGCGAATTAAACATAAAAGCTGCATCTTGTTGCCATGGGCCAATGAAGAAATGCACAGGGCAGTTCACCGAGGTGGGAAGCGGGAAGGGTTCCTGGTCCAGGAGAGGAGTTCCGGGTGGTTATGCTAAGCTAACGAGGCACTGGGGTCTGGTACTCCGGTCTGTGCATGGTTGGTTAAAACGTGCCTCACAGATTTTTGGGCAGAATTAGGATTCTTCATTTCCGTCCAACCAACAACAGGCAGGCCCCTGCAGGAAGGGAGGCACCGAAAGGTCACGGTCCTTTATCAGCCTCCACTGGGGGGAGGAGTGAAGAACACAGCAGCCAGCTTCCCTATCTCCTGGGCAAGGGCTGGTACAAGTGGAAAACTTTCCCTTTATAGCAGCAGAGGCAAGGAACTTTAAAATTCCCATATAGATAAGGGAAACATTTTTAATGTTTCGGGACTGAGTAACTGAGAGAAGTAAAAATACTAACATGAAAGTCAATGGACAAAATTCTGAAGGGAAAAAAAAAAGTTATCTGGAAAAAAGCTGACGGTGGCACAGGCAAGAAACTCTTCAGACAGACACAAAAAGGAATGGAAGGTGGAGGAGGAGAACATTATTATCTCACCCTCTATAGCTCCTGGCATTAAAATAATTGAATAAAATAGTGATAAGGTGTCAACACATTACCATACAACTGCTGACACGTAAGTCAAATACCCTTGTGAGCTTTATGTAAATGACGATAGGAGCTGATTTTCCTCCCCCAGCGAAATATAGTTGTGATGGTAACTTCCCGGGCGAAATGATGTGGAGACCAAGTAGATTCCAAGGATTATGAAAGCCCCCCTAAACAAAAGATTTGCTAAAAGCTCTTCTGGTTTGAATCACAAACCTAACAAAGATAAAATAACTCAGGGACAGCTGAAGGACCTCTATTCTCTGCTGTCCTATACACGGTAATCTCACTAGAAGGCCAGTCTGCCTGGTCCCAGGAGGGATGGAGCCAGGCCCCCCCCCCCCCGAGGAGGGAACACATCCATTGTTCCTGCCTCCATGGTTTACTGTTAACGCTGCCCTGTCACAGCTTCTTCCAAAATTCTCTCCGAATTCTGTCTTCAGAATTTTGAATGAGCTGAAGTTTCACTCGCTGGTGCAAAATGGTGGTCCCGCCACAGAAACTGGCGTTGTTGGAATTTTATCACAACTTCCTTCCTATTGTAAAAATATGGCATATGCTCTTGGAAAAATGTTGTGAAGACGGTTCCATTAGATTTGATTGAATAAATACTTTCTGGAGAGTCTCTTGGGTCGCAGATGGAGTTGCCCATAGAGCTCTTAGTCTACCATCTTTTAAAAGAATGCATTCAGAAATGATGAGACTTGATGTCATGCAAATATAAACAATATGTAACAAAAATATGGAAGAGGAAGATGTAAGCTGCTGGGGGAAGTAAGGATGTGGCTGTGCAGGCCTGCAGGATGGAGCAGAGCAACAGGGCTTCAGAAAGATGATGTTCCTCCTGAAAGCTGACATTTAATTTTTATACTGATGTTTGTCATTTCCCATCTTGTCCATGTAATTCAGTTATAGCACGATAGAGATGAACATACTTCTTAGCCCGTTTAAGTACGTCTGGCTGGGAGACACAAGTATACTTTCTAAATGCACCTTCAGGCCATGTTCCCACCCCAAGCTCCAACTTCTTCTACCTAAAAATATGAATGTCACCATCCAGACAAGATCAAAGTCATTCTGTTGGCCTGACCTAGTATTCTGTCTTAGAGGAGACCTAAAAATAGGGAATAAAGAAATGACAAGATTTGGTTCAGAATATGGTGACAGAGCATCAAAAATCCTTCTCCACTTTCAGACACATGGTTTTGAAATTTCCTAAGGAGAACTAATCACTGTTTAAGATAAATGTACATATAAAGGGAGCATACTATGGTGACTGCAAAAGACAGAGTCTGAAATCAGAATGCCTTGATTCAAATCCTGACTTCACCCTATCCAACTGCGTGGGACCTTGGGCAGGTTCCATAAAGTTCCTGGGCTAATCTAAAGAGCATTCAAGCTCTGGACCAAATGCTAATGAAGGCTCCATATTCTCTAAACTCTAAGGGGGTTAGCGAATGTTTTTTTGGTAAGGGCCAGATAGTAAACATTTTAGTATCTTTGGGCCATATAATCTCTGTTATAAGGTCTCAACTCCGCTGCTGCTACTGCAGTGTAAAAATAGCCACAGGTAACACATAAACAATGGACAAGGTGCACGGTTATATCCTTTTTTCTTAAAAGATTTTATTTATTTATTCATGAGAGACACACACAGAGAGAGAGAGAGAGAGAGAGAGAGAGAGAGAGGCAGAGACACAGGCAGAAGGAGAAGCAGGCTCCATGCAGGGAGCCCAACATGGGACTCGATCCCCGGACTGGGATCACACCCTGAGCCAAAGGCAGATGCTTAACCACTGAGCCACCCGGGCATCCCACATGGTTGTATTCTAATACAACTTTATTTATAAAAAAAAAAAAAAAAAAAAAAAAGGCAGTTGGTGGATTTGGCCAGCTGGCAGAACTTTGGCAAATACCACTTAGCATCTTTGCTTTTGTTTTTCCCCTGGCAAAGTGTTAACACACAGTTGGTGGTCAAAATCTTTATCACTGTCATTACTGGGATATTGATAACTTTCTATTCCTCTAAAACTAAATACAGTAAACTTATGATTACTCAAGAATGAATATTAAAATGAATTACATAAAATATTTTGTTCATTCACACAAAGTGACAGGAATAGCAAATAAAAGGTTGTGTGCAAATCATGCGCATGATAAAAATATTTTGTGTCCAATGGGGAATGAATGGGCCCTGGCCAGTTGAGAATATGGTTCTGGTAGCCTATCGACATGTGTCACCTGGTGGTATTTTGAGAACAGCTTGCACAAAGGCAATGACAATGTATTAATCCGATTCCTAGTGAAACTTTCCTCTTGTGAAATCAGTAGCAAAATATACTAGTATTTGCAGGTGGGTGTAAGTGGCCGAATAACTTGAGAACATAGCAGAGTGTGCCTCAGCCAACAATAAAAATGTTGAAAGTGGTCTCCACAGCTGTGTCCAGATTCAGCCATCTGTCAGTTTGCTTAGCAGGAAGATTTTATAAAACAATCATTTAAAAGAATCAAACACACCATGGTTAAATTATAAAATTTCACTCTCTGCTTGAGTCAGAGGGCCTGGGTTGGTTGCCCACACAAGGGCTGGCTTCTGAGATGGGCCGGAAGTGCATGGAGACAGACCCTCTGGCTCAAGCAAAGATTCCTTGACTGGGGGATGTGACTCTTTTGGTCTCAAGGGACTTTCTTATATCTGTACCCTCCCCCTCTGTCTAGGCATCTAGACTGGATTTAAAATTTTAGCTTCTGTCACCCAGATTGTATACCTGAATTTATTATTTTTTTTTCTGTAATAACCTGGCTATTCAGATTGCTTCTCCAGATTCTAACTTTGTTAATACTAAAATGTGCTCAGTTTTGCAAGCCATGCCTAACCTGTTAACTAAGTCTTACTCTTTGCCTTTTCTAAAGCCTGATTACCTGAGGTCTTCTAATAAACCATGGCTAAGTGCCCAGCCTCACTGGTCCTATCAGTCACACCTGCGTGCTACAAGTCAGCAACACCATATGCAAAATTGGTCATATGACCACCAGCAAGTGCATTAGGAGTTTAGCCTCTCAAGTCACATAGACCTGGGTTCGAACACTGGAGTAACAGCAGTGTCTATGGCACAGGGTTGTTGGGAAGATTATAGGAGAAATGTAAGCTGAGGGCAGAGCACAGAGCCTGACACAGATCAAGTATGTAATGAGTGCTAGCATTTATGAATGTTATCGTCATTTCCTGAAGACATCAGGGATTTCAAAGAATGAAATTCAAGTTGTCATGGGTGTCAATCAACCCTGCAGACAGACTTATAAAAATTAAGAGGTTTGGGAAGAGGGCCCAATGCATGAACTTTCTATGAGCACTTCTCAGGCGTGTGACGTCCTAAGTACAGAAATAAAAAACGAATAGGATCCCTGCCCTCCCAGAATTTAAGGTTGGAAGCAGGACTGGACACAAAAGCTCAAAACAAAGTAGACATGGAATGCTGTGGATCATAAAGCAGAGATACTTGATCCAGATGGGATTCCAAGGGAGGATGTCTTGAGATGAGTCTTAGTGGCTAAACAGAGTTATTAGGCAGGCTAAGACCATGGACTAACGCCGGGGAAGTATGAGGTTCCCTGCATTGGTACAGAGGTATAGGTGGCTCAAACCTATTGCAGTTTAACATGTAGTGTGGTGAGGCAATGTGAGGAGAAACTAAGTCATCAACCCTCAGAGTTCCCATTCCCCAAACCAAGTCCCAACTCATAGGACTGTGGGTAGGTTCTTACCTCATCTCAGGCACCTAAATTCCACTGAACGTGCCTTCTGTGTCATGGAAGGTCTGGGGACCTCAGCTACAGAAATATTGACACTAACTCCCACAAATTACATAAGAATTAAATTTCTTAAAAAAAAAAAGGCAATGGTCACTCATACAGCAACTACATCTGGATCTTTAGGGTTTTGAAATCCTGGGCCACTACAAAGAGCTCCTATCATGACTCCCTTTATCCTGAAATTGCATGTGATCATTTACATGTGCACGTTCCTATCCTGATCAAGAAGATGTCAGTGTCCTAGGGAGCACCGGGAGCATTCTGAAGGTAAGGGAAAGCTGCCCTCCCTAGTTTTTGTGAGCCTTACATACAGTGTCTCCATTTTCATGAGCTACTGCATTTTCTGTGTCTTTTGTGACCAGGGACCCACTTCCTTCCAGCATATCTGCATGGGTCACAAAACAATGCACATGAGTTAGCACTCTATTCTGGGTGGGTCACTATGAGAAAACTCTTCTCAAAGAAAGTCAGAAAAGATTCTCTAAACTTAACACTTAACAGGGTGGGGCAGAGACTTCCAGCCAGTCACCGAACTCATTCCTCCTTCTTACTGGGTACCTTAGCCAAAGGCATTTCCTAGGGGACAGAGAATGGAAGCGATGCGTGCCATGCCTAGCCCATAAAAATCTCCCACAAATCATCCTCCCTGCCTTCTGGTTATTCAGGGATTGCAAGTATGCATGGCTGGGATGACCCTGGAAGCCACATCTGCAGAGCTGGGGAGCCGCTGGTACTCTGGGTCCCTTATGACTGCATGGAGTAGAGTAGCGTGGATCTTTCCTCCCCACCTCCAATCCCCATGACCTGAAACCCAATTACCACGAAGTAAGTGAGAAGTGCATTTCAACCAGGCTACCAGGCTTAGGTCACTGAAATTTTAGTTTGTTATAGCAGCTATCCTATTTTAACCAATTCATCTGGCTAAGTATATCTGTGGCAATCTGCTTTCTTTCCCTTTAAAATAACCAAACAAACAAATAAACAAACAAACACAGTACTACAGAAAATTGTTCCATGGTTTCTAGCACTATGGGACCTTCCCCTAATAGAAATCTGTTTTTTGTTAATCCCAAGACTAATAACCATATAATTTAATCAGAGTCAGCAAAAAATAGATTTTTATAAAGGATTGGCTTATAATATAAGTCAAGAAAGCTGGCCTGGGACAAAAAGAAGAAAATAAAAACAATCACCAGAACATGTCTGCCTTGCGTAAAGCAAGAAGCCTCTATTTAGTTTCCAATACTTATTCTCAAGACAGAATGCTGGCCATGTTTCTAGATCTTTCAACTTTTTGGAAAGGCTTGGGAGATCCAAAATTTATGTGAAATTTTTCAGTTTTTACACTTTGCAAGCTCAATAAAAAAAATCCAGACGCACCCCTTCCCCACCCACCTGATGAAATATGACTTTTAAAGTGACAGAGAATCTACCTTTCAGACACGTACCCCAAATCATTAAGGGTTGACATCAGATACTTTCTCTGAGACCTCAGAATCATCTCTGAGGAGAAAGAAAAACTCCAGCTCGAGAGCAAGACTCTAAAAACTTAAGAAACCAAATGTGGGAATTCAGATTAGAGTACTCACAATCCTGGAGTGTGAAACCTCCTGACCCCAAGAGGTGCTGGGCCTTGTCTGAAGAAACTGAGAGATAAGAATCTAGCCGACTGTGATGTTCCACTCAGCAGCAGCTGTGTGGGAAGTCAAACCTAGTACCCAGGCAATAGTAAGGGCCAAGAATCCAAGAGTGAGCAAGAGTACACCAATGAGGAACTTTTAATTAGTCACTCACACTTTCTGTCACGACCAGCCCTGATTTAAGCTCAATGAGTTTGTGGAGAGGGCAAGCCCTGCTTCCTTAATGCTGTCCTTGAACCAGCAGCCATGGTTCAGGAGATCTCAGTGTTGACTCACTGTAATCTGTAATCTGTGAAACCTCCTAACATGGACAACAGATCCTCTCTTACAGATCCAGAGTCCTTATAGGAGTTCCCAGGCCCCAAACTCAGAATTGGACATTTCCCAAGTCAAATTTCAAGAGCAGAGGAAGCTGCTGGATGTCCCAGAGTCTACTTCAAGGAAAGGATGGCCTTCTTCTGATAAATTCAAAATGACATTTGGAAAACTTTTTTTTTTTTAATTAAAAAAAATTATTCATGAGAGACACAGAGAGAGAGGCAGAGACATAGGCAGAGGGAGAAGCAGGCTTCCCATGGGGACCCTGATGTGGGACTTGATCTCAGGACCCTGGGATCACGACCTAAGCCAAAGGCCTGATGCTCAACCACTGAGCCACCCAGGTGCCCTGAAAGGTGTTGTTTTAATCACCTGGTTGAACCTGAGTTTTGCCAAGGATGGTACAGGATCTGGTAAACGTATCACTTTCTCTGGACAGAGACTTAATCTCCACTTCAGTACTTTTTAGCAGTGTGTGTCTACTCTACTGTACTGTGGGAGGGTCAAGTGAAATAATGTATAGAAAGCACTTAAGTACAGTGCCTAATTCATAGGGTACCCCAAACAATAGGTTCTGCTATTATTATGAAGAATGAAACCATATAATGGTGAGTGATTTAGGTAGAGGTTGTTTAAAGTGGGCACCAGTGACTGTTGTAAACATAATACACATTCCACAAATGCTTATTTAATATAAAAGCAATCGTAATTAAGCCTAAGATTTAAAAAGCAGGAAGCTAACAGTTTCTGTTTCCTATCCTGGGGCTAGAGGGATGGTTCCATGAAATGTGAGCCATCGGCTATATTGTACATTCACCCTGATTTTATTCGTGATGCTAATATGAAGGGAGCTCATTGCAAAAAACATGAAAAGCTACACAGTATCTGCAACGAGCCCCATTGACCAAAAGTGCACCGATGAACATTTACTAATGAGGGTAATTAAACATGACTTGATAACCACCAAAAGCCTTGCTGAGTGTGGCAATGAAGCAGATAAAGAAGAAACTTTGCCCTCTGAAAAGAGAACAGACATTATACTAAAAGTGTCTGTCCAACAGTCAACAGATGCTCCTATTCAGAAAGCATCTAATGCTAGCTTCAAATATGGGCCCAACTTGGGGCCCAACAACTTAACCCAGAGCACAGTATCTACATGCACTGAGAAGAGTCTACTATACACAAGACAAAAAATACAGGTGCGTTGTTGTTTTTCTTTTTGTAGGCTTCTGAGCTATTTTGCTAAAGAAATTAGCAACCTGTATCCTGGCACAGAACTAAGACAGCAAGAGATGCTAATCAATGGCCTTGAAGATAAGGACTACCCTTGGAAAGGATTGCTTTGCTTTGTTTTCTTTCTAATCAGTTAGCTCCTTAAGGAGGATACACTCTCTTGGCAGGAAAAATAGGAATGTTGGCTAAGCCAGCCTGTGGCTAGGTTTTACAGCCTTCCCAGCATAGCTGCCTTTGCCTGTCACTACAGTTCCTATCTGGCTTCACCAACTGCCTCAACTACACTCTGCGACCTGCCCATCCTTTGAAAAAGCTGCTGATTCTTTGGGATTGTCCAGCGGAGACATCAAGCAGGCCACCGCCTGATTATGACAAGCCACGCCTGCCTTGTAAGGCACAGTCTCCATCCACATCTAGAGGTAACACACATGCTCCATAAAATACTGCCTATGTGTAATAAAAATCAACTATAACTTGTCTAAAATGTAACATGGCAGCAATCCCATTTCCTAAGCCTACTCTTGTAGAGAGATAATATCTTCCCCCCAAAACTAATAAAAATGTATAAATCATATTCTGTTGCCAAAAAGGCTTAATGCATGCTACAGAGAAATAAGTCATGGGAATGAAAGAACAGATGGAATACAGTCAGTGGTATTGTCACAGTGTCATATGCTAACAGGCGGTAGCCACACTTGTGAGCATTATAACCTAATGGATAGACTTGTTGAATCACTAGGTTGTACACCTGACACCAATGTAACATTGTGTGTCAACTATACTCAGAAAAAAAAAAAAAAGAAATACACTTTCTAACAGTCACATGTGAATTATGGAAAATAGAAATAGAATGTATTTCACAAAGCTGAACTTCTCAGGAATGGACCATAATTTTAAGATTTAAAGCAGTAATATCTTGTTTAGAAAATGGGAAAGTGGAGTTTCTGGGTGGCTCAGTGAGTGAAGTGTCTGCCTTCAGCTCAGGTCACAATACTGGGGTCCTGGAATCAAGCCCCACCTGGGGCTCCCTGCTCCACGGAGAGCCTGCTTCTTCCTTTCCCTCTGCTGCTCCCCCTAACTTGTGAGTGGTCTCTCAAATAAAAAATATATATATTTAAAAAAAAAGAAAATGGAAAAGTATTTGGATTAAATCCACTTAAAAAGTAAGAGTATTAAATAAAAGGTTTAGTTTTTTTTTTTTTTAAGAAAATAAAAGTAAATGAGAAACTCCACCAAAAACTTTGATCCAAATCTTGGTGAATTCCGTTGGAGAATTTATACAAACAGACAGGAAGACATTGTAAAGTGATAGCAATGAAAACAAGTGGTACCAGCCCAAGAAGAGGGAGGCAGAGCAAGCAGTCCAGCACAGGGTCAGGAAGCCAGCCCATACACCCACACGCACAGAGCCACCTGCCTTATGACAAGTGGACCTCTGCAGTGCAGTGGAGAAGGGCTATCTTTTTAGTAAACACTGTTGGGCATCAGGGAAGAAAACAAAAAAGAACTCTGATAAATATCTTATAGCAAATGAATAATCCATTAGAGACAGATCACAGACTTAACATGATAGGTAAAATAAAAAAGCTTTGAGAAGACAACATGAAGTGTTTTGGTTTTCTTTTCTTTTCTTTCTTTCTTTTTTTTTTTAAGGAGGAGAATTCATTACTTCAGAGCAGACAAAGTTTTCTTAAATGGGACATAAGTGTATTTCCCAATGGAATAAAATTGCTATATTGGGGCAGCCCTGGTGGCTCAGTGGTTTAGCACCACCTTTGGCCCAGGGCCTGATCCTGGAACCTGGAATCGAGTCCCAAGTCGGGCTCCCTGCATGAAGCCTGCTTCTCCCCCTGCCTGTGTCTCTGCCTCTCTCTCTCTCTCTCTCTCTGTGTCTTTCATGAATAAATAAATAAAATCTTTAAAAAATTGCTATATTGGGCTTCATTAAAATTAAAAAAAAAACCTTTGCTCATCATAAGACACCATTAAGAGAATAAAAAAGTAAGCTATGAGATAGGAGAAGATATTGACAATATGTTTATCTGACAAAGAAATGATATCCATAATATATAAGGACCTCCTACATATCAATAAGATAAGGGCAGACAACTGTAATAGAAAAGTAGACAAAAGGCTGAACAGAAACCTCACAAAGGTATCAAAATGGTAAGTAAGTCAGTAGGAACATCTTGATTAAATCATACTGAGATATATGCCACCAGAGGGGCTAAACTTTGAAGACTAGAACAAGTCAAGTGCTAGTGAGGATGTAGGACCAATGAAACTCTCATGCCCCACTACGGTGAAGGGAGATGTCAATTGGTACAATTACTGGAAAACTAGCAGGTTGGTGTTAAAACTGCACACAGATACATTCTAGGACGGAGAAGTTCAATCCCTATGCATATACCAACAGAAATGCACCAACATACACACACAAGAATGTTCACAGCAGTTGTATTCATAATAATTCAACTGCATGAACTCAGTCCAAGTATAGTAGAATGGATGAATAAAATGTGGTTAATTCCTACAACAGAATACTTCTTAGCAACTATAAAAATGAACTACTTCTGTATATAGCACGGATGAATCTTACAGATATAAGTCTGAGTAAAGGAAGCCAGACACAAAAAGTACCTACTGTATGATATCCATTTACATAACGAAATCTAAAACCCAGTTATGCTGTTCTGTGGTGATAGAAATAAAAAAAAATACTAGTTACTTTTGGCAGAGGACATACTTCCTGGCAGGGGATACAAGGAAGACTCCCTCACATGCAGGAAATGCTCTTGTTGACATGCATGGTGGTTACACTCTTTTTATTTATTTATTTATTTATTTATTTATTTATTTATTTATGATAATCACAGAGAGAGGCAGAGACACAGGCAGAGGGAGAAGCAGGCTCCATGCACCGGAAGCCCGATGTGGGATTCGATCCCGGGTCTCCAGGATCGCGCCCTGGGCCAAAGGCAGGCGCCAAACCACTGCGCCACCCAGGGATCCCGGTGGTTACACTCTTAAACCTTGTAGGAAGCCTTCGGTTTCTGGTTGGGATCTAGAGTCATGAGACTATTATTCACATGCTAGTATTAGCAAACAAGCCAGTTAAGTCACCAAATCACAGATTTTTGAAGCCATAATTCAGAACATAATGAGGCTACCTGAATATAAAGAAGCTAACAAGCTCCAAGAGAAGTAAGACCCATAGCTGCTTTGATCTCTGGAGGAGGAGAGAATGGAAGAACAAAGGAATCTGCCATTAAGAAGGTCCAGGCTTCCAGTTACAGAATGAATAAGTTATGGGAAGAAAAAGCACAGTACAGGAAATACAGTCAATGACATTGTAATATTGTTGCATGATGACAGATGGTTGCTACACTTGTGATAAGCATGGTGTAACATAAAGACTTGTTGAATCATTATGTTGCACACCTGAAACTAATATAACATTGTACATCAACCATACTTCAATAAAAAAGAGAACACTAAAGCCAATAAATAAAATATTTTTAGAAACTTTATCTGGACCAAAAAAAAAGAGGTAGAGGGGAAGGAGCATAAGGATAACTCACCCAGACTTGCAAAGAAATTTTAGTGGCTATGCATGGACAAACCTCATGGATTTGCATCTTGAGGGAGTGTATACCCTCCATCAACTCTTTCCCACAACCCCCTATCTGCTCCTTAAGGGAGTGCACCAAAGGGCCAAAGACCTGTCATGCTAAGGAGGAAGTCTGGATTTAATAATTTCTAAAGAGTTAGTGGGAGTGTGAAGCCAGAGAGAGGACACTCATTAGGATGCTATTGGAAGACAATGATGATTCTGATCTAAGTTAAGGCGGTGGCCTTCGTGATGCGATAAGCAAATTGATTTCATAAAAACACTTTAGGTAGAGACAAATCCTTGGTATAGCATTCTCACACTGCATATTTTATTCTGCTATTATGAGGTAAGCCATAGAATGAATAAAAAGCCAATTATTTAATTTTGTCACAATTTTCTCTTTTTTTTAAGATGTATTATTAGAGAGAGTGTGAAGTACACACAATGGGAGAGGGGCAGAGGGAGGGAGAGAGAGACAGAGAGAATCTTAAGCAAACTCCTGCTGAGCACAAGGCCCGATGCAGGGCTTGATCTCATGATCCTGAGATCATAAGCTAAATCAAAATCAAGAGTCGGATGCCCAACTAACTGAGCCACTCAAGAGTCCCCAATTTTTTCACAATTTTCTATAATGAGAACTGCAACTGGAAATCATGACAGAGAATCCAAGATGGACAGAGGCTTTTAATTTAGATGAACATGGCATCACAGAACCAAGAGGCTAGCTACCAAAAGATAAAATAGGAAAATCAGTACTAAATAAAGAAATCAGACACAGAGAACAATATAGAGAAAGTTTCAGAAAAATCTTTGGACTATTGGGGAAGTTTCCAATAGGAAACAAAACATTCCTATCTAAAAACTTACCTGGGGCAAAGGAAACTTCAGAGCTCAGTAAAAGAAGAGGATGAACATTTATAACGACGATTTTAATAAATCTTAGAGTAGTAAGTAAGTTTGACTTATTTGATCTCAAGAACCAATCTAAGTGGATAAAGTCCATAAAGGAAGTCAGTCTTTCCTAAAATAGCTACAACAATAGAATCTCATTAAACACTTTCTCAAAGAGATTGGTGGGAAGAAGGGAGAAAGATAGATCAGGTGACTCTAAGTGCCCTCTAAGTGTCAGACTCCCAGATATTGAGAATGATCTTGGTTCTTGCCCCTGGGGCTCCAATTCTAGCAGCATCCAGTTATGACTTTTGGCCTTCAGTTATTACCATTTTTACTGGAGCTTCATAGAATTGGGTTTAAATTTCTGCCTAGAAAATTATGCACAATGTCATGAAAAATAAAATACCAAAAGTAGAAGATTTATGAGATAATGTGATCAATATACGTTTGCTGATCTTGAACATAGCTCAGGAGAGTGAAAGGATAGATTAATTAAGGATTAAGCCAAACATGAATTTTAATATCCAAAGACATTTATAAGCAAGAAACCCTGGGGCATATTTATAGAGCCACTTTAATTAGTCACTATTCGAAGCAGCTTTACACATGAGTCAAGTTTTCAACATATTTTAATAAGCATCTCTTCTAAATGCGAGAGCTGAGGTACTATAAACCAAGCATGGAATCTGGAATCCGAAAAGGTGGACCTCAGTTCTGGCTCTGCCAGTTACAAGCTCTGAGAGCTAATCACTTAACTTGCTACAAATGGAAAATGGGAAAGTAATGAGTTGCCACAAAGATTAAACACAACAATGGACGCGAATGTGCTTTGTAAAACAAAAAGTGACATAGGGGTGCCTGGGTGGTGTAGTTGGTTGGGCTCCGACTTTTAGTTTCCGCTCTGATCTGATTGTAGGTTCATGAAATTGAGGCCCACAACTTGCTCAGCTCAGAGTCTGCTTTAGGTGCTCTCTCTCCTCTCTCTGTCTCTCTCCCCACTTGCAGTTGCCTGCTCTAAATAAATAAATAAATGTTAAAACAAACAAAAAAGCAAAACAAACCACCCCAAAAGTGATGTACTATTTCCTCAAATGAATAGAGAAAGGGAAAAGAAAATATATTCATGAAAATTTGTTTTTATTCAAGTAAACAGCCTCATCACTAATATCCACATATATACTTAAGACAGAGTACATCTAAATTTACTGATAATGATACAAGACCCAAGAATTCTGGCTTCTTTTTTTGACTATTGCCCCAAAGTTTGTATTTGTAAGTGGAAATAACATAATTACCAAAGTACCTAAAATACAGTCACCTGTCATGGAGACTTCTTCTAGATTACTTTAGTATCTTCCAGGTAATTACAAGAGGTACTATATCAGGATAGAATTAGTTTAGGCTGTGACGTCAGACAGATCTGGATTCAAACCCTGTGTCTACCACTTCCTACTTTATGAGAATCCAATCATCTTTAGCTCTGTTTTCCATCAAAAGGGGAGACAATCACAGTATAATATCACAGGTTTCGAAGATTTAAGAGATAATAGCATTTATTGCACTTAGCAATATCTACAATTTTCTCTTGAGGACATAAAGGTGTTCCACATAAGGAACATCTCTCATCCTTGAATATGTATGCAGCTCCTCATGTACATTGATACAGAAACTTATGTTATTTTATAGCCAGACAGGAACTTCGACACTAATGAGCCAGGCATCACAAAAGACTCCATGGATACAAAGACGAACTAGGTATTGTCTCTAATTTCGAATACTCCTCAAAGAACTTAACACTTGTGAAGGCAGATATTTGTTGGTTCTGCCTACTTCTGTAATCTTCAGTGATAAAATAGTGTATGAAATATTGAACTTGCTTGGTAAACGTTTGTAGAATGACTTATCTAGTGCTTTTCCTGTGTACATATGTGTGTGTGTGTGTATGTATAAATATATATATATATATATATAAATATATATATTTATATATATATATAAACCCCATCATAGAAACTAATTTTAGTTATATTTTAGATATCCAATGAAGAAAAACTCTGAAGAAAAATATTTTTATTAGCATTATTATTATTATTTTTTTAATTTTTATTTATTTATGATAGTCACACAGAGAGAGAGAGAGGCAGAGACACAGGCAGAGGGAGAAACAGGCTCCATGCACCGGGAGCCCGATGTGGGATTCGATCCCGGGTCTCCAGGATCGCGCCCTGGGTCAAAGGCAGGCGCCAAACCGCTGCGCCACCCAGGGATCCCTTTTATTAGCATTATTATAATGGAAGCTGGGTTTAAATACTAGCTCTTTGAAACAATGTTAGTGATTTTCTTACAAAATAAATACAATGACATTTGGCACTTTGAAAAAAAATCAAGAAATGTGCAGCACACCTAGGGAAGACTTCCCTCTAAATATTTGATAATGTGATAAACAGAAAACGTGAGACCATTTCCTTACTTACTGTGTGTATTAACATCTGTCCTACCACTTGGATTACATGATCACAAAATTTCACCTTAAAGGTTTAAAATATAGCTCACCTGGTCTTCTTCTCCTCCACCTTCTTCATCATATTTTAAAATATTATCTCTTACATCATCTTCTGGATCAATTAAAAGTTGCTTGGCCTGGCGTTCTTTATCTCGGCGTTTCATCCATACCACAAACATCAGAACCAGGACTGAGTAGAAAAAGAAAAAAAAAAAAACCATAGTGTCATAATTTTAAAAATATGACCTTTCCAATCACAGCTTTTAACACTAATAACATACTTATATAGGTCAAGAGCTTGTAAGGCACCTTCCAGTCTGTTAGCTCTTTCTGGCCTGCTGTGAAAAGATAAAAGACCAAGCTGGCCTGGAGCACTGGACATGGAGGCTGAAACCCTGGGTTCCAGAACCTGGTGCCCTGTGGACTCACTGGCTCAATGTCCATCTTCAATTTTATCATTTACCTCTGACTTTGGCTTATTGGAGGATGGGATACTCCTAATATAATGGTCTGTAAATTCTAAGCCAACAAACATAGTAAGTCAATTGTTACTTGTTCTGTAACTGCTATCTGACTGAGGTGGGTCAGCCATCATGAGACTCTCCACATCAGAACAGTATTCCTCTACCCCAAGGTAGGTGTTTGCCAGGACGACTCGAGTAGTAAATTGGAATTGGACCAGCAATAGGGTCTTGAGGATTTTTGACTCCCAAAGGCTGGTGCCTTTGCACTATTCTGCATTCCCTCTCCTATTAAAATGCATGTTTCAGGTAAGAAGCCGACGGGATTCATTTGAGCATTGAAATAACATTAGGCTTTCATGCTATACACTTTTGTGCCAGGTCTGGCACCGTGAATTTTCCAGAGGGTTGATGTTAAAATCAGCATCAATTCATTTTCCTGCAAAATGCTGCAGTCACTTCTTCATGCCACAATCCATCATATCTAAGTCTTTCTTGATAAGGTTGGCATATATGCCACATTTTAGTTCGAATTGAAACATATCCCTAAGTGCACATCTAGGAGCGTGCATTCTCTCTAAAACCTGAGGATATCAGTTTACATCCTGAAGCAAGAGATTTAATGACTCCTATTTGAGCACATTTTTATTATTGGCCATAAAAGTAAATATCCTCCTTTTAAAGCCAGATACATGATCTCATTTGCTATTGTTCCAGGGCTAAATCTAGCAAGTGGATTATTAGTATAGCATGCAGGTTTCAAATTATAGTCAAAGTAGTCTCCACACAGGAAGTAAAAAATGCCCAGGCTTCTATAGTAATTGCTTAGAATAAAGGGACAGAATTCTAAATTACCAGAACACTTGTAAATGGAGAAAACATAAAAGAAATGGCCAACATTTTCAAGAAAGTGATTGGTGCATAGCAGGATCGCACAATAAACTAAGTCCTGCTGCTATTTAACAATAAAACACAGAGCTCAGGCAATTTATCCTTTTAACCTGCATGCTTAGAAGTGGCTCCTAAAGTACTTTCCAGTGGTTAATTTCTTGCATTCCATTGAACCAAAGATGGCAAAGTATCTGAAAAAGGAGCAATTTCTTAATCTAGACTTGCTCTAAAGACAGACAATTTATTGAGCTATGCAATCATTTCTATTATCAAACGTGCTGTATGAAGTTCAGTCTCTCACTATTTTACCTAGCCCTTCAGAAACAAATACCTTGATCCCTGCATGACTAGAGTTGGCTGCTGACTATGCTTTATATGAAGGCAAGCTAAGGAAAGCAATATACTTATTTTCCTAAATCATCAACTAAGTGCCATTACTCATACTCAAATCATAGGCTAAGCGCTCACACTTAGAACTGTCTAACATTTTCTATGAAAAGAGTCTGCTACAGCTCACCAAGCCATCAGCATCAGAAAACAGTAACGGGTCACGGGAGAGGTGCGCTGGCTGGGTTTGCTGCAAACAAAGCGCTCGGAACAGTGCTCGGGGATTTTTCTCGCTCTACAGTGGATATGACTGTCCCATATATGTTTGGCAAGAACACGCTCAGAGATGGAGGGGAGCTGTTCGACTATGTTAAAAGGCAACAGCAAAAAGTTACTTTGCTAAACGTCCTAGGATACAGAATTAAACTCCAAGAGTCAATGCGAATACTTACTGAGCAGGATGATGATGCACAGGAGGATGGCAATAATGGCACCTGTGCCAAGCCCTGCGCCCACAATTCTATCCACATCTGTGCAGTCCCCATTGGAGTCGCACTGGCAAACCTTCACACGAAGGATGGAAATATTTGATTTGGGGGGATTACCCGAATCTGTGATTATGATTGGAACTTCATAAATTCCAGCTTCAAGAAATTTTATCTTCAAATTAAGCTGAGCAAAATCGCCTATACCAAAAGGGAAAAAATACAGTAGATAGTTAATACATCATGCAATAAAAAAACACGCAACATCTTTCTAGATACATTTATGACTTCATGGTATATATCAAGGAGGACAACTGTGCTGCATTGTGAAGATTTTTTTTTTTTAGCTGTAAAAGCGTTTAATATCTTATTTAATTTTAAGTAGCTTTTAAAATATATTTAATGAGAAGATTATAAAGGACCTAAAATTAACTTTTCATATCAGGCTTCAAAACCTCGCAGCTGCACATATAGCCAAATAATTAACCTGTTCTTACCATTAAGCCGAGTGATGGTCCAATTTCTCTTAATAGTCACTGGAGACAAAGGAAGATCAAAAGCAAATGGTCCAGCATTTGGATCGATGTCATAATCAAGTGCTGTGATGTTAATTGAATTGGGGTCTGGAGTTTCACAAGTCTCTGCCTCTTGAGGTAACACTTGAGGGGCATTGTCATTAATATCAAGTAAATAGATCTGCAGCGTTCCTGTTCCACTCATAGGGGGGATTCCTTAAAAGGAGACAAATCAGAAGCCAATGCTGAACAATTCTTTCCCACAACTCTCAATTATGGTGGAATTCTCAAAGCTTCTAGCCTGCTTGCCCTTATCATTGCATAACCTTGGAAAAAATCTGGTCGCCATAGCATCTGGCAGACTTTCTCCAACAAGGCCGCTTCTTGTTTCCTTTTCTAAGATGACCCTGAGCCGCTGCTGTGGGTGTGCCCACCTGAGCTCTGTGATAATACCTGTCCCTACAGAGTGTGATTCTGCACCTTCCCTGCCCTTGCTGCCCATGACTCGGGGCCTTGTGCATACCACGCTCCTCTAGCCACTGTGGGGAATACAAGAGAAGCAGAACATAGGACTCATGACCTTGTGCACTCTACTCTTTTGATGGAGAACCAAGACGTATGCATGAAAGAGCGTGAGTATGCTTTTCAAGTTCAAACACAGCTATGAAACATTCAACCAGTCTACAGACAGGTAACACAGACCCACAGACTTCATCTTGGGAAGGAATTCCATGCAGAAGAGAAATAGGATTTATTGATCAACCAACTACTTGCCTGACCAAGAATTAGGTTGCTCTATATACATTATTTCACTGTAATCTTACAGACGTAGATTTAAACAGATGAGGAACCTAAGGCTCTGTTCGTGGTCACAAACTCTTCTAAGTGGTGGAGTTGCTACTAACAATGGGTCTGTCTGACCCCAAACCCATTCTCATTCCACCCTAAAAATGGTCTGTACTGGAATGCCTGGGTGGCTCAGTGGTTGAGCGTCTGCCTTCAGCTCAGGGCGTAATCCTGGGGTCCGGGGATCCAGTCCTGCATCAGGCTCCCCGCAGGGAGCCTGCTTCTCCCTCTGCCTATGTCTCTGCTTCTCTCTCTGTCTCTCTCATGAATAAATGGGTAAAATCTTTAAAAAAATCACTCTCTACTACTTTTTATGATAATTTGATCTGGTAATTTGGCCTCTGCTATATTATATATTTTTTTCATATTGTATTATTATATGCATATAATGACAGTTATTTTATTTAATGATATAATAGACATTATATAAATAGAATAAGATAGAAATATAAAAAATGTTAAAATAATAAATCTGAGAACCAGAGGTTTAAGTGACCTGCCCAATAACATGCAACTAGGAACATGCACACATATACCTGCTGGAGAGGAGACAAAGAGAAATCTCTCTGGATCTGTCTGAGGAACACAGACAATTCTGAGAGCATGGAGAATAAAAGACGGGGGGTGAGATGGCTGCGAACAATGTTCTAAAAATGAGTATAGCACCAAGAGCTCTGTGATACTCCATAGTCTGAAGAACTTTCACACTCATTATCACATGTAATATTATTTGACTGTCATAACAACTTTAAAGAATAGGTAAGCCACAAAAACAACTTATCAATAATGAAACAAAGGCACAGAGAATATAAGAGCTTGCCCCACCGTTAAAGAGCAGAATGGGGGCTCCGCATCCAGCCCTGATTTAAAGTCAAGTGCATTTGCAAAGCATCACGGCTATACAAATGTAACCACTCACTTCTCTCTCATCTCAAACACCTTTTCAATTAGGAAAAAATACACCTTGGTGAATGACAAATCTGGTTGTAACTCACAACCAACATTCATACGTATGATTTTATAGCCCTTTAAATCTCAACCTAATGGTGCAAGATATATTGCTTTAAGTTCCACCATAGAGGAAAGCTACCACTTACACGCAGCGAGAATATAATACAGACACTAATGCTGTGCTTTGATGTGCAATGGCAGACGCTGCCCCTACTATGATTCTACTCTAAATATTTGAACAGTAGGTCTGACATTAGAAAGGATAAAAAATATTGCTTTGATCCAGTCATCATGTAGACTTATGATAGGTAGTTTTCTCACTGCTTCTTCTTAGGTAGGATTCAGAAAGGTCCACTGAAACTGTTCTTATCAAAAATGTCAACAGGCAAAACTTTTCAAACTGCTCATCTTGAGCACCACTTTGTAGCCTGCTAGTTTTATTAGATGCTAACGTTGATAGTCTAGCACTAAATGATGTTCAAATTGGTTGTGATTCAGATTTAAAACTATCAACACATAACAAATATTTATTTGAGTGTTAATGTCAGGCACCATTTTAAAATCTTCTTGTGTACCAGCCACTTTGTCTTGCCCAGTGCTCTATGAGTTAGGTACTGCTGCCATTTTCCCTATTTTTTTTTAAAGATTTTATTTATTTATGATAGATAGAGAAAGAGAGAGAGAGAGGCAGAGACACAGGCAGAGGGAGAAGCAGGCCTCATGCCGGAAGCCTGATGCGGGACTTGATCCCGGGACTCCAGGATCATGCCCTGGGCCAAAGGCAGGCGCCAAACCGCTGAGCCACCCAGGGATCCCCCATTTTCCCTATTTAAGAGAAGAAGGAAACAGGCATATTGAAAATCTCATTGCCAATCCCACAGTTAGAAAGCAGAAGAGCTGGAGTCCGGATCCAGGTGGTCAGGCACACCTTTAGACCTTGTACTCTTTAAATGCATGTCATACTGAGGGCTGACAAAGCAAAACAAATCCATAACTAGGTTTACAGAAGTCATTTTTGTCTTATAACTAAAAAGAAGAAGGATGAGGAGGAGGAAAAGGAGGAGGAGGAGGAGGAAGAGGAGAAGGAGGAGGAGGAGAAAAGAAGAAGAAAGAAGAAGAAGAAGAAGAAGAAGAAGAAGAAGAAGAAGAAGAAGAAGAAGAAGAAAGAAGAAGAAGAAAGAAGAAGATGATGACGACAACAGCTATCTATTAATCTCAATCATTTAGAATCCTGAAGAGGCCCAGAAAAGAAAAAAAAGCTGCTAGACTCTATGTGCTCAAACTAACACACAAAAGCTTGTGTACTCACTTATCTCAGTTTATGATGAAATTAGGAGTTTCCAATCCATGGCAGACTAGAGGCAGAGAATTACTAAGAGAAAAAAATGCTAGAGACAGAACAACTGATGTCAGCAAATAGACTGGTCATAGGAAATATAAAAAGATCACCTCAAAAACCAGTGTCTGGGCCACGGAGGCACAAGGCTAGACTCATCTTGCAGTAATGAGCTGTCAATGTGCAGGAGAGCAGAAGAACTATAGAGGTTTGTTGTCACAACAGGAGGCTATCATGGAGGTTGTATGGACATTGGGAACATTCATTACAGAAGACAGGGAATATGTGAGAACACCAGTGGAAATGGAAAATAGACATATGGGCCTTAGCTTAATAAAGGTCAGTTTTCTAGACAATTGAGTTTGGGAGAAAACCTCACTTCCCGATGATGCATTCGTGTTCAGGCTCTACTCTCTTTAATGACATACACGGTAATACAATGACCATATTTGATTACGTACCATTGTCAGAAGCAAGGAAAGTAGCATTATATATGTTGTTTTTCACATTTGGTGATTCTCTGTCCAAAACGGCAATTGTTGTTATTTGCCCGTTCACAGGATCTATTTTTAGCCAATTGGCAGGATCAGATAACTTTGTGTATCTACAAAATGAAAGCATTAGTAAGTTTAAATTTTTTGATATACTTAAAAATAAAGCATATTTTATAGGTTTAATTCCAAATGTCACCACCAGCTCACTAATTTGTGTTTTTTGTAGATGATGGTTGAAAATACCGAATAAACACAGAGAAGTATTTCTATGGCAGTTGTGGTGTGTTTTTGTTTTGTTTTGTTTTGGCAACGGTGGTTTAGAGAGGCACATAAAGGTTGCATATGAGCAGGCATTCAGGGAACATCAAATAGGAGTGTGAGGGGAAAGACTGGGCGCCCAGTCTCCCTGCTGTAGATTATTGACAGATACCTCTGCTTAAGTTCTTGCCTAGTTGAGTGGATAGCAATAATGTCGATAAAATAGTTCAACTATTCCTTCTCACTAAATGGTAGCCCTAATGTATAAGACTTAAGTGACATTATAAACAGAAGTTGAATCTTTTTTTTTTTTTTATCATGGAACACACTCAAAACAACCAACTTATCATGGTGGAGATGAGAACATAATGAGGAGATCCCTATATACCTATTCCTACCACAACCTCCCACACTGGGCCAAACCTCAGAACTACACTCTCCAAAGAAAGTCCCACCATCCATATAAAGTATATTTGGATGCAACAGTAGGTTTACCAGTTTCAACTCCTTTTTATTCTGGATGGACGGTAAGCTTTTCAAGCTCAGATAACCAATATACAGATTGGAAAAAATATCCTATGTTTTGAAAGGAAAAAGGTTGTAGGAGTTCAATATGCCTATTAATTAGATATTTATCTATCTTGATATCAAGGTAGAGAGAAATGCATAAGATATGCAATTATGTGTTAGCAGCAGTTCTGAAAGAAGTTAAATAAAATATGAGCTAATTTAAAAAATTATCATCACTAGCAATGGATAATAGTCATATGGGGTATGCTCTGCCAACGGTCTACTCCCTCATCAGGAAGGATAAATTAGATTTTCCTGAGGTTGGAAATCTTTACAGATATGTTTTATAAGTCCTATAACTACCATGCAGGTAAAAGGCAAAAATAATTAGCTCTTATATCTTGTTTTCGGCATGAGTTTTCTTTTTTTTCCTGATGTGTGGAGAAGAGATCAATGTTACTGCTTCTGAGAGTCCCCTATTTACTCGAAGTGAAAACTTTTGCAATGTTTGGTATCATAGCACTGGCTAAATTATTATGAAATATAAAAAGATAAAAGGAGGCAGAAGAAAAAGAGGCAGGGAACATTTTTTTCTTTAAATAATACATGAGTGGGTCCATTCTTCTATTTCCTATCTAATATGCTCATTGATCTATTTACTGATAGGAAGCTTCATCAAGGAATTAAAAATAATTCTGTAATGAGTAGTTTCAGTTCCAGTTCAAATTTCTCATTCAAATGGTAAATACATTTTGTGCACAGCATAAAACATAGAGTATATTTTTTAAAATGCTACACATGGCATTTGATACCTAATATTTTGCTGCATATATCGATCTGGGTCCTGAGCAGTGAACGTTGTCAACATGGTCCCAGCATGAAGGCCTTCTTCTTGGCGAATGATCTTGGGATTTGGGGCAAAATAAGGGTTTTCATTCACATCAATGACTGTGACAGACACAGTTGCCGTTGACTGAGGAGGGTGCTGGATACCCTTGGCTAATGGCACTTGATTTTCAGCAGCAACAGTGAGGACAAACATCCTATTTGTTTCAAAGTCAATTGGCTGGGGAAAAAAAAAGGAAACCATATGTTTTGTAGGAAATAAGTATATTTGCATTCTGTAGTTTATTCTTCTTTTCAACTCTATTTCCAAAACATTAATTTTTCATTCACTACACCATAGGTTCCTCTCAAATGTCTTGGAAGCATGCATTAGCATGGTCAATGATTGAAATATTTATCACAATTGAGCCTGTTTGTGTAAGATATTTGTAAATCTTGTATTTCAAAGATTTAGGTTCACAAAATAATGTGTATTACTATTGCACTGATTGCATTCATTCAGCTACATCTAAAACTTGATTATTCTTAAAAACAGCATCGTTAACCAAAAATACTAAACAATCTGAGGTCAAGTGAGAACCTGAAAATGTCTAGATTATACTCTCAAACATTGGTATCAAGACCACTCCTCATGCAGAAGAACTTTGCACAAAGCTCCAACCTAAAAAATCCAATTTTTTCATAAAGCAAAAACTTAATTCTACTTAAAAGTATCATTCATAATTTGGAACACATTTTAATTACAGACTTATACACACACATTTATGAAAAATAAAAGCATTTGTAGGTGGAAGGGGCTTTTCTCTTGTTTTTGTTTTTCCCTTACAAATAGCAAACTAAAACTCTGGCTGTCTCCCAAAACAATTTTTTAAGTGTTCTACTGGTCTGTAAAAATCCCAAATCTGAGAACAACACTCTAGATAAAGGCAAAGCACAAATAACCCATAATGTAAATATTAACTTCCACAGTTCCATTGGCTCCTACTGTCAAGAGAAAAGTTATCAGGAGCAAGTGATCAGACTGGACTTTCATCTCACTCTTGATTTCCCCTGATCACCCTCTAGTGGAGGTGCAGATAGACATCACTGTGCCATAAGAATTTGCAAAACAGAGCTTGGAGAGCTCTCATGCCATCATAGGTGGTGTCAGATGGATTAAGAGTGAAGCTAATGAGAAAGCCACATTGTTAGCACGAACAGCATCCAATTTTCTACCCTAGACCACTGCCTCAAAACCTTCAAACACCTACTTTTTTTTTTTCTCTCACTCTAAAACCACCAATTCAACTTCCCCATCTCAATTACTTTAAACAGGACAGTATAAAAGCCAGAAAGATAGAATTCTTTGACTAATTTCATTAGCTACATGAAAAGTACATGACATAACATTTATTTATGCTAAGTGACATGGGCAATTCTGTCCTCAAATGCATGTATTCATCCCTCAGAATGATGCTAAGACCTAGGTATTATTATCCTCCCTACTTTCTGCAGGAGGAACCCGAGGCTCAGTGAGGTTCGGCAACTTGCCAAGTTCACACCACTACTGAAAGCAGAGCTGGGATTCGAACACAGATGGTCGGGGCCTGGGGTGTGCTTCTTGGTCACTTAGCATTTCGTATGGAGAAATATCCAGCACCCACCTCCTGGGGAAAATTCTCATTTTACTCACACAGATATAAAATTCTAGGCAGCTGACATCCCAGAGCACCTTTCTATGCATGGCCCCATTTGGGTTCACTTAGAAATCAACCGTGCTGGGATGGGAAGCAAGGAATCAAATGTCTTCACTGGGGGCTCGAAGGAAGGTATGTTCACATTAAGGCACTTTACAATGATGATAGCTATGTATTTCTTACACGGGAAGTCAAAATCCCCTTGCTTCCAGCACTCTGTGTTGCTTTTGTTTTGCTTTAAGACAATTAAAGATTAGAACTAATTTCCTAAAAGCTTGAATATAGCATTTAAAAAAAGGAGTATATATTCACAACATTTTCTTTTTTTTTTAAATATTTTATTTATTTATTCATAGAGACAGAGAGAGAGAGAGAGAGAGAGGCAGAGACACAGGTAGAGGAAGAAGCAGGCTCCATGCAGGGAGCCAGATGTGGGACTTGATCCCGGGACTCCAGGATCACACCTCGGGCTGCAGGCGGTGCTAAACCGCTGTGCCACCGGGGCTGCCCTTCACAGCGTTTTCAAACTGTAGGCCCTCCTCGTCTTTACTCATTCCATTTTACTTTTGTGATATTTTCTGGTTTGTGCTCTGAGTCAATATTCAAAAGTACCTTGAGGAGTAGCAGGTGTGGGGCATCCTTCCTAAAAGCCATCAACTGGTGATCAATACTTCAGGATGTGCTATATCAACAACACATCTCACTACACTGCCAGTTAACACTGTGGAGGACAGTCTTGTCTTCAGAATGTTAAAATTGTCCAGAATGATTTAAACACAATCGTATTTCAGGGACAATGTGAGAATATCTACGTTAGTCTCAATCTAGCCTCAAAGTAAACTATAAAAAAAAACAAAAATAAAAGCAAAAGCATAAAACAAATATGACTCCTCAAAAATATAAAGATTTAAAGATGTTTGAAAGAAAAGAAACTCTTAAGATTCAAAAGTAAACTATGGGCTAGGGAGCATGATTAATGCAGAGTGCCTGTTGGAGAGATCGGAGGCCCAAGTGGCACTTACTTTGACTACGGTGACTAAGCCGTCATTGCTGTTCGGGTCCGTCTGAATGGCAAACCGCCCTGTAGGGTCCCCGCCGCTGATCCTGTACTCGGCATTCCAGGCCGGCGTGTGGGGCTGATCCTTGTCAGTCACAGTTAGATTAGCTACTATAACATCTACCCTGTTTTCAGGGACTTCGCCATAGAACTACAAGAAAAACAAACCTCAGTCAGAGGAGTGACGTGGATCGGAGAAGGACAGGGTGTCTTGAGGCCCACACAGCCCTGATTTTACTGCCCCATTAAATCTTTATTACCCACATTAAATGAGGAAATCAGTAATGCAGGTAATCACAGCATTTATGTTTAACTTTAAAAATACTATAACTTTTCTTAGCAGTCAAAATTTCTCCCAAATGATGTTACAGTTTCATTAATATTAAAATTAGTGTCCATTTGTGAGTATATGAGTGATTAATGTAGAGCTGGAGAAAAAGGACTCCTCTGAGGGAGAGAATTCTCCTCAAGAGAGAATATTTAAATGCTTCACAAAGTTGCATAAATCAGTCATGTAGTATCCATTCAATTTCATGCGCCTGAAAATATTTACAAATATTTTGTTTTAACAGCACAAAGTATTTTTAGGCCATTTCTTCCCGGTAGCATATTTTAACAACTTCATCAGTGGACTTGGAGACTAGGAGGAAACAAATTACTTAGGTGCCTCATTCAAAAATGAGGAAACCTCTGAGCGAGTAGCCAGTCTATAATTAGGTTAAGCAAGTTCCACCTCTATTTAATGCATTTATTATTCGACAAAACTTCTCAGTGATGGACCACAGACTGAAGTTCTGTGAGTGGCAGTCTGTACTTACTGTCATGGCAGTAAACTCTGGAGGATTGTCATTGACGTCTGTCACCGTGATGACAGCCGTAGCAGTGTTTGAAAGGCCGTATGTAGGATTGCCTTCCATGTCTGTAGCTTGGATTATTAATGTATACTGTTGCACTTTCTAAAAAGACAAAAAGATAATGCCTTAGATGAAACCAATTCTTCAAGAAGACACAGCAGTTGTTTTGTAAATAGCTGTTTATTACACATAGGAAGCAGGGCATCTTTCATTCCGATTAACATTCTTGAAATTTCCCAAGTGAAGCTGACTTTAACTTGAGAAGCACAGTTCTGGTTCCTGTCTAGGGAGATACGACTGTATATTTTCACCTCTACTTTCGGGAAAGATCGCATTTGCACATGTGTGAAATCCACAGAGAAGCTGAAACTTCCATCTGGTTTCAACCTTCTCCCTTCACCTGAACTTCACAACATTGTGATCAAGTATTCGAGTCACTCGGTTTGTGTTTACTTTCTCATATGTTAGTTTCTACCCAGTTTAGAGAATATTAAAGACAATGAAAAATCCTGATAGAGTGTGTGTGTGTATATATATATTTTTTTTCATATACATTATTTTACAGAGTATACTTTCTTCTAATATATTCTCATATATGGTCTCTCCATTATAACAGGGTTGATAGAGTATTTTCTCCTACTTCCCATTAGTACATACCATTCACAACTATATAGGAGAGATATATTCTTAAATTAAGTTAAAGCCTAATTAAAGGATTTATGTTTATGTCCTCAGTCATAACTAAGGAACACAGTGGTACTTAATAGTTGCATACTCAACAGATTGCCACTTTAGCCTAACACTCATTATGCCCACATACCTATGAGGGACATAGCGACATCTGCATGTAGACAGTTATTACCAAATAGGTACCACTGCTTTTAAATTGCAAATTGAAGTTCTTAAAAAATTTTATTTGAGAAAGGGGGGGCAGAAGGGGAGGGAGAGGAAGAGGGAGAGGATCTCAAGCAGACTGAGCCAAGCATGGAGCTTGATGCAGGGGCTTGATCTCGTGATCCTGAGATCACGATCTGAGCCAAAACCAAGAGTCGAACACCCAACGGACTGAGACACTTAGGGACCCCATTCAAATTGAATTTTTAAAAGGGGAGCCAAATTAAGTTGCACTGTATCTAAGAGAGTATCTTGAGACTGTCTGCAAAGTCTATAGCACTTGCTGACAAATACACTTTATATGAGGATAACCTAACCAAAATGATTTTCTAAAGTCATTTGAAATCTCTGTGGAAATTGGCACAGATAAAAAATATAGATCTTCTTTATAAATGTTAAAACATTCTGAACAACAAAACTCACTTCTTCATACAAAAATAAACTGTCACCGCAAGGTACAGTTTTCCCTGATTCTGAATATAGCTAACATTATGAATGGCCATTCTGAAGGGATTTCTGGAGCTTGGCTAGAACAGACACAAACTGTAGCTTTTGATTTAGTTGTTAGTGGGAAGGGCAAGGGAGAAGAAACGGGTAGGAGAAAAGCCAAACCCACACATTTGATTTTAAGTCTCTGTCCACCCAAATGCCAAACTCAAGCAATTATTTATTTATCTGTCTTCCTAAAAAAGAAAGTATCACACCTATTAGAGTTTAAAAAAAAAAGAAAGAAAGGGAATAGTGCTATCGAGCCATTTAAATATTTCTTAACCCATAACACCTCACTATAATGCTTACGTAGGCTAAAATATTTCTCAATGATTTCCTTTCCCAATCAAGTGTCATTTCAGCTTAATGTTCTCATGGTTAGTGAGAGAATTTTGTAGGGCACTCAGTTCAGCTTCCCAGCTGAAAATCATGAAAATAAAATTTTGTTATGACTTTGAAATGCCATTTCTGTTAGCTATTTGCAGAAGCAGATGAATATTTTCAAAATAAAGGAAGAGGGTTTTTTGTTGTTATTGTTAAGAAAGATAAACTCACACAGATATTGTATGGAAATATAACTCTTTGTTAATGTCTGCTTTTTAAATTATAATGTCTACTTTAAAATTATAGAAGCATAATATATACAATTTTCCACTGAGCTGAAATCTTGGGATCAGTAGCTAATATGTGAAATTTCCTACTGCTTCGAGTTAGTCTTAGAATCTTTAGGTTACAAAAGAACACTGTTATTTCTAAAATATAATGTCTCTTCAAATTAAAAAAAACAATGCCGACCTGGTAAATAATATAATCTCCACTTTCAAATGCTTGGTTGGTAAAATGTTCTTACATTTAGTAAGGAAGACATGCCAGCCTGTCTTAGACAACCAAACTATTTAGGGCTTCTTGCCTAATTTAGTCCCTGGGCATCTGGTTCTGAATGACTGACATTTAGATTCCATAGGAATTTGACTTCCCATCCTTAGTTGCATATCTGATCAAGAGGACTTTGCTTAAAAAAAAATGTTTTCTTCCTATTCTAGGTGGGTAAAATCTCAACTCTTCTGTTTGTTACCAATCCTTCCTTCCTTGTGACTCGCTACGTATCATCTTTCACCCACTTAACCCTACACCTTGAGCTTTTTGTATTTACTTTCAAATGCCTTTTGTGATCCTACACCACTGTATTTCATATTTCCCTCATGCTAGAATGCTGGTTCTCAACTGAGGTAATTTTGCAACCCCCACCCCCACCCCACCCCACCACCCGACTTCTGGCCATTCTGGGGACATTTTTGGTTGTCCCAATTGGGGGTTGCTACTGACATCTAACAGATGGTCATAGAGGTCAGAGTGGCTGCTAAATCCCTATGATACACAAGACATGCCCTCACAAAAAGATTTAACCAAGGTTGAGAAACTCAGCTCCAAGATCCTTTCCTTCATCCTGAGGCTAGCAAACATGTAACTGTAAAACCGCCTCAGAGATGACTTCGGAGATGATTTCCTTTCCTGGAGCAGAGCTGCTGGATGGTACAGGATACACCTCTACTACTGTTTCTAGTTTATACGGCTGTTTTCAATCCATAGGTCTGTCCTCCTGCTTATGTACACATGTACACATGCCCCTCCTCAGGACCCTGTTTTGTCAATGTTTGTGCCACAAGTATATAGCCTAATGCCTGACAGGGAGGATACAAGTGATGAATGCTTTTGACTTGGTGGCTGGATGGGTTAAATGGATAAAAAATCCTGGGCCTTACCTTACATTATAAAAATCATTCCAGGTTTGGGAAAAACCATCTTATTTACCTGGTGGCTCTTATTTATTCATTGGATTGAACACTGGGAGTATAAACTACTAGCTCAATTTCCCAAACTACAGTGATTCATACACCATCTTCCCAATGCTGCCATATCCTCATATTTCTATACCATGACTCACTTAACATTTATCTTGACATTCACTCCCTTTTAAAAAACTTAATTCATTGTAAAAATGCCATAAATGGAAAACCAGCATCACCTGCCATAAATATAACTGTAAAAATAAACACAATATAATCCTTGTACTCTGGCAGTCTCTACTTGATGGAGCAGCATCTAAAGACTTGGGATCTCCAGTTTTCTCTAGAGGTTTCCTACATGTACCCATTAAAATCATCATACCTGTGCACCACCCTTTTGAAACACTGAACTACAGTGATATGAGTGAATGAAGAACTGAGAGCATTCAGTCATTCTCTCAGTTTGGCACACATTTAATGAATGTCTACTATATGTCAGGCGATGTAAGTATTTCCTTGGATAAAATAATGAATGACCCCAGAGATGGTCTTGATATCCTTAAGTGATGGAGGCAGATATTACTGGTTCACAGGAGCAATGTACAAAGCATCTGTAGTAAGAGTCAGAAGGAGTGATATGCAGGGACCTCAGTAGGAGGATCCAAACCAGTCCTGAAAGTCTGGAGGGAGGAATGAATGCAAGAGACATTTTGGAGGTAAAATGAGCGGAACTTGATAACTAAATTTATCACTGGATGGATGGCAGTGCATGGTAAAGGCAAGGAGACTGTCATCTTGGGAGACTGGGGAGGTGGCACTGGTCACATGAAATAGGAAACTGATCAGGAATCACGATTAAGGGAGATGATAGATTGCTTTTGGATGTATTGGGTTAGGAGATGGACAATTAAGCAGTAATGTCATGAGAATTTAGAAGATTAGTAGAGGTTTGTGACCCTGTTCAAATTCTTACATGCTGGGGATCCCTGGGTGGCGCAGCGGTTTGGCGCCTGCCTTTGGCCCAGGGCGCGATCCTGGAGACCCGGGATCAAATCCCACATCGGGCTCCCGGTGCATGGAGCCTGCTTCTCCCTCTGCCTGTGTTTCTGCCTCTCTCTCTCTCTCTCTGTGACTATCATAAATAAATAAAAATTTTTAAAAAAATCAAATTCTTACATGCTAAGCCCCAGTTCCTTTGCCTGTGAAATCTAGCTTCTATGGCTGGAGTCCGAAATATTTTTTGAATGCTTACTTAATACTGCCATTATTCTAAGTACCTCGTTTTTTGAGATTGAGCACTAACTCTGTGCCAGGCACACTGCCTACCACTATATATTATCTTACTCAGTCCTCACAATAATTCTATAAGGAAGTTAGATTATTTTTAACCCTCATGTTCTAGATAAGGAAACCAAGCCTTAGGGAGGCAAGGAAGCTTGCCACCGACACCCAGCCAGAAGAAGCAGAGACAAGATTTAAACCCAGGTCTCTCAGAGTCCAGAGTCTGTACTGTTAATTGCCCCACTGTATTAGTGGTCACCTAGAGAGTGAGAAAAGATGCATGATAAGGGTGCATCCTGAGTGGGGTAGGCAGGCAGAAAGCCAAATACCAAGATGAGGAAGGAGGGGGAGCTGAGCATGAGTGTGGGCTGTCCTTTCGAGGAGTATGGTGTTGAAAAAGAGAAAAATCATGTAAGGTGAACATTTCTTCAGGGTTCCTATTCAGGGTAAAAAGGAGCACATCAGCCTCACCAAATATTGAGATCACGAAAAAAAGGCAGCTATAATGTCTATGTAACACAGTCTTTGCCCCCATCTCAGGGAATGCAGAGGCCACTAGAGGTGCCCAGGGAGGGTTTGAGGACTAGCTCTCAGAGACTGAAGATCACTCTGCTCTACAGAGATGGGAAAGGAAACAGAAGATTTGTACAAGGAATTGCTTGTAGTTGTTGTATGAGTGCTGGACATCATTTGCTCCTCAACAGGAGGCAAGGAATCCCAGGAGGTCAGACCAAAGAAGGCTTTGGGATGAATATCACAGAGGGTTTGGAGTGCCATGTTGAAGAGCTCTGACATCATCTGATGGGTCCCGGAGAGTCATTCTGCCACAGGGGAGACTCAACATGTTTATGATTCATAAAGATACTCGTGGGGTTTTAGAAGGGTTTTAGAAGGGTTTTAGAAGAGAAGGGAAGACCAACGCAGTGGAACATAGGAGAACATGGAGCTAGGAGCATAACTGAAAGGATCACTAGGCTTGGAAAACAGGAAGTATAATTCTTTCTTTGCCATGAGAAAATGATGCCAAGGAGCCAAAGTGATAGGGCTCACACAGTAGATGCTGAGGCTGGATTTATTAGATGGCGAGAGGGGTGGGGGTGGAGGGATGGGGAACAATAGCTAATATTTATGGGGCACAATGCTGAATGCTTTATACCTTATGTAACATAACCCCTACAACCATCCCATGAGGGAGGCAATATTTTTATCCCCATTAACAGATGTGGGAACAAAGGTTTCAGGTTTATACACTGAAGCTCAAATAGCCCATCAGAGGGAGTCCCAGGATCAACACCTGCTGAACCAAAGGGTGAGTCATCAGTAGTCTTATCAGGAAAGGGCTGGAGATGGACATAAAGAGAAAAGAGTGTAAAGAAGAAAGTGCCAGGAATAGGTGCCGCCAAGGAATACAACAAGAAGTTGGATGGAGATAAAACACTGAAGCCTGGCATATCTGGTAAGTACCGCTCACTTTAGGCTTGGAAAACCTGAAGAACTGATATTTTTCTAAACCTACAGATTAAGCAAAATCAAAAACTGAATCTCAGTAAGCATTTCAATGATTAGGTGTTCGATCACTTGTAGGTGTCATATATCCTGGGAGAACGACAACTGAAACTACTTTTGACAGAAAGAAAACGGTGAATTCTAATAGAAATAAAAGAACCTCAGGCCTGCATGAGGCCTGAAAAAGACAGAGTAATTTATCCCTGGCCTCAGGCAGAATTACCATAAACCATCCAAGATAGATACATTTTTTTTCCATTAAATGACTTTCAGAAAAGGAAGGTTTTTCCGTAATTTTCCTTACTAACTCATTGTTGTATTTAATAATTTCACTGTCAAGAAGCTATTGCTCACACATGATTCTATCATTTCTAATCCATTTCCACATTCATTTCATTGGGGTTGGGGCACGGCGGCTTTGGTCCACCGCAAAATAAACTTAACCTTGATTAAGGTACGACTTCAGGCTTTCATTCTCTAAACTAAATGCAGTCGCTCTAGTTTTTAAATATGGCCAGTCTGCTTTCATAAAACTATCTTTAATTCTCGATGCATTCCTCTTTCTTGTCATAAAACAGCCAGACTCACTGCTGTAAGAACACTGCTGTGTGCCAACAAGATGAAGCCCTATTTCTGTATCTCACAACAAGTGTGTGAATGAAAGAGAAATATTCATATTGGGGGATGAGCTATATACCTACCCAGTATGTGAGCAACCTGGAACTCAAGAGAGAATATTAAAAAATACCACCTATTCTCAAACAAAATATGCACACATGCTGAGTTTACTGGCATTTAAGAACTGCACTTCATACAGTAGTGGAAGAGGTGAAAAGATATACACGTCCCTTTACTGAACTAAAGGTACCATTGCAAGCATTAAATTTCAACTATCTTCCAATTCCTGGAAAAAAAAAATCAGTGACACCCAGAAGTTAACAGGTAGGATGTAATAGGCATACATCTAACTCCTAAGTAAGGCTCTCTGCTCAGGTCAGTTGTGAATAAAGTAATTTTGATTTGTTCATAGTACTTTATTAAAGTGCTTCTAGCACTATTTGCATTTATAATTAATTGCAATAGTAATGTTTTCTTCGATCCAACTCAAGTGAATGCTACTAAGGAAAATAAAGCATCATTAAAACCAAGTCTTAAAATCCTTGTCAATAATATTTATTACGGTAGGTATAATGTTTCCTTTTGACATACATAATCTGACATACATAATATAAAGGCTGACTCAGTCAGAAATCTACAAAACACAAATGTCTATGAGTTAGCACTTCGATAATTCACTCACACAATGATTACTGATGGTCAATAATGACCTTAAGAATCTCTTAAGAAAATGGAAGAAACTGGTCAGAATAGACTAGAGAAAGGCTATAAAGGATTCATGAAGGCAGAGTTTTCAGGAAAGACTGTAAGTGGGGCTTAAACTGAAACATGAAAAAATGGAAGGTTTAAGATCAAGAAAAAGTGGCAAGGCATTCCTGGTAGAAGGAATCACATGAATAAAACACAGAGGTGGGTAAGAGGACTGTGGGTGAGGTCTGTTACAGTGAGATGAGCATTTGGAATTACCCGAAATACCCATCCCCTCTCAGACTGTGACCCTACATGGTATTTCAATGTTGTCAATATTTTGTGCCTTTTCAACAAAAATTATGCCAGAAGTCTGTTTTTCTCCATTTATAACTATAAGGCTTGTCAGTAGAACTAATGCCACTGCTGGTCTTCAAACTTGTTAAGTAAGTTAATCTTAGAGTTAAGGGTTAACTTCCAACTAAGAGGATAAACTCCTTTTACAAAACCAGGCTATCCAGAGAGGCTACAAAATACCTCAGCATGCACGTTATTTGTAGTCTATTAAAAATAGGACTGATGGGGTGCGTGGGTGGTGCAGTCAGTTGAGCATTCAACTCTTGGTTTTGGCTCAGGTCATGATCTCAGGGTTGTGGGATGGATGAAGCTTGAAGCAGAATCTGCTTCAGGCTCTCTCTCCCCCTGCCCCTACCCACCCTCACCCTAAAAATCAATAAGTAAATATTAATTTGGGCATGGTTTTTAATTTAATTCCTCATAAAAACCTCTGAATGTAAGGGAGAACTGAGAAAATGCCAAGAATTTAAAAAATTAGATACCAGATGTATCTAATTAATTTAGTCAATTATACACTAAATATTACATGGACCAGCAATGATTTATCCAGTATGCACACATCATTTAACCAACCTGAAGTTTGGTAGAAAAAAGTACAATGAGATTTCTTTAAAAAATGGACATTGAATAATACTGTCGATGTATTATTACCCGGAGATAAACTGCATGTGATACCTTGTACCTTTAAGATTAAAAACAAATTCAAGTAGTTTTTGGTTGGCTTACTTCTCTATCAAGTCCAGCTGCCACTGTGATAATATCACCAGTCTCATTGTTGATTGTAAACATGTTGGGCGAAGGGGTGCTTGGAGCCTGGGACAGGATTCTGTACCTCAACATCCCGTTTAGGGCGTTTGGATCATCGGCATCAATAGCAGTGACCGTCATCACGTATGTTCCTAGACACAGTACACATGAAAAATGAATGGGTCACCCTGCACTTCAGGGTCTCCTCAATATACCTAAAAGGTATATTTGCCTTTCTGATCAATCTTAATTTCAAAACAAACATGTAGTCATTTAGATTTAATTAAAAATACTACTGATAAGAATAGTACTCACTTTAAAAAAATATAAAATATGGTTTAGATACTTGTAAGGAAAATTATTAAAAATGTATACATCTGTAAAGAGTCATTTTTTCCACGACTTAAAAGATGAGTTCACTCTGCAACTCTAAGAAAGGATCACTCCAGACCTTTATATATATAAAATGCAAATAATAATATAGATGCCATAAGCAACATATTCTATGGCCACTGATACTTTCGCCTTGCCATATTTTCCTGTTATACAACAATATCGAAAATGACATGCTGAGCATGATTCTCCTCAATGCCTAAGTCACTTTCTGAAAGTAAGCTGTGTGCATAACGATGCACACTCCATTTACTCAGGTCATAAAGAATCACTCCATGCATTACTGTTTTGGTACATTGAATAGAGGTTTGGCATTGTGGTTCATTATTTCCTAGGAGATTACAAGAGCCTTGTAAAGAACTCAGGGACTTCCAATTTATTAGATATTTTGGAAAGGAAATCTACAAAGCATTAGAATCAAATAGTTCAAACTAGTTACACAAACTGTGCAATTTAGAAGTAGAGAGAAAAGTAGTTACTATTTAGAAAGGTTTGTTCTGTGGGATATTTGTAAGAACTAGAATATAAAATTTTCCATCTCTAACTTACCTTCTTCATGAGTGCTCTAAGCTCAGTTCTACTTTAGAACCTCTCCATACTACGATTTTGCCCCAGAATTCACGAAGGCTTGATCACACTGAATATATTCAAATCTCTTTTCAGAGTTTGTCCCTTTAAGCAAGACACTTTTGATTATATGCCCACTCTACAACCCGTATCATTTTTTCAAAAAACTTCATCGTGTATTTGCTTGTTCCTTGGCTTTTTCCTCTCCTACTGGAATGTAAATTCCATAGGGCAGGAACTAGCATATCACTGCTATACCAACAGTGTCAGAACAGTGCCTGGCACACAGCATAACTCTGTAAATGTTTGCTGAATGAACAAATGAATGGTTAAAACAAAAAATATATTCCAGAATACTGAATCAAAATATTGATTACAATGCAGTTTAACTCAATCTTACAGAACAACTACAGGAAATATATGCATGGTATGTCTTTAGTTCTTATGAACATAGAGTCTTTTATTTATGGGAGGCTTTAAAGGAAATTCACGATCAAATGCATAACAAGTACATCTCTAATGGTTTATCTTCGACAATTTTTGTGAAGCAGTACTTTTAATAAAGTTAGAAACAACAGAGAAGCAAATAAAATATTTTTAAAAAAACAACAAAAAATTGCCCATATAAAAAATTCTTTATCTTTAAAATATGTGTATAAGACTTATGTTTTAGTAGGGATATATTTAATACTCTTTGACTTTTTTGTATTTTAAAATACCAAAGAAAGCTACTCTGGAATGTGACTCCACAGGAGCCACCCATGGATGAACTTCCAGCACAGCCCTGCCCTCCTTACTCCAGCTCCACTGGAGCTCACCCTTACCCCTAACTTCCTTTCTGAGGATAGAGACAAGCACATTTAGACCAAAAAAAAGTACCAATTAAGGCATATGCAGCGCATTTATAAATTGGCATATGCATAAAGGAGCTACAGGTATAAACTGGTATAGGAGACAAAGGTAATATGTAACACTATTTTAAATGTCGAGGCTCTTAAATATAAACTAATAATAATAATAATAACATAGCTAATTACATCAATAATAATAATAATAATAATAATAATAATAATATAGATAATTACACCTCTCTAAACACCAAATTATCTCAGGAAGGCTGGTGAAACACTCTCTTGTTTTCCCATCTCTCTACCAACTAGTTTTCTTGTCCACTAGTTTTTCAAACTAAATTAGCCTTCCTAGCCTTGCTCTTCTAAAGTCTACTGAGCTTTCAGTACAAGAGTCTAAAATCTTAGTCAAACATCAGTGCATAATGGTGAGAGGCTTTGGCAACTCCTGTTTCCAGCCTAGGACACTTGCCATGACACAAGTTTGGAAGTGCGGGCTGCAGAAGACATCTGGGTCATCCCGAAGTAAATATCCAGTGTGACTACCGCTGTCTCCAAGCCCCCTCTCTGCTTTTGGCTTTCTTCACTGCCTGACCCCAGGAACACCAAGTACCTTTCAGACTCTCTAACTGAGGTTTACTTGCTGCTTGAACTAATAGGCTACAATATGGACTGTATGAACAGAAAGCCCCTGGTCTTCTGGTGCTCACTTTTTGCCACTCGGATTTATCAAACACAGTAGCATGGAAGGACCCCATAGATCCTATAATATAGAATCAGATACCGTAGTGTATATTTTTTCAAAATGAGGAAGTGATATTTTTCTCTTTTCTCTCTTCCATCGTTTTCTTTCCCCTCTTCCCTTCTTTTTTCCCTAAAATCATTTCGCATGAAAGCAAATGACACAAAGAAGCTCACATGATTTCTTTTTCTCTTGTTTATAACTGGTACTGAATTATAATATGTTTCCTCAATCTTTGAACTATTATGTTCAAACTTACCGGGCTTTGACCCCTCAGGAACTGTCCCGTTCCAAACCTGGTGTAAGAACTCTGGTCTGTTATCGTTCATATCAATAACATTGATGACAATGTCTATAGGGTTCTCCACTTGGTTTCCATTAATATCCACAGCATGTGCCCTCAACTGAAAAAGTAATTAGAAAACAAAACTATTTAAAAGATTTATGTCTCAAGTGAGAAGATAAAATATACAATCACCATGCTATGAACAGAGAAACAGTAAAAGCTACTCTTCATCAAAATTTAAGTTAGCCAGGGGGTGCCTGGTGGCTCAGTCTGTTCAGCAGCTGACTCTTGATTTCGGCTCAGGTCATGATCTCAAGGTCCTGGGCTCAAGCCCCTTGCCAGGCTCCCCACTGAGCATGGAGTCTTCTTCAGATTCTCTCTCTCCTTCTGCCCCTCACCTCCCCCCCCACCACCAAAATGAATAAATAGTCTTTAAAAAAATTTTAAGTGAGCCAAACTTCATGTGATTAGGATAGATACAGTAGTAGTAAGAAGCCAATGTTTACTATCTGCTAGGCATTATGCTCAGAGATTTATGGATTTTAACTCATTTGATCCTTATACAAAAGAATGAGGCAGAAATGATAAAAGCACTTGAAGGCAAAGACATTGAGGTTCAGAAAAGCTAAGTAACTTTGCTGTCTCTTGACAGAGCCCATACCTAAAGCCAGTTCTGTCCGGTTCCCAAATCCTTTTGTGAAATCCATACATAGGAGTTATGGTAATTAAAAATGTTCTGGCACAGAATAATTGTAGAGATTAAAAGAAGAGAACATAGAACTAAGTGTGCATAGGGAATTTGGACACTAGGTGGTTTTTTTGTTTGTTTGTTTTAAATCGTAAAAGTCACTCATAAATATTGAAAGTGTGTGAATATATAAGACAGTTGTTCCTCTTCCAAGCTTGAGTTCTCAGTTTCATAAGTATTCTAAAAAATTTTATTATTTTTTTCTTTTTAAATAAATATAGTCACTCAGCTGCTATTCTTCGCAGAGTATCGTCAAACTCTTTTAATCCAGCGCATAGAGATCCATTACATTCTTTTCAATAGCTGGGTAGTGTTCCGCTGAATTGCTTCTTTTTAATAGGAATGCTTCTGTGGTTTTCCAGTTAAATATGATGCTGGCTGTTGGTTTCTCTTGGATATGCTTCATCAAGTTAAAGAAGCATCACCATATCATCCCCTCTTTTTGAATTTAGAGGTTATTTAACACATGAAACGATTTAAATTTTATGATTGCCTTTCAACAGCTATAAACCAATCCTTTATTCCTTCACATAATATATTATGTATTAATAGATTCTTAATACTGAAACATCCTTGCAATTCTATAATTGATTTTATATTTTATGAGTATCACTCTTTTAAGTGCTGGCAGTAAGAGTTCACCCAAAAATTGACCTGAAGATATTTATTTCCTGGTTTTAGCCACAGGAGTTCAGATAATGAGAATTCATACAAAGAAGAATTATTTAGAAATTTTGTATTGATATTTATATTCATAAATTCGAGACCAGTCTAATTAGACACTGGTCTATCATGTGCTATCTTTATCGAATTTTCCTATCAATGAAATTTTGTTTTTATGAAAGGTTTGAAAGTTTTACTTCTCTCTTTATGCTTTAGAACAATATAAAAAGCATTGGCATTACATGTTTTTGAAGGATTAAAAAAAAAACCTGGTGGATGAAATGATCAAAGCCTTTGGAAGAACGGAGTGTTGAATAGTACTCAAGAGAGAAAATAGTTTTATTTATTTTTTTATTTTTATACCCAACGTAGGGCTTGAACTCATGACCCTGAAATCAAAGCTGGATGCTCTACAGACTGAGCCAGCTAGGTGCCACCTCCCTTTTTTTTAGAATAACTTTTTTTTTTTTTTTTACTATACCCTAGAATAGGGCTTTCTTTCATTTTTTTTTTTATTTATTCATGAGAGACAGAGAGAGGCAGAGACATAGGCAGAGGGAGAAGCAGGCTCCATGGAGAGAGCCTGATGTGGGACTCGAACCTGGGTCTCCAGGATCACGCCCTGGGCCGAAGGCAGGCACTAAACTGCTGAGCCACCCAGGGATCCCCTAGAATAACTTTCATTTTATTTTTTTAAGCTCTAGTATGGGGCTTGAACTCAAAACCATGAGATCAAGAGTCACATGCTCCACCCAGTGAGTCAGCCAGGCACCCCTTGAAAATGCTTAGTCATCTGTTTAGTTCTACAGGAGTCTTGCTCTACAACATACCAATATTTTAACAATTTTCAAAACTTTAATAATTTAAAAAGTTTTTACAAGTGCAAAAATTCAACAAATATGTTATTGTGCAAAATAAGAGTCTAAAAACAAACACATGCACGTGGAATAAAAAGTCTTGAATGAATAAATATGGATGATAAACCACTGGGAATACTAATTCAATACATGGGACAAATGGCTATCTACAAAGGAAAAACAAAGTGTATCTATATACCTCTCTCACTTTAGTAAAACAAACTCCACAGAGGTTAAAAATATAGATGCAAATAGATAAATACAACAGATAAAATTGGAGAGATTAGCATCTTGGAGTAGAGATGGCCTTTATAACTATCTCTAAAACCAGACTGTATAAAACTGAAAAAAATAATTTTACAATGCAAGAACTATAGGGTAAAAATTATTTAAAAAGTTTAAAAACGAGAAAAAGAGGAAAATATGTGACAAATTAAATATTAACATCCCTAATAGATAAGAGGTTCTTAACAGTGAGAACAAAAGGTAAACAAGCCAAAAGAAATTTCAACAGAAGGAGGGACACCTGGGCAGCTCAACAGGTTAAGCATCCAACTCTTGATTACAGTTCACATCATGATCTGAGGGTCCTGAGACAGAGCCCTGTGTTGAGCTCCCCTCTGAGCAGGAATCTGCTTGGGATTCTCTCTTTCCCTCTCCCATCCTCCAACCTCTAAAAAAACCCAAAATTAACAGAGAACAGGAATAGGGAATTTACTTTGATTAGATATTCAACTTAGGCAATGAAAGCATTATCATTTCTTTGCAAATAATAGTGAAATAAATAAATAATACTTGGAATCGATAATGGTGTGGAGAAAGTTTATCTCCTATACTATGAACAGGTAGTTTAACATAATACAACCATTCTAGAGAACAATTTCACTATATTTATCAAAATATTTCCAATTTTAGGACTTTATTCAAAGAGTATAAAATGGGCAAATGTACAGAAAAAAATGTTCACTGCCACATTATAGTTGCAAAATAAAACAAAAGAACTAAATTACCCAAATATCTACCCATAAGTAATTATTTAAAATTACACTACATTCATTCAACAAAATAGTTTAAAGCAATCAAAAATGATAATATAAATAAATAATTACTGACATGGAAAGATACTAAATCTTGTGATTGCAAAAGTGACAAAAGTTGGTTTCAGGGAATGATGCCAACTTCAAAAAAATAAATTTATGAATTTATGCAAAGAAAAACATCTTACAGCGTATCACCAAAGTGTTAAAAAAAAAGAGAGAAAGAAACAAGTTGGTTTTATGTACTGAGATTACAAATAATTGTTACTTTCTTATTGGTACTGTATTATTTTTTAAGTTTTCATAATGCACACATATTGTTTAAAAATGATGATTTCCTTACAAGTTTTAGTTATTCATGCAGAAATTGGAGAAGTAATAAAGACCAACTTAGATTTCTATATTAAATTCATGAAAAAATTGTTGAAATCTTGTCCCAGGAAATGTGCAAGCATAGCTTTAAAAAAAAAAAAGAAAGAAAGAAGGAAAACACCTCCTGGAATTTGATTAATATTAGGCAATTCTTGCGTCTTAAAACACTCACTATAATTAATATTTTTAAATTGGAAAAATCAGTTTCAAATATATATGTATATTTAAAAATATGAACATGTAATTACATATAAACAATTGTGATAACTCAATAAGAAAATGAATAAAACAATTAAAAAAATGAACATAAGAAATATAGTAAGATAATATATCTAAGAAAAGACTGCTCAGATTGGCAGATTGATGAAACCTAGTGTTAGCTGGTTTATGAAGAAAGGGAAATCTCAATTTCTGGTTGGGGGTATCAAACCGGCACACCTTTCTGGATGGAATATGGACAAAAATAAAAAAAAATAAAGTGTACTATTTCTTAAGATTATCTCATGTAATAATCAGACCAGGAAGAATAAAGATGACAAACACAGATGTCTAGTAAAATCATAGGAAACTGTCATTAAAATTATAGCCTGTATATTTAGTGGAATACTATGCAGTCATTAAAAGTGTTGTGATCTCTATATAATTTATATGCAACACTTTTGACCTCCTTTGTGCAAATCTGTTCTTGTAAGTCTGTAGTCACACTAATACGTAAAGGGTAATGAGATTTTAGGCAATTTCACTTTCTTCTTTGGCACTTTTTTTTACAACATAAGCATTCATCAATTCTACAAAAAAATGAGCTCATTCCAACAAATTGGAATGGTTTCAAAGCACAGTTCAGGTATTAAAAGTGTTAGTATCAAAACTCTAAGACCGATATAAGAGGCAAATGTTAAACTCTGCACAGTTAGAAGAGTATTAATACATCAGATTATCATCTGGCTGAAATCTTACATGAAACCGGGCTATCAGCTCACGATCCAGAGGCTTGGTCACTGACAGCTGACCTGAGATGGGGTTGATAATGAAGATACCGGTTGGAGGTTGATCAGCTCCTGGCCCAGTTACACTATACCGTAGTGAAAGGTTTTTATCTCTATCGGACCTGATCTGAGGATCAAGAAGACAATCATATTAAATGAGAGACTAAATGAGCTCATTATCAGAGACAGGACATGCCACACCTTATGCCCTTTTTCAGTTACAAACTTACAGCATCTCTTCCCAGAAAAACCAGTCCTGTTTCTCACCCTTACCTCTCGTTGATAGGCTTCAAAAAGAGATGTCACCTATCACCAGGAAGGGCCAACATTAACCCCTAAAAGAACACTCACTAGGAGCAGTGCGAAAAGTCAAAATGAAGGAGTGTCGATTTTTAAACTGAATCAAAATCTATCCAGGAAGTTCATATGGTTAGAATATTTACTATGGGAACAGGTGTCCAATTTAGTCGAAATAAAACTTATTTACCTTTGGGTATCAGGAGAAGAAATAACTGTCTAGGCCATAGTGTGAAATAGCCTTACATGGGAACTCTAGTATTATGGTTGAGCTTGAAAGTCAGATTTCTGCACTTACATTCATACTGACATTATTCACTGCAACCATAGTTTCCATGTCATTTTAAGGTAGCACCTATTACTCCAAGTTCTTTATTAATAACAAAACATACAAAAAATCATTTTAAAATACATTTTTTTGCTCTCAAAAATTATACCCATTATAGGCTGACTGCCTTTTCCTCCAAAAATAACAATTCCCAGGAAAAATAAGTTTACAGGTGAGCAGTCATAGGAACAAGCTATAGAAAAGGAGGAAGAAGAAGAGCTCCGAGAGAGGGCCAATTGGCAATATCTTTGCAGGTAATAATAACAGATCATTATGTATTAGGTAAGCATACTTAACCCAGTAACAGAATCTAGCTTATTATTTTTCTTGTTAAGGCAAAATTCTCTTACTCATTGTCCATTAAAGTAGGAAAAAAAAGTGCCTTTCTTTGGGGGTTATATTGTTCATTGTTAAATTGAATTATAATGTGCATTAAAATAAAATATGCAATTCGAATAAATGACTTATTAAAAATACAGCTTTCAGTATGTATTGGAATGCTCAATTGATCATACACAAACACTTGCAAATAAATAAATACACCATAATTTTGTCTTTCTTCCTTTTGCTATCAACAATGGGTTGCTAATTTTACTAAACATGTACATATATCTGTGACTTTTTTCCTCTCCATCTGATGCTATACATTTGGAGTAACTGAAAAAAAAAATTACTTCTCAGATTTTTAAAAGCCTATGGTTTCCCACAGCTCCAGGGATTCTGTTAATGGTTTCAGAGGTCACTTTCTTTTTTCTTTAAAAAACTCTCAAATGCACTTGGTGCTGGCATTTTTAGCAATGATTGCCCTTTTATTTCTTCTTTGGCTCAAAAGCTATCTGGAGAGGGCAAAGATCATCATGGAGAGCACAGCTGTTAGACAGCGAAGCCAAGGTGTGTGTGTTTTTTGAGAAAGGGTATGGTCTTGGTGTGGATGCATGTCGGAGCTGGGGATGATGTATTCACACACTCAACAAACTTCATTGTCTGTCGGGTACGGGACCCACAGAGAGCTCTGCCTATCTGAGATAATAATTTTTTAAAAGGAGGCTCTCTACAGCACTACAGACAATCATCTATACAAAAAAAAAGTATTTTAATACATGTTGTAAAGTCTATCCTGTGATAGAATAGAAAAAATCATTTCTAACATACACTTGACACATGCCATAGAGACAATTAAAAATCTGCAAGCCTACCCTGACAAGCTCTTGAGGAAAGGGTCCCCTGGAGTTTTCTGGCAAGTTGATTGGAGGGATAACCCAGTCTCTCTTCTGCCTTTGTAGGTGGCCATTGTGCTTAGTCGCTTGTCTTGGGAATACTATTTCTTCAATTTCTGGTGATTCCTTTGCATTAAAATACAAGACATTGCTGAATACTAGGAAAAACATTTTCGGAAAGACAGCAATATCAATGGATACCTGACAGTGTAGGAGTCACTGATATGAAGAAGAAAATATGTCTGGAGGCCCTCTCCTTATCCCTCTAGTAAAATAATAGAAAATGCTATAAAATTTTGGGGTTACGCTGATTATTGAAGAATTGAATTTCCAAACAATTTATTATGTGGCACAGCTGTGTAAACTATTTGCAGTTTCTACAAACCGTCTTCGATAGCAGTTAATATTGAGCAAAATTTAATAGTACCCTTTTATATATCTCTCATTAGTTTAAACCACAGTTCAGGTAATGTGCTACTGTACATTAAATTTAGATCTTGATGTGCTAAAATATAATTTGAATTCCAAGAGAACTTTAATACATACTGCTAAGGCATGTCTCAAATATTTATGACCCTATTAAATCCCACAGAATTAATGCTGTAATTATTCTAAACCTATGTCAGCCATGATGGATGCTGTAGATGACCCACTTTGCACACTGGGTATTAATCTCTGCTGGATGTCAACATTTTCTTCTGTTTCTCCTTATATCTGTAGACATTTTAACCATTAGCCCTTGCTGCTTCAGTGCAAATATCCAAGCTAGTTTGCTGGAACACAACGAATCATCAACAACAAAAGCATCTTTTCACTCAATTAGTTACCAATTTCTCACTCTGTATTCCCCAAATGACACAATTTCCCCTAAACAGTTAATAGATTAATAAATTATAAATTACATTTCACGTAATAAAAGTCTAACATGGGTACAAGAGAAAAATTATACCTTTCCACTGATATACTTATTCATATTTGATTATGGATGTGTATGTTCCATTTACAATTAAATCGTAGAAGTGAATATGTATATTCCTATCTCCAGTACAATAAATACACAAAATCTAACAGTCATACTTCGTGAAATTAGGGACTTCAAAATAGATAATTGTGGTGCCCCCTCCTATTTGTTTTGAATTATCTCAACATGAAAAGAGAATACTCAAGAATTACTAATGTTATCATAACTTTACTGAAGAAGTTACTGTATCTTATTAAAAATTCCTAATATAAAAAATTCCTAATATAGTGATTTATACAAAATAAGTGTTCAGTAAATGTTTGCTGAATTTAATCAAACTGTACTTTGTTAGAGACGTTATCTATTTCTTTTATCTTGGCTCACAGTGGCTTCCACCAGAGGGAGTATATCATTCCTAAAAGTTATGTCAGTAGTATAAATAATTCATACTCCCCAATTTGATTATTAAGGGAGAAGACAAAAACCCTATACTCCTAGCTAGAAATGCTTTCTTATTGCTACTGTATGTCTGTACTTCCTATTTAACAGACATCTTGCTAAGAATTGTTTATTCTGGGGTTATATTTCACAGCTTGTGCAGCTTCTAGAAATCTAAAACAAACAATTACTTCTAATTTAAATTAAGTTATAAACCTCAAAGTATAAACAACTGTTTCAAATATAATTTCAGATAGCTTAAATATATATTTAGTCTAAGTATCTTGTAAGGTTAAAAAAAAACAATAAAATACTATTTAAGTGACAAAATCTGATAAAAACTCAAATACTGGCCGATGTGACTTAAAGCAAAGTGTTTATTTAGTTCAAACTGTAAAAAACTGATTTTTAAACATAACTCCCAAGCCGTATTTCCATACTCTACCTTCACTGAGTCCTCAGGTAAGGTAGGCTTGAGGCTCAATTTTACTGCTACTTGCCACTTTTCCTGAGTCTCTTTGTCTTGGGCATATATCAGGAACTTTGCATGCTCAGAGGAGAGGGGAAAGCTTCTCACAGCATACACCATGCCATCTTCATCCACCTTAAAATCTGCTGGCTCACTGCTTTCATACTGTACTTTCCTTTTTCCATTGCAGTTGCTGAACTTCACTGTAAAAGATAACAAACATACAAGTCTAGTGATAATACAAAAGCAGAAACATCTAAGTCTGTATCCAGCTTAGGTTAAAGGATAAAACATGGTTGGCAAAAAGCACAAAAGTTTTATTTTTACATTGTTAAAGGAATTCTCATACAAGAGAATACCAGATTTATGGTTCTGAGTCATTCCCCAAAATCACCTTGTTCCAAAGCCTACTCCCTCCCACCACATTCCCTAGGGCCCTTGGCTACACCTGCTTTATCTCTCCATGCTTCTCACTCATATTATCTGCTACTCTCTAACGAACTCCAACTCAACCTTCTGGTCCCAGCTCCAAAGTCACTGAAGGTAGAACCATCCCTTTCTCTCAGTCTTCATGTACCAATCTGAACTCTATTACCATAGTTTTATAGCCATTCCTGACATTCACTGGGAGAGGTACTTTGGGGCAAATTTTCTTAGCTATCTTGACTACCTGGCACATTTCATAGCACATAGTATTTAAAAAAAAAATTTAAGGATTTTATTTATTTAGGAGAGACACAGAGAAAGAGAGAGAGAGAGAGAGAGAGAGAGAGAGAGAGAGAGAGAGAGACAGAGAGACAGAGACACAAGGCAGAAGGAGAAGCAGGCTACATGCTAGGAGCCTGATGTGGGACTCCATCCCTGTTCTCCAGGATCACAGCGCTAAACCGCTGAGCCACCCAGGCTGCCCAGCACATAGTCTTAATACATAATTTTTGAATAAATTCTTAAAGGAAGAAAGTAATAACTTTGATTAATGTTGAATGCCCACTATGCTCCAGAATTACAGGACCGTAGTAGCAATTAAAAGGGGAATAAATTGCAATTTCTAGTCCTCATGGCACTTATAAGAGTTCTATGAAGCAGTAACAATTTATAAATTTTCAGGCAAATAAAAATGAAGATGTATCTCAAAATAAATGTTAGCTAAAAATTCTTAAGAATATAAAATCAAAAAGATTTTCATATCCTTATCTCACATGTAATGACTTAAAATTGAAAAAAAAATCAATGCTTTCTTAAAAGCAATGCCAATCAGCTTATGTCTCATTGGATAACAACACAGAAGTTAAACCACATACTTATAAATGTAGGACTAAACATATTCAAGCCAAAGTAAAATTGTAAAATAATAAAAATATCCTCTAAGGAAGATGATTTCCTTTGAAATCCTTAATCATTCTTTATGAGGAAAATTTCTAGGGGAGTGGCATGAAGGGATCAAAGAGAAAGCAATTTTTAAATTTCTGTAAACATGTGGTGTTATGTCCTAACCGCAATTACATAAAATACATTTTGGAAAGCAGTTAATATGTACACATTACAAAATATAATCCTATACCACTTTTTGCATTTTTCAAGTATCTAAGTAATTTTTTTCAAATTCCCACTCCACATATGAATTGCTGAGTTCTTCTGTTTTCATTAATATAGATTCACTGAGATGTGCACAAGATCACAGCCAAATAACATGCATGTTTATTTCCCTTAGTAACCAAAAAATCCTTGATAACAGTTAAAAAATACTTTACTAAATATATTATCTCCCACATAGTCCCACATATGTCACCTTTCATCTTTCAAACATCTGAAAATGAAAAGACAAGTTATATGTCACACTAAATTATGCTAAACCAAAATGTTTGTCTTTGGACTATAAATATCCAAAATGATAACTTATATACCCCATCTTACCTGCCATGCAATTTAAAAGTGAAAAATAGATAATCTCTTCTACAGAACAATGCCATCTACAGCTAATCTTTTATTAAAGACAAAATGAAAAGTAAAATTGATTTGGGGGAACCCTGCTGAGAAATCAAAAGACTTTTAACATCTTTCTGTATAAAAACACCTTTTTATATATAAAAAAGGTAATTTGTAAACTTAAAAAAAATAAAACCTAGATCATACCTTCCATCCTTTTTTGTTCATTGTTACCACTCTAGCACAGATCCTCATCAATTTACACCTGGATTGTTGCACCTGTCTCCTATTGGTTTTCTCCATGCTCCAGGTCATTGAGCATCCACCCCTAGAGTCAGGTCTCCTTCTCACTTAATATCCATAATATGATACATACTCTTTCATCTGGTCTACAATGCTCTTTCCACTCTTGGTCACTTGGTCTCTTTGGGTTTTTTTGGACATCATCTTCGAAAACATATTTTCCCCAGTTGGATTTTTCAGTCACTTTCCCATCTCACTGCTGCTCACACCCCATACTCACCACTTTTAGAAACATCCTGCATGCCCATTTTCTATGCCACAGCTCCAGAGCGAGGCCATTATTTGGGCAAAGGGTCCACTTAGATGATCTTTAAAAGATGGCAGCCAATGTCTTCATTTGGGAAGGCTTTGAATTTTTTATCTTAATTTAATTCTAACTTTTATTTGTTTTTACATTTTCTGTCCATGGAAGCACATATTAGCCCTTTATTTTCATTAGGATAATTATTATAAGAACTAATTTTCACTTATTAATAGTTTCATATGACTAGAGCTTCTCTCTGTAAGTAGACTGTAAACTCATTTGGCTTCCTAACAGTGAGTCTGGGTTCTTCTGTTTCCCACGGCACCTAGCCATGACAGACAGTGTAAATGCTCAATAAATATTCACAGGCCAATTGTATAGGTGAATATCTTACAACTTTTAAAAAAACTGGAAAATAGACAGGAAACCTAGAAGTTTGTCCAGCCTTCACTAGCAATAACATTCAGCGACAACAACAAAAACCCTGGAACATTAAGCAATTTGACTTTGTATTTAGTTGTTGGGAGTGAAAGAAAATGAATTGATACGTGTTGCATGCCATGTACTAAACCAGATACTAAAGATGAGGTTATCTACTTTAGCCTTAGCAATAACCTCCTGAGATGGGAATCGTTATTTCTGCTCTACAAACGGGGAAGAAAATTCAGAGAGCCATCTGTGCCCATGGCTGCTTGAATTCTAGGGATCCTCCTACAAAAGCAAAAAAGAATCTAACCAAATTTGTGACCAGTAAGTTATTGAAACCTAAATCTTTAGTAAAGAGAGAAAAGACTAAGAGGCTTCATACATGCTCGTGAAGAGAATAATGGCACGTTTAGATTTCCAAAAGTACCAGAGTAAAGAGTATTACTGAAAAGGAGTCCTTAAGGTGGAGTGTACCCTAAATGTCCCAGAAAGGGGAGCAGCTGGAGCCCCTTGTGGCAGGCAGAAGGGGAAAATGCTACTCACTGTTCCAGTGACTGAGGATTCTGTTCAGTTGGTACTCAGCTACCTACTTGGACTCAGGTGTCAGAATGATGCAGGGAAGGGAAAGAAGGTCTTTAAAGAGAAATGCATTTGCAAAGAAGGAAAAAAAAAATGCCTTTTTCTCTAAAGGGTCACCGAACATCCTATGCATGAGAAGTGGTTGACCTCAGAGAGGCTGACACTGGGGAAAAACACTGAAGGAAATCACATAAAGGTCAGTTATTTAAAGTCAATTAGTTTTCTATCACCCCTGTGCCTAACCTATAACTAATATGAATTGGTTTAACATATCTATTATTAAATTCTCCTGGGGTTTTTAGACAAATGTTAATTCGCATGTGCAAATACTAAAATAAGCAACATTTGGTGGGGGGACAGGCAAGAGTGAGGTACTATTCAAGTCTGAAGACATGTTTTTCATTATGTAATTCCCTTTGTATCTTCAACCATTAGCGTCACCACCTTGATGGAAAAGAAGCCCATTGTCAAACGAAAAAGTTCTCCTCAGTGGAAGCTTAGTTGTGACTTCATCCTGTGGTTGAGAGTTAATACATGTACAAGTGCCTGGGTCATGGTGACGTGCTTCATCGATGATAGCTGCCTTTTACCATTTCCAAGTTCCACAAATTAAAAGGCTGACTAATTTCAGTGGGTGTTACAAACTGAATTGTGTTCCCCAAAATTCTTATGTTTGAAGCGCTAATTCCCAGCACCTTCAAATATGATTGTAATTGGACATACTGGTCTTTAAAGTGGTAATTAAGATTTAAAAAGCTTGTATGGGTGGCCCCTCATCCAATATGACTAAGTGTCCTTGGACGTGGATATGGATGAACCCACAGGAAAGACCATGTGAGAGGACACAGCAAGAAGGCGGCCGCCTGCAAGCAGAGAAAGGTCTCCAGAGAAGCCAAACCTGCTGTCACCTTGGTCTTGCACTTACCCCCTTCAGAGCCGAGGGAAAATAATTTCTGTTGTTTGAACCACCTAGTTTGTGGTCCCACACAACGGGTAACGCATGGATTCCACTTATTTACCACTGGTCAGTGTTTATTGCCTATATTTTGTCCCATTTATGATTTAGACGCAGCTAAGGCATATTTTATCAAATTTGACAAAACTCTCTTCTTGAACCAACCACTGAAACTTACTCAAGAGGATTCTTTTCCCCAAAAACACAGGCATTTATGAAAAAAAAAATAGCAGAAAATGGCTATGGTATATAATCTTAGCTACAACACTAATATAATTTGTATATTAAATTTACTTATAACATAGTATTTCAAAGAAGTTTTCAGGAGGACTATGACAAAGTATGTGTACAAAAAAAACAGTTAAAAATAAAAAGGAGGGTGGGTAGAAACCATTTGGAAGGAAGAGATATTCAAGGGACACGGTTTAATTATTAAAATTATTAAATGAGATTTAAAATTCTTAAAATTAGATTTAAAATTTAACTTTCAAGATGAGGAAAAAAAGGCAATTATCATGGACACATAACTGTCATGAGAAAAAGTACTTAGAACCAAGCTGTTCTTGTTATTGAAATATTTTCCTAATAAATGGTAGGTAAAGAACTCTGCATCACACAACGCATACAATTCCTAAACTGTCATCTTCCAAAAGATAAAGCAGTTTCATCATTTTTTAATATATGGGTTTTGAAGAAAAGATGATAAATTTATTTTAAATTAAAATGCATCCTTAAAAAAATAAAATGCATCCTTAGTAGTGATACTATTGTATATGACAGTGTGGTGATGGATATGTGACATTCCGCATTTGTCAAAACTCAAGGAACAGCACAAAACAAAAAGAGTGAGTCCTAATGTAAACTATGGATTTTAGTTACTCATAATGTATCAATATTGGTTGCAACAAACATGCCACACTAATGCAAGATGTTAATAATAGGGAAAACTTCCTTACTGGTGATGATCTAACCTACTGTATTATTAGATATTTGAAAGGGATGGGTAATTGTCAATTTCCTCAGTCTCTCACAAACACGAGTTCCAGTGAATTGCCTCAAAGTGGTATTACTTGAAGCTATATAATATAACTGAATCAATAACTTGACATAAATACCTCAGGCATGGAGATATTGAGTCAGTGTTTCACAAAAGTCATAATTTCTTCTTATTAGACACATGTAATAAAGCAGAAACTCTATTATTTTAAAAATAATCAAGCAACTTGAAATATTCTTCCAACAGAACTACCTTCCTTACATTAAAATATTAACTTTGCTTAAATACTTAAATAATTCAGAGTAGAAACTCCAGAATTTCATAACCTAGAAGAAGGAAATAAATTCCCTTAGACAACGAAAAAAACATGCTTGATCCACGGGATAATTCAAGTTTAAAACAACTCTATACACAATTAAATTTCTGTGGCTAAAACATTATAATATTAAATAAGAAATGTATTATTAGAGCTATTGCACAGTTCTCCTACATAATATGTAGTTATTGTGTTCTAGCCTGCATAAAACTTTGTTAACATGGTTAATACAAAATTAAATATCAGGGAAATAATTATTTTAAAGTACTTTTTGACTCTTAAAGCAATACTTCAAATTAATGCTAACCATAAAGCCATAATATCTTTATAAAATATTAACAGGAAACCACAGATCTTATATATTAAATGCATTACCAGTTAATAGCACTACATAAACCATATATGAATGAAAATGTGCAAAATACTCACATATGGCTTATGATTTTTGCTGAAGTAAAACATCACACCATATTTAGAATACAATTATAAGAGAACACTAAAATGTTTTTGTGCCTAAATATGCCTTCATCTCATTATTGGGTTTTTTTTCCCCCACATTAATTGGTACTTTTGAAGGCATACTGGGACAACAGAAATAGTTTCACAGTGCTGAGAGAAGTTCTCCTTCCACAGGCAAAGAGCAATATTAATTAATGATCTTGGCATCTAAATGAAGAAATGAGAGCAGGGAAAGTAGGGAGGAGCTGTCTCCACAGTAGAGATTTCACGGTGTTTTTATTTATAGATTCCAATGGAGAACAGTTACCAAGTGGCGAATTCACTTACAAATCTGAAAAACCTGCCTAGATGTTCTTTTGCCCCCCAGGCCCTAACTGAGTTTCAATCTGAGAAGTGGTTCTTCTGGAAACACTTTAGTAGCCATTTCAGGGGGTACCAATCCGCACATGTACAATGGGATACACTAGAGGTAGTGTGGGCATGTCCATTTGGACCATGATGGAAAAAGTCATTATATTTTCTTTAGGGCATATAATTATAATAATAAAAGTGAAATACAGAATTTTAGTTACACATATTGACTATTAAATATACATAAAACTTCCAAAATCCTTTAATTATTTAATTATTTAATCCTCTAAATTATTTAATGCAAAATCGGAGCTTGTTTTTGAGAAATACTTTTATAACAAGTTTTATGATTTGGGTTTCAAATTCTTGAAATACAGAATTTTAGTTACACATATTGACTATTAAATATACATAAAACTTCCAAAATCCTTTAATTATTTAATTATTTAATCCTCTAAATTATTTAATGCAAAATCGGAGCTTGTTTTTGAGAAATACTTTTATAACAAGTTTTATGATTTGGGTTTCAAATTCTTGATAATTACCATCAATGAAAGCTTTACTCACAAAAGTTGGTGGTAATAAATGATAGCAAAGAATTCATTACTTTTTCTCCAACTGGCAGAAAGTTTCTTGGAATGAACCATGAGGAATACACTTATTAAATTTCATGGTCCTTCATTTTCTTGCACTGATGAATATAACACTGAAATTCCTTGTGGAAAAGCAAAGCTTTACAAATTTTTTCATATTAAGTATTTTAAAATGATATAACTTGACGTCGAGAATATACAGGTATTGCTCTAAGAGTCTTAATTTTTTTTCTAGGACTTAAAATTATAGCACCAACCAAATATCACAAATGAATCATTTTAATCCTTTTTTCAGAGTTGAAGTTTTGCTTCAAATCCATAAACTCTGTGACTGCATGTAATATTTTTTACACGGCTTTTGCAGTTTTCAATTAAGTTCATTCAGGTGCTCCAAAATGTCAGTTAAGTAAGCTATTTTTTCAAGTGAATAACTCTCCTTCAATAAATCTATGGTGAACAACATTCAAACACATAGTCATTTTTCTATTAGCTAATAAACTCCTGGAAAAAAAAGTGTCCTTTGGATAGCTCATGCACTTGAGATATATATATATACATCAGCAAATATGGTATTCCCTTATCTTTGCACAAAGCTAGAGTCATTTATTTTCATAATATCAATTTATGCGGATTTAAGATTTATGAGCACTCTTTTATGTACAAGAGCTTTTACGTGAGTAAAACTAACAGAATCATGGGGTTTTCAGATTAAACTCTTGGCTTTTATATCTTCATGCCATTTATAGCTTTTATAGTCTTCATGTCATTAAGGCCAGGGCATCAGCCTCATGTAATATTTGCTCAACATTCTGCTGTAAAATATTCATTTGTCTCCTTTAATATATAATTTACAGAAGTTTGTTCTGCCTTTTTTCCCAGCATAAATAATACTTCTCAAGGATTCTAACTACTGCTATTAACTAACATATTTATTAATTCCTTAAAGTCACTGACATGCAACTAAAACTTTTTTTGATTTAATAATCTTTTTGATTAGTGCTGTCATTATGATGTGTGACATGCCATCACTACCTCTGCTGAGTGTATTATGCAAAAGTGGCTCATTTTCTATTTCTCCTACACTTGGTAGTAGATATATAGTCTGGTAAAACAAGGAATTCTGCATTTGGCTTAAAGCATTAAATGTGAAATATTATAAACGACTTCAAGAGCTTGAGCATATAGCTGTACTTAGTGTCATAAAGAAGTGTTTTTACTTCATGTATAAGAGAGTGCAAAATTTCTGCTGCCTAAAATGGTTGTTTGGGGATACAGTGCCCATAAAATTTGTCTTGGGTGTGGCTTCACTCCATCACTTTGCATTAAGTAAAATGTTTAGACCAAGTGTGAGAATAATGATAAGGACATAATCATTATATTATCTAATTAATATCTTAAACATTTGAGTGGGTTCTTAAGACTCCAAAGTCATTCCAGCTTTCATCCCAAATTATCCATGGGGTTGGAAAAGTAAAAGTAAAAAAGTAAAAAGTAAAGTAAAAAAAAAAAAGTAAAGATGTAAAAATAACATCTAAAAATAGACTCTGGCATGTGTAGCTTCAGAGATCTATTTGTAAAATAATACATAGTATACATGTAACATATAAATAACATATTATATAAGTAATATTATGTAATTATATAAGATAAGATACAAAGAAATACATAATGTACATTGTATATATATATAAAGTCTGCATTTTTAAATTATTATTTTTTTAAGATTGTATTTATTTATTCATGAGAGACACAGGAGAGATTGAGAGAGGCAGAGAAAGAGGCAGAGGGAAAAGCAGGCTCCACACAGGAAGCCTGATGTAGGACTTGATCCTGGGACTCCAAGATCATGCCCCGGGCCGAAGGTAGGCACTAAACTGTTGAGCCACCCAGGGATCCCTTTAAATTACTTTAAAATAAAGATATTAAGGGCACCTGGGTGGCTCAGTTGGTTAAGTGTCTGCCTCCTGCTCAGGTCACGATCCCAGGGTCCTAGGGTGAGGCCCATGGGTCAGGTTCCCTGCTCAGGGGGAAGTCGGCTGCTTTTCCCTCTCCCTCTGCTTCTCCCCTCACTCTACCCCTGTTTATGCTCTCTCTCTCTCTCAAATAAATAATAAAATCTTAAAAAAAGTAAAGACGTGAAAAACTTGAAAAATTAAACATCTTGTAATTTAAATTAGAATATGGAATATTCACTCTCACTCACTTCATTTAAAAAGTATAAAAAGTGTACAAAAATATACTCCTATTTCAGGATAATCAAAAAATATTTTGAAAACAATTTCTGGAAACTACAGTCCTCTATAATAATTTAGCAAATTTTATGTCCAGCAAAAACCAAGTAATTTAATTCTAAGGGATTTGTTTATAAAACCCTATATAAAAACACAATACCCCCAAAAAAAATCCACAATACATACACATACAAATTAATTCTAAAAATCAACATAAAATTCTTCAATTTCATCAAAAACAGGACTCTATTAACCTTAAGATCCAATAGGAAAAAAAAAAAAGAAAAAAAAATCCAATAGGAAGAAAGGAAAAATAGCCAAAATAGAAAGAAAAAAAAAAAAAAAAAGAAAGGTGGGGAGAAGAAAAAAATCACTGAGAAAATTGACAGAATTAATGATTCTCTGGTACCTGACAAGAACATAAAAAGTTAAAATTTATACAAGATCTTCTTTTTTAGGATTAGCCAGGGAAAACTATAAGCAAAAAATACAAGCAAATGAAGTGGAAAAAATAATTAAATTAATACTTCATAAAATCTTCACTTAGGATAAACACATTGATACAAAGGTATCAATGAGCAGATAACCAGATTCGGTGGGAAAGGGGACATTTTGGTGCCAGTGTCACTGGCGAGTTCTTGGGTCAATGAGAAGATCTAGGGAGATCTACCTGTAGACCTGAGTCTACGGAAGGCTTACTCAGCCAAGTAGAAAATAAAAGTAATAAAAAACTGTCAGCAAGTTTTTAGAGAAAGCTGTAAAGGAGCACTCAAATATAATGTTAACTGTTGTAAGTTCACTTACTGAACTGTTTTATTATAAAAATGCCTTCACAGTTTTTTCACCATTATAAAAAAAGCTCAACCATGCATATCTGTAGCACAACTGTACCCTATTCTTGGCATTCTGGTTAGGAAATGCTGATTGATTTTGCCATACTTCTAAAATAGTAAGGCTGTGGTAGGCATTACTAATAGTCACTGATATTTTCAGGTTTTCTCCCCTTCATGGACATTCAGAGATGACATCTCTCATCTCCTTTGACCTTTGGGATGACTACATGCTTTGCTTTGGCCAATAAAATATGTGGACTCAAGTGACAGACATCACTTCTCAGCAGAAGTGTTTATTTATTTATTTTTCAGCAGAAGTGTTTAAAAGTTGATGCCCTCTTTCCCGGTAGTGGCAATGATTAAAGGAAGTGTTAAATGTGGTTAATATAAGACCCAAATCCCCAGGATGAGCGAGTCACTCCCCTCCACACACAGCTTCTCTTGAGGGCCAGTGGTGGGGGGGAGGGGTGTCACTTGTTACAAAATGGATTTCATATGACAGAGAAATAGACATTTTTCTGTGTTAGGCACAGAAGACTGGAGGTAATGGGTGGTACAGCACATCCCACCCTATCATGTCTGATAAAGCCTCAACTACACTGACCTAAAACCCTCTCAATGCAGTAGAACTAGGATGGAGTGTCTATGAAATAAAATAAATTGGAATCAAACTTACTGTTGATTAAAACAAAAATATTTCTTATCCCTAAAACTCTTGGTACCTACCAAAAGAGAAAGGTGTTATAATGTTCTCTAAAATGTTACAAAATCTCTTAGAGAAGCTGTTATTTCATTTCCTTTCTAGGTAAAGCCATGTAATATTAACTAACATCTGTATACAAGGTACTACAAATTAAAGAAAGGAATAGAGCTATGATATTCTTCTTTGATGTGAAATTGGAAAATATCAAAACAAGCAGCAGGAATGATATAGGAGGATGATTATGACATTAAAAATATGAAAGTTGAATTTTCAACAGTCCGATAATGATATGCGTGTAATTTTATATATCAAACTATTGGAAAAGTAGTAAGATTATTGCATTTTCCCTTGTATGCATTCTAATAACTCAAAACATTGAAAGCTGTTCCTCACTTCATTGATATTCTTCCTCCAGGCATCTTTATGCATGAAATTCAATGAACCCTGGCCCCCCCCCCGCCTTTTTTTGAAAGCTCCACCTAAAAGATAGAAAATTATCAGTGTTCAGGCAGAATGATTCTTTTTTTTTTTTCAGAATATGCCCATTAACAAATTACATTGAAATATCACTACCTCTAATTAAATTACTCTGACAGAGCACAGGTTGTGAAGAAGCTCCTTTTCTCAACTATATGATTATCAGTCTCTGAAATTTGATGCAATTTAGTTCTTCTAAATTTAGTTATCGGGCTACTTATGTCAACAAAGAAGGAATCCTAATTCCTAATTTTTGTGACGGGTTTTTGTTAATTTTTAAGGAGAACAGAGTTTTCACGATAAATTTCCCTGAAAAAAGAAGTTCTTGCTAATCAGGGGTTTTCAAAAACACTACTGAAAAAGGAAAAAGCAGAAGGAAACTAATCATGTATCTAAATCAATTTCAACAACGTGGCTTCCAAATGCGCCGCAGAAACCAGAAAGAGTACCTGGTTTGCTAAGTAAGGCAAGGAACAAAAGGATGTTATATGCTTTATGAAACTTGAATAAAAGAAAGAGGTACATAGAACATAATGTTCATTAACCAAATTAGCCCTATTGGTATTACATGATATCACATTAACTGAAATTAAAATCCAATGAACTGCACTATTAAATCCAAAACCATTTACTGATAGTAAAGTTATAAAACAAATAGTATAAGACTTTATCCTGAACATGTAAAACAATTTAAGAAATACTTATTCCTTTACTGGCTATTAGGAGAAAGAGATCACGGTCACATATGAAGAAATAACAATGTATTTAAAATAGCTCTAGAAAATATATCATAAAGGTATATAACTCATGGTTTAAAAGCTGAATTCCCTATTACTGCCAATCTCCTCAAAAGATGTATCAACTCACCAGCCACTATAAAGAACTGTATAAATAATGAAGTTGGACTTTCTACAGAACTCAAGCTATACAAATATAACAAAAGCATACTAAAACCCATACAATGTTATACGTTATTTCTAAAAGCTGCCTATACTTTCTGAACTAGCAACATGATGTGCATTAAGTATTTAATATGTGCAGGATTACATAAAAATTTCATCAGTTAGTATTTTTTTCAGAAATCCAATGAAGTTATCAAAAACAATTATATAAAATCCCTAAGTTGGTAATAAAATTTAAGTAGTAAAACAATTAACAAATTCTAATATAAATTCAATTAATGCGTTTCTGCTTGGGAAACATCAACATATAACCTGAAAAAAACATGGTCTCCCAGGGGCATCCAACTGTGGATTTCAGCTCAGGTCATGATCTCAGGGTTGTGCGACCAAGCCCAGCACCAGGCTCTCTATACTCAGCAATAAGTCTGCTTGTCCCTCTCCCTCTGCTCTTCCCCCAACCTGTGTGTGCTCTCTCAAATACATAAATAAAATCTTAAAAAAAAAAGACTACCAGTTTATGCTATTATTAGTGTCTCAGTAACCCACTGTCTAGCTTTTTAAAGAATTACTGTATAAATCCTAGAAAGCTGTTCCAGGGGCATGAAATTTTTCTTCCAAATACCTATATAGATAGTATTTCTTAGATTCAGTTCAGCTCACTCTGGTCCATCACATATAATCACAAGAAAAACAAAGGCAAGTAATCTATGATGTGTAATTTAAAAAACAGGCTATGATTTTTAATGCATTAATGTAAGTAATAAAGGGCTATTTGCACTGTCCACAATAGCCAAACTGGGGAAGGAGCCTCGGTGTCCATCGAAAGATAGATAAAGAAGATGTAGTATATGTATACAATGGAATATTACTCAGCCATTAGAAACGACAAATACCCACTATTTGCTTCAACGTGGAGGGACCTGGAGGGTATTATGCTGAGTGAAATAAGTCAATTGGAAAATGACAAACATTATATGGTCTCATTCATTTGGGGAATATAAAAATTAGTGAAAGGGAATTAAGGGAAAGGAGAGAAAATGAGTGAAAATATCAGTGAGGGTGACAAAACATGAGAGACACCTAACTCTGGGAAATGAACAAGGGGTAGTGGAAGAGGAAGTGGGTGGGGGGTTGGGGTGACTGGGTGATGGGCAATGAGGGGGGCACTTGGCAGGATGAGTACTGGGTGTTATGCTATATGTTGGCAAATTGGACTCCAATAAAATTTAAAAAAAATAAAGGAAAAAAAATAAAGGAAAAAAAGGGCTATTTGAAGAGTATGCTTTTACACAAATGTATAAATACTACAGTAATACCCATTTTTAATGCCAACTGTTTATATTTAGAAATACATTTTATGCTTATTAAATTTTTATTGTGTCCAGAACTGTGAGCATTTCAAAATGCTATCACTGACTTCAAACAAACAAACAAACAATAAAACAAAAAATCCTCTTCAAAAGTATTCCCTCCTTCTATCACAGCCTAAAATGAGCAACCAACTCAGCAGTTTGAATAACTGGGCAAAAATCTGCTGCTTCAAATGACATTAATAAGCCTCATCCTCATTAATGGGTTGACATTTCTTCTTGGAGAAATGATTACATTTCTATTTCACCATTCTCATTAATTATATCAAACTGAATGGGATTAATTGTCATATACTGTAACTTTATGGCCACCTCATGTATACTCTGCACTGGGTGACTTAATCTAGAAACATCATAGGTGCATGAGTGCTCTACCTAGGAGCAATAATCTCACCCCAATCTCTCCCCAAATGCCTCTGTAGCACTCATGGCCCAACTCTTAGGTGCATTTACAAAGGGTCAAGATATCTAAATTTTATAGAGACAAAAGATTTTGCACATTTAATTTACCTCATGAAAATACATGAGCATGTATTAAAGTATTTTCATTACATTAACCATGATGATGTCAAGGCAAATATCCTGTGCACATATTATTTGCTTCCAACTTTACTATTTGCCAGTCTGTATGTATTAGCTACAGTAAATCGAGTTAGGCTAAAACCATATCCTTATCCTTCCTGAAAAGCAGATGCAATAAGCCGTCTAGTCTGAATACATCTTTTGCCTAAAAGCCCCAGCAATATTAATGCTTTAGGATAATATATTAAAACCCTATTTAAAAAAATTAACTTAGATACCCGACTTCCAGAGGCATGACAATGAAGTAAAACAATAGATGTAAATAAATGGGACAATGACAGAAAAAACACACACACTTAACAGTAACAATGAAAGATGCATTAAATGTGGAATTTTTCACTAGGAAAATATATATATATTTTTAAAAGATAGGGTATTAAAACCCAAGAACAGATAGAAATGCAAGGTATGAAGGAGACTCTGGATAGAACGGTGTGGTAGTGGGTCCGTGTTTTTGGTGTACTACCTTTGTTCCCAATACACAGCCATAATAATAAAGGATAAAGAGTTAAAACAAAATCCAAATAGGCTAAAAACAAGATGAATGTCCCACTAGACAAGAAATGAACTTAATGTGAATTTGTCACCCAGATTGGAGGCAACCAGGGACAACTGAAGCTGAGCTTCTGGGGGGGTAAAGGCACTTGGATATGAGGAGAAGAATGGTATAGCACCCAGGACATCAGAACCCAATGCTCCAAATGAAATTAACTTCATGGACCATTCTTCTGATTGTCCAGAATCCCTCTTCCCATCCCTCCTCCTTCTCTGAAAGATGCCTCAAGGAACAGGTCAGGACCTTCACTTCTCTATATTCTCACCCTAGGTGATTTCAACTAGCTCCCAACATTTTAAAAATCACCTGTACAAACATGAATATTGAATATGTATCTAGAAACTTTGTTTTCCTGAGATCTAAACTCCTACATCCAACTTCCTATCTCTAGTTGGATATGTTATAAGCAGGTGCCAAAACCAGCTCTTGGTTCCCTCCTGCCCCCCAGTAATGAAGCATGGTAAACGGTGCCACCTCACATTCAAATGCTCAGACTACAAGTCTAGTTGTTGAGTTTGATTCCTGTCTTATTCCAAAAGAATCAATCTGAAGATCCTGTCAGCTCTATTTTCAAAAATAGATCTCTAGTAGGGCCATTTCTCATCACCTCCATGGCTACAGTCTTACCATCAGCCATTATATGGGTTGACTCGTGGTGAGAGCCTCTAACTGGTCTATCACTTCCACTCTTCACGATACCTATGGTGGCCTTTTAAAGATATAAGTTAGGTCATACTCAAAGGCCTCCTATCACACAAAGAATGAAATCCTTAACAAAGGCCCTTGGACCTGCAACCTCATCTTCCTCTCTTCTCCTCGCTCACAAGGCCCCCAGTCTTATGACTCCTTCAACAAATTCAAGTCCTTTTTTGTATATTTGAAATATCACACAACGCAGAAGAGAGAGAAGAAAAAATGAAACAGGAACGGAGCAAGAAAACTTGGAAAACCAAATGTCTAGGTAAAAGATCATTAGGTTTATTTTGGGCTTTTTATAGTCTTTATAATCAAAGTTACCTTCCTTAATTTTTCCAATTTTCTTCCTTTTTTTTTCTTTCTTTCCATGTCACTGGTACCAAAGAACAGAGATGACTTTTTCCAGTCAAACCAATTAATGAATAAAAGGCACTTGAGACCCTTCTTTATTCATTAGCTGGTTTGACTAAAGAGAAGTGATATGAATCACAGAATGCCTAGGGAGGGGTATAGCATATTATGCATTTTAGCGAGAGCTAAGGAAATAGAGAGGCAGCAAACAAAATGTTTTGATGTCTGTAATCTAATAAGCAGTCTAACCACCAAAACATGCAGCCACAGATGAGATGCTACAGATCATCCAGAGTCTGTTCTACTGTACCACACAGCCTTGCAAACACCAGAATGTGAAAACTTGCAGGAGGAATGAACAAATTCCAACTGGCTCTTTCGTAGTAAAGGGCAAGGTCAAGGACAACAACAGTTGTCTAGCGTTCAGCCAGTGTTCATTCATATGTGTATTAGGTCTTCACAAAACTGGAGACTAGTAAGAGTTAACATAAACTTGTGGCCTCATCATCTCAACCACCAATTACAATCTTGCTTCAAGGAGAATGTGTGTATGTGTATAGCATGAATCTCAATGTAAGGAAAGAAAGACAAAGGTGGATATTGCACCCACTTCCTCAGATCCAACAGCACAGGGTAATAGTATCACATTCGCTTCTCTTATATGTATGTGTGAATCATCTGTCTACATATAAAAGCGAAGTGCTTAGCGCTATACTCTGAACAGAGTACCGAGTCAGTTATGACTCTCATTACTGCTCTTCCTTTTTTTTTTTTTTTTTTAAGATTTTATTTATTTATTCATGAGAGACACAGAGGGAGAGAGAGGCAGAGACAGAAGCAGGCTCCATGCAGGGAGCCAGATGTGGGACTCGATCCCGGGTCTCCAGGATCATGCCCTGGGCTGAAGGCGGCGGTAAACCACTGACCTACCGGGGCTGCCCATTACTGCTCTTCCTAAGTCAGGAGTTCAGAGTTCAGAATATCTGTGACCTGATATCTCATTTGGATAGCACCCCCGATGATCCAAATATTTTCATGTACTTTTTTTCCCCCTTTTCCTGTTTGTACCATAATTTTGTGGCAAACAAAAGGCTACAGAGTGTAAGTTACTTGATCACGTTGAAAGTGGTGGCATGGATGCCTGAAATTCTTGAGGACAGTCTACGATGCACCCACTATATTTCAGGACCAAGGGAAATTTCCAGTTCTTGTCGAATTGCTTGCACTGAATGAAAATTAGCTAAATGATTCCAAGTCTACCACCTAAGGTGAATAGAGATGTATATGGCAAGGTCCTTGATCTTTAGGAGTTTAAATTTAGGAGGAAATGCCTTTAATAACTAACGGTACAGTAAAACAATACATAACAAAATGAGCTAAGCCAAAGCTCTGGACAATTACATTCGAAGGGAGGGAGAAAATCACTGAACACATAATGGAAATGGCAGCTGGCTTTTGATCTGAACATAGAAGAAAGTGCATGATTCCAATAGACTGTGTGGGGACAGAGAAATGGTGGTGGCTTCAGCATGAATGCGGCATGGAAACCCGGCAGTGATGGTGCCTTCACAAAGGCATCAGTGTTTATGTTAAGATCCAGTGCTTGGATCACAACTGTTCCTTACCCAATGCCTTTGTTAAGGATGAGTATTTGTAAGAGATTTTTTCTTAGGGCAAATTTGTTTGGCAAGGTGTTTGTATGACATATAGTCTTTGTGAAGTAGGAATATTTATGGACTAAAGTCTCTGACCGCAGTCTCCAGGTAGACTGAAATCCATTAGGTTGAAAGAAGAAAGTCAACATAGACACAAACTAAAGATCAATTACTGAAGCACATGAATTGGTTTATAGAATTTAAGGACCCTGTATGTACGTGTGTGTATATATATAACATATATAACTGATAGTAAGATTAAGTATTAAAATATAAATGTCACTGTAGTTTTTATAAGAAGGCTTAGCATTTCCCCTTTTCCCGAGCCACAGGTTAGATCTATTAATATGATGAAGACTATTAGTGGTACTTTTTAAAACAAAGGAATTACTTAAAAATACACAATATAATATGCAAGACGTGATGATAAAGAAATGGGATTAATTCCACAAGTCACATAGAAAAATCAGATTCATTATATAACAAGCACGACTTGTATAAATTATAGTACAACCAACAGGGCACTAAGTATGCACTTTAACTTAGAGTACAATACAGAAGCAACTACTATTTAATGAGATGAATTATTAATGAAGCCAAAAGATATTAAAAAAAAATCTGCTTGTATAAAGGTGAACTACAATCTCATGTATAAGTAACTTTCAATAAAGCATTATTATTTTATACTCAATTGAATCATATCCTCAACTAGTCTGACATAGTGTACTAGATTTTTATCATTTTGGTCTTATTTGACGCAAAAAAAAAAAAGAGCAGCAGACTACAGCAAGTAAATTGAGTTCTGGTTGTAGTTCTTCTAATACCAAATAATTCTCTAAACAGCCTTGCATTTTCATTTCAGCTGTAATGGGAGATAGTTTCACTCGGTCACTGCTAATATCTTTTACAGCACAAAAATATGCAGACACATAGTCTAATATTGGGGATCATAAAAAGTCCCAGAGTGATTATCATCACTGAAGGCTGTCGGCAAGTTACTTTGATTTATTTTTGTTTTTCTTGTTGTTTGAGCAAGTTTTCATGAAAATACAATGGCTTCTCTGGGACAAGAAACACAGGGGAACTCACACAGCAAGAAATTTTTTCTCATGTATTTTTCTCTAGTTTTTAAAAAGTTATAAATCCCACAGCAAATTCCAGGTATCACAATCCATGTAATTATAGATGAAGAGGGTAGCAAACAGGTACAGTGATAAAACTCACTGCAATTTTTCAGTGGCCACACTTCAATAAGTGAGCGATTTACACTGGTATTAGTGCATTGTAATTTACAATCTAGGTGCTTTTCTTTCGCTAAACTTTGTATGCCCTCACAAAAAGCAGAAGAAGCTCAAGTTATTCTGTTTGAAACACAGCTCTTCCTGGAATAGACCTGTCACCTTCTTTGCATGAAAAAGATTTCAATCACTGCAATACTAAGTGTCAAAATGGGTATAAATCCTGATGATCAAAAGATACTTCCAGTATTTCAAGTTACAAATTCTGTGGCTCATCCCCTTTAAATAATGAATGTCAGTGAGGAAGGGTAAAACTCAGATTTCTTTAGAACAGTTCTTTAGAGCTATTTAGTAAGGAGCATAAAACTCTTGCAACTCTAGAAAATGAAAATACGCATTTGAGACAACTAAGGATACAATCTATACTGTCTCCTGAGTTTCCAGGCTTGATGAGATAAACGCTTTTCAGAAGTCAAACTGAAGACCTACATAGTTCCTTAGAAGATACAGAGCTAGAAAACCAACACGACTATTTCAGCCTTAATTAACAACTGAAGGAAAAAGGAAAAAGGAAAAAAAAAAAGTTACAACAGGAAAGGTGCTCCTTTAACATATGTCATATTTACTTCTAAAAGTTTCTAATAAAATAAAGTCAGTAGTTGTTACAAGAGAGACATCTCTATTCGGTTCTTATCATCATGGCCACACATAAACATTCAACTGTGTTTGGGTTTCTAATGAGTAGCATTCTGTTTCTCAGGTTCAAAGTCATTTTCTTTAAACAGTGTATTTTATATGCACACAGTACCTTTTGATAATTCTTTAATGCATTACAGTGTAGACTTTAAAACAAGCAACTTTGTTGAATACCTCATTGTTTTTCTAGGCGATTTCAAATCCCTTGATGTTTGGCAAATTTTAACAAAATTAATGAGGTTAACCTTCATTTTTCAGACTTGTAGAGTTACTTTCTGATAACATAGACCTCTTATTTAGAGATGACTCATAGTCAAGGACTTTTAAATTTGACTTCACTTTTGGGAAAATCTACTAAGCTCAAAATAGATCCTAAAAAGAGAAGTATGGGACGCTTTCTTAAGCACATTTAGGCAACTAAATACAGATTAATCCCATTTAAAATAAATTAGATTCAGGAAAATACAGGCATCTGAACTAAAATTTAGAGAGACCTTAATAACGTTTTCACCTTATAAAAAGGTTCCTTTCCATAGCTGCATGATGTTCTTCTTTGCATGCCTGATAATGTGTCTTACTATAAGGTAAGTACTAGGAGATAGGAGCCAGGAATATAAAAGTGAACAGAGCAAGGGGTCTCCCATCAAGAAGTCAAAGTCTCATCTAACAACTTCTCTAGCGAATTATGTGAATTAAAATGAGGAACTACAGAGTGGTGATTAGGGAATTTAGGCCAAAAAATTTCAAAGCCTAAATTATATTTAATGACATGATTAAAGGTATCACAAGTGGTATAAAGTTGCCACTTTTTAAAATATTTGGTCTGTAAATTTTATTTTACCTGCCAGGAAAATGTCTGCTGTATAGAGAAAGGGACAAACACAAGTTTGTTGCAAAGTACCCCTGTCCGGATTTGAAAACACATCCTTTATTTTGAAATGCCAATGTGCAATTCACTATAAAGAAGGCACAGTGGAAATACAGCTTTTAAACATTCCTTTCTTAAACCTCCAGTCCTGCCCCGTCAAATACATTTGCACAGTATTTTTGTGATTATGTTTTAGTTTGATTTTAGAATAGCGGAAATTCATAGAATCACTGAATTCTTTGTTTAAAATACAAAAACATGCTTTGTACATAAGCCTTCTCATTTTATGCTACTTTGTTTTCCAATCTAACTAAATCACTGTTGGAGGGAATGAATCAGGCGATTTTTGTTACCTGAAAGGAAAACACATGATTCGGCTTGGCTCCTTGCTTTCTCAGTGAAGATACACACATTGCTCTTTAATAAAAACATGCCACCGAGTTTCCATTTCCCATAATTCCTTCTGCTTTGTGAACAAAATCATAATAGGTATGTCAGAATGAAAACAGGGATAAAGTTCTTTCGAGCTGACGGAAATGCCTATGCAGCCTTTTATAACTGGAATACTGACCGTCAGCAAAACAGAGATTGGGTGGCTCAAACAGAGCCCATATTACATCTGATTCACTGATCCCTTTCAAATTCTTGCCCCCAACCTCGGAGCAAACACAAAACCTTCCTGAGCTCAGCCGGTCCTTTTGTCTGTTTGCAAAACAAAGTACAACATAAGAATAAATTCTTACGGGGTAAAACAGCATTTCTATTTGGACAATTATCTCCCTTTGGCTACCTTAAGATTCATGTTCTTTCTAGGCTTTTTTCAGCTAGTAACTATCCATCACCTGTTATTTAGCAATCTGCTCTGTAAAAGTATCTGCAACTCTCCTAGCTTTCTCAAAGAAGCAACTTAAATGAAAAGTCAATAGTAAATGTGCTTTGTGTACCCAGCAGCACTCAAAGTGCTTATAAGATAATTAGGGCCTGTAAGGAATCATTGGTTTTATACCTTATACTGGGTAAGGATTCAAGACTAAATGTCAAAAGAATATATCTGAGAATACTCACTAAAATACAAAATTTCTTAATTAAAGAAGTGCACTCTACATAAAATGAAAGATGTTCTAAGTGCAAAACAGGCCTTAAAATAATTTCGCTAATGGACAGATACGAGATTCTTACAGGGCGCTTTTCCTCCCAGATTTTTGTAGACATTAAACACACCATGAAACTTTATAGGGTTTCAGATAGACTTCCGCCATGAAGGTAGAATTACTTTTCACAATGGCTTGTCATATGTTGTGTTATTCTGAAAGACCCCCCTTTCAACTATTAACCTTGCAGTTCACGCCATCCACGAAGTAGTCTAGGACAGCATAAGAGTATCGTGGGAGCCTGTGAAAAAGGCTACAGAAATACCGTGGGACCATGCTGAACCCTGAGGGGTTTTGAGAGGCAGGGATAGGAAAGAAGGGGATTCCAGTAAGTAGAGGAATAACTTAGCAGAATAGAGGGGCAGATGACATCTCCAAGGAAGGCAAAAAACAGCCATTGCCTTAAAATATAGCTCACATAAGGAGAAAGTGGAAGATACATTTATAAATTTAGTAGGGACATACCAGAGAGGACTTGCAAAAGTTCAGGAGACAGATACTGAAGGTTTTTGGGCATGGGAAGGGCATGCAGTGTTTTGGGACAAGTGACCTAACTTAAACCTAAAGGCTGGAATTATGAATAAGAACCCAAAGACTGAAGATATATACCCAGAGGGGGGTGTGAGGATAGGATCCAGAAGAACTGATAGCTAATCTGATGTAAGGCTAAGTAAGGACTGGCTATGAAAGGAAAATAAGTGAGAAAGGATTCCAGTGTTTTGAGTCAGACTGACTGGTGGGAAGATGAATGGAAATGTGTTAAGTTTGAAGGAGGAAACAGTTTACAAAAGATCGTTTTTCAGAACTGCTGATTTCATTTGGCATTAAAACATCTATATGAATTGAGCATCTTTGGAGTGTCTATCGCAGGGCAAGGAGTGGAGGATTCACACACGACTGTCCCTGGAGGAGCGCCTAGCCCAGTGACAGAGCCACACACACACATCATTCGCCTAGCTGAAGTCACTGAAATCCTCCCAGGAGAAAGTCACGTCTAATCTAAACTTTTCCTGCTGAGATTATTTTGTTTACTCATCAACAAAATATGTCTTTTGACACTTGATAGCTGTCTCATGGGCATCTTTCAAAAAGATTTTAAAAATACACTGATTTCAGCACCCCCTCCTTTTTTCCCTCCTTATTAAATATTTGCATTAGTGTCTTTACACATGGGCCTTAGGTCATTTGTTTTGTTTTTGTTTTTTGCCCTCTGCATCATATTCAAACGAGCTACAACCTCTTTCAAATGTAAAACTTAAAAAACCAATTCCTTAAGCTTAAATGAGGGTGCAAATCATTGCCCAGTTAACAATATCTGAGTACCTACTGAATGTGAAATACGTTTCAGCTTTTGTAACTGCAGACTCCACAATGTTTTGTGAGCTTCAAAATCTCTGGGAGCGCTCAAGATGAGTGAGCGATGCGTGTCCCATCTCCGGTACTGTACAGGGGACAGCAGCCTCCACCAATAAGCCTTAAGGCTCCTTCCTGGTCCCTTGCCTCATGCTCTTCCAGGTCTTGGGTCTGCTCTCAGAAAAGTCCCTTCCTTCATTTCTCTCCTTTGCACAGACATTCAAAGTTGTCTCTGATCAACCCACAACTCCTACTACCGGGCCTCCCCTGTGAATCTGCATTCCTGATATCTGATGATTCCAAGGCTCGGTGAGGGGGGAAGGGACAGTCTGTTGCATGGGATGTCAGGTGTTTGTGTTCCAGGCACACTGGCACCCTGGCCCTCTTTGCTGCCTGCACTTGTCCAGTGCTCCTTCCAATTTGTTTTTGGATTTAGGAGGGTGGCATTGGTATTTCAGAGATTTCAGACATGATCGTTATCTGATCCTCACTTCAACCTGAGGAGGCAGCAAGTCATGTTTCCATTTTATAAATGAATTAATTATGGCTCAGGGAGATTAAGCAACTTTCCTGGGTCCCCTAGCTGTCATAGAGAACAAACTAGCATTATCAGGGACCAAATGAACTACAAATAACGAGAGGTTTCTAGCTCATATTAGGTTTACGGCTTGTTATAATTACCTATTTCTGCTCTAGCACTGCCAAGCCTGGACTTCACAGTCTGTATCACGTTTTATTTTTGTTTTGATCAAGTTCTTCTCACCACTGATTTCTAAAGACGATTTTCTTCTAATTCTACTATTTGTAGGACAAGCAATTCTACAAGACTTTGAGTCTTGTGTGACTATAAAACAGATCTCGGTATATTATACTGATTCTGTAAACTCTTTCTAACCTACTCTGTAGGTCAGTCAACATTTGTAGTTCAAGAAGAGGAGTGTATTAGACAACCAACAATGAGTCAATATCTTCTGAATTCCTTCCTGATGGCAACACATGTTTTAAGATTGGCACCAACTGACTGGCCAACGCCAAAAACAGAAGTAAATCTCTTTCGACAAATTGAACACAAACAGAAGTTGGGGGTAGTGTTTATGATGATAATATCTTAAAACGGTGTTCCTGAAGAAGATATAACTATTTTCTTAGTTGGAGCCAGAGAGGCTTATTGAAAGTTGCCTGAGCATCGGTGTGCAGAGCTTGGAGTTTAGAGTCTGAGTAAGAATGTGGCACACAGTCCTTTCCACTTGCTTTATACCATGAAGACACTGCTTTTTAGCCAAGGGAACGATATCATCCTATGTATTTCTGTCTGCCCAGGATAATAATAAGACTACTACCTTATTGCTTTAGAGCACCTTCACAGTTAAACAACTGCCTTTATAGAAGCAGAATGGTTTCAGGTGTAGCAGTACTCCAAAAACTGAGTACCAATGCCCGGAGCCCACCATATCAGCAAAATAATTAACTCCCTTCCAAGTAGCCAAAATTCTGTGATGGATAGATCGCATTAGTCTTCTTAGGTCAGTGCCCTAAGAACTGCAGTTCCTACAATCTGCATTCAACACAAAAACTCTTAGTTTTACCTCCTGTTAACAAAAGTGTCAGGGACAAAATTATCCGCAGATAGCAGACAGCAGAACTGGCAACTGTTTGGAAAGCATCAGATGCAGAAAGCAGAGAAAACTGTAGAAGTAGAAGCTGAACCAAGAGTTTAGTGGAGCTTTGTTGTACAACTCTGCAAGCCCTCACCATGGTAAATACTGCCCTACTAAGTGAAACAATATTAAACACAGGATACCAAGAGGGACAGCTCCAGTCCTGGCCCACCAGAGACTCACCGGATAGTGAAAAAGAAACAAATACCAAAGATTTTAGTTCGTTATTCTCATAATGAAAGATGTTTGGTTCATAGACATGGCAATTATGTCAAGTATGCCTCTCCAAATACTACTTCATTTAAACCTAAACACAACTATAAACGGTAATGTTATTTTAGAGATGAAAAAAAAAAGTTACAGGGAGATAAAGTACCAGGTCCAAGGTCACGCATTGGTAAAGCTAGTATTTAAACACAGCTGTGTGGTTCCAAAGCTGACTACACATTTTCAAAATGCTTCACTGCTTTTAGTTATGGGAGAGGAATCCATAGTGAGCACAAGTTAGAGTAAGAACATGAGCCATGAGCTAATATCTTTATGAATAAAAATGTCTTTCCCTTAGGAATCACACTAGATTATACATTTATATAATAATGAAATCTTTTATCATTTGCTTGAAACAATCTCTTTTTAATTCACATGTTTACTTAAAATAAGATATCCATAGGCACCTGGCCTTCATAAATATTGTTTTACTTCTCCAACAAAAAAAAAATCAGAATTAACTTAATTTCTTACTGGAATCATGCACCAAATTTTATATGAAATAAGAAGAATGAATTTCCATTGAGTACTTTCCACTTTAATCAAAGCCTGAATTAAACCCAAGACTCACCCAGCAATGTGAAAAAATGGACAGTCAGCAGGCGTCTGTGTGTTTTCAATGGATAAGTGTCCATGACAACAGGAAAAAAATGCCGCAGCAGTGCAAGCAACACTGTTAGCAGGCTCAGAGAGATTAGGAATAGAATTAGCCTAGAGATCAATCTACCCCTTTCTTCTTATAGGTGGATCATTCTTGACAGAATTCAGAAGCATTGCAGAAGCATGGACCTGCTTCCATGTTACTTTTACCATTCCTAAGCTGATAGAGAGCCTGGATAATGAGCACAGCTCATCCCGCAGTCTTCAACAATCCTATACTTTACATATTTTCTTGTAGTTCATAACATAAACAACTTATAAAGTTCCCACTAACAGTAAGAATGAATGAAATGAATAAAAATATAAATGTATTTTCTAAAAACAAATGTGTAAAAGTACACATTCCATTGAAATATTCTTAATTACCTTAAGAATTTCACCCTGATTTCATCTGACTATAATTTTTTCAGCTCACTGAAGTATAACTGACAAAATTGTTAAGATATTTAAGGTGTACATCATGATGATTTGATATACATTATGAAAATATTCCTCACATTCAGTTAATAAACACTCCTATGACCTCACATATATGTATAACACTCACACATACATATATATATACACACACACATACACATATGTATATGTATTTTTTATGAAAATAAGCTCTACTCTCCTAGAAAATTTCAATTACATAATATAGCATTATCAGTTATGGTCACCATGTCATACGTTAAATCCTCAGACCTTATTCATCTTATAGCTAAAGACATTTAAATGCACTTTATTGGTGAAAGAAATGAATCAACAACAACAACAAATGTTGTAAATAGTTGTGCATAACTTTCATTATGCCTTTTATAGTTATACCTGAGAAACAGCTCTGCACTAGGAAGGCAATCACCATCATGAAAACAGAAAACAGGAAAGCTAAAGCTAGTATATTTGAAATACCAAACTGTTAATAAGAACTTTTTATTAATGATACATGTGCTTTTATACTTTCCTAACACATTTTATTGTTCTATTTTTTGACTGTATGCATATAGGAATCTTAAAATTGAGTATTATATTTTTAACAATTGATCTTTTTTCTGTTTAGTCATAAATAAGATTTTCTGCTTTTATAATATCCAAAAACATAACATTGGAATGATGTTTTATTTTTTTACTCTAAGAGTATTCTAGGTTAGAGGTTCTTTGGTAATTTCACAATTACCCTGCCTCAGATGACATCTGAGATGATCTTTTTGGTATTTAAACCCACTCTTTACAGATGGTATTATAGTTGGTATATCACATTGATGGTCTAAAATTACACTCCCAAAGCATTTACAGAGCTTAAACTTTGATAAATTCTGTTCTATTTTTCATGTTGAAAATGAGTAGACAAGTTGTTTCACTTGTCTTATGAAATCATTCATTCATTGAGCAATTAGTCATTGAGCAGCTACTAAACATAGGCACTGCTATGAACTCTAGGGATACAAAGGTTAACAATACAAAATACACACATACTACATTTAAGAAAAATTAAGGCAATATTTGCATTGTACAACAAGTTATTACAGGAAATTAAGGTTTTAAAAATATGATCTTGCCTTCTTTCTGTTTCAAGTCTATGAAATGAAAGATTTCACCATTTTCCATTAAAGAAGAAGAAAAAACCAGAGTAATTAGAACGAGTAACTTCTAGCAGGAAACTAGACCTGACACCGGAATGGAAGGAAGGTCAGAGCTCCTTCCCACTGAAAAGAAAGAATGTGCGTATCTGAAAAACAGGTTTGATGTAGAGAAGCTGAGGGAGATTTGATTATAAAGGCCCTCAAATAAGTTCCTTAGTGGTTGGTGGCACTGAGTTTTCATTCCATTCCATTTCACTTCAGACTTTGAAGCTCTTCCTCATGAAATAAATATCCCACCAGCACTATTCTTATAAATCATCATCTTTGAAAACTATCATTTTTATGTCAAGTTAACAAATAAAGATAGAAGATATGATTTCCCTAAGGTCAAAAGTTGGACAGAGACCCTAAGGACCTAGAGATGCCGTGTTTACAAGTGAATGATCACAAATGACAGGATCAGCAGTGAAGGCCCCACACCCAACTGGACTGCTCATCTGTTTCTCAGCCTCTTGGTATTTTGAACAGAGATACAGGAACACAGGGACCTACTGATAGTGTGTTAATTTTTGGCTGTACCCTGAAGGGGAAATTCCACAAACTGCTTTACTTCTTGGCTGTTAACCTCTTTGTTTCTCTGAGATTTTCCTGGTATTCCTCCAGTAAACAATCTTGTTGGCTTCAGTTGGTTTTTGCTACTTGCAACCAAAAGAACATTAATATTATAGTCCCTCCCACTGGTCCATTTTGTATGCTCATTTGAATTCACTTCCTTTTTTCTCATCATCCTGCTGAAAACTTTCAAGTTTCCTACTGCCACTAAAAGAAAATGAAACCTACCAACATTCCACTATTCTCTGTACGACACTCATGGGCTTTCAAAGCCAGGTCTAAGTGTATACATAGTCTACCACCATGTCCATACTTTGTTTTGCTTCCCCTTCATACTGAAAATGATACTGGGAAATACTAGTGAACATTATTTTAATCATTATGTTTCCAGTCAAATCATCAAATTATTATATGTGGAAGCTTGCACAAGTTTACTGCTCTAAGCCTTTGTAATAAAATGAAGATAATAATATTTTGTTCTTAGAGTTACATTAAAGATTTAAGAATACCATATATATAAATAAGTAAATTTCATAGTTTTATATTTTTATATACAATCAAATAGAACAAGGCCTAGAACATAGAATGGTTTCAATAGATGAGAGTCATTTTTATTTCATTATGAAATAATGCACATACCTCAAATCCCAAATTCAATCTGTACAAGAGGAAAATTAACACCCACATTCCTCCCAATCTGGGTTCTCCGATATCCCTTACCTTGAAGCATGATACCATCTGCCTGTCACAGAGCTGGAAATATGATATTTTGAATCCTGCCTCAACCAGCTAGTCTCCAAGTCCTGCAGACTTTTCCCTCTTTAACACCTAGATACATCCTCTGCTCCTCCCTGGCACACAGACCCTCAACACCACTCATTAGGCCTCCAGGGGGAGCTTCCTACCCAATATACTTTGCCTTTGCTACACTCAACAAATTTACTTTCCCAACAACTAATGAGTCTTTCTAAAACTCAAAGCTGATCAAGTTTAAATCTATTAATAGCTCTCCATTGATTAGAAAATGAAGATGTACTCTTTGGACAGTTACACATGTCCTTGACAACGTGGCCATGGCCTAATGTCAATTCTCTCATCATCCCTTATTAGTGAATTCCACTCCAAGCAAATCCATCTGCACACGTCGGACTGTGTCAGCCGAGTGGACTGTCCTTCCTGTAGCACCTGGCAGGTAGTTACACATCTTCCAGAGTCATTTCCTTTGGGAAACCCCAGCTGATATGGCCTGCCCCCCGCTGTGACCCTTAAATACTCTCTCATCCATTCTATACTTTTATTTCAAATCCTTGGGTATATATCTTCCTAAGCTGAAGAGCAAAGCTGTGAATTATTCCTTTAGGGACTCTGGTGCTCAACTCAGGCCTGGTACACAGCAGGCCCTTCATATATGTGCTTGCTGAATAAATAAAGGTGACAATCAGAAAGAAACAGTTGAGGGAGTTTAGAACTCCAAGAACGAGAAGCAAAGTTCAGAGTATGTTTCAGAATTTGTTTGAGATTCAGTGTCTCACAGGATCCACAGCAATACAGAAAATGCTAAGTGTTGGCAATTATGATTTCTACTAATTAAGGATACATTCCATCATAGCTATTTGGAATACCCTATTTCAGGTAATCAAGTGTGTGATGAAGTTGACACATTGTTCCAACAAGGGTTGTGTCAAGTGCTCATTTCTGTAAGAGAGCTATTACCCTTATGTGACAATTCGATAGTGTTATAAATGTTCTAAGTCTAAATAATTTAAATATGCTGTATTACTGAGCAACACCATAAGATAGTTTACCGTACTCTAGTAATTTGTGACCATCTCCTATATTGTTAAGAAATTTGGTCAGCTTTAATAAATTTGCACATAACTTCCTTAGTGGGTAATGGAATGGCCAGAAAAACAAAACTGGCAGATAAAAACACACTGGGAGAACCTGCTTAAATAGCAGATTAAGATACTGAGTTATTTCTTCAAAAATGTTGATAGCGGGCAGCCCGGGTGGCTCGGCGGTTTAGTGCTACCTTCAGTTCAGGGTGTGATCCCGGAGACCCAGGATCGAGTCCCACGTCAGGCTCCCTGCATTGGGCCTGCTTCTCTCTCTGCCTGTTTCTCTCTCTCTCTCTCTGAATAAATAAATAAAATCTTTAAAAAAAATGTTCATAGCTAGGTCATAAAAAAAAGTAAGAGTATATGCAAAGACATTGGCAGAAACCAAAAAAATAAGGATTTTTTTTTTTACATAAACACTGATTCAGGTGGGAAGGGATATAAATATAGATAATAATTTAGAGGAAAATCTTATTTTATGGAATCAAGTTGTAAGACTTGATATAAGACTCAGAACTACAAAAAATGCTCGGTAAATTTATAGAATTCATCCTTGGTAAAAGATCTTCTACAAGATACTGTCACAGATTAGAATAAAATTGATGCAATTTATCCATTAATTTTCAGCCTCATCGATAACAAAAAAAAAAAAACTAAAGGAAAAGAATAGACATTTTGCTAGATTTTTAGATGTGCTATGTATTCTAACTTTAATAGACTTTCAAAAACAAAAACAAAACAAAACAAAAAAACAAAAATAACCCAGCCTTTGGAAAGTTTGGCCTTTCCAAAGAACTTCACTTACAGTGAAATCATAATTTTGCATTTAAAAATTTTACTTTTGAACTGCAGTAAAGGCTAAAAGTGACAGGAGCCCTAGCTGATTAAGTACAAGTAAATTTCTCCTTTCAAAGCAGTCTTAAGGCAGGTACACAATATTATCTTTGTGAAATCAAGAGGAGGGTGGCAAAAGGAAGACTATAAATTTCAAGAATCATGCATTACTTGGATGCGTCAGAAATCCAATGATTGTATTTGATATGATTCCTACAGGAATTCCTTTATACTTCAGATCTTCTGTGGCCTGGTGATTGGCTGTGCTCCAGGCAGTTCACAAACAAATTATCGTCACTTCCCTAGGAAGTGGATTTGTAGCTGTAGGAAAAGCAACTAAGTTACAAAAAAAAAAAAAAAAAAAAAAAAAAAGCACTAAGAGATTTAAATACCTAGGAGCTTGCTAGGAGCTAAGAAGAAATGACATACTGATAAAAAAGTAAAAAAGTAGATATCTATCATAGAAAGCCTTGGCCCTCCACATTCATAGCTGAGCAAGAAAACATCAAAATACTCTTCATTTTACATCTCAAGATGTTTTAAGACCAGAGGTTAAGATTAGTCTGCCAAGCATTTGGCCAGAAGATTGAAGTACTTATGATTACCTTTTTAAAATAAAGGAGGAAAAATGCCTTGCCTTCTGAAGCCATGTTAGACTTGAAATCAGTGGGTATTAGGAAAGGGGTAAAAAAAAAAAGAAGTTTTCACCTGATTATTCAAGTTCTTATCTTAAAAGATTTTAGATTGACAGAAACAGCGGTTTCCATATGAAGAATAAGGCGCTGGCAAGTTTGAACTGTGATATATTTTAATCTTTATCTAGTGTTTAATGCTAATAACTGAAAGGGGAGGGTAGCGGAAGCAAAATTTCCCATTACGTCTGTGCCTCACTCACCTGCTTTTCACTTGAAATTATGGGCAGAGATTTTATTATGTGACATGTATACACAGACACAACCCAGCACAAACGTACCTCACACAGTGATAAATAATGATTCTGGTTGGTATAAAGAATAACTCTATTTGATATGTAATGTGGGTCAAATGCCCCCAAGGCATTCCAAGTGAGTACCTAGAGACCAACTTGGAAGTTTTGTGGCATTTCTTCAAGACTATGATGTTATTCATGATGCTATTTCCCCATGCACATGAAGGTGTTTCTGCTTTAATAAATCTGAAGCACCATAATCATGACATGAATTTGAATGTAAGCAAAGAACGCTGCACCCCTAACTAAATGCAGCAGTCTCTTCACGTTAGAATAGCCAAACACTGCTGGCAAAAACAACAAACTACATTTTCTGCTGAAACAAGAACGGCAGAGTGTGAAATAGCAGCCTGCCATCAGACATTGGGAGCTTGATTTTCATCAATGGCAGCTGAAACAGCCCTCGCCTCCCACTTCTGTATGAAAAAAAAAAGCAAAAAAAAAAAAAAAAAAAAGAAAGAAAGAAAGAAAGAAAGAAAGAAAGAAAGAAAGAAAGAAAACAAGACAATACCATCTGCATGCAAGTAGGGGGACTAACCTTGTTAGGCTACTGGATGCACCCTCGCAGTCACAAATGCCTATTTAGGCTCTATTTCATTGCCTGACCCTATGTGCTACTTCTAGTTATTGCATGTTCAGAGGAATACACAGCATTTCCTTAAAAGATTCTGCTGGTGTCACATCATATATTGGAAAAGTTTTCAACCAGAAGGCTTCTGATTGATTTGTTTGGGGTCATGTGGAGGTAAAAGGAAAGGTTTGAAAAAATAAGCACTTAAAAGTGGTGAGTGATGAATACAGCTAGCAAGGTGGATGCATTTCAAAAGCCTCCTCTGTGATGAAGCCACGAAAATGCGCTGTGGGCATGTAGTACTTGCACCAAAACAACAGTCTATTACAGTCCATACAGCTATTTCCAATTCACCTGTTACAATGCTAAACACGCTCCTGAAATTCTGCCTTCAGTGCGAAAGGAAACTCTTCACACAGAGATGAAATGAACAGTACAAATACACACTGTGGTAGTACTGAGGGGAAAGTTAGACAGAATAAAGCAGATTGATAAAATAGATAGAAAACATCATCCACTTGACTAGACTATTAATGGTACCAGAGAAGCACTAATGTGCTTCAAAAGCCTTATGTGCATTTATTCATCAGGCCTGTGTATTGACCATAAGGAAGCTAAGTGACTAGATTAACTCATCACTGAATAATATCTAAGACAAGGCTGCATGCAAGTTAAATGTCAAAAAGTAAACAATTAGCAACAACAGCAAAAAAACCCTTCCAAGTCACATCCTATAGACTTGGTCACTACTTTTAGAACCCGAATATAATTTAACCTGGGTGCAAGTAAAAATTATTACGATGATGGAAATCATTTTTTTTTTAATTTCATTTATTTATTCATGAGAGACACAGAGAGAGAGAGAGAGGTGGAGACACAGGCAGAGGGAGAAGCAGGCTCCCTGTGTGGAGCACAATGTGGGACTCAATCTCAGGACCCTGGGATCACACCCTGAGCCAAAGGCAGGAGCTCAACCACTGAGCCACCCAGGTGTCCTGAAAATCATTTTAATAATTTGAATTACTGTACAGTAAATATTCACTAGTGTCCTCTTCTCACTATGGGCAGAATATACTTTCCCATTCTATTGGTGGTGGGCTTGGAAATGTGTCGTTTTGGCCACTGGGACATAAGTGGGTGTGGCTTGTGAAATGTGCTTGTACCGTGAAGCTTGCCTTCTTGGAGGATGTCATCACCATGCAAACAAAAGTGTACTGGCTACCCACTAGTTGAGGAGGGTGAAGGGAATAGGGACCACATGCAAACTCAATCTGCAGCTTGTATCCAAGCTCAGCCTGAATCAGCTGAGCCCTACCCAGCCTACCAATGTATGAGCAAGAATCATGATTGCTGTTTGGGCCACCAAATTTTGGACTGGTTTGTTATGCAGCATTGCTCTTGCAAGAGCTAACTGAGATTAGCAATAATGGTCCAGCTAATATATCATAAATTGTGCCCACACATTAAATAAATGATACCTGGTGAAATGAAAACACAGAGATTTCCTATTGCTGATAGAAAACAGTAGAATTTTGAGCCTTAGTGAAAGTGGACCTCATTAGCTTTGCTCCCTCCAACCTTTTCTACAGCCACACAAATCAGCTGCTGCCACTTATTAAATACTATGGCTCAGTGTCTCAGGCACTAAAACAGTCACTTTCTATTCATTTGTCTCTTATAACAATTCCCATAATGTAACTTTATCCGTCTGACTGATAAGCAAATCAAGACTCAAGGAGGTTAAGTAATTCAGACCACAGAGTTAATAGGTAGCAGCTTTAGGTTTCAAGTAGGTGCTTCCCTAATACTTACCATATTTCAGTAAATTTCTTTTTTTCTATTTAGAAATGTTTAACAGAGGAACAAGCCAACTGCAGAGAAGAGATATAATGTCTTTTTCACTTTTGTTGCTCTGTAGGGACTCATCTGGCACTGAAATAGCTCTCCCATTCCCACTCCCAGATGGTCCACTTGACAAGGAGAGGCCTCTGGGGATGCCTGAAAGCTCTCTTCTTGCAAAGGAGAAGTACAGCCTAGAAAATTCCTAAGATAGCCATAAGTTTTAGCTTGAGACGATACCTTTTAAAAAAAGTTTATTTCTTTTCATTGCTGACCATTAAGTTCATTCAGTTTTGATAGGGACTATGCAAAAGAAAAATCACAGTTGTCTTTTGTTTGTTTTTATTTAAACATACATTTCCCTAACCAGGTATATACCTAATTTAGGCATGTTAAGAACTGAAAACATTTAATTCTCTCGGATAATTTTCCTTTCCCCAATTCTTTGTTTTACTGTGTTTTTTAGAGGGGGTAGAAAAGGAGGGAGATAATCTCAAGCAGACTCCCTACTGAGCATGAAGCCAGATGTGGGGCTTTATCCCATGACCCTGAGATCATGACCTGAGTTAAAATCAAGAGTCAGACACTTAACCGACTGCACCACTCAGGCACCCCCCCCTCCTTTCCCAATTCTGTATCTTATGCATAATTAAAAGATCGATAACTATGAACATTTTCCTATGCATGTTTTTCTTGAGGTTGCTTTTAAAAGATGCTGATGCAGAGACTGAGTCCTTTTAAACATTATATTAAATTATTATTAATATTTCTATTGCTCATATAAGCTTTTATCAGACAGATTTCCTAATATGTCAGAGTAGTCAAGCTACTTCTATTTTGTGATAGTGGAAACTGAAGTATAGCTAACATGACACTGGGCAAAGATCTTTCAGAACTTTAAGATGTGGCAAAACTAAATATGATGAGGAGTAACAATGACCTTGGGAAGATGCCAAGTCCAGTAAAAAAATAACCCCTGCATAATTGATAGGATGATGTTATCTCTACAGACAGTAATATCAGGCTTGCAATTAAAAATGTCTGCTTGTCCTAAGAAATGTGGTCTATAAAGTAAAAGGAGGAATCTGCATGTAAGATGATACATTCTATATCAGAATCATCCTAATACCTCTCAGGAGTGCCTGACTTATAAAAATTAAGATATTCAGTGCCAAACATTTTCAATAAAAATAATTTAATATTCTGTTGCAAATGGATCATACTCAAAATTGCTTCCTACCAGATGCAGAATTGTCCTGCCCTTGACACGAGGCTCTTTATGAATAAGTTTCCCAGGACATTAGGTGAGCCCTCTACGTCGATCGTCGATCAGAAGACAGACTATATGGCTGAACCAGTGCAATGTGGTAAATGCTTTTCAATGTGGTTACATACTTTTCTATGAAATGAATGTGTAACAAAGACCACTCTGCCGTGGCATTAGTTTTTACTGGGAATAATTATAAAATACACAAGAAGAATAGTCTAATGAACTCATGCTTATCATCCAGATTGGACAGTTTTCAGAATTTTACCACATATGCTTCATCTGTTCCTTTGTCACTGCTTAAGTATTTTAAAGTAAATGCCTGATCCCACTGGTATGTGTCTCAAAAATGTGAGCACTTTCTTAGAGACTCACAATGCCATTACAGCCCTAACACAATCAATGATTATTGCCTGGCATCACAGAGTAACCAACCTATGAAGTTTACAGCCAGTTTGTTTCTCCATAATAATCTATTTTACAAGGAAAATGATTTCTATTTCCCAACATTGTAATAGTTTTCCAAAAGGAAAAATGTAGAAAAAGTGATTAGAATAATCAGAATTTCCATTTTCAATTTATTACACATGGAAAATAATCTGTGTAAAAGAGTTAGAAGTAAGAGAAGACACAGTATCAATACGTATGTCAGTCTGTAATTAAACAGATAAAGGAAGAGAAATCATTACTTGAATTTTAATTTATATTTAGGCTACACCAATAGCAAAAAAATAAATTTAAACTCTGTAGTGTTCACTGTCATGGAAAGGCATACACAAGTGAACTCCAATGGACCTCCTTTCTTAAATATATTTAAAGAAAAGCTAATATCTTATTTAATGGTTTGCTTCTCTATAGCATCTTATTCATATTTATTTGCAAAGGTAGAGAAATTCCAAAGATTGTAGAGAAGTGTTTTATAGTTATTAAATAATGTTTTTAAGTTATAAAATAGCTTGTGAAAATATGTGCCATGACAAAATGGCCAGACGTTCTCTGAGTGCTTCTACTTGTTCAACAACAAGAAATAGTTCATTGAAACTCACTGGCTTATTTTTTGAAGTTAAAAAAAATCAATCTCTCTTTTTCCGATCCCCATTTCAGGTGTGATGGGCTGCATGTTGACAGCCCCAAATTCCTATGTTGAATCTCTAACCCTCAGGACTTCAGAATATGACTGTGTTGGGAGATAAGGCCATTAAAGATGTAATTAAGGCAAAATGAGGTCATCTGGGTGGGCTCTAATCCAGTATGAATGGTGTCCCTATAAGTAGACAAAATCTGGATACAGATATGCAAGTAGACAGAGGAAAGATCACGTGAGAACACAGCAAGAAGGTGGCCATCTGCAAGCTGAGAGACAGTTCAACAGAAACTAAACCTGCCAACATCTTGATCTTAGACACCCAGCCTCTAGAACTGTGAAAGAGAAAGCTTCTCTTGTTTAAGCCACCCAGTCTGTGGTATTTTGTTATGACAGCCCAGGCAAATGAATACACTATGCAATGCTAAAAAAAACCTCTAAAAACTAGTCACTGGCTTGGTTTATAACCAGGCAAGTTAGTATGACCTTAATTTTTTTCATGTTAAGTATTAAACATTTTTAAATAGAGTAATAGCTATCACACTTAAAGGTAAATTATAATTCATTTAAATTACCAAATATTCAGTCAGTAATCCAATTTCTGTTTGATCAGATCCAGGGTTTGTTATTATTGTTTTGGTGGCGGGGAAGGAGCAAACCAGTTCACAGATGATACTGTATATTCCTCTCAGGAGGATATGATAGATTTTCTTTCTAGGTGATCATTGCCTAGACCCACTATTCCAATAAAAGATGCAAAACGATGATGATCAATTGCTATAATTCCTCCTTCTTTTATTAGTTGCAATACTTCTATAAAAAAAAAAAGAACCCACTTTCCCATGAAATAGCCATTATGGAAAAAAAACAATATAAAAACATCGTTCCCTCTTATTTAATACTTTCCAAAACAGTGGCCAAAATCGGTGAGTTTTTCTTTTCCATTGCAGTTATTAAACTTGGTAACCCCCAAACTGACCCAGGTTAGAGAGACCTTTTGATAAAACTAGTAATTGTTGAAAGTTACATTACTGTGTGGTAGGGCAACATGGTATTCTAGGTCACCTCCTACACATCTTGCCATAGATACAAATTCAGCCATTTCTTCAAAGAGCCCTGCTTCCTTCAGGTGAACCTAGTATGTATCTCAGGTCTACTCATTGCTACTAGATGAGTCCTTGCTTTCAGGCATCTTTAAAGGATACAGATAAATCTGTAATTTAAAAAAAAATCATTTTGATACTTCTCATTCAAATCCAGAGTGTCATAATGTCAATAAACTGATCTCACGCCTCTACCTGCCTCTTCTTTCTCCCAATCAAAAACATGGTTACTCATTTACTTTACTCTCACACTACAGACAGACGACTATTCCTAAGAATAACACTATTACCAAATACAATTGTGAGACAGTTTAAAATTTTGCCTTTTTTTTTTCTTTTTTTACATTTCAGAGTCTACTGCACTAAGGACATACAGTTGAATTTCTGTGCCTTAGTATCATTTAGAAGGACTCTTTTCTGTCTTACTGGATATACTAGCAACTGCTTTATACAATGCAGTTCATTTATTTCATCTTTAATAGTTGTCTTCATTTTGTTGGTTTTGTTTTATACTTATGTAAAATATGGACACATTTCAGGGTGCCTGGATGGCTCAGTCGATTAAGTGTCTGCCTCTTGATTTCTCCTCAGGTCATGATCTGAGGGTTGTGAGACTGAGCCCTGTCTCAGGCTCTGTGCTGGGATGGAGCCTGCCTAAGATTCTCTCTCTCTGCTCTTCCTCCTGCTCTTGTTCTCTCTCTTAAAAAAGAAAAAGAAAAAAAAAAAGTATGGACACATTTCCAGAGTCAAATCCACAACACACTTGCTCCCTTAGATAAACAGTAGCAATATTTATTTAAGTATGCTTTCCTTGGCTGTGTTGTTTTCACTTAATATGTTATTGGAGGGATCTCTCCACAGCAGTTTATAGATAGTTCTCATTCCTTTTTAATCTGCAGAGTGCTTCCTCAAATGGTTGTACTACAATCTATTCAACCAGTCCCCAACTCATGGTCATTTGGTTTGTTCCTATCTTTAAATTCTACAAACAGCTGGAATGAACAGCCTTGTTCTTTGCAATAAACAAGTGATACTTAATCACTTTTCTAGCCATGTTTCCATTTCTTTTTTAAAATTTAAAATGTGGCTAAAATAACTTCAAAAGGAAGGGAATAAGGCAGCCCGCGTGGTTCGGTGGTTTAGTGCCGCCTCTGGCCCAGGGCATGATCCTGGAGTTCCAGGATCAAGTCCCACATCGGGCTCCATGCATGAAGCCTGCTTCTCTCTCTGCCTGTGTCTGCCTCTCTCTGTGTATGTCTCTCATGAATAAATAAATAGAATTTTTTTTTAAAAGGAAGGGAATATAATGCAATAGGATAGACTAATGGCAACTCTTCATGCTGTAGTCCACTAAGTGAATGGATTTAACAACTTTTCCAACAGAAAATATATAATTTATTCAGCTTATGACCACAATTTCTAATCTTATATATTCAACTTGAGCCAACAGAGTCTCCGTTTTGTGTGTCCTCATTATTTTTATAGCCTACTATAGATGAAAACTTAAAATTCCTAGGCTTTTAAAAAATCATAAAATCATTTTCAAAACAGCTTTTGGTACTATAAATCAAGTAGTCCACGTCATGCAACTGGGCAAATATTCACCTCATTAACGTGGAATCAGGTGCTGCAAATTAGTTTTGGAATTTAATGGTACAACATTAAGAAAAATGGAATGAAATAACACAAATTGTGAAATATATCTCTCATCAAAGTCTAACAATCTCCTGTATTGTGAACAGCATATTATAATATTAGGTTAAAAAAAAATGAGTTCTTTTTAAAGCAGCAATTACATGTGAGATTTGAGTAGCACTGCACTGCCCAGCTAAGTCGTTTTTATGGTGATTTTTTAAAAAATAAAAAGCATATAGCTTTGTAAAATTCTATTTCCTTAATAAGTACTTGAAAAAAAATCACACCCCAGAATTATTACAGGGGCAACAACAACGTTTATATTACTTTTCTTGTATTTTGAATCTGAATCTTTTTCCTGAAGACCTCACTACTGTGACATAGTCGCTATTTGTTGTTTTTTTTGGTTTTTTGTTTTTTTTTTAAAGCAGCGTGGGCAAGGGAGTCAACAACCAACAACCGCGAAGGAAGTCCATTGACTGAGGGCAGAAGAATACCCTATTGTGTGGGAGGGATGGGAGGAGAAGCAGTCTTTCTCCTCTGAAGCAAGGAAAAATGGGGCAAGCTAGCATGTTATTTATGGTGGCACACACCCACAACCAGAGCAGATCTCTCTCACCCATTGTATTGAGCACGAAAGCATCATTAACACATCCTAATAAAAACTTTTCACAGGGGCTTCTTTCTCATCTACATGCAAAACTAAATGTCAGCAGGAGGCCTAGAGCTTCAGGAAGCCATAAAGTGAAGCTTGAACTCAGTAATGATCTGCAGCAGGATGTCTACTGAGACAAATTTACTTGACTAGGACAGATCTGATAGCATAGCTGTGTATATGTAAAGCTTCACGCCATTTAAGCTACACATCCCTGGGATTTGTAGACAAAAGTATCCTCTTTCATGCTTCAAAAAGCATTAACCGGTTTTTCGACTTTCTTCCTAAAGGAGCTTCAGATTATTATTGGTAACCATCTATAGTCTACAATCTTCAAAAATCACTAGCGGCAGACTATATTGCATATAACCAGCCCCAATTTATTCCATCATTAAGATCGACTTAGGCAAAGGAAAAAGTAATATAATATTTATTGCCTACCTGAGAGGCGTTAACGGCCCAAACAACTTAAAATATATGCTGTCCTTCATTTATTTCTCCAGACATGTCTGGATGAGAACCATCTGGAGATTTCTCAAAACTATGAATTCCTCGAAGTTGGGGGCAGGGGCTGTGCAGAGGGAGGTTTACTCTCCTCTGTGTCAAAAGGAGCTTCATCTCTGAAGATAATATGTGTATGGAAGCAATTCCTGGGAATTTGGACAGTTTCCCTCATCCCTGTTCTTTCGCCGGCTTCCTAAACTAGTCATTTTTCCATGAGGCAGTTTAGCCACAGCATGGGAAGATATACCTGGGTGTGATAAGAGGGCAAGAGAAGGGTATCAATATAAGAGAAGGAAGGAAGTAAGCAAGGAAAGAAGGAAAGAAGGAAGGAAGGAAAGAATTAAAACAGATAAACAGAGATGAATATAATTATTCACCTCCCCCAGTTCTGAGGTGGTTTGGAGAAAAGGAACAAATAAATGAACATGCTGAGCCAACAAACCAGAGTATTCAAAAACCTCGAGCTCTATTTAACAAAGGCACTAAATATAAATTAAAGTGAATATTTACTTAAAATGAGAAAATAAACTACCAAAATTACTGGAGCCTTGAGAGACTCAGGTCTCTTTCTTCTGAGATCTCTTTAGGCAATTTACCAGAAGTGTTTCCAGATTACATCCTGGCCTCTCTTTTCCTCCTGGGAGGCCCTGAAATAACTCCCAGCAAAGCCAGCACTCAGTCTAAAAGTGAAGGCCCTTAAACTCTCAGCTTCCTTAGCTTCCCAATAAACCTGCCTGTGCTGTCTCCTACTCCCTCAGCTTGTCTTCTCCAAGAACCATGAAAGTTCAGGTCCCTTTCTTGCCAGCAGCGGTTCACCATAAGATCTCTCATACCCAAGAATGTCACAGACAAAGGTGCACTACAATTCAGGTGCTATGCGCTATGGCTACTAAAAAACTGGAAATTGCAATGACTATCCCGTTTGGAGCTCACTTCAGTTCTCTGTCCTGCTTGTAAAGGGAGCTCTTGAGAGCTGAGCCAGAAACGCTATAACCAAGGGGTTTATCTTCTGTTGACACTTGACTGTTCAGAGAGGTGACAAGATCTAAGCCAAGATCTCAAGCCAGGGTCCCAACTCCATTAGGCTTCACAACTGATTATCTATACAACATTGCATTCATGTACCAGGAGGCAGGAAGTAGTAGGCGGATTAAGGAGTATCCAAAACAACATTTTCATACAGAAGATGTCTTATCTAATAAGGCACCTGAGTTATAGGGTAAGAAGAATCCATTCTAGAACAAATGTAATAGAGGAATCTCTTGAAAGAACTGCTATTTTCAACTACAAATCCTAGAAGCATTTGATAGAATCTCCTTATATGGAAAAGGGATTACTGTCCTACATTCTCAGACACTGGCTCAAGTGCTAAGAATGCTGCTACAGTGATAATCCAGTCATTGTCAACCTCTAAGGAAATCCATGGTCACTTGGTATAGAATCGGTTCTTTGTTAGTCCCGGGTGCTGGCATTATAAGAAATATTACATCGACCTCTTACTTCTCCATCATTGTGGTCATCACCATCATTATCATCATCCTGCCTACTTCACCATCATCATCGTCATCATTATTCTTATCACTGTCGCCGTCGTCAGCATCATCATCATCATCACCATCACCATAATTCTCCAATACCAAATTCTGTAGAAGACTGTAAGCAATCCTATAACCCCTATCATAGTCCCCTGGGTGATGAAATTATCAGTTAACTCATAAAAGCTGGAAGACCACCTCCATCTATTTCTTATAGGAGATACTGGACTTAAATGTTAAAGGTTTGAAGAAGATCACAAAATTAAATTTCACTCTCCCTAGGTTCTGATGGTTATTCACTCAGATAGGTACCCAATCTGATTTAAAAAAAAAAAGGTGGGGGGCATCTTTGGGCTTTCTAGTTAAAAGCAGGGGTAGAGTGTAATAAGGCTCAAGCTATATAATCCCTCCCACTCTTTCTCTTTGTTCATCAAATATTTGAGAGCCTCCTGTTTCAGGATTTGGATGTCAATTTATGATACAACTCTCTTTGATAACCATGTGAAAAGTACTTAGCCGCAGCCTTTAAAACAGTTATTCTTAAATTCAAAATGTTTATCTAAAAAACTATAACTCAACTGGCTTGAACTGGATGGTACATTTGAATTGCACACAGGAAAAAGAAAAGACTTTACCCTGGCATACACTTACTAACTATAAAATAATTTTATCTTTAAAACTTATTACAGATGAACTTCATAAATGCAGATATTTCATAAAGAGAACAACAGTTCTCTTTATCAGAACATCAGTTTCTGATCAGACTATTTTTAGAATTTAAGGTTGTCACCTTTAGAGTAAGAGTTCGAACAAAGGCTCTTATGTTTAATTATCAACAGTTTTTAGAATAATTCTTGATAGCAAGGCATGGAATTGTATTGACAACCCCCTTCTCCAAATAGACCCCTTCACTTATCAAAGGCAAAACTCTCTTTTTCTTACTGCCTATCAAACAGACAAGCATGTAATTAAAACCATTTTACTAATTCTCTTCTTAGTTTAGGTGCCACTGAAAAGCTGGTACTACTCTACTGTTTGAATAATGATTTCTATTATACTAAAGTTGAATCTGAATTGTACGAAGGATTAAGTTTTACTATTGGATCAGCTGGTGAAAAAAAGTTAATCTGTAAATTACACAAATGATTATTGTCAGAATCTGAAATCCACAATATGAGCACATTTAGCATTCAGAAGAAGACTCAATTCTTGAAATATTTACATATATGTTCCTCCATTATGAAAGAACTGGCAAATCCCACAAAATATAAAAGCTTAAAGTAAATTTCAAGTAACACTGAAATAAAAGCCTTAAAATAAGAGCATTGTAGAAACGTGGTTTTCTACTTGGATCTTTCTCCAAGAAAGAGGTTTTAAAAAAAACAAACCTATGAAAACAAAACTTCATAAACTGGAGAGAAAAACAAACTCTATGAATGAACAAACAAATAAATTGCATAGATTTATATACTTCCTGGTAATGTTAATAATCACTTATTTTAAAAATTCACAGAACCTGAAAGCAAGTATCTGCAAACTCATATTGATAAGACTGCAATGTATATCTTTATGATTTTGGTTTTGTCTTGGTTTTTCTTTATTTTTGGTGACACTATTTTAACGCCTTTATTGAGGTGTAATTCTCGTATTATACAATTCACCCATTTAAAGTATACAAGTTAATGGCTTTTAGTATATCCATAGAGTTGTACATCCATTACTACAATCAATTTTAGAACACTTCTATTACCCAGAAAGAAACTCCACACCTCTTAGTCATCACTTCTGTTACTACCCCCATCCCAACTCCCTACCACCCAACCTTAGGCATCCACTCATCTACTTTCTATGTCTATAGATAGACCCATTCTAGATATTACATATAATCATACAATATGCAGTCCTCTGTGACTGGCTTTTTTCACTTTAGCATAATATTTTCAAGGGTCATCCATGTTGCAGCAATGTATCAGTACTTCACTTCTTTTTATGGCTGAGTCATATTATATTAGATGGATATACCACATTTTATGTATCCATTCATCCAGTAGATGGACATTTGGGTTACTTCAAATTGATCAATTTTTTACCTAGTTAAAAGAATAGTATATCTTGCTTTTCCTTTTTTGACTAAAGATATTCATCCTATAAAGCTCTTTCAATAAAGCATCCTCACCTCAAAATAAACTAATTTACTTTCCGTTCAGGATTATGGATGTATCAAATGTTTCTGAGAGTCAAGTTGTAATATTCATGAGCAAGACCCACCACTTTATATCATTTTTCTCATTTAATGAAATGGATTCTCTAGTTACAGTGAAATAAAAATTATTTCTGAGTTTCAAGTTGTAGGGATCTGGAAATTGATGCTCATGATGGACTGCAAAGAATTATCAAAATAAACCTGAATACAAAACCCCAAATGTAGTATAATGACAGTAAAACTATTCCGCAGGAAGAAAGAGTAATATATGTCCTGATTCACCTGTTCTCTCTCCCTCTGATCTCAGCCAAAGATTCAATTGACTAAATCCACCTAAAAACAGAGGGCAAAAGAGCCCACTGATGGAGTCACACAGGTAAACCTCCTGGGGCCGAGAGTACATTTTGAGGGGCAAAGAGAAGACATCTGGTCTCCAAGCACTACAAATCATATTTTGAATTTTGGAAGCTAAGAGTCAAAGAGGGAATAGAAATACCAGAGTTGCTAGCTGTTGACCTTCTAGGTCTCAACATTATTAGCATACATAATGGTTATCTGTAAACACAAGGAATGTTCAGAGACTCCAACCCATAAGTAGTCAGTATGTATTTCTGAAGTTCCAAGGGAGTGAAATTAACAAATGCACACATCCAAACACTCATAATGCCCCTACCAAGACCATGTTGAACATTCTGACAAGACATGGGAAAAAATGTTCCTGACAAAACTTATCAACAAATTAAAAATAAACTGAATTTACTCATACAGCAGATAATGCAGATGCTTGGTATTAAAGGTGGAAGAAGTGTTAACAGCATGACCAAAATAGCTTCATCAAGTCTTGAGGCAAGGTTATGACACCTAAGGTCCATACATGAAGATAGTAACGTTAGCTACTATCAATCAGTACTAGCAGCTTTAAGACTAAACTTAGTCTCAAAAAGGCTGACAAGAAATGCCCTCGAGCTACAGAAGAGCTGCAGAACCAGAACTGTCTCATCAAGGTGAACCAGCTCTCATGCTATTCCGTTAACTAGAGACTAATTTGACACAACCTGATAGGTGCTATGCTGGTGAAAAGCTATTCAATCTGAGATGTATTTAATAACATCAACATTTTTAATTAAACAAGAAAAGGACAAGCCATTCCCTACCCTATAATAAACCATCTTTACTCTTTTTCTCTTTCGCTATTTTTGGAGACTAAAAAGGTGCAGCATTGTCACATGTTACACAAGGGGCATATTCCTGGATTCTCCCTTAATTCCAAGACGAAGCATGACAAAGGACTGAGGATATTTCTATTTATAGTTTTGAAGTGGAGCCATCATGGTTCAACCACTTTGAAACTGTAGCAATCTTGACAGATTTTTTTTTAATTTTTGGGAAGATGCACATTACTTCAGATGCACAAAGCTTTATATTTTTATATATACTTTTATGGTATGGTATTTACAATTTTGGAAATTCAGTGACGTTGTAGTGCTAACCTTTGCTTGTCTTTTTAATCTAGAATCTTCAAAAATGTTTGAGGCAACAATCTGAAAAGGTTAGTATGATTACCCTTTGAGTGGGAAAAAAAATCAATTTTATTCTGAACCTCCAATATTACTCTCATGCAATGGACATTAAATTTCATTCTTCCCAAAGGAACTACCCTCCTCATTTTATACTCTCTCTTCAATAGTAACTCTTTTTTGTTGTTGTTGTTCCAAGTTTTCAAATGTCCAGAACCAAAAGACTCAGTGATAACCAAGTCACTTCAATGCTACTTTCCAGGGTACTGTAGCTTTTTTCGGGTGATTATCTTAAGTACTCCTCCCTGAGATCTTAAGAATAAAAGACAACTTTTGATATCACACCACTGGTACTATCAGTACCCAGTCACTGGGTTCTCACAGGCTTATTTGATGCTTGTTATTACAGCACATACAAAAGGAATTAGCTGCCCCACCAGAATATGAGACACAAGAAGGCATCAACCATGTTTTATGTGGGGGTGGAGTGACCACCAAAATGAGCCTGAGCTGTATTCAGTGTTGATGCTTCAGTTCATCTGGATGCATTCGGGTCCAGATAAATGTATATAAAACATAAAACCTTCTCTATATGAGGCATCTTGCCAGGAGTAAAAGTTGCACAGGAAGTATATATAGCATTTGCAGCTATTGTTATGCCCTCTTAAAAGTACAACTACAACTATTACCTTTACAATTTATCAAGTGCTTTCACAGTTATTATCTTATTTGAGTCATCTTACAACCAAATGAGGTAGGTATAATTACCCTATTTAATTTCTAAGGCTGGGAGAAAAGTGAGTAAAACCTTCTAAGGTCCTTCGTGGGTGGAGCAGAGTGGGATTTGCACTGGGTTTTCTACTGACTACAAGCCAAGTGCTCATTCCATCAGGTAGTAGGACACTACCCACCGCCAGACCCGAGAGAAGCCAGGGACAGAATGCAGAGACCAAAGTTTTGATCAGGGCATCTGAGAAGACAGCAGCAGTACTAGTTTAGCCTCAATTCCTCACCAGATGAGACAAGGTCTGCAAAATAAGAACTGCAGGAACCTTCTGGAACACGTACTGTGAGTAGAGCACGGAGAACGCAGTAAACCTAGCCCCAGCTCTCACGGAGCCTAACTGGAGACAACAAAGTGTAAACAAGTAATTAAATGTCATAAGATAAATGTTTTAGGAGAGACAGCAAAGGTAGAGAGGCGAAATATCAGGAAATGGTAAAAAGCATACCACACCGCTAATCACGAGCAATCCATTAGTGGTAGGATTTGGATTAAATTACAACTAGATTTTACTTATTTATTATTCATGAGACATTCTGTTTTTCAATTATTTTTTTTTCTCCTCCACATTAGCCCACCCATTTTAAAGCCTCAAGCATTAATTTGATTTCCCGCCAATAATTTGAAGATAATGATTTGTGTCTCGGTTCCGTGTGCATGGATCTTCTTTTGATAATTTGGAGAGAAAATGATGTGTATCTCCCCTCTTTTCAGACAGTGGCCTTAGGGATTTTATTCATCGTGGGGGTAGGGCCTTAGCTTTTCTGACAGATTCAGGAAACAGGAAGACAGAAATCCAAAACTGAACAAATCTGTCAAACTCATTTTCTTGCAGGGTTTTCTGCCAATTTTTGTGCGCTCTCTCTTTCTCTCACTCTCTCTCTCTTCCTTCCTTTCACCCTCCTCCCCCCCTCTCTTTTTCTTCTTTTAAGTAAGAGGAAGAAATTGGGAAAGTATGTTTCTCATGGTTCCTAAAGGAGCATAGTAAAAATGCTAGTGAGCAAAAATGCAGGTGTGCACCAGCTGGAAGGTCACTCTGCTCCTTGGAGAACAAAGCAGGAAGGTAACATGGGCAAGTGGGAGTGAGTGCAAGGAGCAGAGAAGCAGGCAGGAGGGACATCTGTCCATAGCTGTCACTCCATCACCATGCCTCTACAACAGAAACTGGGGACAGGAGGCTGACCTCAGACTTCCTGGGATTGTAAGACTTTGACCTGCCCTCCCCTCCCTCACCTCTTATCTTCCCATTAGCCTGAAAGTAGGGAAAGAATTCAACTTTTATTGCTAAATAATTAACAAAGTGCTGGCATTCTGACAAGCTGGCATGCATTTTCTTAATCAGCAACCCACCCAAGTAATTTTGTTTATAAGCTACTTAAGATAAATCCTGTCACTTAAATATTCTAGATGAGCCTATGTACACTGTCTATCTCCTTGGAGTAGTTTGAGTAAATGCTTTCTCTCAGCGTTACTCCTCATTCCAGCCCACAATTTGGCTTCTTTTCACTCCGGGACTATACTAGTAACCCTAAGAGTAGTAATAATTATGTCTACAGCAGTTCCACCATCATTAGGAGAAATGATTACATTTATGAGACTTTCTTATCATACAATTTCTCTTCTGAGATCTTAGAAATTCAACGGACAGTAGGGATAATGAAATTGTTCCTGATAAGGCCACCAATGACTGCTTAATTGCTAAAGTCAATGTCACTGTAGAGTGTCGCTTTCTCATTTTTTAAGATTTACTTATTTGCGAAAGAGAGAGAGAGAGAGAGAAGGCGGGGCAGAGGGAGAGGGAGAAAAATCTTCAAGCAGACTCCCTGCTAAGCACAGATTGATGCAGGGCTGGATCCCAGGACCCTGAGATCATGCCTTGAGCCGAAATCATGAGTCAGACATTTAACTGAGCCACTGAGGTGCCCCTGTAGGGTGCTTCTCTTGAAAGAAACAGCAACAGTTGACACCATGGATACCCTGTTCCTTCTGCCTGGAACCTGCCCCACCCCTCATCAACCTGGCCCTGGTTACCACTCTGTTGGTCCTCTCCCACTTTTGCATCTTCTCCTTATCAGTCTCTTTCTTCTACCTTTCTCTGGAACATGGATGTGCTCCCTGGTTTGAACGTCCTTTAACTGCAAAAAGCCCTTTTCCTGTCCGAGCTAATGCTTGACTTGCCACGACACTAGCCTTACACTCAACTGCCATACCGCATGCCTTCCAGCTTCTGAGCAGCATCTACATTTATGTGGCTCTCTTTCCATTTCAATGTCTCCATCTCCATTTGATAAAGGCCTCTTCAACCTTGAAGACCCCACCTGGCACAGGTTTCTGTCCTCACCACAATTTGGGACCATGTACTTCTTAATTGTTCATCTGACCCACTACTTCCACCAGGCCACCAGGTCTAGGACCCTGTCCCTCTAGTTAAGCACTGGATTCCTTGAGGACTTAGCAAGTCACTAATAAAGACTCCCAAGTAATAAAACAGACTCAAAGGTCATATTCAAAAGATAGAGACCAAATACAAAACAAACCAATGGATTTCCATGAAATGTTTACATGTAACACAGGGAGACTTTCTGAACTTTGTGATGTATTTTACTACTAAAATGTATCATTCTCCAAACAAAAGTAATCAAAAGACCTTAAAAAACTGTGCCCAAGGCAATTATTTCCACTCTATGCAAAGTAATACTTGAACACATTAGTGGTTATCACAAACTCAAAATAAAAATCCATCAATGTTCAAAAGCATATGAATCCTATTTGGATTTGTGGGTTACATCCAAGGTTATGGGTGTATGTATTTAACTATATATACATATGCTCCCATAGACACACTCACCTAGAGTTCCTATTTCCGTCTGGGCTGCCAGTATACTAACTGTCAATAATCTAACATAAATTATATAGCTGGTGACACAGAGTCTTTTCTTCAAAAAAATAATCATTTTATAGATGCATATAAGCTAGAGGGTACTGCAAGAATATCAATGAGAATCATTATGCCTGTAATTTGGACTACATTTCCTTCAGTACTCCAGTGTAAACAAATCTCCCAAATAGCCCTATTAGTAAATGAAATATTTACTGCATCAATAAAATTGCCACAAAATTTGCTGACCAAAAATGTTTTTAATGTAGAGAACTTCATTTCACAAGGCATTTATTTCATATCCTTTGTCAAGGTTCACATACAATGGAGGCCTTTAAAAAGCTTAACAGGCCTGTTTTCGAATGACATTTTTTTTAAGGTTTTATTTTTAAAAAATCAATATAAATATAGGAGCACTTATTTGATTGTTTTTCTTTGAAAAATATAAATCAAGCTCCTGAAACTCTAGAAAATGAAAACACTATTTTAAGTTCTGCTTTTAGAATTGTCCCTGTATGAGTCCTGAAATGCTTATATCTTTTAAGTTGGGGGAGGGGGTTATTCTTATTAAAAGGGTGACCTTGAGCCTTCTTACCTTACTAAAGGCAGATGACAGTATCACTCTGCTGAGACTGCTGTAAAGATTATCATACATGGGAAGCATTTGGCCTGGTATTTGGTTCACTGAAAGTTACACTATACATATTTATAGTATTGGTGAAAAAATAAAGCTTCTGGTGGGGTATTCTAGGCTCTGGAGTGAGAGCACCTGGGTGCAAAATGTGACCTCGGGATGAATTTATTTATTGTGCCCAAGATCCAATGTCCTTACCTACAAAGGCAGTATAACCAGATGACCCAGCTCCTAGGGTTGCTGCAAGATTCAATGAGATAGTGCATAGAAAGAGCTCTGCACAGCACCTAGAGAATCATTATCTTATTATTTCCATTGCATTAATTTTATTAGCATGTTGCAGGGAGGAGAAGGCAGGGAGATGTGGCCAACAAATTCTAGAAAACTACAAATTCTCTCTACAGGAATCTTTAAAATTAAACTTTTATTCACATGATAATTTTTTAAGTTAACAAGGGAACATGATGCCCACTTGCATCCACATGCACAAAACAATACAAAGCAGTGATGGAAAAGTGAACTTTATATGTAGATGATACTCTCATCAAGCAAAGGTGAAATTATACCATACCTACACTGTATGAAGTTTTGACACAGTTTGAATATGGAATGCTGTAAGAAAACTGGCTGTCATAAGACACATGAATACATGAGAATACTGAATCCCCTAACACCGGTACACTTTGTACAATGATAGCTTCAACAAAACATCATCATTCAGGACAATGAATTGACAATCTAATTCTAATTTTAAAGGCTTTTTGTGGGGTATGTTTAAAGTTACTTTGCTTTTACAGTTATATGAGATATATTGTAAGAAAGGTTTAACTGGTTTCATATTTTGCACATTTATAACTACCAAGATACAATTTACATTTTCACTGAAAGAGACTTTTTTATTTTCCAAGCTTGAGAAATACTGTTTTTAGGGAAATCATTGATTTGTTCATCAGATCGCTCACAAAAATACACCCAACCATCTTTGCCAATCACTGATAGATGAAAAAGCAGAGAATTGTGAAAATTAACTGAGCTAATGCATGAGAAGAACTCTATGTAATATCTGTCTCTTGCCCTCAATAAAGGTGCACCATTATTTATTACCACTACCATCATCATTATCATCATCTATCATCGTCATCATCATCATCTATAAAAGCATCTATCCATCTTCCATTTTGAGAATAAAACCTAGATGCTATTTGAATCAAATAGCCAAAATGGTAATACATGTTAATTTCATCTTTCCTATTTTAGATAATTACTGTTTTCTGGTACATTGGCCACATGCTTTGCTGTTTTAAGTATGTTAAACCTGGTAAAAACCAACCAGTTGAGTAACGGAGTATAATTCTGCTTATTTATAACGGCAGAAGCCATAATCTTTGGAATAAAAATTACATGAATAAATTACATCAGAGATTTACAGAATCTTCAAATTGAATAAAATGAAAACTTACCAAGGAAGATATTATCAAATCAGAAATTAAAACAAGATTTAAAAGATTTCCTTTAGTAAAGGAAATTACCAGTATGACAATAGCCAAAAATCTCTGCTTATATTAGAATGGGACTTCTCCTCTGGACATTAATAACATCATTTGCCTATACTGTAATCAGAGGGCAAACCCCTCCCCCACTTTGAGCTATAATCATCCTTACCTGGTTTCACTAAAGGACTTCCAGTTCCTTAAGCCTACAGGAATATTTCTTAGTTATCTTTGCATCTAGGAACTTAGTAAGTCCTAACAAATATTTACTAAATAAATAATTAAAACAGTCTAACATTTAGCTACTTAAATTGTCTAAGTTTCCTCCTAGGTTTAGCTTAATTCCCAAAATAAAGCTGAAGTTAAAAAGTCATTCTCCTCCTCTTTACTGTCCATAGATAGGAAAGAGCAACATTTTTCATCTTGATCTAGATTATTACTACCCTTGCTCTCTAATCATTCTCTCTATTCTATTGTTTAATTTCTCCATTAGTCCTTAAAATATGGTAATATATCTTGCAAACAATATTCTACAGTAGAGGCATAGCACAGGGTTTACTTTATTTGCATTTTTGTGTGTGTCTCAGTCCTGTCTATATACAATCAAAATACATTTTTCAGCTTTATTTGGGTCTCTCCCATTATCTGTGGTTCTATAAGTTGAGTATTCTTTTTTTTTTAAAAAAGATTTTATTTATTTATTTATGAGAGACACAGAGAAAGGCAAGACACAGGCAGAGGGAGAAACAGGCTCCCTGTGGGGAGCCCAATGTGGGACTCGATCCTTGGCACTCTGGGATCATGCCCTGAGCTGAAGACAGCCACTTAACCACTGAGCCAACCAGGCACCCCTGAGTATTCTCCTTTGATGCGAATTATTCTGCTATTACAGAGATCATAGCTTTTTGCATAGCTAATCCCAATGAATGATTTTTCCTTTGTAGGATCCAATTATTAAGGACAAAAAAAAAAAAAAAAGGAAAAGAAAAGAAAGGATGTTCTGGTCAATGTTTTAAAGTAGTAAAGATTCCCAATTCCAGTCCAGGTATTAAGTCAAAGGCAAGATGACACGTCCTTGAGAAAGGAAGAGCTCTGTCAAGCAGGACACTCCTGAAGCCACAGTTGTCCTTGGCTAGGGCAATGCCCTATGACAGAGACTTTAATTTTAGCAGATAGAATGGGTAGTCTTTTTGAAAAATGAACTTTTTTTTCATATGTCATATGATCATAGAGACTTAACTGATTTTTAAAAACTGGCCTGTTACTTTTTAAGTAATACAAAAATAAATTTATTTAGAGACTTGAGGTCAGAAAGATACCTTCCTACCTGTAACACACAAACTGAAATTCTCTATAATGACATTACCCAGTGTCTGATCCTGGGCCCTAAGAAGCTTTCAGTGATGAATGACAGATTCCTCAGAAAGAGGATGCAAGGCTGATATTCGAAAGCGACAGAAGAATATTCTGGTAATTAATTTACTGGAAGGTGGAGGAAAGACAAAACCCTGAGGGCAAAGCAAAAACCAAGAAGACACTTGCTCTAAGGCAAAACAGAAATTAGCAATGAACATCTAAGGTCACTACCTAAAATCGAACACAGAGCAGGGGCCTGTCAGAGATATTCCAAAAACCAGGATACACCAATCTTGGTTTTTATTTCCTACTTACTAAGGCTACTTGAAATATCCCCTATTCCTACTCAAAAAGATATTAAAATTTAATAGAAGTCATGTTAAAACACTAGTTTATAATTCTAACTGTTGTTTTATGTTTGTTTGAAATTATTAGACATTATATCATAAATGTAGTAATTAGGTCTTTCAGAAATGAACCCAGCCCAAGACAATAGAGGAAAAAGAAATACTTGAAAAAAAAAAAAAAAAAACCTAAAATCTTGGTCAAAGTATGCTGAAACAAATCTTCATGAGTTTGATAGAGCTTAAAGTTACTTTTTTTATCTAATGTGGCTTATTTGAGAAATCACATTCATGCTAAAATTTAACCCAACGACCAGCCTCCCTTATGTGTTGTACAGTAAATTGGGAAATTTCTCAATTCTCCTTCACTCAATCAGCTAATATTACTGAGCACCTAGGAAATTCTACACCTTGTAATACAAGGAAAAATACTTAATAGTAATCAAAAAGATCATGCTTCATAGTTAAATCAGATTTCCGGTAATATACAGATCCCTATCAGATTTCCAGTAATACACAGATCCCAATAAGCTTAGCACCTGCTAACTCCTGGAAAGCATAGCTGTGCCTTCCCCAGCGTCTTTCATTCAACCACTCCTTCCACCTTGAATGCTTTCTTATCCAAAAAATAAGCAGCCCACTGAGAGCTTTGTGATAAAGGGTAAAAAAAGACTAAGCTCTGAGCCTTGGCCTCCTCATTGAACAAAGGCCACTGTGAGGTCCAGCCTGATTTCTTCGACACCACAGACTCACACAAACTTTCATCATTTGTATATCCGGGGCACATGGGTGGCTCAGTGGTTGAGCATCTGCCTTTGGCTCAGGGTATGATCCCAGGGCCCTAGGATCAAGTCCCACATCGGGCTTCCCATGGGGCACCTGCTTCTCCCTCTGCCTATGTCTCTGCCTCTCTGTGTCTTCCAGGAATGAATGAATAAATAAATAAAACTTTAAAAAAAATTGTAGATCCAGCATAAGATGCTGTTTATCTAGGTCAAGATAATCTCCCCTTTTCTGAACTCCTTCATGTCTAACAATTTAGCATTTGTTTTTTAACTGTGAAGTTAGTAATTCTCCCCAGATAAAATTTATTTCTCCTTAAATCATGAAGCACTTGGTCCAATAACTATTCACTGATTCATTTATTGTTGAAGCCTAGAGTAAAGCCATTTAAGTAATTTTTTCAAAAAGTAAATAGCTTAGATATTAAAATTAACTTTTAGGAAATGTTTTAAAATGAAGAGAATCCCTCATAAACCAGCTATTTTTTAAGGACTTTTTTTTTAAAACAAACTAGTTGTAGTTTTTTTATCTGCTAATGTTTTGCAAGTTCCAATATTATAAATCTTAGTTCTTAGACCATCCTGCAAAAGTAGAATTTCTCTATTACCTGAGTAAAGTACAGTATTAGTTGTATTATTTCACTATCATGTGTAACAATGCTTCGTGAGGAGCATACCATCTGGCCTCAGGACTGTTCATAAGACTTTCCTGAAGAATGATTGCGTTGCACTTGTAAGATTAATTATTTTCTATGCTACAAGCATCAGCACCTGTCGGCATGGTTAAATGGTTAGCTTAGCAACTACTGAACATAATATACCATTCAGCATTAAGGTAATGAAGTATCTGTGAATAAAGTTTGCCAAAGATGAAACATTTTAGCATGGGGTATTTCATTTGATCAAAATATAGAGCATAAGCAGGTAAGAAAGCAAAAGTTTAGAATTTTCTTCATTGTCATCTCTTAAATGGCATTTCCTTCCATATCAGCTCCTTAAATAACATAATTAAGTCCAAGAGTAGGATTACAGCCTGGTAAAACCTTGCTATGAGCTACTGACAATTTTACTATAACTAAATGACAGATCCAAATATTTTGTACTTGTTATAATAAGGCTTACAGCCACCTTAAGGTTTTAAAAGAACTTTTAAAATGGCAACCAATACTTTTAGTCATGTTTACATTTCTTCTCTGGAGACTTCACCGTGTACATTGATGTGGACGAGCCAAAGTGCATCAAATTCCTATTAAATATTTTTGTCACACAAAAGATTTCATTAGGTACCTCCATCCAGAAATTAATTTACATTTTTTTTGCTACAAATTGTTCAAAGATTCACAAGCAATTCTTATCATCTCATTAATCCTATTTTATATTAGGTTATAAAATGGTGTGTTACACATGTTGTTTTACGGCCACACAGCTATTCCTTAAATGGTTGTTTTCTTAACTGTACTTAGTTTCTTGAATCTAAGGCAAATACGCTGTAAATCTTTTCCATTATTTAGGACACAAGGAAATAGAACGGGAAAAATACTGTCAATACCCATCAGCAAGAGTGAATATCTTCTCTCAGGGGGAGTATTTCAGCATTGGTGGAGGGCTGGTCTGAACCAACTAGAAGGTTCTTTTTCACCTTGGTCTATGACCACAAGAGTTGGGTTTATACTTCTTCTTCACAAGTGAACTAAACTAAAGGAGTCTAAAAATACTTTGTGAGCAGCCTAAAAGCAAGTGACAATTTATGCCAACTGAGCAGAAAAGGATGCTGATATTAAATTTGCTGCCTATGGACTTCCTACAGGAGAAGGCCTGGTAAAACATGTTTGTTGCTGTTGATCTGTTTGCAGAGCCATTCTCTCAATTAGCTCCCGGAGACACAGATAGTATAATTAAGTAACTAAAGATAACATCTCCCAAGAAGCTCATTTTCAGCACCAGGAATAAGACTACAGCAGTATCTTGCCTACATTTCATATTTTATTGTTCCTGCCCACCTGCTGCTGGAGGTGTTAATGAAGGGACAGGAGCCAAAAGTCACATGATATTGAGAAAGCTAAAAATCTTTTTTTATTTTTTAAAGATTTTATTTATTTATTCATGAGCACACACACACACACACACACACACACACACACAGAAACAGGCAGAGAGAAGCAGACCCATGCAGGGAGCCTGATGTGGGACTCGATCCCAGGACACCAGGATCATGCCCTCAGCCGAACGAAGCAGGCACCCAACTGCTGAGCCACCCACGGGCCCTGAGAAGGCTAAAAATCTGAAAAGGAAGCACTTTGACCCTTAAAAAATACTTTACTGTTAAAGCTACTAAGACCCCAGATATAAGGGACTCACTCAAGGTCACAAAGCTGGTTAGTTGTTGAACAAGAACCCAGATTTTCCTTATTTTTAGTCCAAAGTTTACTCACCAAGTGTTCACATTTATTGAACTTTTATTTCAACATGCTCTCTCATTCCTCAAAGGTATGATACATTTTACAGCTGACTAAAAACACATAACCACACTATAGTCAAATGAATCAAACCATGTTTTTCTTGGAGGCAAATGGAAATGGGCACAGATATCATAAAGTCAGGAGGGGCAATATTTGTCCTAAATTCAGCATTGAGGGAACATAGGACATTGGCTCTGTGACCAGTTCCTCACAATCACAGTTTTACATGGGGGTGGGATGGTACATATTTTGGGTTAGTTAGCTCTACATCTGTTTGCCTTATAGAGTTCAGCAGACCGAGATTTTGCAGAACTCAGAGAGCTGTCCCCTCAGCTTGGTTCACACAGAATCTGAAGCTGGTCCTGGGTAGCCAGTAAGCAAATCAGCCATGAAGACTTTTGTCTGACAAATTTGAATTACCAAATACCAACAATACATGACTCAGTGCTGGTAGCCAGCATAAATGAATCCTATTTATTTAATTCTCTGTATACCTATTAGCCTCTGAGCCTTTACAAATACTACTCAAAGGCGAGCATATCGTTTTTATGTCACCTGAAAACTGGCTGGCAATTCTAAAGACAAAAGTCAATCCCTTACTCTGAATTCTAAGTATACCAATCAGGCTAGTTCTTTTTTTTTTTAATATAAATTTTTATTTATTTATGATAGTCACACAGAGACCAGGCAGAGGGAGAAGCAGGCTTCATGCACCGGGAGCCCCACGTGGGATTCGATCCCGGGTCTCCAGGATCGCGCCCTGGGCCAAAGGCAGGCGCCAAACTGCTGCGCCACCCAAGGATCCCAATCAGCTAGTTCTGCTAAAAAGTCACTGAGCTCAAGCACGGGGGGGGGGGGGGGGGGGTTTATTATTTCCTTCATGGTAGTTTCTTTGTTGTTTCGTTTTTATAGAGAAGCTCGGGAGTACCAAAGAATAACAGTAAGAGTTACTGACATTTCAGAAGTGGCTTCTGTGTTTTTATCTGAAAAATGCCAGAGAATCTCCCTGTTAATCTGGTTTTTCCAAACCACATAGGAAGGAAGCCAGTTTTAATACTATTCCTCAGAGAAGGAAGGGTTCTGGGAAGTAAGGGGCAGTATAAGCACACAGATCAGACACACACACACACACACACACACACACACACACACACCAGGCCAGTGCAGCACGCAGATCACATGCACACACACCCCAGGCCACCCTTACTAGCTAATTGGCCAGCTAAAAACTGTTCCAGTTTGGCCTGATCCTTCAAACCTCATCCACCCAGCAAAACGTCAAAAACTGGGGATCAATAGAGGAAAGTACAATCCCCTCATCCAGATGCAGGAAGCTGAGAACTTCTGAGAAAAATCTTATAACTATGCGTCAGCTCCAGGGCATGCCTTGAGTCCTAACTGAGCAACCAGTATCTCTGATTTTATTTTCTTGTTGTCCATGTTATCTTTCTCCCATTTCCTCAAGGACCATTGTGAACCTTCCGGAGGCTCGGCCCAACTCTTGTAACTTCATCAGGAAAGACCACATGTCTCCTGGGAAGATGGAGACTGTCAGCCATGGTCAAAGTTCAATTCCCCACTCTTCATCCTGCAACCCTGTCAAGAGTCACACTCATTCCTAATTCTGGGACTCCACTCGAAAGTCCTTTGCGAGGAGCCTTTCAGTTGTGTCCTTGATCCTGATGTCATCTAGAGGCATCTTTTCTTTTTTTTAACATCTGTCTTTACACCTTCCTTGTACATAGGACACATACTTGTTCAAAAACAGTCATTTTTCTCCCCAGGCCTTACTTTTAAAAAAAAGTAATTCATGAGAGACACAGAGAAAGGCAGAGACAAAGGCAGAGGGAGAAGCAGGCTCCCTGTGAAGAGCCTGACACAGGACTCAATCCCAGGACCCTGGGATCACATCCTGAGCAAGGTAGACGTTCAACCACTGAGCCACCCAGGCATCCTTCCTCAGGTCTACTTTAATGCACTTCTCAGTTCTAATGGTCAGGCTCTGCACCCACTCTCACAAGTACAACTCATGCATATTGACAGATAAACGCACCCCACGGCTCAAACGTGGAGGAAAGATACTTCCCCACCGGGCCATCACAATAGGCTATTCTACTTATTCCAACTTGCTTCTCTGAGTAGGCTTGACTTCCCATCTCAGGTTCCTAATTTCCCTACCCGTTAAATTAATTCCCTGAGGCATCATTCCCATATCATGGCTCTTCTAAGTCATAAGATATCCTCTGTTACCACATGGTATGAAAAAATAACTCCCTCCTGGCAGCTCCTAGATGTCTTCAAAGTAGCCCAGACTTAACCTCCATCTTTAGAAAACCATGGCCAGAAATCTGCTTGGCGCTGCTTGATGTTGCCATGTTCAGGGGCATCTGAAAACCACACATCTGAGGGACCTTTCTTCTCAGTCTGGTCCTATACTCTCTATCTCTTTTCCCAGCACTGGGGTCATAACAATCCTTGGATCCTTACTGCATGTCACTGTGTTTGGGACTTTAATACATTCTTAAGGTGCTGAATGAATGAACGGATTAATTACTTCAAATATTATAATATCCTACGAAATTAGCATTTGGGTCATGTGAATAATATGACGGTCAATGCCATGGGACACAGGTTATAAACTCCTACACTCCCTGTTTTCTCAAAGGCCAATACCAGTATCACCTACCCCGAAGCATGTTCACCACTATATTATAAACTTGTTTCAGAAACTAATGATATTTAGTGACCAGACGATAGGGCCTTTGAGACCAAGTTAATATCTACCTTACACAAGGGAGAAGTTGAACATTCTAGCAGGCAGATACAGTGAGGCTAAATTTACTTTGGAACAACCTGGTTTGCAATTGAGAAGTTGATGCAATTAAGAAAATGTGTTTATACATTTCCAAAGCAGGGATTAATGGGGTTACTATTTTCTCAGCCTAATGAAGTGGCTTCTCAGTTCCAGAATTACCCTCACAGTCCTTTCCAACATCAGAATTCCGTCCTTCTTCAGTTATTGTTATGCTTATGCAATTCCTCTACTTCTGCCCAATTCCTTAAGTCTCCTGGTCAAACTTTGCTAATTTCCTTTATTTATTAAGCCGTTATTGTTTCTCAGTAAAAGGTCCATTTACTTATCATTCAATCACGTTTGAGGACTTTCATCTCCCACTGAGAACAGACTGTGCGTAACAAAAATCTTTAGAGTATAATCAGGAATAGAAGAACAAATTTCCTGGGTCGGCCTTACATCCTGTCAAAATCAGGATCCTACAGCTCTGTGGGGACACTGACCGTGGTTCTAAACAGCATATGAATCTGGACAATTACAAATGTATGTTTTTGCTTTTTTGCTCAGACACAAGCCACACTAGGGGCTTGCCTCAAGTTCAATGGCTCCTTGTGTTCAGTCAGTTTCTCAGCCCATGTTCTCATCTCATTAGAATTTCTGTATCCTCTGGTCTTGCAGAGTTCCCTTTACCTTCTTTTGTATCAGACAAAAGATGGTAATTTACGTCTAATTAACGGAACTGAGTCATAATGAGTTCTTTTCTCTTAGACAGCGTTTGAATGTCCAAAATAACCAGCAAGATTGGGCTTTTTACTCTCTCTCCAGCTTAAGGCTTTATAACACAATGCTCTTATTCAGGCCTCCTACTTTGCATACAGTCAGAGGGCTGGAGGTTATCCACATTGTGAAATTCTTTGGCTAGTTATGCCCGGAGTGCTTTAATGGCATGCGGGGCAGATTTAATATTTTCTGCTAAGCACATCTGTTGAAACAGTCAAGCTTACGATTGCATCCCTTCTGTGTCTCTTCCTCGAACTCTGAAATGATATTTTTTGCCAGTTGATGAATTGGATAGCATTCTTTATGAGATCAATTTCCTCGCAAAAGATACAAAAGACAGGATGAAAGACAAGTTAGATGCAAAGTGCACAAAGGGCTGCACATCTGTGTGAAGAGAAGCATGGTCAGGCATAAAACAGTTTTCCCCACGCCATGAGGAGGGACAAAGGTGGCATGATGTAAACAACAACATCCCGCCTGAAGAAAGCAAAAGCACATGTTCCAACAGAAACAGTAACCAGGATAAAGTACTAGAAGCATCTTCTTCCTCTCTTACATGCCAAGGTATTTTAAAATGTCCTAATACACGCAGGCATGCCAACACAAACAAACCAGAGTCTGAACACCACTAGCATCGTGCCCTCCTGCAATGACACTATTTCGACACATTGGGTTTTTACTCCTGGGACCATCTTCATTCAATCTTTCTATTACATTGGGTTAAAAAGAAAAAAAAAAAAAATCCTCTGTCTACACTGACTACCTCAATACCCAAATACAAATTCCTTTAATATAATATCGTTTTATCTTTTATTTATTTATTTTAAAATTTTTATTTATTTATTCATGAGAGATCAAAGAGAGAGAGACAGAGACACAGGCAGAGGGAGAAGCTCCTGATGGAAGCCCAATGCGGGACACGATCCCAGGACCCGGGATCACGACCTGAGCCGAAGGCAGGTGCTCAACCACTGAACCACCCAGACGCCCCTTGTTACATCTTTTAAAGCATGGCAAGACCACCTCACTGTCATTGTCTTCTGCTGCAATGTACCTTCTGCTTTGTTCCAATCTTAAAATCAAAAAGACAAGAAAACAAAAAGCATGCTGACCAGACCTTCATTATAGGAGCCATGGACAGGGAAATTACACCTGTGTTACACAGAAGGGCAGGAAAATCCAGGCTACCAATACTCAGATATCCGTAGTTTGTCTCCTCATTTTTTTTTCCTCCCCCATAGAAAGGGGGGCGGAATATAAAATTTACAAACAGAAGCTCCCCAGTAGACATATTTGATTTGTCAAAATGCAAAGATGATTCTTTGGTAACTAGGCTGCTTGGTGAAGATATTAAACCAGACAGTGAGTCAGAGAAAATTAAATGCTACCTTGATTAATTAGGCTTAATGGGTAAGAAGCAACTAATTTATAATGCTAAGTTGACAAAAAATAGGTTAAAGAAAAAAGAGACCTTCACCTCAAATTAAAGTATAATTTCTTTTTCTTTTTTTGGCAGGGAGGATAGACCGGTACTCAAAACACGATCCACATTTTTGAGTATATAAACAAAAATCTCTACAGACACTTTTAAGCAATTGTCCTTGTACAACGACAGTGAAAATCCAGTATCAGAAATAAACCATACATATGGAGCTCTGAACGTATAAACGGCTTTGAAGGTTAATTTGTAAATCTGACATTTGAACCACAAGATTTTCCAAACTAAACTGAAAATCATGGGGATGTCTTCACTCAAGGTCAGAGCATTTTTTTTCTAATCTAGAGCATAGTGAATTTACAGCATGAGGGACCTCACAACATTGGCTGCTATCTCATGCCCTTGAAGGCATGCAGACGGTCATGGGGGAGAAATGTTCTAGGTATAGGTCTGTCCTAGAAGGCTCTGGGGTACCTCCCAAAGTGGGCAGACAGGGGAATAAAATTCTCCAATGTCAACAGCACCCCCCAGTGGCGGGGAAGATTCCTACTGGGTTGGGTTGGGTGGGTGGGGATGGCCCATGGTGGCCACGTTGGCACCAAGTGGAGTGTTTCTAAACTGGGGGCGTCTCTACTTATCAAAAGATAACCACAACTCAAAGTAGTGTAAGTGAAGTAAGAATGAAAGCAGATACTGTGTACAGGAGAGAAAGCACAAGGTTTATACCAAGTGCTGGGTAAAGAATAAAGTGCAATTCAAAGGGGGAGAAAAAAACAAACTACAGCTGACTTTGAAAAAAATACATAGATTATTATACTTAAGTATAACTTACAAATTAACTTCTAAAAGAGCTCTGTAAACAAAAATCTACATGCCTGTGACTTAGTTTTACTCATTTGTTCTGTCTTATAACTGAATATACATAGAAAAGAGAAAGTATAGGATTTGACAACAGATTAGAAGTATACCCCCCTTTACTTGCCATTCAATTTTTTTTTTAAGATCTTATTTATTTATTCATGAGAGACACAGAGAGAGGCAGAGACATAGGCAGAGGGAGAAGCAGGCTCCCCCAGGGGAGCTTGACTGGGACTTGATCCCAGGATCCCGGAATCATTCCCTGAGTTGAAGGCAGACGCGAAGCCATCCAGGCATCCCTTTACTTGCCATTCAAAACCATTAATACACTCCAAAAGACTATTTCATAATAAAGAACTGCAAGAAACATTGCATAAAAGCCCAAATGCCAAAGAAACTTACTTTCACTCTAACCAAATCAGGACACGATGAACACAAAACTTTCTGGGAAAAAAAATTAGGATTTCGAATAAAGGCGTCAAAACACAACAGAAGTCCTTCCAGATAATAACTACCACGGAAAAATCAAACAGTAATATTCAGTCTCAACTTAGAAAGTATTACCAATTGCATACATTTCTTCACATTATAATTATTATTACAATTAACAGCATTTCTTAGACGTAAAAAACCTTTTAAGTGGTTATTATGTCTCTCTCCCCAGAAATACCTAGTTTTTCACAATCTCTTTTCCCCAAAGAATTGCATATAAATTGATAGTCTGGAAATAAAGTCATACATTAAATGTCCTCAAATTATTTAAATAACTTAAACAATTTCAACTACAATTTTGTTCAAGTCCAATAATCTTTCCTAAAGTACATGGCTAATTAAATTTAATTTATTGATTTTCTATTGGGTTATATCTATTAATTGTTTTTTTTAAAGGTAGATTAGAAGAAGTAAGGTTACCTGAAATTATGATTAGTACTCTTACCAAGTCTAATTCCAAGAGATACATTCAACAACACATATTCATTTATTGGGCACACAATATCTAAATGTATAGAAAAAGTGCCAGGAATATAGCTAGAAACAAGACAGAGCCTGATTCCTGCCCTACTGGAGACCTCCATACTTTAGATCCATATCTGGCAGACAGAGAATCTTCAATACTATAAACTGTGCTTTTACAAACTCTTTGGCTATATCCTTTTAGTATATTTTTGAGGTTTCAATAATAACAAACTAAAATGTAGTTAGCACACTTCAAAAATTATTAAATGCCACAGATGTAAGGGTCTTAGGCTCTTCCTTTGTGAATTTAAGTAATTTTTTTTAATTTTTAAACATTTTATTTATTTTGAGAGAGAGATAGCATGCACGCACATGCATGGGGGCTGGGGGGGGGGGTATGGAGAAGAGGCAGAGGGAGAGCGAGGATCCCAAACAGACTCCATGCTGAGCACAGAGCCAGTCACGGGACTGATCCCAATGACGCTGAGATCATGACCCAAGTGGGAATCAAGTTGGAGGCTTAGCCTACTGAGTCACCCAGGTGCCTCAAATATAAGTACTTTTTTAAAAATTTATAAACAAAACTATACAAAAACACAGAATTTTGTGGACTCCCTCCAACATAATAATTGCTCTTTTTAGCATCTGTTAACTAACCTAATACATAATGAAAAAATACTTCAGTATGTGTTTAAATACATACTCATTACACTGATCTCAATAATATTTAAATTAATTTGAAAAACAGTGGCAAATATGTAGTGTTAAGTGACATACAGATTTGTACAATTGGATGATAATCCTGAGGCCACTTAGAGGAAAGAACCAAAAATCTCATCTACTTCCTTCATGTCACCACTACAGCACAACTAAAGGCCAGAAATGACTGAACCATCTTCCCAAGGTCACACCACTGGCTAGCAATTTAGCTGACTTGGCTACAGTGAGGTCCACAAGCTTCCACCTAGGTAGTATCTCAAAACATCTGCTTAGACGTTACCCACAAACTTCCTGTCAAAGAGTACATCAGTCCTTCATCTACAAAATTCAAAAGTAAACTCTGTGCACATTTATTATAGTATCTTCTACTACATTCCAGCAAACTCTTCGAAATGCTACATATGCTTTTCTCTTTCCAATCTTATGGTAGATAAGAATTTAACAAAAGCAAAAATATAACTTTAGGGCAAAAGACAAATTTTATTTTATTGTACTGTAGAATGTTATATCTATCATGGCCTAAAAACACCCAGAAGCTAGTATAATATTTCTAATGCAACATGTATCTTACTGGTTTGGGGAAGGGAAGAGAAAGGACTCATTCCTTTTCACTCTGCCTACAACTAGAACACTGAGATAATAGAGATTAAGCCTTAAATTTCTATATCCAATAGTAGTAGAATCACAAGAGGACTGAAAAAGCATTTGTCTCTACAAGCTAATACCCAATATGTTAGTCCTTTGGGCAGTTTACATTGATTTTGCATTTAATTGCATAGGCTGCCTTTCCCATATTTTCCAGGACAAAGCCGTAAAAATGATAGGATCTAGATAAACTCTGATATGAAGCCAAAAGAAGAAAGTAAACTTAAGAGTACTGGTTTCTATAACACCTATGTGATTGCAAAGAGGTGATTTTTTTTTTTTTTTTTGGTGGGGGAGGGTGGTTTTCTTTTTTTTTCCTGCCAGAAATTGGTATCAAGACCAATTTGAGAACAGAGGTGATAAAATTGTACATTCTCTCCTTTCCCTTTTTTCTCTCACTGTTCTTACATTACTTTGAGAAACAGGAAGAAAGTAGAAACAGCCCCTGACACCTTTCACCTACTTTATAACTAATTGGGTTTAATTCCCTCTCCTTCAGTTAGCCACCTGACTTTGTCTTTCAGTCTGTCTGGCAAATATTTCAGAACTCCTTCGATATGTTTTTGCAAAGTGTTGGGACAAAATAAAATAAAATAAAATAGCTCATTAATTTTTGTTACCATCGAAGAAGATAAAATAATATTTTGATGGGAATGAAGCAATTAATCCTAATGATTAACTCAAATTATTTTTCAAAGCATAGATTTCCTGAAGCTTCACAGAAAAAGATACTTTAAAGACAACCTACTGATCTGCTGTTTGAAGGAGGTGCCATTGGAAAATTAATTAACAAAATACTGATGGTTTAGGGCATCCTCAAAGGGATCATGAGGAAACGACATTAATAAAAACTTGTTTCTAAAGAAAATGATAGATCTATTTTTTTATTTGATTAACTGAGCTGTTCTAATCACTCTTTAAGCAAGGACCCCCTGCATTAGTTTGCTAGGGCTGCCATAACAAAGTACCACAGACTGAGTGGCTTGAACAATAGAAGTTGTTTTTCTCATAGTTCTGGAGGCTGCAAATCTGAGGTTGAGGTACCAATGGGGTTGGTATCCTCTGAGGCCTCTCTCTTTGTCTAATCAATGACCATCTTCTGCATATGTCTTCACAGGGCCTTCTCTGTGTTTGGTTGTGTCCTAATCTCTTTTCCTTATAAGGACTGAGGTCATATTGGATTAAGGCCCACCCTAAGGAGGTCATTAAGTCAAAAGGACTTTGTCTTAATTACCTTTGTAAAGGTCCTATCTCCAAATATAATTATTTTTGAGGTACCTGGATTAGGACTTCAACATATGAATTTGGGGGGAACAAATTCAGACCACAATATCCTCACTAACCAGAAATTAACCCTTCACTGCTGAGTGGCTCTACAATGTCTGATATTTTCAGCTCAATAGTGTTTCTTTGTCTGCAAGGCCAAGGAAAGAAGACTGTGGGAAAGTCAGAGAAATTACTGATCACACCAAACCAACAACAGTTTTGCTATTAGTAGTGTTATAACCCTTTTTATTTTTATTTTTAAAAATTTTTTCTTAGGCTTATTTGAATTGAAGGAATGATTGTGTTTGAATTTGAAACGATTATTACAAAATAAAACAACCAGAGGGACCACTGGACACATAAATTCTAGTCATCACCACTCAAAAGCCCAGTGTCATTAAATAGCACTCAATCCAATTACCAAAATTCCTTAATGGCCCTATTTTCAAGAAATAGGAATAAAATACTATCAGAGGAGGGAAAAACAAACAAACAAACAAACTCAAACCATGAAAATAGTAAAAGCCTCACAAAAATGAAGCAGTTGAAAATCCTAATGTATAATATTATTTTGTTAGATCCAATCTTTGAAGAAACCACAGCAAAACAAAATCCATAATTCAGGGGTGGTATCAAATCATACTTCTAGTATTTATTTCTATTTTTATTTATTTTCCTTAGAAGTGACTGAAAATATGGGAGAAAGGCACCAACACAGAAATCTTCACATCTATCCCCTCATGTTAACGGTGAGGGATGAGGCCCATTAAACAGAAATTCTCTTGGCCAACAAATGTAAGCAGTCAATAGCCAAACCTAGGTCACAACCCCCCGACCCCTGTCTCAGTTACATGTTCTTTTCAAAGACAACCGATGAGATTGAGTATTTTTTCTATTATTGGGCAAATTATAAGTCTAGGTAACACTGAACTGTGATTTCTGTCATTCTGAAGGATTTGTCTAAAAAGAGAGTGACAACAAAGTTGTTCATCATTTCCTTAGTTACTGCATTCCAGCAGATACTGCCTCCAAGTTTGGAGCAGTGGTTCTCCTCATCATCTTTTTGTTCAAGGACACCTTTGAAGATATGGTTGATGGTGCTATGAACCTTCTGCTCCGGGGGAGGGGAGGGAATATATATATATATATATATACTAATATATATATATATATATTAGGTATTTCAGGGAAAGCAAATATCCCCCTAAAAAGTACTCAAGAATAAAAATCTCTGACACATACCAAAACAAACCCAAGTTAGAAGATGCTAAGTGGGGCTTCTTATCTCACAGCCCTCATGTTAACTGAGTTTCCATGTAATAAAGTAATAAGGCAGGAGTTCTAAATTTTTATAATTCATTGAAGAGATAATACAGTTTCAAAGGCTTCTTTCTGTCCCTTATGTCATCTAATCCCATGTGGAGGCCACTATGTTAGCTTTGTCTGGTGTGATTAAGATAAATTTGTCTTTATCTTTTAAAGTCTAAGCAAAGTAGAAAAGAAAACACTGGATTGTTCTCAAAACCAGTAAAACATCTGACCACTAAGTTCAGATAAAACATTGTGAAAAACACAATCACGGCCAGCCAGTTGCACGATTAATACAATTTCCTTGACATATTCTATTTCATTCCTTTACATATTATATGTTATACTGAAAACCTAAAACTTAAAACCCCTTAGTAATTAATCTAGGTCTTGTCACAAAGTAGATCAAGAATAAATCTCAAAAGCAAATTTCAATCTCACTTTTTAAAAAGCAAAGAGCATACAAATACTACAATTTCCACAGTTCCCAGGTCTCTGAAGCATTTGGGGAGGCACATATAGGATAATGAGGGATGGGACAGGCCAGCTGGTCACATGGTCACAGCCCACACATGAGTAAATCGAAACTATTCGTGGGTCAGATTAAAAACTCTTAGACTCACATGTGCAAAGAGGTGCATAAAGTCCTCCATCATATTTATGAGGAAATATACCCTCCTACATTTTTGAAATATTTTCTTTTTGGAAAAAACCTCAGCTAGGCTGGGGAAAGTCACAACTGCTTTAGCTTCCTTTCCTTGACTGTAGAAAGAAGGAGTTTTAAATAGACGATTTCTGTGATCTCTGGCAGCTCTAAATACTACATTCCTATGACAAAGTTTTTAACGAACAAGGGTGGAGATTTACAATTGGCCAGGCCAATTTAACTAAAAAATCTCTCAAGTTTGAGAAAATAACCTTTAAAAAATTTATAACATGTTATTATATATCTTTTCCCAGTAAGTCCCAATGACTGCAGCCTGAAGGTATCTCAATCCGTATTTTTTTAGTGCTTAAAAAGCATCCTAAGCTCTAAATTCAGACTTCACACTCTGTTAATTACACAGGGACCCAGTCGTTCCCACTCTCTCCCCCTGCCCCCCACCTCCCGTAAATGATCTGGCCAGATTACGGAGACCAGGTTTTTTTTCACCTGTATATACTGCATGCCCAATAAAGCTTAGGACAGCATTCAGACAGCAATGCTTGCTGAATGAATAAACAAACCCAGAGGTGACTACACTGCTGTGTGTTAGGCATGAAGAGTTTAAAAAAAGAATCTGACTGGGTTTCCACTCGTTACGAAGCATCCAGAAGGGAAAAACACAGGCACAGAAAAAGAAAATTACAATGTACTGGGTATTAAAGTCCACGAGGGAGATGTACAAGAACAACTCAGAAGAAGGATGGATGAATTTGAGTGAGGCACAAGACATTATTACTGTGGATGACTTGGGGGCATTCCAAAGTCAGAAAATCAACTATTCAGAAATTCTGCATTTTGTACCAGCCCTGCTTCTTTCACAGGTCATTACGAGGGTGGCTCAGACATGTTTTTATTCCTTAAAATGTCTGCATCCAAGTGAGAACCCAATAACATGAGGTGCTATTCCCACTCTACTACTAGGTCTATAAAAGTTACACGTTACAGGCTTTACATTTTACATACACAAAACATATTGAACTTGGAATAACTCCATAAAGAATGGAATGACCTTAATTGTGACAAAGAAAAGGCTCTCTGAAGCAAGCATTTAGGTAAAAACTATGAACAATGATTTTACACAACACAAAATTCCAAAGTAAATACTACTAGAAAAAGAATGATCCTTGCTAATAATCAAAAATATGTAAGTTAAAGCAACCTTGACATGCCATTTGATGGCCACTAAAAAAAACAGCATTCTTTTTTTTTTTTAATACACACAACACATAATTATTGTAGGTAACTATTGTAGGGATTACTATTAATTAGCAACATATTTTTAGAAGGCAATATAAAAATACATGACAAAAGCAATAAAGTAGTTCCAAGTATTTCTGCTTATAGGAATATATTCACTGAAAATACCCCATGAGAAATAAAAAAGATATAAGCAGCAAGTTGTTCACTTGACATTACATGTAATAGTCAAAGAGTGGAATAAGGGACCCCTGGATGGCTCAGTGGTTGAGCATCTGCCTTTGGCTCAGGTCATGATCCCGGGGTCCTAGAACTGAATGCGGAACCTGCTTCTCCCTCTGCCTATGTCTCTGCCTCTCTCTCTGTGTCTCTCATGAATAAAAAAAATAAAATCTTAAAAAAAATAAAAAACAAAAAAAATGGAATGAAATTCAAAATGACCAAATTAGGGAAGAATGTCAATAAATTAAAATATATCAACACAATCTAGTATTAAGTATTCAGTGACTTATGATCACGAAGACACTACAGAAACAAACCAAAGAATTTGTCAAGAGGAAACGTACAACTATGAAATGCCACATGTACATTGTAAGTAAGAATTAAATAGCATGAATCAACATTTGCTTTCTTGTAGCAGCAATACTAAAAATAAATAAGCCAGACATGCTCCCTACTCGAGAAAGATCATAAGCAAAATTAAAAATCTGCCAATGTAGAAGTATGCAAATTTATGGCATTAGATAATTTTCCCCATGAACATAAGTCATCTTTCAATGTCTAGCACACATGCCACTTCTTTGGGTCGGCAACATAGCAGAAAGTAATATTCATTCCAGCCTCTGTATTTCTAATGCATTCTGCTTTGATTCCAATTGAGACATGAATCAGGGTCTCCCTCGCAGCAGAGGGTCTTCATGTTCCTCTTCACTTATTCATCTGTCCCTACAAAGAATACATGTGTGACTCATGTTTCCTGAATTTAAGTATCTGAAACAAAGCTAGCAGAAAGAAACCGAAGAGGTGTTAGAAATGTAGGAGAGCAGTGTGAATTCTCCTCTACACCTATGGGTTCTAACTTCCAGAAGGAAATAAACCTCTGTAGTTCGACACTTTTTTAAAAAATTGAATTCACAATAAAACAGTCAAACCAGAGTCCAACTTTATCAATACAAAAGAGGAGGCTGGGGCAGCACCAGTGGTGCAGCAGTTTAGCGCCGCCTGCAGCCCAGGACGTGATCCTGGAGACCGGGGATCTAGTCCCACGTCAGGCTCCCTGCATGGAGTCTGCTTCTCCCTCAGCCTGTCTTTGCCTCTCTCTCTCTCTCTCTGTGTCTCTCATGAATAAATAAAATAAAATCTTTTTTTTAATAAAATCTTAAAAAAAACCCCAAAAAACAAAAGAGGAGGCTGGAATGAAGAAACCTAACGGTTCCTGCAAGTGCATTCTTACCTAATCTGCAATTCTTTGCACATCTGAAGTACAAGGCACTACAACTTAAATACGTCCAAATGGCTACTGAAATAAAAGATAAAAGTAACTTCAATAGTTGTTTTCAAATTCTTATGTTTTCAAAATTTGATAAAAATGTTTATTGTAAATGCCAATTTATTTGGAAAGAAATATATTAGAAAAGCCACAAAGGAATTTTGCAAACAGCAAAAGTCTCAATTTGTATATTCTGTGTTCTAAAAATTTAATTTGCAGAATCTTTAACCTGAGGAAATAATCATGGATATGATCAAGCTTAATGCTACAAGGATGTTTATTCCAGAATTGCAGATAATAGTAAAACCTTGGGGGAAGAGCCTAGTAAGTATTCTCTAAAAGAAGAATTATTAAATAAATTGACATCCCATCTGTATGCTGTACTGCTACATAAAAATTAAAAAGATGTGGGGGATCCCTGGATGGCTCAACGGTTAAGCGCCTGCCTTTAGCCCAGGGCGTGATCCTGGAGTCCTGGGATCAAGTCCCACATCAGGCTCCCTGCAGGGAGCCTGCTTCTCCCTCTGCCTGTGTCTCTGCCTCTCTCTCTCTTTCTCTCTTCCTCTCTCTCTCTCTGTGTCTCTCATGAATAAATAAATAAAATCTTTTTTAAAAAATTAAAAAGATGTTAAAGAGCACTTAATGACAGGAAAATATTAAAAATATACTATTAAAAATTCACAAATGTACAGTGGAAGTCAATTTTAAAAAAAGAAAAAAATTACAGTTGATCTTTGTTATCTGAGGAAGTTATGTTCTAAAAAGTTGTGACAAATGCTGATTTAGCAAGTATTTCTCTTGCTCCTAGGAGAAATAGAGTTAGGGTCCTATGAGCCTCTGGTCATAACATTTCTATCACCAAGTCAATACATTACCTTGTGTTATGTGTGTTTATGTTTAGAAACACCTTATTTAATATATACTGTAAATTCATGAACATTGAACACATGGCCAAGGGCACTATAGCTCGTGCCTGAATGCAGCTTATCTAATGCATGCATTTTCTCCAAAAGTCACATCACAGCCTTTTTGCACTTAGGAACCCTAGACAGCATTTCAGTACACCTGTGCGCCATTTTTAACAATGAAATCACCAACAAAACACACAAAAATGTGAAACGTGGCACTATATAGTCTGCAAAAAGAACACTTATTTACAGTATGAGAACTGCAACAAGAAAGCAGTGTTGTTTTGTTGGATATCTGTTGGAACAGTATGTGTTAGGTGACTCAAAATTTCACCCCTCTGCACATGTCCATGAATGACCTTGAAAGGGCTGCAAATACTGATTTTGGGGTTACAAATCATTTTTAGGGAATAAGTTACTTCACAAATATGGAATCCATGAATAATGAGGATCCACTATACATATACAGTCACAGGGAGGATGTGGAGGGATATATGTAATTTAGGAGCAGAAGTCTCTCCAGGTGGCACCAAGTAGGTAGGCCACACAGGATATTTTCTTCTTTTTGCTCATCTGCTGTTTCAAAGTAAACTTACCATACTTCAATTGTTTAAAAAAATACATGATTATCCACCTAAATTTTCTACAGCAAACCTATTAACTTTTTGATCATAGGAGGAAGATTATTACTAGCAAAATCCTTTAAGTTATGTTTCCATCATATTTTAAGAACTACCTTACACTGTTAAGCATTTCATAATGGTGGGTTATTTGACACTATTTCCCCTAAATACTGTCAGTAACTATTCAGTAAGAAGTAAAGGGAATAATATAAGTCAAGAAAAGTTCGTAATTCTATGGTGTATAAACCAGGTTAAAAGAAAATAAACTCATTACTAATAGAATACACAATTCATTTTCCAAATATTGGATGTTGTCTCAATTTTTTATAGTTGTAGTCATATTACTGAGGTTATCACTGATGGTATTTCAACAAACACTTTTACATCAATTAAAATCTGAAAAGTTATTATCTACACAGTAAAAATAAAGGCAATGGGCAAAAAGCCACTAGATGGAAGTTGATAAAGGCAGAACCAATCAAAACTGAAATGAATTAGGGTGAAGAAAAGGTAAGCATTAAAGATAAATAAAGGTAAAGATACAAAATGAAATATAAATATTGAATACCTCTTTGATAAGAAAAAAAAGGCCATGGAAATGTAAGGAAAATTGAGAGGTAATATCCCTTAATATTAAGGAAAACAAATAGTAAGAAAAGAGAGAAGCAATTTCAGAGAAGAAAAAGATTTAGATCCCTTTGAGTATTCTGGAGTATCCAAAGGTAGGAATAATTTTCAGCTTGGCTCACATGCTAAACACCACCATCAAAGGTCACTATAATTCAAACAAACATCTGTGAACGTACAGCCTTTTAGCCAGCAAAAACATTAGTATTCCCAAATTTATAACATGGAAACTTAACAATTCTTTAACATCTGTGGTGAACATTCATTCATTTATCCATCTATCCATCCATCCATCCATCCATCCATCCATCCATCCAACAATATTTATTTGATGTTTGTAAAATACTGTCCTGGACATTTAGAGATACCATGTGTGATGGATAATTTCATGCATCAACTTGACTGGACCACAGGGTATTCAGGTGTTTGGTCAAATATTATTCTGGGTGTTTCCATGAAGGCATTTTTGGATGAAATTGACAGTTAAATAGCTATTGAATAAAGCAGACTCTCTTTCCTACAGTAGGTGAGCCTCATCTACTTCGTCAAAGGTCTGAGTACAACAAAAAGGATGACCCTTCCCTGAATGAAAGAGAATTCCTTCTGCCTGAACGCCTTCAAACTGGGACATCAGCTTTTTCCTGCCTCTGGACTTGACCTGAAACTCTGTGACTTCTCCTGGGTCTTAAATTTGAGGGCCTTTGGGCTTGAACTATGTCATCAAGTCTTCTGGGTCTCCAAATGGATGACTCACCCTGCAGATCTTGGGATCTATCAGCCTCCATAATCAGGTGAGCCAATTCCTTATAATAAATCACACATACAAACACACACATTCCTATGGTTTCTTTTTTTCTGGAGGACCCTTTCTAATACACTGTGCTAGACTACCATAGTATATAGGAGCAAGCCACAAGGGGTCCTGAGTTTCTCCAAACTTGGTATATGGCACAACTTCTCTGTGGTCCCTAGTCTAGCTTGGCAGATTTTTCTACCATGAGATTATCCCATGTCACTCATGGACACATATTCCCAGAGTTTTAGGGAATTTCTAATAAAACTGAAAACCTTTTTGTTGGAATTTTACCTAAACTATAATTATTAGAACATCTACAGTTATTACAGTAAATCTGACAAGATGAATCATGACAATTCCTAGTATGGCAATGACAGGTGCCAAACTCACTAGCTGAAATGATTCTCCTCTCTGTCCCTCTGAGCAGAAAGTTTTAAATACAGGTAAGTGAGTCTAACATCATGAAGAGGAGTAAACTGGAGTTCACTCAGACAAATGCTTTAAAAAAGGAGGAATTTTGTAAAATTTGTTAATAAGTATTACTATATTACTCATGGCATATTATATCTCAACATACAAGTTCTAAGAACTACCCCCGCCCTCCGCCCCAGTGAAGAGCTGACCATTTAGTGTACATGATGACTTGGGAAAGTAAAATATATTTTACCTTGAACTCAGCCTACTGGTATGACTAGTATTCATGTTAATTGTAGTTACATTGTACCTAGAATACCTTAGTGGTTTTTCTCACTTAATATTTTATATGTCCAAACTTTCATTCCAGGTCACTCCAGAGCTTTCCATGTTTCCCAATTTTAAGCTATACACACATAACCTCCACCTCCTTAGTCCTGTCATATGACCCCCATAGCTATTTATGTGACCTGCTTAACCATACACAACTTCATTTTCATAATGAAGTTAGTGGTAAATTTTCCTGCTTTTCTAAGTCATTTGCACCTGTGTGCATTTCTTCCACAGCACCTTATTAACTTATATTTCTCCTAAAGCCAGCTGGAGATGTAACTGTAACCACACCTGTGATTTATAAACAAATACACCCGAACCCATTTGGGAATCAAATCTTGCCCAGCTTACTTAATACCTATGTGCAATTTAATTTGAGCAACATGTTATGTTTGCCCGAAATAGCAATTCTCGGGATTCAGAGTTTTAAAAAGAGAAAGAATTGATTAAAGTACAAGAATAAACTTTTCTGGAATCCAGGAAACTAAATTGCATAGCTTGAGGCACACAATAGATTACAAAAATCTGCCCTAAGCACGAAAGAGTTTCTAATTTCCTTGATTGCTTAAGAAGGATTCCAAATACATGAAAGTAAAAAAATTACTTCACCCCAAAAAGACTTCCAACTTTGGCCATTAATGAATGTCAAAGCCAAAATTAGCCACTTGTGCACCTGTTTCAGTTCTTCTCTGCCCCCTCCATTTTTACCTACATATCTTCCTATTTCTCAAACTGCTCAAGAGGAAACTGGCGATGGCTGTGCAGGGCGAGAAGCTATATAAAGCATGTTCCCATTTCCTACGGCCATCTGTAAAGAAATGCCCACAAGTCAACTCACCTTTATCACAGAGTTGAAACCACTTCTACCATGAAATTGGCCTAGTTTCCCAGTTAGAAGAGAGAGTGAAAGTTACTGGTTCCTCCCTCTCTTTGGGGGACACTTATGTTTTCAATAACCAAGAAATCATGAGTTGATTTTACTAGAAAAAAATATTTTGTTGCGTGTGTGTTTTAATTTTTACTTTATTAAATGAAGAAATAAAATCCCAGGTGTTTGGAACCGATTGACTGCAAAGTGCCTAAAGACTCAAGAAATGAAAATTTCAAGCACAGTCTGGGTATTCTGATCCATCTCTGCAGAATGCCGTCTTGAAATGTTTTGTTTTGTTTACTTTAACTAGAAACACAGAGTACGGTACCACAGACCAATATTGCTGTTTTCTGATTCTATATATCTAGTTCCTATGCAGGACGGGAAGCCATATAGAAAAATTCTAAAATTTATCTGATGGTTTGGCATGAGTTAATGTCATTATAAACCTTATTTATTTAGCTTACTGTGGACTATGTTACAAGGGGTAGAGGTGGAAGCCCCAAACTACTTACCCAAGAAACTGAAATGCAAATTAGAGGGAGACATGATATATAAAAATAGACTATCAGTATATAGTGTGAGTAATGCTAAATACCTAAGAATTCCTAGCAGTGCAATTGAAACTGGTTTGCAGATTATAAAAAACAAAAAATCCATAGTGGACATCTGAATCGGGTAAAATATATGCATGCAAAAATATAGCAGAACTGATTATAATCATCAAAATATTACTTTCCTAGAAAGAACAGCCTATTGTCACTAGTTACTTAACAGTAGGTACTTAGTAAATAGCCAATTAAAAACTAAATGAGTGTGAAGTGACTGGGTGGCCCAGTCGGTTAAGCATCCAACTCTTGATCTAAATTCAGGTCTTGATCTCAGGGTCCTGAGTTGAAGCCCTGTGTTGGGCTTCCCAGCATGGAATAAAAAATAAAATATATTTTAAAATATTTTAAAAATAAAAAATAAAAAAATAAAGAGTGATATAAGTAAGTGATATAAGGATCTCAAGCCCAACTGATAAACTCTTATTATCACATACTTATACATAACAATATAATACCTTGCACTCTGCCCTCCCCCCCAAAAAAAAACTCACCAGAATTTTAAAATGCAGCCTAAAAAAATTGGCTCTATAATAACAAAATGGGCTACACACTGTGAATACCAATGGCCCAGGAGAAGTTAGAGCAGCACTTTTCCTGGCAAACTCTACCAGCTGTGGCCAGTGGCACTGAGCTCTTCCAGTACCCTCCTGATGCCAACTGGCTGTGACTTCTTCCTGTCTGCCTCTCCAAGAAAACAATCAGTGTTAATTCCAGTTGGTTATATTATTGATTTTGGTTACTTAAACAGATTTATAATGAAGGAAAACTATAAATAATGTTATCAAGAGTTTCTGTTGGTTCTATTACAACTGTGAATAAATTTATCATATATACTTATTTTGGTTCCCAAAGCGTTTGCTCATGAAGAAATTAGCTAAAACAAAATTAATTAAAAGTGCGCAGGTAGGGGTGCCTGAGTAGCTCAGTTGGTTGAGCATCTGACTCTTGATTTCAGCTCAGATTATAATCTCGAGGTTGTGGGATCAAGCCCTGAGCCTGGCTCTGCGTTCAGCATAGAGTCTGCTTGAGTTTCTCTCTCCCTTTCCCTTTGCCCTTTCTCTGTTAAAATAAAATAAAATTAAATAAATAAATAAATAAATAAATAAATAAATAAATAAATAAATAAAATAGTATTTTTTAAGTGCACAGGTATTTGTTCTATACCATAAACTTGAAAATTGAGATTATAACTGCTGCTATCTTGAAATCAAAGTTCATAAACAGACAATATTTAATCTGATCCTTCTTCAACTATTTTTTTTTTAACCATGAAATAATCCAAGAATTTAAACTGTTTTACACAGGGTCCCATTTTGGAGGTGTTTTGAGAAGCACAGTCCTAAAATTGGGTCATGAGAGTATGATAAATTATCCTCATTCAAGTAAAATTATTTCTCATTTTTGTAATTAATTCACAAATTGAATTAAGCATACTTTAATAGGAAAAAAATTAACCATGTAAACATACAAAATGCAAAACTAAATTTAACAAAATAAAGTATATGTAAAATTGCCTCCCTTCCAGCTTTACACTATGATCTTTTGAAAAGTTACATAACTTTATTGAAGCAAATTTTCCATGTTAAAAAAAACATATATAACCTGGAGCCCAAGATCCAGAGTTACTGTCATTCCTATACTACTCTTCAGCTGTGTGTCCTTGGACAAGTCATTTAATCTCTCTGGACCTCATTTCCTTTGACTGTAAACTGAGAAGGTTGTGGTTGCAAAGCTCTCAAGTTCCATCCTGTTCTAATAACCTATGAATCTGTGAGAGAGAAAGTTCATAAATATTCCATAATCTTCCTTTTACCAAAATGTTACTTCCAAATATAGATAACCTTTCATGACACAAAGCAAATGTTATGACAAGGTACTTTTCAATTAATGCAAATTTTAAAGTTACTATTTAAAACAATTCAAAAATAGAGTAGACTCTATCAAGATGTTGTGATTTCAGACATTTCAGAACACAACATAGGGATCACATGCCAATCAAAAAAAAATCTGAATGAAGCAAATTATTAAGTGTGAATTTTAGAGAGTTCTGGAATACTTCCAAATTCCTCGTATCCTTTTCAAAATAAGCTTTTCATAAGAAGAAATACAGTAAACTCTTAAATAGAACCCATCAATTACATACATTTAAAGTTTAAAAAATTTTTTATCCCAATCTTAGAAGGAAAGCTCAATCGGACAACAGAACAAATTTGTATCAGTCATTCAATAAACATTTTTCCCTCTCCTCCGATTACTGAGGCATGACCTGTGTCACAGAACTCTAAAATAAAAATTCAAATTCAGAAAAACATTCACCCAGGTCAATGAAGAGTCCTTAATTAAAAAATGTAATCACATTCATTAAAAGTGCTATTGTAGCCAAAGTATCCTAACACATTTAATACAGATGTTTAAAAATAAAGCTTGAATAAAAATTGATTTCTGGTTAACTTCTTCATGACTTAACCAGAAAAAAGCCCATTCCACTGTGTGGATTAGTTAATTAAGAATTTATTGTAAAAGCAGTAAGTACAAGTTGCAATGGATAGGAAATGAGTAGAATACATTCTCTTTTGTAATATTCATAATATCTCTTCACTCACAGGGCTATTTATAAGTTCTCTGCTCTTGAGATTTTGAATGTGAGATTCTTGAAAACTTTTATTTCTTGCCAGTAGTCACCATCAGCAAATGTGGGTTAGGTAAGTGTTAGTTATATGCATTTTATGGGTATGAATTTATTGCAGTACTTTTTCCTCCTAGATAGAAGATTTGAACTTATTTTTTCATCTGAGAAAATAAAAAAATCTACAGGAATTACCTACTACAGTTATAAATTTATAGATTTTTTAAAAGTTATATAACACATAACTATTAAATAGTGAGGAAGCCCACAAGATGAGCCACTCATCTGTTTCTGAGTTTCAGAGCATCTGTCTCATTTAATACTCTTTTTTTTCTGGCTTAAGTAAACTATTTTTAAAACTATATTCCTTACATATCAGCCTTTAAAAAGCTTTTTAAAATCAAATTCAGGGGCACCTGGGTGGCTCAGTCAGTTAAGCATCTGCCTTCAACTCAGGTCATGATCCCAGGGTCCTGGGATCTAGTCCTGCATGGAGCCCTGCATCTGGCTCCCTGCTATCTGCCTCTGCCGGCCACTCCCCCTGTTTGTATGCTCTCTCTGTGTCAAATAAATAAACAAATCTTTAAAAAATAAAATAAATAATAAAAGAATCAAATTCAAATCCTTACAATAATTTATAATTTTGACTTAGCACTCTAATGACATTATTTATATCATAAGTAGCTTGAGATAATTTTTTATGGTTTATCTAGTTACATAAATGTTTAGTTAAAATTGTTTTGTATATAAGCACAAAAATCAAAATTATGTACAAAGAGGCAACCCAACTGATTAGAAAACACACACACACACAAACTAAACATCCATTATCATATTTCATGACAAATTTTTCTTAGATGGTGGAAAACCTGGAAACAGTACAACTGAAAAACATGGTAAGTTTGATGATTAAAAGTAAGGCAAAACTAGAATTTACAACTACAGTATGTTTGCTGTTGTAGTATCTTATAAAAGCCTGGTATTATTGTAGGCTACCAAATCGAAGTTTATCAAGAATAATATATTATCTGAAGCAAGGCACCTAAAACTAAAAAATGAACCTAAATCTACAACAAACCATCCTCAATACCTATTGATACGGAGTTTGAAATGTTGTAAAATTTGTTGATTGTTGGTGTTACAGTAATGTATGGAATGAGAGATGGATGCATATAGAAACCATTGAATCCCTGATTTACTGTAATATAGAATTGTACGAACCCTATTGCCTATGGCACTTAAAATGACATAAAATGAAATAAGAAAGAGCCCAATGTAAAATAATAAGAGAAGAATTGAATAATTAGGACTATAATATGTATGCTATAATACTGATTAATATTGGTGCAAGACTGGTATTTAAAAGTAGGGTTGATTCTCCTAATATTTAAGAGTTACAAACAAGTACATTAGAGTTCTCAACTGTATAAAGAAGTAGTCAATAAAATAAAGAGGGCGGCAGAAGAGTGCAGACGTTCAGAAACGCAGCTATCAAAAGAAGTATGTTTCCCTTTGGGGAAAGAAAAGTAAAAGGTTTTGTGCATTTTTAATTAGCCAGCTTGCAAAGGAAAAATCAGGTGAAGACTGCTAATTATCACCTTCCAGCCCCACTAACACTTTGTAGTCTAGCAAAAAGAAAAGGTAAAAAAATAAGTAAATAAGTAAATAAAAAAAAAAAAAAAAAAAAACAAGAAAGAAAAACACTCTCCTACTCCAGGCCATTAAAAAAAAAAAAAAAAAAAGAATCAAGGCTTCCTCCAGCATCCTTCCAGCAGCTACTGACAAGATTTATCTTCAAAGAACTTTCTTGTTTACAATACAAATCTTCCCCTCTGTTACAAATTAAACCCAATTATCTGGTGAACAGTTTCCATAATAAAACCTGATAGACAGAGGAAGCAGTAACCTTTCCATTTTTTTCCCCTCTCCACTTGATAGCCTGCAGGTTTCAAGAAGCGAACACCACTCTTACTTATCCCATTAACACATAGGTGTTGAGAGGGCATAGAAACTCCTGGAAAGATAAATGGCCTCATTTTCCTTGGATCAGGCTTTTGAGACAACTTCCAAAGATCTGAAAAAGTGCTGAAAACTCTCAGTTGCTTATTTGATCCATAAATTTAAAAACTACTATGGGAAACATAACATCTACGGAAAAGCATCATTAACTCTGGTCAATGGAATCTACAGTCGTTGGAATTGCTAGTCATTGCTGAAGGACAAACTGCAAATACTCTAAGAAACAGATCCATCTGTTGAGATAGCAAATAGATGAAATGCAATCACATACACTTGAGTCCTGGCCAATTCTAAGTCACCCTGACAGACGGGGGCTCAGCTTTTAATCAGGCAGCTGCTCAAAGACATATTTGTGTCCCTTTAACAGTCAAACACAACTCTTGCCCAATGAGGAACTCCAGAAAATCAAGTTTATTCTAAGTCCTCAAAATGCATGTGTGTGTGCCCGATTATGCACACACCTCCACTACAAAGTTACAAACTGTAATTTATTCTCTGATAATATTTTGCATTAGGCACTCAGAAGGTTTTAACTAGCATTTTCTATGGGTGTGTGCTCTGCTTGGAGAAAACATCAGAGGTACTTTATAAAAAACAAATAAGGTCAGGGTTAGAATAGAAGAACTTTTCCCAAATTCTCTCCACCTTAACTAGAAGGAGGGGTAGTGTCTGAACAAATAACAAAATCTTCCCTCTCTTCCCTCTTGGTCTGTAGAATTCCATTTAACTGACTGATCAAGAAAGGCAGAATAAAAGAAAAAAACTCAAGAACAGTCATACCTCAACAGGCTTTGTTCATGTTGAACATTAAATAATCCTTTGACAACATGACAGCACCTTCTCCAGTACTAAAAGCATTGATTAATCTTATTAAACCAGCATCTGAACCATGGCCTCCATGTGATGGGTAAATAATTAGATAACTAATGAGATAAATACTGTATCTACAAAGTCCTATTACTGGAGCTAATAAGGAGCAAAAAGAAGATTTCATTCTTGAAATGCCCAATACAAATTAAGAAAATTTTCCAGAGAAAGGAAATTAATACAAAATAAATACAGTTTGGGTAGACTGGCCTGTGACCCTAAGTAGCCTTTTCTTTTCTTTTAGTTTTTAACACTGTTATGAAAGAAAAGAATTTCTACTAATTTACCAAGAACTGACAAAGAAAAAAATGGAATGCTATCCATTTAAGTTGGAGAATCCCTATATCCCGTCTTCAGAAGTAAAGGGTAACTCTTTCTTCCTCCTGACATAGCTAATGTAAGATTTCAAAAGAAAGGTTCACTGAGTATAAGGAAAACCTAAAGTGGAATTCATTGACCACATCCCCTTCTAAGAATTATAATAATGAACAAAACCATACATGAGCTAGATATGAAACAACCATACAAATAAGACACTTCAGACTGTTATTCTTAAGAACTGGGGAGTGACTGATTATTGCACATTTCAGTATCATTCTAGACAGGACCAAGTCTTAGCTTCAAGGTGATTTCATAAATAACTGATGTCAAAATCTCCTTGACACTTTTCCCTACTACTTTGGAAAAATGAAACTCTGGGGGAAAAAATCTTCCATGTCTAGATAACCTGAAGATCACAAGGAAAGCTTTTTCTACTGTTTATTCAATTATGTTTTATGTCTTATTATCATTAAAAGCACATAAATGATGCCAACTCTTATAGGGAGTTGTTAATTCCTTTCATATGCCACAACAGTATTTTGAAAAATGCTGGTTAAAAAATGCAATTCCCTTCCTTTTTTGAATGATCGGCCAAGAATTTACATACCATACTTCTGGAGAAAATCATTTTTGACAGAAGGAATTGTCATGGCAAGAGTTTACAAATACAGGGCCATATGGTGTCCTTTCTGGAGATAAGAGGCAAAAGGCAATAAACCTGACACACTTAGGAGTTAATTCCTTTTCTGAATTATGAACTTGATTCTGCCTGTGTTAACGCAGAAAATAAGATCATGGTGCTCACACTGTACTAATTACACATGGGGACCCCAGCCATTATGTCCACTGTGTAGCATCATCCTCTGGTTAATTCTTTGAGTTCCACCCAAAGACTAACATAAAAACATGTTTCCCTACATGGGACTCTTAACCACATTCTTTCACTGTATCAGTTATTTCTTGACAATAAACTTTTGCCTGCATTCCTCAATCCTAAATAATGGATCTGCTCTGCACGTTAGTTGGCCAACCTCTCCAAGCAACAGGATGTATCAGGAGAGGGATGATGACTGTATAGGCTATAGAGACCTACCAGTAGACTGACAATGCCCTTCTGCTGTCAAAAGGACAGTAACAGGGGCACCTGGGTGGCTCAGTGGTTGAGCTCAGATCGTGATCCTGGGATCCTGGGATCAAGTCCCACATTGGGCTCCCCACAGGAAGCCTTCTTCTCCCTCTATGTCTCTGCCTCTGTGTCTCTCATGAATAAATAAATAAAATCTTTAAAAACAAAACAAAACAAAAACAAAAAGGACAGTGACAAAAAATGAAATAAATGTGCAAAATGCTAAGGGGAATGTGTTATTTACTGTGTCCAGAGTTCAAAGGTGAAAGATGCCTATGCTGATGTGGGCTGCAGTGGAAACTGAGGCCAGAGGCAGAGGGATACACTTGGCCAAGGGTATCCAGCTGCACAGCACAAAGCTGGCTGTAGAATCCAAATCACAATTCTCCAAGTTGGGGCTTTCTTCCCCAGGCTACACTGTCTCCATGGTCCATTTTGTAGAAGCAGCAGGACTTAAGGTAACTCAAGCTGAACTGGGTTAGTATGGCCGAGAAATTAAAGAGGGTGATAAACGAAGAATATGCCCATCTGACAGTCTATGCAGAGTCATAGAAGGTGGGCCTTCTTGCTCAGTTGTGTAAGGGGAAGAGTTCTTATCAACTCACCTATCAATTCCCAAGGCTGACCTTCAGTGGCTCGCCTGGCCTACTTACAGGCCTTGGAAACAGGCAAGACAAATACTGCCCGGGAAGGAAACAGTGGAGCAGGGCTTCTATTATCAAATCTCAAAGCCTCGGCAGGTTGGCCTCAGCCTCACCCTCCCTCCTGGAGCCTGCGTGCTGACCTAGATGGAGACGTGTCAGAGTGTGTGATGCACACACCCACGTGTACGTGTGCCCCCCTCCTCCCTACCCCAGCAGTTGAATTTCACGTTCCTTCTTTTTTCTTTGGTTTTATCTGGATTCTGAATGTTATTTAACACAACCTTGAAAGAGAAGTTGCATTTTTGAAGATTAAAAACATATGTGCTTGTGGTAATAACACTGTCCACATTAAAAAAAGAAACAACTCCGCGCTATAATTTGTGCGAGCAAAAGAGAATCTCAGGAATCATCTAACCCAGACCTATCTTTTCAGAAATGAAGTAACTGAGGATCAGAGAAGCAGGTGTTGTTTCTTTGAAATGAAAACCACTGAGTTCTTAGATGTCTTGATCCACCTGTAACTTTTTGAGTGAGAAGAGTCGAGGGCAGGCAGAGATAACATCACACTTCAACATCAGGGATTCAAATTTGGGTTGAACCTAGACTGCCATTTAGCATGAAGACTTGAAAAAGGCGTTTGCTTTCTTTCTTTCTTTTTTTTTTTTTTAAGATTTTATTTATTTATTCATGAGACACAGAGAAAGAGAGAGAGGCAGAGACACAGGCATAGGGAGAAGCAGGCTCCCTGCAGGGAGCCCGATGTGGGACTCGATCCCCAGTCTCCAGGATCATGCCCTGGGCTGAAGATGGTGCTAAACTGCTGGGCCACCAGGGCTGCCCGTTTGCTTTCTTTAAACCCAGTTTACTAGTAAGCAACATGGAAAGATGAAGAGCTTCAGAGAGATGATTTCTAGAGTTTCTTCCCCCAGACCTAAAGTTCTAGGATTCTGTTATATACTGAACAAGAGTAAACAAGAAAAAGCATAAATGGCTTCACTGCATTCACAATGATTACTTTCAAAATTCTAAGCTGAGTTTTACAGGGGTACACTTATTTTTTACATATTTACTTTCTCAGCCTCTGCTACATATATATTTATATTTATGTTATATTTATACTACAAAACTAGAAGGACAGTTTGACCTTAGCATTTAAGGGTAAAGGACAATGGTCATGACAGACAATTAGCTGTTAAGAGTTAGATATATTTAGCATTTAAGAAATGTACTATCAGTACACTGAAAGTATTTGGAAAGTTTCGTCATCAGTAGATAGAGCATGAATCATGTCTGTGTCACTACCCAACCACTTGTCTAATCTCTTCCACTATGAATGCAAGACGCCATGTCTCCAGAGCTGGTTTGTTTCATATTTCAGCCCCATGGTCACAGACACATGCACTGATCCAAAATAAAACTTGACTTTCTGTACTCGCTGTCCTCAAATGGGTCAGTGATGTCTGGGCCTGCAGAATTCCACACTGGGATCTTAATGAGTAGAAAGGACACCAAATGGCCAGTGAAAGGCCAGATCTGAATTCCTTTGAAGGAGGCACCAAGGTGATGAATTCAACAAAAGGCTGCAAAGTGTATGTAAAATTTCACTAAAGCTTCAAACACTCTGAAAAGAAATTACCAGTCTGGTTTGGGAGGGGGGGGGGTAGTTTCTTAAGACTAAATTGTCGGGCTCATTTGGTCATCTTCTAGTTTTCAATAAACTTTACTTCCATGAAGTAAAGTATGTGACTTTTTTCTAAATGTCCTCTAATTGGTAACTCAGCATTTATTTTAAAAGAAAAACTAAACAAAACAAAAAAACAAACTTCCTGAGGATCCTTGCCCACATTCAAAGTAGCAGATTTACAAAATTAAACATGTTAAAAAAAAAACAAAACGAAACCCCCAAAACCCAAACCCTCAAACATGCAGATCAAAGCCCACACTAAGATCCCTTATCTGTGCAGGCTGGCAAGCAACAAACAAGGCACAGCCGTTGAAAGTTTGTCCACTAATTCTCTTAAGGAAGAAGTCAATGGCACAGAGACAACACGGGAAAGAAAATCAGGGAGGCCAAATTTGTGGAATGAACAAAAAACATGTTTAAATATATACATCTTTTTGTGTTCAAATGAGAGACTACTAGAGGAGTGGGTAAAAGTATAGGGAAGTATTCCTAGAATGTGAAGAAAGTATCCTTTCAACATAATCTATATTTATCAGGCCTTTAAAATACTGAATCTAGATGCTAAAGTACCAAGAAAGTGTATAGCAGAGTCTAGGGCAGGGCTGCCCAAAGGAAATATTATGTGAGTTGCATGTGTAATTGTTAAGTTCCCAGCAGCCAGTTTAAAAAGGTGAAATTAATTTAAATAGTGTATGATACTTAACTCAAGTATACCTAAAATATTAGCATTCCAGTATGTCATCAATACAAAAAAAGGAGACATTTTACATTCATTTTTTAGTACTCGTCTTCAACATCTGGAGTAGCCACATTATAAATGCTCCATAGCCACATGTGGCTACTGGCTGTCATATTGAACACAGCATTAAATACATGCATAGCTAATTGACTGGAATGCAGAAGTGTCAATATACTGTGGTAAGCCAGAAAAAGAAAACGAGAAAGAGTAAAAAGTGTGTGTTTATCAAAGATGTGGCACAAATACTCACTGCTGCCTGAGAAAGGAAGGTTTAACAGAGAGATTAGGCACAAACAAAATGAATGATTTAAATTTAGACATTAGAAAGAACTTGATAGCTATTGGGACTGAAACATTTTTGCTGCAGGCATTTATACAGAAGCTTCTTGGAATACTGTAAAAAAGGAGCATGATTTTTATTTTATTTTATTTTATTTGAGCATGATTTTTAAAAGTAACTTTGAATTAGCTCTGAAAAGAAGACAGGGAATAGGGAATACTGCTGCCATATATTTCTTCAAGCTTCTAATAATGACTTCTAATGTATATAAAGTTACCTTCCATAGAAGACAGGGCCAATTATACAAACCCCAAAGGAGCATAAGGAAGACAGGTATTTTCCTTTAAAAAACAAAAACAACAACAACAACAACAAAAAAAAAACACCTCAGGAAAAATGTCAGTATATTGAAATGGAAGAAGGGAAAAGACTACATAAAGCAAGAGCAGTCATTTGGAAAGAAATCAGATTTCATAGTATGTAGTAATGTTATCCTCTGCTCTAGGAATTAAGATATTAGGTGGGATAAGAGAACTGGATCTTAAAACATTTCCAATTTATCCCAGGCCTCTTTATTCACCTACTAATTATTTTTTCCATGGGTTTCTCAACATACAATTTGTACAGAAACATGTGTTTTAATAAGAAAAAATATAAGTGATTAAATATTTCACATCTGGATTAAGGTTTTATTTGAACTTGTTTTTAAATTTAATTGACAACTGGTGAGCAATAAAATGGGCTTTTGTTTCATTTAAACTGTATTCTTCTCCTTTAACTTCCATGCCATGTAGCTGTCAAAGATGTTTTTACTAATGACTCACCTATCAAGCTGTAGTTCAGCACTGGCATTATCTGGATTTGGTGTCAGTAAAATACTTAGGTTACTGTGTCATGAGAGGTTTTAGTTACGGTGCCTCTAAATTTTGAGGCCTTGAGCCTGTTATTAATATGCCATGACCTTAGGCACACTGCAATATTGCAACCTTTGGCTCAATCTGTCCATCTTCTAAAAATATCAATGTAATATTCTCCATCTAAATTGTAGGCTGCTTTCATAAAAGGAAAGCAAATAATTGGAAAGTATCTTACAATGAATAGTGTTAAGGTTAGCTCCTGTTTGTCAAAAACGTCTCAGCCTCCAGTGGTTCTCAAACATTTTCTTGTCCACCTCAGTTGAGGGAAATGACAAATCCCTAAGAAGAGCAGGGAGTCCTAAAAGATGAAATCAAAGTAATGATGTCCGAGGAGACAGTGCCATCCCCCCCACCCCCACGCTGTCACTTCTGGAGAATGTATCTTATCTGTTAAAATTCACTGTGTCAAGGAACCTAGGCATGCTGGGAATCTTCAGCCTCTACTTGAAGACTGGGAACCAAAGTGAACCCTGGAAAAAACTGGGATAACACAGAGTGCTCATTTCCATATGGGTCTTATGGCTGAAAGATCTTGCCAGAAGTTCCTGGCAAAGATCTCCAAACACACAAGATGCCAGAGGGATCACTTCCCTAAGAATTGCCATGTGGGAAGGGGGCATGAGTCATATCATTCTCATCACTGCCTTATTCTTCACACCCTCTAACCTGGAAGATGCAGGAGTGTCCTCCATGTGAATCACCATGTTCCTCTGACCACATCAGCACTCACCAGTGACTAGGGAGAGGAAATCAGATTAGTCAACACCTAAAGATTCTCAAACACAGGCCAGGATTTCCCACAAGTTGGTGACAAATCTTCCTATTGGCCACTGGTATCTTTCTCCGAGAATTTTCTGTTATCAGGGCCTCTGGCTACATAATCTTGATGTCACCAGGAAGTCAGTCTACAGCTCTTTTTAGAACCTCAGCAGAGCCACTACAACCAATTTACTGGCCAGCTTTCCAGTTTGCCCAGGATAATTCAAAGTCAAGTAACTTGTGTTAAAATGTTCACTTCCAATTATACAAGCATGCCTAAGTGAATCAGAATTTGTGCAATGGCCTTTTCTAAGTGACAAAACAAGTGGGACATCTGAACTCTGTCTAACCTTGTACCATGTAGTCTAGATCTGTCAAACATGTATCAAGAAAACTGAATTCAGTAAGTTTTATAAAATTTTAATAATGCATTTTTATTAGTTTCCATCCTATTTCTCGAGAATGCTTATCCTTTACTATGATATTTCTGGTGTTAAGTGGTGATAACAAAACTTAAAGCAACGGTTCTCAGTTGTGGGTGATTCTGCTCTCCAGCTAACTTTTGGCAATCTTTGGAGATATTTTTGGTAATCATAACTGGGGCATCTAATGGGTAGAGGTTCAGGGATATTGCTCAACATCAATGCCCGGGACAGTAACCACACATCAAAGTTTCAAAATGTCAATGATGCTGAAGTTGAAAAACCCAAAAAAAGTTTTCACTAGGCAAATTTTTTGAAATTTTACTTAATTTTTTATCCAAATGACCTGAGATTGCTGGCTAAAAAGGATGCATTCGGAGAGAGGACTGGTTGATAGAGTTTAATAATCAAAGAATTTTTGGACTGGATAACTTTGAAATCTGAGTACCTGGAAGATTGATAATAGGTGATATATTTACATTGTTTTAAATTCTACTGCCTGCTTTAACATATTTTCTGATCAAACTCTATATTATTTTGAATGTCTTTTTATGAACCATTTTGGGTCACATTACATGGACTTTAGTACAAAGCGGTTTCTCAAGGAAATAGCTATCCCCAAAAGAAGTGAGTTCCTTAAAACTGTATGATTTTAAGCGGCGAATGAATAACCAGGCATGTGCCTATTCTAGAAAGTACTCCGCAAAGGCCAGAGAAGTAAGGGAGATGATACCAAAGGTCATTGACATTTAAGGTTTTTCTATAAAACCAATTAATAACAAAGACTATATGTTTCATACTTTCTCAAACAACTCTGTCACCTGTTTTTATGCTATTTGTCTTTGATCCTGAGCCCAAAACCCATGTGACAGCAGATACTGTTTCCATGACTCCAAGTCTGAACTCCTGACTTACGAACCAAACCAGACCTTATTAAAAGTAGCTGAGTTACCTGTAAAGGTCAACACAAGGATACTCTAAAGGAATAGTTGCTTTTTTTTTTTTTTTAATGTACTAAGTAACCTGTCATAGGAATGAAGATTCAGCATTTCATCTTTTTAAAAACTAGATTACTGGGGTGCCTCAGTGGCTCAGTCCGGTTGGGCATCTGTCTTTGGTTCAGGTCATGGTCCCAGGGTCCTGAGATCAAGCTCCCTGCTTCTCCTTCTCTCTGCCTTTCCCCCTCCTTGTGCTTTCTCTCTCCCTATCAATTAAGTAAATACAATAATACATACATACATACATACTAAATTACTAAAATTTTGTAGGTGAGGTAGGGTTCATTAAATAGCTTCATCTCCCACAACTGTGCCCACAATCTGGTTTTCATACTCTCCTTCCTATACCAATTACAGCATATTAGAAATTAATCTTCTAACTTCTTAAGTTTGAAAAGTGGCTTGTTTATCATACTCATTTTTTTTCATACCGATATTAAATATTCCCCTGAAATTAAAATTGATTGTTACTAACAAAAGGGGAAGCAATGACGAACAAAGAGAAATCCATTTGCCTCTTTGTAAAAAACCCAACTGGTCTAAAACAAGATTAATTGAAACTGGAAATACCAACCACAAATTAAGTAAACTAAGTCCATATGGCTAAACATGTGATCCAAGGGGAATATGGCTCAAGTAAAAATATACAACTGGGACAAATGTTCACAACCAGCAGGTTAGAGATATCCCTTCCAGACTGGCCAGCTGGCCCCTCACCCGTGGAGGATACCTAACTGCAGGGCTGCCTGCACTGAGCTCCCCCAAGGGTTTCACTTGTGAACTGGTTCAAGGAGACCTTATGGAAGTGCTCCTAGAATACACCATCAGCAAGGGGCTCCATGCCAAAACCCCAGGACTGGAGCTTAACATCACCAGAACACAACATTTATTCTTGACCAGTTTAAACCATCAAGAAGGTAATGCAGCCTCAGGATGGACGGCACAGATTTGGGCCCAAATCCTGCTTTTATAGGATACGGCTTTAAAAAAAAAAATGCTGATTTTTGTTTGTTTGTTTTATTTTGTGTTGTTTTTAAGACAAAGTGACCAGATCTGATGATGATGATCACAGACCTGAGAGCAATTTTAGTAATCAAACAGTGCAAGCCCAGCATTTTACAAATGAAACAACAGGCACCCAGACATAGTACACACCGTGGTAAGCTTATACTGAAGTTAGTAGCTGAACTGACTCTGAAACCCGTTTCTGGACTCGGGGATTATTGCTTTCTAGTGTGTTTGGCTACCTGTCATCTTACTCATATGCACAGTTTAAGAGCTTTCATTTATCCCAATCTAAACACTTCATTTGACTTAATATATTAAAAATAAAAGCAAAGGGGGACCCCCGGGTGGCTCAGAAGTAGAGTGTCTGCCTTTGGCTCAGGGCGTGATCCTGGGGTCTTGAGATCCTGCATGGAGCCTGCTTCTCCCTCTGCCTGTGTCTCTGCCTCTCTCTGTGTGTGTCTCTCATGAATAAATAAAATCTGTTAAAAAATAAATAAAAATAAAGGCAAAGAATAGCGATGTGATATCTCCATCCTTATATAAACCTTAGCTTCCCTCCTGACAAGTCTGGGCCAAAACAGACATTTTCTTTTTCTGTTTTTTCTCTCTTGAGTTTTGTTTTTTCCCAATGATATGATTCTACCCATACTGTAAAACAAAATCTTTCCAGAGTTGTCTATCTGATCATTAATATTCACATGCTTCTATAGTAGACATAGAGAAAACTGAGGACGAAAGAAAAGAAAGAAACAAAGGGACAGAAGTGTAACAAGGAAACAGAGATTAGGAAAAAACGCTGATTGTGCCACATGTCCTGAAATATTTACGGCTAAGTAAAGTGTTCCATCTTCTTGTACATGATTTTTTTTCAAGTTATTTATTGTTTTTAGTAATTTCTATACCCACCTTGGGGCTTGAACCCACAAGCCCAAAATCAAGAGTCTCATGCTCTACCAATTGAGCCAGCCAGGCGCCCCTGTTATACATAATTTTGAATAACATTATTATTAGTCTTCACTATTCCAATGTAATCAAAGAAAATGATCAACCTATTTCAAAAGAATACTATTTAAAAAAAAAGTTCCAAAGCTCTCTTAAAGGAATGACAAGAAGAAAGAAAGAAGAAGAAGAAGAAAAGAAAGAAAGAAAGAAAGAAAGAAAGAAGAAGAAGAAAGGAAAAAGAATGAATTGGGTAAACCAGTGTTCTTTGCTGTTGTTTGGTTGTGTGTGTGTGTGTGTGTGTGTGTGCGTGCACATGCCTGCACATGCATGCACCCCAACTTCAGGTTGTGAGCAGTATGAAGATTGCACCAGGTTTTGCTGGGGATTTTAAGAATAAAACCTAAATCGTGCTTAGCCAGTCAACCCTAATGGGTATTGATGTATCTCATTAATATGTATTAAAAACCAGATTTTTATTTCTTCTTTATTTTTAAGATTTTATTTATTTATCCATGAAAGACACAGAGAGAGAGGCAGAGGCATAGGCAGAGGGAGAAGCAGGCTCCATGCAGGGAGCCTGATGTGGGACTCAATCCCAGGTCTCCAGGATCACACCCTGGGCTGAAGGCGGTGCTAAACCGCTGAGCCACTGGGGCTGCCCCAGATTTTTATTTCTTAAACACTATTTCAAAAGTTCAAAAGTTACACTCTGATAAAATGGGAAAATTTTAAATCTGAGTTGCTTAAGAAAAGAGAATATGCACAATTACTAGCTAAAAGAATATTTTGTTAAAAAAAAGAAATTTCCCAAATCCTGAAAATCACTTTTTTTAAAAAAAGATTTTATTTATTGACAGAGAGAGAGAGAGAGAGAGAGAGAGAGAGAGAGAGAGAACAAGTAGGGGGGAACAGCAGAGGGAGAGGGAAAAGAAGATGTCCTGCCGAGCAGGGAGCCTGATGTGGGGCTCAATCACATGACCCTAGGATCATGATCTGAGCTGAAGGCAGATGCTCAACCGACTGAGGCACCCAGGTGCCCTAATTGTGACATTTTATATTCCCGTATTAAATAGACAAAGTCTTTTTCCTTGTTCTCTGACATGACCCATTGATGACACTGGCAGCAACTTCACAATCCATCAGAAAATTCAAAACCAAAAAACAATCCAAGGAACATAAATAAAATATTTGAACCTTCAAGAAATTTTCCCACCATTGTGACAAGGTCTACAGTGGATTATGTTCAGGCAATATGGTGCAGAGCAGGTTCTGAGTGAATAAGGAAGAGACTCTGGGGCATGTTCCCTTGATTTCCACCAGGTACAGCCATTATTGTCAAGGGAGCTTTTCACAGGGATGTACACACAACTGTAAAAGCTTTAATGTTTAGAGTTTGTCCAACTTGTTTTGTATGTCATGCAGTGCCTGGCACAGAATCCCCACTTAACCGAGGGCAGCCCGGGTAGCTTAGTGGTTTAGCGCCACCTTCAGCCCGGGCCTGAACCTGGAGACCCAGGATCGAGCCCCACATCAGGCTCTCTGCATGGAGCCTGCTTCTCCCTCTGCCTGTGTCTCTGCCTCTCTCTCTCTCTCTCTCTCTCTCTCTCTCCCTGTGTGTGTCTCTCATGAATAAATAAAATCTTAAAAAAAAAGAGCTTAACAGAAAACTGAAATGAGTGAATAAATAAAGCAATATTCAAGGAGTAATTAGTCAGAGACCACCCTTAACCTGCTAGGAAACAAACAGATCTCCATCAGTAATTAAGTGCCATCTACCACACAACCAAAGTCCTCAGAGATTAAAATTCTGGAATTTGAGATCATCAAGTTTTCCAATTGAAGGAGATGTCTTATGCATAATTTATGAACCATTCAATAATGCCTTAGTATTGAGCAATATTGAGTGGAAATTCAATAAATGATCTATAATAATGTAAATATAGAATATGGCATTTCTGGTGTGTGTGTGTGTGTGTGTGTGTGTGTGTGTGTGTGTTGTATGCAATTCTTTTGTGCCCTGGACAGAAACTGTAACCCAATATCATTTCTCACCTTCTTCCAAAGTAAAAGAATTTTTAGCTAGGCATACTGCAGCTCAGAATACAGATTTCATCTCCTTGCCTTCCCTTTGTTTTTTGTGCCTCAGAAGAAACCTCTGGCTAATGGGACTCCACGGTGAGTGATATGTGCAACTTCCAGAGCATGCCTTTCAAAAGAAGGGGCATTCTCTGCCTTCAAGCTGCCTGGACTGGGAACTTGACCATTAGCCATCTTGGAATGCAAATGAGAGCATCATTCCAGGAAGGCGAAACAGCAACAAAGAGGAAGCGGGGATCTCTGGATAACTTCACAGAGGAAAGCCACTCTACAGTCCCCAAATGCTGACTTCCAAATGATCACCTGTGAGAGAAATAAAATTCTTTCCTCAGTTACTATTACTCTAGTTCTTGTTTCACACAGGAAATTTATGTATTACCTAATTCATAAAGCAAGTGAACAAAAGCCACTCCTTTTGATTATTCTTTTTTTTTCTTTTAATTATTCTTAAGTACTCTGGCTAAGTAATATCTCTCTCCTCACACACTCACACACACACGATTGGAACAATGCACAGAGACACACATATGTCTGTAGTGTGCGTGTGGATAGGTCCCAAACATTTTCAGAGGCTATATATCTGGCCCATACCAAAGGCCCAACATATTTATTGAACTCCTTCCTCGTAATGCATTCATCTGCACTGGAGGCTTTAAAATATGGCCAGTTGAGAATTTGAGCAACGAAATTACAGAATATTCAACAACATAAAGGATATATATTTTGGTATGTAAGTTGTATACATCACTTAGTTTTCTCCCAAAGTTTTGCTGTTCTGTAGTCCTAGACATAAAACAAATATATGTCTGTTTATGACCAAAATTGATACTTTACCCAATAGTACATGGCTAGATAGCCTGTGTGTATTTAGAAGATGAGACATGACCATAATAAAGAAGACAGATGAGCAGGAATATAAAAGAGATAGATCTAAAAGGAAGGCATAATTTATGCCCAAGCCGGACAGAAAACCTATGATAGTTCATCGACCCCATCTATCCTGTACTAAATTGTGACCTAAGAGTGAAAGAACGGTATGGAAGAAATACTCAGACACAACACACACAGGTCATCTAGACACAGATATTATCTAGACTATAAAGAAGTTGTCTTGTTGTTGTTATTTCCTTTGAGAACACTTTCCTGATTATAAAATTAAAATTGTTTATCAAGGGTTTCAGGCCTCCTCAAGAGAAAGCCCCTTTGGCCTCAAGTGTAAACTTTTACTCATGGAATCTAACTGTACCCACAGGCACTGTGTCAGCAGATAGCTAAAAGGCTCATTACAAGTCAAGGACAGATAGAGAAACCCATGGAAACCACAGTGAAACACTAATGTTATTCTGTGCAGTTTCATTTAAGTATCCAGTACTTGGAGTATGTTTTACTCAATACCCAGCTTTCAATCAGCTAAAAAAGGACCACAAGAAATCCTCAGGCTTCTGTTTACTCCGGGGTGAAGGGTTAATAGAAAACACCTAAATAAACTAAATTGCCCAGCACATCATTACAAATGACATACGAAAACATGTGAATGTTTTCTTAAAGAAACACATATTTTCATCTTAACCACTCTAAACTATTCTCAGGGGCCTCAAAGACTGCCCCCTCACCAAATGCAACCTTTTCATTATGTCTTATTTTTCTTGGCTTCCCTGCAGTATTTCAAATCTTTGGTCATTCCTTAATTCTTGAGATTTTCTTTGTTCTTAACTTCTGTCATACTGATTTCCCTCTAACCTCCTTTAGCTCCACATTTGGGTCTCATGATTCAGTCTTCCACATTTTTTTCTTTTCTCTAGATTCTGGCCTCTAACAATAGATTGGATTCTTGAACCTCTTTCCCAACTCTAGTAAACCCAAGACACAGCTGCTGGATGTTCCCCCCCCCTTAGTAACCTTTCCAACAATCAGAATTCATTATCCTTTTTCATTAATCCAACAGAAATTTGAGTATTGGCTATGTGCCTGGATTAGGGTTACCAAGAAAAAAAAGTCACTAGAGTGCCATAAAATAGAACCACACTCATATTAGTGTGGTCAACCATAAAGGGTTGGACTGGGGGAATGAGAGCACCTATCCCTGTGGTGATGCACAGAGCTGCAACATTCGGCCTGGGTTTTATAAAAATCACCACTGGAGGAATTAGCAGGACAGAGTGGGAGAGAGGGCAAGAAGGGTGCGAGTAATATGTACAGAGGTGTGTAGATAAGGGAGGGCAGGAATTGTACACACTTTGCTCAGCACAGCTATAACTAAAGATGCCAGGAGAGGAGGATGGTCTTCCTTTATCACTCTTGACGTTTAGTCTTGGTGCTTCCTTATTTCAGGTAAAGTTATCAGTGTTCTTCTGGTTTCCTTATCTTGAAGATCTTAAGCTCCCTCCTCCTCTTGGTACCTCATGCCCAACAAATGCCAACCTGAAAATCTCAGTTGGTTTCACCGAATTCATGCCTAAGTTTTAAGGCCAAGCTCAAATGCCATATCTCCAGGGAGCTCTTCCAGTCTCCACCACAGACACAAGTAATCACTCCATCAGGGATCCCTAATACTTCAACTCTGTATTCATACTCAGTGCCACAATTTGACAGAAAGCTCACGGAACATGTAACTACTTCTAATCACAGCTGCACAATTGTGTTGTTACACAGCAGGTACTCAAAGATGCTTTCTTTTCTTCAAGTATTTTTTTTTTAATTTCCTATTCATCTTACACTGTCTGTTATATGGAGAGTATTTTAACAAACTCCTATTATTCTGTTAGCAAGGTCATCATAAATTAAGTTAGCTAAGTTGTCTTTTATTTTTTTAATTAACACATTCCATGGAAGGAAGGGGCCTAGGCCATTTGCCAAATACCTTCCAAGTCTAGAATTCTAGTCTTCCATCTTATAAATATGGCTAACTAAAAATTATTAGTATAAGGGGATCCCTGGGTGGCTCAGTGGTTTAGCGCCTGCCTTTGGCCCAGGGTGCGATCCTGGAGTCCCGGGATCGAGTCCCACGTCGGGCTCCCGGCATGGGGCCTGCTTCTCCCTCCTCCTGTGTCTCTGCCTCTCTCTCTCTATCATAAAATAAATAAATAAATCTTTAAAAAAATTAAAAATAAATAAAAATTATTAGTATAAGATTTCTGATTATAAGACACTGAGAAGTAAGATTTTAAATCAACACTTTATAAAGAGATTTCTCCAATTTTTTAATTCTTTTTTCCTCCAATCTTTTTTTAAGATTTTTATTTATTTATTCATGAGAGACCCAGAGAGACAGGCGGACACAGGCAGAGGAAGGAGCCTGATATGGGACTCGATCCCAGGACCCCAGGATCACAACCTGAGCCAAAGGCAGTCACTCAACCACTAAGCCACCCAGGTACCCCTCTTCAAACTTTCTTAAACCCAACCCTTTTAGCACACGAGAAGTCATGTACTTCATTCTAGCCTAAGACTATAAACATCATTTTACAACCCTTAAGTTGAAACTAAAAAACAGAAATTCTTCAATGATTTAACTATCTTCTATCAAGAATAAGCAATTTCTAATAAATAGGACAACCTCTATTGTGATAGGATTTTTCCAGCAAAAATAATCTGAGGGAAAAAAAAATCTGAGGGCATTTCTGGGTGATCATGAAAGTTCATAAAAAACGAAGACAGAAGAGCCAACAAGGTGACAAACCATGCTTTAGCACCTTATATAAGAGATCAATTTTCACTTGTCAGTTCTGCCTATCTCAATGCAAGTGTTAGAAAACTGATACCCCAAATACTCTAAAACATTCCTCCAAATACACAGAGATTTTTAAAGCCAAGATGAAAACCACTAAAAAGTCTAAGAGCAAATCCCGAACAAAGCATAAAAACCCAGAAAGCAAGTACAATAGATTCCAATTTGTTTTATTCATGTTGCATATAAATGAATCTATGTTAAAATTACAGTTGACAGATTACCTCTCCAGTGCTATGATAATCCATATACTTTCCACAATCATGCTGCTAACCTGTGGGCATACTTTCATAAAACGAAGGATTTTATTCAGAACCATTTAGCAGCAATCATCTTATGTGATTAAGTCATAGATATTAACTGAAACAGTATTTTGCTGATACTCCATTTTTCTTTCCTGATCACATGGTTTCTCTTCACTCCTTCTTCATTATTATAAAGCGTGTGTCTTTGGACAGACTGGGGAGTGAGCTTTGTGGAGCCTGTCTGGAGGGGGCTCCAAAGTGTTGCTCCATCCTGGGTAATAAGAAAAACAAAACAAAACAAAACAAAACAAAACCTCTATCATAATTTTGACTGTGCTTTAGAACAGGAAAACAGACACCTTCCTAGCCCGGCAGTGATGCTTAGGAGGGAATTGGAACACAGACTTCATTACACTGTATTGATCTCACTAAATAAAGGGTTCTAAATGTATTGATTAGCTTGGATTAAACCCCTAACTGTTTGCAGGACCGTGCATGATGTGAAGGCCGGTTCACTGAAGAAGGAAGGACACAAAGCACTTTTGTTCTTGGGCAGCCACAGAGCAGCATTTTACACTAAGTAGTAGATTAACATGATTAAAATAATAGACAGCATTCAGTTAGAGAACAGGCAGGGAGATAAAAATTGTGTTAAATTCAAAGATTTCTCGGTTTTAAAAATGACATAACAGTAATTCAAAGGTAAAATGATTCTTAAAAGAGGAATATTTTCTTTTCTATTTCCAAACAGAAAGGCAACTGCACCTCCTTAATACAGTTGTTCCCTTGAAACCCCCAAAATATGTCTGTAGTGACTTAAGTCTAAATATGTAGCAGCTCCCTCCACCTTGCCACTTTGAAATTACTGTAAAATGGTGCACGCAGGGAGGGGCAAATACGCAGGGAGGGGCAAATCCAAGATTAATTTTTTGGTTCATTTTGTACACCTGCTCATTTTCATTTGGAAGAACATGATTTTCTTTTGTCAAACTCAATTTTCATTCAAAATAAGGCTGAATATGCTGCAAACTGATCTTATTACAATAAAATATGGCTGCCAAAATTTACAGGAGGCTTTAATCTCAGAAAAAGAGAAACTATACCCCTTTATCCTAGGTTTCAGAACAGAGGCCAAGCATGTGCTTCCAAATTGTGTTAGTGTTCATCTTTACACTTTCAAAAGTTCTCAATTTTAAAACAAATAAAAGGAGAACCTAGTTGCTTTTTAAAACATCAGCCAAGGGAGTATTTCCAGAAAGCTTTTCCACCTTCCTTCCAAATTCAAAGTATGCTGAAGTACTACCACATTTACCCATTATTCTTACTCTACCATTACTACTCCAATATTTTGGTATTTAAAAGAGAGGATGGCAATCATTTAGTATTAAATCACTACATAATATCTCTGATATTTCTTGTCTTTTCAACCTCACTGACTAATAATGATTCAAGTATGACTCACTTAATGAAATAAAGTAATTGGTTGTAGCTGAAAGAGCGAGGAGGGAGGAGGACGAGCCCGGGGACTGAATCCAAACTTGAATGCAGTCCAAATCTTGGGTTAGCTTCTAAAGGGCTATGCAGTACAGTATTACAGCAAGTCGTTAGACCTCTGAGCTTCTATACCATTCATTGGACTGGTTTGCAGATTTTAAGATAATTATTCAAAAACACCATTAGATACAAATATTAGTTATTTTAAAAACTGCTCAGAATTTACATTCTAATACCTTTCTGTCCACTTTATCAGGAGAATGCCATGGCTGTTCCACAAATATTAAGGATGTTTTAGTTGAGGAAGAGGAGGGGAGAGACTTCTACTTTCATATTCATGGTTCAGTATATCACATATGAGAAAACACTTCAAACTCCTTCCTCGGAAAGTCAAGAAGCCAGAAACCCAGTACATTATTGTACAGCCATTGATTCACTTAACCAATATTTACAAAGTACCTAGGATGAATAAAGTAGCTGCTGCTGTTCAGTTAATACATTGAATGCAAAAACTATTATCTGCCAGCAGTGATTCCAAAGAAGACAGTAGGTGGAAGGGAGTAAACAACTCAAAGAAGATATTTAAATTCATTTTTTTCTTAAAGAAGAGGGCCAGGATTAAGTATAAATACACTGAGAAGGGGCAGTAATGAGGAAGTGAACCCAAATGCTTGCCTTTTTATTAAAATGTTTTTGTTTACCCTAATACATTAATTTACTAAAGGTAACCATTAATTGACTTGATTGCTGAAAATGCTTCACACTGAAAAGGAAGAGGTAGAAGAAAAAAAATCTAAATTATCACAACAAATATTTATTTACCATTTATTATGTAGTGGGCATTGTCCTAAGCACTTACAGGTATGAACTTAAGTATTCATCCTAACAGGCCTGTATAATAGGGACTGTCCTTATCCTCAGAAAACTGAAATTAACTGAAGATGCTAAATCTTGGGTATCATTTATGACGTAGAGCTTACAGCTCCTGATTATAAGATATATGTGTTTACATTTAAGAAATATTTGGAGGTGCAGAAAATATGAAATATAATGTAATCATTTTCCTTAATTTTGCACTGAAAACAGCAGGGAAAATGAAAGCTTACCTTAAATACAGAATCTATTTTTTTTTAAGATTAGATTTTATTTTTAAGTAACCTCTACATTCAATGTGAGACTCAAACTCACAACCCCAAGACCAAGAATCACACACTTCATCGACTGAGCCAGCCAGGCATCCCTAAGTATACCTTTACAGGAAAAGAGGAGGAGTCTATGGTCAACTGGATTGTCTAACTTTTGGAACTTGCTCAGATTGACACAACAATGGTTCACATTTAATAAAAAGAGATTGTTAAAAGGTTTGTATATTGTTATTGTTGAGGAAACACCCAGATGCCTATGCATCTAAATAAAAGTGATCAAATACGTTTATTTTGAAGCCTCTCATCATCCTGAGAAAAATGGACCTTAGAAATCTATTTGCTCAATGATACACTATTCTCAAACGGGAATTGGAAATAAAACTTAAATAGAATAATTGGGGGAAGTAATATGACTACATAATAAACTTAAAAAATCAAAATGAATTATTTTTTTGAAATACAGTACAGTATATATTCTAGTCTTAGAAAAATGGCATGTAACCTGTCCATATATTAATAACCAGATGCTTGTGCAAATTCTCCACCTTTTCCTAAATCTGTTTACTCAATCCCTTTAACATATTTATAAAATGTGCCCCAATTGATTGTTATAATAATTAAGCTAAATAACGTATCTAAAGCCACTAACAATATCCGGAACTCAAACAAATTTGCTCCATTTACATAAATATAAAACAGTCAAAGAGTTTCTAATCTCTCGTCTACAAGTAATTACCTTTGAAAAAAAGTTAGTATTTTCTAAGCTCTGAAATAAAGAGAATGAATGAGTGATAACCCTCCATCATGATTTCAAACATTACTGAGTGTGCTATGCTTGGCACAGGAGACAGTGGTTGTAAATAAGATAGAGGCCATCCTGGAAGAATTGTGAGGTAAGTATGGAAAAGCAACTTTCTAGAATCAAAAGATGGACAGAGGGGGCTAGTAGGTTCTGGAGAGGCATATTCAGCATAAGCAAAGATACAGCAGTGTGACCAAATGGTGCAGTCAGCACCTGTGAATAATAGTTCCATAAATGTTAGCACAGAATTTCCACGAGGGATAAGGGGCAAAGAAACTGCAGAGGCATGCTCCAGGGCCAGATCCTGCAAGAAAGGTCCTTCCACCTGAGGCCCAACTGGCTAGACTTCCCCGTCAAGGGACTGTGGGCTCATGCAGGTCCATTGTGAGTCCTCAGGCAGTAGACAGACACAGATCTGCCCTGTATAAAGAATTCCAGCAGCAGTATGAGAGAAAGATAGCTTGAAGAGGAACTGCATTATTAAAAAAAAAAAAAGACAAGTACTCTGTTACTTATTAAATCATCTTCTTTTGTATAGAAAAAAAAATTATCAAGCCATCCAAATCTACCACACTGATATGGAGGAAATAATACTAAAATCTACAGGGCTTTCCTCCAGGTCCCAGAAGAGCAGTTATGGATTTAGTTGATGGATTCAACTTTTGAGTGGCTTGGGAATTTACAAGCTTCCCTTAATAACAGCAAATTTAAATTCTGGTAGCCATAGTGACAAGTTATTAGAGCCCGAGCTGAAATTTGGGAAGCAACCAACAAAGCAAGCCCCTAAGGTAAAGGAAAAATGCTTTTTACTGAACAACGGTCAACAAGTATTCAACATGTACTCAAAAATGTATTTAGTATTTTATTTAACCTTATCAAAATAATGCTCATTCCTCTTTTTAATAAGGAAAATAACATATTGGCAGAGCACAAAGACTAATTATGATCCAGGTATTTAAGCCGTAAGAGAAGAAAAATTACATAATAAATAAATAAATAAATACTAGATCTGAAAAAAAGTGGGGTTAATTATGGTTGGAGATAGCATTGCCTTAATGCCTACAAGTCCTTCAAGGCTATATCAGTGCACATGCAATCAGGAAATTATTTCATAAAGGAACAAAAATGTGTAACATTTCCTCTTTCATCTCATATATATATGTGTGAATTTTATGGTTAATTGTATGGTTAATATACTGCAAAGCTTTATGTGTTTAGGGACCAAAGTATATGGTGATGCTGGCCAAAGAGGATGGTGCTCAAATATTTTGCAAAGCTAAATTATTACCTAGAAACTTACAATCCTAAAAGAATGTTCAGTAACAAATATTTTAGATAATGAATGAAAAAATAAGGAATGACTGATGACTAGTTAGTGGCCATCTTGGGACACTTCAGAGGTTCCCAAGACACACAACTAAAGGAAATAATGAAACATTATTATATTGAAACAATATGGTGAGTATGCCAGTACGCCACTAACAAGTAAAATGGAGTTTATGCAACTCATTATTATATTTTTGATATACTCTAAAAATGTTATCATGAAATTCCTTGTCAGTTTTTTCTTTGATTTTTCCGTAACCAAATATAAAATTAAAGTGGATTTTTAAAAAGTGTATTAATAGGCCACACTGGAATATATAATTAAGTTCTAGAAGACTTTTTAAATTGTAACGAAGTCCCATAATCTTACACTTATATTATTTCGTAGATTATGCATCAAGAACTATAAGTGTATATATAATATAATAAGTGTGTGCCTAATATATATATACCAGATGTATATATACTTATTTCTCATATATTTGGCTACCCTCCAAAGAACCTTGACTGCTGAATATATTATGCAAAGGGCTATTTTACTATGTCTCAAAGGCATTTGTGAATTAAGAACCTAACTGAAGGCTGGGTTTAGCATTACCCCCATTATTAATGGGGCTGCCTCCCACAGAAGGACACAAACACACAATAAATAGATTGAGCTTTGCCACACGTTCAACACACTATTTATTCAGTTCTGGCAGATACACCAGTGGTACAAATCAAAGGCTATCTGAATTGCTATTTTGCTTATGTTTGAAAGTAAATGTGTAAATTAATTTCACATTGCAGCCCACACTGGACAGGTCAATGCCCATAATCTCTAATGACAATAGATATTTACACAGGTTTCAGACGTATCCTATCCCACTCAAAACAACTAGGCATCATATATTATGTGATTGTTGTCCCTTTTACCTGCAACAGACACTAGAACTGCCATTTTGTGATCTGGTTAATAGCTACTCTACTCAAGATTATGATGGTCTTTCAAAATATCTTTAAATCCAAAACTGACATATTCCTCATGCAAAGCAATTTTCTCTTTAAAAGAATTTACTGGGCAGCCCGGTGGCTCAGTGGTTTAGCGCCGCCTTCAGCCCAGGGCCTGATCCTGGGGACCCGGGATCGAGTCCCACATCAGGCTCCCTGCATGGAGCCTGCTTCTCCTTCTGCCTGTGTCTCTGCCTCTCTCTCTCTCTCTCTCTCATGAATAAATAAATTAAAAATCTTAAAAAAAAAGAATTTACTTCCTCCACTATAATACTTTTAAATCAAGCTGTAAAGACTTTAAACTCATGAACAAAACACGTAACTACCTGCATATAAAAAACTATCTACAACTTAAGCAAATACTCTTTAATTGTGGTAATTATTAAAAAAAAGTAAAAGGTAAAAAGACTTGAAAGAAGGTGGCCTTGATGTCTTTGATAAGCATAAACCAAAGATAATACATTAAAACTATTTTTCTCAAAGTCCAGTCTATAATTTGTAGAACAGATGGGCATTGATTAGACTTTAGTTCTGGCCACAACTTGGAAAATAGAAAGAATTAACTATAAAATCTGAATGATGACTCTATAGGTCATCAATCATAATTTATATAACTTTCTTATTACCCATTTCTAGGACATTTAAACTTTGTAAGAAAAATGTTATTCGGTCAAAAAGCATAGCCAGTCATAAGAGGTCTCTTTCTACTGGAAGAGACAGAAATCTCTGAGGCTGAGTACTTCCTCTATCCTAGAATGCAAGGCAAAGGCAATGCTTTTCAAAGAGCAGCTATAACAACAGATTATTAGTATCATCTGGAATGAAATGGGAAATGGAGTCAAGGGTAAGCATATTGTCTTGTGACACATACACATATATATGTAAATACAGAATCATGATATGAAATATATTTCTGGCAATGTTTCCCAGTCATAACAATTTGAAAACTAGTGCTCTAACGGACATGGGTATATATTCACCCATGTAGGACACCTGTGAAGTAATCACACCACACTTAGCTGATGTCTCTAAGGCAGAATTAATTGGCAAAAGTCCTGAGACGACAGAGAGTTTCAAGATGTGAGCATAGCAGCTGAGCAGGCCTCTTCCAGGGAGCCCCATCGGAGAGGATTTGGGCTCTGTCCCCAGTGACTAAAGTCTAAAATTGTGTTACCTCCTCTGGGGCGCAGAGAGCTGTACTGCTGCCAATACTTTCCAGAGTGGAATTTGACTGTGAGAGCAAGAACTTCTCCAGAAGAGTGAAATAACTACATTTCCATGGGAAGCTGAGACTTCAGTAATCCCAAATTTTGATGAGCTTCCTTCAAGAGTTAATTAAAAATTTAAAATCAGACACATATATGGGTACATACACTCATCCATTCAACGGAATCTTTATTTTTAAAAACAGCTCTTTACACCATTTCCTCAGCTAACCAGACATATAACCAAAAACAAAACAAAAAACAGTTCCAAAATTCTGAGAAAGCAATGTCATTTCAGTTCAATAAATACCACCTAATTTGTTGACAGAATGACGTACACAAAATAGCTCAAATAGAATATTCAAAGTTCTACCGTATTTGACAGTGATAATTTCCTTTAAGTTTCTTCTGCCTTTTTCACAAGCCTACTATTATGTAATAAAATTTTTTTCAAAAATACTAAAATTTATGTTTTCTGTTAGGAATTTGCTATAGACTGAATATCTGTGGCCACCCCAAATTCTTGGGTTGAAATCTATTCCCTGATACATGGCATGTGGAGGTGGGGCTTTTAGGAGGTGATTAGGTCATGAGGGTGGAGCCCCCATGAAGGGATTAGTGTCTTCATATTAAAAAAAAAAGAAGAAGAAGAAGAAAAAAAAAGGTGAGTTCCTCCACCATGTGAGGACAAAGGGCATTAGGACTTCCCAGGCTCCAGAACTGTGAAAAAGAAATTTCTGTTGTTTATGAATCATTCAGCCTATGGTATTACCTTACAGCATCCCGAACAGACTAAAGGAAAAATAATCTCAGAGAGTGAATTTTCTGTCAATTTTTAAAAATGTAACACTCTTAACAGCTTATGCATCCCTACTCTGTAAGAAGAGAGGCCACAGTTGTAAAAATGATCATAGCAAGGCCCCTGTGCAAGCACACTGCGGGTTTTTAATGACAACACCTCACTTCCCACCTAGGCAAGTAAAAGAAACACTGATAGAATCTTCGCATAGCAACATCTATCACTACCATGGTGATTTTCTATTAAGATCTGACCTAGAAAAAGCCCTTAATTTTCCTTTCTGTTCTATCTTACAATATATTCTTACATGAAAATCAAAATATTTTGGAAGATATTTAGGAAAAAATTGGACCATTTAGAAAGAAAAAAAAATAAGGAGGAAGAAGAAATTATTCCCAAAGCAGTTTCATGTAGTTTAAAACAGTGTGATCCTACAGCCTCGTTAAAATCTCCTTTTACCCAAATACTTTCCACCAATTCAAAATTACCATCCCATTTCCACCTTTCTAAGTTACTAAGTGCTTTATTTTTCTTTTAATTTCCAAATTATTCCTTGCAGTAGATGATATTCTCCTTGACCTCACTACCTATTTCTCAGTAAATCTCCAAACTGTTGTTCAAACTCATTCATGCATTTAATCTACCCACTAGTGTCATGGCCAGGATGTCAGGCATTGTGCTAGGCACTGCGGGTTCTGGACAAATAAGTGACACAGTCTCAATCTCACAGAGATGACTACTATCTCAGGCCCATGGCAGAAAAGCACAGACTCCCTGATCAAAGCAACACCTTTTATTTTTCCACCTTGATATTTCCCCTTTCTGGCCATAACCACATAAACCAGCTTCTTGATCCCCCAAAGTTATGAAGTCTATGGCCTCATCCTGAGACCTTCAACAAAACCCCCTATCAGCTAGGATGCAACTCACTGCCCACAGAAAACTCATCTCATGCTGCCTTACACAATCGATGGGGCTTATCAGCTAACATGACCAGAAGCCCAGGAATAGGAAAAGCTCTGGATCATATTAATTCAGCTGTTCAGTAACTGCATCAAAGGCCAGGTTTCTTTCCTCCTCTCCACTTTGCTGGGAAGTGGATGACTAACAAGAACTCTTGACATTATCTGCTTCTTTGTTTCCACCCAGGGAGGGCGAGAACCATGGAGGGAAAGTGAAGAACATGGGCATTGGGGCGGGGGTGGGGGGTGGGAATGAAGGGACAAAAGATCTAGACATGGGTTGAGAGGAAATACTTCTTTCCTTACACTTGAGCTCATGGTTCCAAAGCATTTCACTGTGGTCAGGGCTATAATGCATCTTCCCTAGAACCAGAGGTGGATTAAGCTTCTCCTAAAGCTACGAACTGTGTGGGGTTGCCAGGAGTAGACAGCCAAAGAGTAAATGAGGACGGAATCTCAGGAGAGGTCACTGTGATGTCTATTACATAACTGACTTCACACAAAACATTATTCATCCACTTTTTAATGCCTTTAAAGTCAGTTTCATCCATAATGTCCTCTGCAGAATCACTAACTGCCTAATTCTCCTTCCCAGCTCTAGAGAGTCCCCCTCATCAACCAACTCAATCCCTCACTCTGGCACTCAAGGGCCTTCAAGGTTTGGTCCCGTCAGTCTACAATTTCAGGAAGTAATCTCCAATAAAAATCTGCCTCCTGTGTCGATCTGATCTCACACACATACTCCTTATCCATCTCTCCTCCTTATCCCTAAACTGCCATTCTCAAACGGTAGCTCAGCTGCCTCTCCATAAAGTCATCCCTGCCAGATCTGGCCTCTCATTGCTCTGAATTTTCAGGCACACCCTACGGAGACAGCATGGCACATCGGGAAGAGCACAAGAATGGAAATCACACAGACCTGGGTTCAAATGGGTACCACCACTTGTCTTGGGTAAATCCCGTTAAAACTTTTTACCTCTGAATTCCCTTACCTGTAACAACGGATTACCTCTTTTGCCAGACCATTTTATTAAGGACCTGGTGCATCACTTGATAAATTAAAAAAAATCTATTGTCATTATTGAACCATGAGATCCCTTGTTTGTATGTAATCTTCTGATTCTGGTTCTCATGCACCAGGTCTTCACTTAACAAGTATTCTGGGGCAATCAGGAGGAGCCATCTCTATATCTATGTCCAGATAACTGCTGGCCACTGGGTCTGGGCAAAGCCAAGGTGCTGCTTCACGAGGGCTACATCTGTCTTCTATCATCTTCCATAGAAATGAGTTGCTATTTCTTAAGTAGAAAACATTCATGGCATAAGAGTATTCTGGGTGGAATGTTCAAAGTCAAAAAAGGTAGAACCCTGGGTACACTTACTAATACCTCAAGGAAACTGAGTAAAGTTTTGTGATCATTCATGGGAAAAAAAAAAAAAAGAATGGTAAAATGAATGGGCCCTGGCAACACGAATTTTCAAACACCAAACAGGTAGCAGAGTACTGGCAAGTGGGGGATGGGAAGTTGAAGATACATGTCATGCCTCATCAGAACCAGCTTTTATAAAAAAAAAAAAAAAAAAAAAAAGAACCAGCTTTTATGAGAAGCACTGACCTCATAGGTAGAGGGGAAGGACCGTATAATGGAGAGAAATCAGAAGACAATATCCAGACCACATTCAGCCACTTATTAATCTTATGATTCTAGGTGAATCACTTCACCTCTATGAACTCAGTTTCATTAAATGAAAATAGAAATGTTCCCCTACCACATACCTCTACTGCACCTCCTTGTCCTACTTGACTCAGAGTTTGCAGCAGCTAAATAAAATTTATTAAATTTCTGAAGAAGTATAAAAAGCTATGCAAGTACAACGCATTTATAAAAAACCAATGTGAATGCCAAAGGTAAGGTAATTCTCACAAATTTCAATATAGCAATGATGAAATCCACATTGCAACTACTAAACATCATATATGAATAACCAGCAAAACAAAGAATGCATCTGTTCTTAATTGCCTTGTTTATTTAAACGGCTGCCTGAAAAATGATAAATTACAATTATTATTTGAGATGCGTTAAACAATTAGGACATTTAAATGGAAGAGTACCAAACCTCTGACAACAGGGCACTAATATGGACTGAGAATTCATGCTAGCTGCTAATTTGCTAATCATTAGTGGAGCGACAATACTGTACCAGAGCTTTATCAGTTTGAGTAGTATGAGATTACCTCATAAGGGACCATTTTCCTACAACATAAATGCAACAAGATGCTTTACTAAATGTCTTCAGCATCAACAGAATAGATGACAAGTCAACAAAAGATGCCACTGCAGATCTTAGTGACTGAACTGAAGGAATAATTACATAGATGCATAATGCGAAAATCTGCAGGATTGAATTTCACAAAGGAATTAGAAGAACAAATATTCGGGGCTGTTGAGATCTTTTCTCTGATTATTTCATTAAGGTGGCCCATTCTTTTTGGCCTTGAAAACCACACAGAGATCCTACACAGAATAATTTATAATTTAAGTGATTCCCACAGATTGTAACTATTTTCCCCACCACCACAACTAGTAAGTCATAGCTGGGCACTGGTATTTTTCCAAAGCAATGCACGCTGACTTCCTTACACATGCCAGAAAACAAATATTTGTTTAATAGAAGTACAGAACGCAAAGACTTCCCAGGCTCTGAAAATTTCCACATCCACACATTCTTAAATTCATAATATCTGCTAATCCAGAATAGTTAATTTAAAGTGAATTTCTGAAATAATAGATAAAATAATAATGGGATGGCCCTTCTTTGTAGGTTTTTTTTTTTAAGATTTTATTTATTTATTTGAAAGAGAGAGAGACAGCGAAAGAGAGCACAAGTGGGGTGGAGAGGCAGAGGGAGAGCAGGCTCCACGCTAAGCAGGGAGTCTGACATGGGGCTCAACCCCAGGACCCTTGGGATCATGACCCTAGCCGAAGGCAGATGCTTAACTGACTGAGCCACCCAGGTGTCCCCTTCATAGGGTTTTAGAATGTAATTTAACAGTCTGATGGGCTGCCGCCTTCAGCCCGGGGCATGATCCTGGAGACCCAGGATCAAGTCCCACGTCAGGCTCCCTGCATGGAGCCTGCTTCTCCCTCTGCCTGTGTCTCTGCCTCTCCCTCTCTCTCTCTCTCTGTGTGTCTCTCATGAATAAATAAATAAAATCTTAAAAAAAAAAAAGTCTGCTAAGTAAAGTCAAATGCCAATGCAAAAGGAGAGCATCAGGAAAACCAGCTGATGTCAGACGAAAATCAAAGGCACTATCTCCGTGCTTCATCTCTGGACAAAAACACCGTTAGTTAAACTACAATATCAGCAAGCAAATGAAGCAGCCAGAAAGGAGGATATTTCAGCAGTAGGAATTAACTGGAAGTAGAACTTGTGAGCCATTCTCTTTGCCATCATTTTTTTTTAACCAGGTAAGTGCAGAATCTTGGTCTAGTTATTCATTCACACTTTATACTAGAATTTACTATTTTCCTTATCTGAAGATCTGGTGAAATAAATATCAAGATGTTTAAAAACAAACAAAAATGTAATAATAGTGTATATAGATATGTTCTGATCAATCATTAACATGAGCAAAGGTTTTATCAATGTCTATTTTAAATGCAGGTAGTATTTGTCCAAAGACAGAAAGTAGGCTTCCCTATTAAAAAAAAAAAAAAAAAAAAGAGGAAGTAATGTGCAATCTCCTAGGTGTAAACTCTCTAAAAATCCATCTGATCTGTATTTCTGTCATGGATATACATATTAAATCTAACTATGTCCATTTGGTGGAAAACCATCTCGATTTGAATCACCTGGAGTTCACTTGTCATGCATGCGTGTTCTTAGGACTAAGACTTCAAAATCTGGGATAGGGCTCAGAATTTGAATTTTAACAAGCTCCCCCCAGGGCAAACCTCAAACACCTCAAAATCTGAAAAACAATGAGACTGGCTTAAAAAAAGTTAAAATAAGAGAACTTTGGAAGAGTTAGTGCCAGCACTTCTTAATAGAGATGCTAGGAACAAAAGTTACACTGGAAATAATAAAAGTATATAAATAGTACAGAATCATGTAACAGTCAATTTAATAGGCAGTGCAATTAAAATCTGATGAGTTCTTTTGATAAAGGGATACTCCTTCATACTACCAGAAATCTCAAGATGAGGTGAAATGACACACTGTCACAAAATAGGATCTGCTCCTACAGTGGGGGGACTGGAAATGCATGACCTGGTGTTAACAACACCAAACATGGCCGGCTTTCTCGGTTTCATTCTTGATACAACTTAGATTATGAATATTGGCATCAAAACTAGATTCCACTTGGAAAAAAGCCTTAAAAGACATTTTCCCCCAAAGCAACAGCAAAGTAAAGCATCCATAGAAGGAACTTCATCCACACTGAAGAAGGAAAAATAACAGGTCAAGGTGACAGTGACTTTCTCTTACAATTCAATAAATCCCAACCAGAGTGCTCTATAAAAGTTTCAGCAAGGAACAATTGAAGAAGTAAACCTGAAACTCCTACAAAGACATGATTCAAAACACAAAGTTACTGAGGGCTTCCCCCACCAAAAAAATAAGAGTGCAATTCAATTTTCAAATTTTCAATTTGAAAATGTAATGGATTTTCCATAATGGGTTCACCTTTGTTCTATGTTCTACCAGTTTAGGGGACAACTATTTCCTGGCATAGAAGTCCTCAAGATGAAACAGAAACTTTGTAACAACTTAGATGTGATTTAAAAGATATATGCATTCTTGAAAACAGATATATTTTTTATATTTTGTTAAAGTTAATGAAATTCACTTTTCAGTAGGAATCTGAAACAGTAGTAAGTGGGATGATCTAAATCCCTTGTTATTTATACCTTCATACATCTACAACAGGCCTTTTCCTCATGCCTGATGTTAAGAAATTTTATTTAAGAAAATCATCGGCCATGAACTGAAATACAGTTTTATCATGTCTCTTGAGGTTGCTGTAGGCTGCAACTCATTAACCCCCTTTTGGTCATTTAATAATTTAAAGTGTGTATGTGTGTGTGTGTGTGTATGGTTTACTCCATCGATTTGGCAGCTTTTGTCATCTAAAACTTGTAGATGTTATCGTACACCCTTTGTTCAAATGAGGATTTAAAGTAAGTACTGGCATTGATTTCTGAGGTTACTATGTGTTTGGGTTGCCAGTGGGGTCTCCAGATGATGTTGAAATGAGGGCCTTTTTGAAAAAAGAATCAACTTACAGGTCTAACATTTGAGTTCAAAAATCAATTTTACAAGTGCAAGATGGTACGCAGTTCATCTGAAAAGCACCCAGGAGTTTTAGTGAACTACAGTCTTCACAGAGGCCAACAGAATGATGCAGCGGGAAACAATGCCAAGTTCACTCTGGGCTGCGCTAGAAGGGCCGCATCCATACCAAAAGCAGGAATGTCCTTGCCACCTGGGCAGGACACAGAAGGTATGAGGTTGGTGGTGGAGGGAACCTCAGTTTCCTCTACTGAAAAGAGGGAGCAGACCAGAATGTTCAAACACTGCCTAAGAGACCACTTGATGTTTAGCTGTGGCAGAGAAGATTCAAGGAACCAAGGTGATGGTGTTCAGGTTTGTGAAAGACCTCTACATGTTAAGTTCTTACTATAGGGGTTTCGGCTGTCTTGTTGACCACCACTGCCTGTTCCTGGAAGAGGCCTGACATACGACAAATGCTCAGAAATACTTGTTGAATGAAAAATGATGAAATGAATGACCTCAGAGCATAAGAGAATATACTTGCTGTTCTGTATGGTGCCAAAAGATTAGACAGGCACCAGTGGGTAAAAATTTTAGGAACATATGCTCCAGTTAAACTTTTTAAGAAACCACTTTTTAACAGTTAGAGCTCTCCAAAGACGGAGCAGACTTTGTAAGGGAGTGATCTCCTCCTCATTTGGGGGAAGGGAACAGCAGTGGTATTCTTGCAGAAACTGGATAACCATCTGTCAAGGATGCTACAGCAATGAAAACACTGTTTACATCATCGAACACCACAAGGGTTTCATTTTTATCCTATCTGCCATTTCTGTAGAGCAAACCTTCTGCTGACATGAAATCATCAAGCTGAAATGAAGGATTTTAAACCATTTTAGGAGTGACTCAACAAAATGTGTTAGAGTGGTTCCCAAATGCAGGTACATAAAAACATCTGTGGAGTTTGTCATAAATACAGGTTTCTAAGTCCCACTTGATCTCATTTCTCTAGTCAGCTCCGTGACATTGTCATAGCAATTAGCTCCTCTCTTCAGCACCATCACCATCCCCCACTCGAGTCTGTGCCGTCACCATGCAAACCCATCAATCCCTTCTTAAAAAAATATCCTCGATTAACCCTGCGTCTTTCTCCAATAACCACCCAACTTCTCTCTTCCTTTTAAAGTAAAACTCAATCTGTATTCAGCTTCCCGCCTCCACCTGACTGTTGAACACACTCAAATCAATGACACTAGTTACTCCATGTTGCACTATCAGTGGTGAATTCCCAGTCCTCATTTGAGCTGATCCTCCACAGCAGCATCTGGCACAGATGATCATGCCCTCCCTTTAACACATTACTTCACATGCTTTTGAAGAAATCACACTTACTGATTTTTATCCTACCTCCCTGGCCACTCTTTCTCAGTCTCTACTTCACCCCTTAATCCTGACTTCCTAACACTGGAGTGCTCAAGTTCTTGATACGAAACCTTTTCTTTACTTTCGTTGGTTTTCTCTTCCTCACACTGGGCTCTTTAGTGATTTCAGCCTGGATCCTGGTTCTACTTACTGTTTATACACTTAGCACTACCCATTCGGCAGCCCAGCTTACTCCACTGAACCCCAAACCTGTATTTAAATGTCCCTTTGACATCTCTGGTATTCATCTCCACAGTTTCAAACCAAGTTCCTGAGCTTTTCCATCACAGTGACAAACATCCTTCCCAGCATTCAGACAAAACATCCAAGAGTCATCCTTGACTCTGTTTACACACCATCCATCCAAGCCATCAAACCCCATACTCAGAGAATATACTAGAACTTTGACCTCACACCATAGACCAGAATTAACTCAAAATGGGTCAATGACCTATATATGTGTTAAAACCATACAAATCTTAGAAGAAACAATGGAATAAACCTTCATGACCTTGGATTTTGCAATGGATTCTTAAGATACAACACCAAAAGCAAGAGCGACAAGAGAAAAATACAGATAAATTGGCCTTCATCAAAGTCAAAAACTTTTGTGCATAAACGGACATGATCAAGAAGGTGAAAACACAACCTAGAGAATGGGAGAAAATCTTTGCCAATCATGTACCTGTTGAGGGTCTAGCATCCAGAATATATAAGAAACTCCAACAAAGGAAAGACAAAAAACAAACAATCCAATTTAAAAATGGGCAAAGGACTTGAACAGACATTCCTCTGGAAAAGAGACACAGATGATACATATGAAAAAAATACTCAATATCAGCAATCATTAGGGAAATGCAAATCAAAACCACAAAGAGGTATCACTTTGCATCCACTAGGATGGCTACAATCAAAAAAATGGAAAATAACAAGTTTTGGTGAGGATGTGGAGAAACTGGAATCCTTATATATTGCTACTGGGCATGCAAAATGGTGCAGCTGCTATGCAAAGCAGTTTGGCAGTTCCTCAAAAAGTTAAATGTAGAATTACTATATGACCCTGCAGTCCCACTCCCAGGGATATGCCCCAAAGAACTGAAAATAGGTACTCAAAAAGTGTATGTATACAGATGTTCATACCAGCTCTATTAACAACAGCCAAGAAGTGAAAACATCCCAGTGTTCATCAACCAATGAAGAAGTAAATAGTTTACAGACAATTTTTAAGCCATGTACATACATATGTACATACAATGGATTCCTATTTGGCCATAACAAGGAATGAAGTATTGACATGCTACAAAGTGGATGAACCTCCAGAACATTATGCTAAATGAACGAAGCCAGATACAAAAGGTTTATGGGACTGGGTGGAGGGAGACCGTTTGGGAGAAAATGCTTAATGGATAAGGGGTTTTACTTTGAAGTGATGAAAATGATTTGGAACTAGACAGAGGTGGTGGTTGTAAAACATTGAAATGTACTAAATTCCACTGAATGGTTCACTTTAAAATGGTTACATTTATATTATGTGAATTTCATGTCAATAAATTATTTTTAAAACTATTCAGCATCCAACTCTTCTCCTACCTCTACTGCTACCACATTGGTCCAAGCTGCCGTATATTCTCACTGACATCATCACTAGTCTCCTAAGTGGTCTCCTGGTCCCCTCTTATCCCATTTGTTTTTCCTGAACACAATTGCGAGAATGATACTGTTCTGAAAGCCTGATCGTGTCTTTCCTCTGTGAAAGCCCTCTAATAACTTTTTACCTCCTCATAGTGAAAGCCAAAGTCCTTACAAGGCCCCACACAACGTGGCCTATTATTGCTCTTACCTCACCAGACGTCATCCCTGACTAATCTGTCCCTTCTTCTCTCCACACAGATCATACCAGGCTCCTTGCTGCTCCTTCAACATTCCAGACACACTCCTAGAAGCCTCAGGGCCCTTGCACTTGATGTTTGCTCTATTTTGAATGCTCTTCCCTCAGATATCTATAGCTCTTGGACCATCAGTTCTTACTCAAATATCTCTTACGCAGTGATGCCTCCCCTAAGCATACTATTTAAAATGCTGAACCACACATTCTCCCTATTTCCCTTCTCTGCATTATTTTTCTCCATAGCATTTACAGCATCTAACACACAGTAAATTCCATATATTTACTGTGTCTATTTTTTACTCCCTCCTAGACGCTTACTAGAGAACCTAAGGGACCATGAGAATTGTGCTCTCTGATCTTAGAAGGACAGATTTTAAACCACTTGACTGCCTGCTTGCTAATATGTTTGCCTATGTGAATGGTGACTTACTTTCTTTAACGCAGACTGGTTGTGAGTTTGTGAGAGAGCAGGCCTTACCTACTTCAAATCACTGAAGGCTATAAATAACTGTTAAAGGACTAAGGAAAAAAAAAGTGACCACTCAAGCTAGCTTATCTTGGTTTGCAGCATTGCATTAAAAAAGATGGACCTAAAATACATCAAAAGGGATATAAAAAATTCCAGGTATTAAATAAAGTCTAAATGATACGATGAAAACAAGGATGAAATTTCTTAGTTCTTACGTTGATCTTATTACATCCTTAATTGCTCTTCAAAAAAAAAAAAAAAAAACTGCCACGCAATATTAAAACAAGGTCTCCACCCCTGAGAATCCACATGGCTGTATTTCATTTGTAACTCCTTAGAGCTAATCATAATATCCAAGAGAACAATCCCAGTACTTGATCCTCTTCCCACCATCATTGGAAATCAGTAAAGTTCAAGTGGCTAGCCAACTTTAGAAACAAGATGTTTATAAACCTGCCTTTCAAATATTTAAAAACATTTACACATTCGATAACAAAAAATAACAAAAAATACATGTCAAAATTTAAAAAAAAATTAAAGCAAAACCAGGTTTTCACAATTTAATACAAGTCACAAATACAGCCAGCTACTTAAAATAAAGATGGCTTCCCAACTCAATAACACATATACAAAAGTACTCATATTTATTTAAAAAGTAGTGCAGTTAAAAAAAAAAAGTAGTGCAGTTGTAAAGTCCTGCTAAAGTAATAAAAAATATTTTAGTACTGTCATCTAAAGATACCATACACTACAGCTTCCTCAGAGCTTGTGAATGCAGACAAGCCTCAATCAGTAAGTAAACTAATCTAAATCAAATTCCCTCCAGTTGAAAATAATCATCATGTCCTGCCCAGAGTTGGTGAGTATAAATGGATTACTGAAAATATTCTTGGTAATTGCAGGTTGCTATTTATGTTGACCAGAGTCGGAGGAGTTTACTTAGTGAAATGTCTAAAGCACGCAGACCACCAATGCGCAACATACAGGAAAATCACTCTTGACTTCCACCCTAAAAACAGCCTGGATCTTCTCTGCAATGTCACGGTGTGGTTGTTATTTCATAGTGTCAGATACACTGCTGGTGACAAAATGAAAATTTATGATCGCAGTTATTTTATTTTCAGGTAATATGCTACCCCAAGATATTTTTCTAGTTCAGCAGAGTAGAAGATAAATACTAAAAGCTAAATATTATTTTTCAAAGTCCTAAATTTTTCTGCTTGTAAACAAGTATGCACAAAATATGAGTGGTGACAATAATTGAAATGTCTTTTTTTAATTATAGGGAGCTCTGCTTTCCTTGTTGTTACCAATTCCCAAGCATGTCTAGTAACACACAAGTCATGGTGTGAAGTGGGAATATAGAAGACTGGCTCTAAGATGAACTTGTCACAAGACACCTGGCCAGTTGTTAGCTCTCACTCTTTCCTGGGTTATGCCATAACATTTTATTCTGCATTTTAATCATCACTATCACCAGAATTAAATTAGGAATCAGAAAACCCAAGTTCTGGGGCACCAGGGTGGCTCAGTCGGTTAAGCATCTGCCTTCTGCTCAGGTCATGATCTCAGGGTTCTGCAACTGATGGAGCCCATGTGGGGCTCCTGCTCAGTGGGGAGTCTGCTTCTCCCTCTCCTTCTGCCTCTGCCCCCCACTTATGCCCTCTCTCTCTCTCTCTCTCTCTCTCTCTTTCTCACTCAAATAAATAAAATCTTTAAAAAAAGAAAAAAGAAAACCTGGATTTTAACCCCAGATCCTCAGCTACCCATCTAATGAGTTGTATAATCACGGGAAAAGCCTATAATCTCCCTAGGCGTCAATTTGCTTTTCTGCTAAATTAGGGGAGGTGGTATAAATGCTTTTCAAGTGGAACAGAAAAAGACAAGGTAAAAATGAGTATCCCAACATATTACAATTGATCCTAACTTATAAAGGCAAACACAGAGAATACCACAGGATAAAAAAAAAGGAATGTTTTTCACTTGAGGGGAAATAGAAAAATGAAAAAATTACAGAATTAAATGGCCATGAAGATGTAGAAAAGAACTAACATACTTTTAGCCTTGGAAAGAAGTGTCCTACAAAAATGTTAAAAAAAAATTACTGTCAATAGTCTAAGTTCCCTTTGGCCTAGTAATTCTACTTTTGAGCATAAACTCTCCAAAAAATATCCCTAAAGAAAAATCAAAGTTCTCTAAAAAAGCATCTCCATAGCAGCACTATATGTAAGAGAGAAAAATTGGAAACAACCTGGAAGTGCAAAAATAGAGGCCCAGTTAAGAAAATCTGGTTCTGCTAACAAAATGGAACAAAGGTCTATATGGACATTTTTTAATACTGAACTATTCTCAAAAGAGTGGAAATATTCAACATGGTATCACATGCAATGTAAAGGTTGATCGTAGAATACATTTTTATTTATGATGTTATAGAAGACATACTGATGACACCCGGAAGAGAAACTGGAAGGACAGAAGTAGTTCATTGGGTCTTTTTATAAAATTCATCACAACAGCAAAACACAAAAGACAGATGGGAGGAAAAGATGCTCTCCACACTACAGCCCAGCTTTGACATTTTTATGCGTCTTCTACTTGGCTTCACTAACATGACCAATACCAAGTTATATTTTCATCTAATGCTTGATGTCATCCAAGCACTTTCATGAAGATCATGTTGTTTTATTTTTTGAAAAATTGTCATCATTCATGACACCTCTACACCAAAATGTACAAGTTCGGTACAAGGACTAGTGTGCCAGGGATGTATCTTTTGAAACCATACTAAATATATTGTTGGGCTCCCCTAACCCCAAACGTCATCAATGAGAAATCAGAGGAAACATCAAGAGTAATGGAATTACAATTTCAGTGGGTGCTTATAGACTCGAAGTAAACTTTAATACAGTAGAACTTGGGGCACCTGGGTCGCTCAGTGGTTGAGTGGCTGCCTTCAGCTCAGGTCGTGATCCACTGGTCCTGGGATCAAGTCCTGTATCAGGCTCCCCGCAGGGAGTCTGCTTCTCCCTCTGCCTATGTCTCTTTGTTTCTCATGAATAAATAAATAAAATCTTTTAAAAAATACAGTAGAACATGCCATTAGGCAAATGCCTTAGAGAATTATTGTATATGTCTCATGTACAATTCTTTCCTTAAACACCATAAATCACAAAACCTGACAAAAGTGGTGGGCCTAACAATAGATCCCTTCTAGATTTAGTATATGCAAGGTAAATGAACTTACTACAGTGCACAGAACTCATGAACATAGTCATGGCATAGTATTTGGGTTCAGTGGACAGATGCACTTTTGTGTTAATAGCCCACTAAAAACTCTAAAAAGATATGAGGCACAAATATATAATACTTTTTTTAAGATTTTATTTATTTTTTATTTATTTATTCATGAGAGGCACAGAGAGAGAATGAGAGGCAGAGACACGGGCAGAGGGAAAAGCAGGCTCCATGCAGGGAGCCCGACGCGGGACTTGATCCCTGGTCTCCAGGATCACGCCCTGGGCCAAAGGCAGGAGCCAAACCGCTGGGCCACCAGGGTTGCCCTGTATAATCCTTCTAAGTAACAATTCTCCAAAGGAAATATAACTGGCGAAAACACTCTTAAAAAAAAAAAAAAGTGGAGGGCAGCCTTGGTGGCTCAGCGGTTCAGCGCCACCTTCGGCCCAGGGCATGATCCTGGAGACCCGGGATCGAGTCCCATGTCGGGCTCCCTGCATGGAGCCTGCTTCTCCCTCTGCCTGTGTCTCTGCCTCTCTCTCTCTTTCTTTCTCTCTCTCTCTCTATCTCTGTGTCTCTCAAGAATAAATAAATAAAATCTTTACGCCTGCCTTTGGCCCAGGGCGCGATCCTGGAGACCCAGGATCAAATCCCACATCAGGCTCCCGGTGCATGGAGCCTGCTTCTCCCTCCCTCTGCCTATGTCTCTGCGCCTCTCTCTCTCTCTCTCTGTGACTATCATAAATAAATAAAATAAAAAAAATTTAAAAAAAATTAAAATCTTTAAAAAAAAAGTGGATATTTCACAAAAGCCTGTGTAATAAGTGTTCTTTCCTCACCCAAAAACATTTTTTTCTACTAATCAATATTTTGAACTTTATATTTTAAGCTTTCAGGCGCTGGCATCCTTTAGCATATTCAATGAATGATAAAGAGAAAAGTAATGGTGTGGCAGAGAGAAATGGTTTGAAAAAAAGAAAGCGTAATGATAAACAAGGTAACAATTACGCATACCAAAGCATCTAAGTTCTATCAGAGACTGTGATACGCACTTCTCTCGATGATAGGTAGAGCACAAAGTTAAAAGTAGTTTGAATCTTTCACATTTACAGCACTAGCAAAATCCCAGTTTCTAGGTTATACTGAAAAGACCCTGGCAAGCAACTATGCCCAATTTCTACTCTTTCCGGCATTACCTAATAATTAGAAAACAGGCTTTCATTTTCAAAACCATTCAACATGCCAGTGTACTTCATCTTAAATCAGTGGTTTCTAATGACAAGCCACGTGTTGATTTGTAAAGAGCTTTTAGGAAAAGAGACTAGGAGAATGAATTATCCATTTAAAAATGAATCTCAGAAATAAATTGCAAAAATGCAACAAATCCCACTGACATATTTTCTCTGAGTTATTCTAGAGAAGCGTTATCGATACATCTTTTTCAGTACTCAAATAATATTCACGGGTCACGTAGGTCCTAGGAAACCTCACAATAATTCACAGATTTAAAGAAAATGACAAACATGCAGAAGAACTCCAAGACTCACAGTAAGTTAAACAGAATCTACACTTTTGATTTGAATTATACCTCTATCATGTCAACCATTACCCACTAGATGAGGAATTCAGTGTGGAGACAGACTAATTTAACATTTACTCATTAAAATACCACGTTTTAAGGTAAGGGCACAAAGATGTCTTTTTAAAAAAAACAACTTCAGGAAGAACACATAGGTATAAGCAAATCACAATTAGAATAGAAATGAAAATAAAATGATAATCTTGCACTAAAGAACCTTAGTAGCTAAGAGCCCATTTACATTTCAAAGTCCTCTGTCTATGGTATTCTTAAGTATTATACCACTAAGGTTTGTCAGTACTGCAGAGACACTTCAATTAAGGCTGTGTGGTAGAGCCCTGTGTAAATTAATTAGCGGAGGCTGCACGGATTTTCTAAAAGGAGCTCTCTAAAACAGCCTTAGAGATATGCACAATTTGTGGGGAATAACAATCTAAATACAACTCACTAATCAATTCTTCCTGCTTTCACATTTCAATGACATTTTCTGTAATGATAAATAAGTCCATGAAAATACTACTAACCAAAATTTTATTTGCATTCAATTAGAGATAAAAGAAGGGGCTTTCTATTTTGCTTAGGATACTCCGAGTTCTATTTCAGATTTTACCTAGACTTACTGGCATGATTACCTCAATGAACTTGATCCACATTTAAATAGGAGATGTGTCTGTATTTGATATTCACATATGTTAACAACTAAATTAACAATCTAATAATTTCTATAAACGATGTCATAAGGAAAATATGTTCTCATGCTCTTGCCTCAAGACTTAACCTGCTAAGTCATTCATTATAATTTACCTATTACTAAAGTTTGATATGTTTTATCAAAGATAATATCATAGTAATTTCTTCATTTTTTAAATTCAAAATATTAAGTGGATTTTTGCTGTAAATAATTTCTAAAACCGTTAGAATCAGATGTTTGGCAAATATCTTCCAAATTAGTAAAACATATGCAGAAAAAACTGAAAATTAATTACACAATGGTTTCTACTATAAATTAAAAATGGAAGAAATCTGAAGTTTTCAAGAGATTAGGAGCCTTCCAATTATGTACATAAGAGATTCATAAGCTCTTCTGTAATCCTAAAATAAAGTCCCTACAGTCTCATTATACTGATTGTGAAAAATTCATACTTGTTATACAGTAGAGATGATTTAGAGACTTTTTAATGGCTAATTTGTTTCAAGAGCAAAGACACTGTATGTACAAATATATCTTCTGAGATAGTACCATTGAGAAGAGGCTGTCCTTCATGCACATCTTGGGACAAGACTGCACTGTAAACATCTTCAGGAAATCCAGTCTTGCATAATGCGATTTCACCAGAAGCCTCTACAGACGCCTGCAACACAAGAAAAAAAAACGTGTGCAATGATTGGTACCTCCTTCAACTGAGAAACATTCCACTTGGCATAAAGCCTCAATTTTTCAGCTATCTTGTACAAACAACCCCATTGTTTCCGAACGGTTACAATAAAATGTAGAGGGCAAAGGGTTAATCTTTTTGATAACTGGAGTAGAAGAAACAAATCCCACTTGTCTTGTCCAGTAAAATCTAAATAATACACATTCTAAGTTCTTCTAAAGACCGCACATTTCCATTAAAATGGGCATTGTGATTGAGAAATTTTCAAGTGGATCTGGGGGTAAGGTAAGGGCCAGTCAACTAGTTTTTAGGCTCCACAGATTACCATGGCCAATTTAACTTTTCAAGAAAAATGTATGCATTCCAGTATATAGATTTTTATACTCTCATCCAGTTCTCTGGCTATGAAGTTTGTTTTGATATACCCTGTTCATTAAAAGACAAAACTACAATATACTTACTGCACGATATACAGTATTTTTTTTACCAGGTAAAACCAATCAATCAGAAGTATATATTTCTCTGATTTGAAGGGGACAGACTAAAAATATAAATAAAGATTAATACAACTGTTTTCTTTTTATACTTAAAAATTAGAAAGCCTCTCTTGCCATCTTCCTATTATCACATACACAGCTAACTACCCAGTGTGATTAGAACTCAATCATACCAAAAAAAAAAAGAACTCAATCTTAACAAGCGCCATCTAACCACTTACCTCTCCAAGTTAGTGTCACTGTCTTCCAGCCCTACTGACTCATCACAGCACTCAACAGAACTCGTGCAGCGCTTACATTAATTATAGACCACTTCACCCTGCCCTCATGGGCATCCAGAGACAGGAGGAAGCAGAGGGCACAGAGGCTGCCAGAGGGACTGCCATAGCTGCGGGGCCAGCATTAGGAGCAACTCGCAGTGGTGAGGAGAATCAGAAATTGGGAAGGAGGAAGAAGTCCCAGAAAGCAAAGGAACTGAAAGCAGTTGTCAAAGCAATACCACACAGATTCACAATTAAAAGACTACCTGGATTATGCATGAGAAGTTTTGCAAATACTAAAGTCACAAAAATCCACACTAATATAATATTTAAACTGTTCTTTTCAGATCTAGGAAAATAAAGAAAAAAGTAAATTTGAACTTCGTTAAATATTACCCAGTATTTAATCTCAAAAAAGTATTCGGGACAATAGTGAGATAATAGTTCAGATGCTTTAAATTAGCAAACAGTTTTAAGCCTCTTATGTGCAAGAAAGGACTGTATCAAGTCAAGGATCCACCCCCTCATGTAGGTGTTAGTGGAAGCTGGTACAGGCACAACTGGAGTGCAGTTTGGACAATTCTAGTGAAGATGAATGTGGATCTATCCTAGCCTACATGCTAGGTATAATCCTGGGGAAATGCCTATGGGTGCTCCAGTCAATATACACAGGCATGTTCACATGTTCATTGCAGCAGTTATGACAGCAGGACCTGAAGACTACCTAAACATCCAACAAAATTTTCACACTGCCAAAAAAAAAAAAAAAAAAAAAGGAACACTCAATACATTAGAAAGGAAGAATTGGAGCTACATTTATCCACAGGGTTCCATCTCCAAACAAACAAAAAAACAAGTAGTCAGTTTTTTTAACATCCATGCAACACTGCAAGAGAAATTCAATTATAAATCAACCTAGGGCTGACTATTATTTTTTGGTTAATTTCAGAAATCTGTTTATGCAAAACTATTAGACAAAGCACTCTGTAGCATAAATCTTGCAAAAAAAAATTAAAAGCATGATGGATGCCTTCATTTTATACATAAAGTTTAACACTTTATGTATAGATATGAAGATGTCTATAAGATGACGTGAAGTTACTGACACATATAAAGCAGAATATAAAAACGCACAAGGTAGTGATAAACACCAAACAGGACAGCAGCTAACCCCGGGGAGGGCAAGATAGGAAAGGCATCAAGGGTCGTACAGGCGGCTTTGATTTTACTTGTAATAATTCCTTTCTTTCAAAAAGAATGTACAGTAAAATGGGAAGATATGCACAGGAACATGGGTACAAATTATTATTATTCCTCATTTATCCTGTACACACTATGTATTTCATAATAAAGAGAAAATATTAGGAGATAAGTAAGAAGTAAGGGGTAGGGCTTCCAACACCCATCACATTTGGGACACTGGATGCTACTTTGATTCTTGCCAGCTGGAAATATCCAGGCGCTTGTACTAGGCCTGGCAAACAGCAGGCACTCGATAAGTAAAAGCTTTTAGCTAACCAAAACAACTGAAGAGAACTCCCCCGTTCACCATATAAAATGGACTGATGTGTTGTAAATCTGTGTCCCACTGACGGGTTAGAAGTCGGCCTCTTCACCTCCAGCCCAGGTTTCTGCAAAGGGAGACCGTGGCAGGGTTCCAATTGAGGAAAGGTGGGAGCAGAGCTCTGGAGGGGCAGCATGCGGTAGACAGGGGTCACGTTCCAACATGGCCATTCAGGCAGCGTGCACCTGGATCAGCACCCAGAGATCCATAAAGTCTAAAAACTAGCAGAAAACTGTAACCTTCTCTTTAGTTCTACTGCTACTGTTTTGTTTTCCAGTGGATCTGCCCTAAGGTGGAAGAATGAGCAACAACATGCTCCTCATGCAAATTCACAGGAATGGAATTTCAAGGCCAAATAAAGTCCATCAGGATTTTACTGGGTATGTTCACTTCTGAGTTTCTATCTTATTTCAGTGGAGGGAATTTCTGTCCTCAACATGTTTTTGTTTTTGTTTTTGTTTTTTTTAAGATTGTTTTTATTTATTCATGAGAGACACACAGAGAGAGAAAGGCAGAGACACAGGCAGAGGGAGAAGCAGGAGCCATGCAGGGAGCCCGACGTGGGACTTGATCCCTGGTCTCTAAGATCACACCCTGGGCTGAAGGAGGCGATAAACCGCTGAGCCACCCGAGCTGCCCTGTCCTCAACATGTTATCCTTTGCTCAACCTCTCTGCTCTGCTTATCAGGAAAGGGGGCCTACCTGCATTAGGTGGCTGTGAGAATTTCCGAAACCGTGTCGGTAAAGCACATACTGGCTTTACCAACATTAAATACCCATGGGATTCATATATTACTTTATTTTATTTTCTCTCTTTTTTTTAAATATTCTATTTATTTATTCATAAGAGACACAGAGAAAGGCAGAGACATAGGCAGAGGGAGAAGCAGGCTCCCTCTGGGGAGTCTGATACAGAACTCCATTCCAGGATCCTGGGATCATGACCTGAGCCAAAGGCAGACAGTCAACCACTGAGCCAACCAGGTGTTCCACTTTATGAGATTTCCATACTCACTTTTAACAACTAAAACTTTTCTAAATTCTTCTTCCCAAGACAAAATGGATTGTCACATAACATGCTGCTATTCTATAATATGTGTGTGTGTTTTTTTTTCTTAATAACAGGCTCCAAAAATTATTAAATGTATGGGCACATTTTTTATTGTTGCAGCTGGGGAAGGGGGTACTCCTGGCTTGTAGTGACTGAAGGCCAGGGATGCTGCTAATCAACACACAATACACAGGACAGCACCCACCACCGAGAATTATCCAGCCCAAAATGTCATAGCACCAAGTGCGAGACACCCTGTTCCTTAGCAACACATGAAAACTGGGTGTCCATCTACCCTTTAACTACCCCAGTAGTGGGAAGGTCACTGTCTTTTCAAACGGTCCACCATACTCTTATTGGAACATCCTCCTTTTCAGAAAACCAAAGCCATGCCACTGTGGCTTGCCCCACATTAACGGGTCACTCTGTGGACCCAGGATGAAGCTCTAAAAGTTTAAAGAAAGAAACCTTTCCCTCAAAAAGTACTCTGTGGTACAAGGAGAAGGTTGTGAATCACACACATTTTCCTAATTTTTGAATAAGGTAGGGGTCAGCAAACATTTTTCTATACAGGGCCAGATACTAAATATTTGAGGTTCGACAAGCCACAGTAACTCTGTTGAAACTGAGTTCTGCTGTTGCAATGCAAAAGCAGTAACAGACAATGGGAAATGAATGAACATGGCTCTATTCATTCAAATAAAATTTTATTTATAGACACTGAAATCTGAATTTCATCTAATTTTCAAGTGGCAAAAACATCCTTCTTTTGACTTTCTAAAAGCATTTTTAAAAACATGAAAGTCATTCTTGACCATACAAAAATGGACATCAGGGCTGTAGTCCACAATCTCTGGAATGGCATGCTAAGATTTATAAAACATCACTATCCCAACTAATTCTCACAAGAGTCCTTGGGGGGGGGCGGTGAAATTATTCTCATTTTACACACGAGCAAACAGGTTCTCACTCAGAGGAGTGGTGAAACACTCAAGACCTCACATCTAGAAAGAAGGGGCAAGTTACTTACTCTACAATCTTTCCAAGGAGAACAAATAATTATAACACAATTTCTTTCCAGAAACTCGTACTGAGATCTATTTGCCAATGGAAACAAAACCAGATACCCTCACTGCCTTTATAAGAAGCTCAAGGCTCAATGTGGGAGCAAAATAAAGAAGTAACTGCAATAGAAGTGTGACCAGGAGGTAGAGACCTACAGAGCCCCCCTACAGAGAGGGGCCCGGGGGCCTCCCATGCAGAACCCAGGAGTAGTCAGGAGGTGTGGGGTGGTGGGAAGCCATGCCAGGCGGTCCCTGTTGAGCTGGAACAAGGCGGCAAGAAACAGCATACTGCCTGGGGAATTACAATGAGTTCAGTGTCACTGGAGTCCAAGAAGCAAGGCAGGAAGTCAAAAGTTGAGGATGGAGAGTCAGACAGGGTTAGATTATAAATGGTTTCGGGCTTAGGGTTATCCTGTTGGCTGTGAGGAGTCAGGCACAGATTTTAAGCACAGGCAGATTGCATTTGATAGAGAAGTCTCTGATGCTTCGTGGGAAAATGGGGGGGGGCACTGACAAGTGACAGCTGGGGTATGAGTGTCGGGACACAGACTTGCGTCCCAACAGGGCTGCAGGAACAAGGAGGGGGCAGATTGTATCGGTATGCAGACAGTTAAAGCTGAGAGGCTTAGTAAGGGCAGGGATTCAAAGTGGAAGGGAGGGAGGAAGGGAACGATGCCCTCCCCCACGTTTCCAGCTGAGTGACTGTGAACTTGGGTGGCACAAACTAAGAAAGATAATCACAAAATTATAACACCAGGAACAAAGTGCTAAAGAAGCAGAAAGAATGGGATGATAAATCTGCCTGTAGAAATCAAAGAAGACTCCATAGCCGAAGTGACATTTAGGCTCTGTCTTTAAAGATGATTAAAAATTTGCCAGGAGAAAGAGGAGGAAGCAGGAAAGGGCATTCTAGGCAAAAGGTACAGCGTAGACAAAGGCTCGTTGATTTATACGGAGCTTGTAGACAACCCAAACAACCCTGATCTTTTCTTACCAGAAAAGTATTAAGTCATGGCTTCCAGGATCTTTGCTGATTTGGGGCCTCATGGGGCAGCAATTTACATTTACCCTTCCCAGATTTGATCGTGATAAATGAATAATTCCACCTAGATTTAGTCACATCACCCCCTGCCCCAGCTCTCTGCATCAAGAAAGTCTGAGACACCCCAATGTCTACATAACAATGCTACTCAGGTACTAAAGACAGGGCGTGACTCCTGCCCAGACATCACCCTTCCCGCCAACCCGAAGCCTTAAGGCGGGCTTTTAAGAGGGGCTACCAGCTGAGTGGTGCGGAGTGTGAACTTTCAAAGTGCCAGACTTCCCGAATTTGAAACCGGCCCCGTCACTTAGTGTCTGTGAGACTTCAGAGAGGTCACAGTTCCCCATCTGGACAAGAGGTACCATAAAGGCAGCACCTACTAATTGGGCAGGGATGAGGATTAAATGAGATCATGTGAGTAGAGCACTTGGGGTAGTGTCTGGCACGTGGTTATTCAATGCATTAGCCATCAGTAATAGCATCAACACTAGGAAGACAACATAAATCCACTCATGGGGGTCTGCTACGGCTCAGCATTCGCAAACTTGCTCCAGAATAGCAAGTAATCTGGAACACCAGCCTATACTACAGAATCCTGGGTCTAAATCACGACTCACTGAAACAGAATTTCAAGACATGCGGGGGATAAATCAGTACACTAAACAAGTGCCTGCATGGCATGCAGTGGCCACACGGCCAGCCCCCACCTCCCTCCTGAAACCGTCCTGGATTCCAGGCACAGCATACCTGTCGGCCCTAGCCTTCCAGTCTAAGAACCGAGCAACAAAAAGCAATAAAGGAACAATTATTTTTTCCACTTTTAACAATCCCCTGCTGTCGCCTAGCTACCATGTACATGTGAAAAGTGAATCTGCAAGCCATCTTTTTGTAATTACTGGTTCCAGAATTTTGCCCCAGGTCAGCATGGGGCTCTCTATTCTTTTCTCTGGAAACTATACTTTCTTGGATTTTGTTTTTTGCTCGGCTTTTAATTGGACATGATCCCATCCCTGATCCATTTAGTGATGCCCTTCTTCTCCACAATTCTTCAGATTACAGGCAGGCAGCAGAAGTCCGCTTGGCCCCAGGATGGAATTCACGCTGGCCAGAGGAGCTGAACGCATTCAGAGCCGCCCTGCGCTCTCGCACAATCAGTTCACCTATCTTGAGTTTCAATTTCCTCTTACAAGTATTTGCTCTACTCTTCCCAGGCTGAAGATCGACCTCCTTGTCTAGAAAGGACAAAAGTGTAATAGGAGTTGAGGAGTACTGCCTGCCTGTTAGTATTAGTCTATCTGTTCCGGTCCTGAGCTCGCAGTGACATCATTTCTGTTTCCGTTAAAATTTTGTCTGTGGTCTCAACATTGGGAGCTTTAAAGCCCTGAATCTGCTACTCTTTCAGGTCCTCATTATCTTGATTCTTTTTTATAGTCCTCCTCGGTCACTGGCTCCGCTTTCCAATTTCCTCCAAGTCACTCCGAAATCCAAGCTTTTAAATATTCGACGGGAGCCACAGTGGATGTTCAATCCCTTGCCTCCCCATCTTCTTCGTGATCAAGATTATCTATGATTGTTGGCTAAAAATTTCACATCTGAAAGCAGCCCAAAGCTAATAGAAACTTCATCTTTTCTTTCTGGCTCTGAAGACTGCCTAACTAAAACCTAGGCTCTCTTGCTTATCAAATTTAATCAATTGGATGTTTTCCCCCAAAGCATCAATCTCTTCATTTTTTTTCCCCTTCCAGATCCTCTATGCTCAGAATCTAGTAACAATTTAAGTTCTGTGAAGCAGATTATCCAATGCAGACAACAAAGCTGAAAACCTCCCCCTCTCTTTTTTTTTTTGTTTTGTTTGTCTCTTACTTTTTATGGAAATAAAGGCAGTAATGGAGCAAACCTGCTTAGGTTTAAATCCTGTCTCCACTCCCTGTGTGACCTGTGGGCACTTAGCAAGCTACGGAAGTTCACCTGTGCCTCGGCTGCTTCTTCTACACCACTACACTACTACCACCATCACTACTACTACTAGAATACCAGCTTCATGGGATTGCTGTGAAGTATATATAAAGGGCTCAAAGATAATGCCCGATTCACCATAAGGCAAGGGGTAGCTATGATTATGATATTGTTGGTTTTTTCTGTTATGGGGACTTTTATCACTTTGCTCCATGAGGACCTGAGAAATATTTTTTTTGATAAATATTTTTAAAGCATTTTATGAAGTGGGAATTCTGAGGGGGAAAAAGGAAAAAGAAAATGACAATGTGACAAATAAAAATTCATTCATGTGCAAAAGAACACAAGTAGAATCCTTTCCCTGATGCGTACTTGTGGGGTGGAGGTGGACAGTGTTGGGAAAAGAGGAACAACTATGGTAATAGTTTTATTATGTGGTTAGGTCCTTCAAATTCGATAAGCAAAAATAAACAATTAGTGAAGACATTTTTTAAGTGGTTAGTGGGGTACATGGTAATAAAACAATGGACTGTTCAAGACCAAGTCTGCATGACTAATTTTTTCATTTTTTTAATCTAATTTATCACCGGACAATTACATTTGCCAGATCCTCTACATTTCACAGCATTCCATCCATGATGATGGAAGCTACAGTAAGAAGATTACTCAAGAGCTGCTGACACTCTTTAAAGATTTTTCTCTGTCAGCCATGCCACTGATGACACTTTGAACTTCACATCCCTGGAAACATGCTTGAAATGTGAAGTTTAACCCTGCCCTTTGATATTTTTGTTTGGCCAGGTACGTCACTGGAGGGAGAGCCCAGTGTTTTGAACTGGTTCTTTAACTCTTTCTTGACTTCATGATCAGTCTAAGCCAGCTTAGATGCAAGGAATCCCTCACTGAGGCCACACACTGCGCCCTGTGACTCACCTGGTAATTTCCACCTTTGCATCCATTATATTATTAGGATGAGTCCTTGAACATCTCTAGTATCAGTACTTTAATTTTTCTGATTTTCATTTCCTTTAATGGCAAAAAGTCAAGTAATAGCGTCGATGCTGGCCAAGAAACCCTACAACTCTGATGAAACTGAACTCAAAAGCCAGAGGACCGCACCATAAAACAACAGCTTGATGGACAAGAAGTCTGAGTTCTGCATACAAAAATGTGGTTTAGGGTGTCGAAGCTTGGGACCGTGTACAAGCATCTATTAAGTGAAGTCCAGAGAGATGTGTGCCACCACCCATCTCCTCAGCCGTGTGAAAAGAGTCTTCCTAAGTATCAAGGCTGTGTGGAGTGCAACCCCAAAATACAGACAAGAGTTTACCAATAAATGTTGTGGATTTAACTTAATGGCCAACAACACTATAGATATTCATTGACTTGGCTTGTGAAAGTGTACCACTATCTAGAGATTGTGGCTCAAGCAGTTCTGCAATTAAACTGCCAGTAAAACCTCCACAATTGCCTACAGCAATTCAGTAAAAATGACCGATCCTGCCTTACATTGATTTTGCCCCATCAACTCATTACACTCACCAGAGATTGCAATAAGCTTTAAAAAAAAAAAAAAAATAGAGGGACACCTGAATGGCTCAGCAGTTGAGCATCTGCCTTTGGCTCAGGGTGTGATCCCAGGATGCCAGGATTGAGTCTCCTCTGGGGAGCCTGCTTCTCCCTCTGCCTGTGTCTCTGCCTTTAAAGGACACTAAGATTTTATTTATTTATTCATGAGAAACACACACACACACAGAGAGAGAGAGAGAGAGAGAGGCAGAGACAAAGGCAGAGGGAGAAGCAGGGTCCCTGCAGGGAGCCTGATATGGGACTCAATTCCAGGACCCTGGGATCATGATCTGAGCCCAAGGCAGATGTTCAACCGCTGAGCCACCCAGGCGGCCCAAGATTGCAGTAGGCTTATACAAAATTTTCAAAATGTCATCAACTAGTACATTACTTAGCATCACACTTTGTTTATAATCCACTTGTAATTCATCTAACTAAATTCATTTAGTCTGGCTGATTATTAATATTTATTGAGTGGTTACCATGCTCCAGGATCTGCATGCCCATACCTTTCATGCATCGTATCCCAATAATCTTTACAATGACTCTATGAGGTAGGTACTGTGATAGTGTCATTTTTCAGGCAAGGAAGCATACTGAAAGGAAAGTGCCCTGGTTACTTAGTTAGTCAATTTAGGGATGGTATTCAAACCAGCACAAAATGGCTTTTGGGACCATCCTTATCATGGCCAAGGACAAAAACATCACAAAGTATCCAAACACAGTGACACATATTACCTAACTGGCTAAGCATTGGAACTTCTCCTATATGAATTAAGACCACTGGGATGCCTGAGTGGCTCAGTGGTTGAGCGTCTGCCTTTGGCTCAGGTCGTGATCTGAGGGTCCTGGGATCAAGTCCCACATCGGGCTCCCTGCATGGAGCCTGCTTCTCCCTCTGCCTATGTCTGTGTCTCTCATGAATAAAGAAAAACTTAAAAAAAAAAAAAAGACCAAGTGACAAATCTACCTGCTACCATTGTAAATTTTTTCCTTAAATGATTCTCACATATAACTGTGATCTGATATAATATCTCTGTTTAAAATAATTCCAATGTTTCTGTACACTAGGGAAAAATTGGGGAGAAAGATATATCAGCTCAAACTTGCATAAACATCTTGTTTTTTTTTTTTTTTAAGATTTCATTTATTATTTGACAGAGACAGGGGGGAAAGAGAGAGAGAGAGAGAGAACACAAGCAGGGGGAACGGCAGGCAGAGGGACAGGATAAAGCAGTCACTCTGCTGAGCTCAATCCCAGGATCCTGGGATCATGACCTGAGCTGAAGGCAGACACTTAACCAACTGAGCCAGCCACCCAGGCCCCCTAAACATCTTGTTTTATTAATAAGCCTCCCAATTCAAAACCCCTCCACTTCCCTTATGCTCCTCTAAAAGTACACATGGGAAAAATTCGTTTTAAGATTTTATTTATTTATTCATGAGAGACATAGAGAGGCAGAGACACAGGCAGAGGGAGAAGCAGGCCCATGCAGGACTCAATCCCAAAGACACCGGAAAATACACCCTCAGCTGAAAGCAGACACTCAACCACTGAGCCACCCAGGCATCCCTACACATGGAAAGTTATGAGCAAATACATATAGCGTATATATGAATTTTCAGTAGGTGATACTGATGAAGAAATAATTATTGTATGTAATCTCTTCACATGCTTCCCATACTCCAGGCTCCCTTGTGTTCATCTATAATTAGGCCCATTTCATAAAACCTAGAGCATGGTTTCTTTTTTTCTTTTTAATGGTTTCACTTTTTAAAAATGGTTACAGACGTTTACAGTCTCCATAACTCTGATTTAATCTGAATAGCTGGCCATAGTGATGATTTATCTAATTCTAAGTCCTTGATAAGATAAAGCCAACCCAATTATACCATTATTCTTGTGAGAAAATAACATTCACAGCACAGCTTCCAGAAACGTGCTACAGTGAGAATAGGACACTGTCAATAACACCAGAGTTCAAAGTCATTCCTGAACTCGTTTCCCAAGCAGCACCCTGCCCCGTGGTGTTCCAATAGGTTAAGCAATAAAGAAGGAAGCCCTGGAGCTCTGCATGCTAACTCAGAGGTTACAGAGCTAATATCATCAGTTCCGGTCTCAACTCAGGGGCTGAAGACCAGCATTTTTTCTCACCCAAGGCCGTGGTGAGTGATTTAAGGCTGGCATTTGGACAGTTCCACTGTGTCACCTATAAGGGGGAATGCCTCCTCCCCTCCAAAGCTCCTTTCTTGTGGAAGGGATGCTGTTAACTCTTAACACTCCCACCTCTTTCCTCTCCACCAATCACTCCTATCCTGAATGGCAGTTCTCAAAGTGTGTGCTGGGGAATACTAGGAGGTCCCCAAGATCTTTCCAGTTGATCTGAAAAGGCAAAAACTCTTCTCCTAATAGAATGACATTATCTGTCTTTTCACTCTCAATGTCTCACAAGTGTCAAGTGGAATATTCCTGAGGCCAGGCGATGTGTGATACTGTAACAGAGCTAAAGCAGCATCAGAAACAGGAATCCAACTGTCTCCTATTAAGCCAGGCATTAAGGAAAATTACAAAAACATATATGCACAGTGCTACTGTTCCCACTAATTTCTCTTTTCTGTCTTGGAAAAGACAGCTATTTTTCAATTATTAAATTGGTATTTATGTTACATATATAATGGGTTTAGTATTTTTAAGTGAATTAAATATAGTTTTTTCTCAGTTTAATTTCTAATATGCTAAATACTGACAGATACTACCCACATTGCAAAAGCTCATTGGGGCACTCAATAATTTTTAAGAGTCTAAAAGGATCCTAAGGCCAAGAAGGTTGTGAACTACTGCCCTAGAGAGAAGAACAAACTCATCTGAAGACTGAATTCAGAAGAACGATCTGGGCAGCTGGTGCCCAGCCTTGTCCCCTACTCCTCCCACTGGGGAGTCACAGGCCCACAGAAAACAAGTGTGGTGATCTCATTTTCCATGCTGGGAGTTTGCAGATCTCCTGCAGCATTTGGGGGGTGAGGGAGGGTGTCTAGAGCTGCCTACAACTGAGTGTGCATGTTTGTGGAATCCTGGGGCTCCCCATTAGCAACAGACAAAAGCCACACCCCCAAGCCCAGCCTTTATCAGAACCAGGTGATATTCTTTCTGTTGGCTTAGATTTCACTTGGTTTAGAACTTGGTTCAGGAGGAGAGGTCCCATTTATGGGGCCCCTTCAGGGACACATTTGGTATATTACCTGCATATCTTGGCAAATAATAAAGGAACCCAACACTGGGGAAGAATATACTCCTGGAGGTACCAGGTCTCTGGACAGGAAAGAGAGGATGTTTTACTATGGCCTGTATGTTTTTCAACTTGGTGGTTTGCAGCCTTGATTGTGCAGTGTGGCCGGTTTTTATAGTTGGGCAGGTAGCTTTTAACATCAAGAGGCTTTAATTCCTAAACCACAGGGTATTTTGATCTTGATGTGTGACCACAACTTATGGTGGTTATTCTCCAGGAAAGTGACTGTTTACAGAGGTAGGGCCTAGAGCAGACAGTGGGCCTCAGGAGAGGCTGCAGGCCAGGGATCTCGGAAAACAGGCAGGACCCGTGGGGTGACCTTAGCCAAATGACGAACACTTCTGCGGGAGGGCCACTGCAGTTTGGCCCCTTGGCAAAGGCCTGAGGCAGCTCAGAGCTTTTGGAGGTGCCCATGGGCCCCAGGCTGAATACACAGAGACAGTTGAGGCTCAGAAAAAGTAGATTATTTCAACATCTACTGCCTAAAGACTACTGAGCAAAGTAAATAGTTGCCATTTTTAAAAGTGAATTCCAGAGTCCTATCAAGGTTCTCACTTGAAATCACTGACAGGTCTAGAGGGCAGCACTGGATTGGCTGCCTCTAAGTCTGTTCTGCATTCAAAGGCAAAAAAAAACCATACCCTGGACGCTCTTAATTTGTCCACAGGCTCTGGGATCCACCTCATTCCAAGCAAGCAATCTGGACTGATCTTTTCAGACGGAGAAATCTTGCCTTGCAGAGGGCCTTTTTGGCTAAAGCAACCTCACAGCAAGTGGCAAGAGCCTGAAAACACTTGCTCCCAAGACAGGGTGTCCCACGGCTACCCACCTGACACAGCCCACGCTGGTGACAACCCCAGGCTGACGGTCTCCTGGGGCTTCACAGGGAACGGTGAGGCAGGTTTTGATGTGCTGGTTGCAAACCAAAACCCAGCAGGGAGAGGCTCCTAGTGGGAGGTTAAATTCAGCACTTTGTACTCACCCAAGGGGAGGGGATCCACCCAGGCATTCTGCATTTGGGATACTGCCACCTATATGCAAGGTTCGGGACTATCCTATGGTGGCAATCCCTGTCTTCACTGACTTCCATCCATCATATTCAATATCTTTAAGTCTTCCTTTCCCCTTTCACCTTTGTGTTCAGTTCAAAGGTCATGGATTACAGACAAGAATCTTAGCCTGATTAGCATTTAGGTAAGGCTAAACTGAAGGTTTTCTCAGCTCACTGTGAGTCTTTCCCTCAGATATCATGGGCTCTCTATTATGGTCTCTGGGACACTCAAAGGCAGGTCCTGGGGTCCTAATTCCATCCAGGATAAATCTTCTGAGATCGAGATGGGTTTGCCTTCTAACTTTGTAGGCTGTGCAACTACTGTTGTGATCAACTTGCATGCTGCGTTAGGCTTGAGGACTCTAAAAAGTAAAACCATTGATCTTCTAAGGCTTCATGAGGTTGGAAGCAAGTCAGTCCTAACAGAGGCCCATCCCCCTACCACCACCCCCCACCCCGCCGCCATGGGCAGTCTTCATACTTCTGAATGAGCCCAAGCTTGGTGGTGAAGAACATACATTCAATGGTTAGTCCAAAATCTGGGGAAGGTTTACGGGAACCCTCACTCCCTACTTTCATGTAGAGGGAGCTACACTAGCAATAGCACTCCGGACCTCTGTCAGCCTCTCTGGCATTTTCCTCTGAAACAAAAGCGCATGCAGAGTTCAGTATCTTCATCCCGTCTTTGATGCTGGGAGCCAGCTTGCCTATACAGTGCAGGTATCATCATGCTGCAGGTGAACATGTAAGAGCAGGGTCCCCAAGTAGGAGGCTGGCCCTCACCCAGCATTGCTGAAGATGGGAGGCAAGGGGGGGGGCACGGATTATTTGGAGATCCAACTTATTTAATCCATGTTCTCCACTCTCACCTTTATCAGTAATAAAGGTCGTATTTTGACTCTCTTTCTGCTGACCCTTTTATTCTTTGTCTAGAACTTAGATGGATAAGCAGCACTATTTATTAGGTCTCTTCAAAGACACCCAAATTACATACAAAGTCTCAATATTACTTAATACTCAAAGGCCAAGGCTCAAAGATCAACAAGAAGCCAGACTACATAACATCCTTATACCACTGGCAGAGCCACAAGCCACCAGGATGGCTGACCACAGAGGGTCCAAGAGCAGACATCCAAGTCTCTTCAAGTGCTTGCAGAAGCCCAGGTGCTAGGAAGAGAAAGTCATGTGTACCTCTGGACTACTCAGTGACTACAGTGCTGGGCCCAGCCAGGTTGATGTCAGGAAAAGCAAGGCCATTCAGAGAACTGTCAACCATTCATCAGTTATCTGCATCTCTTAAAATCACTACCATGGGGCCCTGTGGCTAGTGACAGAAACTGCCTACTTCCATGTTATCCTATCCTAATTCCAGCTCAGTCTATTAAACTTTCCCATTCATAAGGCCAAAGATGCTCCCTGAAACGGAGATCCTTAAAGTCTGGATTATAAAGTCTAAATCCTCCTCCAGGCTGCTATCTTTCAAGATCTAGAACAGACAAGTTTCTTTTGCTCCCACTGTGTATACTCTTGCAGACTTCCAAAGAACTGGTTGTTACCAGCAAGGCAAAACCCTGTTCAAGTTCCCAATGGCCACTTCCTAGAGGTGTGCCTTTAAGGGAATGCATTAAGCTAGGCTTCAGTCAGACATTTGTAAAATGGATAGTGATGATAATGCCTATCTTATCTCAGGGGGCTGATGTGAGATTACATGAGACAATGCAGGTAGAGGGCTTGGCCTGGCACATAGTAAGCACTCAGCAAATATTAGATTTAATCACATGAGTCAGCTTTCAAGAAGGCTCAATCCTTAGCAACACACCACATAAGCCACAACTGAAAATTTTAGGCAAAAGGAATAGGCAATAAACAGTAAAGCGAAGCTATAGACAAATTACAGATGTCATCTGTCATTCATTCAGACACCTCAAGGAAGATAAAAAGGCCAAAATACATATAAAAACAATCTTCAACTCATCTGTAACCAGAAGAGTGCAAATTGAAACCAAGGAGATACCATTATGCAGTCCACGAGATTGTTAAAAATTTTAAAGTTTGGCTACAACATATGCTTAAATTATGGAAAAACAGAAATATGTACGTGGTGCTGGTGGACCAATTTGGAAAACATTCCTGTTTGCAACCCAGCAATTCTACTCCTTGGTACATATCCCAGAGCAGTTCAGCATTCCTTCACCTGGGAGCTTGCTAGACATGCAGATTCTGAGTTTCCACCACAGGTTTACTGAATCAGAAGCCCAGAGGGTGGGGCCAGGAATCTATGTTTAACGGGCCTTCTGGTGATTCTTACACAAGCTCAAGTTTGAGAAATGCAGTCCTAGAGTGTCCCTGACACTTAATGCCCAGGTGGCAAGTACAGGAATATTCATAGTAGCAAAATTCTGAAGCCACACACACAAACTCATCAACAACAAATTGAATAAGTGAATGCTACCATATTCATAGCATGCAATGCCCTAGAGCAGTGAAAATGAACAAATTATAGTTACACAACTCGACTGAATGAATCTCACAGACAGAATGCTAAGCAGAAGAAGCAAATCACAAAAAATACATTATATATATGTATACATAAATACACACATATGCAAGGCACATTTATATACAAATGCATAATACATATACACTTACATAAACACATCTCTCCCCCCCATATATATGGAATATATACAAAGATGGTTAACACTATGAAGACAAGCAACAAATAATTAATTAGAAAAATGAAGATAGTGGTTACCTCTGGAGGGGGAAGGGGAATGGAAACAGAAACAATATTCTGGAGACTTCCAAGGTACTGGCAATATTCCATTTCTTAACCTTTCTAGTAGTTACACTGACATATTTGTACACTTTTTTTTTTTAAAGATTTTATTTATTTATTCCTAAGAGACACAGACAGAAGCAGAGACACAGGCAGAGGGAGAAACAGGCTCCTCATAGGGAGCCCGATGTGAGATTCAATCCCCGGACCAGGATCATACCCTGGGCCGAAGGCAGACGCTCAATCGCTGAGCCACCCAGGTGTCCCGTACACTTTTATTATTTTTTACACTGTGCATATATGTTTTATATATTCCCTCACATGTATCACATTTTACAATTAAAAAATATTTTTTTAAAGGTTGAACTTCATATATATACAAGATAGAACTGATGCCAATCCTGCCTTAATTTTTCCCCCCTGCACTCAAATAAATACCAAACCAGAACACAGGCTCTGACATCAGGCTGCTGGCATTTGAATCCCAGTTCCTTCCCTTAACAAAATCACTTTGGGCACATTGTTTTAAACTATCTGTACTTTGGTGTCCTCATATGTAAAACAAGTATAATCTTCTGTGAATTAAATGAGTTAATACACTTAAAGTACTCAGAACAGTGCCTGGCACACAGTAATTACTCAAAAATGATGTGCTATTATTAGGGCAGGATGAAACCCAGTTAAAAGTAACATTTCCTCCATTGAATCGCCAATAAATCATCAGCATCTACAAGAACAATGAATCTTCCCTCTGTTTTTGCAGGTTCTGTGCTGGCATCAACCAACATTATCTTCAACCCCCTTCTGTCTATTAGGTCCTCCTCATCATCATGTTAAAAGCATTCAGAAAGGAGTAAGTTACTCTGGTTCCAGGCTAGTCTCAACACACACACACACACACACACACACACACACACACTTGCATCAATATCAGAACATTAAAAAATTAAATCACAGAAGCAAAGAGACAGACCTAGAAGACACCATAATAGCTTCTGTTCGATTACCTGTAATTCCCAAATCAAATTGCCGGCAGAATAACACTCCATATATATTAACCTCTTTCCCTAATCCTATCAGCCTAGACAACATCTGCTAGAATTTAAAGAGGAATTTTAAAATATGTGTCCTTCAACTGTGGCTCCCCAGTGGGGTCAAAGGGACACTGGTGATAGTCCTTACAGGGTTACAAGTAATCTGGCTAGAATGCTGAATGTAGAACAAAGCTTTGAACAGCCAAGAGCTCAAATTTATTCAAATAATTAAATTATCCCTCGATATGCCCACCAAATCTTCAGTTAAAGAGCTTATATACTTTGTTTACCATCTAAAAGCACTTTTCTAAGTGATGTATATATAGTAACCCATTTACTTTTCATAACCACCTTATGATAGATACTATCATAAAAATGTCATGTTGTCCAAGTGCACATAACAACCAAGTGTCAGAACTGAGGCACAAACACAGGTCAACTAGCTCCGGAGACCCCAATCGTAACAAATATGCCTCACTGCCACGCTAGGTAACCAAGTCCGCACAACTGGAAAGAAAAAAAGGACAAGAACCAAGAATCTAGAAATGTTAAACTTAATAAAGGGAGCATTTCTGCTCAGAAAAAAAGAAGTTTCATTTGACTAATGACAACCACTCATGTGTATCATGTGTATAAAATCTGGGTGGGAGAAACTGAGCAGGACTCCCTACCCTCACGCGACACACAAAAAGAAATTTCAGATAAGTAAACATCTAAATGTGAAAATATACACAAATAAATACAATTTGATATAACATGAGGTTTAGGAAGACTGTTTTTGAAGGTGGATGGTCTCAATTTATATATTGGCACAACCACCAGAGTAGCATTCCAGGAACACAAAATGTGTGTGTGTATTTTAAATTATGAAGAACCAGGACGCCTGAATGGCTCAGTGGTTGAGCATCTGCCTTTGGCTTGGGGCGTGATCCCAGAGTCCAGGGATCAAGTCCCACATCAGGCTCCCCACAGGAAACCTGCTTCTCCCTCTGCCTGTGTCTCTGCCTCTCTTTCTGTACCTCTCGTGAATAAATAAATAAATAAATAAATAAATAAATAAATAAATAAATAAAATCTTTAAAAAAAATTATGAATAACCAAGACTTAGGAAAATAAGGAATAAGAATTGACAAAATTAAAATTAAAATAAGATGACAATCTCAAAAATAAGATAACAAAGTCTATTATAATTGCAAATACTAAAAAAAGTAACCTCACTATTTTCAAAAATGCCTTTTTTTATTTAGGTCATAAAATGGTTTAAGCCACCAGCAGATCGTCCATTGTTATCTACATGTAAATATACCAGTATCCCTCCTTTTAAACACAGCTCCATAGAGACAGTCTCAAATAAAGGGAGGACGATAAATCAAATCATGGATAACTCAGTTTCATTTACAAAGAAGTTAACCATAAATCGATTTGTAAATTAAATCAATGATTATGATATTCTCCCCAAATGTTCTTAGTATTTGTCAAACAGAAAAGACAGAACTGCAAATAAAGTTTAATGCCAAAAACACAAACACTGCACGTCAACAATTACTTTTATGGGTTGGAGCGAAACACAAGTGAAATACAAAGTATTTATCAATAAGCTGAGGCCATGCAAAAAGTACAATCTCTATAAATAGTGTAAAATAAAGTCCACACGTGTAAGAATGTAAATAAATTAGAGCTGCCCTGAAGCAAACAAATCCTTGGTGGGCTGGAATTTGATTCTTTAGTCCTCATCACTATGCATGGAATCCTCCATCTAGAATCTGGTCTACTAAACCACCATTATATAAATGGAGAGAAAAGGTCTCTAAAAAGAAAGATCTTGGGACAATTGCATGGCACTCTGCTTACTTCATGGCAACCTCTCAGATGTAAAAAAAAAAAAAAAAAAAAAAAACTATACAAACACAAAAGAGGGTCAACCGTACCCAAAGATGCACTGAACAGCTGGAAAGCTAGCAGTTTATGGCATTACAACTTCTCCATTTAAAGTTTTTTAAATTAAAATTAAATCTGGCTAAGACCTCATTGAGAAGTGGGTCACTAGTAAGCTCAGAGAAGGTATTAAGAAGCATCACTGAAAAGATTAGAATCTGTTAACACCCAATCCTCTGCTTGAAGATTTCAAATCAAAAAGACATATAATTCTTTGTCTCCATCCTCCTTCTGATAGAGGCAGTAACATACTGCATTCTAAATGTTTTTTTGGTTTTTGGCTAAATAATACTGCCAAATTGAAGAACTACAGTAGAAAAAATCTGAGTAGGAAATCCCACAAAAGGTGTCATTTCATGGCTTGATAAACCATAAATACTCAAGCAAACTTTAGCTGCAGTGAAATAATCACTCCATTCTTTTAAAAAAAAAAAAAGGAATCAGTTTTTTAGGGACACCTGGATGGCTCAGCGGTTGAGCATCTGCCTTTGGCTCAGGGTGTGATCCCGCAGTCCTGGGATCAAGTCCCTCAGTAGGCTCCCTGCATGGAGCCTGCTCCTCCCTCTGCCTATGTCTCTGCTCTCTCTCTGTGTCTCTCATGACATTTCTCATGAATAAATATATAAAATCTTAAAAAAAAATCAGTTTTCATCTTCCCTAATTTCTGGGTATTTCTATAACATGAATCTTTCCTAATTTCTGACTATTATAATACATATGACACAAATACATGGACAACTCTAAAATTGAGTGGAAGATGTCAGACATAAAAGGGAATATGGTAGGTGATGCCATAAAGCACAATGATTCCGTAAGAATAAGCAAAAGTAATAGATGGTATTAGAAGTTAAACAAATCCTCAGCTTTGGAGGATGGTTACAATTGGAGGAGGGTACTCATGCGGTGCTGGGGAGGCTATGTCTTGATTGGGTGCTGATTCAGTTAGGAGGTTCAATTTATGAACATTCAGCAGGATATCTACTTATGTGTGCACTTTCCTGCATGCATTGGGTAGTTCCAGAAACTGTGAGTGTATATGTTTAGGTGTCTTATCAAATCTGAATTCTGAATTCCCTAAAGTACAATTTGGGAAAGCAGGACATTAGAAGCTAATTTTGAACATGTTAGCACCAAATGAACTCTACTGGGGGTGGATGCCAAAGGAGCTGCAAAAGGCTAATACTTTGGCCACACGAAACACATTTTTTCTTGATTTACTGGACCAGAAAGCCATAAAGAATGAACTTCAGACTTTGAACCCATTGTGTTAACCAATTAAGACAACAAAAGAAAAAAAAAATTTAAGTGATCACAGTCTCTAGTTTATTAAAGACTTATGTTAAGCAAAAGGAGTGGATTATATCTCTTTTTTTTTTTAAATTTTTATTTATTTATGATAGTCACAGAGAGAGAAAGAGAGAGAGGCAGAGACATAGGCAGAGGGAGAAGCAGGCTCCATGCACCGGGAGCCCGATGTGGGATTCGATCCCGGGTCTCCAGGATCGTGCCCTGGGCCAAAGGCAGGCGCCAAACTGCTGCGCCACCCAGGGATCCCGGATTATATCTCTTTTAAACTTAGTAAAATTAATGGCTTTTTAGTCATTTATTTCAGAGTTCACTTAATAGCTTCCCAATCAACCAAGAGACATTTTGTTGGAGATTATAGTCAAGCCAACTGTATCCACCCAGTTACAATAGGTCAAGTTACAAGCAAAACAGTTCTAGGCTTTCTCCTCCACAAACAAATCCATGTCTGTACTGAAGTCCCTCCGCAAAACATTCACATGAATCTGCTTTAGTAGTTCCTTTCGAGATGTGGACATATATATTTCAAAAGACCCCAAATAATTTCATTTGTGGGAGAAAAAGTGATTCAGATGATTCAAACATGGAAAATGTACCACTATACATATTTCAAAACTTGGTAATAGAGTCTCTTGAATTTATTTTCACAGAAAAAAACACTGAAAAACCAGTATCAAAAAAAGAAAAACAAAAAAACATGCACAGCCTGAGGGCCTCTAGGCTCTTAGAAAATATTTTTAGTTCTAGGATTCACACAAAAAAATTACTTTTGAGCACTTATCAGCATATTATTTATTGACTGAGACAACTTGGAGAACATTATAAAACTGATTATGAATTATTTCTCTATGGTATTTTCTTCTTTCTCTAACATATTTTAAAAATGAGTGAAAATCCTAACCAAGCACTACATTTTGGCTTCAGAGGCCAAAATATTTAAGGTCAAAATTAATAGAGAAGATAACTCAGAAGTTGACTATTTAAAGAAAAATATCTTATCAACTCAGTAAAGAGGAACCAAAACTCCTTTCTAATGCAATCTTCATTCCTTGAGTACCATTGTATTGAAAGGATCCCAGCCAGTAGAGGGAGGGAGAAAACCATGTGCTTTGCACAGTCAGGCTCAATCTACTCTGACAGATACAGTTTTACTCTGGATTCTCAGGAAAACTACTCAAACCGAGTTCCACTTTCATCATCTCTAAAATGGGAATTTTTACTCACTATAACCCTATCTCACAGGGTACAGAAATAATTAACGGAGATAACATATTAGTCTTCTTCACTAAAACTAAAAGTATTTTATTGTAAAGGTTTAGTACTACCAGACATTAGTTTAAAAAAAGATTCGAGGAGGTGGCAGCAAATATCTAAAGTTTTAATGGTTTTCTCTGGTATGTGTGCTTTTCTGAGTTATATGAATGACCTACTGACAATTAATAAAAATAAATTGTGAGATGTCTTAAAACTGAAAAGGCCATCCTTACTGAAATCAGTAATAGGAAAGTTCAATAACTAGGTGCACCTACTGGTTCAAGGTGTAGAGTGTGCGACTCTCGATCTTGGGGTCCTGAGTCGAGCCCCATATTGGGTGCAGAGATTATTTAAAAAATAAGTAAATAAAAAGACTTAAAAAAACTTCACTAATGCAACAGAAGAAAGTCGAATAAACTCAAAACTTATTTTAATAATGAGAAAAAAATGGTCATTTCACATTTTCATTTCCAGTAATTTCTGGAATAATATTCTAAACTATGCTCCTCTACTTAACTTTTTTTTTTTTTTACTAATTCCTTTTACTAATTCACTGAAAATTATAATATATCAGAATGAGGAGGAGGGAATCTGGGTATAAATATTTTCAATTATGGTCATGCAAAAAATGTTTTTATTTTTTTAAAGATTTTATTTATTTATTCATGAGAGACAGAGAGAGAGAGAGAGAGAGAGAGGCAGAGACACAGGCAGAGGGAGAAGCAGGCTCCATGCAGGGAGCCGGACATGGGACTTGATCCCCGGTCTCCAGGATCACACTCTGGGTTGCAGGTGGTGCTAAACCACTGTGCCATCAAGGCTGCCCAAAAAATTGTTTTTAAATTAACACAAAACTAATATTAAAACTGTAATATATATATAAGGATGCTATGGTCAAGTAAATTTTTAAGTTAACACACAAACCAATGTTAAAATCACAATAAATAGGAGTATATATTATTACTCCAGTACTTATTTATTTTTGTTATATTTAGGCATATGGATCAAGCATGTCTCCAAGCGCTTCTCTATATGATTGCCATATTGTATTTATAATAGCACTTCCTTTTAAATAGCTCAAGCTGTTTTAAAGGCATTACACAATTAATTTTCCCAATGCTACTTGGGAAAAACCCAAGTTAAACAATTTATTTAATCAAGGCAGTAGACCAGAACATCTGATTGCTACACTAAACTATTCCCCTGGATCTCAAGTTCAAGATAGTAGTAAGGTCTTTAGACTACAACTTAGACCACATTTTTGCCACCAGAACAGATGAAAAATTAAATATTCAGTCAAAAAAATGTAAGAAATATCACAATGGTTTAACCAACTAATATAATCTCTCAGGCACAAATAACTCAGCACAGTGTAGTCATTTTAATATACAACATGGAAACTAATCTATTATTTAACTACCCATTAGCCAATCTTCTTTAGACCTACTTGTAGCTCAGCCTATACTATAGGTTGTCCTCAAGGATGTTAGGATGTTCTGTTAGTTTAGGCCATCTTCATCCTATTTGTATATTGTTTGATTTTCTATTCTTTCATTACAGCTTCCACTGTGGTCTTTGTCCAATTCCTCCTCATTCAGAAGCCTTGAAATCCCACTGATCATTTTTGCTGTCCTTTGAAGCACTTGTAGGTACGTGGCTATGGCATGAAAATTGGGTGGTTTGACAACCATTTTCTTGACCTGGAACTAGAACTAAAATGCTTCATTGCACTCAATAAGGGCTCTCATATCTGACCGCATATTATACATAATTTACTAAATCAACTCCTACTAAGGACATTCAGAGTTCAACTAATCCAACCCTTTGTAATTATAAACAATACTTCCAACACATACCCTTATATATGTATATATGTATGTATAAATCACGTATATAACATGAATACAGACATCTGTAGAAAAATAACTCGCTAAGTCAATGGGCTATATTTTTAGTGCTGACCCACATCATTCAATTCAAAGGTTCTCATGGAAGCTATCTTCTTTCAAAGAAACATGAAAGTATAAAAGGAATAAAAGGAATAATTTTTATTCTTAGTAGTACCACATTCCTCTTCCTTTAGGTCAAACCCAAAAAAATAGTTTACTTTTAGTGGTAAAAGCAGCATAGCCAATGGGGGAAAAAAATATTTTTAGAAGTCAAGCATATAAAAAATACAGACTACTTTTAACCTATCATATATATAATAAACTCTTGTTAATGACCCTCAAAATGATACTCTACCACTCTGATCATGTGAAAATCTTTGCATTTTAGGTTAAAAATTAAAGTCATTCCAGAGTCTTTGAAAAGGAGTCATTTGGGAGATATTTTTCAGCAGCCCCAAGAGTCACAGAACTGGAAAGTCCCCTAGAGATCTACTAACCCAACCGGACCCAGTATTTTACTATTGAGGAAAATGAGGTCATGAGAGTTTAAGGGCGTAAACTACATCTGCACTAGATTAGAACCCCAGGCTTCCTGCCCTTGACACTAGTTCTTGCCCTTGACACTACGTAACAGCAGCTCATTTGCATAAAATAAAGTTATTACGTCTTTGGTGCCCAAATCACCTTGGACGGCACACACAAAGGTATTAATTAATTACTGATTGACACTTCATGCCAAACTGTGATAAATGTTGCAGAAGACACGTATGTAGATAGCAATCCTGAACATACATGTTGTGTAAATAAGTGCAATCCAGGGGGCTTGGGTATTGCTCTAAGTACAGTGGAAGGTCAGACAAGGAAGTGCAGGAAGTATGAAAGACAGTAACAAGAAATAAGAACTGAAAAGCATTTATTTATAACTCAAATTTTCCTTTTAAAAACTCTGTTGTAACACAGATCTCAATCTTTAAATCCCAATCTTTTAAAAGGTCCCATTAAGCTCTAGAATTCACCTTCTGGCTACTTTAAAGACATCACTTTATATATGCAGAAGATACGGCTCAAACTAAAACATTTATCTGTACATACCTCTTCCCTGGCATGACTAGGGTTGTTTAATTAAAACGGATCTACATTTAGTTAAATATACAAAGACTAGCATCTGCTCAAATTAACTGATATAATTTGCTAAGAAATTAAAACAAAAATAAGTTTTTGGTAGGAAAAGACAGAAATGGGAAGCATAATGATTTGTTGATACAAATTATATGTCAACTCAGTTGAAATAGTTCTTAACACAACTTGAAAATGCTTAGGTCCTTTTAGAAGGTATACTAATGGCAGATAAGAAATATTCAAATGACAAATTCCAAATCTATCATATTTTTAAAATCGTTGATAAAATTCACCACCAGTCTGTGCAGTGCTTAAACTTGATTACTTTTTGTATTTGAGCCAAAAGAACAAATTTGAATAATGTTAACTTGGGCGAAACGGTAGAGTATATACACAAACACTACATTTCTTAAATAACATCTAGGATTTTTCTTTAAAAATCACTCTTCTAACTTAAGAATATCCCTTTGAAAACAGAATGGGGATCTGAGTTACTTAGGATTTTTTTTAAGGCACTTTAAAGCAAGATTAACTGTTGCTTTAAGTCTTGACATTTCCCGATTAATAACCCTAAAGCTTAATGAGGCACAACAGATTTAAGAATTGCAAATTTTTAATGAAAAGGGAAATTAAGGACAGTTTGGTGCAATACACAGTCACCAAAATAATCTGCTCCAAGAAGACTTTAGTCCCTATATGTAAAAAAACAGAATCGAAAAAGAATTTCCTCTTTAAATAAAATCTCAGTCTGAACTTTTAGAAGACTGGTCAGAGCTGACTTCCAAGAATGTATGAAAGTCAAAAAGTACAATCTGTATGTAAATTCTGAACTTGCAATTGGGGCCTAAAATTATACATATGGAGATATCTATAGATATACATATATGAAGATATCTATATATACTCATAGGTATCTCCATATATATATATTTTTTAATGTGTCCATAAAATATTTTAGGATGCATGCACAAATTATTATTTTTCAAATCACACCTAGTATATGCTTGCAATGCACCACCATCTATGAGTAATGACCACATGACACAAGATAAGAAAAGGGCAAAGATATGTATAACTATGGCCACTAAGTAGAATAAACTGTGAATATTAACTATGTTATCTCTCCTTACTTTCACAGTAAGTTGTTACAAAGACATGAAAATCAAACACTGAAAATAAATGTTTCATACTTAAAATGATTACTGCATCCAAGGTTTCCTACATCATAAAATAAAGCTTCTTTTCATACATTTCATGTGTTGAATATTAATCTCCTCAAAATGCATACACCTGACAGGTGAAAATCACATACGGCTTATGCATTTTTTTTTCATACTTCCTCAGGGTCGAAAGCAGGACCTATGTGGTAAGACTAAGAATCCAGGGTATCTACAAACATTAAGGTGATGTCTTTGATGCTTCATAACCCATACAAAGTGTATTTAAACTAGAACAATAGAATTTTGCAATTAAAATGTGAACCAGAAAAACAAAGCAGGTCTCTAGTCTAGTAATTACTGGGTAGGTAGTAGAAGTAAAATTGGTGGGTTTTTTTTTTCCTGATAATTTATTGAAGACCTTGAAAGTCATTTGTATAATTTAAAAGGAAAGTTTGTCTTAACTTTGTGATATCCTTCGATCCTTGAAATATAATGCTTAAATTTAACTTTTTTGTTTTTAGTGTAAGGGACAATGCTAATACCATAAGTTAAAATGAAGAGTAATAGAGAAAATCTTAAAGCTGAATATCATAATGTGCAAAATCGACTAGAATTATGTAAATCCAAGTAATAGGACAACCAAACTAATAATCTCCCAAAATAAAAAAAAAAGGTGTTCAAAGCAAAACAAGGAACACTTCAGAGAATACATAAATACATAAAGTCCTTTTGTATACTTAATTATTTGTCTTAAACTGGTCTGAAAAAAACAAGGTTGCTCTGTATCTATTACTAAAAACTATCCATCCTCTTCCCTAAAACTCTTGTCTTCTTATCTGACCTTAAAAAAAAAAAAAAAAAAAAACTAGACTTGAATAGCAGATGACTGCAGAGGGGCCATTTTCACCTTGCAGATAGATCTCTGTTATTCTGGCGTGTAAAGCAGGCCATTAGGACAAAGTCATTCGTAATCTCAGTTGTACAATCCACATGGTGCATTCAACCCTAAAACTCACGTTGCATAAACTGCTCTGCTTCCACTCCTAATGACCTTGCAAATCATTCAATGTGATTGCTTAACTTGTACCTAGGAATTAGGAGACTGCCAAACAACTTGATGACAAAGTTAGAATTTCCCCTTTCCTGAGTGTTCTACAAAAGTCAGCCTAACATCCATCTAGAAGAAAGTGAGAAATACCATAGGATGGTAAAGACAACCGCATTAGTCGACGTTTATAAATGCTATTTTTGTACATGCTTAAAGAAGAAAATGACTTATGAAATTCACACCTGACTTCAAGGCAGATGACGAAGAGAAAATGAGACTGCTCCGGTGGTACCACACGCAGTCCCACGGCATGAATCACCCACAAATGTCTCCTGTCCTTCCTTCACTGCACAGCATTCAATTAAAACTTACTTTCAGATCAAAAAGTCAGTGAGCATACCATCTACTGCTGGCCTCAGACTCTGAACATTTATTAAAAGTTGTTGGTAAATTAGTGAGACCACTCAGAGACGTTCAAAATCAATGCTTTTAATTTTAAAAATGAGACTTTATCTAAGACAGGTTCTTTGTGTGAAAAGAAAAGGCAAATACATGTCTGATGTCCATGGGATTCTTAGGTTCATCTTGCCTTCTCCCTAAACTTCAAACCACTCTAGTGCTTTTCTTTTCCCCCTTCTTCCCCTTCAGCCGAGCCCCCTCGAGTAAGTCCTATTTGAAAAGAAGAAACCATCAATGAAGCGGCAGGAGGTGAGAGAATGCGGGGTGCGCACTCCAAGAATAAAGGGCGGCTTTATAACAGGAGGTACTTTTGTTAGCAAGTGACTGGCAGGTCTCCTCCCCCAGTCAGAAGAGGTTCCATCCACTTCCCAAAACTGCGGAGGCCGAAAACGTCCAGTCTCACAGTTCTGAAACCCCAGAGTCAGGAGTCAGGAGAGCCGGGGGGGGGGGGGGGGGGGGGGGGCGGACGGGCGGGTGGGGGAAGGGGAGAGAGACCAGCGGGAGCCGCAAGAACAAAAGGAGAAACCCAAGAAAGCAGCAAAGACGGGACTCGGGCGGCCGCCGAGTCCGAGGGGAGGAGCGCGAGCCCGAAAGCGGGAGGGCACGGCCCGGGGGAAGAGAGCGCGGGGCCGGGCAGGGCGCGCCGAGGAGCAGCGCACCATGGACAGGGCTCCAGCCGCCTCGGCCCACACCCCTCTAGGGGGCGGCGGAGAAAGCGCGAGAGACCGCGGGCGCCGACCCCCCCCCCGCCCCGCGGCCGGAGCGCGCCAGGCCCTGACCCGTGAAGACCACGGAGGGGGGCGATCAGCACCATCTGTCCCTGCCCGGGCCGCCCCCGGCGCAGCGGCACTTCCGAGCCGCGCCCGCACTTTTCGGAGCTGCCACCCGCTGGCCACCCCCCAGCTGCAAGGGTGCGCGGGGGGAGCCCCTCGGGCGGATTTCCCGGGAGACCCTGACCAGCATGCGGGGGTGGGGTGGGGTGGGTGGGGGGACACGCCCCTCTCCTGCAGCCGCCTTAGAACCCCATCGCCTGCGGGGGCAGATTCGGGACCCCCGCCCTCCCCCGCCCTGCGCGCCCCGTGTGGCTTCCCGGGACCCTGTGGGCGGCCGGGAGGGGCCTCGGGCAGCCTCCGGCCGGACGCCGCGGGAAAGTTGGGCGGTCAGCGGGGCTTGGGGGCCGGTGGCGCCGAGGGGCCAGGGAGCCCGCGACCTGCCTGGAGCAGGTGCTTCCTGCCGCGGAGAAGCCTCCCGGTACAGACGCCGGGAAGAGGCTGTCTGGCGCTCTCCCGAAGGCGTGAAAAGTGCGGAGGCTCCTCGCGAAGGCGCCCCCGAGGACGCACGCAGGGGACAGAGCGGACAGAGGGAGACGAGTCACAGCCGAGTAACGGAACTTCGCCCCGTGCGCCGGGAGAAGGGGTCTGCGGAGCCAGGGGCTGGGGGCGGAGGCCCCGGCCCGCAGAGAGTCTCCGGGGCAAGGGGACGAGGTTTCCTTCCAGGTGGGACCGACACAGAACACGGGGGGGGGGGGGCAAGGGGGGCAGGAAAAGAAGGCAACTCTGGGCTGGGGTAAAGACAATAGGGCAGTGGAGCCCTCGGGCACCGGGAGGCGCGCGGGTGCCGGGGTGGGGTGGGGTGGGGTGGAGGCACGTCCCGTAACTAAGACACCAGAGTGAGAATTCCTACTGCGAACTCGCGACCCATCCCTGCAGAAATAAACAAAACAAAAAAAGATTTTTTTTTTTTTTTTTTTTTTTTTGGAGCAAAGTGCAAAGCGACGGGCGAGAAGCGTAGAAAACTGCACAACCTGGGAGCTATCCTGCCTCTCCCTCCTGCTGCCTGGAGACACCCCCTGCAAGCTCGCCCGGCCCGGAACGAAGAACAGAGGGGGCCGGCGATCCGTCCCTTCGGGGCCGCCGGGAGCGGCGCGGGAGACCCGCCGGCCCGGCCGGCCCTGCCCCTGCCCCTGCCCCTGCGCCCGACCCGAGCCTGGTGCCTGCGCAGCTCCGGGCCGCGCGGTGCGGCACCTCCCTTGCCGGGTGCGCAGCCTGGCCCCGCAGCGGCGCGGGGAACAAAGGGACCCGGCGCCGCCCGCCCCACCCCGCCCGCGGCCCGGCCGGCGGACACCGCCGCGTACCTGGAGCAGGGCCGCCAGCAGCGGCAGCAGGGTCCGCGGCGCTCCCACTATCCGGCACATGGAGGCGGAGAGGGGCCGAGCGGGGAGCGAGGCGCGACGGAGGCGGCGGCGGCGGCGGCGGCGGCGGCGGCGGCGGCGGCGGCGGCAGCACCAACAGCGGCGCGGAGAGACGGCTCCAGGCAGTTTCCACCCCCTTCCCTTCCCCTCCCCACCCCACCCCCTTCACCGCTGCTCTCCGCTCCCCGCCAATGGAGAGCGAGCTGATGACAAATAGCGGGCCGCGGAGTCCGCGGGACTCGCACCAGGAGTAATAAAACAGACCGAGAGATCAAGGAGCTGGGGAGGGGGAGGGGCGGGGGAGGGGGCGGGCGTGCGGGGGAGGGTGTGAGAGAGGGAGAAAGAGAGAGAGAGAGAGGGAGAGGGAGAGTGCGCGCGTGTGGAGGCGGCCGCGGTGGCAGCGCAGGCGGCTGGGCGCCGGCCCTAAGCGCAGCGGAAGCCGGGAGGGATGCAGGCGGCGGGGACCTTGGCCGGTGTAGGATGCGGAGGTGGAAGTGGCGCGGCCGGGCGCTCCCGGGGAGCTCCGCCACGCGAGGTCTCGGGCTCTCGGCTCTGCTTCCTCCGGGTCCCCTCTCCAGGGCCGCTCTGCTGGACCAGGATGCCGAGGAGAGCGGCGCGGGGAGGGCGCTCGGGGCCGTGCGCGCTGCGCCCACAAAGGGCAGCAGTCCCGCCGCCCCGCGCCTCCGCTGCGTGCGGGCTCACGGCCGCCTCCCGGCTCCCCCTTTCCGGGCCCCCGGGAGAGTTGGAGCTTGTTCTCCGGCCTGGGCCGCGCGGGGGTGAGGCCGGGGGCCGGCGCGGCCGCTACTGCCGCGGCTCCGTCCCGCGCAGCTGCCGCCGCCGCGGCCGCCCCTGCTGCCTGCGCGCCGGCACCCGCCCGCCGCTCCCTGCCCGGCGCCGCTCACTCGCGCGCGCCGCCCCACCCCCGCCGCCGCCGCCGCCGCCGCCGCCCGCGCACCCCGCTCGGCCTCCGCGAGCGCGACCGACGCGAGCCGCCGCCGCCGCCGCCGCCGCTCTCCCCGCGCTCCCCGCGCTCGCCGCACGCGCTGCCAGGCTGCGCGGCCCTCTCTCCTCGCCTCTCCCCTCCCGCCGCCGCCGCCGCCGCCGCCGCCGCCGCCGCCGCCCTCGCCCCGCCCCGCCCCCGCCTCCCTCCTCCGCCGAGCTTCCCCGCCCGCGTCGTGGCCAATCGGAGGCCACTGAGCTGCGGCGGTAGCCGGCCGGATCCCCGGCAGCCGCCCGCCCCCGCCCCGCCGGAGCACCCCGGGTTTTTTGCTGCAGCCCGCGGGGGGTCGCCGGAGCGAAGTCTGGGGTGCGCGCAGCACCGCCCGGCAGGTGGAGGGGCTGCGGGAAATAAAATAACTTGCACGGGAACTTGATGCTTGGCAGGTTCCTCGTTGGACCGCGATGGGGAATGGGAGATCGGGAAGGGGGAGGCTGCCTCCTAGGTAGCCTGACACACGCGTCTTTCTCTGTTCTGTCATCCTTGCTGGATAGATTATTTTTCTGGGTAGAGGCAGACGGCAAACGGGCGACGCCGGCAGAGCCCATCCTGGCCATTGTTGTCTGGGGTGCCGGCCTGCAGCCACCTGCGGGCCCCGGAGGGCGGAGGCCGCGGTTCCCGCCCCCGCCCTCCCCCCCCCCCCCGCGCTCGCGCCCACTTCTCCCACCTTTGCGAATGTACCGGAACAGCCCAAGTTTGTGTGTTCTTGTTTCGTTTTCTTTTGTTCCCTCTGGGAGTTTCAGAGGGCGTGTTATTTTATCTGAAGTCCCCCGTTTTGTGTTTGCAGCTCGTTAGCGGTTATTCCTAGCTGTTTCAGGGACTTCGACTTCCTCCCTACATACACCATGTGCAGCAGCATCAACAAAGAAAAACAGAAAAGGAAAAGAAGGAGAGGGGTAAACACCCTAAGAGCCAGAACTCGCTGCGAAAATAGGATTATCCAAAAGATAAAATGACTGCTAGGGAGCTCGCACCAAGTAAAGGATCTGCTCCCTCTCCTTAAGGCATGAACTTGAAGTGGTATGAAAAAAAAAAAAAAAAGTGAGAGACTTTACAAGTTCGGGTCACAAGCATTTGTGGAATGAAGGGAGGGGTGAGGAGTAATTGATTTTGCCTACATGATAAGTTTTTTCCAGAACCTTTTTTTTTTTTTCCTTTAGATTTTACAGGTAAATAAAAATACCAGTTTTTATCTGAGCGTTTCCACACTCTGGAGATCATCGAACTTCGCTGCAGTTAATGAATATTATTCCTCCACTTTGGAGGAATGACTGAAGTACTAACATTGTTTGAGTTTGAGTTTCAGGCTTCTGATCATTTAAGAACTTGATGATGAATATCTAAAAATCAAGTACTAATTTCTTTGACATGAGTGATGCAGCTTTTAATAATGTACTATTGCTGGCTAGGCTTTTAAAAATTTAATATTCATAGGGAAGCTTATTCAGTTTTAATTAAAACATAATATTGTAGGCCATGTTTAAAGTGAATCTCAAAAAAAAAATTCCTGGATTTTTCTCTAAAAAAAAAATAAAGAAGATCATGTTAATTAAAGATGAAAGCCTTGGCTTGTTCTTTCTCTTTTTTTTTTTTCCTTGCCAAATATTATTGTCACATTATTGCTAACCAGCCTAAAAGTTCTTGCAATAGGATATTGATAAATTCCACTTTCAAGGAGTCATACGTAACAGTAAAACATTTCATGGCAATATGGAGAAATTGTTTGTTGTATTAACAAGTGGCAGTTATAGATTCCGTCTTCATGCCTAAGAATTAAGCTGTGATCCTGGACATGAGACCTTAGTTTATGTCCTCCCCACTCCCAGCAGTAGCCATTGATGGTTATTGCCATTCTGATTAATTTAAAGTTAGAACAGATTTCAGCATGAGTAACTCTATTGCTTGTTAGTACTATTTGCTAGAAGCTTTAAACATCGTGCCCCTTGTCAATTAAACTCTTATTATGACTTCAAAATCTGCTTTGGAATGCCTGTCAGCTAACTCATTCTCTGATTCCAATAGTTTTTGATCATACAGATAAGAACTTGAAGCATTTTTTTTTTAATTTGATCCAACTTGCATGCCTCTCATTTTTCAATGGTTGTGAATTGCTTTGGAAACTTGCCTGAGATTAACTTGATCACGTGATCAGCCAACTCTTGCTAATCAGCCTTTTATCACAAGAAGGAATAGGCGAGTCTAAAATCATGTTATTGGAGACTTTGTGCATCCATTTGATGTTAATAAAATTAGATCTAGTGTTGACTTTGGCATGCAACACAGCCCTGCCTCCATTGCACCAAAGTTAAGATAATCTAATGATGGGGCCATTCATTTCTCTGGGCAAATGGTGACCAAACTCTCAAGATTTTCAGCCTTGGATCACAGCATTGTTAGTCAGAAGACTAACTTGCCATCAGCCTGCAGAACTCCAGGGCTGCAGGGGGCTTGGCAGTGATCCAGAGAAACAGCCAGGTGGTAGAGGAAGGGGAAGAAGACAAGAAAATAATAAAAGTTAAGGCTGGGCTCATACACTGAACATCAGCCGATCAGCCTAATCCTTTGATTTCCGGCCTTGTGGACTGCTGCTGATTTACTACAAGAGGTCGGCAAATAAATATGTGCACCAAGTATTGTGGACAGACTGAATAAACCATGTGTCCTGCACACATAGCTAGTTTTCATGTGTGTATAGATACCGTGATGATTTTAACATTTATTTCAAAGTAAAATCATAACTTTGTTGTGGTGTGTTTTTCAAACAGGAGATGCTAAACCTACAAATATATCATTTGAATATTTATATGAAAGGGTCCTCACTTTGGAAACAAATGACAAATCTTAGTAGCCTATCTGTAGCACCCCCACCTATAACCTCCCCTCCCCTCCCTGAGGCCGCCACACAGCTTCAAGGCAGGAACCATTCTTTTCATTACCCTGCTAAGTGTCCTTCCCAATAACTGAATGGGTATACTCCTCAACTTTTCCTCCTTTCTCCCAACTATGGCCAGTTAGGATTGTCCCTTCTTCCATAGGAAGTGGCATTCACATTCCAAGCTTCTCCCCAGTTAGCTTAGTGTATTAACATTGACCTTCCCTGGGTTATACCCATTTCAGAGTCATGGAATGTTCTAAATTAAAATTAAAAATTATCCATGCAACCCCTTATTTTCCAGGAACACAGAAGCTTAAAGAGGTACACAAGACTACCTGCTGGCCAAGTAGGGAAGCCCGATGAGACATGGGCTTTCTTACTCCTAATCCTAGCTAGGCTCTTTACATTAATCTAGAGAGTCCCTTTTAACTTAAAAAAAAAAAAAAAAAGATTATGGAATGAGAGGAAGGATTAACAGAAAGAAAGGAAAGAAAGAAAAGAAAAAGAAAGAAAGAAAGAGAAAGAAAGTTAGTTTAATGAGACTAGGGATTTGTCCACTATTTCTCTTAGGTATTTTGTTCTTTGCAGCATATGCAACATGGGACACATAACTCTATACTTTTCTCTCTGCAGCTCTCAGTTCTTATGTGCCATTTTAAGCATATTTAGTATGATTCTGGTTTTTCAAGATCCACTATATTTAGTATGATTCTGGTTTTTCAAGATTCATATCCTTTTTTTTAAGATTTTATTTATTTATTTATTATTTATTTATTTATTTATTTATTTATTTAGAGAGATTGGGTGAGGGGCAGAGAGAGAGGGAGAATCTCAAGCAGGCTTCATGCTGAGCATGGAGCCCAATTTGGGACTTGATCCCAGGACCCTGAGATCATGACCTGAGCTGAAATCAAGAGTCAGACACTCAGCCAACCCAGCCACCCAGGCCTCCCTCAAGATTCGTATCTTTCATACAATCTGACCGCTAAGTACAAACTAGCCATTCATTTGGTATTCAACAGAAACGTTGTCACTTGTTCCAATACTAGGAAAAAAAAAAACACTAGAAAAAAACTTGGGGTTGTTGTTGTTTGTTGTTTTTTTAATCTACTCTTATTGGGAGATATTATTTATCTTTCTCTCTTTGGTTAAAAATTTTTATTTTAATTTTTTTAATTTTTTTATTTTTATTTATTTATTTATTTTTTGGTATCTGGAAATCAAACTCAGTGTTTCCATGAACAATATAACCAGGTAAGTAACTTGAAGTACATGTGGTCAAATAAGTGAATAAAAGAGTCATAAATTTCCATGACCAGGGAGGTAATTCACAAGCAGGCTTTATATCACAAGGAACACCCCTTCCTCTCCCAAAAAAGAATCCCTTTCTGGAAGTCAGAAGGATATAATAGATTATTGGATTTGAATTTAGGCGGACGTAGGTCTCTGAACTTTGGTGAGTTTCTTAACATTTCTAAGGCTCCTTTTTATTATTTCTAAAACATGTAAAATATATCAGTGTTTCTTAAGAAAGCCTGATGTGTGAACACAGTGGAACACAGTTCGGACCTGTCATTTTATCTATATTTGTATTAAATATGTATATTTCCATTGAGTATTTGGAGCAGAGTAACTGAGAAATCTCAGTGAGTACTCCTCTCACCTCCTCCAGTACTATCTGCAATTAAAACAAACAAGGCTTTTAATCAGAGTTTTATTTGAGAGGTCCAAATTTTATAGAGGGACACGAAACCTCTAATGTAGGTAGTAATAGCTGAATAAATATTCTACAGACTGACAAAATAATAAATATTTGGTGGTTTTACAAGGTGCATAAAAACATCTGAGAATATGAAGTATTAGTAGGAAACTATCATCAATATTAGGATGTTGATTTAATATAGGAAAACAAATTCATTTTTGAATTAGCTCATAAGCTGATTAACAGCAAGACCAGGACTAAAACTTCTTTCACTTAGAACCTTTCTCCAGGTAACCTGACTTCTGCCATTTCTCAAGCCACTTTCTATGTGTTCCCAGAGTCAAGATTTCATAACTGATTTCAGAGTCCTGCTTAAACATCCACTGTATTTTAGAAAATATAATTTGCATGATATTCAAGAAACCTACCTTCTGCATGGAAACCACGGGTATTTATGAGATAACAGCAGCACTTTGGATTACTTAAGAATCAGGAAGCCTATTCCTCAAGTTAAATGTGTCTTCAGAAAATAAAACAATTCATGTCGAAGACTTTGGTAACATTAGTTGTGCCAGACTTTTGCCCTTATGTCCTTTTAAAAGCAAAGATCTGCCTTCTGGAAGGTTCCAAAATACAACTGTCAGTGTTTAGAGGATACTAAAACATATTTAGTATCTAAGCTTATACTGAGTCTGTGCCCTTTCCTCCAGTGAAATTCTAGGCAGCCGATAAAGTATTTCTTGGACTCAGGAGACCATTGTTCTCTTCCTAGATCTCTGGCTGGCTGAATAAACTTAAATACGCCACTTAATTTCTTTACACGTTTTCTTACCTATAGAACCTAAATAATTCTACTTTCCTCACAAAATGGAGTGGTCCTAGAAAATAATGTCAATAAAGCCTATTTAGTTCTTTAGAGAGAAGTCGTAGATAAATATATGGTATTCTTTAAGGCTGTGGATTCAGCTCTCACAAGAGGAATGATTATTTGGTATCTAAAGTTAAGTCACATTTTAATGATGTGGCACAAGCAACAAGCTGCTTTGTGCTTATTAAATCATTCTCCCTCCCCCCCCCCACTTATCCACAGATTTAAAAAATAACATATTTATCCATCCATTACAAAGGCAACACATGCTCATCCATAGCTATTTGAGAAAATTATATTCAGTTACACACACCATAATCATCCATAGATGATTTCTTACATTGCAATACAATCTGGGAAGCTATAGTCCAAGTTTTCCTTTTCAACAGTGAATGTAAAAAATCAACAATAGTCCCATTTATTACAGAATTTATAATGTATGTCACTATGATTCATTCTTTCCATAGCTCAAAAGAGCTGAGTGATTATCATAAATAAGCATTTTCTTTCTGGGAGGTCTATTATTTTGAATCATCATTGAGAAGCTTTTTCAAAAATGTATTTGCTGGAAATGGGAATATTCTCACTTCTAAAGTAGTTAGACAGCCAGTAATAAGCATGTATTTGCATCCCAAAACTACCTTCTCCAAGCCATATGAAATTTCAATCCCTTTGAGGCCTACTAGAACCTTAGAATCTAGGGATGTCTTCAGCTGAGGGAAGAGTCCTTTGAGGGTTCTGGTCATCAAGGATGGAGGGAAGGGACGAGCAGCTAGAGACAAATGGGCATAGCTGGATGTCAGAAGAAGGAGAGAACTAAAGCACCTAAAGGTTGCACTCTGTCATGAGAGGTGGTGCTCATGATGTGGACAGAATGTTGACTATGGCTCAACTCTAGGACCAGGGCAAGGTCATAATCCTAGCAATTGCTCAGTAAATGTTTGCTCAGTTTTAGAAGTGAGTCATGAAAAAAAAAAAAAAAGAAAGAAAGAAAGAAAGAAAGAAAGAAAGAAAGAAAGAAAGAAAGAAAGAAAGAAAGAAAGAACATGGAATTTGGACAGGAGTGTGGGACAGCGTTTTCCTTTTAGCATCCAGAACTGACAGGAAGAGCCACACAACAGGGCAACTGGTAAGTAACAGTCATCCAAGCCAGTTCAGTCTGTTCTTTGCCAAAGTTTACACAGCTCTTGATAAGGACAAGTCATCATCAGCAGTAAGACAGTTTAACCCTGAGTTGCTTGCTGGTGGGGATGTGTGCTGCTATTCCCAGTTCTCAAATTGTTCCCTCAACAAATATTAAAAACCTATTACACTTCAAAAATCCCCCACCCATAAATTATTTTTGTAAAGTTGGAAATGATATAAAACTGATTTTTGTAATTATAGCTTAGCTTTTAAAAAAAAAAAATTCTAAGGGATATTTGGGCAGCTTAGTGGTTGAGCAACTGCCTTTGGCTCAGGTCATGATCCCCGGGGTCCTGGGATTGAGTACCGCAACAGGCTCTCCAAAGCGAGCCTGCCTCTCCCTCTGTCTATATCTCTGCCTCTCTTTTTCTGTGTGTCTCACATGAATAAATAAATTAAATATTTTAAAAATAAATAAAAATTAAAAAAAAATTAAATGGAAAATAAACATCCACATTTTAATGAGATAATTTAAGCTTTAACTGAAGAAGATTAAAGTTGGCCTCTTTTCTTTTTTTCTTATTTTCTGGATGTAGAACCTCACCGAATGATCCTTAATTTTCTTACCTCTCTTATTTTTATACATTCTCTGTCCCTACTTTCTTTCTCTTTTAAATATATTTTATGGGAAATTTCTTTAGCTTTTTCTTCCAGCCTTTCGTTGAATATTTGGTCCTATTTTTTGTTTCCAGGAGTTTCTGGGTGTTCTCTAATAGTTTCTTCTATAGACACTTGCTTTTGTTGCATACATGTAAAAGCTTTTCTTATCTCTTTACATATTGTTTAAAGGCTTTCTTCCATTCTCTGAATTATCCTGGTTTACTCTGCTGCTTTTCTTTCTTTTTTTTTTAATAAATTCTTTTTTTAAAAAGATTTCATTTATTTATTCATGAGAGATATATATAGAGAGAGGCAGAGACATAGGCAGAGGAAGAAGCAGGCTCCATACAGGGAGCCCGATGTGGGACTCGATCCTGGGACCCCAGGATCATGCCCTGAGCCAAAGGCAGACACTCAGCCACTGAGCCACCCAGGCATCCCACTCTGCTGCTTTTCTTGCAGTGTTTGTGTATCTGTCTTCCATGTCAGAGGCTTTCTTGGGGAAGGGGATTATGTTCAGCATGCAGAATGTAACATGATCTTCCCAGTTTTCCATGAGCCATCTTACCCTGCCTCAGTTTTGCTTGGGTGATGAGTTGAGAGACTGTCTCTAAGACATCCAGAACGTTCTTCTCCATACTTCATCTAACTGCTGTCCTCTCACATGCTGATGAAAGAGGGGTGGTTACTCCCCAACCTACACCACATGTCTCATGTGCTGGGTAGCCTGGGATAGTTTCTGCCCTGCAGAAGTATAAAAACTCCCTAGCTGGGACAGGCTCAAGCCACACTGCACTCTGCTGGTGGCTTCACCTTATGTCTCCCTGTCTAGATTTAATCTGTGGCTTATTCCTTGACAAAGGAAAGGAGTCCTCGGTGAGTAGGTGATTATCTGGAGGCTGGGTGACTGCTGATACACTTTTTCCCTGATAGAGCTGGTCATCTAAGGATGAGATACATTCACATCAGTCTCCACTGAGGCCTGTATCCATGGAGGCAGCTTAAGACTCCCTTTGTCACCCAGCCTTTCCTGAAGTTTCCTGAAGTTCAGGAAAGCTCCCTATCATTCTCCACGTTCTGTGAGAAATAGTGTCACCTTCATGTGTTACCTAGTCCCAATTCGCTGTTTTAACGCCTAGAGTTTTCAGCTTAGAAAATAATTTCTAAATCCTCTATATTCAACATAATATAAATAATAGTCATGAAAACCATTTGCAAGGTTGTACTACATCATGTTGAAGCAATCTATGGGGGTGTATTGACTGTCAAGTTAGTTCACTTCTGTGTGCACTAAAACAATCCAGAATGAAGTATTTGTCCACATAATATGGATAGATTTATATTTCCAATAGACAGTCATGAAATATAAATTTACAGTACTGGTAATCCAAACCTCAAATCTGGAGTAGTTTAGAAAGAAATACTTTGGTAACTAAGGTATTTAGTACAATTATATTCAATATTTGTTTGATGCTGTCACACTGTATGTACTAAAATGTCCTAGACAAAACACCTTTTATTGTAATGAAAGGAGCACCCTATAAATATATGTGGATCGGGATCCCTGGGTGGCACAGCAGTTTAGCGCCTGCCTTTGGCCCAGGGCGCGATCCTGGAGACCCGGGATTGAATCCCAAGTCGGGGTCCCGGTGCATGGAGCCTGCTTCTCCCTCTGCCTATGTCTCTGCCTCTCTCTCTCTCTCTCTTTCTCTGTGTGTGTGACTATCATAAAAAAAAAAAGAGTGAGATGTAAAAGACCACACCTTTTAAAAAAAAAAAATATATATATATGGATCAATAGGTACCCTTATTATACCTTGCCCCAAATATTGTGACAAATTCCTAGTGGGGAAGCTCATCTCTACTTTCCCCACTAACATTCCTGCTATTGAGAATCACTGATTGATTATTTAATCCCTTTTCCCTTTCACTTGGTATGAACCTTCTATTACTCATCTGAAGGCTTATGAGGTTGAATTTCATCATCTTGTTATTCAACAGTGTGCCATCACTTCACCTTATAGGAATTTAAACAGATTTTATACACATGATGATTTCAAACTCGGAGTTAAAAAGGATATATTTACCACCATTCAACAGATGTGTAGAAATTATTCACCATTTCATGAGAAGTTATGTGTCCAGAGAATCAGTTCTAAAAAAATGTATCTCTTCTGTTTAGGATATCTAATGTATTTTACAGTAAAATTGGGTAGCTTACCACTTACTAGTAACAACATAGGAGAGGAGAAAGCTTATTTTATTTTTAAAGTTTTTTTTAATTTATTCATTCATGAAAGACACACAGAGAGAGGTAGAGACATAGGCAGAGGCAGAAGCAGGCTCCCTATGGGAAGCCAATGTGGGACTCGATCTCCCACCCTGGGGATCACACCCTGAGCCAAAGGCAGATGCTCAACTGCTGAACCACCCAGGCATCCCGAGACAGCTTATTTTAAATTATTAAGAAAATATGAAAAAAGAAAATAGAAAATACTTTCTCTTAAAAAAGGGTGGGGGCGACTTTTAGAAAGATTGTGTCCAAATTGGATCACTTATCTGAGAACAGAACAAAATACAAGACCAATATTATAAATATTTTTCTTTTACTCTTAGCTCTGCAGAAGACAGGCCAACTTCAGGGCAGCTCCGCGCCCATTCTAGAATTTGTAGAAAACGATACAAAGCAGGTTGTGGGGGGGTGACAGGCTGGTGGGGAGGGAGAACCTCAGTGAGCAGAAGGAGCAGAACTTGGACCCTTAAAGCCTCCAGTGAGAGTTTCAAACTCCATGTACCTGGCAAAAGCTAGCAGTGAAGAGATGATGAATTGAGATAGCATCTGCCTGGAGGAACGCAGCTTGCTTGGATCTGAATAAGAAGGCAATTCTTCAATTTGTTCAGCACAACCTAGAAAAAGATAACCCAAGACACTGGCTAAAATCTTTCTCCTGTAGTGCATGGTTTTGGGTTTTTTGTTTTGTTTTCTTTTGTTTTTTGGTTTGTTTGCTTCCAAGAATCACAAAATCAACTCAGTTGCTTGCATGCTGTACACCCATAAGAAATCACTTTGCATTCCTCTATAAGTCCTAAAGTTTAAATGCTGATGGCATCTCCTATAATCCATATGGCAAAATCAGATTATTACTAAAATCAAGGCATAAAAATTGTTATTTATAGTTTTTCAAAGTTAATGTTAAAAAAACCCTGCATTTAAAAAGCCTTCACTTACGGGGCACCTGAATGGTTTATTCGGTTGAGCTTCTATCTCTTGATCTCAGCTGAGGTCTTGATCTCAGGGCGGTCAGTTCAAGCCCCATGTTGGGCTCCATGCTGGGTGTGGAGCCTAGTTTAAAAAAAAAAAAAAGATAAACTAAACTAAAAAAAAAATATTTAAAATCTTTACTAACAGTAAGAAGCTCGTGTGATCCTCCAAAATGTTGCATAATTAATTAATAGTTTTTCCAGAAATCAATTCTTAAAACCTTTATGCAATATTTCGAACATAAAAATAAATGTTTTGTATCCTTAGGTACTAGTTTCCCAATTTTTTTCATTTAAAAATATTTGTTTTTGACCACAGTTTTCTTCACTAAACATTTCTCTATCTTTGTCCTCCTGAGTCAAAATTCATAGCAAATACCATTTCTTAGCTCTGTGTGATTGATGCTATTTTTAAAAATCTGTATATATCTGAGTCAGCTTACAATATCTTAAAAACAAGCGAGTGAATAAAAAAAGCAGTAAGGAGGGAGTTGGTGGAGAGGAAAGAACAAAAAGATACTTATTCACACTGTTGACTTTTCCAATGCTTCTTAAAATGCCTAACCCTAAAACCGATGTGATGGGGTCTGCTCTTTGAACCAGCCATTAGGAGGTCCTCATAGTTTAGAACAAAATCTTCAAACCTTTAAGGCTACTTATAGTCTTGTTTTTATGTTTTGTAGAATTTATCTTTAATTTTAGAAATTTTATTTCTCTTGAACTTACCACTTGCAAAAATTGTCAAGCTGACAGCTCTGGAAACCAAAGTCATCCAATTAGGCCAAAAAACAAAATGTTTCTATGGCATCTATCACCACAGAACACCAATAGGCCCTTAGACAAACACATCAGGTTAAAAGAAAAACATGTATTTGAGAAGGAACAACTTCCAGCTACTTTGCCTTTAGACAGATAAAGTTGATGATAATTGGTGTAGAGCAGTGGTCTTCAGGAAGTTTTCCCAAGGGCGGTATCTAATTTTGTACGATAGAAGGGTACGTTTGTATCTTGAGTATGCCTCCAGGGTAGAGTCTACTTTCATAAAGCAGTTTCACAGCTGTTTATTATGGACCCTATTCAGGCTGTTAGCTATCCATTCCATTTCCACCATTACTGCTGTTTATTTACTATATGAGACCCACACTGTCTGGCTCCTTGACAGGCGTTTAGCAAATATATGAACATGTATGGAACAACAAAGACAAGCAAGGTCACCAGGAATCCGTGGTAGGTTTCCTTTGCCTCTGAGACACTGTTTGGAGGAGGGAGAAAAGAATTTTAGGCTGGTTATTTGTAATGGAAGTTATTGTTAATGGGTTATAGCTGTAAATATGAGCACAAAAACTTTGAATATTGTGCATGAATTACTCAAATGATTTAACAGTGGCTTCAATAATCTCATCTCAGTTATCAAGTTCAGTGTGACAAGCAAACATTGACAGTGAAACACTATTTTTTAACATTTCTATATTAAAGGACACCAATATACAAAATTTAAAAATTGTACCACTGATAAAATAGAGAACCAATTTAAAAAATATTACTTGGAGTTAACTCCTGATGAATAGGAATGCTTATTTTACTTTCCTATCTTTGGCACCCAGCTAGTCAATCTTTCGCCCTGGCTGGGTTTTTTTGTTGTTATTGTTGTTTTTAGCCTGCACTGCATAGTGTAGATCATGACACCTACTGGCAGCATAGAATTTTGCACCCTAGTTCCATAAGACATTGAAGGCCCTTGTTACTTAGGATATACGTAAAGGTATTTCAAATCTAGGCTTATATTATGAGTCAATAATAAGCTCTACTTATAAAGACTGTATCTTGGAGCATGACTCTTGGTTTGGATAGGCTACATTATGCTGGCTAACAAGCATTGCCTAAAACTCGGTGGCTTAAATTAACCAAGGTTTAATTCTTGCGCACACCATGTGTCTGTTGCAAATTATTGGTGATGAAAAGTGCAAAATAGAGGTTGAAAGTCAATTCCATCTCCAGCGCCATGATTACCAACTAGCCGACTGTCCTCAGGAGAGTCAATGATTGGTTTGGGAACTTTTTTTTTTTTTTTTTTGGTCCATTGAGCAGGGTCTTTCTGTATTTGTGTCAGTTCCATGATACTTTAATTGTTACAGCTTTATAGTATGCTTACTGCCTGGGAAGACTTACTTCTTCTTCTATTCATTCTTTTAAAAAATTCTTTGTTATTCTTACCTGATTATTCTTCTGGGAGAAGTTTAGCATATTTTTGTTAAATTACCTTGAATCACGTTTGATTTTTGTTTGGATAGCATTAAACTATCAATTAATTTGGTAATAGTTGTCAAGTATTTAGTCCCTCATATATGTCCTTCATATCTCTCTAAAATATTTGTAATACTATTCATCTGCTAAATGTGTTTTATTAAAATAGATCCTTGGGATGTTATCTTTTTGTTACAATAATAGATGAAATTTCTCTTCCAACTTTATTTCCACATTTACTATTACTTGCATATCGGCATGCTATTGTTTTTATTTTCTCTTATAATAAATAAAATAATTGCATATGTTTTTCATATGATGTCATTTTGCAATTTCTTTAAATAAATCACTGTTCTCTGTGTCTTGTATCAATAGCTATTACACGTCTTCCAGCATTGAACAGGTAGTCTTCTAAAAAGGACATCAGTATTGTTTTTTTCCACATTTAATAACAGTCTTCCTTGGGTTTAACCATCAACTGTATCATAGTGACTATTTTTTGATGATATTGATGACATATTCTATGCCATTGGTGTTTTCATTTGTGACGATTGAATATTTTCTTTTTTTTTACGATTGAATATTTTCAATGCTTTGGTAGAAAATTATGATTATTGGGACACCTGGGTGGCTCAGCAGTTAAGCCTCTGCCTTCCGCTCAGGGCTTGATCATGGAGTACCAGGATCAAGTCCGACATCGGGCTCCCTGCAGGGAGCCTGCTTCTCCCTCTGCCTCTGTCTCTGCCTCTCTCTCTGTCTCTCATGAATAAATAAATAAAATATTTTTTAAAAATTGTGATTATGTTTTTCTTAATTGACCTAATGCTTTAATGTATTATAATAATAAATTATGTAATATTGATTCTTTTTTGCATTCCTGAAGTAAATCCTACCTGATGATTTTTTTATGCAGGGTCAAATTCTAGATTTTATTTGTGATTTTTAAAAGTCATATTTATTTGGAGATATTTTGACTTTTTTCCTCTTTTGATCTCATTGGCAGATTATGGTATTTTATTTGCTTCTTAAAGTATTGTTATATGGTGTTTATTACATAATTTTATTTAATATTTGCTAATAGTGTTATTAGACATTTGCTGTTATTCTATTCTTTCTTTATTTCTTTTCTTTTCAATTGGCTAATTTTATTATCTAATTTTCCTTTTTAAAAATAGATCTTACTTTCTTTTTCTAAAATTTGGTTTATTTGCATTCTTCACAATGCATAGAAAATACTAACACATATGAATTCACTTTTTTATGCCACTTTTATTTTAATGTTTTTATTACTTTTTATATCTTCCTTGGTCAAATAGCTTTTCAGAGAAGTATTTTCATTTCTAAGGGGTTGAGCCTTGCTTTCAGTAATAGGAGAATTTATATTTTTCATTCTATTGTTGTCACTTAATATGGTGCGTGATTTTGGTTTCTTTGAATTACTGATTTCACTTTTGGTTTTGTCTCAATTTTTGTTCATGCGTCTTGCATATTTTATATGAAAGAAAGTTACTGGTAAGGTCAAGAATCATGAAAGTTTGGGAATTTGTCTCACTTGATGACTAACAAATTAGCTTCCATGGTTGCATAAATGTTGGGAGAAGACATACAATTCCTGGGTCACAGGGAAAATATTTTATCACTCATAGCAGTAGTGGTAGCTAGAGTATAATCATTTTAAAAAATATATTTATTTATTTATTCATGAGAGACACAGACTGAGAGAGAGAGAGGCAGAGACATAGGCAGAGGGAGAAGCAGGCTCACTGCAGGGAGCCCGATGAGGGACTTGATTCCAGATCCCAGGATAAATACCTGAGCCTAAGGCAGGAGCCCAACCGCTGAGCCTGCATCCCAAGTATCATCATTTTTATGTTAGCCCTCCATGCTGTGATATACATAGGACAAGGTAAAGAGAACTAGGTGACACCTACACACATCATGATATGTTACAGAAGAAGAATTCTGAGTTTAGAGAAACTCATCATTTAAAAAATGGCAGTAAGCATGCCTTTCCTTCATTCTGAAGAAACATTGTCCCCATCTTCCAAGACTATAAGCAAGCCAAAGGGAGATATTATCTCTTTCTTCCCAGGTTATTTTCTCCCCCCCCCCAGGTTATTTTCTATAAATAGAAATCTTTTTTCTATTTTTTCTTTTTTCTATTTTTCTTTCTTTCTTTTTTTTAAAATTTATTTATTTATTAGAGAGAGAGAATGAATGAATGGGAGTGGGGCAGAGGGAGAGGAAGAACCAGACTCCTTGCTGAGCAGAGAGCCCTATGGGGGGCTGGATCTAAGGACCCTGGGTTCATGACCCAAGTGGAAGGCAGATGCCAAACCAACTAAGTCACCCAGGAGTTCCTCTATAAAAGCATCCTCAGAGAGATAGCCTAAAGGATCCAGTGTGTCTGCTGGAGACATATGCAGAAATACAAGAAATTTGTGGACAACTGTCTCCCAATAGGTGTAGAGGATAAATCTATATATTTTTTACCTTGTTCACTTATAATTATTTTTACAGCTCAATATAGATGTTGATATAAAAGAGGTATTTGTTATGTCTATCTGTCTATTTAGAATGTTGTGATGTTTAACAAGATACATAAAGTTGGTATTTAAAATGTTATTTCCCATATTTTTAATAATTTTAAAAAATGTACGTTAAGCTGTTCTGTTGTATGTACTCAGTATTTTCTTTTACTGTTATAACGATCCTTTCTAGTCCCATTTGTGTGAGTTGCCACCTCTGCTGTTATTATTTATGTAATTATTTAGATCTCTCTATTAAAAGTATGAAGACTCCCTGGATGATTTTTTATTCAATCTGATACACTTTAACTTTTTAATAGGGAAGTTTAAACTATAGTCATTAATTTTTTTTTTTTTTTTGGTCTTAGATAATCTTGTTGTCTGGTTTCTGTTTGCTTACCATTTGGCTTCCGTTCTACAGGCTGTTTTGTTTACTTTCATCTTCTCCATGCTTTAGAAAACAGACTTCCCGTGTTTAATTCTGTTAGTGGTTTTTCATCATTATTAAGATATATTCATAACTGTTTTATAATTAATCAAAATAGTAACAAAGAAGCCCTTGTTTATTAATTGGACTTCTTTCATCTGTTTCTTTCTCTGCCCCATAATTCATACAGTTATGCGAACTTTGTCATTACTCCATCTATACATATATATTCCTCTTTGCAGGAAATTAGAATTTTTGAGCTGTTGCATCTTTATTAACCTAATAAGGGCAATTGTTTTGACTTTTCAGTATTAGCTTTATTCACTGCAGTCATATTCTGCAACCGATTTTGGAACACTATGATCACAGGTTGAAGGCCAAAAGAAATATTCCTAAATTCTCCAGTTTCTTTGTGCTATGAAGCTAGGGTGGAAGTGAATCAGAATTCCAGTGGGTCTGGGAAGCCAACTCAAGGGAGTGAGGTTGACTATTCTTCAAGCACTAGGCAGAATGATAAAGGAGGAGGGATGCTAAGAGTTCCTCACCACAGATGCTGAATTTCATAATGTGGTTCCAGGAGCCCTAGAAATGGTTCCTTTTCCCCTTATCCTAAGCTTCTATGGCAAGTGGTGTCTGTTTCTATTCCCTCTTCCCTTCTTTACTCCTGTCTCTAACTTCCTTACATTTCTAGGATCATCTCATCCATTACTGACCTCAAACTTCACAGTCTAATATATGTACTTTTTAAAGTAACCCAAATGCGTGAGAGCACCTGTCTTAGCCTGCCATACAAAACACCATAGACTGAGTGGTGATACAATATAAATTCATTTTTTCACAGTTCTAGAGGAGCCCTCTTCCCACTTTTTATTAAGTGACCAAGTTGTCTTCATCTTTCAAGACTAGTTCAAGGTCATTCCGTCTGGGAAAATATCTCTCTAGAAGAGATCAGAATGCCAGCATGATTGGGTCCTTGTGAGAATTCCTTTCCTGGCTTACATATAGTTTTCTTGCTGTGTGCTCACATGTCTTTTCCTCAGTGTATGGGGTTAGAGAGAGAGAGAGAGAGAGAGAGAGAGATCTTTGTTTTATAAGGCCATGAATCCTATTGGATTAGTATGCTACCCTTACCACTTCATTTAACCTTAATTATTTTCTCTAAGGCATCTCTCCAAATGCAGTCATGTTGGGAACTAAAGATACAGCGTATGAATTTATGGAGTGGAGTGAGTCACTCCCTCCAGGAAACTATGGTTGAAACCTTGATGGAGCTACAAGCTCCAGTGCTATTATGGTCCTTACCTGTGGATAGCTCTCCCTTGTTTGTTAGAGTTGGATGAACTCCAGTTTACCATAAATGCTTCAGGGCCAGGGCTAGTTTCTTATTTACCATTAGACTCTAGTGCTTGAGCAGGGTCTACCTCAGAGTAAGCCTGTAAATAAGGTTGGATAAACTTACAGCACAGATACTAGACCACCCATGTTCAGTGAGGCACCTGGAAATCTTAGGAGAGATAGGAGGAGGAGGTGAGGGGAGTGGGTAAGGAAGGAGTGAGTGGTATCCAGTAGAAGCAGGGCCCTGAGCCCTGGGTGGCTGAACACTGATCTTACTGCTTGACCACCAGGACTTCTCAGGCCTCTGGCAGAAAGCCACAAGTTTGCATCAGGTGATGAAAATTTAATCCCTTTCCAGAAATAAACATTTTGTGAATTAGTAGAAATAGGCTGCAAAGGGAGTCTGCAGTCTGGCATCTGGGAAATTCTGCTGCATAGCTAAGTTGCCCGGAGGACATACACTTCATATAGTGGTAGAAATCAGTATAGCAAAACTGTCAGGGGTCTTTAGGGAATAATATTCATCTCCCCATGCAGTCTTTTTTCATAAAATCTTTTTGCAGTAAAGAAAGCCTCGTCATGATAAACATGTCCTTTATAGATTAAAAGGGGAGTGATGACCCTTAGATTTAGCTAGAAAATAATAATTTTTTAACTCCAGGATGATCAAAAAGATTTGATGTGCCTTTTAAGAGGATAAAGATGGAAAAATTATCATCAGATTAATTATTTCCACCATTGTTTTGCATGCATGATACATATGCATCATAGGAAAAGAGAGAGTTTGGGGTCAGATCATTTAGCCAGACTCTTTTCTCTCTTTCAGAAACACTGAACCCAAAATGCAGTCTTTTCTGACCTAAAAATAATACTAGACCTTTGATCAACAGATTTTTCACACAATGCCAAACATTTGGGGTGGAAGGAAATGTTACTACATTCACTTAACAAAACTGCTCTCTTAGTTGGTTTGCATAGATTTATTTTTGAAGCCTGAATTGCTTACTGATTTCCCAATTAGAAGCTCACAGAATTGCCACATTAGCGTCCTTTTCTACTCCTTCTCTGGATGCTCTCCTGTAACCTGGCTTCTGCAGCAACCTCCGTGGGAACCCTGCTCCACAGCTCTGGGGTGTGACTCAGGTCACCAGGTATCTGCAGTCTTATTAGGTGGGTGGTGGGTTGTTGGTATGTCAGAAAGTGCAAGTATCAGCAACATGAACCCTAACAATCTCTTCTGCACACTCTTCCTCTTTAGTCTGTCCTTCCTAATGGATTACATTCCAAAGCAGTATGGGGTGAAGCAAAGCAGAGCTCTTTCTCAACAGCAGGGCAGGAAGAAGACTTTATCTCAGCAAGGCTTAGTGTCTTTTCGATTTCATTGAAGACTGAAAGACTAAAATCATTTTAATATAAAATACCATAATCTCTTTAAAGTATATTTTAGTGCTTTTATATTTCAGTTTTACTGCCATAAATATTTCATCTTGATTTATTTTTGTAAAGCTGATTATCTAAAGAAAATAACTAAGAAAGGGAAGATATGGGATCCCTGGGTGGCGCAGCGGTTTAGCGCCTGCCTTTGGCCCAGGTCATGATCCTGGAGACCCGGGATCAAATCCCACGTCGGGCTCCCGGTGCATGGAGCCTGCTTCTCCCTCTGCCTATGTCTCTGCCTCTCTCTCTCTGTGTGTGTGTGACTATCATAAATAAATAAGAATCAAAAAAAAAAAAAAAAGAAAGGTAAGATATATTTGGCTATGTGATTAGAGAAACCTTTTAAAAATCGACTTATTAGTCTATGATTTGGTAAGTAGACCTGTGTATGGAGCGTAATTTATAATTCACATCATTAAAGAATTTTTCTATAGAGTTGAATCTACTGAATATGTTGATTACTACTTAGAAATTTAAGCAAATTCCTTTGCTTTAGCACTTATTTTCTTGAAGCTGAAATGCTAAATAAATGTAAAGACCTTTGGGTCGTAAGGTTGCTCTTGGTTCAGGTAGCAATTTAAGCTGGACAATGAAATAGATTTTGTTGACACAAGAAGAGCTGTAACTGTGGTTTTGATTTTGCAAATAAAAAGCACCAACTTCTCCAAAAATTCTTGTCACAATATTAGTTACATGAGGCTATTTTCTTATAATACATCTGAGAAATAATTTTAATAATTTCCTTAATAAAGGATGAAAGAAAGACTCAGGTGCTAGTAGGTATTATTTTCTAAAGTGCTATAGTAATGGCAAAAGTCTAGAGTATTTAGAAGTATTTCAAACTATGAATGGATGCTCTGGAAAAATTGCCTTCATTGACAACTGAGTTAATTATAGTAGTTCTTTTATTCAAAGCCCTATTATTTGGCCATAAAAATCACTGTAGGTTAAAAGTAGACTTATATGAGCTTCTCTACAGGTATACTATTTTACATACTTTAAAAAAATGGCCTCAAATCTTTTCAAAATCGACTGAATACAAATACTCTAAAAATATGTATTTTCACATTGGCACTTTATGACAGAAAAATCTGAGTTGTTTATAATTACTCTAGACATATAATATATTTATTTCAGATTTTTAAATAACTTTGTAAGAATTAGCATGACCATAGTAGGAATACATTAGGTACACACATCTGAAAGTGCATTTCATAAATTATATTTATGAGAGAGTGTTAGCTAATCTATGTCTTTAGTTTTTCATGCAGCTCTCTGGGAGACCAGAATGTGGCTATCATGGAGTCATTCGATTTTAACAGAGATCCTTTCTCTATAACTAATTCAACGCATGGCTATATGGGTAATTTTGAACAAGTGGATCTTTCTCCAACCTGAAAGGCTGCCAGGAGGGAGAGTGAGTGAGAAAAAGAGGGTTTCAAAGAAGTCACAGAGAACCACAAAGTAATCACGAAGCACTACTGTATTGCCACAATCCCCTTACAGAAGTGCATTGAGAGGTGGTGATATAGAACAGAAGAGGACACATCATTACAATGAAATACTCTATAATACTTGGGACAACAGTTAGAAATGATTTTGTCATCAAACAGAGCACCCAGAATTATAGAAAGTTTGACTCTGTCTGTTGTGAAAAATTTTTAAAGAGCTATTATAGTTCCCCCCGTTACTATACAGAATTTCACATAGCAGGGAAATATGAAATACAGAAGACTAGAAATGTAAAATAGAAACTGCCATTGTAACCTTTATGTTTCGCATTTAATGAAAAAAAATCTTTTAGCCAAATATTACATTATACAGGCATATAAATTATGATTACTCTAAATTTAGATATAACCATTTTATTGAATCCAAAGTGTTGGAATAAATTATTAAATAGGGCTCAGTCTCCCAGCCCTGTGAAATCCTAACAAATGAAATACATTTTGGGTCATATAAGAGCACCAGTACAATAGCAAATGAAGGAAAACTTGATTTTGCAAATGTCATTGGAAATACTTTAATAGTACTAATAAAATGAACAATCCCAGTGAATTAAAACAATATCATTGAATACTTAATGTTGCTGCTGTTGCTGAATGTCAGTAGAAAGAAAACCAAACCAGTAATGACTAGGAATATGATAAGGACTCATTCTTGACAATAAAGCAGAAACCCTATTGTAATAGGGCCTAATAGACCATCAGAGTGACTTGTTTCTGAGTCTGGAGTTTCGGTCTGATGTTGCTTAAATATTCCTTGCCAAGGTTAAGGATTGATGCTAGATTCTGGAGTCAGGCTGAGCCCACAAATGGGGGCTATGTTTTTAATATGAATCTCTTTATGATGTAAATTAGGCCGAGTATAATGGGAGTAAGTGATATGTTAGAAATAATGTTTCATACAGGGGTCAAGATCAGGTCAGGCATGGTCTGGAATTCATTCATTCACTTTCAAGCATTGTACATGTGCATAGAAATATGAATTTTTTGGGGGAATATGAATTTAAGAATAAATACCTCTCTACACATTCAGCTAAAAGGGACCTATTGAAAGAACCCAAGGAGGAAAATGATATGTTAAAAGGAGTATTTTGTGACAATTAGTTTAATAGAAAGATTTTAGTGTGAAGTGATTAGAACCAGGTAGTACACTTAGCAAATTATCAGCATTTCTAATTCAGGTGTGGTGTGATAATATCTTAAAATTTTAATTAATGTATTTGCTCTTCTACACATCCTTATACTTCATCTCCCTCTAGTCAGTCAGAGGTTGTCTAAGAGAATTAGGATTATCAAGACAAAGATGCAAAGTACCAGTCAAAGGTTTTGAAACTTCTTATGGGTCAGTAGAATTGCAGGTTAAAGTTTTCAATGACTGGACTGGATATTATTAGAGAAAAAAAATAAAATAAGGTTTGTGTTTGGGATGCCCGGATGGCTCAGTTGGTTAACATCTGCCTTTGGCTCAGGTCATGATCTCAGGGTTCTTGGATGGAGCCCCATGTTGTGCTCCCTGTTCAGTGGGGAAACTACTGCTCCCTCTGCAGCAACCCCTGCTTGTGTGTTCTCTCTTAAATAAATAAAATATTAAAAAAATGTTTGTGTAAGCAGCAGAGGTCTCATTAAAAAATGATAGGTTTAGAAGTCTATGTGTCTAACCAGGATTTTCTTCTCCCTTTCACACAAAACACAGACAAAAAAACAAAACAAGATAATTTCCTGACTGTGGAAGAAAAGGAGAAGAGAGATAAAGAAGAGATCCCAGAATAAACTAAGGCTTGGGAGTCCAAGAACTGGGGCTTCCATCTTGCTGTCTCCTAAGATCAATCTTTGATGAGTAAAGATGACTGAAACTCCACTGCTGTTTGGGGGATTCCAAGAAAGAGATGCATCTTCCGGATTCCAGATAGAGCAGAGAGACCTCAACTCCTCAGAGAAATCCCATATTGAGCATGGAACACAAACTGTAAAGCAGAAATGGCAAGAGAACAGCATCCAGGAGTGTTGCAAGCTCTGAGGGGAGCAAATCTGGCACTCTGGTCAGGCTAAGGAAACAGCAGAGTGAGCACAGAGTTGGTCCTTGAACAAAGTAGGGCATATCCGTCATGCATGCAATGAGCTAGGTGCCACAAAACCAAAGACCTGGCAATGATCATACTTCTCATCAGAAATCAAGGTGAGTGGGTGCTGATAACTTTGAACCAATGCTTCTCAAAGGTGAGTGTACATCAGAGTCCACTGGAGCCCTTGGTAGAACACAGATTCCTGGGCCCCTCATCCAGAGTTTCTGAGCCCATATGTCTGTGTGGGATGGGGGCCCAAATACTGACATTTTCAACAAGTTCCTGGGTGGCACTGGTGTTGTTAGTTGAGGACCTCACTTTGAAAAGTGTTATTCAGATCTGTCTTTCCTCCAAACTTAAGACGGTATATCCTCCTTCCCCAATACTCACACTTAGAATATAGAGGCTCCTGGAGAGATGTGAAAGAGAAGGAGAAGGGGACACATTCTGATAGTTTGAGAAATTACTGAAAAGGGTTTATAACTCAGTGATCACTAATTTGAGGGAGTGAGCCTCAATTTCCACATAAAATTCACCACCATCAGCAGAAATTGGGGCTCGGAAGCTAAATTCAGTCCAGTTGTGGAGAAGCAAAGAAATTTACTATTTGTACACCTAAGTTCTGTTCCTGTGAAAATTTGAGTCCAGTCCACTAGCATTTAGTATAAACTTTGTACTGAGATATAAATACAAATATAGGATTCCTTGAGAGGAAACGTTCAGAAAGTTTGTTCTGGTTCTTTGTTACAATAAATCTTTGTCATACACCATTTTGCTTTTTAACTTACATAGAAGATGTTTCCATAGCCCTGGTGCCACCATTCTGCTCCTCATCCCCTGGGCCTCCTCAGAGAACAGAGAAAATAGGGGCTATGTCTGAGTGGACAGCCCTTCTGAGAGCTACGAGAAGTCAGAACATCTGTGTTCCTGGGAACACTGCTCCCACAGACATAGTTCTCCATCTGGGCCCCTGCACGAACAGACTTAGTGCCCCATTCATGACTTGCTCCGGGTGCTCATGCACCCATGTCAAATAACAACGTTCAGTCTCCAGTGGAGTGGGATCCTCTCCTTTCAAGGGTCCAGCATAAAATGTAAGAGCTGTCAGATGGCATTTATGCATAAGCAGCTGGTAGGGCTTCTCTGTGCAATTGCACACTGGTTTGACCTAAAATTGGACTGTGCACCTTTGGTTTTGCATTTTCTCTTTGCAGACAAGAGCTAAGTTAGTAATTTACAACTCTCAGCAAGCTGAATGCACATTTATGAGATTTAGCCGAAATGAATCTATTACATGCTGCCTAATATCCCCAAGTCCTTCAGTCTCTAGAGGTCAACCTTTCCTTTGATACTCTCATGCAGTCATGTGAGCCTCAATCCTAAGTAATTGATGGAAAAAATCAATGCAATTCCTTCTCCAGGATTTCTAAGGATTCTTCAAAGAGTACAGGGTATATATGCCTAAATGTGTGGTGCTGTCTACACTGCCTACTTGGAACTCCAAATCCTTGCTTTTTTTTTTTTTTCACCTATAGTTGTTTAATCTGTGCACCTAGCAGTCTTCACTCCCCACACTTTATCCCAGGCATAGGCAAAATATCATGTAGACATTTCCAAAAGCTCCACTAATCCGGTTATTTATCCTTTTTTATTTTTTTAATCAAGTACATTCTATATGCCAGCTAATGTTCTAGTCCTTGGATACAGCACTAAAAAAAACCCCAGATACGTGTACTGTAGTACATTTCTTGAAGTATGGAGATTTTCCCAAATGAAATGGAAGTTACTGGATGATGGCGGTATCAGAGAGCAGTAACAACTAACCTCTGCATACCAGTATCAGACATCATGATTTCAAAGTCACAGGGATTCCCTTCATGGAATCTGGCTTTCTTTTGGGGACAGCCTTATGCTTTGCACCTTGTATTTGACTCAAGCTCTCACTCTCTATAGAGGTCTCTCTCTGTCATCACCTTTTTTCAAGTCCAGGGGCTCCTCTAAAACTTCTGTCTGGAGCTACCAACAGAAAAAGGAAAATTTATTTTTAAAAGTTAAAACAAATCATTTAGCATACTTTGTCTCACTGTAGTATCCCTTAATAACCAAAAGTCCCAGGACAGTGTTTGAGCCAAGTCTTTTGGACAGGATTTATCAGAGGTTAAGTGAAATTCACATAGACCATTTTTCCATCTTGGAAAATGTAATCCACTGCTATCAACGTAGTGGATCAACAAAATGTCTAAATGATCAAGCCCATAATCATTTGATTATGATAGAAGGGCAGATGGTTGGCCTATTCCTGAGGTGAAGTAAAGCAAAGATATACTGCTGCCCTACTAAGAGAAATCAAGTCTCTTTGCTATATATTTTCCTTAATAGCATATTGAAAAAGCATTTGCCGATCAATAGCTAGATAGCATATCTCAGTGATGTGTTCGTTGATTCCAGAAAATAGATCACATTTGGAGAAAAAGCTGTGATTGGAGTTCCTTCCTGAATATGTTTATAGTAATCCACTGTCTTTCTCTATGGATACCTACTCAAGCCCTGATCAAATAGATCAGTTAAATGTAGATGTAATAGGAATCCTGCCTACTTCTAGTCTTGTTTTGGTGGCACGAATCTGTGCCATCCTTCAATTTACTTTATAATTTGGATGAGAAGAGATAGTTCTAGGAACTAATAATCATTCCTTCTAATATCCATATCCCATAAGTCAAAGAACTAATGCAGGTATTCTGGCATTGGCAGAGTGTATCTTTGCCTACGATGCTATCGAAACTTGAGGAAATTACCTTATTTTATAGTACCGTCACTCTGGTTGGTAACTATAGATTCCTTCGAGGATTCTCCAGAAAGGTTCAGTTTATTATTTTGAAACAGACACAGGGTACTTCTTCAAAAGAACCTGGTATACTCTGCATCCCAAGGGCTTTGCATATGGAAACTGGGTGAGAGGCCATAATCCTCTATTGTGCCCCGAATCTGAAAATTATACCTAAAATATTTTAAATTATAAAAATCAAGTAGGTAGTAGGGAGCAGTTCTGTTTCAGTCTAGTGGACACTATGGTATATTCCCCTCCATCACTGATTTCTGTAGCTTAAGTCATTCTGATTATTGTTTTAACCTGATGCTGGCCATTTGCGGAATCAAGCCCACTTGTCTCCAGCATTCAAACTCAAGAACAACCACTTGGCCTCTGTCATTTTCCAGGATCCCATTATCTGCTACTGAATTTAGGAAGACCATTTCAATTAAGTTTCTTCTTATAATCATGCTTGGCCTTACAGGATATTTCTTAGCGCTTTGGCAAAGGAACATCCTTGGAGCCCAACCAGGTAACACAAGGAGGAGGTGAGTGGCAGGTAACACTAGATAAATCAGCACTAACATTTCTATCTTTCTATTTTATTTTTTTTTAATTTTTATTTATTTATGATAGTCACACAGAGAGAGAGAGAGAGAGAGGCAGAGACACAGGGAGAGGGAGAATCAGGCTCCATGCACCGGATGCCTGATGTGGGATTCGATCCCGGATCTCCAGGATCGCGCCCTGGGCCAAAGGCAGGCGCTAAACTGCTGCGCCACCCAGGGATCCCTTTCTTTGTATTTTCATCTACATTATACCCTGGAAACTCTTGTACCTCAATTTCATCTAGCCTTGGCCACCATGGAGCCCAAATCTCAGTCTACTGGCCGAATAATCTGGTGAACCACAATTGCATATTCAAACATCAAGCATCTTTAATCCATTATATAGAGGAAAGTGCAATCATGAGGATAAATGTGGCTTATTCCAACAACTTGTTTCTATCTCCCTGTACTAGGACCCTCAGAATCCATGCATAGCATTCTTCCCCAGATTTTCATCGATATAAATTAGCAAAAGCTTCCAATTCTTTTGATGGATATGCTATCTTCCCTGAAGTTACCCTCTGCCCATTCTTCTGTGATTTGAGTACAGGTATGGGTCTGGAAGCAGTATAACCTGATGAAGCATATCTCTTGGAGAATCAGCATCCCCAAGCAAGGTACTTGCTGCTAGTACAGCCCTTCTGGTTTCTTACACAGGAGAGGTAGGTCTCCTACTTTCAAGAAGGTTCAGTGGAATTTGAAGATTCAAAACTGTCATAATCCACCTCAAATCCCCACTCTTTTCCAATAAGCATCCCAACTTTCATATATAATACCAAACAAGGCTATAAATCCAGTGTGCTTTGTAATTCTGAAATAAGCATCTTAAGATGAGTTCAGTTTCAATCACGACCATCATATATTTGGCTACAAGACTAGAAGAAGTTTTTGGAAGCTCTTTTGTTTTCTATTGTCCTGTGAGCTGAAAATTTAAAATCCTGAGCTTTTCAATTTCTCTTTGTAGAAATAAGTAGTACATCAGAAGTAGTTAGGCTGCCCTGTAGTCCCTGTAGTCATCATTTATAACTCATTGTTTTATTATAGCATCTTCTTTGTATCCCAAATCCTGGTCTTTAATAGCCACTTCATTTTAGACAACTATAGTGATAAGTTAATAATTATTTAAAAATATCTAAATGTCATAGACCGTAACATTGAGATTATTTTATCTTCAAATTTAATGAAGCACAAGCAATCCCAGATCCTCTTCCTTTTCAAAGTCTATTTTTTAAGATCACTTTCAGTATCAAATATTTTCTCAGAAGCTCCTACCTGGACAAGAGCAACTACTTGAACTATGTTAGACAGGGGAGGATTTAGTATAGGGCATGAGGAGCTTTCCTAATTGCTAGGATGCCTGGAGAAGCAAAGGTCATAGAAGATCTCTGTTAATTCCTAGTTGTACCACAGTCTCACACAGAGGCAAGGAATTTCAAAAGCCATGAAAAATTGCTAGTAATTATAGAGGTTTTCTATAATGCCAATATAGGTGATTCACTAGGAAACACTTGGAGGTCACTGCAAAACCTCAAATCTGCTGAAGACCATGTTTCTGCTCATCCTAACATAGGAGCAATGGTATGAATTCTGCTTTCTCTCCTGCACCTTTCATACATTGCATGAATGCTTCTCATTGGCAAAATATAACCTGGAATCCAAAAATGGCAAGGGGTTCTGAGAAATGCAGTGGTCAGGCTCTCAAGCTACTGAGGATAGGGGAGTTAGGGTGGGAAAACAGTGCTGGGTTGTACAAACAGCACAGACAGCATAATCAACCTTTCCAGCCTAGTCTATGAATTTGATTTTTTAGATGACTTTGTATAATAAGGAACAATTAAAGGTATTTATGTATTTGCAACTTCACTTATATGCCACAGAGTGGATGTTGATTAAAAAGTTCATGGTTCAATTACCACAGAACAAGAGGCATCAGTGACTACATGCATCCATTCTATGTTGATTTTTGATAAGATTATTTTGTGATTAGAAAAAAAAATCACATTTTGGCTGATTGTAGTGATATAAAAAATAAATTCATGGATAGCAAACAATAACAAAAAGCAAGAACAATGGAATACAATTAAAATGTTTTGCAAAGTTTAGTTACATCCTTTAAAAGTGAAAACCAGGGATGCCTGTGTGGCTCAGCGGTTGAGCATCTGCCTATTGCTGAGGGTGTGAGCCCAGGATCTGGGATAAAGTCTCACATTGGGCTCCTTGCATGGAATCTGTTTCTCCCTCTGCCTAGATCTCTGCTTCTCTCTCTCTCTCTCTCTCTCTCTCTCTTTCTGTATCTCTCATGAATAAATAAATAAAATCTGAAAAAAGAAATAAAATAAAAGTGAAAACCAGGGGCACTTGGGGGGCTCGGTGGGTTAAGTGTCTGCGTTCAGCTTAGGCCATGATCCTGGGGTCCTGGGATCAAGCTCGGTATCAGGCTCTCTGCTCAGTGGGGAGCCTGCTTCTCCCTCTGCCTCTGCCTGTCTCTATGCCTACTTTCTGTCAAATAAATAAATAAAATCTTAAAAAAACAATAAAAGTGAAAACCACATGATAGAATAAATAAGGAATCAGATATTTGAATGAAAACAGAACAAACCTTTAGCATCCAAAATAAAACATTTCTATTGTTTATAATCAGTGAGATAACAGAGTATAGGTTGACTGAATATAATCTGAAAGTGAATCAATCAAAATCCTCCATGGCTCCATATTCCCTTCTTCCATCCTTAGGAAACATAAAATTGAAATATTATATTAGTAACAAAATTAAATAACAATGAGATTTCTTACAATTACCAGTATTCTTAATATGGATGGCTGTTTTGATAGTTTATAACCTTTAAATTTGTATGACATCATCTAACACAGTGCCTGGATTGAGTAAATACCAAATAAATATTGCTGAATTAATGAAAAAGAATGCAGACTGCACATTTTAAAGATTGTACCAAGAAATGGTAAATAGGCATACTAATGTTCTTAAGCACTGAGCTAGAAATCAAGAAATAGGCAGTCAATTTTAGCTGCCATGAGTCAGTTCATTGTGTGAACTTGGGAAAATTCATTGCCAATCTGTTGAAATCCTTATTTATTTTCATAATAATGAGCTCTCCTGCCTACTTCACAGAAACACCTTGAAATAATTACTTTGCTCTGAACTCTTTGGAGGAACCTTGAACTATATTGTTACAATGTATATTGATAACAATACTAGATTTTTGTAGTAGTAAACAAGCATGCATTACTTTATATATTAGTGAGATTTCATTGTTAACTAAATCCAATTATATGAATATAAGAAAACATTTAAATTACAACAAATTTCAAGAGCTTAGGTATTAAGTATGGAACATTGTTCATGTACTCATCAAACCTCTTTGTACAAAGTCTATTTAAAGCCTCATTTTGTCTTTCACATTGACAGCTCTTGTATCTTGCCCAGACCTGAATTCTAGCATCAGCTGTTAGAATATTGTTGCTACTTCAAAGTGGGCAGCTTCTTTCTCATCAGCTAAAAGACAACTTTTTGCTTCCAAGGGTCTTGGGAACCTTGGTAGTGCTGATATGTTCTCAACAGAGAGCTTTTCCTCCTCCCCAAGGATCTTATTATATGAATGTATTTTAAAACCCTCAATAATTAAAAATTAAGTAACTTTATATTGACTTTTGTTAGCCCTTTAAACTATGTTCAATGGGAAAATTTTTTACCTCCCCAGTCCTCTGATTGAAAATTTGGTTATTTCCATGACTTTTATAATCACTCTCAGGAAAAAGAAAAAAAGAATCCAAGAGTCTCTCTTAATTACCAAAGTTTGAAATTAGAATGTCATGTCTCACATAAAAGTCAAAATTTCCAAGCTGAAAATTTCCCCATTTTTCCAGCTAGGGCCTGTTACAACTAGGAACCTGTTGATGGAGGAGGACACGGCCAATATTTTCTTTCCAAGATCCTCCTCCTCTAGCTTGCTAACTTTGATTTTTCATTGGTCTGGGGTTCGATCAAGGAATTGCTGGAAATTCACACTTAGTCCCCTCTCGTCTGGCTCACTGCTGCTGTTTCTGCAGTTGGTAGGGATTTGGTTCAACTTCTTTCAAGGACTGTTCATCATTTAGGTGGCCCTTCTTTGCTAGGACTGAGTATGACCTACCTCCAGCTCTTGTCTGTGCTTGTGAACTAATTTTTTTTCCAAGGGAAATATGCACCCTTTGTTCAATGTAGCAGCAAACTGTCCTCTCCCATTGAGGAAGAAGTTTTGGGTGTAGGTAATAGTGAGCAACTGTGTTTTTCAATTAAAAAGGACATACACCAATATTTCCCAGTGATTTTTTACAGTTTATATTTTGGTTTATTTCCTTACCAGTAATTTTTCTGAAGCCCTTTTACTAGGATTAAGATGAACAGCTGATCTCCTTCTGGGGAGAAATGGGGTTTATAGCACCTGAACAACTTTTTACTTTTATGAACTCTCTGTGATTGAGTTTGAGTTATATTTAAAGTTTTAAATATCTATTTAAATGTTTACTGGAAATGTGTGTCTTCATCTGGCAAATCAGTTTATATTTTCATATTTGCTAATTTTGGCACAAAGGGATACCTCTGTTAGATTTCTGTGCCCTAGCACAGAGGGATACCTTTCTCTTGATGTTTTTCAGATACGTGGAGGACTAAGTGAAGTTTTGGATGCTTGAAGGAGAGGCTGTTTATGTATCCATGTATACTTTTGTCCAAGAAAATTAAGGTGCACCATTCTCTTCATTGGTCTTTTTGGGATCAATGAATGGTTCTATCTGGGACTATCAGAAGTTTCTTACAGCTTCCCAGTCTGCACTGATGACTGAGGTTGGAGGAATAGAAGGAAGCTAGTGTTCGCTGGTTTGGAATTCCACTGTTGGTGACCACTTCAGCCATCTCAGTGATCCCAAAGAAGGGAGGAGTCTATGTGTTTCTTCTCTTTTCTCTTCCTGGCTATATTCTTTCTTATTTGCAAAACTGATTAAGCTTTTATCTCCTTGAAACACAGAATAACTAACAGCACAAAGTCCTAAGTATTCTATTTATTCTCAGTAGTTTGGCTTAAAAAGAATTCAGCTATCTATTCTGAGTTATTTTCTGGAATGTTCACATTTTGGCACACAGGTTTTCATTGATAGGGAAGAGCAGTGTAAGAAGGAGGTAGGGAGTCTGACTTTCAAATTGACATTCTGGCTGTTTTAAGAGAATATATCCAGATCTACTTGGATAAGGAGGGACTTTGCTTCTTCTTAACAACTATGTGATGACTTAAAGCAGGCTGTCAACTTAGGCAGCAAAAGCTAGAAGGACACAAATAGGTAGCTCAGTATGTTCAAATTTCCAGTGGGATGATAAATTAGAGGCTATACTGCTCTCAGGGCACAACACGTGATAGATCAGTAATTCTCACTACTCATTCTAGAAAATAGCAAACATGTCTACTGACTTTAGGTTCTGGATGAGCAGATAAGCCCATCCCTCTGCTTCATTTAGGTTGCTTTAAGTTGTAACTAATTAGCTTAAATACTAGAGGGGCTTTGCTGTAGCATGGTACTAAAATGTTCAAAGATAGAGGAGAATTTGAACAAGGTCTTGCATTTCTCTCTGACACCTTTGGATCTGCCCTCTGCAATGAATTGGCATAAATGAAAGGACTACTTAGCTTCAAATTGGGGCTACATGCTTCCTCAATTCATGTCCACAAAAGAAAATACACAGTTGGATAATCTTAAACTACATGCCCTCCATCCTTTAAAGCTATGATGTCTGTGGGAGATTGGCATTATTTTATGGGTGAAGACTAGTTTAAAGTCCATTCTAAGTAGTACCCAGTCATGGCTACTAACCAGGGGAGGAGAGAGGCAAATTGCCTTGTCTGAATATACTCAATCATGGGGACATTATATATCTATATCTAGATCTAGATAGATGTATCTATATATAATATATATAATTTAACTATATATAATAGATATAATCTATATCTTTATCTATAGCTATCTATATGTATCTATATAGAACTATACCCGGGATTTCCTCAAGGTCCTTGAGAATCTTCTTTCAGAAACTCAAGTTACTTCCTCTTTAAAAGGTTGTGATAGCTGATCTTCATTTCTTTATGCACCGGGGGGCATGGGGCTCATAAACATTCCAGTTTGACCCAGCAAGGCTTGAACTGGAATAATTTTCTCTGTCACTTTATATTGTTTCTTTGATCCTTTCATAGGTGCTGATTTTATCAACGTGTCATATTGGATCCAAGAATCAGAATTGAATCTATATTATACCAGTTTTATTTATATATGTCAAATGCTTAATGATTATGACAAAAGTTCTAAACAATAGAGGTTTAGGTAATTTTTGTTTGATGGTAGTTACTCTAATTTTAATTCACCACATTTCCTATAAAGACTGTGAATGTGACTACATAGAATCATTATTTAGACTATACTGCCTATCAATATACATAATCTATTTCATTTTGGATTAATGTGGTTTTAATCAATTATCTGTTTTAAACAGCCACCAGAAATAGCCATTAGGCTTAGTATTCACTTGGCTTTATATAAACAAAATTACTATTATGATTTCTAACCATGTCAATGTGAGATTTATCCTCAGAGTACTAAAAACTTAAACATATGTTAAAGTTTCCAGCTAGCTATTCATTGATGATATAAAAATATAATAAGTGAAGCTTGCTTAAATGATATAATTGAAAATAAGTCATTTCTTTAAAATTTTCAGGGCTCTTGTTTTTTTAAAGCTTGGTTCTCCAAGAAATGACCATCCTTATTTTCATAAAAACATTTTCTTTGAGAGGAAATTTGCTTGTTTAACGTTTTTTGACATCCCATAATTTTGTTGGTATGATTTTCCTAACCTTTACTTACTTGTATTCGCTACAAGCCAATATAACAGCACCTATTACTGACAAAAAAAAAAGAAAGAAAAAATATTAAGTCCACTAGAGCATTTCAAAGTTACAGTCCTATACAACAGAAATCAGAATGAATTTCTGATACATAGGCAATGTAATCAGCCACAGTATAAGAGTGTTTAATCTATTATACCCTTAGGGAGAAACAAAATCTAAGTCTAAAGACCATTATAACTATAAGAGACATGAAAAAATTAAAAAAAGCAAACAAAACCCATCTTACAACAGATTATTCCTCAAAAAAAAATAATATACTGAAATTTGTGGACAGCAATAGTCCTTTTCCCCTGAATGTGGTACCAAATATTATCCATAAATCTTGAACTCATTAAATCAATTGTAATATTTTACACTTCACTTTTGCTTTCATTTGTGATATAACCAATACATTTTTTACTTCATAAGCTTATCTAGAAATTAATCAGCTTCAAAGTTACTCATTATTTTGTTTGATGTTTATTTCCACTGGTGCCAAAGCCTGGCACACAATCACTAAAGGAATATACAGTGATATCAGTGAGAAAGGAAGAGACAATTAATTTACTCATAGGATTGGAGAGAACCTTGTGCCTTTAATATTAGTACTGACAATGCACCCGATGGCATGATTTAATAGCCTGTAAATCCTCACTTATTTTACTGAGAGTGTTGAGTGAAAGGTTCTCTGTGCCAGAAATTGTGGTAGGTGCTATACATAAATGAATTTATTCAATCCTCACAAGAACCTTGATGAGTCACTAAGTATTACTCTCATTTTATAGATTAGACAGTTGAAGATTAGAAGATTAATTTTTTTTTCATTTTAAATATACAGCATGGGGCCAGAGCTAAAAGCCAAGTATGTTTAATTACAAGATCCATGCTCTTTACAACAGTTTGCTATTTCTTTCTAGTTCTACTATTCTTTTAGATTATTGATTCAACTTTTCCAGCCTTAATTTATGCCTGATCATATAGTCAGGTTTTCATTAATTCATAATAGATTTGCAGACTAACTAAGGTTAAGTAAGACCTAGTTGAGAATTGACTCATGTAATATTTCATTGATTAGAATGTGCTCATTTGCTCACATTTTAATATCTTTGAAGTAAGGATGGCTTTATAATTGATTATATGAAAGTATTTGGCATAGTTTGATTATGATAATTTAATTTTCCTTAGTGGCATTTAAACTAATGGTGTGTTTTCAATGGACAGTTTCTTAGATTAAATAAAACATGCTACTTAGTTCTTCAATGAAACTCAGTAAAATTGGGCAAAGCAGAGTAATCCTGACTCACGCTCAGCTCCACCCCATGTCATCCCATAAATAGGGCTGAGAAAAAAAGATACTCTGCTTAGGGCCAAAGTGGATTTGGGAGTTTTACCTACCATTGTCTTTGTTATCCATTTCCTTCTCCATGGCTGGGTTCTAACAATGGAACTTCTGCTGCTTCAATTTTTTTCCCCTGGATATTTTATAATGATTTCAAATTATCTATATTCTTTTCCTTCTACCTCTTTTTTTATCCTATTAATCAAGAGATCAGTCCTTTTATTAAAGGTTCTTTCCATAATTACTTTAAAATGTAAATAAAAATGTATTTTGGGATGCTCTCCTCTTTATACACACACACACACACACACACACACATATATATATATATATATATATATATATATATAGGATTTTAAGTGATTATTATAGAACCTGTCTTTTCTTGTTCCTTCTTTGTTACTGTCCACTTGAATATAAGGATATCAGAATTTTTCCATCTTGGACATTTCCACTGTTACTGAAGGGCTTGACAAGCTCTTGAAAGCGATGCAATTTTTATTGTGTGCAGCACCATATACTTTGAAGCCTCTGCAAAGCTCTGCCTACCTCCTCTCCCACTTACAACTGTCTTTCACTAATTCTCCTAAGGGATTATAGGGGGAAGGAGAGAAAATGAGTGGGAAATATCAGAGAGGGTGACAGAACACGAGAGACCCCTAACTCTGGGAAACGAACAAGGGGTAGTGGAAAGAGAGGTGGGCGGGGGGATGGGGTGACTGGGTGATGGGCACTTAGGGGGGCACTTGATGGGATGAGCACTGGGGTCATACTACACTTTGACAAATTGAACTCTAATAAAAAAATATACAAAAAAAAACTAATGCCCCCAAGGGAAATTGACTGTTTGAACCTCAGAATATCTCCATAGCTTATGTTGTAGAGAAGTTTCTCAGTTTTCTCTTATGTAAAATTGGGGGGTGGGTGTGGGGCAATGATATTACCTACCTATCTTGCTTATAGAATAAATTGGCCAATACATGTAAGGCTTAGAACAAATGTCTGGGACCAAATAAGTGCTCAATAAATGTTTGCTATTATTAGAAGCCATTTGGTATGAATCATAAACTGCCAGGCTAGTCTTTTTTCTGGGTATTTTACAGATCATAAGTTCCTAGAAGGCAAAGACTATGTTGTATGCATCTTGATATCCTTTTTAATGCCTAAAGTTGTGTGTTACATATTCTGAAAATCCCATTTTTTATTGATGGGCAAAACTTCCCATTTAGCACCCACTTAAATTGGATCTGCAAGGCTCACTTAATACTTACAGGAACCAGGGTGTGTAAATCTCTCCCACTTAAACTTGGTATACTGTAAATGAAATAGACTTTAGATTTGGACAAATCTTAATTTTAATTGCAATTGCCTTTTACTTTAATATTGGAAGTCACTTAGAACTCTCTGAGTCTCAGTCTGCTCTATAAAAAGTGAGGAATATAAACCCCACATGGTCATGGTGGAAATGAAATTATACAATATGTGTAAAGGACTTAGCACAATGCTTGACATGTAGCAGGCTTTCTATAAATAGTAACTATTAATAATTATTATTGTTACTATTTAAAAGAAATTACCTTGAGCAGATTATTCAGTACCATTAAATCTCAATTTCTTTGTATATGAATTTCTTCATATACAAAGGCTAACATTGTGTTATTCACAGGATTAAAAAGGGGATTGTTATATATAGAAAATTCCTATCAAAATGTCTTCACAGAGTAGGTGCTCCACATATGATTTTTCCCTTACTTCCTTTCCCACATCTTATTCCTTGATCTAACAAAGGAGCAATTGCTTTGTTCTTTCAAAAGAGATATTTCCAAAAGTTCCTCAACTCTTGAGTGTGTTGTGCTGTTGTGGAAACTTTAGCAAAAATGAAAACCCGAGGACTTTGGATCTTGAGATTAGAAAAGTTATGGAAACATTTGGAATAACCTTCATGAGTCTACTGTCAACCTTTGCCATGCAGCAAACTATAATTTCCCATGGGTATTTCCATTCTTAAATTTTAAAAAAAGATTTTATTTATTTATTTGAGAGAAAGAGAAGAAAACATACACATGAGCAGGGAGAGGAGGATGGGGGCACAGAGGGAATCTCAAGCAGACTCCCTGCTGAGCCCGGAACATGGAGCACAGAGCCCAATGAGAGGCTCCATATCACAACCCTGAGATCATGACCTGCCAACACCAAGAGTTGGATATTTAACTGACTGAGCCGCCCACGTGGCCCTCCAGTCTTAGATTTTCAATAGTGCAAAGAGAATTGACCCCTTTAGATCTTATAAATAGTATTCCTGAGGAGTCCTATTCTATTATGTAATTTCTATATTTGTTCCCCAGGAATTTTTTAGAGTTGTGCTTCCTTTGTTTGAACAAAGTGAAAAGACCTTAAAACAAAAACAGAGTGATGGATGGAACCCCCGCCTGAACTATTGAAGAAGAAGCTCTAGGAAAAGTCCTACATCCTGTGTTTTTATAACCTTTCTCAAATAAGGCGAGAAAGCTTATATAGACCTGCATATGTGCATTGGGGCACCACAGTTACAGAGAATGGTATTTTATATTGATAGCATAATTTGGCAGTAAGTCATTATCATCTCCTTATTAAAAGATCAGAATTCAGAGCACAATTGTCATGCTTGCCAATTTGACCATGGAGCCATTAGCAATACTGACAGTCCAATTACAGTTGTGCTTATTTCTTCACTGATTAGAATCATGGCAATTTCTGAGGATATAAAAGCACTGGAGTACCTGTAAATTGAGTGGAGCTGGGAAGTGTCCCACATTCAGGAACAGGGTCATGGAAGTGCTCATTTAAGGCTGTATGGCTCGAACATTGAAAACCTTTTTACATGCCATGTCTGTCCTAAGAAACACAATGTGCGACACACATATAAAGTAAAAAGCTCTAACTAGAACTATAACACCAGTGAATTCCTTTTCTCTTCTCTGCTTTTGGAAGAAAGAAGCAAAGCATAATGAAATAAACTAATACCTGGTCAGTTCAGATTCAGAGTTCAATATACTACAGCTTATTACCACAACAACAATTCATACCGACCCCATGGCATGGCAAAGTCATCAATCATAAAAGAAATATTAAATTATCTTTACTATACCTACTTAGCAAGGCTGTAAAGTGGACTAATTCATTTTGCAAAGATTTTTTTAGCTACTTAGGTCGAAACAAAACAAGTTTTTCTATTTAACCCTTCAGTTATCCAGAAAAATTCTGTTCATGAGAAGTTAACAAAGTTTCCCTAATCATACAGATGACTGCCAAAATGGATCCCGTTAGGATCTTAGTTACCATCTGGTATAATATACAGTAAGAAATGTAAAGAACATGTCCAAGATGGGCTCACCTTGAAACATTCATTATGATGCCTGGAAGTCACATTTGGATATTGAAGAAAATGTCAAATATTCAACTCCTACCTCAGTGCTACTAATGTCAGGGGAAGAGACATCATTAGAGGAAGAGGTAACCCCAGTCCCCCATGAACCCTTGCAGAGAGAATATAATTAATCACTCCCAACTGTCCCAAGTTTGCATTTGTAGTTTCTGACTTAAGTGGAATAAGCCTACCATTTATCTTCATTACTGGCCAACAACATTAATAAAAATCAGCTTAAGATCTGAGCATAGAATCACTTCCTATAGATTCCAATTTAATTTAGAAATGCCTAAATTGAGGGAAACATCCTTTCTCTGTCTTTGAAAAATGAGTTGGTTTTTCTGTGATATCCTGCTACAGCAATAAACAAAGATGATGTAGATGTGAAGACCCACAGCCAATTCTTCCATTGATTACCTCCAGACATTAATTTTCAATCTAATTGCTTTGGTTGGCACTTTCACCTCAGTGATACTTACATATGCCTACAGATCTGTTTGATCACAACTCTTGGGTTTTGAATTATTTAATACTCAATCAGCTTTAGAAATGTTGTCCTTCATACTCTATCCAGAAGTTTTGCAAAGGAATAAATATGATGTGATATTTAATAAAATGGATTTTTAAACCACAGATCTCCTTAATAGTTCACGGTCTTTGTAATCCTGAATTATTTGCTTTGCTCATGAAACAACTGCTTTAGTAAAATCAGAATCACAGAACACTTCCCCATTCTATCTGGGTTGAAAGAGCATTAGACGAGTTCGGGCGCGTTCAGGGTGGTATGGCCGTAGACTATTATGCTGAGTGAAATGAGTCAATCGGAGAAGGACAAACATTATATGTTCTCATTCATTTGGGGAATATAAATAATAGTGAAAGGGAATAGAAGGGAAGGGAGAAGTAATGGGTAGGAAATATCAGAAAGGGAGACAGAACATAAAGACTCCTAACTCTGAGAAACGAACTAGGGGTGGTGGAAGGGGAGGAGGGCGAGGGGGTGGGGGTGAATGGGTGACGGGCACTGAGGGGGGCACATGACGGGATGAGCACTGGGTGTTATTCTGCGTGTTGGCAAATTGAACACCAATAAAAAATAAATTTATTATTAAAAAAAAGAGCATTAGAACACACCATCCATAAAAGATGATACAAATGTATTTGTCTCATGAAAATTGTCTTTGTAAAAATGATGTTCTTTCTATTTAGCTGCAATCTTATGATTTTTCAAATTCTTAACTGTTATGTCAAACGTTTTAAAAACAGTCCATACTGGTTTTGTTTTGCTTTGCTTTTAAATAATGCTCTATTTTAATAAATGCTCTATTTCCTCTCATAATGAATATACAACAGTGGTTAGCTCCCTCAGCATTGTGGAGGCAGGAGCCTCAGGCTGCCCAGTCTTTGCACTTTAAATGTATTAAATAATATTACCATCTGAACTTGCAGATGGGATCTCCTCAGTCCTTTGTTCTTCTTCCACAATTACTTACTGTTGTTTTAGTGGAAACATTAAATGTTACTTTCATGATATCTGTACTGAATTGTGACATGACATTGTATTCATTCGTTGTTTTTCAGAAAGGAAAACTATGAGGGAAGCATATGATATTAATTGCTGGGCCAGTTCTTATGAATCCATTTAAAATAGGTTTTCCCTCTTTACTAAGTAACTGCTTATCTTAATTGAAGTATCAACTGTCTTATCATATATTAATTTCTCTAGCTAAATTTTTGCTGGCTTTCAAAAAAAATTACAACTGTTATATGTATATACATCTAATACACATAAATATATATACATAACTCTAATATCTATACATACATATATGCACACATAAACAGTAAGACAGATCTAACAAAAGTTTAGATATGCTGAGAAAAACCCATATTTTTCGATCTCTAAAAGACCACTGTTTACAAAATATGACCAGCTCTCACATTTATAAAGGCCCATGTAATATTACTAAAGTGATTGCTTCACAGAGAAATTAAATGAAGGATTATCTAAAAAAATTATTGAATATTTTCAGATAAGCAATTGTCTTTTTTTTTTTGCCTGTTGATACTATATCAGCCTGAGTTATCCAAATAATTTTTAAATTCTTCATTCTACCATTCCTTGTAGACAGCCTCATAGATTAATCAGTCTGCTTTGATGGTCTTTTGAGAATGGTGTCTTAATGTGTATTTAAGTGCAATAAATAAACTTGACACTTATAGGAATAAAGGAAAGAGATATAAATTAAACTGGAGAATGTAGTCTGTAGTTGAGCAGCCACATGCCTACCTAAAACACAAGGGAAGTTTCTACTGTTATAAAGAAACAGGAGAATAGTATATTCACATCCACTGCTATGGCCACCCAATCTGCCTTGTGCACACTTCCTCCCCAGAGTCCACATCATTCTTGCCCAGCTAAGAAAGACCAACATCCCATCCAAAAAACTGCAACCAACTCCAAGTCCAGGATCTCTGAGTGATATGTCATGGATTCTGACAGGCTCAGAAGTGGTTCCTGGATGCCCAAAGATGTATGAAAAGTTCACTTTTCTACTTCCTGTGCCACACCCAATAAGGAATAGTAGAGTAGGATCGGAAGAGCCTAATACAATTGTTTGTTTGTTTGGAAATAGAAGATGGAGAAAGACAGTCACCACTGATCCATAGAAATAGTGAAATTGAGCACTGGGTGTTATTTTGTATGTTGACAAATTGAACACCAATAGAAAATAAATTAATTTAAAAAAATAAAAAATAAAATGAAATAAAATAAGCTCCATCTAATGTTCAGTAGAACTTGTCTGTAAAGTAATGTCAAAGCACAATGGGTGTTTATGGTACTTCAAAAAAAAAAAAAGAAAAGAAAGAGTGAAATTCTCTAGGTCATTGTTTCCATGGTTCCCATTTGCCTTTTTAGTTCTAAGATTTTGGGGGAATTGCTTTGATAAAGAAGAATGCCACAAGCCTGAGTGGCAAAGGCTTTAGGTGTTAATGTACTGACCTCTGAAACAGTCCCTAGATCTCCTAGCTGGGTCTCTAAGGGAGCAGGCTCTGAAAGCTTTGTGGCCTCAGGAAGGCATACTTTTAATGCCAACTTGTCTCTAACATGCAGACTTTTAGATAACAGCTCCCAGTTAGTTTCACCTGAGAAGCACCCTGGTCAAAGATCTCTTCCTGTCTTATTGATACTTGGGTGCTCATTTGTTTATCTGTTGCTGCTCTTGACCATCCTTGTTTCCCTCTGTTTACCGTTTGCCACCTTGAGGCCATTTGAAACAATAGGCATTGCTGAGGAGGCAACCCTTCATCTGTTTTTGCCATTGACTGATTTACATTTCAGCATCTGTAAGCCAAGCCTCTGGAGAAAGGTGCTGTAGGGCCATCTGATCTGTTTGGGGAACAGAGGCAGCTGGTTTTTTCCAATCCTGCCCTGCTCCAAAGTCCTGGCCTACTGGAAATTCACAGAGAACTTCCCTTAGCAGAACTTTCTTTCCTTTCCTGCTTGTGAAATGTGAAGTGGTTAATTTTTGCTGGAATCCTCTCCTTTCAGTACCTTGTCACCTGGCATAGGCAGTGCACAACGCCAGCACTCCATTTTCTAACCACGCCTCCTAGAGCCAGGGTCTTCGTAGGTAAAGGGTCTGTCTTCCAAGGATCATGGGTGACAGCGTTGCCGAATCTTTGCTGCGGCTCGACAGAAGCAACCATCTTTCTGATCTTACCCAAATGGCCATACACATTTTCAGTTTCCGTTAGAACAGCACCAAATGTTCACCTGTTGGGGGAGGTCATCCCGGGAACGTGACCTCTGGTTGACCTGTGAGCCGGACTGAGGGGCAAGGGGAGGCTCCTCTTTCCCTCCCTCCCGGGTCTTCAGAATGTTCCTTTAGGCCACCTTTTGAAGCTTCCAAGGGTGCAGCCTTTTTTTTTTACCCCCCTCCCAAGGGTGCAACCTTGAGGGAGGAATGTATTACTGACATTGTTTGGGCTGCGCATGCGACTGAGCTGCGTTAAGGACTCTATATAAACTCAACCCCCGTGGGCGCCAGCGAGAATCCGCTCCTTGCGCCCAAGACCAGCCTCGGTGGGTTCCCCGGCGCAGTACACCCGCCACATTGCCCTCTGCTGCCCCTTTCTTCCTTCTCTCCTTGCCCTGGGGGCAGGGTGGTTTTGACTTTCGTGCAGGGAACTTGGGAGCTTGCAGCGCCCTTGCTGAGTCTCCCGGGGGAGATCCCAAGCTGACCGACCATCAGACCTTGGTGTGCGTGGCGGGGCTGGGGGCGGGGGTCAGATGCTCGTGGCCTCTGCGAGACATGGGGCACCCGAAGAGGCGGGCTGCTCCGGGGCGCTGGTTGGAGGGGAGGTGCAGGGAGCCTGGGGGTGGGCTGGTTTCAGCCGGGGGCACCTGCGCCGGCCACCCAGGCACTCCCGAGGCCAAGCCTGACTTGGCAAGTTGGCAGAAGAGGACCTGCGAGAGCTCACTACGCTGCAAGCTCCCGGGCTGGCGGACTTGGTGAAGAGCGCGAAAATCCTTTTTGGCGCCCTTAGCCTGCAGTTTAATGCAGCGGATGGCGAGGTCCGAGCGCTTATGACAAGACCCGATTGTGCCGAAACTTGATCGAGATGCTAAGAGGTGGGGCCCCCGGAAATGTGAAGGGAATGAAGGAAAGAATATTGTGGTAACTCACAGTGAAGCAGACCCCGTGTTGTGTGATCCCTACTACAAAGGAAAGCAACCATAAACCCAGCCAGGGGAGCACCCCGATTCAGGAATCATTCACGACGAGAGAACATACTCCCACTGTGCTTGTGGATATCACTGCCAAGTTACAGCAAAAAATTCCAGGGAGCATAGACTCTGATGCTTTAACAGAGATCAAGTCTCTCAGGGGAGACAGAATGTTATCTCTCTCATCTAAACCGCTCAGGGGCAGGAGGGTGTAAAGGTAGATAGGCAGCTCTGCTTCTGGACATCACCCCAGAATCCATCCCTGCATGTGGTCTTCATTTCTCCACCAGCTAGCAGGAGTAAAGGCCAGAGTAGCTTTGTGATAGAAGTGTGATCTGAAAGTTGCCCATGTTGACTTGTACTGTTTGTTGTCCAAACCCCATCACTGCTGCAAGGGAGCTGTAGTCTTTAGCTGAATAGCTATGACTGTGTGCTTCTGTGGGGGAGGAAGTCCATTTCTGAAAGGAAGGGGGGGCGGAGATAAGGGATATGGGGGAAGTATTAATAGATGGCTAATCATTTTATAAGGACGATAAAAAATTTATTGATTCTTGATTTTTCTAATTTTTATATTCTGAATTTAATACACCTCTGTTAACTAAAACTATACCCTAAGAAAGTACTGTAATTACTGGAGTGTTTTAGGATGTGTTTACATAGGAAATCTTAATTTCATCTCATTACTCTCGATTTTCAAGTCAATTTCCAAGGAATGGTAGATGGAATGATAAGGAATGAAATATAAGGTGAATTTTTATTCTGTAGCCTTATATGTAAACTTGCTAAAAGTTTTCATTACTATATATAGTATATATGTAGGATATATGTATGCTATACCCCTCGTAAAGCTTTAAAAGATTAAGAAAATTAAGAATATCAACAGATGATACTGGAACACACACACACGAAAAAAACATGAACTTTTTTGTATTATGTACAAAAATTAACTAAAAATGGATCATGAACCTAAATATAAGAACTAAAACTGAATCTTTAAGAGTAAGCATAGAAGAAAATCTTTGTGACCTTGAGTTTGGCATATATTTCTTAGATAAAACACCAAAAGCACAAATTATAAAAGAAAGAAAATGATACATTAGACTTCATTAAAGTCAAATCATGTGCTCACTGAAAGACACTTATAATAAAAAGACAAATCACAGATTGGGAGAAAATATTTGCAAAACACGTATCTGATAAATAATTTCTATCCAGTATATAAATTACTCTCTAAACTCAGTAATAAAACAACAACCCAGTGAAAAGATAGGTAAATAGGTGAAAGATTCTACAGATGCTTGATACCTTCAAAGAAGATACACAGATGGCAGATGAACACATAAAGAAATGGTCACCATCATTAGCCAGGATGGAATCACAAATAAAAGCTACAATGAGGTATCATCACGTACTTGTTAGAATTGCTAAAGTTAAGAAGACTGGCCATACCAAATGTTAGTGAGGGTGTTAGAACAGTTGGAACTTTCATACCCTGTTAGTGGGAATATAAAATGTCACGATTGGGGCACCTGGGGGATTCAGTTGGTTAAGTGTCTGCCTTTGGCTCAGGTCATGATCCCAGGGGCCTGGAATGGAGTTCCACATCATTGGAGAGTCTGCTTCTCCCTCTATCTCTCCTTGCTGCTTGTGATCTCTCTCTCATGCTCTCTCTCTGTCTCAAATAAATGAATAAAACTCGTTATAATGTTACAATCATTTTGGAAAAACAGTTTGCATTTTCTTATGAAGTTAATTATATACCTATCATATGATTTAGCCATTCTACTCTTAGGTATTTACCTGAGATCAATGAAAATGTGTGTCCACACAAAGACTTGAACATGGAAGATCATAGTAGTTTTATATTTTAATATATATATATATATTTCATTAATATAAAATTATAGAAAATGCAAACAAATGTATGACAGAAAGAAAATCAATAATGATAAAAGAATGAGGAGGAGGGGTAGGATGGAGGAAAAATAGATTCCAAGAGGCATGAGAAAATTCTTGGGTATGATAAATATACAGATTATTTTGGTTATGCTGATGGTTTTATGGATGTACACAGAGAGAAAAGCTTCAGTAAAATTTAAAAATTAGGAATAAATATTTAAGGGGCGTCTGGGTGGCTCAGTTGGTTAAGCATCTGACTTTGGCTTAGTCATGATCCTGGGGTCCTGGGTTCCAGCATCACATCAGGCTCCCTGCTCTACTTCTCCCTCTGCCTTCCCTTTACTCATGCTCTCTCTCTTTCTCAAATAAATAAATACAATCTTAAAAAAAAAGAAATATTTAAAATTTGATTTATTTTGGTTTGTAACATAAGCAGAAGGCCTATGTATGACAATTTAAATATTAAATTTTAATGAAATTATAATGAATAATTTTCTATTTGTAATTCCTTGTTATAAATTGGCCATTTCTTATAACATATTTTGCCTAAAAATAGTTCTGCAAGGACTTACTTTTAAAAAGCCATTTAAGGGGTATGTGGGTGGTTCAGTTGGTTAAGCATCTGCCTTTGCCTCAGGTCATGATCCCAGGGTCCTGGGATTGAGCCCTACATCAGGTTGCTCAGGGAAGGTTCTGCTTATCCCTCTCTCTCTGCTCTTTTCCTCTCCCCCCCACACCTCCACACGCTCTCTCTCTCTCAAGTAAATAGATAAAATCTTAAAAAAAGTAAAAAGTCATTTAAAACTACAAAAAAGTTCATGTTATCACTATAATTGCTAATTCAAGTGAAAGTGTGTTTATTCAAAGCCACCGAGGTTAGTTTAAAATAACAAAACTTAATTTTCTTCTCCTTTTACAAATGTTTTGGATATACAAATATAACAACTAATATTCTCCCATTAGATTTGATGCCATTCTACATTAAATCTTTACATTTCTTTACATTTAGATTAAATCTTCATAATACTTAGCAAGGCTATCTGGCACAGATTTAACTATTTTGATATTGCCTATTAGCTATAAATCTGAGTTACTTTTACTGGTTCTTGCTCCTTAGAAATATTTGTTGAAAACTTACCTTTTAAAGAACTGGTTTAACAATTTAAGATTAATTTTAGTCATGTAAACTATAGCTTTTCCTAACCTCCTTCCTTTTTCCCCTACCTCACTGCTCATTTCTTGCTCTTTGCTATAATTCTCCCTCCCCTCTCCCCTCCCTCCCTCCCTCCTTCCTTTTTCTCTTTCTTTGTCTTTCTTTCTCTGTTTCTTTCTTTCTTCTTTAAAAACATATTTGTTGGGGCACCTGGGTGGCTTAGTTGGGTTGAGCATCACAACCTGAGTTGAAACCAAGAGTTGGATGCTCAACGCACTAAGCTACCCAGGTGCCCTTAAAATAAATTTAAAAATCTTAAAAAAATAAAGATAAAAACATACTTATTAAGTACTTGTGATTCTGTGTTCTGAAGGAGAACTCAAAGGACTTGTTAGCTCCAGCCTTACTTTTAGATATTTATTTTCCTGTTAGTGAGAAAGGTAATGACACACACCTGTAGGTGGAAGTTAGTGTAGGAGAATGGAGAAAAGTGGAGGATAGATGGCATGGGCTGTGTGTACCACAGATGCTGGAGCTGGGAATAGACCCAGACACTACAGCAGTCATGGAAGGTTTTATTGTCCTTTAATGCAGAATGCAGTTCATCACTACAGGCCAAATAGTGTTAAATTTACAGTAATCATGTACAATGATTTTATTGAATTAAAAAAGTAACAACTTTAGTAGTTTCCTGTCTTCCTAAAATCTTGTTGGTTGTAAAAAGTCATAATTTGATTTCTCATAATATCCATTAGAATGAAAATTAGGTTTGCAGGGGCCTTTTTCTTAGAGTAAACATATGTTCTGGTTTATGTTGGACTGACCTAGTTTGACCTGCATTTGTTTCTTTCAGTAATCATTAATCATGTCACCCTGGAAAAATTATTTAATCTCTCTGAGCCTTAGTTTCCTCATATGTGTAGGACTTCTCTGAGAGATAAATCAGATAATGAATGCACTGTAATGCCTGGCCCATACCAAAGGCCAGATGAAAGTGTTACTCCTACTATTGTTACTTTGGGTCAGGTGGTGATTACCATTTGGTACAATTGAAATTCATTTTATACAGTAAATAAATAATTTTTTAAAAGGTTTACTTATTTATTTTAGAAAGAGAGCTGGGGGAGGGAGAGAGAGAGAGAGAGAGAGAGAGAGAGAGAGAGAGGATTCTGAAGCAGACTCCCTACTGATCCAAGACCCTGAAATCATGACTTGAAGTGAAATCAAGAGTCAGGTGCTTAACCAACTGTACCACCCAGTTGCCTTTAGTAAATAATTTATGCAAATTTAATTTTAGTTGTTAGGGTTATATATTTCTTTTAGATCAACTGTTTAGTGTCTTTATCACTTAATAGTCTTCATTATTACAAATTAAGTTATTCTCAGTGATTGATGAACTGACAAGGCTGATCTTTTAGATATAGATAATGAATGATAATGGTTGAATAATCTTTCTAGATTTCTTGCTTTCTAGAAAGCCTCATTTGGAAGCTGAGACTGCTTTGTCAACTCCCCTGAGACAGACCTCAGACTTGCTGATTTAACTTAGTTTCTGATATTTAACATGTTGATTTTGTACATAGGATATAGCCTTATATTGAGATATTCCAAAACTAATCTTAGTTTCCAGTGTGTGGTCCCCTTGTGGCTCCTGAAGCACACTAGAATTTGTTATATTGTTATGCTTTCTGGTTCTGAACATGAAATCAGTTTATTGATACTACTGAGCTTTTGTGGCTTCTTGATGGCTTCACATTATGACTTGTTTCTGGATTCAAGGGCTTAACCCTGACTTTTTGCTTTGAATCTTAACTTGATTTCCAATCTCAGTTTCTCCATTCAGTTTGCTTTTGTGAAAAAGTTTTTGGAGTTTATTTATCCTTTCAATATTAGCAAGTTCATACCTGTTTTGTTTTTGCCTTTTCTGTGAAGATTGGAAAAATATGCCAAAATATCTTGGAGAAACCTTATGAACTTTCATAGAAACATACTAGGAGGTATATAACAGTACTCAAAATAGCTACTTATTTAAGATTTTATTTATTTATTCCTGAAAGACGCAGTGAGAGAAGCCGAGACATAGGCAGAGGGAGAAGCAGTCTCCCTGTGGAGAGCCTAATGCAGGACTTAATCCCCAGAACCAGGATCATGCCCTGAGCCAAAGCCAAAGGCAGACACTCAACTTCTGAGCCACCTATGCATCCCTCAAAATAGCTACTTAAATGTCCATGATGGAGTTGATTTTTTTGTGAAATTAGAAATTTAATTTCTTGCAAAAACCCAGGCAGATTTTTAAGCCAGCAGTCTCATTAAAAGCATGTCAACCCCTACTCTTCCTGAAGTTCATCCATCATTTAATAAAAACAGTATACCCATATAATCTATCATAGGGGTTAGAAATTAGATCTGGCAATTCTTGAGAATAGTGAATTGATATTTTTAGTGATCTAAAATTACCTACTTCGTTCTTAACATCTGTGACTGCCTGAGAAACAACTAAGTCGGCCTCTGTGTTTTCTTTTCATTGGCACTAGTTTTTTATTTTTATACACATTACAGTTGATTGGATATACCATGTAGCAATATAAACCATCAGTTGGATGTGCATCCAATAAGACATTTCATTTATTCATTGCTATTTAATGACTATCCCATATATGCTCTGCATTGAACTGGGAATAAAAAGACACTAAGAAAAAAATGTTCCTAAATTCAGGGAACTCACATTCCAGACGATAACTAGTTCACTTGACCCATTTGGAGAAGCAATCATGCTATTCAGTGGGAATAGCCATTATTCGGATTTGCGTAACTCTCAAAGAATAATTATTTGGCATACTATTTCATTATTCATTTTTAACTGGTTGCCTTGGAAATGTGAACCCTAATCTGAGACAGTTGAAAGCAATGAAAGAGTTTTATTTTGGTCCATTCTTTTCCCACTGTTCAGGTATGGCCTGCCTCCTAACAAAGAGAAGTTATTGAAGCAGTTCAGGTAAGAAATGATAATTGAATGAAGCACAGTGGCAGCAATGAAAATGGAGGAGAGCAGACAAGGTTGGAATAAATGTTGGAAGAAGAGATGTTGAAATTTGCTGACGGATAAGATGTGGGGGTAAGGAAAATTAATTTTGAGATGTTCATTAGATATCCAAGTGAAATGTTAAGGAAGGGAGAGGTGAGGTCTGGAAATAGATATGTAATCAGGCTTTTGTGGTGACACTTCTACTTGGGAAGACCAATTTGCATGCTAAACTGAAGGTGAGTTTGTTTTACTACTTGAAGGACATAAGTTAAGCACTGTGTTCAGGTTGGTACTTTGGAGCACGACCCTTAGAGTCAGACTGTATTTGAGGCTTAGTTTTGTTTCTTATTTCCATGAGACTTTTGAAACTTAGTCACTCTGAGTCTCCATTTCCTCATCTGATGATAAAATGTCATATTTGTAAGGTTTAAATGGAATAATGCACACAATAATTATTTTAGGTATATAGGAATCACTCAATAAAGAAGATATCAGTATACTAACGTGAAAGAAAGTGTAGGTCTTAAAAAGAGCAAGGAACACAAACACTTAAAAATAGTCGTTAAACTAAGTGGGGTTGCTTTGCATTAAAAAGTGGCAGGAAATATCGTGTAAGACTTTAAATTGGGCAACACACACACACACACACACATACACTCCTGGACACCCTGCACCCTTTTAAGTTGTCTTTGAGTTATTTTATAGCTGTGTACCTTCTAGAAAAATTAGTAATACAAATTGATTCTTGCTCATAAAAATGCCAATGAACTATGCCCAAGGAAGATGCATTCCACTGGTAAATTCACTTCAGCATTTATAATTGCCTTTATATGTGTTTCCTTTGAATTCTTCTTTGAACTGATTGCAATATCTTACTGGTTCCTTCATTCATTAATGAGTTAAATAAGATCTTGAATATGTGTTAATTTTATATTTGCCTGAAAGTTATGACTTTGTCTTAAAAATTTCTTTAACAAAATAAAGAGTAATTCTTATTTATCATCTTTCAGTTTGATGAAGAAAAATTGTAAGTAATATGGATATAAGGAAAAATTACGGAAGTATTTAATTAAAAGGAGGAATTTAGGTACATGCTTTGATAAATATTATTGGACACAGACCATACTTCCAGTCAGATAAAACATTATTTAAAACTTCAAGTGCTTTAAGCAATGTTTCCTAAATGTTTCTTGTGAAACATGGATATATTAAGAAATGTTTATAGATATTCTAGAAAAAAAATGAAATAATCCCAAATTCAAATTAATTTGTGAAAAGACTAGATGAATTTAAGTTAAACATATTCGTTTACTACAGATCTTGAGTCTTCACTAAATTAAACATGTTATAAACATCCAAGAGAGATAGTGTACTCAGTATCTCAAACTTGCAAGGCTGTAGAACTTTTCCTTTGTATCTGTTGACATTGACATTTCTCAAGATACATATTTAAACAAACTCCTTACTTAAAACTTGAATCAGAGGTGCCTGGGTGGCCTAGTTAGTTAAGTGTCTCTTCATTTTGGCTCAGGTCATGATCTCAGGGTCCTAGGATGGAGCCCTGGAAGGCCTCTGTATTTAATGGGGAGTCTGCTTCTCCTCTCTCTCTGGCCACTCATGCATTCCCTCTCTTGAATAAATAAGTATATCTTAAAAAAATAAAACCTGACTAAAGGAAGGATTATGAAATTTCTAGTAAAGAATTGATAGGGCAATCTAATTGCAAAAACGGGGCAGAGTGGAATTGTTTTATCAGTCATCTGGTTTCCAAGGATCTCCTTCGTCTGCCCAGAGAGGATCAGCTTCCTCTCAGTGGGTCTCTGCTGGAGCACAGCAGTGGCAGGGAGCTGTCCATTTGAACTTTTCTATTTATGGGGTCACCTGGGTGCAGCTGTGATTCTGTCCACCATGGCAAGGCAGAAACAACAAGGCAGACCTTATAAAACATGCTGTTAAAAGACAATGTGCTCCTACATTTCAAATATAACTTTTGTGCGTAAATTTCAATTGCTCTGATACATAGATAAATTGCATTGTTTACTTAATACTTAAAGCCCAAATGCCTCATAATTTAGAAAACTATTTGATGACCAAAGAAACTGGGAAAGTGGTATTTGACTTTGAGACTTAGACCCTAAGATGAATCTGTAAAACATATCAGGATAAAAAAAAAAAAAATCCCATTTTGCAAGGAATTCTATAACTCTCCCACATGGTACCAGAGTACTTTTGGATATCTTTATTTAAATCATTAGTTTTATGAATCTAAAATGTTTAGTGTTCTGTTTTTTAAACAATCAAGAAATGCTTTTATTAGGATATAAAAACAAAATACACATACACATCATTATACATAAGAATAAATGAAATAGGCATGATTTCCTCATGAATGCAACATTTAGATGATATGTCCATGAAAATTAGCTGAAGATGTTGTAGAATGTATAAGAAAAATGTAGGATCATTCTTTTCACTTACAACAATATCTAGACTGACTAGAGACTTAATAATATGGGTGAACCTCCCCTGAAACAATATTTAGAAAATGATATCAGAGTGGATATAAGCAAATGAGTTGTGTGAGTATTATAACTGTACATGTGAGAGAAGAATCTGTGTGGATTGGAATAGAGAGAATGAGGAAGATGAGTTTTAAAAGAGGAAAATTCCAGAGATATCAATCCAGGCAGGTGACTAGCAAGTGAGAAGGGTAGCAGAGAAAAAACCAAAAGATAAAGTTTTCTAAGGGTTCATGCTGAGGAGTGATAACAGAAAAAATAATGCAAGGTGAAGTCAGATACAAAATTTTGAAGAATTTTGATTATATTCATATTATTCTAATAAGTCATTAAACTTTATGAATTTTTTGGTAAATTCTGTCAGTTTTAAAAGGAATATCATTGGTCATTTTTAGATATTTTTGATATATGCTAAAACCTCACTAATTCAAGCAAATTGAGGAAGACAGGAGTCTATATAATTAGATTTATGGCGTGTGAAACATTTATAAAAAATCATTTTTGTTTCTTTTCTGTACTTATAACAATAACCACACGATGAATGTGTGGTCTTGTTAAGCTTCCTGAGGCAATCACTATACTTTCGAAGAATGATTTATGGTTAGAATTCTTTTTCCCTGAATAGTGCTTTCCTAAGGAAAAGGTGCTTTAATTGATCAATTCTTTCTAAGTGTTTTAAGTAAGATGTGTACATCTTACTTTACTGTTAATTGGCCAAGCAAATCTTTTTCTTTTTGTGAGGAGTCAAAGTGAATTTCATTCTAGCTCTACTGGATGTTTTCTGTTTGCTTCTCTGAGATATCTGCGAGGGACCTGCATCCAGCTCTGTGCCTCTGGAGGCTGGATTTTATGGCCTACAGCAGCAAGTGCTCCTACTTTCTGGCTTCTGGAGGGTTTAGCCAATAGTAGGTACAAATAGGAACTCTGAAAAGTGGCCACAGGCTGTGTTCAGCAAAAAGTTTATTCCCAGCTGTCTCATGGCCACACATTAACTGTCTCTACACTGAAGACCACAGCTTCTTTTGGGCTGTCCTTCCTCCATCTGGGTTCTAGGAGGATTAATTCCCTTTGCATCTTCAGGCCTTGGAAGTACTGGCTCTCTGCTCTTCCTAGTCCAGAGTCCTGTGTCATCTTTTGTTAGTTGCTTCTAAGGGTGATTATACTGCTGCTAAAAATTAAAAACAAAGCAAAACAACCCCCCCAATGACCCTGTTTGAGTGTGCCAACTGTTTACTATTAGGATTCTGACATATAAATAGCCTTGTTTCAAATAATTAATGAATTAATAAAAATAGCAAATGGAGTCCAAAATAGAATATTTTTGCTGAATATATGAACATATTTCAAATGTGTTTAAGAAGGTATTTTGTAAAGAATCAATTTTCCAATTACTTCTTAAGATAATTAAATGCCTACTATGTACCAGGCATTGCCATGTGGTAGGAAATAAAGACTTCAAGATTCCTTAATATTTATGTTAATATTGTATTATTAATAACAAACATTAATGTTAATATATAATCATGTCAGAGCACCTGGGTGGCTCAGTGGTTGAGCATCTACCTTTGGCTCAAGTCATGATCCCAGTGTCCTGGGATTGAGTCCCACAACAAGTTCTCTGCAGGGAGCCTGCTTCTCCCTCTGCCTATGTCTCTGCCTCTCTCTCTATGTCTCTCATGAATAAATAAAAATAAAATCTAAAAAAAATATATATATACACTAATCATGTCATATTAATCATATAAATATGCTAATCATGTTTACATTAACATTAATAACATGAATTTGGCATATTGAGAATTTGTCATACTGAGAATATGTCAAACCTATGTGATTAATGTCATTATGAACATGATTAGTATATTTGTATTAATATGCTTGACATATTAATATTATATTGTTTTAAGACAGATATCAATTAATACTTCGGATGTTTTCATCAACAAAAGGCACATACAGAGCATCTACTGTGTGCACAGTATTGGGCTTATCATTCCTAAAAGCATCATTTCAAATTTCTTTTCATGTCTGAAAGAAAACTGTACTAAACTTCTCGTTCATAGTTTTGTATCACTTGATGTTCATTATACTTCATAAAATGTGGGATTTACAATCTTTATGGTTGTACAGTGTTACTTGCAGAAAGAAATACTGATCATATAGTCTAGAATAGTATACAAAAGGAGACAAACACAAAGATAAAAATAATTAATAAAAAAGATCTATGAAATTATAGATTGCTCAGGGGACTAACTTTTCCTTGTTCAAACATTTGAGAGATGTTTGGATCCTTTTGTGTGGGTAGATTTAACCTATACAGGCATTAGAATAGCATATTAATTATAGGTTCAGCGAGTTTAAATTGCAGGAATTATTTGGATGTATATTAAGTTCATTGCACATTCGATCATCATAATATTTCTTCTAATTGAAAGTGACAAATATAAAGACTTTGTTTATTATTTTCTTATTGCAGAAACAGGCGAATTGGAATTGAAACTTTTCAAACATTTGCTCCAAATGACATTTTTTTCTCTCTTTTACTTTGAAAACTTCTGAGGAAAAAGAGGTAAAAATGAAGATTAAACCAAGTATCTATTTTTTAAAATTTCCAGTAGAGCTTTGACATCAGTACAAACCCAGTTCAATCTTTTTTTTTTAAATTTTTATTTATTTATGATAGTCACACACACAGAGAGAGAGAGAGAGGCAGAGACACAGGCAGAGGGAGAAGCAGGCCCCATGCACCGGGAGCCCGACGTGGGACTCGATCCCGGGTCTCCAGGATCGCGCCCTGGGCCAAAGGCAGGCGCTAAACCTCTGCGCCACCCAGGGATCCCCCAGTTCAATCTTTTATATAAACAATATGGATCATTGACTTCAATGGACATTGGTTACATGGACTATATTAGTTGTCTAATTGTCATCTACACTGACAGAAAGAAAAATAGCTTCATAATTAGTCTCAAGTTAGACATTAAGGTAATTAAGCCCAGATCTTCAGTGTCCTGATCATTTTGTTCTCTGGATTTAGCTTTACTTTGGGGTAGTACAAAATACAATGTAGAGAAATCATAGGTTTGGCAGATATCAGTTAAGGGCATAGTGAGATTTTTATTTCCTTCATGTAATCTCAGAATTAGAAGGTACAATGGCATTGAAACAGAGAGTCAATGGACATGTGAACTTTAATGACCGATATGTTACAGATCATCACCTGTTCTCCCTACTTTGGGGCAGCTTAGAGGGGAAAAGTAGAGGACATGTGAATTCTCAGATCAAGATTGACTGAGGGGGGCACTTGATGGGATGAACACTGGGTGTTATGCTATATGTTGGCAAATTGAACTCCAATAAAAAAAAAAAGATTGTCAATCAGTATTTCCTCAGATTGATAAGAAATGGTTGACAAGTGGTAGGTGGTCCATCAGTACCAACCTGCATTCACATATCTTTTCACCTTTGATCTAAATATGGGCTGCTGTTCTCCAGGACTCTGAACATGAAAAGTAACAAACCTCCTACACACACACACACACACACACACACACACACGAGATTTAGTATTACCAACATCATGACAATAAGGACAGCAGCAGGAAACAAATGCAATTAGCAAAGGAAGCATGGGTAAAACATTTAAACCCATAGCTTTTATGCATTAGTTCAATGATTCATTTCAAATTTAGCTTTTCAATTCATCTGTCTCCAGGTGTCCTCTCTTTCATATCTAGATCTAATTTTTTTTCATAGAATTATGTGTTACTGGAACATCTGAGAAAATAAAATTTCACCCTCTCAAATTGTTTGCAGCTTCAAAGAGCATAATGCAGTGTTATTTTTATACAGAAAGTCCTGTCTTTTACCTTCAAAAGCAGTCTTCAGATTTTTAACGTTATTACTATTTTGGGTCTTACATAAAACCTATCATTTTTTGGGGGCTTACAAAGTGTTGCCACATTAATTCTTATAATAGTATTTTGAGATCACTGTCACTATTATTACTTAATGGAAAGAACATAACCCTTACGATTTCCTTGAATATTAATGCTCAGTAAATAACCAAATCCTATGGGGTCTGATGATCAGTTATTTACTGCAACACCCACATTCTCCCATTCCATTATTCTACCAACTAAAACGTGGTAGCTTTTCTTAGATAGGCTAGGTAACAGTAAAGATAAATAATATCCAAGATAGTGTTTTGTATACCTACTCTGGAACACAATAAGATAAAATTATTTGCCTATAATTATTAATTATATAAACTACTAACAATATCAAGTTATTCTCTTGTATTCCATTTTTTTGAAGTTCATGAAGTGATTCTTCTGTCTTCTGCTTTACTACTTTTTAAAGCTTCATGACATCATGGGAGTCCTCAAATCTTCAGAGATCCAGAAATATGATGACTATTATCAAAATTTACATCGCAACAATTGAAAACAAATCTCTGTAACATCTCTCTCACGTTCTGGAAGTGATGAATGGTAGCCACAGTATACCAAATGACCACATGCCTCAGTTTAGCCCCATTGTTTTTGTTTGTTATTTTTTTTTGTACTATTTCCTATGCTATTTACAGATTTTGGGCATCACTCAATGTCTTTTGTTGATAACCCTAGATCAGTCAGTTGCAGCACAAACAAGGAAATTTAAAGCCTCTTTTAGAAGTACAAAAGCATTTCCATTAAAACAATTTGAAAGATCTACCCAATATCAATCATGCTCTTATTAAGAAAAAATAATAATAGGTGTTTAAATCCATATTTTTGGTTTATAATTTTATTTTGTAACATTTGAAAGAAAATAATCAGAGCTAGCAAATCAGAGTACCTCTAGGCATTGTACTTTTTAAACAATATTCATAATTTCATTTGACTGCAGCCTTCTATTATATAGGTATTATTCCTACTTCAAAAATGAGGCACTTGTCCAAAGTCATATGGAAGGTAAACAGTTTACCTGAGATAATAGAGTTAAGAATTAGAGAGTGACTCAGATCTTGCCTGTGTGATTCCAAAGACTGTGTTCTTTCTACTAGTCAATCAAACAGGCACAGTTTTTTGATACACATTTATCTTAGCATTATTTCAGAACTGTGTTTCTATAAGACAACACTTCTTTTTCCAGTGTTACAAGAGAAGTAATATGGCATGTAATGAAGGAGGAGTAATTTAAAAAGCTAAATTTGGAAACTGAATACTCTGATTTGTTGCTTGAAATAGATTTTAGCTCATCAACCATTAATATAACAAAACCATACAAAAGGTATTAAAGCCAGCAATGGATTTAAACTGTGAAACTAAATTAAAATATTAGATATTTTAATGTTTGATTCATGGATTTAGTTTCCTGTATGTCTAGAGCTCTTTTTTTTTAAAGACTTTATTTATTTATCTATTCATGAGAGATGCACAGAGAGAAAGAGAGAGAGAGGCAGAGACACAGGCAGAGGGAGAAGCAGGCTCCATGCAGGGAGCCCTATGTGGGACTCGATCCCAGGAATCCAGGATCACGCCCTGGGCCAAAGGCAGAAACTCAACTACTGAGCCACCCAGGTGTCCCATAGAGCTCTTCTTGGTCTATGATATGAAGCATATATTTTGTATCTTGTAGTTGTGAGAGCATTTCCCAGAGAATACATGCAATGGGCCAAGCCCCGGGAGGTGGCAGAAAAAGGGAGGTAGGAGAGAATATTCCTTTTTAGGTATTTTTTTGTCCCTTTCATCTTTCATTTTTATAGCAGTGTTTTAGTATAACACTCTCTACATATTAAAGTTCCTCCAAAATATGTTTAAAAATCTGAATGCACTCTACATCTCAAGATATTGTTTTACTGAAATGGAAAATGAATAGGAATGTTTAACAGTAAAGCTTGACTTTGGATTTAATAGAGGCCATGTGCATAAATCTGTAGGAGACATTTTAACCACAGGATTTACTTTAAAACTGATAGGGTTTTAAAAAGAGATTGCATAAGACTCAAAAGGAAAATGTTTTCTAAAAATATTGTTATCCCATCTGGATCTATAGGGAGTAAGGTGATATAATTTTGGAATGCATTTTTAGAGAAGAGGTAATAAGACATCAATTTCTTTTTTTTAGAAAGCTTACTTTTTTTCTGTATACCACATTTGTTTCCACTTCTAAACTTTACTAGTATTTCCTCCTTGTCGAAGGTTTATTGATCATGAATTTTTTGCTTGAGAATATGATGAAGAGTAAAATCCAGTTTTTAATTTGTGATTTCAAATCTGGTTGTAAGGACAGAGCTTTTGCAATCAAAATAAATAAGAATTCAAGGAAGCCAATCTCAAGAACCATTACATGGATAGTACTGAGTTCTAGGTTGGTGTTTCCTGTGAATCAGCATTTTCATTCAAGATGGAACTTATTCGTTATTCCTGTACTCTGGGAATGATACGATGATATGATAGGAATTCAGAGGATGAAGTGGTTAGAGAAAGATCTACTGGAGAAGTCAGTTTTGAGCTTGTACTTAAGCATGATAAAACATAAATTAATAGAATAAAGGAGTAGGGCATCCTGGATTAGAGACAGATGGGAGCAAAGAACGACATTTGTAGTGTGTCATGGAATAGTCAGTGAGCAAGTTAGACTGGTAGTATTACAAAGTGTTGATAGACTAGAGGATCCCTAACTAAGGAGATAGAATTTTACCTTGTAGCCATATACTCTCCTTGGAGAATGTTCTATTTGGGAGGTATATATTTATGAATTATTGATATGAAATAATCAAGAAAAACAGACATCATATGGGGATATTTGTAGGGTAAGAAAAGAATATCAGCCCTTGAGGGGAAGGAAAAGACCTTCTTAAGGAGAAGTAAGAGAAATAATGAGGAGAATAATTAGTCACAGAGTCTAGAGAGGGCTTCCAGAAGGAAGGAGTAGTCAGTAGACTCAAGTGATGCTCAGAGTACTTGAAGGTAAGGACTGAGAGTAGTTACTGAATTTCACTGCAAAGCAAACAGTACACTTTTGGTAGAAAAATGGAGAGAGTAATTTTGGTGGACTAATGGTGATGGAGATGGGGGGCAAAGGACAGAGTTGGACTTTAGAAGGAAACAGAAAGAGGAAATACAGGCAATTCTGTTAGGAAGGAGAGATATAGGTTGATGGCTAGGAGACAGAGTTGTGCTTGTTTGCTTCCTTGCTGATAAACATGAGAGAAGCTTTAGCATATATAAATGGTGATGGAAAGGAGCCAGCAGGGGACAGAAGGATGTAGACATGGGTTAATGAGTAATTGATAGGTTCCTGAGCAGGTGGGAGGCACTGGGATCTAGAGAAAAGTTGGACATATAAATAGGAGTGGGAAGAACAAAGACATAGTATTGTATACACTCTTAAAAATATGTAGATTGTATAAAGATTTGTAACCTCTCAAATTTAGATCTCTTTTACATGTATCTCTCCTGAGGTCTAGATCTGCATATCATACAGTCTATGGGACATTTATACTTTACTATCACAAAAATATGTAAAATTCAAGATGGAAAACATTCGGTTCTTGATCTTCTTCCTTTTTCACAATCCAACTCCACAATGCACTCAATTGATTAAGCTATAAATCTATTTGCATTATATTTGATTCCTCAGTCTTCTTCACTAAAGCCCGATGTAATCGATCACTAGGTTCTGTTTTTATTTTCTAACTATCTCTGTGTTTTGTCTATTTTTTCCCTCCTCCTCATCACTGACAACTTAGTTCAGCCCCAAATCGTCTCTTTCCTTGATTACTAAAATGGCAATGCTAGTCTTCTTGCTTCTAGTTTTACCAAAATCTTCCCTTCTCCAATCCATTTTCTTATTCCAGAGGCTCTTCATAGGATAGGGAATCCCAGCATCAGTAGAGGAAATGAATATGTGTTTAATTAAGTTGAATCCGCCAATGGTGTGGAGGATATATTTTAAAAAGAATACGAAAGAAATTAGACATAGGACTCAGAAGTTGTAATTGTTTTTTATTCTTCTCTGTATCTTTCATGCAAATCTAATCAGAAGTATCCCCAGAAAAAAGTAAACTTTATTAAATCAAATTACCAGTATCTACTAGGCATTGGGTTCTTAAATCTTGACTGCAATAATCAGATATAGTCCATCTATTTGAAAAATATAGCAATACTTTAATTTTATCTTAGAATTTTATTAGGTTGATAAAAGAATTAGTTGAGCACAAATTGAGTTGAGAACCATAGATACTTTACCATATAATAAGCCTAAACTTACTTATTTATAATGTAACTTAAATGATAAATTATGTTTCTGATGTAAATTTTGAATTCCCTCTCGCTAAGGAACCAAGGATAACATTTGGACAGATATAGGTAAAGGAATACTTTTTTCCTCCACACTGCCTTCCTCTGGCAAATTCTTTCTTTTTTTTTTTTAAGATTTTATTTATTCATGAGAGACACACAGAGAGAGGCAGAGACATAGACATGGAGAAGCAGGCTCCTCATAGGAAGCCTGATGCAGGACTTCATCCCAGGAGCCCGGGGTTTACACCCTCAGCCAAAGGCAGACTCTCAACTGCTGAACCACCCAGTCATCCCCCTCTGGCAAATTCTGCTTATCCTTTCCTCTGTTACTCAATGTTCATTTTCCTTATGGGTCTGTGGTAGGATCTCCCTTTCTTGATCTAGGACCATTTTCACTATTTGCAGAAAATTCTTAGGCTTTGCTTATAAGGGTTCACTAAGTTCACTTTAAATACTGAGTTTTAATCAATGGGGGCTTTTAAGGAGGTATCATCTCTCAATTATGCTCTGTAAATGTAGCCCTAATTACTTTTTATCTTGAAATGGTTTCTTTCTCTGCTGACATGATTTTCTAGCACTTTGGGTTTTGTTTCTGGGTCCTTGATTGCTCAGGGGAGAAACGGTTTTATCTTACACACGTTTTTTTTTTTTTTTTTTTTTGCAGGAAGATTAATATTCCAAGAGGAGTCTGAGCTGAAAACAGTTACCTCATGGTCAGATGTAGGGACTTCTTGCTATATTCTGTTGAGCTTCTTTAACTATCCCCTTTCTCTCCTCATTCCCTACTTTGCAGATTGTAAATATTACTGTTTAATTTCAGTAGTGTGATGTTAATTACAGAAACACAGTCCTTGCCTGATCATTTACATTTATGAATAACCTACATGGATACAGGAGCAACAATGTACAAATAGGCAAAATCTATGTTTAAAAAACTAAAATGAATTTAGGTTATTGGAAAAAAATAAATTTCTAGTCAGGTATGTTGGAGATATGACAAATGTTTCTACATAATCTTTAGATAAAATCTCTATAATCATGGCCATAAGGTATAAAGAGATTCTCACCCCCAACCCCCTACTATCCTCTTGTCTTTTCCATGGCTCCACATTTTAGAAAAAAGGGCATGGATAAGAGAGTTAATGTTTCTTGATTACCTTTTATGGCCAGGAGACCTATATGTATTAGTCATCTCATTTTTAACTTTTGCAAAAATTCTATTACTTCTGGTATGCATATTTTACAGGGAAGACAAAAAGAGGAGCTGAGATGTTAAGTAATATTCTTCAAAAGTGCATAATGATTATTAAAGGTCTATTATTTTAGCATGGTCAGCAAGACAAGCATAATTCTTGCCTTCCCAGGGAAACTAATTGAGTAGAGGAAAAAAATAGCTGTTTTCCAGGTAGGTATAGCAATGTGTAAAGAAGTTCAAAATATTAGTTTAAAAAATGGAGAAAAGAAATAAAACAAGGTACAACAAATCCAAACTAGTGTTTTGGATCCTGAAGAATTTAGAGAAAAAGTATATTTGGAATAGCTGGATGAGTCTAAGGCAGAAGAGGTTACTGTGGCCACAGAACACACTGAACCTCATGTTGCAGAGGTGGGTAACGTGTGTGATGATGACTAGGCAGTAAGGCCATGGGAGGAGCACCTAAGGCCTTGGTGTCAGAATATTAGTGAGCTAGAATCTTATCCAGACCTGACTTATTCCAAGTCCACACTCTTTCACTGCAGCACATTGCATTCATATATGAAATGATAGATATTTAAGGAAGGAATTCATCACCATAGACATTAAACTACTCTGAAAGCTTTCTGGAAACCTCTTCTCTACAAATTTAGCAGCAAACCAGGGACAAAAGTTTGAAGAATGAAACATGATCCTCATTGTCCCTTTTGGCTTTTGGTATCTCCTCAGTTTTCTTCCTTCCTCCTCTGTCTGCTTGGCCAGTTCTTTGTCCGGATGCGTCTTTGTTCTTTGTTCCCGGTATGATCTATACAGAAATTAGAAATTTATTTACTGAACAGGCTCTTCAGCTTGCTTGCTAAAACAAAACTGCACTGTTTTATCATTTCAAGAGATCTATTCCAACTATCCAAGAAAAGTGTTAGGGGGGGCAACCAGAGGACATTTTCTGTGTAAACTAAAAGCAACAATTTCAAAAATTCAGATGGAGGAAAGAGTAAGTAGTAGGGTGAAAATAAATAACACACACCTTTAAATTATTTTTAAATTCTAATATTTAGAAAGAGGTCTTACTTGCTTCTGGTTGAGCAAGACACTTGTGCTAACAGAGAAGTCCAGAGTCTGGGGTAATATTGAGAAATGACTTTGGACTCAGAGGTAGTCCCAGGATAGATCCTGGAATCTTCTTATTCTATACTGTATATCTATATTTGAATGTATTTGCCTAATTTTGGAAATGGGTATGGGGAAGCTGGAAGAGATTAGACATAGAATCTAGATTTCCTCTTAGACAGTTTGTTAAAATTTGTCTTGGATTCATAATTATAAAATGGCTTTAATGATTGGTTCTGTGCCTCAAGTCAACTCTTGGTCATGTTACAATTAACAACCCTTTCCGGAGGTCCTGGGGTATAGTGCTGATTAAATCGGACAAATCTACATTCAGTTTTTAAATCAATCAATCCATTCACTGTTGGGAAGGGAATGTTTGGTTGATTACTGCTTATAAAGTATCTATTTTTAAGGTATAAGGAGGATTTGAATTTTTAGTTATGACCACTTTATACTTTTTTTGATGCTAAATTTTCATTAAGAGATATATTTCTGGCAAAGATATATATATTTTAGTAATAACTTTTTAGCTGTCATTACTGGGTACAATGTATTGCAGTTGTCTTTCCTTTATCATGGTTTGTAACTAGGAACACACTTACTTTATCATAGATGGAAGGGGAATATCATCATTTCAACATTTCAAGCAAAATATTCATAGGTGTTACTAAAAACATGGGTATGAGATAAAAAAAACTCTGGGAAATGCTGGCTTTTATAAAGATTTTCAACTCTAAAACTTTCTAAAGCCTTTAATATGCTAATACAAGTTTTGGGTCTCTAAGAGGGAATTAGAAGATGCTGAGCTCTCTAGACCTGTTTGACTATAGAAATCCTTTTTAATAGAACATCTTATCAGACCACCAACGTGAATACACTTTGGAGAGTGTGCTGGATTAAGCATCTAGTATTTAAGGCTTACCTGCCAGAGTACTGGCTGACACCTGCATGCTTTAGTTGCTTGGGAGACATTAAACAACATTTTATTGTCCAAAATGTTTCTTCTCTCTGAGAATACATGAGATCCAGGTCCTTGGCAAAATTGTGAAACTGGCCATTTTTGCATTTGGTATATTCTCATCACTCTTTAAAATGCTTTTGTATATCATCATTAAGTTTCCTTGCTTTCCACCAACTCGTCTCTTGCCATCATATGTTCTGATTCTTGCTTTAGAATATCCAGAGTCATACGCACCGACACCCTCTCCTGTGTGTCTTGCAATTGAGGTACATCACGCAGGATATAGATCCCCGCCTTCTCTGTCATCACAGTATACTTCTGTGTTTCATAGCAGTCCAGGCATCAGCTGTCTGCCCGGTGTCAAGTAACATATTCTATAGTCATGTGTTTATGACTTATAATTAGCTTAAAGGTGCACATTGACAGAGAAGGGCCAATGACATCTCTGTTTATACTTCAGTGGAAAACAAATGGGTTTTAAGCTGAGATTTCAGAAACTTCAGAAGGGTGGGAGATATTTTTGGTCACTGAGATCTTGAGATCTCTCAATTAATATTACAAAAATTCATTGAAGAATAGCAGAACTCTTTTTTTATTGTTTGTTTAATTTTATAAGTTCAGAGCACACTGGGATTACAATTTAAAAACTTTAAAAAATCCAAGTTTCATCAAATAGTGAAATTTCTATGAGCATCTAATTGTAAAGAAATGACCCAGAAAGCAAATGAGTTACTAAAGGATACAAAATTCATAATAAAATATGATATTCTGCTAAAAATGTTTAATTTTGGAAAAATGTCTTAAATATTAGGGTTCAATAAAAATAAGAAAGTTTACTTGTATTCAGATTACATATACAGTTGTCAAACAAAATTAATGTGAGTATGCAAATATTTTATGCTGAGACATCCATAAGGTATAAGCCAATAACTCAAGATGACTTTTGGGAGGATCCCTGGGTGGCTCAGCAGTTTAGTGCCTGCCTTTGGCCCAGAGCATGATCCTGGAGTCCCGGGATAGAGTCCCGTGTCGGGCTCCCTGCATGGAGCCTGCTTCTCCCTGCTGTGCTCTGCCTCTCTCTCTCTCTCTCTCTCTCTCTCTGTCTCTCATGAATAAATAAATAAAATATATATTTTTTTAAAGATGACTTTTGAGTTGGTCTTAGAGCTCCAATTTTAGTGTCTAGCTAGCAAGAGATCCCAAACAAAATTACATCTTGGATGCTCTTTGACTTAATGATGACATGAAATGTAATAACAGACTCAGTAGTGCCAGGATATTTAGTGTCTAACAATATTACCATTTTATCACTCTGGCCTTAAACATCCATCTAGGAAAACATAGAGGGAGATGGTTATAAATCCTCTTAAAATAACGCCCAAATTTCTCACACTGGAAATAATTTTATGTTTTGATGAGTTGCTTCGCTCTGTTTTGTTTTCAAAAGACAATTTGATTCAAAGAAAAAAATCAATATTACAAAAAGTCTCTTTTATCCCATATATATTCTACTTTCTTCAAAGAAACAAATCTAGTAAATACAGAAATATAAGAAACAGCCCTGTATTTATATAAAATTTAAATAAAATAAGTAATAAGCTAATACATATAGTTTGCTCATTTTAAATATTCTCATATGAAATGAACTTATTAGTCCTTTCTTTTAGTATCTGTGACCCTCCTAGGAAACTGGTTTATTTGAGAAGTTTTCACATTTCTATTGTTTAGGTTTTGCGCTGGGATTTCAGGAACCTCAGTAGCATAGAAGCTATATTGAGTAATACCCATTATTTCCCAAAATTGCAATAAATTTTTACTCAGTATTTTAACTTTAGAGAAACATGCTACTGATATGTGGGCATTTTAAAGCATTGTTGGCATGATACCAAAATGCCATGCTTTTAGCATAAATTTATTTCTTTTGTAGGTTCCTCCCACAGAGCTTTAAAAAATATCTTCATAATTTTGGTTACGACATTGCTTTGTAATTTTCTGACTTAAACCTGCATGAAAAAACAAAACCAAAACCAATCAACCCTGCAGAAAGATGTCTTTCTTACCTGAAAAACATTCATCTTTGTCTCTAGTGCGGAGCACAGGTCCTGGCACATGGGGTTGGTTTCCTAGAGGTTGATGTGGTAGTGATTCCTGTGGCAAGAAGCATGAACTGGAAAGTCCCTCAAAATATCCTGATGCAAATAGGTATCATTTCAAATTATGGCAATAACATTCACACTCTAAATGCATCCTGAGTCTAACACATCACAGATAACTAGAATGAAGTTCAGTCACTAAACAGATTTTTCTTTATTCTCCTTCCTTGAGAACAGTGTCACTAAATAATTCCCTTTCTGCTGTGCTTTACCTTCCTGCTTTGTTCTTTCCCATTTGGTCACTGAAATGTCAGTATGAAGTATAAATAATGTCTTCCATGCATGCGCTGCTTTGCAATTTGCATAATATTTTCATGCTTATTATTTCATTTAATCCTTACCATGAGGGGATGAGGCAGGTCTTCATGTCTTGGGATATTCTTCTCCTTCTTCTCCTTCTTCTCCTTCTTCTCCTTCTTCTCCTTCTCCTTCTTCTCCTTCTTCTTCTTCTTCTTCTTCTTCTTCTTCTTCTTCTTCTTCTTCTTTCTTCTTTTCTTCTTCTTCTTCTTTCTTCTTCTTCTTCTTCTTCTTCTTCTTCTTCGTTTTTCTTCTTCTTCTTCTTCTTCTTCTTCTTCTTCTTCTTCCTTCTTCTTCTTCTTCTTCTTCTTCTTCTTCTTCTTCTTCTTCTTCTTCTTCTTCTTCTTCCTTCTTCTTCTTCTTCTTCTTTTCTTCTTTCTTCTTTTTTTAAAGATTTTATTTATTTTTTCATGAAAGACACACAGTGAGAGGCAGAGATATAGGCAGAGGGAGAAGCAGGTTCCCTGAATGGAGCCCGATGCAGGATTTGATCCCAGGACTCTGGGATCACGCCCTGAGCTGAAGGCAGATGCTCAACCACTGAGCCACCTAGGCGCCCCCAATTCCTCCTTCTTCTATACAAATAGAATTATTGTTATTTTGGTATGTGGTTGTGCAGTTCAGTTAGTGGCTACATTTTCCAGATTTCCTTACAGCTAAATGTAATGCTAAATGTAAGAAATGCCTCTTTCTCTCTCTCTTCTTTTTTGATGGCTGGAATGTGAAATTGTCATCTTAGACTATATAGGTAAGGTCAGATCCTAGGGATGCCAGTGCAAGATGATGGAAGAACACTTAGCCCTGTGACCTCATGGAGTAGCTCATCAGCTCAGATTTTATGTGTGAGAGAAATAGCCTTTCATATTTTAGACATTATCATTTTGTGTCTTACTTACAGAAGCTAAGCCCATGTTCTTACTGAAATGATTACTGACTGAACAGAAGAGGCATTTTTAATGAATCAATTATTTGTTATGATGCCTTATAGATAGAGGCTCCTTTTTCTACAGTGGTTAATATCCTGGGAGCTTGGAGCACCCCACAGTGGAAATTAACTGATTTTAAGAGTATTTTTTTAACTTTCATATTAATTGAAATAAATACTTATTTTTGTGTCTCTTCATATGAAGGGAAAAATAGTGAGGGGTCTTACTTATATGTTCCTACTCCATAGGCTCTCCAAAATTTATATTTTTGACTTTTCCTTCCCATTTATTTGTTACACTTCTCTCAGAATCCAACATTTAAGAAAAAAGGTGTACTCATGCTGGCACTCATTTTGTCTTATTCTCTTATGTTTACAGTGGCTACTGTCTGGTTCGAAAAGTAGTAGTGAGAATTTATTGGACTTTTCCCTCTCAGCACAGAACAAGAAGTAATCAAACATGACTATTTGGGCAGGATTATTGTGATATGAGTATCCAACCTCACACTGCCAACAATTTGCTGGAAGATTTAACTTGGCAAATAAAAATTGAATTTTTCTGGGCTCATAACAGTCACATATTGGACAATATTTTTAATAATCTTAAAGCCAGTAAGTTTCTTAGTTCAATAGTTTTTCTGGAAACAAAAGCAATATTTTTACTAATTTAAATATTTTAAGCCAAGTAGAAATGTGTTTGACAATTTGATATTTCTTTTGCTTTGCAAGGTTAAACTCTGTTTAAGGTTTTTTTTTTTAGATTTGTGCTACTCATTGGCAATGGACTCAGTCATTGAGAACATGTTTTTTATTTTGGTTCATTAAAATAGTATTCTTTATTTAGTTGTAAATGTAAGATTTTTTATAAGTAAGTAAAATAGTAGATATGTATGTTTTGGATGCCTATTTTTTCTTAAATCTACAGGTATTAGCATTATGTTAAAATATAGAAATTTTTAGGAAAAAAAAGACAAGGTCTGAAAAAGAGATTCATAATTGGTGTTATACCTTTAACTGAAGGCATTAATTTAGTAATGAACATTATTTTAAACATATCTAACCTTTCAACTGTATTCTGATTTAATAAAAGAATGTGCTAATTCTTCATTAGTCCTCAGTGATTTGTAATTTACTGTGAGTTGTATTCCTCAGGAGGTAAGTGAAGGCTTTGTTTTCCAGAATATAATTACAGGACCACATCCTTCTTCCCTTTTCTATCTGTTATAATATTTAGTCTTACAGGTTTCTCTTTGCTATGACTGATAAGTAATCTGTGACATTTAGAACTGACTGAAAAATTCCAAATCATCCACTTTTTAGTTTATTGGAACTTAGCACAGCCTAAGGAAATGTGGAGGCAGAAAATAGATACACTTAAAGAATAAAAATCCCTCTTTTGATTTTAGTAAAATCTTAATAATTTTATTGTGATTATTTAGATGATATAATTCATACATTTTAAAGCAATTAAGAAAGGGCACCTGGGTGACTTAGCTAAGCATCTGACTTTGGCTCACATCATGGTGATCTTAGGTCCTGGGATGGAGCCCAGCTTCCAGCTCCCTGCTCAGTGGAGAGTCTGCTTCACCCTCTCTTTGCCCTTTCCCTTGTTCATGCTCTCTCTCTCTCCTTCTTGCTCTCAAATAAGTAAATAAAATATTTTTTTAAAAAGTAGTTTAAGGAGTTATTTTGATACTGCAACAGAAAAACGTAGATATGTAAATATAGAACAGGTTTCTTAAAGAATTTTTTTCTGGTTTCAAAGTTCTACTGTTCTTTATGAGTCATTTTATTCCCTTTTCTCCCTCTAGGTATTAGTTTCATGCCATCTATTGCTAGTCTAATTCCCAAACTGCTTTTTAAAACATTTAATAGCTTTATTGAGGTGTAATTAATACACAAGGAACTGCATATATTTAATGGGTACAATTTGATGAGTTTGGACATATGCAAACACCTGTGATACCATCCCCACAATCAAAGTAATGTACTTAATACTTCCCAAACTGTCCTGTGTCTCCTTTTTTGAATGTGTGTGTGTCTATTGAGAACATTTAACATGGGATCTACCCTGTTAACATATTTTAAAATGCACAATACTGTATTGTTAACTATAGGCAGAGTGCTGTACAGCAGGTATCTAGAACTTTTCCTCTTGTATAATTGAAAGTTTATATCTATTGAACAATAACTTCCCATTTCCCCTACCCCCAGCCCCAGCAAACAACATTCCATTCTCTGCTACTATGAATTGAACTATTTTAGATACCTCGCATAAGTGGAATCACACAAGATTTGTTCTGTGACTGGCTTATTTCAATTAGCATGATATCCTTTAGATCCATCCAAATTGTCAAAAATGGCAGGATTTTCCTCTTTTCTAAGGCTGAGTAATATCCCATTCTTTACGTATATTTTACATTTTTTTTATTCCATTCATCCATCAGATGCTTGGATTGTTTCCATATCTTGGCTGTTGTGAATTATGCTGCATTTTATTCTTTACATTAAATTTTCAGTCCACTTTCATTGAATAAAACACAGATTTGGAAGCTTTCCTAGACAAAATGGGATTCAAGGACCAGCAGCTTAGGTGTCACATGGGAACTTGTTAGAAAAGCAGGAGCTCAACCCATCACAGATTCCCAAGTGATTGGTGTTCGACTTCAAAATTTGAGAAGTACTGCTCTAAAAGACAAGCCTTCAGACATGAATGTGAGTGTGTACATGAGTATGTTTTTAAATGGGGATATTAAATCTGTTGATGTCACTTACCTTTGTTTTATGATAACTAACTTCCATTTGTAAGCAAGAAGGTCCCCTGTGGATTGACATATACAATTGATCCAGTGCTTTTCTTACTCCTGAATTAAAATCAGAACTCCCCTACTACTCCTTCCTCAGCTGTTAGCCACATTTGATGGGGATTTCTGATTCCTCATAACTATGTGTCCTCTGAGGGAAAAAAAATCCCAGTTAGACTCTAGTTGGAAAGGTGACAGGGTGCTAATACATTGTGGTAATGTATACCTTATGTTTGGGGTGCGAGGAGTGAAAAAAAGTTTAAATTATGTTAAATTCCTTGTCTTTGTTTTCTTCTAGGCTTTAAATAAGCAAGCCTTTTCAGTCTAAGCTATATCTTTTAGGGCAGCAAAGTGGGCATGGCCATGGAACAGCACTAGGCAAGACTTCCTGAGCTCTGTGCTTGTGGAAGTTTCATCCTATAGTTTCAACAAGCCTAGTCTTTCTCTTTTGGATGGACTATGACAAATGCTATGTTAATTTGACAATATAACGAAGGAAAGGCTCAGTAAGTCTTAGTTATAATGTTTATTTCTTAGTGTTTTGCAAAATTACTAAATAATGACTAGAAAAAGTTAGCTTTCTTGTTCAAATCGATCAAAATTGCTCACAGAATTTCAGAACGAATACAAATAATGTTTTTTAAGTGCTGTTATTTCCTGAGCAGGAACAATATGGTACCTAAATAAATTTTAAATGTTATATTTTAAGCAAATTAATACATATATTTAAGGGGCACCTGGGTGGCTCACTTGGTTAAGCATCTGACTTTTGATTTCAGCTCAGATCATTGTCTCCAGGCCATGAGATGGAGCACTGAGTTGGGCTCCATGCTGAATGTGAAGCCTGCTTAAGATTCTCTCTCTCTCTCTCTCTCCCTCCCTCCCCCCACCTCCTCCACTGCTTGCACTCTTTCTTTCTTAAAAAAGAAAAAAAACTTAAAAAAACATACATTTCATAACACAGTCAAATGGAGTAGAAAAATCTGTGCATGATGGCATACCATTGCCTTCTTCCTTTTCTTCCAAACCCTAAATGCTGTTCTCTAAAGGCGAACTCTTTCACTGTACATTGTTTTGTTTTTATATCCTCTATAACTCTAGGTAACATACTTCTTTGCCTATTTCTTGAATAAAGTTTAGAGAATATTTATCGACTCTGATATGAAAGATGAGTATTCTTTTCATACTCTCTTCATCTCCTCTCTATTCCCAAATCTTAATATTGACTATTATTTTTAGTCCTATTTGTACTATTATTTTTAGTGAATTTAAATCCTATACATACATATCTAGTTGCTGATTGATCAGCTTTTGCTGGTATCTTTTAGGTAAGTGAAAATATTGTGTCTCAATCTTTTCCTCCATCTTTCTTATTTCCTCCCTCCCCCATTCTCCTACTCCCCTTCTGTAAGTTAGGCTTTTACTTTGTCAAGGTCATTAGTGTTTATATTATACAGTATACTGAACCACAAGCAGGTCTGGAGTTTAAATACCTATAATCAGCATATAATGACCATGAAAATATTGGTGGTGGTGGAATGAGGTGATTGTTAAGATGACATTCTCTTCTCCCTAAGTATAGAACATTTGAAGGAAAATGTTCTCACTAATGGTGTCAAATGGAGACTCTTATATTCTACCAATTGCTTAAAATTATGCTACATTTTATTTAGGTTCATAACCATACCATTAATTTTGTTCTTGCCATTGCTGTTGCTTCTTCTTGCATTTCCTCTAGTCTTGCACAGTTTACCTTTATCACAAGCTAAATATTTTTAGATTTCTTATTATGTATTTTATTCTTTCAAGTGGGTTTCTTTCCCCAACCAAAGATGACTCTTGTAGAGCATATCCATCCCTCTGTCCTTCACTTTCAATCTCACACTTCACCTACTATCTTGGAACTTCCCTTAGTTTTCTTGGGTGAATCCCTTTCTCTCTCTCTTTCTCTTCTGCTTTATTTCCTTATTTGTTGCAGTAGAACCTCAAGTAGTTCTCTAAAATATTGTATATAGAATACATACTTTTTGAACATACTATTTTATTTTGTTTTTTATAGATAATTGTTATCTGAACTTGTTATAGAATTCTAGACTGAGAAAAATTTTCCCCTAAAACACTGAGAGCATTATTTCCTTGTGTTTCAGCAACTAGTGTTGAACTACGAAGTTAGATACTACTCAGTTGTCTTGTTTGATTTGTCTTTGGAAACTTTCAGGATTTTCTTTTTCTCCTGGATGATGTGGCATGTGTAGATCTAGATCTGTTTTCTTTGCACTTTGTATTAAGTGTTTCATTCTGAAGATTTGTGTTGTTCAGTCTCAGGAAATTTTGATATTTTCTTTCCCTCCATTTACTCTCTTTTTTTCTCTCTGAAATTCCTGCTAGAGAAATATTGGACCTCTTGGACTGGTCTTCTCCCTGTCTTTTTAGTTCTTTACCCACATGTGGTAGGCAGAATTCTAAGATGGCTCCCAAGTTTCCAGCCACCTTATATAAATATCTTAGATAATTTTTTCCCCCTTAAGTGGGGACCTATGAATAGATGAGATAATCACTCTCTTGATCAGATTTCCTTACATGGCTAGGATAGTCACCTTTGCCGATTACATTTACATTACATAAGAATTCTTCCTACCAGCCTGGAGAGAGATTTTGGCCTCGAAGATGTGAGCTGCCTTGTTCTCAGAGGGCCATGTCGTACAACCTGAGGGAGGCTTCCAGTAGCTGATAGTGACCCTGGTCCAATAGCCAATAAGAAAATTGAGATCTCAGTTCTACAATTACAAGGAAGTAAATTCTGCCAACAATCTAGATGAGCTTGGACGATCTGGAGTTCCGATGAGATCATAGTCTGGCTGTAACCTTGATTTCTGACCTTTGAGTTTCTGAGCAGAGAAACCAGATATACAGTGCCTAGACTTCCAATCTACAAGAAATGTAAGATCACAAATGGGTATTGTTCTAAGCCATGAGTTTTTGGAAATTTGTTATACAACAATTGGAAATTAATACCCTTTGTATTTTTGTTTTTTATTCTGAGAGTTTTATTAGATGCTATCTTCTAGTCTTCCTATAGTTTATTTTTCTTAAGAAATTGATTTTTTGTTTTTTAAAATCTTGAGAACCTCCTCTTCTATGTTTTTTTCCTTTTCAGTTTCCTTGCTTATTTTTAAGGATGTGATTCTTCTATAATCACGCTGAGCATACTGGAGTTGTTTCAAGTTTCTCCCAATGCCCTTAGTTATCTCTCCTTCTCAGAGATCAGTTGGATATTTCTCTTTCATGTGGTTAGGCCTCCACATATGTCTGGGAATGTTTGGTTTTCACGTCACACTTTAAAAAGGAATGGTTTGCTATTGAGGTTTCTTTTGCTATAGAAATGTCTTTTCTAGTACTCTTTGGAGGTCTCTTCATGGTCTCTCTCTTGAGTGAGATTCTGAAACGGAATCTCATGTGTGGTGGGGCACATTGTTGATGGACTCACTCTACCTTTAGAGTGAAGGTGCTGTGAGCCAACTCTCTTGCTATTGATACTAACATTGGTTGGATGAGAAGAGCTTCACTATGGAACATCTATGTTCACACCAGATTTTCCCAAACTGCTTAATTTTGTTTGATTTTTATGGCCTGGACTTATAGGACTGATGCGTGTGCTTTGCATAATGTTGGGCATAAGTTGGAGGTTGATGAGGGTGACTACTTGTGCTATTGTCCCATATACAAACTTCAATAATCCTCCCTTGGTTTTTTCCTTTCTTTCTCTTCCCTTTCCTTCCCTTATTTTTTTTCTATATTTCTTTCCTTCCTTTCCTCCTTCCTTCCTTGAGTTCAGCTCATTACACAACCAAATCATTGGTTTGTTTTTGCTAAGGTTTCTCTTGCTTTATGATATTTTATTTTTTCCCACTCATTTCACAGCTTGCTTTCATTTTTCTACCTTCATTTTCCATAGACACCCACTCTAATATATTTGATTGTATATATAGACATTCTTGTAAATTATGATTTTTGTATATATGTTATTAATTTACTCTTATTTTATTGTGCTATAGATCTTATTTTTTTTTCTTTTCATTCAATGCTTTGTTTTCTAGATCTTATCATGTTGATATAAGTATATCAATTTCTCCATCCAAAAGTCTCTTCATACAGAAGTTAGGCTAAGAAGTATAGGCAGAAAAGAGTACCTAAGAGGAGAGATTCTGCCCGAAACTGAGGTCACACAGTCTAAATGTAGCTAAGAGAAAGAGGAAGACTAAATCCTAAATATCCAGCTTGAGTTTTGGATCCTGCCAGGCTTAGAGAGATCTACAACTAGAACGTTCAGTTATTTGAACTAATATAATCTCCTTTTGTTTAATACAGTTTGGGTTGGATTTCTGTCCTGGACACTTGAAGAGTCCTGGAAATACATGTTTCAAGCCCTATATATCATAAACATAAAGGAACCCAAATGTATCATTAGATTTAAGATGACATATCCCATATTGTTGCTTTACCTTCATTACTAAGTAAGGATGATAATCTCACGTTTTTTACCTTTTATGTTATGATTTATATTGTTTTGGAAATAATTAATCTATTCTTCAATAATTTAAAATTATTTTAAGATGTATTGTCAAATATGTATGCATGGGTTCATATTCTGCAATCCTATCAAAGGAATAGAAGTCCTTTTCATTTGTGATTGTCTTAATTCATGGTAAAGATTAAGATTTTTCTACTATAGGCATTTAACATATTACTTTTCTTCAAAGTCTAATGACCAAAAAAATGACCAGGTAATAATCTTTATAGTTAAAGTTAATCTTTGATTTTATTTGGGTATACATCTCTAAGGAACATCTGTGATCTTTAGGATGGAGAAGCTAATGTTGCTTTAGTAAATGTCATTCGTTCCATCAAGTCAGTACTGAATTCATTTTCTGTACAGGGTATCCTATATAATTGGAAATTTTGTCTTTCAGAAAGAAAAGAAGAGGGGTGTTGGTCACCTGCCATCCCTGGAATTTTTCACTATACTTTGAATGTTGGTTTTATTTCTTTTTATACTTATCAGTTTTGAATTAATATTGTTCTATTTCTCCTATGTTTCTTAACCCCCATCACATCATATCCTAGCATATCTATATATTCATAACTGCGGGTATATCACTTTGTAGAGATTGTTGCTCATTTAGGGATGGAATTACCATGTATATTGCTACTTATTTATGATGTATAACTTAAGTTTGCTTAAAGGAACTTCAGAATTTGTCTATATACAGTATGGCAGATGATGATGATAATGATGATTATTTAATATAATTATAGTTTATCCTTTGCCTACTAACTACTGTATTGCTTTCTCTTATCTTGGATTTTAGATATTGCCCTTTCATATTGTCATATTATTGTTTTTTAATTTATATGTTTAATCACATAAGTATATGATATTCTGGAATAAATGCTTTCTTATATTATCTAAAGCATGAATTGGCCAGTGAGGAGGCTGTAAGTCTGCAAGCCCTATTACATATTCCTTCTGGCACATTTCCTATCATTATCCCTTGATTTTCTTAATTTCTTTCTTTCTTTCTTTTTCATTCATCTTTAAGACTCACTATTGAAGAACTTGACTGTCTATTGAAAGTGACTATCATGATAAGTGTCAGAAACTGACCAAAACATCATAAGTTTCTTTGTAATAAGAATGTAATAGCTTTATTTTATTCTTTCCCTCATGTAACCCAATTATATTTGGGAAGCTGTAGATATAAAGCATGCTGATTTTAAAATTTTTCAGTGCTGGGATCCCTGGGTGGCGCAGCGGTTTGGTGCCTGCCTTTGGCCCAGGGCGCGATCCTGGAGACCCGGGATCGAGTCCCACATCGGGCTCCCAGTGCGTGGAGCCTGCTTCTCCCTCCACCTGTGTCTCTGCCTCTCTCTCTCTCTCTGTGACTATCATAAGTAAATAAAAATTTAAAAAAAAATTTTCAGTGCCAAATGATAAACACCCTATCAAAATAATATAGTATATTTTGTGTTCTTGCCTAAAAAGGGGTATATATTATCTTTTAATTAATGTTACTGTTTTTTTACAATTAGATATAGATTTTACTCACTATTATTGGGGTTCTTTTTTCATCCTTTAGGAACGTTATAATTCAGAAAGGATCGGAGTGAGAGAGATGACGTAATGGACAGCAGTAGGCTGAGAGCATCTTGCACCAAATGAAGGTCTTCTGTTCGACTCTTTTTAACCCTTGATCTTTGACATAAAATCCTTCATTATCAGGGTAATATGAAGCTTTTCAGAAGAGGAAGGAAGCACTGCTACTGCTGCATGGCTCTCTGCTGGCAACACTGGGACCCTTACCCACCACTTTATAAGTTCATGATCTAAAAACACATTTATTTATTTATTTATTTATTTATTTATTTATTTATTTAGAGAGCGTGTACATACAAGCAGAGGGAGAAACAAAGGGCGAGGGAGAGAACCTCAAGCAAACTTGGGCTGAGTATGGAGCCTCTGTGGGACTTGATCCCATGACCCTGAGATCATGATCCGAACTGAAATCAAGAGTTGGACGCTTAACCAACTGAGCCAACTAGGCACCCCATAAGTTCATGATATTTTTTTTTTTTTACCTAATACTCCTTTGGCTTGAAAAATACCCATTTTTTCCTTTCACCTACTTAAACCCCTAGAGTTGAGCCCTTGTTAATATGTCATATATTTCTTCCTATAAAGAAATATATGTCATATATCTTTCCTATAAAGTCATGTCATATATTTGAAGTATACATGGGTCTCACTTTCATTGAATCCTCACAGTCAAGAATCAGGTAATTAGTACTAAATTTTCCTGAATTATTCATGTATTGTTAATTCAGATAACGTGTAAGTTCCCGAATATGGAGAATATGGAGGCTGTTCTTTATTTCTGCTAGCATCTAGCAGAACACCGAGCACATTAGTGGGTTCTTACACTATATTGATTTCTTATATTTTAAATATTTTTTATGAATACATAACACTGTGAGAGAGATAAATATCTGTCAGTTTCCTCTATTTCAGTGAAGAAAAAACTTTGGGTTCTGAGAATACTTTAGTGTTTAATTTCCATGATCTTTGGAAATTAGGGCCAACAGAAGGTACTCTAAGTTTTAGTTCATCTTGTTAGCTGGATTTTATAACCGAGTTTATAAAATCAGTGGTCTTACTTTCTAGAAATAAAAATAGCACTACCATGTTAATACAACATAAGAATTTACAGCCAACTATTTTTAGTCAAACTGCCAATTACAGTTCTTGAGCTTCTTGTTTCTTTGTAGATAACAAAGTTATGGAATTGTTTCAATTAACTCTGAGTTTTAATGTGTTTTTCTAGGTGATAACCCATAGTTATGTCACTTGCCTTAGTTCATATATTAAAACAAATGACTGGCATAAGTATTATCCACTGTGAAATTTAGTTTTTATTGCTTAGAAGTTTGAAAAGGCTATACCTATTAGCCAAATTTCAACAACTTCTATTAGTTGTTTAAATTAACTTAGAAGGTATTTCTTACTTTTGCAATATACTTTAAGCATTTCTCTCTATAGTTTAGAGTTGGTGTTTTATTGCAGTATCATTTGGAAGAATACATCTTTGTTTCTAGTGAAGAATGTTGGAAAGCGTGCTTGTCCTTGCCATCTGCTAACTCTATCAGGCAATACATGGAATGGAAATGGCCCTGGAGTGCTGAAATTGGACAGATCTCCCTGTGAACCTTAGCTCACAGCCAACAGAGGTTAACACTTGACCTCTGGATTAGCTTAAACTTTTGTTTGTTTTGGCTTCTGGTACTGTCAACATGGAGGCCCATCCTACTGACTGTCTCTTCAGGTATTTACCTTTCTGACCATCTATTCCTTGCTACAGCTCATGACTAAGGGCAGCCATCATTTTTTGCTCATGATGCTTTCATGAATTAAATGTGCTAAGTGTTTTTGTCTGTGACTCTTCAGTTCATAATCAGGCTGGAAAAAAATGTTGGTGTGGAAAGGTTAGCAGTGTGCTGAGGAAATTAAAGTATTTATCTTAAAGTATTAAAGTATTTATATTATATAAACAGTTCAGGGAGAAAGGAACATGACCCAGACTAAATTTTCATGCTCTGGAAGTGTTTTATTTCCTTGCACATTCTTAAAGTTAATTTCAGATCACAGTTGTGCTCCCAAGCATAATTTGAAATGTTTGAAGTTACATTCTTAATAGCTGGCAGCCTAATATATAAGTAAAATTGGTATGACCTCACAAATATGCTATTCTTAACTAATAGAATAGATATTACATTCATAAGGCTTAATAGAAAAAAGTAGTCAGATAGATTGGATAAAAAAATGAAGTAACAGCATCCAAGGAAGTCTCTCAAATCAGTTAATGCATGCATCCCATTAAGATCTCTATTTTGAAAAAAAAAAATCTCTATTTTGGTTAGAATGTTGAGAACAAGGACAAGCATTGGATGCACTGCAATTAATTCACTAAAGACAAACAAATGGAAAAGCTGATGTATCCCTAGGGCCTGCTAGCTAAAACATACCTACAGGAAACTACCAGACATTTCTTTTTTGAAGCTTCCTATACATACACAGAATTTACATTGACAATTAGGCAAAGAAAGCCTTATAATTCACACAATTATATAAAAGAGAAAGATTCAGAAAATTATATTTAAGGTAAAATAATATTTTAGCAGCTTAATAGTTTTGGAAGGAGAAGAGAGAAAGTGATTGAAAACAGTCCTCCTGACAGTTACTTTTATTTAGTTTATCCTGGTCTTATGCACAGGCTTTGGACAAAATTCATTTTGACATGTTTAAGAGCACTGGGATATAAAATACTGACTATAGCATTTCCTGCTCGGACAAGTCAACAAACTATAGTATTTTTCACTGTTCCTCATTGCCTAAGTAAATTCTAGTACAGTTGATAAAATAATAACTCAATATAAGGATATGTCTCTGAAGGATAGATCATCTCAAGTTGAACACCTCTGTCACCACGCATTTTTATTGCAGTTTTAAAAAGGAAGAGTAGGGATCCCTGGGTGGCGCAGCGGTTTGGCGCCTGCCTTTGGCCCAGGGTGCGATCCTGGAGACCCGGGATCGAATCCCACGTCGGGCTCCCGGTGCATGGAGCCTGCTTCTCCCTCTGCCTGTGTCTCTGCCTCTCTCTCTCTCTCTGTGACTATCATAAATAAATAAAAATTTAAAAAAAAATAAATAAAAAGGAAGAGTATGGGGATCCCTGGGTGGCGCAGCGGTTTGGCGCCTGCCTTTGGCCCAGGGCGCGATCCTGCAGACTCGGGATCGAATCCCACATCGGGCTCCCGGTGCATGGAGTCTCCCTCTGCCTGTGTCTCTGCCTCTCTCTCTCTCTCTCTGTGACTATCATAAATAAATAAAAATTAAAAAAAATAAAAAGGAAGAGTATGGATCACTGGGGCGGTTCAGTTGGTTAAGCTTCCAACTCTTGATTTTGGATCACATCATGATCTCATGGTGTATGATTCCTGTTAACGTGCTGTTGAATTTGGTTTGCTAAATTTTGTTGAAGATTTTTCCATTTATGCTCATTGAGGAATGTAGTTTTATACATTTTGTACATTTTTATATATTTATGGTCTATAGTTATCTTGTATCTTTGTCTTGCTTATCAGGGTGATGATAGCTTCAGAAAATAAGTGGAAATGTTCCTCTTCTATTTTTTGGGAAGAGTTTACAAATGATTGGTATTAATTCTTTAAATGTTTCAAAGAATTTATCAGTGAAATCTTCTACTACTGGGCTTTTCTTTATTGGAAAGTTTTGATTACTGATCCAATCTCCTTGTTTCTTTTTTTTTTAAGCTTTTATTTATTTATTCATGAGAGACACACACAGAGAGAGAAAGGCAGAGACAAGGCAGAGGGAGAAGCAAGCTCCATGCAGGGATCCTGACGTGGGACTCGATCCCGGGACTCCAGGATCATGCCCTGGGCCAAAGGCAGGCGCCAAATCGCTGAGCCACCCAGGTGTCCCTAGTTTTTATTTTTGTTTTCTACTTCCTTATAATGTAAAATTAAACTGTTTATTTGAGATGTTTCTTCTATTTTAATGTAGGTGTTTTATTTCTATAAACTTTCTCTTGGTACTGCAAAAAGGTACAGCAAAAGCTGTATCCTATACATTTTTACATGTTGTATTTTTCATTCATCTTAAGATTTTTTTTTCTAATTCCCCCTTTGACTTCCTCATTGACTATTCAATGGTTATTCAAGACTGTGTTGTTTAATTTCCATATGTTTGTGAGATTTCTTTCTCCTACTGATTTCTAGTTTCATTCCATTTTGATTTGAAATTTTACACATATGTTAAATTGTAGTGACCTAACATTGATGCATCCTGGAGAATATCGTGTGTGTGCTTGAGAAGAATGTGTATTCTGCTGCTGTTGGATAGAATGTTCTGCATATGTCTGGCAGGTCCATTTGGTTTAGTATAGCTTGAGTTCAATGTTGATTGAACTTACTGATTTTTTGTTGATGATCTATAATTGGTGAGAGCGGATATTGTAAGAGTTCAAATTCTCTACTATTATTGTATTGCTTTCTATTTCTCCCTTTAGGTATGTTAATATTTGCTTCATTTGTTTAAATGCTCCAATATTGGATGCATTTATATTAACATTTATTATAAAATATTGATGAATGGACACTTTCATCATTATAGAATGATCTTTTTATCTCTTGTTGCAGTTTTTGATTTAACATCTATTTTGTCAGATATAAGTATAACCACCCCTGCTGTCTTGGTTTCCATTTCCATGGAATATCTTTTTCTGTCCCTTCACTTTCAGCTTATGTATATTTTATGATTTTTTTGTTTTGTTTTATGTTTTTGATGTTACAATTTACCTCTTTTTCTCTTGTGTATCTTTTAACAAATTATTGAAGCTATAGTTATTTTTAATACTTCTCTCTATTAACCTTTATACTAGCATTAGGTGATTAATACATTCACTATATTGCAGTATTGGGGTATTCTGAATTTCACTATATGCTTGCCCTTATCAATGTGTTTGTATTTTCATGCCCTTGTGTAGTCTTCTACTCTTGGGTATGAGAAGACCTATAGCTTGGTTCTAATCAATGGGATATGGTATATAAAGATAATTAGATGAATATTATTACATATACACTATCACTCTAAAGAGATTGTAATGTTATCTTGTTAGGAGTCTCTCTCTCTTTGCTGGCTTTGAAGATACCTGCTGCCATGTTTTGTGCAGCTATAGGGAGAAGGTAATATAGTTCAAAATTTATGGCAGCCTCTGGTCAACAGCCATCAAGAAACTGAGACACTTAGTATTACAGCCTGAAAAGAATTGAACTATGCTCACAGTCACATGAGCTTGAAATCAGTCCTTTTCTAGCAGATCTTATCATGCAAACTCATCCCCTTAATGGCAGACTTGCAGAGGATCTATGTTATTCCTGGACACCCAGTTCATAGAAAGTGTGAGGTGCTAAATTTGTATTATTTCAAGCTAATGGATTTAAGATTGTAATGTTACACAGTAATAGATAACAAATCCAGTTTTTGATATCTGAAAATGGGTATATTAGTTTTCTGGGGCTGCAGAAATGAGGTACTACAGCCTGAGTGGCTTACATAACAGAAATTTCTCATCTCAGTTCTGGACGTTAGAAGTCCCAAGATCAAGGTATTGACAGGATTATTTCCCCCAAGAGCTGTGAAGGAGAATTTGTTCCTTGCCTCCTTCCTCACTTTTGTTGGTTTGCTGGCCATCTGTGGCATTCCTTGGTTTATAAATGCATCACTCTGTCCCCTGCCTTCATCTTCACCTGGTGTTCTCTGTGTGTACATGTCTGTCTCTATGTACAAGATTTCTCATTTTTATAGGACACAGTAATGGGGTGCTTGGGTAGCTCAGTTGGTTAAGCGTCCAATTCTTCATTTTGGCTTAGGTCATGATTTCAGTGTCCTGAGATTGAGTCCTGTGCTTGTCTTTGAACTCAATGCAGAGTCTGCTTAGGATCCTCTCTCCTTCTCCCCCTCTTCTCCCTCCCCTGCTCATTCTCCCTTTCTAAGTAAGTAAATAAATCAAAAGAAAAAAATAGGGACACAATCAGATTAGGGCCCTTCCTATTGACCTCACCTTAACATGATCACCTGTAAAGATTTGGTATTTACATAGGGTCACATTCAGAGAGAAGTTCAGATTTCAATGTGTTTTTGTTTTTGTTTTTTTTGGAGACATCATTCAACTGAGAACAGTGGGTTTTGCTATATCAATGTCTAAAAATGTGGAAGTGGCTGTGGACCCAGCCAGTGGGAAGACTAGAAGGATTTTGAGGATGACACTAAAGAAAGCCTAAGTTACCTTAAATGCTTAGTAGAAACTTTGGACTTTGAGGACACTTCCAGTGAGGACTGAAAGAAAATGAGGAATATGTTATTAGAAACTTGTGGAAGGGGAAATACATGTTATATGGTGGCAGAAAGTTTAGTAAAATTTCATCTGTGGTTGTGTGGAAAGAAAACATAATTAATGACCTCCGAGCAGAGTCAGCAACCATCAGAAAGAGATACTCCTGCCTTAATTTCAGAAGATATATGAGCTTGAAATCTTGGAGCCTGTCACATTGGAGAAAGCCTGTCCTAAATTAAGACAACATAATCAAAGCAGAGCTGTGAGATAGAGTTAAATTGCATAATCCGACCATAATTCTTCTGTGTTTGCATCTGTAAATTCAACAAATACATTTCATTTGTTTAAACTTGTGTGAATTGTGCTTTAGTCATGTAAAAATTAGGAATAGTGTAACTAAAATTAAACAAAAAGAAACAAAGGGCCAATGAAAATTATAAGAGAAAATTAAAGAATAAATCTGTGTGTGTGAGAAAGTTGATAAGAATAAAAGATAAAGTATGATATACTAGTCACATTTCATAATCTGAAAATTTCTGTCCAGCAAAATACAGTTGGGAATAGAGTAATTGTAACTGGAGTCAACATACAACTCACTTTTCTGAGTGAAGAGAAGTCTTCTGTTAAGTAATTTGAGAGGGTTCTGGTAATATCCTCAAATTTTGGACAATGAGAGCTCAAAACAATAGGTGTACTGTATACTGGATTAGGATTGCAACACTTGGTAGATATGTCTTCCCTATTCTAATATGAATACTATTCTAATACTGTTGTGAGATAACAGTATTATCTGAGAGATAATTATTTTTCATTTTCTCTGCACAATTTTTGACTTTTTAAATCTTGAATATTGGCATTAATCATGTTCTAATATAAATGAATGACTTCAAACTAGGGTGAGATGATTAATAGTAGATTAACAGAGACAATAACTTTTCTATAATGTGACTGAAAAAGAGAAGCAATATGGGACTGGGTGTGTTGACAAAGATCCGATAATAGGGGCATCTGAGTGGCTCAGTTGGTTGAGTATCTCACTCTTGGTTTCAGCTCAGGTTATGATCTCAGGGTTCTGAGATTGAGACCTGCATAAATCTATGCTCAGTAGGGCGCTTGAGATTCTCTTGCTCCCTCTCCTTCTGTCCCTCCCTCCAATTTGTGTGCACATGTGTGTGCTCTCTCTTTCTAAAATATATAAATCTGAAAGAAAGAAAAAAGGAAGGAAGGACGAAAGAAAGAAAGAGAGAAAATGAACTTGAAGCTTAAAGAGATAATGAATGTTTTAGAATTATCTGATAAAATTAACTTCCTTGAAAATCTCTTTTTCTGAAAGCCAAACTTAACTTTCAAGAAAAAATTTCCCAGAAATTACTGACATGACAGTTGGGAATACCTCCTGTAATAGAACAATGGTACATGGTCATTGGAAACTGATCAAACCCATGAGGTAGATAGGTTGTTACCTAGCCCACCACACAGTGCAAACACCTGGCCCAATCTTTGCATGCAAACTTTTTAGTTATGAGTTTTTAGTTTCTCAGTGTGAGTTTTTGTTCATAAATTCAGTTTATTTAATAGATTAGTGGTTTATAATCAGCATAGGAATCCACATGTGGTAGGAAGCACCTGTGAGGGAAGGCAGACTGGAGAAGCAATTTAGTAATACATGTAGGTATTATAATTACTTGATGATTTCTTATGGGAAATCCTTAATGAAAACCATTCCTTTATTGTACTATAACATAAGATCATATAGTGTTCAGCATAGGGTATCTTCTCTTTCCCTCCAGCTCCTAAGAATACTTTAAACCTATTAGATTATCTCTCTTTAAAGACATAGGGATTGGTTGTGAAAATAGCCATATAGCACAAACCTAACAAATTGTTATATAGCATTCAATGGGTGGTTATAATTTTAGATGTTAGTTTTATTTAAAAATGTTATATTTATTGTTCAGGGAGAAATTTTAGAATGCCTATAATAACCCATTTTAGTCTACTGTCTTTAACAAAACTCTAATTTTCTGTCACATTATTTCTAAGAAATACTACTATTCAGCCTTAAGTTCTGTGAAAGATTTGCAATATCTTTTGTATTTTATATCTTGCTACTTTCTTTATTCTAAAATTGTGGCCTCTTTTTTAACTTAATAAAGAAAATTAAAGGAAAAAAACACAAGGAAAGTCATTATCCTGGGTTGGAGTCAATACTATCTTTGCTATTCAAAGGTAAGAAGTAATCAGATGTTAGCTTGCAGCCAAGGAAACCGATTTATTTATAATGGAAGGAAACAAAAGCCAAAGGCAGGTAATGCATTAGGGCCTGAAAGAAGCACAAGGGGAAAAGAATAGGATTATTCTTTACTAGCTACTTTTTACTTTTACTTGACAAATTAAAACTATTGTACTTCTAAATTATAGCACATAGATACATAGATATATTATGGGCCATCAATCAATCAGTATATTGATAAAGACTGTCGAGATTCCCAGTCTGATAAAGTATCATCCTATTTATGCTGTGCTAAATATTGCATCTATTTTATGCAAAATAGCATTTCCAGCTTTAAAAGTATCTTGGCCATGTTATCTTTTCATTAATTTATGTGTTTATTCAATAAAATTCTTTGGGTGTATAATATGTTTCAGGTAGCTTTCTTATTTATTATTTATTTATTTATTTATTTATTTATTTATTATTTATTTATTTATTTATTTTTTCAGGTAGTTTTCTATAGGCTGAGTATATAATAGTAAATAAAATAGAAAAAACCCCTACACTAATAGAGCCTGAATTCTAATATTCCTAAATACAATCAATTCGCCCAATAGTTTAAGTTTCAATTAAAAAGTGTTTAGAGCCCTGTATCTTACTCTAGCTCAAAGTCAATTTTTCTCGCAGTAGCTCTAAAACTGTTCAATAGATTGTGGTCTAGGCTTTGATCATTTATTGCCCAGAATCTTTGAATTGATAGAACAGACTTTTTATTTAAATCCTTTGCTGTGTTTTGATGTTATTTTCTCTATTCTCTACTCCTTTCTTCCTAGACTCAACTATATGATTATTTGAACTTAGGCCTCATTCATTCATTCAAAACCACATGTTTCAATCCTATTTTTATAGAATACATTTCTTTAGAAAATATAAGTATTATACATCAAATAGAAGGTGCAATACTGTTCTCATATTATTGAGACTGATTTATTGAGTAGTTTAGGCAAGGTTATGCGACTAATAAAAGATATTGTTATAATTTAAACTTATCATTTTGATATTATATTCTGTGCCCCATCTATTACATCTTCATTATGGTTAGGGTCTACATATATTCTTTGGGGGGATTCTATAGCCTTGATCTGGACCTCTTGACTATCCTCATGTGGTTGCTTACAAATTTTTAAATTTGAGATTAGTTTAGTCCATAGAACCAAAATCAAATCTAATAAAATATGTATAAGATCTACATAAAGAAAACCACACAATTATAACAAAAGAAATCAAAGAGCCAAATAAATGGAGAGATACTTCATTTCATGGATAAGAAAACTCAAAAGTTGTTAAGGTGTTTTTTTCTCCCAACTTGATTCATAGATTTAGTGTAATCTCAATCAAAATCTCAGCAAGTTAATTCGTGCATGTTGACAAAAATGATTCTAAAGTTTATTTGGAGAACAAAAGACCCAGAATAGCCAACTCAATATTGGGCCAGAAGAACAAAGTCAGAAGATTGACATTACCCAACTTCAAGACTTACTATAAAGACATTATAATCAAGACATTGTGGTATTAGCAAAAGAATAGATCAATGGAACAGAATAGAGAGCCCAGAAATAGACCTACATAAAAATAGCCAACTGATCTTTGATAAGGGACAAGGCAATACAATGGTGGAACAATTGTCTTTTCAACAAATGGTGTTGGATTAATTGGACATCCATATGCAAAATACTACACAATTACCTCTGCTACTACTAAACCTAGGCATAGTTCTTATGTGTTTGAAAAAAGTTAACTCAATACGGATCATGAGACAACTGAGATTAGACCTAAATGTAAAGTGCAAACCCAAAATTCCTGAAGGAAAGCATTGGAGAAAGTCTAGACAACCTTGGGTTTAGTGATGACTTTTTCAATACAACACTGAAGGCAGGGTGCATGAAAGAAGTAATTGATAAGTTAGACTTCATTAAAATTAAAAACTGCTCTGTGACAGACAATGTTAGAAGAATTAGGAGAAAACACACAGATGATGTGAAAATGTTTTCAAAAAGCAGATCTGATACAGAACTTTTATACAATATACACGAAAAACTCTTTAAAAAGTCTTAAAATTCAACAATAAGGAAACAACTAAATAATAAAAAAGCCTAACATTAAAAAATGACCCAAAGACCTAAAGACACTTCATAAAAGATATAGATATGACAGATAATATGAGATGAAGTAATAACAGAGAAACAATAATATGGAAAAGTGTTCAGCATGATACTGTCATTAGAAAATTGGAAATTAAAACAATGAGATGCTGCTACACACATATGAATGAGGGAAACCCACACTGAAAACACCAAATGCTGGCAAGGATATGGAGCAACAGTTATTCTTCTTTATTCTTTATTGCTGGACAGAATGCAAAATGGGCAACTACTTTGAAAAATGGTTTGGCAGGGTTTTGGTTTTTTGCTTTTTTTTTTTTTTTTTTTTACAAAACTGAACATACTTTTATAATCCAATCTAATCCAACCATCATTCTTCTCACTTTCTACCCAAATGAATTGAAAACTTATATCCAAACAAAAACCTGTACACAGATGCTCATAGCAGCTTCATTCATAATTACCAAACTTGGAAGCAATCAAAATATAGTTCAGTAGGTGAATGGATATATAAACTGTCATGGGATATCATTGCCAATGGAATATCACTAAGATGAAATGAGCTATCAAGCTACAGAAGACATGAATGAACCTTAAATGTATAATACCAAATGAAAGAAGTCATTCTGAAAAGGCTACTGCTGTATGTTTTAAATATATGATATTCTGGAAAACAAAGCTATGGAGACAGTACGAAGACCAGGGGTTGCCAAGGGCTGGGAGATGAAGAAAGATGAATAGACAGAAAACAGAGTATTTTTAAAGGAGGGAAACTATTATGTATACTACTATAATAGTGGATACATGTTATTATAGTTTTCAAAACCCATAGGATGCATATAGAGTGACCCCTAATGTAAACTATAGAGTGATACAAGTGATAATTGCATGTCAGTGTGGGTTCATTGATTATGATGAATGTACCACTGTGGTGAGGGGGTTGATAGTGGAGAAGTTGTGGGAATATGAGGGGAGGCAGGGGTTGTACAGGGATTCATTTTCCACTCATTTTTGCTGTGAGTCTAAAACTGCTCTAAATATAAATTTATTAAAAACAGATCAAAACAAGAATATGATACTTCTGAAAACATTAGTAGGAAATACTCTCCAAGAGATATTCAGCAATAAAAATAATATAGAAAACAACAACAAAAGAAAGACATTGCATATTGGTCTATATTTTATCTTCTTTCTTTGAAAGTTACCTTGTCATTTCAGCATTTTTACATGTGAACTCAACTGAGATTAGACAGATTTGGCATCTATTTTATAAAATTATTAAACCAGTGTGTACTTGACTTCAAAAATGGGAAGTATGACATAAATAACTGTATCAAAAACATATCCAGAATACTAGAGAATACTTACAAAATGCCATGATTACAAGAAAGCCACAGATGATAAAAGCTTAGAGAAAAATAGAAGCTACAATAAGATATATGTTGTTATTTAAAAAAAAAAGATTTTATTTATTCATGAGAGAACAGAGAGAGGGGCAGAGACACAGGCAGAGGGAGAAGCAGGCTCCATGGAGGAAGCCCAATGTGAGACTTGATCCCGGTACTGCGGGATCACGCCCTGAACCAAAGGCAGACGCTCAGCTGCTGAGCCACCCAGGCGTCCTGATATGTGTTGTTATAATATAGAAGTAGTATTATATTTAAAGGCTAGAGAGAAGAATATATATGTGACATAAAAATATGTCAATTCCTTTATATAAATTAAAAGTTACTTTGAAATTGTTTCATTAAATGGTTCAAATAATGCAAATTTTCCAACTGTGTCTTCCCCCCCCAGTTTCATTTAGATATAACTAAATGATATAACTAAATTAGATATCACATTGTGTAAATTTAAGGTGTACAACATGTTGATTTGATGCACTTATGTAATGCAGTATGATTACCTGTGAAGCATGAGCCAACACTTACATCATGTCACATGATTACCGGAGTAAGAACATTGATCATCTCTCTCTTGGCAACTTCAAGCGTATAGTATAGTGTTGAGTACTATAATCACAAGGCTGTGCACTAGGTCTCTAGAACTTATTCATCTTCTAACTGGAAGTTTCTACTCTTTGACCAACATTTCTCCACTTCCTCCATCTACCCACTTTCCACCTTGCCCGCGGTAACCACCATTCTACTCTGTTTCTATGAGTTGATTTTTTTAGATTCCACATATTATATAATATTTGCCCTTCTTGGTCTGACTCATTTCCCTCAACATAATGCTGTCAAGTTTCATCCTTATTGTTGCAAATAGCAAGATTTCCTTCTTTCTCATGGTTGATTAATATTCCACTATACCCGTTTTTTTATCCACATCTTATTCATTTATTGATGGAAGCTCAGAGTTTTTCCAAATCTTGGTTATTGTGAATAATGTTGCATAAACATGGGAGTCTAGGTATCTCTCTGATAACTCATTTTCATTTATTTTGGATATACATTTAGAAGTGGGTTAGAACCATTATATGGTGGTTCTATTTTTAACATTTTGAGGAACCTCCATACTGTTTTCCATAGTGGATGTACCATTTCCCACCAACAGAATTTAGACATTTCTTGTCAAGTGAGATAAAGTTTTTGTGAAAGCTGAAGAGGTTGTTAACTTGTGGTGAAAATTATAACTTTCAATGTAAATGTACTTCAGAGAAAGCCAGTGGCTTTCAACCTATTTCTGAGAACCAATAGATTAGTGAAGGCACTTTGTGTATATATATATATATATATATATATATATATATATATATAGCAGAAATATATACATATTTTTAAGTATATATATATATTTAACTTTTTGTGATTTTAATCATCTTGTAGTGTATATTGTGTATACACAATGATGTAGAGGAGACAAAGTTTTTCCAGACAGCTTTGGTGAGTGTCAGAAATCTACTGAAGTTGACTTCATCACTCAAAACTGCCATATATCACAAAGTTTGTTCTTTCCACAATAGTGGTAGAAAAGCTCTAACAGAGTTTGTGTAAACTGTTCAAGTCACACAATAGGCATGCAGTGAAATCAGAGTTTGAGTATAGCTCTGACTCCACCTATCCCAAGTTTACAAAATTATAAAAGATCCATGAATAGAAGAATATTGGGATCTAAAGGAGAAGTCACAATACACATATAATGTGACACTTTTCATAAATTACACAAGAAATATTTTTAAAAAGTGATAAAACTCCTATATAGAATCCTATGATTACAATGATTGAATCTTCCAATAAACAATAAATGGTTAAACTTCTTGAGCAAACAGTTCATCTTTTCATGTATGGTATTTGGGGTGCTTTTGAAAAATTATATTTGAAGGGAAAAAAAGGAATTCCACTACATATAATTTGAAAACTACTGCACTAGCATGATGAAGAAAAAATTGACATTCCAAAGTAGGAAATATTGGATTAAACAGAGGAAGAAACCTTCTTGAATAGTAGTTATATTATTTTCAAAGCTCACTTTCAACAAACAGTGCCAAATGAAATCCATAAGATGAATCAGAACTGAGAACAAAGAAAGAACATTGCTAAACTGCAAGGAGACTCTAACTGTGGGCATTGCTGCTTGTGCTACAGACAATGTTTTCTTTTTTAGTAAGGATAATAGCTATTACCGGTAACACTAGTGATATATTTGGAAAACATTACAAAAGTGACTATGTCAAAGTGATTTGAGAAGGAGGTATTACGTCCAGCTGAAATGCTGCAAGCCAAGAGAAGTAGAGTCAAAGAGAAGCATATGATTAAACCTGGCTGAAGTACTTTGACATAGCTAATCAAAAAAGACAGTCTAATAGAACCAGCTAAGTACTTCTTACTTGTCCTTTCTCTGGGACTTTGGTAAATTTTGAATTTTCATCTATGTGACATGTGAGCTCATACTAGTCAGGGCTACTTAGCATTCCAGATAATGTATCACTTACATATTTTAGGTAATAGATGAATTAACTGCTGACTGAATAGTTTCTAGAAGATTATTGATGAAGGTAATAAGTATATACTCTGAAGTATGTGTATTTGTTAAGGCCATCATCCCTTAGAGGTAACAGAACAAAATTAACTTTGTTAGTCACAACTTCATACTCAACATAGTTTGTTGTATACCTATCTAACTAAGAATGATAAAAATGGTCAGTTCAATGATTTTTTATATTACATTTCACTTTGTGTTTTGTGACCAGTTATTATTACCATTATTTACATTTCCAAGAGGACATTTTGAAAAATGACATGTTGTTATAGCAAATGACAAAAATAGGAAAATAAAACTCAGTTTATTTCTGCTAAGTTGTGAGCTTCTCAAGGTCTTAAAAAATGTCTTCTTTAAAAAAAAAAAGTCTTCTTTATCTTGGCCCTGACTTCAGCACAGTCCCTGGCACACAGAAACCACTTATTAATTTTTACTGAAATGTATCAGCAATGAATGGACAAATATATATCAGCTTTTCATTAATTGAATGTGAATGGAAATAAAGACCATCAAAATGATGTCAGTTAATTAGGTTGCTGACTTGTATATGTGGAAGATGTGGGAAGAGAAAGTTTCAGGCATTAGATAGTTCCTAGGTTAAAATTCTTGCTTTGCTACTTACTAGCTGTAAAATATTGGGCTAATTACTTCATCTTGAAGCTTTAGTTTTCATCCATAAAATAGGATAAAATAAGACCAGCCTCATAGATCAGGTTGCTGGAATAATAAGTATATTATAATAATGTACATAATACAAAGCAGTACCTATCCTTTGGTTAATTATAGTTTAAGAAAATGGCATAAAAACCCCCAAAAGCCTGGTCTAAGAGACTTTTTTTACTTAAATATGATTGCATATTATTCCTACATAGCCAGTGTGATTTAACTCCTTTTGCTCCACACCTTCCCAAAAGTCAATTTCACATTGTAATATTCTCCCTAAACATAAAAAGAATATTTGAGAATCCAAAAGGATTACTAATATTTTACTTTTGTTTTCAAGAGAAGTTGAAAAAAAGCAATCAAAAAGCAGCTTGCACAGTACAGTTTCAAAAAAAAAAAAGGAAACAAAAAAACAATGCTTTATTTAATCTTTTTTTTCTCCAGCTTGCCTCCATGTTGGATAGCTTCCTCATGTCTTTTCTTTTTCTCTCCATCCTTCAAACTCTTCAGCTTCTCCAGTCAAGCTTATTCCAATCTCCCCCTCGTGCCCCCCCCAAATGTTTCAAATCATGTCAGCTCAGCAGCATTAGGAAGAATAAAACTAAGCAAAATAAACCAGGCCGTCTATTGCTTCGCCAGAGAATTCTTAGTCAATGGTGATGGAGAAGGTGAGGAGAAAAAGGAATGCTCATCTTTTTGCACAAATATATTTTTTAATTTATTTATTTATGATAGTCACAGAGAGAGAGAGAGAGAGAGAGAGAGGCAGAGACACAGGCAGAGGGAGAAGCAGGCTCCATGCAGGGAACCCGATATGGGATTCGATCCCAGGTCTCCAGGATCGCGCCCTGGGCCAAAGGCAGGCACCAAACCGCTGCACCACCCAGGGATCCCTACACAAATATTTTCTAAGAGTTAAATGCAAGGATGACAGGGACTGAGGATTGACTCCAGAACTGCTTCTCCCTTTTCTACTTCATGTCAGGAATAATGTGCACACCTTATTCTGCTTTTAGAAGAGCACCCTGAGTGATGGCTGGGCCCATGGATGCCCAGCCAAAAGTGACATTTCCCAGACTGAATTAATAGCGGTGGGACACTGAGATTAAATGGCAGGTTAGTTGGATGCATGTGGAAGTGAGGGGGAATCTTTTTTTTTTTTTTAGATTTTATTTATTTATTCATGAGAACCACACACACAGAGAGGAGAGAGAGAGAGAGAGAGAGAGAGAGAGAGAGAGAGAGGCAGAGATACAGGCAGAGGGAGAAGCAGGCTCCACGCAGGGAGCCTGATGTGGGACTTGATCCTGGGTCTCCAGGATTACACTCTGGGCTGCAGTCAGCGCTAAACCGCTGCACCACTGGGGCTGCCCAGTGAGGGGGAATCTTGATCAGAGGAGGAATAGTGGGAAAGAAATATATTCATTGTTAATATTAAATAAAATAATTTAGCAGGTAGATCTTGAAGGAAAGAGATCTCACAGGAGGAGAGAAAGAGAAGTGAGAGAAAGCTAGAACTGTCTAATGGTTTGCTTTCTTTTGACATTAAGAATGAGGAAAGTCTTCATCATAGTAGGGATCTCACTAAGCTGAGCTATTTTGGGGACAATCCTGCACTGGGAATTCTTCACTCAGAGTAACTATTGTGGTATACGCTGAGAAAATGTATATGCAAATGAAACCCAAATGAAACCCATGCAAATGAATTAAGAAGTTGGACCTCAATGGTTCTAGTTACTTGCACCTTTGCAGAAGGTCTGGGAGGAGTTTGGAAGGATTCTGTGCTACAAAGAGTTAAGGTCAAGGTCAAAATAAGCATCTAACTTGTATATGATTTTACTCTTGAGCTTATGGGTTGGAGAGAGCTTCTGCATCCTGCAGGCCTGGCCCATTCAGCAGAAATAAAAACCTATATAGCTTTACTAGGTGGCTTTGTCAATATTGTTGCCCAGGGGTAAAATGGGCTAGAGGAGGAGCACAGGCAGTTAATAAATAGAACATTAGGTAGGGTTTTCCCTTAGTGGGCAAATCACAATACAACTACAGAAATAATATTCAAAATGCTCCTAACTTCGCTCTGTATTAGTCAGGGCAACACTTGTGCTGAAACAGATACAGTCCAAGATGTTAATGGTTTATCATAACAGAAGTTGATTTGCATTCATGTGAAGTCCAGTTGGAAGTGGTGTGGAGATTGGAGGGGTTGAGGTACAAAGCAGGTGGTTATGGCCTCTGCAATCAGAACACCTGGGTTCAATTCTGTGACCTTGATTAATCTTTCCATTCTTCGATTTTCTAACCTGTAAAAGTATAATTTTACATTATAATGTTAGGACAGTATAAATTTTTTTAAAGATTTTATTTATTTATTCGTGAGAGACACAGAGAGAGAGGCAGAGACACAGGAAGAGGGAGAAGCAGGCTCCGCACAAGGATCCCGATGTGGGACTCAATTCCTGACCCTGGGATCATGCCCTGAGCCAAAGGCAAACGCCCAATCGCTGAGCCACCCAGGCATCCCAAGATAGTATACATTAAATAGCAATGAGATAATGATAGTACCTAGTTCATAGAAATGTGAATATTAAATGAGATAATTTAGGAAAAGGGCTTAACACTATAACTGATATATAATAAACTTGCTCAACATGTGCTATTATATTTTCCTTAGAATAGATAATTGCATTTTTAACCTTTTCCTAAAATGCCAATAATTCTCTATTTTTATTATCGCTTACTTAACTCTGATTGTAGATAGGAATTGTTCTATATTAAACTGAAAAAAATGTCTAGGAATAGATTTTTAGAAGCTTGTACATTATACCTACTGCTATGACAGTCCTTTATGTCCTTCCTACTTTCCTAGTCAGTGACACACAGTGTGAAGATTCTCTGAGGGAAAACAGAAAAGGAAACACTAATTAATGATACAATTATTTAACACTTCATCTCCTCTTTTTAACAGGCAGGCATCCTCCTCCTCATTCCTCACACTGGAAGCTGTAATTTCCTTTTCTTTTGATGTTGACGTTAATCATATTTTTCTAGTGGGTGCATGTTGAGGGGTAAGGATACACTTTTAGTCAATTTAATTTGACAAGCATTTATTAAGACCTACTATGTATTGAGTACTATTCTAGAAACACATCAGTAAACAAAGCAAAGATCCCGGTCTTTGTGGAGCTTATGTCTTAAGAGAAGGAGGTGCCAAGAGTAAGCAGTATAATATAAAAAATAAGTAAATGATGTAATATGCTAAGAGTTGGTTTATATGTATATATGCACATATATGCAAAGGACTGAAGCAAACAGAAAAAGGTAAAGAGGATGTGGAGCAAGGGATGGACATTGGTTGCAATTTCACACATAAGGTTCACGTTGGGCCACACTGAGAAGGTGATAGTTGAGGGAATACTCGGAGAAGGTCAGATCCAGATGAGTCACTGAGGAAGAGGGTTCTGGACAAAGACCTTGAACTGAGGGCATACACGGTTACCCTACGAGATTGTTGTAAGTGTGAAAAGAGAACAGGTCATTGAAAGTCTTTTGGCAGTCCTGGAGATTCACTGCCTAGTTCCTCCTTCCAAGAAGGACTTGCTGCCCCATGTGGAGAGAGTAGGGAGGAGGTCGACACCCGCTATCTGCTCTTTGGGGAGGAGCTTCGGCTACAAAAAGTCCCTTCCTGCACCACAAACCCACAGCTTCTCATCCTTCTCAGGGCAGCCTGCATCTGGGTCCTGAGAGGTGTTAACGTCTATCAGCGCGAGAGAGTGATGGGCCAGGGAAGGATGGATGGGAGAGGATCTGCAGGATGGCCTCCCAGCCGGGTTGGCTGAAGCTTTGTTGGGCTTGCAGTGAAGTTCATCTTTTCCCTCTGTCCAGTGCTACTTCCTTCCCTTCCTTTCACAGGTTTTGAACTTCCAGAGTAATCTGTGACAACACTGAATTGTTGTTTTTATAACTTATTGCTCAGTGGATTAGCTCTAAAATTTCATAACTTTCAGGAGGGAGAATTACATGGTAGGAAGATCATGTACTTTGAGATCTGGCTCTCGTCATTAACTATGTGCTCTTTGTCAAGGCTCTTAAACTCTTTAAGGATGTAATTTTCTTGCTGGAAACCTTGGAGTTATAATTACAACCCCCCATGTCTTTTGTGTAATTAAATTATATAAGTAAAGTTCTATGAGTGTCTTACACACACATATTGGACAGAGTATAGTCATTATGCAATACTAGCTTACATATCTGCTGTGATTGGTGTTTTGAGCTTTTTATAATGTGTAACATTCATAAAAGAAAATGAATTTTCACATCCATAAATGAATTTTATAATGTGAACATACCCATGTAATCAGAATCCAGCAAGTAAGCTGGCTTGACAAAGTGAACATCAAGGGTGAATTTTCTCATTATTGACTTATATAAAAATGAAATTCTTTTACTGTATTCTTTTACAGATTACAGTTTGTGTACTTTTCATTACTGTATAGTATTCCACCATGTGAATGTTCTACAGGTTCTTTGTGCCTTTCAGTGCTGAGGAGTGTTTGGGGCTATTTCAATTTATGAATATTATTATGCTTATCTTTTTTTTGGAGAATGAATGTATACGTGTCTCAGGTATTTTCTAGAAGTGAAATTGGTAAATCGTCAAGTGCACATATATGTAGTGGTTATCACCGAACGATTTTCTAAAGTTATTGCATCAGTTTTCACTCCCACATGCAGTGTGTTAGACTTCTGGTTGTTCTGCATTCTTGCTAATACTGGAGCATCTTTTTTGGTTTGTTTAATTTTCACTACTCTGGTAGGAATGAATTGATGACATATTGTGGTTTTAATTTGTATTCCCTGCGGACTAATTAAGTTAAGCAACTTTACATACTTATTGACCATTTATATCCTCTTTTACAAAGATTCTATTCTTTTTTTTTTCCTATCCAGTTACTGCCTTTTTCTTAATGTTTTAGGATAGTTATTACATATTTTGGGTAGAAGTCCTCTATTTAACATATCAGTTAGAAATATCTTCCACTCTGTAGTTTATTTCTTCCTAACTGGTGTCTTTACAAGTTCTGGATCTTAATATAGCACAATTTAACATCTTTGTTAAATGGTATTTATGTCTTTTTGTCTTATTTAAGAAATCTTTGCTCATGCTAATGTCATGAACTGGTTTTCTGTATTTCCTTCTAAAAACTTTAACATTTTACTTTTCACATTATAATCTGTAATTCATATGGAATGAATTGATGTTAAGAAAAGGTCAAGACACTTAAAAATATGCATATCCAACTGACCCATTTATTGAAAGACTTATCTTTCCCCCACTGCACTGCAATATCAACTTAGTCATAGAGCAATTATTTATGTATGTGTAGATGTTTTTTGACCTATCTCTTCTAATTTTCCATTTGTCTATCTTTGTTCCTTACTACATTTTATTAACTGATATTATATTTGGTGTCATATCTCTCAGTTTTTATCTTTTTCAAACATTTTCCTTGGATATTCCTGATCCTTTTCATTTCCATGTAAATTAAATAAAAAAAAAAGCAAAAGCAAAAGCAAAATCTTCTGGGATTTTGATTGAGATTGCATGAGTCTATAGAGCATTTTGCAGAGTACTTACATTTCAAAATATAGAATATCTCAATCCGTCATGTGGCCTATCTCTCTAGATAGTTAAGTCTTTAACTTCACTTAATAATGTTTTATAGTTTGGGGGCACCTGGATGGTTAAGCATCTGACTCTTGATCTCAACTATTAAAAAAAATAATAGTTTTGCATGTAGCAGTCTAGCACATTTTTCATTTTATTTATACTTCAGTATTTGATATTTTTGATGCTATTGTAATATCAGTTTTAAAATGCCATTTTTAATTTCTTTATTGCTGGTTTATAGAAACACAATTTTTATATATAGATTTGATGCACTGACCTTTGCATTGTCAGTTATTAATTCTACTTTACTGCCTATGTATTCTTTTGGATTTTCTAGGTTCATAATCAGTCTTATGCAAATAATAAAGTTTTCTTTCTTCCCTTCCAGTTTAAATCTCTTTTAATGATTATTTTCTCTTATTTTATTTCACTGGCAAATACTTTCAGTAGATTGTTGAATTTATGTGGTGTCCTTAATTTAGCTTGCTTCCAATCTCATGGATGAAGGATTCAACATTTCACTATTAAATATGATGTTCTTGTAGGATTTTTGGTAGCTACTTATAAGGTATGTCTCTTGATTTCTATTTTGCTTAGAGTTTTGATAATAAAGGAGGTCTTAAAATCAATTAAATGCACTTCCTGCACATACAGATTAACATATTTTACTTTGTTTATTCTATTGATGTGATATATTATAATAATCTTAAATGTTTTATTACTCTTATTTTTCTAGAAAAATTAATCATGATGTGTCTTTTAAAATATATTCTTCCAGGGGTGCCTGGGTGGCTCAGCAGTTGAGTGTCTGCCTTCGGCTCAGGGCATTATCCTGGGGTCCTGGGATCGAGTCCCACATGGGTTCCCTACAGGGAGCCTACTTCTCCCTCTGCCTGCGTCTCTGCCTCTCTTTGTGTCTCTCATGAAGAAATAAATAAAATCTAAAAATATATACATTTATGTACATATATATATTCTTCCATTAGCTGATTTTTGTTTAAGATTTGTGCATCTATCTTTATAGAAAAATTAATCTGTATCTTTTTTTCCCTCTAATACCCTTTTAAGGATTTGTATAAGATTATGTTTCCCTCATTAAAATAGTTGGGAAGTGTTTCCTTTCTTTTTACTCCCTGGAAATACTTGTGTAAAGTCATTATTATTCATTATTAAATATTTGGAAGAATTCACAAAATAGGTCATCTGGGTGTAGGATTTTTTTTTGGGGGGGGTGTAGGATTTTTTTAAGGGAAACATTGTAAAAATAAAATAATTTCAAAAACAATTTATCCTTTTTATCCAAATTGCTCTTTATTGACATAAAATTATTTATAACATTTATAATGTCTCCAGGATTTGTAATGATATTTCTTTTATAATTCCTGCTGTTAATAAATTGTATCTTCTTTCTTTCTAACTCAATTTAACCTTGCTAAGGTTTTCAAAAACCCCACAAACTTTTGGCTTTGTTGATTATTTTTATAATGTATGCTTTAAAAATTTAGTGTTTGCATTATTAAATTTCTAAATTTGTATTTTCTTTTTAAGTTATTATTTTTAAGAACAATTATTTATTTATTCATTTTGTGAAAGAGAGAGAATGTGAACAGGGGCAGGGGGCAGAGGGAGAGGGAGAGAGAGATTCTCAAGCAGGCTCCATGTTCAGTATAGAGCCAAATGCAGGGCTGGATCTGAAGACCCTGAAATTATGATCTGAGACAAAATCAAGAGTTGGATGCTTAACTGAGTGAGCCAACCAGGCACTTCTTAACTCACTGTTTTTTTTGTTTGTTTGTTTGTTTGGTTGGTTTTTTTTTTTTAGTTCCTTGAAATGAAAGCATCAATTGTTGATTTTTAGATGTTTTTCTTTTCTAATGCATAAATTTCTCTTTGGACAATTCTTTAGCTTTATTTTCTGTGTTTTTTATATGTTGTATCCTTATTTTCATTAAGTAAGAAGTATTTTTTAATTTCTTTTGATTTCTGCTTTAACTTGCAGATTATTTAGAACAATACTGTTTAATATTCAGATACTAGAGGTTTTCTAGTTCTCTTTTCTTATTGATTTTTAGTTCATTTTCACTGTGGTCAGAAAATAGACTCTAGATGATTTAAATCTTTTGATGTTTGTTGATGCTTATTTTTATGGCTCAAAATGTGGTTAGTTTTGTTAGATGTTCCACATACCCTTGAATAGATAGTTCCATTATTCTTGAATGCACTACTCTTCATGTGTTTGTTAGATTGATTTTGTTAAATTTGTTGTTCACATTAGTTATATTTTTATGATTTAAATTTTTTTTCTACTGGCTATTGAACACTTTGTTAAGGTCTCATGGATTTATCCATTTCTTTTTTTTTTTTTTTTTTTTTTTTTTTAGATTTCATATATTTATGAAAGAGGAGAGAGAAAGTACACAAGTGTGGGGGAGGGACTGAGGGAAAGGGACAAGTAAACTCCCTGCTGAGCACAAAGTCCACCACAGGGCTGGATCCCAAAACCCTGAGATCATGACCTGAGCCACCCAGGTGCCCCTATCCATATCTTCTAATTATATCAGTATGTGCTTTGCATATTTTGAAGCTGTGTTATTGGGAGAATACAGATTTAAGATTCTGTATCTTCTTGTTGAACTGACTTTTAATCATTTTATAATATCTTTCATATCCTTAATCTCTAACAATGTTTCTTTGCCTTGAAGGCCTACTTTGTCCTGTATTAGTTTATTTAAATCAGCTAAATCAACTTTCTGTCATTGTTGTGAAGTATTATATAGAATATATATATAGTATATTTTCTTCCACTCTCTTACTGCAGTCTTCTGTGTTATATTTAAAGTGTATCTCTTATAAAGTAGCATATAGATCATTGTTATCAGCCCAATACTTAATTTTTCATTGTAATACTAGAGTATTTGGCTCATATACATTTAATGCAATAAAGATAGTCTGTCATCTTATAATCCTGTACTTTAGCCCGTCTCTTTTATAATCCTATTTTCTTCTTTCTTTCTTTCTTTCTTTCTTTCTTTCTTTCTTTCTTTCTTCTTTCTTTCTTTCTTTCTTTTTTCTTTCTTTCTTTCTTTCTTTCTTTCTTTCTTTCTTTCTTTCTTTCTTCTTTCTTTCTTTTTTCTTTCTTCTCTCTCTCCTTCCTTCCTTCCTTCCTTCCTTCCTTCCTTCCTTCCTTCCTTCCTTCCTTCCTTTTTTCTTTTTTAAAAAAGATTTTATTTATTTATTCTTGAGAGACACACAGAGAGAGGCAGAAACACAGACAGAGGGAGAAGCAGGCTCCTTGCAGGGAGGCTGATGGGAGACTGGATCTCCAGACCTGGGATGATACCCTGAGCCAAAGACAAATGCTCAACTGTTGAGCTACCCAGACATCCCATTTCCCTTCTTTCTTGACTTTATTTTGTATAATCAAAATGCTATTACTTATTATTTTCTTCTAGTAATTTGTTAGATGGAGATATAATTATATAACATATAATAAATAAGTATATTCATTTATTTATATAATTATATTATTATATACATTTATGTCTAGTTTTTTCCATTCACCCTGAAGATTTCAATATGCATTCTTGTCATATTACAGACCAATTCTGATTTTTAACTTTCAACAGATAGTTCTAAAACATTTGTACTCTTTAATTCTATTTAACCCCCTCACTGCATTTGTATTACTTTGACACATAACATCACATAAAATATTTTAAATTCTGTAAGTTATTATAGATACTGCTTTTTGTAATCACTATTTCTCTATGTTTAATTCTTCATATATTTGCCTTTTCTGCAGTGCTGCTTTTATTTTTTTTTTGTCTAGGGAAGTTTTCTTTCTTTTGAGGAACTTCTTTCTAATTGTCTGTTGGCAATGAATGCTATCATTAAAAATATCTGGAGCACATTTTAAAATCTTTCTTAAAGAATATTTTGGTGGATACAGAGGTCTAGGTTAGCACTTATTTTCTTTCAATACTTAGACGTCATGCCATTGTCTTCTCTTTGAAGATGTTTTTATTGGTGAGGAGTTGATTATTGTTGAAAGTAGTCAGTTTTATTACTATCTTTCAAACGTTGTTCTGTGCTTTAAAGATTTTTATCATCTGCTTAAGCACTTTGCAGTTTTACCAAGATGAGCCTAGGTATGTGGTTTTTTATTTACTTTGTTTTGTATTTATCTTGGAGTTTCCTGAGCTCCATGATTTTATAGGTTTATGACTCTTCTATGATTAAACAAAATTTTGGCTATTATTTCTGCAATAATTGTTCTATTGCATTCCTTTCTCAATCATTTCTTGTTCTTTAAATTCATAAACATTATATATTTTATTTTGCCCAACATGTCCAGAAATCTCTCGTCAACTATCATTATTTTCTTTCTGTGCTTCAGTTTTGATATTTTTTATTTGTTTTGAGCTTATTCAAAATGCTGTGTTCAAACTGCTATTGACCTATGTATTGGACTGTTAATTTTAGATATTTGAGGTTTGTTATGGAATGCTTGTTATTAATTTTTTATAGCTCCTAATTCTGCCTCATAATTCTTCATCTTTCATCATTTTGTCTATCATTCCCTTTGCTCTTTTTTTTTTTAACTCCAAAGTTATTCTTTTCAACTTGTTCCATTAATGGCCAATGGCTACGTCTGCTTCTATGATGTGATTTCCTCTACAGTCCTATGGTATGGTTCCTTAGTATATCAGTCATATTTAAATAACACTAAATGATCTCCATGTGGCTCTTAAATGTTTTATTTTTCATAGCTCAAGAAGGTCTTTCTGATTCAAGTTATTGCACACTTATCCTTCAAGGCACTGTCAGAGAATCATGGGACTATAGAAACATAGGGCATGATCCTGGACTATGTAGAGATTACAATTAAATCAAAGAGTACAGCATACATAAAATAATTATATAATGATTAAGTGTGAAATCATGTGGTAGTAACTACAAGGGTAATAGTTCAGGAAAATGAAGCATTTGTGTGGGCTGCAGTCACAGCAGCAATTACAATAGTAATCTGGAGAGAGAACCTACTTCTTACATAATACCTAGCAATATAACTTATGTAAAACTGCACTCAAAGTAAATTGTCTCTTGTTTTATCCAAAATAAATCTTTTCTTATTACACTAGAATAGTTGTGGATGGCATTAGGATCCTCAACATTCAAAAGCATATTGCTGACTTTCAGACTTCTAGTGTTGCTACTAAATTTGAATCTGTAGGGGAGGCCCCAGCCTTCTCTGGTTCTATTTCTTTTTCCATGTCTGTCAGTAGCTCTTTGTCTTTATGTGTCTGCTTTTTCAGAACTGGAATGTGATTTAATTAATTGGTTTAAAAATATACTGTGTGTCATGCTGTGAATATTGGGTTTAAATACAATTGCAGTAGGTTGCACTAATTAATTAATTGGGTTTTATTTTACAAGCTTAGTGTTAAGGATGTTTGAACATATTATGTAAATTTATGCAGAATTTGCAAATCAGTATTTTGATTCAACCATCCTGTCATATGGAAAAAAAATGTAAAAAAGTATGATGTAAGCTGTTATTTATTTATCCTTTGGTTTGAATTATCACCTAAGCAACTAAAATGGGGGGACGATTAAGTGATATTTTGTGTAGGGAAGATGGACTTGGAAATCTAGAATTTAGAAAATTCAAAGTTAATTTATTTCTGAATTTATGTAGTTTGAATGATTAAAGGTAGGAAGAAAGGCATTGATTGAAATGAAAGCTTTTCTGAGTTGACTTTGAAGAACTTGTTTATATCTTACCTGTTGGTTCTTTTATATTCTGTCCTAGGGTTAACCTCAATTGTATCCATTCACTCAGCCAGCATTTAATAAATTGCCATAGTGTGCCTCACATTTGTGATGGAATTGGAAGTAGGCAGATGAACAGAATGTAATCCTTCTTCTTGAGGGTCTCATAAAGGGAGGTATACATGTATAAATAATTAATTATAATGCATTGTGATAATAATGCTAATGAGTCCTAGGACTGGTAGCAGTTCTGGCTCCAGGTGATATTCTATCCATTCCTAGAAAAAATATTGTCAGTTATCAAAAGTAGGATCTTCATTTGATTAGCTAGGGATGCATTCAGTGACAAGTCATAAAAAAAAAAAACCAACTACAGTGTTTTAAACAAATAGGAGTTTTTTTTCACACTATAGACAATCCTAAAGTAGTGGTTATTTACATTTGCTCAGTGGCTCAATGCTAACCAGTTAACTCAATAATTAGTCAATGCTTAGGTCTATAATATTTCTTGGCCTTTATCCTCAAGGCCCAAAATGTCCACGCCAGCCTCAGCTATCAATTCTCCTTCGAGGCACAAGAAATGAAGGAAGAAGAGGAGGAAAATGGCTTTTTTCTTTAATAAGTTTGCATTTTTATTCAGGAATAGAGGCTTCCTGTCTCAGACTTCCCACTACACCTATTAGATCCAGGACTCAACATTCAAGTTTACAGCAATCACTGGCCAAGAGCCATGGTATTGTAGGGACTGAATATTAGGTCAAGATTTGTGTTTGGGGCTAGGGAAGCTTCTCAGATCAAGTCTTCTTCCACTTGCTATCTGTTTTTTCTTTTCTTTTCTTTTCTTTTCTTTTCTTTTCTTTTCTTTTCTTTCTTTTCTTTTCTTTCTTTCTTTCTTTCTTTCTTTCTTTCTTTCTTTCTTCTTTCTTCTTCTTTTTTTTAATCAGGGAAAAAAAAGAAGGAAATGACTGTCACAACTTTCACCTCTCAGAGAATATTAATGGAAGTAGCTTCATAACCCACACCAACATTGTTTCAGACCCCCTTTCATCATTTCTCTTGTTCCTTAGTCTTCCCAGACTTGTCTTTCTCTTTGTCTCTCACTCTTAGATTCCCACCCAAACCCAGCTCTCTCTTTTCTAAAACCCAGTGCTGCTCTCTTGGCATTTGACCCAATTCTTTCCCTCTCTTTCATCCACACAACCACAATCATACTGATATCTCCTAATCATATCATCTTTCCTTCCACCAAATAATCCTATCTACTGCCTCCTTCGCAAAAACTTCATTTGATGTTCCTTGCTGAACAGGAACCCCCAAGAAATAGAAACCATTCCTAAATTCTGACAGCCTTCCTCAAGAAATTCAACCTATTACTGAAATTCTGCACTATAAAAGATGTTCTAAGAATTAATCAGGAGGTATCCTTTTCTTCTTAGAAAGGGAGCAGGACAAGAGATAATGGGAGAGGAAAACCAAAGAATACTTACATATAAATAATTTTGTTCTTGTTACATGATAAATTCTGCAAAAGATGTTCAAATGAATATTAGCACACAGAATAAACTAATACATTGTATGAATGAGTGGCTGATTCTTTTGGAGTTAAGAAATGAAATGGAGCCCAGGGGATGTGGCAGAGGGAAAGGTTCAGTTGTTACAGGAACAAAATTACAGGTAAAATGTGAAAAATAATTTACACACTACTTTCCCTTCCAAATTTGTTTTCCCTTCTTTTTCTTTTTCTTTTTTTCTTATCTTTTTTTTTTTAAGATTTTATTTATTTATTTATTTATTTGACAGAGAACAAGCAGGGGAAAGGGGCAGAGGGAGAAGCACTCCCTCCACTGAGCAGACTTAATCCCTGGACCCTGGGATCACGACCTGAGCCAGAGGCAGACACTTAACCAACTGAGCCACCTAGGCACCCCTTCATGATCTTTAATTTAAACCACTCAATATTTTCAACTTCGTTTTCTGATTAATCTGACTTTACATCTATAAACCATTCCTCTCTTGGAAAAAAAATTAGATTTCATAAAGGTTCCTTTACTCATTTTACCTCTCTCTATAACCAGTTCTTCTTTTTTTTTTATAACCAGTTCTTAATGAGATTTGTTTATATCAAAGTGCTTTGTAAGAGAAAGGTGGAATAATTGCATAATTTGCCTGTGTTTCCTATATCTCACATTTTGAGATATACTCCCTCTTAATTAATGAAGTACATGCATTTAATTTTGGGTCTGTGAAGACATGGTGTCTTCATGGCTACCAGGATTATAATTATTCTAGTTAAGGTGCCAATTTTGTAGGGATTTCTGACTGAGTTTATTGGAATCTGACTTCAATGAATTCCTACATTGACAATACCAGAAGTCTTCAACTGGGACTTAATTAATTTATTCATGAATGCAGTCATCAAACAAGTATTAAAGAGTTCTTACAGATATATTGAATTTGTTGGACTCAATATAGAGACAGCAGAATGGCCTGCTGTCTTCCGCACGGCTTCTTTCTTCTTTCTTTCTTTCTTTCTTTCTTCTTTCTTTCTTTCTTTCTTCTTTCTTTCTTTCTTTTCTTCTTTCTTCTTTCTTTCTTTCTTTCTTCTTTCTTTTTCTTTCTTTCTTCTTTCTTCTTTCTTTCTTTTTGAAATATAATTAATATACAGTGTTATATTAGCTTCAGATGTACAACATATTGCTTCAATAATTCTATACATTACTCAGTGCTCACCGCCATAAATGTAGTCACAATCTGTCATCAAGCAACGTTATTATAGTATTACTGACTATATTCTCTATGCTGTACTTTTCATCTCCACTACTTATTTTATAACTGGAATTTTGTAACTTTTTTAAGCTTTTATTTATTCATGAGAGACACAGAGAGAGGGAGAGAGGCAGAGACACAGGCAGAGGGAGAAGCAGGCTCCATGAGGGAGCCCAGCATGGGACTTGATCCTGGGTCTCCAGGATCACATCCTGGGCTGAAGGCGGTGCTACATCGCAGAGCCACCAGAGCTGCCCAGAATTTTGTGACTCTTAATCCCCTTTATTTGTTTTACTCATCTCCCAACCACCCTCCCTCTGGCAATCACCAGTCTGTTTTCTGTATTTAAGAGTCTGATTTATTTGTGTGTTTGTTTGGTGTTTTAAATTCCACCTGTTTCAACCCTTCTGGTAGACTGGAGGTGTTCTACTCAATGGATAAAATGTCAGGGAAGTCACATAGATTTTCTAATTACCCTGAGGTTAAAAAGAAAAAGAAAAAAAAAGCATCCTATTATCTTCTGAACCAAGAACAACACTCTTCTACTAATCAATGCATTTGGTTCAGTGTCATAATTAAAATTTGAAATCCTTAACTCACCTGATTTTCTCTCTCGCCTTAATTTTCTCATACTTTGAGACTGGAAAGCTTGCTTACAGTGGCTTCTGGTACGCCTATAATGAGAGGATGAGAGGAAGAGTGACTTCATGCCTTGGGGCTTCTTTTGCCTTTGTGTTTTTCCCAAGATTTCTTTGATGAGTAATCCTAGTTGAAAGTCTCCAAAATGTGGTTTATATTTCTCTTCTGGTTTGTTGAGTATGACATCCTATTTCAGACTACCCCACACAGATTTTCCTTGTTGCAGTGTCAAAGGCCCTCCAAGATTCCACTTAGGTCTTGGGGAAAAACTTACATGTATTTTTGTCCGGTCATCTGTCAAAGTGCAGTTTACTCCTAGAGCAGCCCACCAATTTTCTCTTCATTGGCCACACAGTGACAGTAGCAATGGATCATCGATTTTGTATCTATCAGATATGTGTCAGATTTCATACCTTAGGTTCTCCCAAACTCCAGAGGATACACATATACAACATTTTTAAGGTGGCTCCTTGAAATCTCCTCTCTTTTTTCTTGAGATGAAGGTGAAACATCTGCTTCTCTACAGCACTGCTCTAAAAACTCACTCCAAAGAACAGATTCTCTCCTGGCTGAGGCTGGAAGTCATCACGTGTTGGGGAGAGCAGCATATATGAGGGACATGATGAAATTCCCTAAGCGTGGTTTGCATGAGAGGCATGGCACTGTGAACTGAAACACTGCGGTTCTTGTCACTGTTTCTGTCTAAGCATGGAGGTGTCAGACTAATCTGAAATAGTGTGACCTGCATTTGGACATCTTTTTAATTTTATGTCTATGTATGCCAGGCACTCCATCTCACATTGGAGATACGAGTAGATTAAGCCTCAACTTTTGTTTCTTAGAAAGCTTCATTTTAAGTGGTTGAGTCAGACATTAAAACAGATAATAAAATTACAGGTCAAAGGAACTGAATTGTGGGGGCACCTGGGTGACCGTCAGTTAAGCATCCAATCCTTGACCCCTCAACTCAGGTCTTGATCTTAGTGTTGTGAGTTCAAGTCACACATTGGGTTCCAAGCTGGGAAGGCTCCTACAAAAAGAAAAAGAAAAAGAAAAAGAAACTTAATTGTGGGGCATTAGACACTTGTGGTATATGATGTCTCCTCAGCCCTATTTCTTACTTTGGCCACTGCTGTATCAACCAGCTGTAGGGAGTCTTTGACTAACTGTGCAAGTGCAGCTTGGCATGCCTCATGCCTCACTGGGGACCACACCCATGCCTGTCCTGGTTTCTCTGATTCTTTTAGGAACCTGCTTGATACAAGATTAAGCTTAATAGGAGGGGTATCTCTCCATGGAGCTATTCTTGATCAATGGGGGATGAGAGTCCATGGATAAATGTTATACCTCTCTTCCTCTGGCAGATAGTTCATTAAACTCCTCAGGAGGTTCTGTGGGATGAGTATTCTGACCCTATAATGTAGGCAACTTGATAACATATCCTTATATGGTCTACTGTCCTTCCCAGCTTTATTTGCCAGACCCTCAAATAAAGCCCAGGCACTTAAACCTTTGTCTCAAGTGCTGACATCAGGGAAACCTTAGCTAAGACAACTAAAAGAATAGAGTATAGAAGGAACAACTCACCTTATTTTTTAAATTTTATTTATTTATTCATGAGAGACAGAGACAGAGAGAGAGAGAGAGAGAGAGAGAGAGAGAGAGGCAGAGACACAGGCAGTGGGAGAAGCAGGAAGCCCAATGTGGGACTCGATCCTGGGTCTCCAGGATTATACCCTGGGCCAAAGGTGGTGCTAAACTGCTGAGCCACCCAGGCTGCCCAGAACAACTCACTTTAGAAAATGAGGTCTTACTTGGAAATAAGTAATTGCATGACCAGAAATCTTTTTATATAGGTTCACTAATGAGTTAACCTATAACTAGTTATGGAAAAATGTACACAGAACTGGCTATATAATTTGTGAGGCCAGTGAAAAATCAAAGTGTGGAGCCCCTTTTACAAGAATTATTAAAAATTTCAAGATGATGACAGCAGAGCACCGAACCAAGCTTGGGCTCTTTTCAATGCAGAGACCTGTGCAAATGCAAGATCACATACTCTTGAAACTGAGCCCGAATGCCCACATGAGTTTTCATTATATCGCCAATTCCAATTCATTAAGAACTAGTAAAACATGTATAGTTACCTCTTACTTATTGTTCTATTTGACCTGATTGAATTGTACTTTTAGGAAAACCCATTATGTCTCCCCAGGTGAGCTGCAATTCACTTTTATTCATAGTAGGTGTGCTGTTTAGAGGAGTTCAGAACCCCTGTGCTGCTCAGTGGCCAGAAATTTCTGCTCTTGTCTTTCTTCTAAGACTACTACCTTTTAAATTTCTTATGAATGTCTGCTAAATACAAATCCCCATAGTCTAGGCAGAGGGAATAAAAATATTCCTGTACTCAAGAAGTGTATAGACTAGTAAAAAATGAATAAGTAATAAGAATTATAAGAAGTATTTGTAGAGAAATATGCACAGGGGACCACATGGAAATTGCCTGAGCTAAGGACCAATGAAAATGGAAAAGTGTGAAGAGTTATGTGTGAAGAGCTTCTTGGAGGGTCTGGTGCCTGAGCACGTTTGAAGGTGAACTTGGGATAATTCATCCTGTGAAGAGGTTAGTTTGGGTCATAACAGTCACTACAGGCAATGGAAAAGTTGTGCAAATAGAAGGTCGGAATACATGTGTGGAATCCTTTAGGGATCTAGCAGTAGGAATAGGGATAGAATGTCAGCTAGAGTGTGCATTAGAGACATAAATGTGAGGGCTCCTGAATGCCATGATAAAAACACCTAACTTTGTCTCACAGTCAATAGAAACGTAAGCTGGGGAATGACAAGGTTGAATTTGTATTTTTGAAAGATTACTCTAGTGGCAATGATGAGAGTGGATTGGAAAGAGTAGGACAAGAGAAAGGGAAATTACTTAGTACTCTATTAAAATAGACAAGGTAAGAATGTGATTAAAAAAAAAATAAAAACAAAACACTCAACCTCCCAAACTGAAGCAGTATTGATGGGGAGAGTACATATTTGAAGACTTTTAAGGAGATAGAATGGATAGGACTCTGATATATTGGGCATGGGGAGTGTCCATGGTTAGATGCCCTTGAAGCAGAGCCTGAGACAGAGCATCAGGTGCTTATGTTTTATTAAGACAAAGAGTGGGGATCCCAGGGTGGCTCAGCGGTTTAGTGCCTGCCTTTGGCCCAGGGTGTGATCCTGGAGACCCAAGATCAAGTCCCACATCAGGCTCCCAGCATGAAACCTGCTTCTACCTCTGCCTTGTCTCTGCCTGCCTCTCTCTTCCTCTCTCTCTCTCTCTTTCCCTGTCTTTCATGAATAAATAAATAAATAAATAAATAAATAATAAATAAATAATAAGAGTCTTAAAAAAAAAAGACAATGAGTGCTCTTCAAGCAGAGTAAAGAAGAGGAAAGGGCCCAGCAAGATGTGGTCTCACATGAAGTTGAAGCGTGGCTTGTCCTCAAGAAGAGAACTCGTGGTACATAAACTGCATCACAGCATGAGATAAAAGAGGTGGCTTTTTACCCTGTAACAATCAGTATTGAGCTCTGAGCTGCTCTGGAATGACTAAGTTCACCGTGAGATTTCCTCAACTAAGGACATTTTCCCAGAGAAAGGTAGCAGCTGTGAATTGTAATGGCCAATAGTCCCAGCAGTGTGGGGATGGGCAGAGTTTTGGTAAAGAAGATTGGGACTGGGCACATAGTGTTGACTATAGCTATGTCGATGATGACTTCTAGAGTTCCATCTTGGACAACTGAGTGGTTGTTATTACCATTTCTTCACATGAGGAAGGAGAAAGTTGGGGAGAGGAAGATTTAGTTTTATACATTTTGTAATTTATAGATCATCCAGTTGGAGACATTTAGTTGGTAGTGGGCTATCTGGGAAAGAAGATGGATTTTGCAGTTTTGGGAGACAGTCCATAGTGGAAATTAGTGGGGTAAAATTATCTTGGGAGATTATATGGAGTGAAAGAGAAGAGGATCAAGGGCAGGAATGGAGGAAACCCAAAAGTAATGTATGAAGAAGAAAAAAGCAGCCTTCAAAGGAAAATGGGAAGGAGCAACCCTTGGGAGAGTCAGGCAATGTGTCACAAAAAGAAAGAGAAGGGAGTTTCAAGAAGGTGGACACAATCAACAGAGCAACATGTTTTGAGCACAATCAAATAAAATTAAGATAATGAACATTTTGGGTTTAGAACCAAGAGATTCTTTTTCTGTTTATTCAGCACATTTTGTACAATGTTGATTTATTTCTTTGGCTTCTATTTGTTCTTGTGCTAACAAGAGTATGGTAGGAGAAGAATTGTTCTATGTTCATTCTTGTAACTGCTCATACATGTGTGTCATTGCATTATAGACTTCTAAGCTAATGTTCTCTTCTAATACCAATGTTTTGTATCATCTCTCAAGGCTGCATTTTTTTGACAAAATAATTCGTACTGGCATGCTCAGAACTCTTTCCCAGAAACTGAGTCATCACCACATGAGTTACTTTAAACTTGTCACAAATTTCTTTTTTTTCTTTTTGACCTGTCCTGATGATACTGGTCTGTTGTCACTTGTCACTATCAATTCACTTTTTATCTGTTTGTTTGGATAACTTATCTCTCTTGGCTAATTTTCTTTTTTTTTCATTTCACCAGAACTATGATTCTGAGATCATGCTCCAGCATCTCAATCACTGTTAGCCCTTTGCCTCTTTCTTACATATTATGTGAGGTCTACAGGTACATCAGCATCTAATTTCAGCAATAAAGTTGTACTTAGTGTCTACATTTCTCTACAAACGTATCATCTGTTCCATCCTTTGTGATAAGCTCATGCATTGAGCCCCAAATATGCTTACATAATTTCATAGAATGTTTTTTAAAAGAAATTCCAAGTTAATTTTTTTTGTAAATTAAGGCAATAAAGGTATCTTATTAGAATACTTTGTACTGTTCTATACCTTACCTGTGATTCCTTGGGAAACACTGATTTATCATAGAGTATGTGGCTATCACTGTGCCAACTTTTGGTAAAAGAAAATTTATATAATCTATATATTTTCTTTGGAGAGAAAAATACATACAATTGAAATGTTTAAAATAATATAGAACAAATCAGAATCAAATAAGCATTACATATTGTAACTGTAGTTAGAATTAAGTCCAATGTCAATCAAGAAATCAAAATTAATAATTTTTAATTAATAAATAAATAAATCCAAGCTTTTATGTGAGGAAAACACACATTAATAATTAGAGATGAATACCATAACTTTATTTATGCTTCACAAAGAAACTCCGCATAACCTATTCTTAGTCTTTTCACCTTATATGGGGCATTAGTTTGATGAGTTAAAACATCCCCAAGGTTTAGTAATGTTGGTATTGAGGTTTTAATTAGGTTTCGATGTTTTAATTCAATCTCTGTCTTGTCATTTTCCAGTCTGTTTGGCAACAGCATGTAGGAAACAATAAAGCATGTTTTTCTTCACCAAGACTAGTGACCCAAGGTGTTATTGTGACAAGTAAATTCTGATTCCACAGGGGGGAAATACATTTTGCAACCCACAAATCCATTTACTTAGTAAAGAGATCCTTCTGGTAGAATCATACAGTTTCAGCACACTTATATGTAGGTGCTTGTACTGTGTAGTGGGGGATCAACAGATAAATTTTATCTTATATTGTTGACAACATTTTTGTCCTTATTCACTAAAACTTGGAGCAAATAAGATCTTGACTAGTTTACTTGTCACAGTTCTTTTGGAAGAGTTAATTGGTTATTTGATGTCCAGAGGACTTTTGGAAAGACACATGAAATACCCAAAATGATTGAGAATAAAAGGCTATTTTATGTTTGATGCTTGAGTCTGGGTCAAACCAAACAACACTTTTTATGCTTACTTTTTTTGGGCATCTAGTTTGTTACTGTGAGAGATACAGAAATGTAACACTGTTCTGAAACATTGTCCAATCACTTCCTGAATGGAAATTCAAAATTGATAAATTTGCAAGAGTGACAAACAATAAAAGAGCATTTGGGTAGACAATGCAACTGATTTTCATTAATCTTTCTTCCCTCAGAAAAAAAAGTAGTCCCGATATTTACAGCTATGTTTTGTGTATAAGTTCACCAGAATTTGGAGATCAGTTGAGTCACACTGGGAAGGGGACATCTGGGTGCAGAGATCAAGAAGATAAGCACACTTTGATGGGGAGGATGAGGCATTCCAATCTAGAAGAGAGCAAAATATGTATGTAAAATGGGGAGGGAGCCATGTGACTAAAGCAGACTGCTTATTTTAGATTACTAAGAAAGAGGTCAAGGTGGAAAGATAGATTAGGAAGGACAGCGGTTACATTTAGATGGATTCATGTGTCTCTGTGTTTACATCTTACACACTGAAGAAGCATTGGGAGTTACTGAGCACTGATGTGGCCTGCTGAGTCCTAATCTGATTGGAAAAGTGTAGTTTGGGGCAGCAGTCTTCAAAATGAGGTATGAGTAGCCTTGAGGTTCTATACAACCTTTTCAAGGGCATGGTGCTAAGAGAATTAATTTCCAAACCCTCAACTTTCATTATCACTTTTTTCCAAAACCTGATCTGTGGTTGAGATGTCATGCTGGTTCTTAGCTCTTATCTCCCCTTTAACCATGACCTTCTCCCACTTTAAAAAAGAACATTTTCTCTAATCAATCCAAAGTCTCATGCTGGCATACTGCTCTGGATTGGATAAACCTCCTGCAGGTCAAACAAGAAGGCAATCCAAAATATTATTGTGGATATTAAGAAAGGGAGGCCCCTAATGAGGAATCTGATAATAAATCCTTTACAAGACAAGTGGTTTCCAATGCATTTCTTTCAACAAAATGTAAAGAAGAACCTAAACAGGTTGACACTTGATTGATTATTAATTTTAATCTTGACAAGGAGTGATTTTTTTTAATGTGAAACCTGGAAGTAGTTTAAATAATTGAATGATTTACTACAGGGAAGAAAAAAGACTTTTATTCCCAACTACTTATTTATTTGAACAAGACTGCTAAGTTCTCACTTCCACATATAAGTAAAATGAATAGCATTGCTACAGAGCTGCATCATATTCTAGCAATAATTATTATGATACATGAAGTATTTTTTTTTAAGTTTCATCTCTTTAAGGTAGACATTTCTGGTAATATTCAACATTGTATATTTATCAATTATCAAAAAATCAGATGCTTTTATGTTGGTTTGACTAATTATATACTAATTATCAAAATATTCATTTAGTTAAAATATTTAGATCTTATGATTCTGGAAAATAGAAATATATGGATGGGTTACCACTATAAGACTGTGCATAAAAATATATTACATACAATAAAATTCTGCAGTGAAATGGAATGCATATATGGATTCAAGGAGAAAAGGAGTGATGTAAAAAACAGTTTGGTCATGTATTTTTAAAATAGATGTTGAAGGGTATCAGCTTGCTATAGTAACTTTCCATTGGGTATATTGAAGTGAAATGAGTATATTGAAATGAAATAGGTAATGGTTTTCCTTAAACAAATCAATATTTACAGTATGCCAGAAATTACATATTTTGCAACTACCTAAAGATATGTTGAAAAACATTAGATGTCACCCTAAAAACGTGAAGAGCTGTGTATCTTTAAAAATTATTTTTGGAAGATTGTGAGTAAAATATTTGGAAAGGCTTGTCCTAAAAATGCATTTGCTGATCACCCACAATGTTTGTTTTTACTTAACTTGTATGTTTTCCATTATTAAAAATAATAAGGTTTTCTAAAAATACCCACATTCATTTCTTGTGTAAATAAGATTTAGAAAATATCAATGATTGTGTTGGGTGGCAATAGAGGAAAAAGGCTGGTGGCACTGGAGCTTCCTAAATCCCCTCCATCCTCCTCTTGGAGATCAACAGGGGCATGGGGATGGCAGAAAAGGAGAGCCACTGGAGCCAGAGGCACACGGGGACTGTAATGACTATTTCTGTGCATATTATTTGACTTTTTTCCAGTTATTTGTCATTCCATGGCTTTATCTTTTTTTTTTTTTCAAGATTTATTTATTTATTTGAGAAAAAGAGGTAGGAGGAGCAGAGGATGAGGACTGCATGCTCAGCCACAAGGGGCTTGATCTCAGGACCCTAGGATCATGACCTGATCCCAAACCAAGAGTTGGCTGCTCAACCGACTGAACCACCCAGGAGCGCCCCTCCATGGTTTTATCTTTTATCTCCCAAACTAAGCTATTGCATTTTGAAGAGTCCTATCTTTGTCTCGTCTTCCTTTTTAATTTTTTGAACCAGCTGCTAGAATCCTAGCACACCATGGTATACAACCTACTTTTCTTTATTCACATCCCTCCTCATTTCATGAAGAACATTTAAATTGATGATTGACAGAGGGGTTAAAGGAGATGATAGGGTCAAAAATAATAACCGGATCTTGAATAAACACATCGAAGATAATGAATGTACAGTGAAAAGAGAGAGGCATAGGATAGAGAGCTTATCTGGATATATTGAATTTGTGGTGAGCTTGAGGTCAAGAGTTTTTGTTGGCATGTAGAGACCTCTCAGCAAATTGAAAAAAGTGCCCTCGCTAGGTCAGTGCTTATTGGGTCCATTAATTACATCTTCAGGTGAAGAACCCCCCCCCTTTCTTCAGGTACATGTAGTACATGTCTAGGCCCAAATTTAGCAAGAAGAGTCACCTTCTTCCTCCTCTTGATCAAGGGTCTTTATGCCGTGCACTGACTGCACAGCAGTGTTTGCACTTCTGCATGAGCTAGGTCATCCATAGGTAACACCAATTTATCAATATATATTTGCTTTATTCAAAACCAGAGAACTTTATTCTGGCAAAAATAATACGTTGTCTGTAATTTTAGATGGTATTATGTATAAGAGTTTCCTGCTGAATTCATGTTAACTTTTGTATTCAATTCCAGTAAGCTCTAGTTGACAAGTTTGGGAACTTCATAGACATGCCTGCCTCCAAATAGATATAGTATATATTTTATCACCCTGCCACAAACATCTCCTCCCCTTTTCTCTTGCTATGCCTAAGATTTACAATATCAAAGCAAATCAGTTTGTATTTGACAAAGACTGGGGTATTACGTACAGAAGGCCATGATTAAACAACACATATTTTATCAGGAAAAGAGGGAAGATACCTTGAATTAGTTTATCTGTGAAAGGATTGTCCTTTAAGGAGTGTGATCCTGGGCAATGAAGAAAAGGTATTTATTCACTTATCTGTTCATTCAGCCAGCACACTGTATTTTATATATTTTAGGCACTGTCATTGGTATCTCTCTCTCTCTCTCTCTCTCTCTCTCTCTCTCTCTCTCACACACACATACACACACACACACACACACACACATACCACATAAGACATTTTCTCCTTCTTAAGGCACTGAGTCTGGTGAAAGAGAAGGACAGGTGGTCACAAATCCAGTATAGTGTGTGTGTGTGCCTCACAGAAGTATGTCAGGTACTGCAGCACTGGGTAAATCCGGAGGAGGCAATTCTACTAGAGGGGAAGGTGTCACTAAGAAAGCATTATGTGAGTTTGCTCTGGACTGAATGTCTGTGACCTCTCTGAATTCTTATGCTGAAGCTCTAACCCCTGAGGTGATGGTATTTGGAGATGAGGCCTTTGGAAGCAATCAGGGTTAGATTACATCATGAGGGTAGGGCCTTTGTGATGAGATTAGAGATTTTATAAAAAGAATAAGAGAGATCTCTCTTCACCTGCATACAGAGAAGCGAGGCCACATGAAAAGGTATAAAGGAGGCGACCATCAACAAGCCAGGAAGGGAGCTCTCCCCAGAACCCAACTATACTGGTACCCTGATTGCAGATGTCCAACCTCCAGAACTGTGAGAAAGGATTTCTTGTTTAAGCCATCCACCCTATGGTATTTTGTCAGAGCAGCCAGAGCTGGCTAAGACAGAGTTGACCACTACTTGGGAGTCTTCTCATGGGCTGCATGCTGGATGTCTCGCCATTGACCCCCTGAAACTACTCTCTGTTCTCTGTCTTGCTCTCTGCTCTACAAAACCAGCCTGCATAAGCTACATCCCTGGTGCTCTAACTTCTTGTTGGTGAACTCTGGAAGGAGGTATGATGGAGGGCAGAGAGTGAGGTTGCACTATTTATTTCAAAGGCGTCCCCCCCCCGCCCCCCGGCAAGACTATCTCTGGTTGCCTGTCTCTTAATTACAGGTCACTGCTTCTCTCAAGGTGACAGTTCTCTATGACTCTCTCCTGGCTTCCACTTACTGCTCCCTATCTTGGTCTTTTTGGATCTAGGGAGGGTCACCCAACTCACATCATCCCTAGCCCTAGGGAACTGCATTATCTCTTTTGGTTTATCTACACCCTTCCCACACGTTTGCAAATAGTCCCTTTATTAAACCCTACTCACAGTATCTTAATTTGAGTGCACCATCTGTTGCCTGCTGGGACCCTGACTGATACAGATTGTGAATTGTGTGAGGATGTATCTGTCTAACTTACCCAGTACATGTTAGCTATTTTTAAAATTGCATGGTGATAATATTTTGAAATGTAAGCATTATTTTTCTTCCAATATTGCTTATTATCACTTTTCCAAATTGGAGCAGGTAGGTTGCTGATTTCAGTGCTTCTTCAAAATATTCATTACAGCCATAAGGAGAGAAAAAACTTTGGGGTGTGAAGTGAATAGACTCCAAAGTACTTAAGATTTGGGACAAACTTCGAGTCAGACAAGACCAAGTTGAGAAGGTGGAGTCAGGGACTCTAGGTTGGAGATCCCTCTGAAGGGACACTGTACTTTTCCCCCACTCCCACCAGCCAAAAGGATAGGAGAGGGAGGCTAGAGCCTCTGGAGAGAACCTGGGGCTTTCACACACAGACACAATGACTTGCCTGGTGAAGAGGGGCATGGAAATAGCAAGGAAGCTTCCTTAAATTGCCTGATCAATGACCAATGGCTAGATGAAGACATACAATTATCAGGGATGCAAGCATGGACCCATGAACATCACTGCATACCCTTGTGCCAGGCAAGTATCTGGGAATTTAGACATGGCCCCAAAGAGATGATAAAGGAAAGGTGGATTCATAAATTGATTGATAGTAAGTTTTTACTCCCCAGAGAAATGAAACTCAAATAAAGTTATTTTTAGTTGTAATAAAATAAGTTTTATTTCTTGCATGCCCAGACTGTGGGCAGTGAGTCATACCTGCAACATGTTATTATTAGTCCTATTAATAAAGTGAGCAGAAATGGAGAGGCCAGTATGTTCTAAGATGAAGAGGCCCGAGAGTGTGGAACCCCCTGTAGGAACTGCCTATGTGTGCCTTTGAATACAGGCTTAGTAGAAGATGCCAGTAGGGCTGTAAGCAGAGGGTCGCATTATGAATGATGACCATTTGTCAAGCAATTTATACATGGAAGATCCTCTACTCATCACTATAGATTTGTTATTGAGCCTAACTCTCCCCCACAAATCCATAGTTCACAGAGAGATGTTGAAGCTAAAGGAGTTGTCCAAGTGCCCAAGTCATGTGGGTAGTGAGCAGCAGATACTGGTGCAAGTCCTGGAGAGTGCAGTTCCAAACTCCAACCTCTCAGCCCTGCCCTAACCTATATTCTCAGGAAAGAATATGTGGCCATGCTCCAGATTGAGAATTTTATTAAGTAGATAGTGGAAAAAAAAAAGGAGATTTACAAATTGGTGCTATGATGAGATTGGCACTTTAAAAAGAACATTCTATTAACAGCGTGGAGAAAAATAGGGAAAGTGCAGGACTGGAGGGGGAAGGACTAATTCAGAGGCTTTGCGATGGGCCAGGTGAGAACTGCCAGATGAGGAAAGGTCAGACATTAAGGGAATGACAGAGTGTGGCTGCCCAAGGTGACTGTTGAGAGGACTTGCTGTTACAGGTGAAGAAGATGAAAGCCATCTCCAGCTTTCTGGCGTGTGTGATGGCAGAGGCAACAGCTTTGCCCTTGTGTGATAATAATAGGTACAGTGAAAAATCGGCAGCTGTAGTACCATGAGAGTTATACAGGAGGCTGGGACTGCCTCTCTAGACTTCAAGGAAGAGGTGACCTTTGAGCTGAATCGAGACTTCTGGGGATAAGAGAGGAAGGCAATGAAGAGGATAGTAGCAATGAGAAGACAGATTTGTTAGATTTATTTCCTGGCATGTCTATAGAGTAATTTTATTCAGACAGACTTTGTACACCACATGTACATAATTATCTATAATTTATTGGTATTTTTATATTTTATTATTTGTTTATTGATTGATTGAAAAACAGTTGTTAGCATTTAATGAAACTCCCTCCTCGTGGCTTCAAGCTATGAGGATGCAGCCCCCACCCCACCAACCTTAATCTTCTCTGCTGCTCTACTACCAAAGAATATGCGCTTCAAGATCACAGACTGTTTGGGAAGCTTTCCCTTCCTCCAAACTTTGCAATAGCCAGGTTGCAGCAAATCATGTATGTATGGCTTCGCTGGTACGTGTGAGAGTACTTTTCCATTTATTCCAGCCTTGTGACTACCCACTTCCAGTGCAGATCTGAATCTATAGTAAAACAGGGCTTCTTCTTACAGAGAGAAGAGAGAGAACTAGCAATTATGATAGACACCGTTGAGGCTCTTGGATATAGATAGATCCAGGGAAGTATGGCAAATAAATCAAGAGTGCACGTTATACCAGTAACATAACACATGTCACACTGACCACCTATTATGTGTCAGCAACTGTGTTATTGAAATTACATACATTATTTTTGACCCTCTCAACATTTTTAAAAAGATTTTATTTTTTTATTTGAGAGAGAGAGAGAACACATGGGCAGGGGCAGGGCCAGAAGGAGAAGGAGAAGCAGACTCCCCTGCTGAGCAGGGAGCCCACCGTGGCATTGGATCCTAAGACCCTGGGATCATGACCCAAAGTGAAGGCAGATGCATAACTGACTGAGCCACCCAGGCAATATTCTTGAAAAGTAGGTAGCATTCTGATTTTGCAGAGGAGAAAAATTGAAGTGCAGAGAGATCTCTACTTGTTAGTAGGCAATGTAGTTGAAATTCAACTCCAGTTCTCCCAAATAAAAATTCTGGTCTTCTTCTCTGTTGCATTGTCTCTATATCGGTACGCTGCTGCATACATTCTATGTGCTGAAATAAGGATAGACAATGGCACCAAAAATGTGAATCTCAAATTATTTTATGATTCTGCAACATTTTTTCAGTTTAGAAAAAGAAAAGGATTCTGTAAAAGAATGAAGCACATGCACTCTTTTCATAGTTCCCTTTCCCAAGGCCGGAGATTATATATGTGGTAATACAGGGAAAAGAAAAATCCAAAACATGGAAGGAATGGGAGCATAGAGGCAATGCAGCCCATGTGCCTAAATCTGCTCTGAACTGCTCCAGCTAATGGATTTAGCTCCAAACTTTGATTTTTAACTTTATGCTGTTATGTGAAAGAAGCTGTTTTCTTCTTATTTATTTAGGTTTCCAAAAGTAGAATATTTGGTTATTTTAGGAATTGACTGAAATTCCATAGCATCCATCGTGAACATTCTCCTAGGAACAGAGACCAAAAATATATGCTTATAGCAGATTTGAGCCTTCATTTTGCCTTAGCCTACAAATTCTGTAATCCAACAGAACAGTTCTGAATTTTAGGTTCTATTTTTGAGTTTTGACTCTCATCTGGAAATCATTTGTTCTAAACTATATAAAGGAACCTATTTCAAACATAATTTAGATTCAGTGTATAATTTCAGGTCTAGCTTGCAAAAGCTTATTAAAGTTTGAACAATAGAGTATTGAATTGTACTCTCACTTTAAAAAAATAGGTATGGGTTGAAAGATTTTTATTTATCATAAAAAGATTGCTGTAAATGGCTTTGTATGGCAATGACAAAAGAGGGCTAATTAATTATATTTTGATGACTTTTTCTTATGATCCCTGTGACATTACTTATGTAACAGGGACTTCTTAAGGGATACTATTGGGTTGTGACATTTAGTTTCTTGGATCACGGCAAGGGGCCAATGGGCAGTGGACAAGTGCTGCTATCAGGAGATATACATACAGTAGGGGAAGGCAAGCTGAGGTAGGTCCTAACTGGAAAGGTGAAGAAACAAGAAGCCTTTCTTGTCAATTCTTCACATTTAAAAAATGTGTACATATCAGTTTATACATACATGTGTATATATTTACACACTTATATATGGACATATATGATATTGTTTCATTGGGTCACTGTGCCTAAAATGTTAAGGCTTAAAATAAAATACAATAAAAGCAAACAGGGAGCCCGCATACCATTCACCAAATTTATTTTACAAAATTTCCATAGCATTCCTGTGGCACATTTAATTTTTGACAGATATTCCTGCAACCATATTTTTTCAAATATGTGGGATTCTTGTCTTTAAGTAAACAGCAGCAATAAAAAGATGAGCAGATGTATGAACATATCTGTATGATGTGTGCCTGATGAGGAAGCTCCTTGTGAGCAGAGACCATAAGTCAAAGAAGCAAGAAGCAAATAGTAAGAGACCTTCACAACACATGGATGGGAAACAAGGGGCTAGCAGAGCCAGGAGGAAATTACTAATGTGTCTTCACAAAACTACTGGGATTGTTTAATTAAATTGACAAATTCCTGATACTCAGGAGCAAATCCTCTTCCGTCTTTAAAAATTCATAAATTAAAACACTTAAGCGTGTAGTATGTTTAAACTCAACAGGGAAAGTTTTGCAAAGCTGGTAATCTTGCTGCTTTGGAAAATAATGAAGTTGAAAAACAATTTCTCTCTGTGCTATCTCAACCTCTTTGGTAATATCTTTTCAAAATATCTGTGCTAATTTGTGTAATCTGATATTAATATTATGTTAATATTTCGTATGGTACACAAGAAATGAAGCACATGTCCCCTAGTAAACATCAATAAAAACTGTTTTATTTCTTATGCAGTGATGAAAAATTATCTTAAATTGTCTAAAATATGTCTGTCCAACATAATCTGATATGAGGGTGATCAATAGAAAGGGATTTTGAAGATCAGGGTGCAGTTTGGGTGTTAAAAATTGACAATAGCAACTATTTCCTGATAATGGACCCAATTTATCTTTCTTGAAATGACAACCAGATAAACTATTACAGGGCAAAGGGACTTCAGCAAATCTTCTTTAAAATTTGTTGCCTGTGAGATGCCTGAGTGGCTCAGCGGTTTAGCGCCTGCCTTCCACCCAGGGCGTGATTCTGGAGTCTCGGGATTGAGTGCCACATCGGGCTCCCTGCATGGAGCCTGAATCTCCCTCTGCCTGTGTCTCTGCCCCTCTCTCTCCCTCTCTGTGTCTGTCATGAATAAATGAATGAAATCTTTAAAAAAATAAAAATAACTAAAATTTGTTGCTTGTGACAGAATACTTTTTCTATGCAGGAAAAAAAAGAATATTGTTTAGGGAAAGTTAATGTCATAGGCTGTGGGATACACATATTAATCAGGATTGGAATTAGAATGTGGTCATAATGAATGTGGTCTACTTGAATTAGAAGCTTTATTTAACAAGTCAACACCTGGGTCTGAATGACAACAAGTATATACTTGGCTTTGAGCTTTGATGGGAAATAATGAAAAAAAAAGCATGAGAAGTGGAGACAGAGGGTCAGATGCAGTTTTGGAACATAGTGGGAGCATAGAGTCTACAAAGTAGATTCATGGAACTCAGGATGGATAGAAAAAGGAAGGAAGGAAAAAAATAAGGGATGTCTATTTTTTTTGTTTTCCTTTCTTTCTGTTTTTTTCATTTAGGAAATCAGTTAATATTCTTTTCGCTAAGTGTTGTGGTGGCCTGAGTGGTTGGTAGGATTTGCCTGCCTGAAACTATTGATGCATAATACATTACATGGAATAATATTCTTACTGTCCTTTGAGGCTTGAGTTTCATTATCACTGGAGTACTTTGATAGCATTAAGCTACTTGATAGACTCTACACCCACTGCACATGCTTGTATATATCTGTTTGTATATTGACAGAGGTAGCTAAGCTTTCAACTTCCAACAAAAGCATTGTTCTATAAAATCAAGCTGTATTTCTTTCCACTCGAATGTTATGTCTAGCTACACTGAGACATAACATGTATGGCTATATATTAGCCAAACTAAATATAATGTAATAATAAACCATAAATGAAGATTTTAAGTTATAAAAGCCAAATTACAAATATCTGTCTTGCTTTATTCTATTCATCTAAATAAGGGTGTGTATTTTTTTTAAATATGCTAGCAGTTACCTTTTTATGCTGAATATATGACATTTTCATACTAATGGTAGGGCTAAGTCCTGTCTGTGAGAAGCTGGTTACTTATAATATTGTAGTTGGTTAGGAAATATCGAATGTTAGAAAAGAGACTTAAAATGGATGAAATTATAAATGTAAAAATTATAGGAGAAGAAATCAGGTTGTCATAATTTAGAGTAACTTAAAGTTAGCAATAAGAAATCAGTAAATCAAAGTAAATAAAAATAAAGATAAAATAACTTAAATGAGCAAAAATTGGGTCATCAGAATTGTCTTTTTGTGTTTTGTTAGAGTGAATAACACACATTCATCACACACGTAATGAATTCACTAAAGGAAAGTGCTTTAAATTGTTTGATTATGTTGATGGATTTGTGTTGATCTACTTGCGTTTTTGCATGTTGTTTTTAAAAAATTCTGATTATCTTCATGCTGATTGGCTTAGGTATGGGCTACAATTACAGTTAAGGAATAAAATGAAGGAAATATTCCCCAGAGGACAAAAACTGACCTTGACCCATGATAAACTAGTTGCTTTATTCATCACAAGCTGATGATAGGATTAAGTTATCAGAAATCAAATCCCAGTTTTGAGGATCTGGAGTGTACCTTCTAGGAAGCCAATGACCAAGCAAAATAAATATTTTATTTTATTTTATTTTTTTCAAAATAAATATTTTAAATGAAAAAGAGAAATTTTAAAAAATATCAATCATGGGCAAACCCTCTTATTCATTACTTTTTCACCTCCCCACCCCCATTTTATGTGTTTTTACAGTTTTGTTGATGTCTTTTATTGAGGGTTTGGGATGGTTGAGATGCAGAGCTATGAAGCCAACAATTAAATTTTGCCTCTGGATTTCATAACCCCAAAAATTATGGATACTCAATGGAACAGTTTTCTTTTCTGCATTTTCATTCAAAGTAGCCAATCACCGGACACTGTAACTAGATTTACTACTGGATAGATGTGGAACAGGATTTATTTTAGAGTATTACATGTTTTTGAGCATGTATTAAAAAATTTGAGGGCAGCCCCAGTGGCCCAATGATTTAGCACCACCTTCAGCCTGGGGCCTGATCCTGGAGACCTGGGATTGAGTCCTGTGTCGGGCTCCCTGCGTGGAGCCTGCTTCCCCCTCTGCCTGTGTCTTTGCCTCTCTCTCTCTCTCTCTGTGTCTCTCATGAATAATAAATAAATAAAATCTTTAAAAATGTTTTTGAGTTAGGTTGATCTTTGGTCCTACTCTCTGTGAAAAGAGACTCTGCCATTATCTACCCATGGGCCAGCCACTGAATTGAGAGGACTTTAGTCTTGCTTTATAGAATCCTCAGTAGGAATTGAAATGCAAGTAAGAAAATTTTTCTTGTAGAAACCTGCATTCATAAAAATGGATTTATTTCTGAAAATCCATTCTAAAGTCACAATCTCTATGAATATTTCAACCTGGTGTCAAGATACTTAATATCACCAACATCAGAGAATATCCATAGCATACAGGCTCTGAGTTCCCTCAGAGTTAAGTCCTGATGTGAAATAAAATGGTGCTTCTCAAATATTGATGTGCATACAGGTCACCAGAAATCTTGTTGAAATGTAGATTTGGATTCAGTTGGTGTGTGGTGGGGCCTGTAATTCTTCTTTTCTAACAAGCTCTAGCTGATGCTGATGCTGCAAGTCTCAGTTCCACACTTGATATAACAAGGGAGTAAAGGGAGTAAAGTTAATTATAGTTTGGGTGTCCTGAGAAAGAAGCAGATGAAAAATCCAAAATCTATTCTTAATTGACTTTAGAATATTCTTTTAAACTTATCTGATTATGAGTTTATATTACATTTTAAACATTTAGAACATTTTAATTTAAACATTCTAAGGAACAATTACAAAGATTTGGGAAACCCTAGGTAATTTCCTAATATGCTCTTCCTGTTTGTTTTTTTTTTAAGGCAGTTTAATCAATTTGCATACTGGTTGTTAATAATGTAGATTTGCTTTATTTTTCTCTTGGAATCTTGTCTGGTTTCTTTTTAGTACACACTTAAGTTTCTATCTTAGGGAAAGGGTGTGTTGGATTCCTTGTACCTTATGAGTTTTCTTATGGAAGTAATGTTAGAGATGATAGGTGGATTCCCAAGGCAACACAGAAAAATTATTTTTTCTGTGTAATATTGGACTATATAAAATAAGTTCCAGGCTGTGAGAATAGGGAGTTTTGTAGAAGAGGAGGAAGAGGAGGAAGAAAACAGGAAGTTGCTGCTCTCCTGGGTACAAAGCCAGATTCTTATGAAATTTTGAAATGACAAAATATGCCTTTAGCAGTGAGCCACTGTCAACTATTCAGCTATCTTTCCATTTTAGCCCTTTCCTCATGGGGATCCCCAATGCTCCATGTATTCAAATTATCTAAGCCCATATCAAAAGGAGTGATGCCCAGGGCCCCATGTAGAGTGCACAGATCATGTCATGCATACCTTCAAGGGACAGATTTCCTGCAATTGGGCAACATGCATGGAAACACCTAAAGAAACTTGTCTGAATGCAAATTCCCATACCTGTCTCAAACCTACTGATTTAGAATCTCTGGAGTGAAGCCCAAAACATCGTTTCTCTCAAAGTCTAGAATGTGATACTACATACGTTAAAGTCTGGGGACCACTAGCCTACATTTGGCATGTTAGATACATCTGCTCTATGGCACATAATTGCTATTCTGCAGCCTCACAAATTTAAAATCTAATTTCTCTAATAGAGCTTGGTGAGGTATTGGTGAAAGGACAGATGTATAATATTCTCAAAAATATTTGGATTTTAAAAGAACATTATCGTTAGCTGACATACAACTCTATTTGGCAGGATTTTAAGCATCCTGATGGAGAGGAGTTTCTGAGATAAGTATATTTAGTAAGGAAGGAGATATGTTGGGGAAAGGTATAACCACATGGACAGGATTTTTATAACAGGTTTTTCTCTGAAGTAAAATCTTCAAAGATTTTCTTTTCTTATGAGGTAAGAAAATTTCAGGTTTCTTTTGAGAAACCTTCTCTCTTCCTTATGAACCGAAAGATTCCCTAAATGGTTACAAGTCCCCAACTTATCCACACACCATTATGTATAGTTATGTTTGTAGTGATGAGGTAGAGTCTATAGATGATCGAAATTTGGGGGAAAAAACAGCCATTTTTGTGTGTGGATGACTTGTAAATTATGTGATGGTGCATAAAGGGCTTTGTGGTTTCATGATATTTTCCAGCTTACTAAACCAAGGTCAGGGAGGAAATAGCAATTACCTTGTTCAACAAATATCCACTTCTGAGTCCTTCCCATGGACCAGTCAACAATGAAATTAAGAAGATAATGTGGCCAATTAGTTTTATTGTTTTCTTCCTCCCTCCCTCCTTCCCTCCCTTACTCTCTCCCTCCCCACTTCCTCCCCTCCCCTACTCCTTCCTTCCTTCCTTCCTTCCTTCCTTCCTTCCTTCCTTCCTTCCTTCCTTCCTTCTTTCCTACCTAGTAAGAGAAAGGCTGTTTGTTGGTAGGAGTTTATATTTACCTTGTAAAATATACTCACAGTTAATTGAGGGTGATTTATGGTTATAACCTTAAATGGAGAGAGGACAGGTCTAAGGTTGAGATGAAAAATCACACACCTTAAAAGTCCATCTTTGATTCTTTCTAGGGCTTCGCACAGATATTCTCCTTTTAGTCTGTATTTATTTCCTCCTCCCACTCTTCACCTGTGAATGGTGAAGTAATAACTACTATGCAGCAATGTTCTCTGGGAGTAAACAACATTTTTCCCAAGATGAAAAATAGTTTGTATGTGGAATGAACAGTATTATTTTAATTTTAACCACATGCTGCACCTAGAATACATCATTAGGCAAAAAGTTTTGTTCTGTTTTTAAACTCAGAAGTGGAAAGTGACACAATAATGCACTATTTTATAGACACAGTGAGATTATAAGTTCAATATCTGTTATGGTAAAACTTCCCACACCGTTAAAAAAATAGCGTGAGGTTTAGGTGTTCATTTTTATGAGAACAGATATTGCTGGTTCTTGGGAAGGGAGGATGAGGACCACTATCATTGATGGTAGACTCTTCAGATCTCTTCCATGAATAAAAGGGACTCCAGAGGGGGAAAGAAAAGACAGTGTGAAGATGCAAGAGCTCAACTGCTTCCTAAAGTCCTTGTGAAGCTTATAGGGCTCCTAGTCCTCCAGCTAACTCATATTTGATGACAAGTTGTGGTCTCACTCTGAGATAAGACTCAGAATTCCTGGAGAGAAGAGATCAAGGAGTCCTTCAACCTTCTACACCTAATAGGGTCCTTTAAAATCGAGAGTGATCTCTTAAGGGCAAACTGTAAGAAAGGTAATATTTGCTTAAAAAAAAATCTCCTTGAAATAAACTCCAATGCCTCTGGGGATAACTGCGAGATTGGATTTGGGGAAGAAATTTGGCTAAAAATGTCAATGATTTGACTAGGCATGGGCTATACAATATATGTGGTTACTTATAATAAAATTAAATAAAATTAAATAAAATTTAAGATACAATTCTTCAGTCATTCTTCCATATTTCAAATGCTCAATGGTCACCAATGGTTAATGGCTGTTGTGTCAAATGTATTGATAGAAAATATGTCCATCATTGCACAAAATTCTATTGGCCAGCACTGAACTAGATCTTATGGGCAGAATCACTCATAGTGAAAGGCCTAAATAGGTCACAGAAGCCTGACCTGGTGCCCATACTTTCCTTTCAACATCATGTTAAAAGTGAATCTATGGATTCTCCACTGATTACTTATTTTTTTATCACTTCGAAAGAAACAGTGAAATGCAGTAGATATGTTTTTGGTCAGATAGAATACACAGTTGGAATTTATACTGAAATAGGGATTCCATGTTTTTCTTTTCCTGGTGTATTGAAATATGATCACCCAAGCTCCAAATTTTAGGAGCATTATTACCAGTAAGAAACCTAATTTGAAAGTTTGAAAGGGAGGTCTCAAACACTAGACTGCTTATAGTAATAGAGATTCCTCTACTCAATCCAGCAGTCATGCAGGCAATGAGGTGGCAAACAGTGAACAACAGCTTTTTTTTTTTTTTTCTAATGTCTGGGCACAATGGGAAGAGAAGATGAGATTTGGTCTTTATTCTAAGGGTGTTCCTATGAGTCTGAGGAGCAGTTATCTGTAGTAGAAAAGATAGGGACTTTGGGCTCTAGATAACCTTAGGTATATATTCTAGGGCTTTAACTGTGGAAGAAAAAAGGAGTATTTATCCAAAACTTCAGGGTCTTCTCTGGTGTGGCCCTCCGCTTGAAAGGGACCAGGTGAAATCTGGGGGATACATGTGCAAGAAGCCAGAGCTTGGGTAGAGGGTAGAAGCAGAGGGTAACAGCAGATTTGGACAGATTTTTTTTTCTTTTTTCCAAATACAGAAATTCTTTCTTAAAACAGTTGGTAACAGCAGTAAGATGCTGGTTCTGGCCTGTAACATAAGATATTTTTATCTTTTCTATTTATGGAAACACTGAAAGGCAGTTTTTCCACTGGCCACAATTCTTTGTGTTTCTCAGGCTTTTAGTTGACTGTAAAAAAACAACCAATCAACTAACTTTCCAACTTCAGATCAAATGAGAGGAAATCATTGGCATTCCATCAAAGAATGAGAGGTGCCCAAATCATATAATTCTCTGTTTTGGCAGGGGGGGGGGGAGGGGGGAGGGGCTGGAAATAGATGGCTGCACAGAATTCTCACCATTCTAGCAAATGTAAAGGAAAAACAAAACATCATGGAATTTATGAAGATATTTGGAAACCAGAAGAAGGGAAAAATAATACATACATAATAAAGAATACATATTTCATTGTAGCTTTAGTCACTAAAAATTTCTGAACCCAATTAAATTTTATAAAATATTACACACATGACAATATAAGAAAGATGACAAAAGATAATAGAGAAGAAAAAATATGTGGACTGAGACACATAAAATAATATAAAAGTTAGGTACAATAAATAAACATGTTACAATTTTTTTTAAAAAAAAAGTGGAAATAAAAATTTTTACCTGTTGTAGATAAAGTAAAGAATAGGACTGATTTGGCAGGAGATCAAGAATCACATAAAAGATTAAGGGACGCCAAGGTGGCTCAGTCAGTTAAGCATCTGCCTTCAGCTCAAGTCATGATCTCAGGGTCCTGGGATTGATCCCTGCATTGCACTCCCTGCTCAGTGGGGAGTCTGCTTCCCCCCTCTGCTGCTCCCCCTGCTGTGCTCTCTTTGTCAAATAAATAAATAAAATCTTAAAAAAAGAAGTATTAATTTAAAAAGTTGTCTAGGATGCAGAGGAAAAGAAAAAGAGGTGAAAACAAATTAATGGAAAGACGATAAATAGAAAAGTTGAAGAACAAAGTATGGAAACTTGTCCTTTTTTTGAAGAAGAACTAGAACAATTGATCTATTAGAAATATGCGAAAGGATCATGAGAGAAAACATTCCGAATTAAAGAATAAACTTTACTCTGTAAACTCAAATGGCGTATGAGTTGTCAAATGTAACTAAAAGTACTGACCATAAACACATTCTGATAAAAGTCTGGATATTTAATAATGAAAAAGAAACCTACACATATCTAGAATATAGAGAAACATTAAATACAATAAAGGAAAAAATGTAATTTCAAACTCTTCCACAACTTTGAAGAAGAGAAAGCAGTAGTCAGCATTGACAGCAGGCCTTCCCAGCACCTTTGCAGTGTGGCTTGCAGAGGAAGTGCCATGAGGCGTGGGAACTGCTCAGGGCTGTTGGCAGCCAGGTGACTAGTGTGGAAGTTCCAAGACCAAGGTGTCTGTTTAACCACTGAGTGGGCCGGGCGATTCCCACCCTGTCATCATTCCTGAAACCTATTCTTGGCACACCAGGTTGAAGGTCTTTTATCAGAGGTTTTAAGGGAAAAGGGTTATGATGGTTTCCATTTATATGGGGACTAGGAAAAGGAAAGACTAAAACGCTAGTGTTCATTCCATTCTGAAAATTGAACAACTATCAAAAACTTTTAAAATTAGTATTCAAGGTACTTCAGTGAGGTACAAGGAAATGAGTGGCATTTTAACAATGAATTTGTAAGTGGCACTCAGAAAAAAGTCAAGGAAAATGCAAAATTCTTATAACAAAATAATAATAATAAAGATTAAACACAGATTATAACCAAAAATGAAAATATAGAAGAGTAGAAGTGGAATAAAATGTTAGGCACTTCTCTGATTCTACATATAAAAGGTCAAGATATGCTCTTAAATGGTTGATATTCATAATTAGACACACTAGGTTTCAATATTTTAAAAATGCAACTTTAACACTTATAAAATAAAACTGGGACATTTACTTTTAAATCACAAGAGCAAAATTAAGTGAAGTACAATGTAAGGAAAGTAAAATAAGTAGAAAACATAAAACTAGATTAGAGGAGACCAGACATATGAATCATAAAAATAAATTTAAATACTTTGAAATTTTCTAATAATAGGCAAATCTCAGACTGTGTGTAAATATCAAAACACAGATGTCATTGGCAGGCAATTTTGCTATTAAAAAGCTCCAAATCTATTAAGAAGAAAAATGAAACTTTAAGCATATCATTTAAATTAAATTCACATATACATATTTGAAAATAATAAAAACTTTAAAAATTAATATATGAAATTAGATGCTAGGAAAATAATAGAATAAACCTGAAGAAAATAGAATGAAGGAGTTAATAAAAATAAAAGCAGGAAATAATGACTTAGTCCTGAACCATAGAATGGAACAGGGTTCTTCAAAAAGACCAATAAAATAGATTCAACTTTGGCAAGTCTGACCAAGCTGAATATACATTGATTTAAAATTAGAAATCAGAGAGGTTTGATTTATTAATACTAAAGTGATCAAAACACTATATATAAATAATGGGAAATTGTGTAGCAACCAATGGAAAAATCTAGAAAAAATGGATTTTTCTTTATAAAAATTTAGACTGAAATTTTAAAAAGAGAGTAAAAAAATTCTCAAGAAAACTGTTGGGTCTAGCTGCCAGACTTGCCCAATCAGGAAGTCTGGCCAGAGAACCTGAACAGCTATGGAGGCTACCCTTCAGCCCCACTCAGGCAGGAAGGGGGCAAAGTCAGCATCACCTTATAGCTCCACTTCATCAGGGAGCCCACATAGTGATGCCAGGAAACCTGAGAACTTATCCTACAACCCTGTCCTGCAGCTGAACCCAGCCATTGGCTTTTGCATATTCACTTTTATACTCCTTCTATTTCAGTTTTTATTTATGATTTTTTAAAAAGATTTTATTTATTTATGAGAGACACAGGCAGCGGGAGAAGCAGGCTCCTCACAGGGAGCCAATGTGGGCCTCGATCCTGGGACTCCAGGATCACAACCTGAGCCAAAGGCAGATGCTCAACTGCTGAGCCACCCTGGCATCCCGATTTCTGAGCTTTTTTATTAAGATTTCTGTTGTTTTCAAAGCTGCAATTATGTTCTTAATTTTCTTGATATCTTTTAGCTCGTTTTCTCTTTCTTTATTGACAGATTTTCCTAGCCTATACTCTTTGGCTATTGAAATGTCATTAGGTTAATTTTCATCATTTTTCTTGTCAACAATTTTATATGGTTTAGATGATACTGCTTTTCCCATGTTTCAATGTTGTGGATTTTCTTGGGCTATTGGGATGACGTTCCTGTAGGGAGTTCCTTGGATTAAGGATATCCGTCCTGTCGTTATGTGAAATACTCAGGACATGGCCTCTGTATAGTTGCCTTTGTGTCTTTTATAGGTAAGTCTAGATTAGAAGTATTTTCTATCTTTAACTGCATGCTTTTGACCTCAGCTATATAAGCCTTGCATTCCAATGCAGTGATAATGAGACTTACTCTCATCATTTTGCCTGTATAATACTTTCCAGGATTCACTTCCTTTGGGTACCTCCACCCTCTATCCGAAGCTTCTGCTCTTTTTTACACCCAATTTTCCTATTCCATTCACCTTAGCATCTATTTCCAGTAGGGCTCCTTGAAAGTATAACTGTACTTCTAAAAAATGAGTATTTTCTTTCTACTTCTCAAGAGTGTACACTGACAAAGCTCTCCTTGATCTTCCTCATGTTCATTTACCACATTTACTTTCTCTAAGACCGGTGTCCTGTAAGGACATTCATGTTGTTTCCAGATCCTTAGTCAGGACTTCCATAGGGTTATTTCATTTTGGTTGTGATTATTTTTTATTGAATTTTAGTTTTGGGGCATCTGGGTGGCTCAGTGGTTTCAATGGCTTGTAGGATAAATAGGTGTCACTTTTCCACTCCTCAGTGATTCAAGCACATAGTTGTTTGCTGGTCTACGTAGGGCACGCAGCTATTGATGGTTCAGACGTACTCATGCCTCTTCTAAAGTTCATGGGACCTCCTTGTTTCTAGTTTTGTTGAGAATATTTTCTATAGTTTTGTTTTACTCTGACTTGTTTCACAATCTTGATTTATTATTTAGGAGGTTTGGGGAATACTCAAGAAATTGTACTGTTGTCATCATCACATTGCCAGTAATTGGGTTTTTGTTTTTTTTTTTTGGTATTAAGAGGCTTAAATTTTTATTTAGGTAGTGAACTCTATCAGTGCTTTTATCTCAGTTTGTTTAGAAATGTGAAAATAAAGATATCTTTATTTGATGTTTACTAGATGCCCATATATTAGCATTTTGGGAATATAATACTATTGTTGATTTCTTCCCTCCCACTACTTATTGGCCATGTGAGGACAGTGGTCATGTTTCCTTTATCTCTGTGTTCTTGTCACCTGGCACCTACTAATAAGTGCCTATTGATAAAAAAAAAAAAGGAATAAAAAATCGGACTAATGAATTACTGCTTTCATTCAATAAAGTTTTATTTTTTTAAAGATTTTTTTTTATTTTTTTAAATTTATTTATGATAGTCAGAGAGAGAGAGAGAGAGAGAGAGAGGCAGAGACACAGGCAGAGGGAGAAGCAGGCTCCATGCACCGGGAGCCCAACGTGGGATTCGATCCTGGGTCTCCAGGATCGCGCCCTGGGCCAAAGGCAGGCGCCAAACCGCTGCGCCACCCAGGGATCCCTCAATAAAGTTTTAATTCTTAGTCCACCTATGCAAAATTTTAGTATATACCTTGTCATTCTTCTAGATTTCTATCATCCTTTTCTGCTTTCTTTTTCTTCTTAGAACACACTGCCATCATCTTATATCTTATTTTTTCTCTCCATCCTCCCCCTCAGCAAGCATGTAAATGTCACAGAGGCAGGAATTTTATGTGTTTTGTTCACTGCTGTATCCCTAGTATCTAGAGAAGCTGACAAAGAATAGATATTCAATAAATATTTGTTCAATGAATGCATGAAATCTTGAGATAGTTATCAGTAAATTTCCATTAATAATAATAATCCATTAATTAAGGGATGTACCTTCACAAATGAACTTTCATAATCATCATCCTTACAAATGTGAAGTGTCATCATGGAATAGCTAGCTTTTCTAAAACATATACGAAATTAAAGAAAAAGGAAAAACTGATCATATATTCGTTATAAGCAGATCTAATTAACAGAAAATAGCTCATTAATTGAAAAAAGAAATTTTGTATTTTTTACAAAAATATTACATTATTTTACTGAAATGCTCTAAGCTTAAAAATGAAGATGGTCATTTTTTTACATATTGTACTGGTTGCTTTATTGCTTGCCTTTAGGAAATGACTGACCAGTTTGTTTTCTTTGCACTGAAGGGTTTTATTAAAGGTTTAATTGGATGAGCATATTATCAGAATCTTAAAAGATTTCCATATTAACATAAAACAGGTCTTATTTGGTTTTGGCATGTAATGCACATTCATTACATGTTGTTTTCTCTCATGTAAAACTATTTGTAAGTTCATTGAGGCTGGTATTGTGTTTTAATCTCTATAGCAGCTGGCATGGTACCTGATATATAGTATGTGCTTACTAAAAATTTATGAAATAAATTAGTTACTCTTACAAGCCTTTGATGTTACCTATGTTTTAAATGAAGTCAGTGATTTAATCAGTCTCTTTATTTGAGCTAGAATAAAACGTTGCAACAATTCACTAATTATGGTGGCTGTGAAACTACACCTATCAGATCTCCTGCTAAGGGGTGGATAATTGACTGCTGCTCCTCTGGATCACCCATCATGTTTGCCTGAGATATAGTTCCTGGAGGACTGCTCCCAGCCAATGACCAAGGATAGCAGGAGTACTAAGGTGGCTTCTTTCTCTGAAACAGGATTCCTCCTGTGGGTGACTTTGACTTAAGGACTTCCAGTCAGCCTGGCTGAAACTTTCTTGGAACTTTGTTGCCATTGGAAACACCTACCCTATCATTCTTCCTTTTCTTTCTCCTGCATTGTGTTCTCTCCTCTAATAAATCTCTTGCATTTAATCCCATTTTCTCAGGATTTCTGAGTTAACACAAGCTAACAGTTTATTTTCTCTGCAAGGCAACACAGTGGATAGGTCAACACAAATGTAGAACATAATGTACCTTTGGTATGTAAATTGGTATTTAGCTTGGAGCCATTGTTATCTAGTTTGCAATTTACACTAAAGAATCATGGAGGAAAAACAGTGTAGAAAGATAACATCTGTGTCTAAATGATCCCTAAAGCCAGCTTGCTATCTTTGATGAAAGTATTGGTAGAAAAGCAGGAAATGACAATCCACCCATCTGGACAAAAGATATTGTTCTGGTTCAGTGATAGATTTCTCAGCCTACTTGGAGATGGAATTGAAGGGGCATAAGCTCTAAAATAAGGATGTTGAATTCCCAGGAAGTTATGTACATGGCAGAAATCTCAAGACTTCAGTGGAAAAACCAATAAAATCATTCATTCACTTAAATATTTTTTCAAATCTTATCTTATGAAACCATCTAATCCAATCTGAAGTATAATGATCCCATTTGATAGACCTTCTTATAGATTCTTAATGAAATTACTTGATGATAGAGATTAATGATATTGAAACAACTAAAACGTATATTAAAATTTCTTTTCTTTAGATTGTGATTTTTCTGAAGTGTTAATTCAGAAAAAAAACCCTTTAAATCCATCCTAAATATTATTTTCTTTCACATTTGTTTTACTTGACATTATTCACATAAAAAAGAAACAAGCCTATAGAATTTAAAAAAGCTTACAAAACAAATAAGCAAAATAACTCCTTAAAATCCATTAATTTTATCAATAAAGAATTTTTTAAAAGTATGAAAATGAATCCTCAATTAGTATGAACTCCCTTGCAGTCTTTCTCCTTTTTTGAGCCTCAGTCTCAGGTGATTTCTGTTTTTGGAGTGAAGGTGAGCATTGGATGTGATGGAGCTAATTATACCCCACAGGGGAGATTTATCAACCCATGGAACAACCATTTCCTTAGGTTGCAGTGGGGTGGCAGGCATGTGAAGTTTGAAATGTTTCTTCAGTGATTTGGATATGGCCCCATCTCTGTGCTGGAAACCATTGACCTCCTCGTAGGGAGTGATCAGAGCTGCATTGCCAGATAGCGCCAGGTGCATATGGATGAGCACCCTTCTTTTTCAGAGGTAGCATTGTTGAGGTGATTCTATGTCAGGAAATAATTGAGGCAACTCAATTCAATAAAAGGAGAAAATCTCAAGATGGACTTCTCTATATCCAGATTTCATGTGGTTAGCTTTCATAAATGAGCCATGTTACTCTTTGTACCTATAAAAAGAAGGAGTGGGTGGGATTTGACATTTAATAGAAAGAAAAGACATGTGGTAAAATGTTTTGTTAAATACAGGGCACTTGACAGGCTTGAAGGCTAGGACAATCAACAATCTCACCTTCTACATTCATTAGAGTCATCCTTCTCCTCCTCCAGATTCTCATAAACTTCTTTTTTTAAAAAAGGATTTATTTATTTGAGAGAAAGAGAAAAGAGAGCGAGGAGGAGCAGAGGAAGAGAATCTCAAGCAGTCTCCCCACTGATTGTGGAGCCCAACTCAGGATTCCATCTCAGGACCCATGATCCGTGAGATTGTGACCTGGGTCAAAACCAGGAATCAGATGCTTAACTGATTGAGCCACCCAGGTGCCTCTTTCTCATGACCTTCTTAATCAAATTGGAATTTATTGGTCCTGCGTTCTGTCCTGTAGCCTCATTCAAAAACATGTCTTTCGGGCAGCCTGGGTGGCTCAGCGGTTTAGCGCTGCCTTCAGCCCAGGGCCTGAACCTGGAGACCCAGGATCGAGTCCCACATCAGGCTCCTTGCATGGAGCCTGCTTCTCCCTCTGCCTGTGTCTCTGTCTCTCATAAATAAATAAAAGAAAAACATGTCTTTCTTTGCTAGTTGTCTCAAGTTCTGTCTGGTGTCCCATTGTTTTTCATTGTTTCCCCTACTACTCAGTTGTTTGATTACTGCTATTTCTACTTTGTAATTTTTCTGCTGTTGAAGTTAACCTTTTCCTGCAAACAATCTGTGTCCCAGTGACAGCTCATCAGCTCTTTTTATTTCTTCACCAGTAGTTTTTATGTTTTTCCTCCCATCTTGTGAAGTTGACAAGAATTCTGTTTATAAATGAAATCCTCCTTGGTTGTTTAATTTGAACTATTATAAAATTAGGACTTTAATTCAAACACCACGCAGAAGGGGTTTTTCTGTATATTATATTTTGCACAAAGTCTGGACTATTCTGCAGTGTAGTGATAGGGAATGGGAGCTAATTTGGGAGAGATTATGATAGTGCAATCTATGAAATTCTTTTGTTGCTGGTGAAAACAGGTATTTTCACCCTTTATGAACATGATGCTCTCTTTTTCTTTTAGTACAGATAATAGAAATGATATTGCCTATAGCAACCTCCTTCCCTCCCACTCCTTCAACATTTAAACATCTTGTGCTCCTGTAATGGATGACAAAGCCTGTTATTCAGCCAAGAGAGGAAAGAGAGATTTCAAATTATGAATAGATCTATTTTCTCCTAAATTTTTGCCTCTTCAGCATTTTAAAGATACTCATTCCTCATGGTACTCGTATCTGGCATTAATCTTTAAAACACAAATCCTCTTGCTATAGTTTTCTTAAAGAAAAGTAGAAAGAATGACACATGAGATAATGCCCTAGATTGCTTTTCTATGTAGCAGAAGCCAGCATGCTGTTTGAATTTTGGCTGCAATATGGTAAAGTCTGCTTGCTTTCAATTATTCAAACCCATTTAAGTTTTCCATGCCAACTTGGATAGGTTTATATTTCTCTTTTCCTCATTCTGAATAAGACTCTTCTGATGAATTATAGCATCCCTAGGCTACTGCATGGGAAGGTAGCTTCTAAAGCCTTTTAAGGAGTTCATATACTTCAAAGCAAGGAATATCTACTTACTACTTAACCAGATAGTCCTTCTCCTTTCCCTTTGACTTGCAGTACCTTGTGCTAAGTACAGTAACCCAATGATGCCATAGTCAGATTTTCTTTCAGAAAAAGGAGTATTACTGAAAGCAAGCTCTTTTCCAAAGAAGTTCACAGGTCATAAGCTGTTAACTGACAAAGCATAAACAGAGGAAGAAAAAGAATCAAGAATTGATGGGTTGATTTAGACCTTGGCAGGCTGAATCTACCTATACGGCTGTTCTGTGTGTATTCACAGCACCAGCCAATGTGGTGCTAGTCCACATTTGTTATTTATTTATTTTTACCCTAAAGCGTTAGCATTGACTGCAACAACTAAGTGACTTGGTTGGCGGGGTGAGCTGTGAAATAACAAAGTCTATGTCTAGCTGGTCATGTGGATGATGCTGAATAGCACTAGGCAGCTTCTGCCTGTGGCTATGTCAGCTGAGCTCTCCAGAAACATTTTTTCTCTCATTGATTTTTTTTTTAAATTTCTATTAAACCAGGATTGGGACCCAGCAGGTTTGGAATGATGCCAGCATCCTGTTGAGTCAGAAGAAAAGGTTGAGAATAGAAAGTATATTGACCCAATTTATTGGACAAAGTGCAATAGAGGTGACAGAGCAAGCTACCAAGGTGTTTGCTCTGTGAAAGCTTTTTAGAACAAGAGATTTGGGACAATGAACTACAAATGGAGCCTCTTTCAACTTCTTTTGATAGAACAACTTCTTTTGATTGTGGGGCAGACTAAAATCTTCACATTCTGTTAATTTTTTTTATACTTGTTAATTGCTAGTGCCTATTTGAAATAAGGGATTTCCAGCTGTTGTCTTGGAATGAAATGACTTCGGGAAACAAAATTAATTGGAAACAAAATTAATTGGTGTATTCTCCTTTTGTGGACATGATAGTTCCAAAAAAAAAAATTAAATGAAAGGCCTCGGAATAGGTTCTCTTGCTTGCAAAATATATTAAAATGTCCTTAAAAGTAGTATATAACATATAAGACTGAAGCCACTCAATCTGTCTTGTGAAGAGTTTTGTAAACACATTTCATGATAGATCAAAGAGATGTATCCAAAAGTCTTGCTCTGTCTTCTGATCAATCCATCTTCATACTACGTACCCACACAGCTAACGGATAACTTCAGAATTTATACAGACTTTCATTGGAAAAGCTCCTATAAGGACATTTGGCTAGATCTTTCTTGGTGAGCAAACCTTCTACATCTGCTTGGAGAACTTTGAAAAAAAGTGTGGAAATAAACTAAATTTGGGGAGAGTAGTAAATAAGAAAATAATGATCATGGAAAACCAGTATGTGTTTACAAAGAACAAGTCATGACAATAACATCTAATTTACTTCCCCCCCCCCTTTTTTTTTTTTACCTATAGATAATGAGGCAGAGAAATTATATCCTATTGGGGCAGAATATTTGATCTAATGTTTGAAGATAGCCTTTTGAGCAAGAAGTACATAGGAATATTAAGAAATATCTAGCTGTTTGAATTATCATAGCCTAACAGTGCTGATTAAGAATTAATAAACTAGAGGGAACATATAAAGGTATATAATTCAGAACTCTTTTCTTGTCCTAAGGTAGTTAGATATTTTTAGTGATAGGTTCAATGCTTATCAAATTTTCAGGTGATTCATAGTTAAAATGTTAGATTAAAATTAGTATTTTTAGAAAGACTTCTACAAGGAAAAGCTCAATTGAAATTAATATGATTAAATTAGCAGAGATGATGTAAAGTCCCACATTTAGGAAAAAATATAATTGCATGAGAACAAGATTCAGGAACCTTGCCATGGCAGTCGTAGTATATGTGACAAAGTCCTGCAGGTTTTAACTAAACAAGATTAATATAAACTCTCTGTGTGCTGTCAAGCACAGAAGTGGGCAAACAACAGAAGGGACGTAGGTATCCACGTAGTGCTCATCTGCACACGTGTGAAATAAATCCCTTTTGTCACAGAGGGGCACAGATGAGTTAGAAACTATTCCAAGGCATTCAAAGTGAATTATGAAAATTCTGAAAGTCTTTCTAGTATCTACTATTGCCAACCTCTACACCATCTTCTTTTGTAAGCATTGCTTTATTTCATTGCCATCACACTCCTTGACATGTAGTTCTTAGATACATTATCATTTCACAGATGAGAAGATTGAGACCTGCAATGGTTGAATGACTTACTCAAAGTCACCAAACTACTAAGTGGCAAAGCTGGAAATTTTACCTGACTCCACTCTCCCTTTGTTTAGCCACCATGCAATATAACCAAAAGAACATCACTCATTTCCATGGTTACTTTAGAGTGAAATAGGGTTATACATCGAGGTGCATACACTCTGGCCCTAACCTACCTTTCCAGATGATTGCTATGTCCTTTGATCCATGCAGTGCGCTGGCCAAGCTAGGTGAATGTTCTGCTTTGTCTTAACCCCTGCTCTTTGATCTTACTAGTTGCTCAGTCTGGAGTAGCCCCTTTCCTTGGCACTCCTGTCCAACTCCAACAGAAATGTGACTTTATTTCTGAGACTTCCTGACACCTTAAAATAAATAGAACAATCTCTCCTCTAAACCTTCGGAGTTCTTTAAAAATCCTCTTCTTCTAATACTCATTTCTGTACATCTTTAAGCTCTAATAAATAGTATGCTCCTTGACAACAAGGGCTATGCCTTTTGCCTTGTTTCTCAGAGGATTTAGTTTAGGCTTATTTCTTAGGCTTATTTCTTACACATATTAGTGGTTCAATAAATATTTCTCAAATGAAAGAGTAATTCATCAGAGTAACCAACTGATTATAGTGGGTGAAATGAAGAAAGAATACTCTCAAAAATATCACAAAAGATTCAGATGGATGAGATACCTATTGATTGGCATTTAATAAGTTGACCTGAAATCTGAGAGGTGTGGAGTAGAAGGTTATTCAATATATTTGGTATTCCAAAGGAATTGTCTTTCAATAGAATAAAATTTCATCTTATCTTGTCTATCATAACTGGACTTATATTTAGAAGCAGTTTGAATCAGACCAGGGAAATCCAGGATTGAGAGAAGAGGTGTCAGTTTTGGGGATTGTCCTTATGTTAGAAAGTATAAGTTGGCAGATATGGTGGGGTTGCAGAAAATGACAGATTTCCAAGTACAAGCCTGATGAGATATGAAGATAGAAATCAAATCTCAAACATGGCCACTAAACCAAGTAGAAAAGATGTCTTTTGGACAAGACAAATCAAGTTGCAAGTTGAATCCAAGATTTATGGTATCCAACCAGGCAAAGGATTTCATATGTTCACAGTATAACATGGGGTAAAAGCATAGGTTTGGCGAGCAGTAGTGTCTGGGTTTGATTCCCATCTTTGTCACTTCCTAGCTGTGTGACCTTGGATGATCTACATAATTTCTCTGAAGTTTATTTCCCTCACCTGTAAAATAGGTGAGTATAAATAAATAATTTATACTAACTTCATAGGGTTATTATAAAGACTAAAGTTGATGTGTGTAAATTACTTAGGAGAGTACTTTGTACATAATAAGGGCTGCGTAACTATTAAGTATTATTTATCTATTTGTGTTTGGAGGCATAGTTTTGGTATCAAGGCATTAATGTCATGTCCAGCTTAAAAATATTTGCAGTCACATTTTTAGGTTCAGGTTAAAAATATTTAAGTCATGTGGCTTGATTGGTTACTAGCATCGCAAACTCAAATGAGTCACCAAAACTCTGTTGCTGTTTTTTCAGCTGTAAAACAGACATACATACGTACATATGCAGCCCTTAGCATTTCCTTAAGAATTAAAAAAGATAAGGCTTAGAGGCTTCTTTTATACTCTAAACAATGCTTTCAAAAAGTAAAAGGTTTAATCATTCAGCAGTGAGCTTTTGAGCCCCTTGTGTGAGTTCAGGCTGCTGGAAGAGAGGGTAAACATCTGATGATCCTAGGAGAGGCTATGGGGCATTTCCTTGGGTGGTCTCCCAAGGCTGTGGGTAGTAGCATGACCCTGATTCGGCCTTCTACCTTCTACACATTGTCAGCTTATATACAATCCATTTCTCTAGCCAAAGATTCACTTTATCAAAGCTCCTGAGACCAATTTACAGAACCAGAATGCCATTTTATTGCTTCACAATAAGAAAAGCAACTGCCACGTAGCAAACAGACAAGCCTGTTACATTTATCCTCATCAGCAGAACTACATAGGAAGCCAAACTGCATTTAGGTTTTGGGGTGAATCTGAAACTTGAATCACAGGAAATAGAAGTTTTGAATGTTGACCCAGTGCAAGGAAGATACCCAGATGCATCCATCTTCACAATAGCACCAGCACTACAAAGGAGCTACAACGTTTAAAAAGGATCAGCTAAGACTACCTCTTCCTGGGTGTGTTCCTGAATTAATGCTTACTGTGTTCGCCTCAGTGATTCCGTGTTTTTGCTGACATGGCTGACTAGTCTTTTCCTCTGAAGGAGGCTTAACAAATCAGCTAATAGAAAATAAAAAAGAAACTATCTGTTGCTAACATCTCCTTTCTCACTTGAACCCCAGGAAAGAGAGGCCAGCATTGTAGGACCCAAGGTAAATTGTCCTGATTCTGCTTTTCCTCTCACGGGCCAGTTCACCTTGAGAAGAGCTAAGCAAGGGCAATGAGAAAGGGAAAGGAGTGAGCAAGGCTAGTGCTTGCGGTGAAGGAGTTATAAGAGTTCCCTGGATGAGCAATCGGGTGGCTGTGATGGTGTGTGTTGGGTATCTGGGATGGGTTCCCATTCAGCTTCCTAAGGGGACAATGGGCCTCTGATGGTGTGACACAGAGACATCAGTGGCCTGATCACTAATAGTTGAGACCTTGAGACTTCTGGTGACAGGCATCTATGCCCAAGACTAGTGGGAACAGAAAGCTTCCCTGCAGGCTCAGAGAGTATCATCACTGGCTTAACTAGACAGACAGAAGGGTATTTCTGAATGTTTTGGTTGATATGAAACTGCTGAGACTCTTGCATAACAGTAGAGTGGTGGAGAGTTCATCTCCCACCACAACAAATTATTGATAGTTAATTTTTGGTCCATGAGATATGTGCATGGAGGCTTAGAGTAGGTCGATCTGATTTTGCAAACTAAAAAGATAAATTCATTTTTATTTTATGACGATATTAAAATTTGGTATAGGAGGTCACCATTTATCTTATTTCTTAATTCTTTGGAGAACCTCTACAGAAGGAAAATATCCTGTCCTGCCATCCAGAGAGCACTGTCTTCTGGGGAAGATATACAAGTAGATATGCCATTGAGTCATGATGATACTATTGTTAAATGTCATTGCAGAAATTAAGTGTACGGCATATAAGAAAAGTTCCTATTCCAGAGCTGGTTAGGAAGAGGGAGGGAGCATATCAGTGAAGCCTCCTCCTACCCGAAGAAGATGCCCTAACCCTAAATGAAGTCATGGAGCAGGTCATAAATATGTTCCTAGAAGACGCTACATATGACCATTCTCAAAGAAGGAAGGGACAATGACTTACTAGGAAAAGATATTTGCATGCATAAATTCTCTTGGTTATGAGACAGAGCAAGCCATTTACAAATGTCTAATTTGAATGAATAAAATCTCTGCAAATATGTATGAAAATGACATTGGTCATTCAGAGAGTTGTTTATTATAGGCTATATTTTTTTCTTTTATGTAGATCCATCCATATTCACTCATCCAGGCAGCAAAGTGTATAATTATGGGATGGCTGGCTTGGATTCTGGATGTTGTTTCTGATTAGGAAACTCTTTATAGTTACTTGACCCGTTATAAGGCTTGAATCTAAAATATTTTTTTCTTAGCAAAGCACTAATATATACGCCAATCAAAACAATATATACAATCTATTCATCTGTTAGAATGTAGCAAAATAATTTTTGTAATCGCTGTTTATTGATCCATTGCTTTATCTCCTTTTAATGTTCTGTTGGAAGAGCTGATGTAGTCTAAAAATGTAAAACAGTGAAGTAATGCAGAACCTGGAAATTAACTTTGAAGCTTCTATTGTGGGACACTTCCTCTTATTTTATAATGCCTTTTGAGATAATTCTTATTTTATTTCTGTAGTACTTATTTTTTTAATTATTCAAATTTTACATTGCTGATACACCAAAGGTTTGAATAAAAGTTTGATGGGTAGGCATCAAAAATTGCAGAAGTTGGTGAAAATCCACTTAGAAATAGTTGGGAAAGTAATGCAAATCACAAAGGAACTGATGAGAAGACTAAGTTTGGTATTTGGCGAGGTCTTTGGCTGTTTAAGTTTGCTCTCAGTTGATCAGATATTTGAAAACTTTATATTTAAAAGCTGGTAAGAAAAATGTAAGGATGAAGATAAAATGTGGCATATATCTGTGATATACTCAGACTATTACAAGGCCCAGACAGAGCTGGAAAATATTTTAGAAAAATGCTAAGGAAAAAAGAAAAGATGCATTTAAGATCTCTTTGGAACAACATTCAACTTAAATGTTTGTCTTCCTGGTTTTCTCTTCATGCATAAAAGCTGCTTCTTGTTGCCAAGGCAGCTTCTGAACTAAACATCTCACTTAAAACTTAGTCTAGTGTTCTCTATGATTCCATTTTGTTCTCCTCCTACTGATATTAAAACATACCTCAAAAACAACTGATGGGGCACCTGGGTGGCTCAGTGGTTGAGCATCTGCCTTTGGCTCAGGTCATGATCCCAGGGTCCTGGGATTGAGTCCTGTATCAGGCTTCCCATAGGGAGCCTGCTTCTCCTCTATGTCTCTGCGTCTCTCTCTGTATCTATCATGAATAAACAAATAACAATCCTTAAAAAAATACTGAATTCATAGCAATTAGGGTTTTCAAATCTGAGAATTCTTTGCAATTAGTATATCAAGTATTATACAAGAGACATAGCGTGGCATGAGGAGCAGTGTGGGAAGAGACAAGTTACCATTCCCAGCCATTCTCACTGGGGTTTCTCCAGTTATCCAGCAAGGGAGGAATGCTCACAGGGCCTTATGTGAATATATGAAGGTCTTTTTGTTTTTTTGTTGTTTTTGTTTGTTTTGTCTTTTAGTACTTTTGCAGGCAATTCATGCTTATGAATAATAGACTTTTTAAAAAAGTTAATTCAGTAGAAATAGTGTCTTCCTCAAGGTATTCTATGGTGTTTCCATCAGGAAGTTCTGTGTTCTCTGATGGTTCTCTCAGAGTGGTCTAGAGTAATATAAATTTGGGGAAAGTTGGATTAAATAAAATTACATAAATTTGTGTGTGTGCATACCTTAGGAATTTAAATACATTAATGGAAGCATTTTCCAAATGTATTTTCCACAAAACTGCCAAATATATCCTGTGATTAGATTTCAGTGGATCCTACTCTGGGAAATAGAGATAAAGGAACAATCTGCAAAATAAATTTCCAAATAACTTGTTAATATCTTAATACATGTAATTAAGGATAATTCAAAACATGCAAAATATTATTTAATTTTTTAAAACAGACGACAGATATTATATAAAACATGAAAATGAAAAACAAGTGTAAAATACTATTTCTTGAAACTATTGACTGTGAAATAATTTGGCTTCACTTTCAACCAGAAGTAGGAGAGAGTTGTTTATTGAGTTAAGAAGAGTGAAGAAAGTATGATTCCTTTTATTATGTAGAGATATGTAAATTGCAGAAATAAACTAGTTTCCTTACTTGATTTGAATATCACATTTTATTCCAGTGCCTGGTGTCTATTATAGGTGAAGTGTCACAGTGCCTTTCTGGTCTGGCTCTAAGGAAAGTAGTCCGTGCCAGTGTTCCCAGTACGATATTTTACAAAAATAGTTTACAGGCTATATTGTCATACAGACATACACAAGGTACACAAACAGATACACACACATACAAACTTACACTTCTTTTGAAACACACATATTTAAAATTTGCTACATAAACTGCGTATTATACAGAATGGGGAAATTAAATTTCATTTAACCCCTTTCTGTTTTGTTTTGTTTTAGTATTTTTGACTTTATAAAATCCCAAGGCACATTATACATTATGGGAACACTGCATTATGGGAAGGATCTGAACAGGATGGAGGCCACTGATTTCTTGGTCACTGTTTTGGCCTCCAGAGTGAATAGTGACCATATATAACCTTATTGGAGTTGTGCCTGAAATAGGCATTTTTCCATGTCTGGATATGCAATCCTCACAGAGACTATGATTTCAAATATTACTTAAAATCTCATATGATATTGACAATAATGGAATAGTAAGTTATCTAATGTGTTACTATTTGATAGAGGTTTCATTCTTTTTACTCTGTTTATTATTGGTAGTACTCTTTTAGGATCCTCAACAAATTTTTCTCTTTATCTTTTAGAAAGTCCTTTATTATTTGTTGAGCATTGATCACATTTCCTGGCTCTCATGGAAGAAACGTCAACATTGCCCTGGTTTGTGGAATGTTTGCTGGAAGCACCTTTGATAATGTCAAGAATGACATCACTACTGTTCTGGGAGGAGTGTGTTTTTCATGAACTTGTGTTTCTTCTTCCATGTAGTGTTAATAATGGCAGAAAACAAGTATTTGTTGAAGGTAAGACTTTTTAAAATGAAACATTTTATGATAGTTGAATATATTTTGAAGAAGCAGAAATTTTGAGATAGTCTCATTAAGGCAATTTCTAAAATCAAATCACTAAAGTAATTGGTAATGCCCTTTCAAAAAGAGAAACAAAGTTTGCACTCTGTAACATGATTCATCGCTTTCCAGAGATGGCAACAGAAATGTATAGTTGTTTTTTTTTTTATTTTTTTGAGTGTCTCATCATTGTAATTTACACATACAAATCCCACAGGCATATGTCACCAACAGATGGTATTTATTAAAAATCCACATGCATTCTTGGACGGTTTAAGTGTCATTCTGCCGGAAGGCAAAGAAATGGATTAGATGACCTTTCAAGGTCATTCTACTTAGAGCTTTCAAGAGTACAATGCGGAACTGTCTCACTGTTTAAAATTGCTTTTTTTTAATATTCGTACAAATCAAGTATGTTTGATTGCAAATGACATATATCTATCTTCGATCAGAATAATAAAAAAAAGTACAGTGTATTGGCCACTTATAAAAGGGTATGGTCAGCACTGGCATTAGAAACAACTGGATTTAAACACTGGAATGCCATAAACTCTGCTTTTCCTCTTTCTTGTCTGCTTCTCTTTGTGGGTTTCTCATTCTCTCTCCAGTAGATAGACTTCTTCTGCACGGTAGGCGATGTGGGTCGAGAAACTGATGTCTCAGTCTTCAAAGAGAAGTCCTTGTAGCCAGCTCTGTTTAGAAACCCTGGGCACAGCTTGGTCCTAGGAGCAATCACCATATATCCAGCAGATGTAGTATTAAGATTGACTTCCCTGGGTCATGGACCTTTCACTGAAGTCATGACCATATTCACATCAGGATTAGGAAAGACGAAAGGAGATTAACTGGGATCCTGAGACTGCTTCACCCCAGATCCCAAATGAATATTTTCACCATTACAAGTGGCCTAGAGACAGTTTTAGGAATATTAAAATTAAGACTGAATATTCTATTTTTCTCAAGAATCTATCAAGATCAGTATCTTCATGTTGTGCATTATCTCTGGTCCAAGTCTTCACCAGAAGTCCGAACCCTTCAAGACCTTCACACATGATTGCCTTTATGGACCTCTGTTTGGCTGTGGACACCCTCTAATCTGATATGATCTCACACAACTCCCTGATTACCTTCCTTCCCCCTAAGGCCTCCCCACTCCCTGTCCTCACTGCCTATACACACATGCTTTCTGGAACTCAGGTTCTGTTATCAATAAAATTGTGCATGGTCTTTAACTTCTCTAAACATTCCTTTTCCCTTCAGGGTCTAATTAAACCTGACCATCACTTGAGGATGTTGGATTCCGCTATAGCGTCTAAACTGTTTTTGTTTTGGCTCTTACTTTGTCTTTCTCACATCCCGTATAACACAATGCCTAAGGGGTGTGTAAATGTTCTTTTTTCTTTTATTACCATTCAGTTTTATTCAACCCTTCATTCCCATAAATCCTTATTAGCTTTTTGAATGGGACTGCCCCTCCTTGTTGCAGTATCTACCAATTTCTGGTAACTGCCTTATTTATTGATAATTTTAACATGATTCTTCTATTTTTTTTCACTACCACTACCTTACCTTTCTTTTGATGACTTCAGCCTCTGGTGGATGACTCAGCTTGCAGTCTGGATTTTCACATCTTTGAGTTTCTCACAAACAATGATCACTCCTTCAGCATCAACTCAGATGTCCAAGCCTATGGAGGTACTTCACAGATCTTCATTCTGATAGCTGTACCTGATTCTTTCTTGAAGGTAATTCACCATAAACTCAGCATTCTCTGTATTTCTAGCTCACCAAGTCTTGTATCACCTGCTCCTGCAAATATTTAGCTCTTTAAGATTTTTCCAGTCACTTGACTATTGTTTTTGTTGTTATTAACGCCCCTCTTATCCTTAATATCTGTCCTTAGTTTATATGCTGTAATTCATATAAAATGTATCCTCTTTCTTATAACACCAGCTCCATTATCCCTCTTCTACCACTGTGCTCACAGGCAAAGCCTCAACCTCATTAAACTAACCTTTCTGCCTGTTCTGTGCTTGTTCTTGAGAAATGAAGTGTTGAAGAACAACACTCCAACGTGCTCATTGATTTCATTTAAATTTATGCCAGTATATTTCAAGTAAGTTTCAGGGGTTCCAGGCCATCTATCTTATCCTATTTTTCTGTCAATTTGTTGCCTCATCATCTGTAAGAACCATGTAATATTTTTTTTTCTCATCAAAATCTGTTTACTCATCCTCAATTAATTATCTCATTTTGTTTTTCATGGAAAGAAAAATTAAAACTCGTTACTTTATCATGCTTCCATCAAATCAAATAGCCCACTTGCAGCTGCATATGGCATCTTGTTCTCTGCTAATTGTGTCTGAAAGGTTTCTGCTTGTTGCTGAATGCTGTGTTGCACGGTTCAGATCCATGTCTTAGGATTAAAGTACTTATTCCCCAGGCCTGGAGCAACGACTCACCCTTCTCTTCCCAAACAAGACTGCTGTGAAGGGTCTTTCCAGAACTAGAGCCCCTGTGGGATAGGTTGTGACCACTGTTGTGGCTGCATCAGTGTTCAACTCTACTTCAGTTGATCCCTACTTTCTTTGCCCCCCCCCCCCCAGATTTGACTCCAAGGGCACTCCCAAATGAATTTTTTTTTCCAAATGAAATTATTGCAAACATCTACCTGTCTAAGTGTTTCCTAGGGAATATGGCCTAACAGAGTGGTGCCTGGAGTGGTCTGAGGGTCTGAATCTAAAATAGGATTTAACTGCTACCACCCAGTTGCAGTGAGGCCCAGTAAGACCCCATCACTGTGGGAGGTAGAACATGAAAAGCTCTTGGTACACTGTGGTGGTACAATCATTAAACATTTTCATTTATAATGAACTGGGACAGTATACCCATAGAAGGAAATGCATCAGTTCAGCAATATCTCAGGCGCTGCAGAAATTTGGGAGAGGGAGTAATTATAAGGATTATGGAATTTGTTGTTGGGAGCAATTAATGTATTTGATAAATTAAATTAATGGCTAAATGTGAAAGCCAGAGGACCTCTTGGGAAACATATGAAGACATTCAATCTCCTGTAGCTAGCAGGTGGAAAAAAGCAGAAGACCAGGACCAAGACTGAATTATAAGAACAACAGAACTCCCAAGAAAATGGCATTCTGAGTCCTGGCAAGTGTTATGTAAAAGTCAGCGCCCTAGTTGGAACAAGTGGATCACTGAGACTTTTTGTACAGAGACACTTGGATGAGATGTACCTGAAAACTGTAACAAGATTTTCATGAACAATCTGCACTTGTAGTGGTACTTTACACATTCTTGATTCCCATGTCCTTGAAAGTGATGAAGGCCTTCTGCTTTACAAAATGGTACATGTCCCCATCCCATTTTTAGGATATAGCCAGACCTCTCCTTCTAACCACCAGAATAGTAACTGGAGTGAAGCTATGGCACAAACTGGTTGGAGAGATGAAATCCTGTGCTTGCAAAGGGTGGAAAGATGCTGCACTGATAAAGAACTAAAGGACCTAGCCAAAATGCACAGGGGGAGTCTGGAGATATGTACTTATAGCACTGGATCATGAGAGAACTGTACCAAAATGATGATTACAGAACACTGGAGTGGGAAGTTTGTGGAATTCTTGTGGATATGGAAGCACTCTTTAATATTCAAATATTTAATTACCCAGCAAGGGCCCTGGAGCTAACATGTTGCTACTTTGGCTTTTGAAATTTTGAGGAAAATATTGGCCCACTCTAAGTATGATAGAAATGCCAGAAGTGCCACAGAAGATCGTAGAAGAAGGCTCAAAAAGCTTAATTAGGTATGGCTGGATATCTCTCTCCAGATGACTGTGTGCAAAGGGAGAGTACTTCTTCTGCCAGCATTGTAAAGAATGCTGTAGTAGGAGGGGCACATACATGACCAAGAAGGTAAGTGGCAGGTGTCTTCTACAAGCCAAGATGGAAATTAAGGGAAGCTCATTGATAGCAAAGACAATGATAAGATCTTAAATAACAGAAGCCAAGTGACAGTAATCATTAGAGGCAAGGAGAACTCCCTGCAGATAGATTTTGGATGGAAAATTTAGTGTAGAAAGTTTGTTTTTATGCTAAGTATCTCCCTACTCTGTATTATAAGCTGTTTGAGGGCAGAGAATTACTTGCCTCCTTCACTTTTTCATCTGCAATACAGAAAATATTGCTGGACTCATAAAAGGCTTCCAACAAATATTTTGGAAAAGAGATTATTCTAAAAGGGTGGCTGTAGGGGGGCAGGTATAGACAGCACCAAATGCTGGAGTTTTTGTGAGATTGCTAGCCACTCTAGTTTGTAACTTTCATATATTTTTAACAGTTTGGCAAAAAATAAATAAATAAATACTGTGGACTTTAAAAAAATTAGAAGTGAAAAAAATAGAAGTGGACTTAGTAATTATAACCTTTAATAAAGACACCTGTTTTAATGTTAAATTGTGAAACATTTACTTAAATTATTTTGTTGAGGGGCATAGTGCTGGTCAAGCACAGCCATCAGGAGTTACTTTGTGACACGGAAAGATAGTAGTGATGATAATTTTTGTTCCTATTACTAAAAGGAAGCCTTAAAACGGGGAATGAAAATGTTGGGATATCTGGTTAAATTCCCTGGTGAAAAAGTATAGGGAAATTTAAACCAGTATATCCTAAACTATGTTCCTGAAAGCATGTATTTTGTGAATGGTTAATTCATGTTCTGTGTTCAAAGTGTTTATATTTACATCTAAGTTGGGAAACATTGTCCTAGATATTGTGTGTTAGATATAAGGTGGAAGAGTACATATTAACTATTTGATCTTCAAAAAATATGATAACTACTTGTATTTCCAATGGGTAGCATAATTTTTCATGACTCATGATTTGTTAAAGGATTAGCTAAAGGAAGTCTAAGATTATGATTAAGAAGAACTGAGAATAAATATAAAGTCAACTAATTGAATCTAGAGTATTTAGATTTCTTTGTATTTTGTTTTACAGAATTTTTAACAGTTGAAGTGTTTAGTGTGTCTGATGTTTTCCAGGTTTTATTCTAGGCATTATAGAAGATACATAGATCAAGTTTTATGTGATTTCTCCTCTGAAGGATTTTACGTTTTAATAAGTGGTTAGTAGTGGTTTTATATTTTTGTTGAAATCATCATTTATAACATCTATTAGAATATGTGATCATGGGGATGCCTGGGTGGCTCAGCGGTTGAGAACCTGCCTTTGGCTCAGGGCATGATCCTGCAGTTCTGGGATCGAGCCCCACATCGGGCTCCCTGCATGGGCTCCCTCTGCCTATATCTCTGCCTCTCTCTTTCTCTGTGTCTCTCATGTTAAATAAATAAAATCTGAAAAAAAATATGTGCTCATGTAATCATACCTGCACAAAAAGTCTTTTGGGCAATAATAACCAGTAGTTATGATGCTACTTCCCCCATGGTGTCAGTTTGTTGAAACTTTTGACATAGTATTTAAGACAAAATAATCGTTTTTATAATCTTCATTCATGTCTTTAAAATGATCACAAATGTTATCTAGGCCCTTTTAGCAAGGCAAAAAAATTAAATAAAAATAATCAAGTGATATAATTTTCTCTCAGCAAGCTCAATCTTCCTCTTTGGTACTGCTTTATCACCCGAGACCCCATATATGAACATGGTCCCCCTTCCTTCACTCCTCAACAACTTGCTCGAATGATTTATTTCCATCATGATATGCATTAAGAAAACAGTGTAAAATGTTACCTATTTTTGGAGATTTTCATTTTTAATAAATTAATATTTTAAAGAGAATAGTGGAATTTTTATATAAATCAATAGATGAGGAAGATAAATGGAGAGAGCACTAAGGATTGTATTCACAACCTGAAGTCATATCGTGTAAGAACTTTCTTTGATGTGTAAGCCAATTTCACCCCTCATGGTAAGCATTCTATGTTCACACTGAATTGATTCTCATTCACTTGAGTCTTGGGATTGAGTGGATTTTGCTGTGGGCCCTGCCTCATAAAACAGGGATTCACCTTAAATTTCTCAGAGTAGAAAATTTTATAGGAGAGTGCTGCAGAAAACTAAGCAACTAGTAGCTAGGCAACCAGGAGCAATTGTAAGAAAAGAAAATTTAGAAAAGGCCAGGCAGGTATTATCTATACAATATTTGGTATTAAGAGATTTAAAAGTATTATCCTTTGTTTGTTAGTAAAACTTGCTTGTGATACTCAGTGTCTCTCACGTACACCTTTATATGAAATTTATTTTATCAGATTATCTTCCATCAGGCCTTTTGATTGCCTAGGGCTTTTTTTCAGAATTCACTTAGCTGCTTGGTTCAGGCTACCTTGATAAGGACTGTAAATTATTATATTGTAAGTATTGTCAACCTAAGAATGAAGCATTGGACTTGATGGGACCATTAAACATCTGCCACAGCCTCTTGGTAGACAAGACAATTCAGCCCCTAGGGATAACACTTGGCCAGAGGCTGACAGCATATCCAGTACCCTGCTCATTGCAAGTTGACTGCACTGCCAAGTTAGGGAGAAGGAGGTCCAGGGTGCTTAGAATTCAATGCACTAGAGGAAACCATTTGCCTGAAAACAAGACATCCTACCTTTTAAGGCCACATGAGCTATATTCTAGTGTTTTACTGGGGGCACTTTTGTTTACTAGTATCATTAAACTAGTCCAAACAAGGGAGGGATGAGACTATTAGGGCATCTCCAAATTCCTCTGAGGAGAGGAATGGAGCTTGATATTTGAAACCATCAAATATTATTGTAATACCCTTGCTTTGTTAGGTGGTTCAATTTATTTTTCCTTTTCATTACAATCACCTTTCCTCTACTTCTTTAGTCAATGGCACTAGCAGTGCCAGCAGCTGATAGCTCCTTTACTCTCTAGCGTATGAATCAGGGATCCAAGGAGAGAGTTGAGGTCCACATTGCAGAATTTTCAGCCAACTTCTCATATTCACCATCGAGTCAAGTACACGTTTCTGAATTAATGGCTATGTCCAGAGCATGAGGTCACAAAATGTGGGAATCATAAAAGGTATATGTGTGAACAGAATACCCAGAGGTGAATGTGAAGGAGACAGAATGATTGGTATCCATTGTGCCTTGCCACCTCACCATATTCTTCAGATAAAGATGAGTCACCTCATTTTATTAAGAAAAGTAATAGCTGAGATGTGTTATGTAAAGAGTATAATAGCTTTACATTGAAATTCACTTTGATTTCCCACATCAAGTTTAAAGTAACTTTCTCTGAAAATGATTGTCCATGTCCCTGAATACAGTGACTAACAGTGAGAAGCAATTGCAGCAGAGAACCAAAGAAACACACACTGAGGCTACAGAAAGTTGCAAGTCATACATATTTATTCCTGTACTTAACAAACAACTGCCATCATGCCTACAGGTAGTGATAAAATTTCTATTTCAGGGAAGACTGAACCCCAAGAGAGAAGACCAGTAGGTATAAACATTGACCACCCACGTAGCTTAGATTATTAGCCATGTGATTTAACATTTTACCCCATTTTAGGCAATAGGAACTGGAAGTTGTTGTAGAAATCTTTGGTGCATTCCTTGTGGTTCATTTTGTCTAAGTGATTCTCAAAAGGGTGTGGGGTAAACTCTTCCTGAGTCTTTATTTTGCAATACTCATAATGGCACAGTCCAAGGAACCCACTCTACGTACTATTGTATATTGACACCTAAACTGATTAAATAAGACTGAATATAAAGCCCAGAGTGAATATTAAATGAAATTGCCATTTATGTAAATTGAGGAAGAACACTCTCCCTCAGAACTGTGGCTTAAAGAAGTTTATTTTTATCTGGGAATGCTACAGTCTAGACTAAATTATACAACTTTCCTGTTTGGTTGTGGAGAGTGGCTAGAGAAAGTTTGCGCACAGAAGAGTGATTTTTGGATAAGTTTCAGATGAAATGTCTCTACCACAACCATGCAGAGCATTGTGATTTCAGTTATGTAATGATGAGTGTGTAATCTCAAACAAAGATGATTATACATGCTACAAGTTTTCTTTAAATGTCTGTTCTTTGGCTTTGCTAAAATGGGGCAGCATGTAAAGGCCATCGGAGTACACTGAGATTATGGACAAGTAATAATTTGCCTGTTGTTTTAATCTATATATTTTTTCAGAGTGTGGTCAATTGGCAAAATAGACATACAACTCTAAGAGCATATGCCAATATAAATACAACACTCCAACACTGAAGGTTAATAATTTGCCTAGCATAGGGGACAAATGTTATGTTTGAAAGAAAGCCAAATGTTTCCTACATAAATCTAGGGGAAAAATGTCCAACTTCCACATAAGTCATCAATATTCATATAATGCCACTCCATCTACTCTCTTTGGAGGGTCTGTTTAAAATGCTTTCCCACTCTTCACTTAGCTCTTCACCAAACCAAACCTATTTGTCATCCTTCTGAACACTGAAACTTATGAAAACACTTATGTAGCAGCAACAGCAGAACAGTACCAAATAAGTGTCAAGGAGGAACAAACAATTAGAAGTTCTGTTTCTCTCTCTTTGTTCAACTAGGGTAGGCACAGATTGACAAAATTAATTCACATCAGTTTTAATCTTAATTCCATTTCATTCTTTTTCATCCTGCAAATGTTGTATTCATTTCTGCCACAGTGCCTGTCTTTTATTACCAGAGCAAAAGCTATCTTATTTAAGACTTTTGTAATGTATTCTGGTCCCTATGACTCTGGGTCATATCCACTTTAAAAGAAGGTAGTTAAAAATGACCCAACTCTCAGTTACTTATGTTCCTAAAGATATGATATTCTTTGTGTCTCAAACTCTCTGCTCTTTCAAAGTTAGATGCAGAGTTTTTCTTACAGACATCTGAAGTCCAACTGTAAGTCTTTTTGACATTTTACTGCCACATATTTTCCTCTTCTTCATTCACTTTTGTCCTTCATCCCTGTTCCTTGCCTCTCATGCTCTAAATACTCCAGGAATTCCAGAAAGCATGTCTGTCACTTTCTTTTTTACCTAGGTCCTTCTATTGGCATTATTTGAGATTCTTTTCTTTTTTTTTTCTTTTCTTTCTTTTCTTTTCTTTCTTTTTTTCTTTTCTTTTCTTTTCCTTTCTTTTCTTTTTTCTTTTCTTCTTTTCTTCTTTTCTTTTCTTTTTTTTCTTCTCTTTTTGAGATTGGGGAGAGAGGCAGAGGGAGATGGAGAGAGAATCGTAAGCATGCTCCATGCCCAGTGTGGACCCCAGTATGGGGCTCAATCTCACAATCCTGAGATCAGGACCTGCACTGGAATCAGGACTCAATTGCTTAACTCACTGAGCCATCTTGGTGCCCAGAGATTACTATTCTTGGTTTTATTTCACTGTCCTTTTAAAACAAAATAGCAGGGACACTTGGGTGGCTCAGCGGTTGAGTGTCTGCCTTGGCTTAGGGCGTGATCCCCGAGTCCCAGGATCGAGGCCCACATCCCGCTTCCTGTGTGGAGCCTGCTTCTCCCTCTGCCTTTGTCTCTGCCTCTCTCTCTCTGTGTGTCTCTCATGAATAAATAAGTTTTAAAAATCTTTAAAAAATAGCATATATTTTCAATACACATCCTCAATCTACAATGTTATAGCATATATTTTCAATACACATCCTCAATATACATTGTTATAGTGGGTTTTTGCCACAAGAGCACATGGATTTTCATCTGAGACTTCTGTTTAATTTTAAAAAGTATTTTATAAAATATTTTATTTTAATTTTTTAAAGATTGTATTTATTTATTTTAGAGAGAGAGAGAAAGAAAGAAAGAAAGAAGAAAGAAGAAAGAAAGAAGAAGAGCAGGGGAGGAGCAGAGGGAGAGGGAGAGAGAATCTCAAGCAGACTCCACACTGAGCATGGAGCCCAATGAGGGGCTCAATCTCAGACCCTGAGATGGCTACCTGAACCAAAACCAAGGGTCCAACCCTCAACTGACTGAATCATCCAGATGACCCTTATTAAACATTTTAGACTTTTAGGTGATTATGATCTTTATGTAAAGGACTACTTCAGGTTAAAATAATTTAGACCAGAGAATATCATTGCCTTCAAGATATAAAGAATCTACCTAGTCCCAAGGGAAACAATAGTATTGCCCATGCATATTCTGTAGTTACTTTAGAAATCAAAGTGTAAAATGCTTAGATTGTAGTTTGTTATTCTTTGGATTCTAGGTTTTCCTCTTAAGACACATTTGATTTTCTTTTTCTTAGGTTGGCACTCTGGCAGAGTCTTGCCTTAGAAACAGTGATCTCTATGGAGATATAGATTATAGTTCATGTTAAAATATGTTTGCTGTTGACATCCTTTTGGCTTAAACTGGTGACACATTTAGTGGAAGTTAAGTGTTATAGAAGTTGCTTGAAAAGATTCTGACAAGAAAAAAATGGTGCCATAAATATCATAACAAAGAAATTTTTTTCAAATATTACTGTATTTTAGCTCTTGACTATAGAGGTAGAAATGTGGTTTCAGAATGCTGGTTGTTAAGCCTCGTACAATGGCTGGACCACTCTGAAGATTTAAAGCAGGATAAGCCTAGCACAGAGTTTGCTGTATGTCCCACCAAATCTAAAGATTGTTTTGGTGATGTGGAAGATCCCTGAAAGACAAAGATTGGTTTCAGAAACCTCCAGAGAATTCTGATTTTTCAAAATAAGAATTTTTGTTTGCTTGTTTAAGTTTAATCTTGGACCTCCTGAATATTCCTCTCCCTGCCCTAAAATTTCATGTCTGCAAGGAGACTTTCACAAATGTCCCATCTTAAGGGTATCTGTGAACAGGCGCTATTCTATGACCAGCTAACTGTAGAGTGACCACTTTCAAGAATGTTCTAACATTAATGAGTCCATACTAAATAAATATAAAGCTTCTTTTCCATGAATTTCCTTCAATTATCATTAGAAGCCTCAGGTATTAGTAGGGTTTTGGGGAAGCTATACAATGAGTAAATTTTCTTTCTGTAAAGTTTTAAAATTTACATCTTTCATCATCATAAATTAAGCTACTTTATGTCCCTGGTTTGTCTAGATGATACGGACATTTGGAAGGCAATGATTTTCCTGCTCAAATGGATATAGCATGATTATTTGACTAGTACTATAGAGATAATTCAAGTATCAGATAGAACAGTCTGTAGGTTATCATCAAAACCTGATATCCTGTTATTATATAATTGAGGCCACAAGGTTGTCAATATCAAACACATCTATTGCTTCCTTAAATCTGCAACCTGAAACCAAAGCCAGAATTTTAAGTCACAAAGACATCACTGATAGCACGTGGGAAATTTTCAAAGCTGTGCCAGGGGATTTAAGGAGCATTGCTTCCATTAATCTTGCTGAAAGTCTCATGACTAAATCCCTATGCATTGCTTTTAAGATTTGTTCAAAAATGTCTCGGCATACAAAGTATGGACAAGTTATTCATTACAGCTTTTACTTTATAGCATTCTGAAACTATTTCTAAGTAATTTAGCACTGACTTTCCTCTTCTATAAAAGATCATAAAATACTTTTTGCCTAAATGAAAGATTTGCTTTTTTGATAACATGAACTTTTATGAAGAGTGAAAACTAGTTTTTACATGGAGTATGACTGGGAGGAAAACAAGTAGTAAAGTTAAAAGAAACTATAGCAGGTCTATTGATGTTTTTTACCAAAGCAAAAATGATAAAGCTTAGAATTTCTTATAGCTTAAAAATATATATATCCCAGTATATATTATATATAGTTAATTTCATTAATTACTTTTAATTTTATTAATCATAAATAAGTATACAAAATCCTAATCTTGATTTCTACCTATAACTACCAGGTATTGCTGTGGATACTGGAAATATTAAAATCTGTAAGACAGAGAGTAGTTCATGGTCTAGTGGAGAATATAGAAACATAAAGCATAGTAGAGAAATGTAACAATGAATAAGAAACCTGAGACAGAAAAGGATTTGAGACATAGAGTCATCTGAGGTCTTTGGATTATGTGCTAGTTGGGTAGTGTAGGACATAAAGCTAAAAAGTTATAAAGGCAGATTTAGAAGGCTTTTCTGATGCAATGATAATGCACACTTCATTTTGTAGGGATGATATGGTCAAAATATGATTAATAACATCATAGAGATATTATTCGGAGAGATAATTTAGGAGATCTCATGAATGAAAGATTGGCATGAGTAGACAAGGAAGGTTGGCAGGTCAGTAAGGAGACTATTTCAAAGAGCAAGTAGAGATGATACAAATCTGAACAAAGGAATTGCCAATGAAACAGAAAAAGAAATAGATCGAAGGCCCTGATTGAGTATGTGCTAGGCAGAAAGAGTAGTCAATAATGAGCGAGGTTTTTTGCATACAGGGTTGAGATATGATGGAAAATAGAAAAAGCAACCCAAAGTTGAGGCAGAAGCTAATAGTTTCTGGTTTAGTTATGTGAAGCTAGAGTTCTCTGAGGTTTCTAAGTAATTGCTGAGTGAGTTTTAGGGCTGTAGGTACTGATTTTGAGACATTAGCTCATAAACTGTACGGCTGATGAACTCACCCAGAGAAATAAAAGAAAAAAAAAAGGAATGGAAAGGAGATAGGAGATTGATGGGAGAATCTTGGTGGTGGCTGACGTTAGAAAAGTAGTCAGAAAGGAGATGAAGCAAAGTAGCTAGAGAGAAGACGAGGACCAGGAAAAGTGTTATCATTAAAGTTATGGAGGAATGTTATCAGGAGTCCGTGGGGCAACGTATTTGAGGATGAAGCCTTTAATTTTATTAACTATGAAATCATTGGTATACTTACATTAGTTTAGACAACATTTCCAGCAGAGTGGTGGGGACCAGATCTTCAGGGGATTCAGGAGTGCTCACAGAAATCAATGATGAGAGACATAAACAGGTGGAAAGAAGTAGTATAGACTTCCACTCCACACATGTTTGGAAACAGAACCAAGGAGACATATGAAGTAGTATCTTGAGAAAACACAGATTCAGAGAAATATTCTCTGGGAAGGAAGAGAGACCTTAAAGTTTTTGGAAGATATGTGGGGAATGCTGTAGAGGGAGAACACTTTGTTATTTCCATTGATATCAATGGAGAACTTTGATATTTCCATTGATTCCATCTATAAAAGTTGTTAAGTTCTCTCTCTATCAAAATAATGAGGGCTAATTACTGGTAGAGAAACATCCTCTTGCCCCCAAATCGGTGTTTTAATAAAATAAAGTATATCTCTTTGTTCTGCTTTATGCTTTTATGCTTTTTGTGGAATGGCAGGGGCATTCATAACATTTATTCTGGGACCCAGAGTGGCAGGGACTGTATCTTGGTAAGTACTTATAATCACCACTATCGGAGGATAGGGGCATCTCACACAAAGATTGAATCTCACGCTGGCTCTTAAAACTTTCTCAGAGAAGGTGACCTATGTTACTTCTGCTCACTTTTCATTGGCCAAGCTAGTCACATAGCCGCCTCACTTCAAGTGGCCAGGGAAAGACAACTCTGACAGGTGCTGGGAAGGAGAATCAGACATTTTGTGAACATTTGTAATGATTACAACACTGCCTTACAAGCTTAAAAGAGAACGGTGGGATTTAGAGGAACTGGATGAGGAAGCAAAATGGGTTGAATTAATTACATTATCCAATGCTATTATGCTTCTTGAAATGCATATAATATTGAAATCATCTCATAGGAACACCTGTGAAAAGGAGTTCTTCATAATTGTTTCTGAATGCTTCTAATAAAATGAGACAATTAGCCTTCTCTAATGTATTAGTTATGATTAGTTTCATCTGCATATGACAGGAAAAAATATAACAGTGGCTACAATAAGATGCAATTATTTTTCTCTAGTGTGAAAATTTGAATAAGAGTTTCTGGGTCCTCCATGACCATTGAGGAGTAGGTTTCTTCTACATAGTTTCTGCATCATCTTCAATGTTTGACTTCCATTTTGTGGTCCAGGTTGCCTGTTTCATCCAGCTTAAACCTCTCATTTCTTTGCCAGCAGCCCCGCTCTTCCTAAAAGTCACACCACCACTTCTGGATATATTGCATTGGCCAGAACTTAGATACTCACAATGAAGGCTATTCTATGTGGTCATTATCCTGGGTACCCATGTGCTCAGTTAACAATTGGGGGCTCAATTTCTCAGCAGGAAGAGGAGAATTGGTATTACTTCACCATGCCTGTGTGGAGGATCCTCCCTTTCGTTTTGGGGTTTCCTCCTATTTTTAGTAATTCTTAGCATGGAAAGGAATTAGGAACTCCATGCTCCACATCAAAAATGTCTCACGTGTAATACATACATATTTAGGCTTCTCTAGCCTCTTAGAATGGAGTGGCACTTTGAGAGAATGAGCGTCAGTATTGGTTTGGTGCATTTTATGCCCACTTCCTGGCTTTACTTGACTCACAGCTCTTAGTGGAAAGTGATAGCAGGCTTGGGAAAGTTTGGTCAGAACTTTCAGGCAACTATGAGCTTAACTAATAATGTTCTATACAGAACCAGGCTCCATGTGGAGTTCTTGTATAAAATTCCAAAGACATAGTGCATATTGGAGAGTGATAGAGATTCTTCATTTTTGCTTTACTTCCATTGTGGGAGCTGTGAGATGGAACAGAGTTTACCACCAAAAGAGAGAAGAGATAAAGTTCTGTGGAACTTCAAAAGCAGGCAAGTTGGCAGCTGCACTTGACCCAGTGTTAGACCTGGCACAGATTTCAGGAAACAGGAGAGATCTTCTGCTTCGTATTTTTGTTTTTCATTTGTTCCTTGTTAGAGCCTCTCCACTTCATACACCAGATGTTGAACTTACATTATTATTGTGTTGGTAGTAGTAACACAAATTTGAATTGTAGGAGAATGCATTATTCAAGTTGCAGATGAGATAATCCTTGCCAAAGATGCATGAATTAAACATGCAGTAGCCCAGGGGCTGATGGAGCTTTGAGTCAGGGAAAGTAAGAGGTAGTTAGGTAGCTGATAGCTGAGGTTTCCGAGAATTTAGGGTGCACCTTCTACTGTTATTTTGTACTTTAAGATAGGCTAATGATGGCAAACAGGAAGCAACATCTAAAACTGAGGATTTTTACATTTAATTAGCACTTGGATCATAGTCTGATTGAAATCATAACAGAGTAAAAGATGCATATAAATCAATGCTAAGGGAAAACAAGCAAAAGTGAACACTGTCCTTATTTCCAAACTAATATTTCAGTTAACTTTCTGTTATCGTCTTTTTTTAATAATAAATTTATTTTTTATTGGTGTTCAATTTGCCAACATACAGAATAACACCCAGTGCTCATCCCGTCAAGTGCCCCCCTCAGTGCCCATCACCCATTCACCCCCACCCCCCGCTCTCCTCCCCTTCCACTACCCCTAGTTCGTTTCTCAGAGTTAGGAGTCTTTATCTTTCTGATATTAGGAGTCTCCCTTTCTGATATTTCCTACCCATTTCTTCTCCCTTCCCTTCTATTCCCTTTCACTATTATTTATATTCCCCAAATGAATGAGAACATATTATGCTGAGTGAAATGAGTCAATCGGAGAAGGACAAACATCTGTTATCATCTTTAAATCTCATATGATATTATAAATCCTTTTGCCTATTAAATAAAATGTATTTTCTTCTGAAGCTTGTTCAGATTTTTACTTTATAGATTATATGATGAAATTCACTATTGATTATTTTCTTTTTGTATTCCTGACCAACTCAAATCCTTTTTATAATTTCATAGCCTTTCCATATCAACAGCTATATATATCTGGATGTTAAATAGCTCTTCTTTCAGACAAACAAAAATAAATTAAGAAAAGATATTACAACAACCTCACCCTGGACCTGATACACTCTTATTTTTAAGACATTTTTAAAAAGATTATGTGACACTGTATATATGACAAAGAAACATTTGAAAATGAGAGTTTGTTATAGGATGTCAAACCATCTTTTAAAGTTTAGGGACATAAAGCCATAGCATATTTATTTATCCACAGCTTATGCTGGTTTTATTTTAAGTGGACATGCATTAATAAAAGGTAGCTATTATTTATGCCAAATCATATCTTTTTCCTTTATACAGAAGAGAAGCACAGCAATCTATTATTTTAGATAGTTGTTAGTAGAGGGAAAAACAGATCAGTCATATTACAATATCAGTTTGTAAGAAGAATCTTGACAAGAAATTTTGCACCAAAATTGATAGTACACTGTGGAAGTTGATTATAATCTCTAGTGAAGGAAGCATGAATAAAATCAAACAATATGAAATGATATCAAGCACCATATTCTGTATCCACATTTTCAGCACTCTAGGAATAGGATTGTTTTAGGTATATATGCCCATTAGAAACAGGATAGCATAGCAGATCACTCAACTGACACTGAAAGGAAATATTAGCAAGTAGATGGACAATGGGTGAAAGCCTTTATTCAGTAATGAAAGCAAAATATGACATATTCCTAGTAAAATTGTGCTCTCTATATGTGTTTGGGTATGTATGTGAGTTTAAATACTGTGAATGGCATTTTTCACATCTCAAACTAAGCTAAAAGATTCTACAGTTTCAAAAAGGGCCCTAAACTTTAAGGTATAGTTAGTTTGGTGTCAGCATTTCCATGCAGATTTTGTATGAGCCGGAGGAATTACTGGTTCTTAATAAGAATGAATTAAATCTCTTCCCTCCTTTGCTCTCTCTTTTGAATTAATTGGTTTTGGCTTGCCAGAATCACAGTGCAGACCATAAAGAATGGAAGAGTTTGGCATGTACCATGTTTTCTCCACTGCATTAATTGAACTGTAAATGAGATTTTGGTCAATAAAATAAAACATGCTGCCCAGAGCACACAAAAGCACAAGAGAGATTCAAATGCTTAGTAATGTGAGGAATGAATATAACATAAAGCTTCTGCCATAAATCAATTCAAATCAAGTATAGGGTGTACTCCTTGTTGATATATTCCTATAAGCCGTTTTACTAATTCTTAGGCAGGCATAAAAAAAAATTAAGAATTTGATGTGTTTTTGTTCCCCCAAACATAATTGCTATTCTCTAACACTGCTCTTGGCATAATTCATCACAATTTCAATATCCATGTAGATTATCCCTTCAGTACCCTAGAGTCTTAATTATTTGACCTTCTCTCCTTCTACAATTTTGACCAACAACTTTCTTTAACCTCCTGCACTCATCATCATACCTTGAGTCTTAGCATTCCCAATACATGTGACTCCATAATTCGAATTTTAAGAATTTTGTATTTAAACTACCACTTCTTGGGGATCCCTGGGTGGCTCAGTGGTTTAGCGCCTGACTTCGGCCCAGGGTGTGATCCTGGAGGCCTGAGATCAAGTCCCACATTGGGCTCCCTGAATGGAGCCTGCTTCTCCCTCTGCCTGTGTCTCTACCTCTCTCTTTCTCTCTCCGTTTCTCATGAATAAATAAATTAAAAATAAATAAATAAAAAATAATCTACCACTTATTTTCCTAGCTCACTTCACCAATGCCCTTCCTCTTTTTTTTTCTCATTGGTGCTTAAAATACATTGATTTTTCAGCTTTCTTCATGTCTTCATTCCTCTCTTTCCAGCTTAAATCTCATTGCCAGTCTTAATCACTCCTTTGTATGTATGTTTGACACCCTTAGCCTCTCTCATTTCCTCATACTCCTCTCATTTCCTGATACCTCAATCCTTGTAAAATCTTATTCTGCTTTTTCTGTGGTAGTACTAGTCATAGCCCAATGTGTCTGGAGGAAAACACACACCATGGTAGGTTAATTCCACTTGAAATTTTTCTTTTTTAAAATTTTTATTTATTTAATTTTTATTTATTTATTTTTCCACTTGAAATTCTTGATGGTAGGGTCAAGTGGAATCATGATCTCAGGAATCACACTATATACCCTTTGGCAACTTCCTCTTTCTCTTTCTTAGGCAACTGCTTCATCCTCTTCATCCTGCTTCATTCCCTATCCTCTCAAATCCCAAACACTCTTCCCTTTCCTCTATCCCAGGTGATAATATTTCTTATTTCTTTGAGAAAATAGTGCTTCATCAACACTCTGCCTCCTTCACATCATTAAATCTGATCATCATTTCTTAGTTGACCTACTTGATAACTTCCTTCTCCTTGAAACATATCCTTCATTTCCAAGACACCACGCTATGCGGGTTTTCCTTCTGCCTTACTGACTACTCCTCAGTCAGGTACTTTCCTTGGTAACACTTCACTGTCCAGCCTCTTAGCATTGGAATGCTCAGCGATCAGTCCATGGATCTCTCTTCTGCTCCCTTTCATTCTTTTGCCAATGTCATCCAATCTCAAGGCTGTATATATCAACTTATGCTGAAGACTCTGCTATTTGTTGTTCTACCGCTGGCTGTTTATCACAACTCCAGGTTTGGTAGCTACTCGCCTACTTGGATTTTCCCCTTGAATATGTAATAGGCCTGCTGATCTTAACATGTTAAAAACCAAACATTTTATTTCAGTCCCTCATTCACCAAACAAGTATGTTCTTGCCCTTCATGCGTCCCGTTTCAGTTAATGGTGACTCCATCCTTCCAATTTTTCATGTCAAAACCTTTGCAGTTATCTTTGAGTCTTCTTTTGCTGATACATCTGAGGCCTAATCTGTCAGCAAACAGATTGTGAATTCTACCTTCAAAATATGTCCAGAAAATAAGCACTTATTCCTATGACCACTGCTCTTACCTGGGCCACTCTGCTCTCATATCTTGCTTATGTTATTGCAACAACTTTCTAACTGCTTTTGCCTTTGCCTCTCCCCCTTCAGTCTATACTCACCACCACAGCAGCCAGGTAATATGTGAAAAAAGAAATGTGTCATATTGCGTCGTTTCCCTTCTTAAAACCCTGCATAACATGCCAACTCACTCAGACTTAAAGTTAAAAAGTTTTAAAATGACCAATCACTTCAATCTGATGTGCCTCCCATTTCTTCTCTGATCTCATCTATTGCTTCTCTCTTTCTCACCCAGTCTGCTCCAGTCACACCAACCACCTTGCTGTTCCTGTAACACACAGGCATGTGCCTTCCTGAGGGTCATTACAGCCTGTTGCCGTTTTTACTGCTTGGGAAGTCCATCAAAGATCAATGAAATTCACCCTGAGCAATTTGAACCTCTGAACCTTCCTGATTTCCTGTCCCTGTATTTTTCTCCAAAAACACTTTTATCTTCTAATATATGTGTATATGCACACATCTATCTATCATCTATCTATCTATCTATCTATCTATCTATCTATCTATCTATTATCTATCTATCTATCTATCTATCTATCTATCATCTGTCTATCATCTGTTTATATTTATTCAGTTTCCCCCATTACAATGCAGCAAGTTCCATAAGAGTTGAGATTTTTTTCCTTTTTATTTGTTTTCACTGCTGTATCCCCAGGAGCTGGAGCAATATTTGCTGTTTAGCAGGTGTTCAAAAGTATATGTTTAATTAATTAAACAATTAATTAGTTCTGCATGAACATTAATTTTTATATGATATTATAAAAAATGATGCTTTCAATATTATAGCCCTTTTGGAAAAAAAGTGAGTTTAGCAGTATTAATCTAGATCTATGGCATCCAAATACAGAGGCTCATGTTAAAATTTTAGGGCCACTTTGTTGCTGAAGGCAAAGAATAACTTCTGGTTTGTCCATATCTTTGTAAAAAGAAACTCCTGTGCTCTCTTGATGTTTGTTTCTGTCCTGCTTTTTTACTCTTGTCCTGCAACATTTTTTTTTAGAGCAGTGTTTCTGGTCAGAGACCTGCTAACAAAAGACACATCTTTAATTGAACCTCCTTGTCTTCACTGAGGAGAAATAAAATGCCCAGTTTCAGGCAGGTGGCAGCTCTGGGACATGATACAGGACCCCTTCCTGTTTATTTTTAGCTGCTCTGATTGTAACTGCTCCCTCCATCAAATTTAAGGAAAATTTACACCCATTTAGTGGGGAAACTCTAAAGGCAGACACAGAAAATCAATTCTCAGGGAAGTGATTAGGTGATAATGGCATGTCCCCATTTAGGTGAGGGCAGCGACAGTGTCTTTCTGGTACACCAAATCACTGATCAGCAGTAACAGGCTAAGAGTTTTTATTACACAAATGAAACAGAACTTATGAAAAGAGAGACTTTTTTTTTTCTGAAATCATCTACCTTGCTGTAACACTTACCTTATAATTTGCTCTTCTCTTATTCATAATTTTTTTCCCCATTAGTCCTGTTGTTCTCCTCCTCCTCCTCCTCCTTCTCATTTCTGGGCTGCTAGAGTTTGTGCACATGAACTTATAGTCAGACTCTTGTTGCCTGGAGCTGTCTTTTTTCTACTTATCTTGGAAGGTCTTGATGCCTACGGCATCATTTGCTGGAGGGCTCTACCAATCTCAGGCTTGCTTTCAGAGTATTAAATATTCTCCTGGATATTTATTTCTTCCAAATGCTTTAGTCTTCATATTGCCACATACTAATGGAAGAATCTGAAATATTTAGATTCATTATCTCCATACCAGAAAAATGGAGAAATTCTTTCAAAAAGTCTTTCAGGACTCAGTCAGTTACTGTCATTTGATTGCTAGCTGTTTCATTCTGCCTGCCATCAGCTCCTCGAGCTGTTCAATGCTGTGATGCTTCTCTGCCTTTATGCTAAGAAGAATTCTCCTATCTTTGCTTCTACTGAGCTCTATACTCTTTTTCATTCTTCCTTCTCTGTTATATTTGATTTGGGACACTCAGCTTTGCAACCTAAATTGCTATCAGCATAGGCAGTCCAGACCCAAATCCTGTGATTTGTAGCACCAATCAACTGATGGGAAAGCTGGTGGGAGCCTGACACACTGTAAAACTACGTGTGTGTGCACACGCAAATGTGCAAGACCAAAAAAAAAAAAAAAAAAAAAACAAAACAAAACAAAACAAACAAAAACACCCACAAAAAACAAAAACAAAACAAAACAACAAAAAAACCCACACAATTTCAGAAATACTTCACAACTTCAAAACTTTCATTATAATAATTCTCCGAGATTACTTAATTTCCACCCACGTCTCACTTCAGCATCTTCCTAGCTTGGGTTGGGATGGCCTTTCCCATCTGGAGTCTTCCTGTAGGGCTCCCACATCCCCCAGCGGTTTCCTGCTAGCTATTTTATATGGCCCTTCTGGCTAAGAGGAACTTTGCCTCTCTGTGTCCTTCACTTTTTCCATTTAAACCTCCAGATTTTTAAATTCATTTCGCCACCTTCTAAAGGATAATAAGGTAATTTGTCATCAAACCACTCATTTGTGGTAATAAAAGGAAGCCCTTGGAGATAGATTCTGGAACCCAGAGCCCGGAAGCCCTACCTGAGCAGCAAGTGTATTATAATGGAAATCTCTTAGCTACAATGCAACCACTTTTGTTGTCAAAACTCTAGGTGTAACTAACAGTAACAATAATAATTTTTCATATATATATAACATTTCCTAACTGCCCAACTCTCTGTTAAATGGTTTATATCCTTTCTCAAACCTTCAAAATTACTCGAGGGATAACAATTGTTCTAAACCTCATTTTACTAATGAAAACTGAGATTACGGTGATTAAGCAACTTGCCCAAGGTCACACAGCAAGTTTGACAAAACATATCTTTTAATCCCACAATTACCCACTTGGCTGGTACAGAGAATTTAAATAATTTAGCATGTGTCACAAAACCAGTATGTAACAGATTCAGCACTCAAAGGCAGTCTTCTGGCTGAAGATCCTTTGGATTCTTCAATGATATCTATATTTTTATTACATCATATTAACTTTGTAGAGTAGGTCCTTTGAATCTGTTTAAAAGATGAGAAGGTGGTATCATTATCTAACGTCACAATAATGCTGTGTATCAGTCAACCACGACACTTCAGAGACCTGTACAATAAATGTTGAGTTGGCCCTGTAGTATGAGGGATTTGGCTGATCTGGGCTGTGTTGGCTCACCTGTCCATAGTCAGCTGTGGGTCTTCTAAGCAGCTCTGTTCATCCTGCCTGGGCTAGCTCCTTGTCTGGAGGTTGGCTGGCTGTTAGCAGATCTAAATAGTCTCACCTGGAATGACAGTGGTGACTGTCATTATCCAGCAGGCCAGCCTGGGAATATTCCCATGAAAATCTTAGAAGAGCAAGGAGCAAGAAAAGTCCAGTCGTGCAAGCACTTCTCAACCTAGAGCTTGTGTTAAATTTCCTAAAATCTGGTGGCCAAACCAATTTATGTGACTAAACTCAGAGTCGGAGTAGGAGAACCCTGAAAAGTTTATGGTAAAGGTCATGAGTACTTGTAGGGTGAAGACTTGAGTCACTGTTTTTTTCAAACTAACACAAAGGTCTAACAAAGTTTTAGCAGAAACAGAAAAGCAACTTAGGAGTCCTCTGAGGCTTTCTCCTCAAGCAAGTTGCACTCTAAAAAAGTAACATTTTCTTTGCCATTTTATCACAGCTTTAATGTATTTCACATATATTACCTAGTACATCCAAGCTCTAGGAGCCAACATTTACTAAAAATTGAACATGTGATCTTTGGTGACATAAATATATTTGTGCTCTTAACTATGGACCATAAAATGCACATTAAATTGGAATAGTACCAAAGCAATGCTGCCTGAATTTATAATTCTCTTTCAAATAGAGTGTTGGCCCAACTCACCGTCTAGTGATTTCATGGTTTAGAAGTTTGTTTTCTCGAATTTGATGCAGCTGTTCTCTCTGAATGAAGGTCCACAGGGAAAGGTGGATAAATACATAAAGCTTCTGAAAGCCATCCCAGATCCCTCAAAGTCAGCCCTCTGCTTAATGTCTGGGTCAGAAGTATAACAAAGTTAGTCTTGGTAATTGTTCATGAGTTTTCAGAGACTCATTATCAACACTCACAACCTGGTTTCAGTCCAGTTGAGCTTTATGAGGCTAAATTCTAAGCAGAATCAAAATGCATGAGAATAAAAAGTTCAGTCTGAAGACTGATGCTTACAACCAGTTATATGTAAGGTCTTTGTAAGACCAATTAGCAGTGTTTTATTCCTTTGGTTTAGCAAAAACACAAAGTCATTCAATACCATTCAGTTTTTTTGCCCTTTAATTCACAGGCACATTCCAGTAAAGCAAGTGCATTCAAGTGAAGTGCTCTGAAGTTATATAAAATATCTAGCCTTGCTGTGCAAATCACTTTCACAAATCACTTGTTCTAAAAAGTTTTATTTCCTCACAATAATATCATGGATTTTATTCCCATCTGTCACAACTGTTCTGTGTATTCTTGCTTCTATTTATTTCTTCTCTTCTCTGTAGTTCTTTATGTCACTTGAGAGATATTCTTCCAAAAGACATTATGTCAATATCTGAAAGGAGTCTAAACTTCAGATATATGTAATGGGTAGAAGGTTATCTGGGGAGTGGGACAGCAAGGCATCCCAGGAAGGAAAATTCACCTTTTTAATACCACTCACATTCACTCTTTTCCATGTGTGGCTTCATAAGCCTCTCATTACTATGGATTTCAAACAATATTAAGTAAAAAAAAAATTACTTTGATTAAAATTTCTTGCCATATGCTTTTCTCTTTTACTGACATTTTCGTTCACTACCTCCATTTTCTTTAGGTTAGAATTTTCAGAGCTATATCCAGAGCTAGAGCTAGAGGAGAGACAGAGGAGACAGGAGTTCAAGAACCCAAGGATATTTTGGAGGAAGAAACCACAGAAGTTAGTGATGGATCATAAATGAAGAGTCATGAAAAAAAAAAAAAAGAAGAAGAAGAAGAAGGAATCTGATGCCCTCCTCACTTTCTAAAATAGACAGAGGGAGGAGAGTCTGGATGGCTCACTTGGTTCAGCATCTGCCTTCAACTCAGGTTAATCCCAGGGTCCTGGGATGGGTGGAACCCTGTGTCAGGCTCTCTGCTGAGAGCCTGCTTCTCCGTCTGCCTCTGCTGCCCCCCCCCCCACTGTTGTGCTCTCTCACTCTCTCATTCTCAAATAAATAAAATAAAATCTTAAAAAAATAGACAAAAGGAGGGATAAAAGTATCACTTATTGAAATAATAGAAAACATAGAAGGGGAAAGTTTTGAAGAGAATATCAAAGTATCACTTATTGAAATAATAGAAAACATAGAATGGGGAAGTTTTGAAGAGAATATCAAAGTACTTTTTAAGATATGTTTGACTTAAAATGATTTAGAATCATTCAAATGGAAATGTCAAAAAGGGATATTAGATACTAAGGCCTGGAGCCCAGATGTAAGTGCTGAACCCTATCGTGGTATACCTACCTACTGAGCCACCCCTCTTCTCTATATAAGCAAATTATTTTTAGCAATAATTTGGATATAAAACATAATAAAAATAACCAAAAAATACAATAAGCCTCATTTTTATTGAGTATTTGTATTCAGTAAAAATAATTAAATATTCTAGTGCACAAAAGGAACAAGTAATGGAACAATACTTTTTAATTACATTAATGCACTCTTTGAAACAAAGGGGAATAAATTATACCTACCTATTGTTTTGTTACCATAATGGATAATAATATTACGGTTTTTGAGCCTTCTGTAAATTTATCAATGATCTTATGAAATATATGTTTTCCTCACATAGTTTTCGCTCGAGAATAGAATGGTAAAATTTATCAATATATCTTCTTCCCTAGATAATTTATCCATTTTAATTTCACAAAGTTTCTTTCACATGAGGCAAAGATATACGAAGAAAACCTTAAACATAATGATAAGTTTGGGACAGATTCATAAAGTTCCCATTTCATAATAAATTCTAGAAATTACAATAATGTTTATGTCTTTGTTATTTCAAGATTAATTTGAGTAGTTTTTAAATATTTCTGCAGTTGGAAAACTGGAAGCATAAATTAAAATGTCAAGTAGTCAGATAGAATGACAACTGAGATAACTCAATTTCTGTTTCTTCATCTTTGCAATTATTGTGATATCATTGGGTATTTGGAATCTGCTATTTAAAATCAGGAACATACAGTACTTTTGGATTTGGACAGTGTACATGAACGAGTTCAAACTATATTTAACCTTTACTAAATTATTCTTGGAGCTAATGTGTTTAGGTGAGTCCAAGCAAATCAGAGGTTGGCTGTCTAAGAGTTTCCCCAGTTAATTTCCCTTAGAATATCGTTTATTAAATGGTATGAAATTAAAATGTACTAGTTTGAAACTTACATATATATTACTGAAACTCAACAATAATCACAGCAATTGTTTAGAACTTAATCTATCAAGCTTTTTTTTCCCCCAGGGAGAGTATTTCATCACTGATACTATTTAAAATTTCCAACAAATGATGATAATAAATAGCAGACTGACTTTAATTCCATTTTGATATTATTTCAAATTATCTATAGGTGAAGCATCTCTTTACTGCCTCTATTGGGGCAGATTCTCTGCTATACAGTTTTGGTATGTCACTGAGTCACTAGTATAAATTTGGAAATAAACTTTGGATAATATTTAAACTCATGAGCATTACAAAATTTTTCAAGTAAGTTTTTACTAAAACAAAAGTAACTCAGAACAGAATCATGGCGGAATCTCCAAATAGCAAGCTGAAGGAGGAAACCAGGAAAAAGTGACTGGAGAAATAAAAGAAACATCAAAATAGAGTGGAACCACTGAAACAAAGAAAATAGGGTGTTTCAAGAAGGTAGAAGTGGTCACTTCTGTGAGATTCAGCTGAAAACTCAAACATGAAGATTGTTGAAAAAGGAACCATAAATTTATAACATGGAAACAACTTATGACCTTAGGAAAAACAGTGTCATTAAAATATTGGAATTAAAATGGACTTAGTATAAATGAGGTATAGACTATGGTTGGATACCTAGAATCCCCAGTGAATTAACAAAATGGAAATAACTCTTGTTCATTTAATAAGATGCTCACACAGGAAATCAATATATAAAATGTCATAGCTTTGTCATGCTATAATGTCAATTAGAAAATAAAATGAAAAATCTAAGAGCAACTACCTAATTAACTACCTGAGTATAAACCTACCAAGAAATATGCAATATATATATAAAGAGATATATAAAACTTAACTGAAGGACATAAAAGAAGATGAGAACAATGGGGCAAAATATTATATTCTTGGATGGGAAAGCATAATGTCATAAAGTTCTTAAGTCTCCTCAAATTAATCTATAAGTTCAAAGCAATCTAACTCTAACTCCTAACAGGATTTTTTTTTTTTTTAGCAAAGTGACTCTGAAGTGCATCTGGAATATAAAATAGGGAAAATAGCCATTACATATTAGAAATGGTACAATCATGAGAGACATGCCCCTAGCAGATATCAACTTATACTATAAAGCTACTATAATAAAAATGTGTTTATTGGCACAGGAATAATAAAATTGACCAGTGGAACATAATAAAGGCTCTGGGGAGACACTTAATATATCTGTGGAAATTTAATGTATGGTTAAGTGAGTACTGAATTCACATTGGTGTCGAAAGGGAGGTGTGCCTGACACCACTGGAGCACTGCCTTACATCTTCTTGGCTGACCTCTGATTCTAGTACAGTTCCTGGTGCATTGTTCTGCATAGGTTTTGACCTTCTTGATAATGGGCTCTTTTTTTTAAGTGTGTGCTGAGTATCTCTTGTTTCCTCTCCTGAGTCTTATCTGATAGTCTCCCTTGGGTGCAGTTGACCTTGATCCATGCCACTTGAAGAGGGACAGGAGCTGGTGAGTGAATACTTCTCTTTTTTGAGTTTCCAGTGAATGGTTTTGTCACACGTAGCAAGGCATCCAGGAATGTCCTTCACTGGGTCACCTAGTCTCCTGAAGCTGTGGCAGGCTTAAGTTGGCCTTCAGGCTTCTGTTGTCCTTGTCCCTCATACCTCCTCCTTAAGAACATGATCTTGAAACATAGATAACCTCCGTCACAGGCTCTGGTTTGGGGAGGAAACCAAACTAAATCAGTTGGACTATGCAATGAATGTTGTTGAGAAACTGTTCAGTAGGAAAAAGACTAAAGATATATCTCTACACATAAATTCCCCAGAAGATAAAAAGTTAAATGTAACAATAAAACCAAAGAAAATATGAACATATTTGGAAACCAGAAAAGCACGAAGTGGATACTCTGTCTTTCAACTTTTACCTGTGTATCTTCAGACTTTCTTTGTTGTTTGTTCAATCATCCAGATAATTGTCAAAATGTCATATTTGCGGAAGGCTCCTTCCCATTTTCAGTGTTGTTACAGATTTCTTCTCTTCTATGCACCTTCCTTGTATTGCAGTTGGATTCTGGGTGGACATTGGAGATAAATGCATGTATTTAGTCATCTGGATCCACAATATTTTCAATTTTTCATTAACTAATATAACTGATTTTGTATTAACTATATCTCTTTTTAATGCCATAGAACTGTATTAAAAAGACTAACTTGTGAATCTCTGACAAGTAAAATTATATCAAAGCATGACAATTTCTATTCACTAATTAAGCTACTCTCAATTGTCCTGTTGAGACAAAAATGTCACCTCATGTTGCACTGTCTATCACAGCATTTTAGAGCTGGAAGGCCCTATGAGATTGTTGAGTCCCTTTATCCAATATATAGCTCGTTGACCAAATTAGTTTATTCTGTCCTTGCTGTGGCTTCCCTGAAAGCCTTTCTATTTTTAAAAATTACATGAATTAGCATTCATGTGCTAGTAGGCTAGGAATTCCTAACTATCTACCTATATCAACCATTTAAAATTGCCTAATGTGAGACTGAATTAAACAGTAAGTAGTAATTATTATGTGCTTTAATTTAATAGAATTTTATAAACAATTTATGAAAAAACTAAGTAGGCATATGAAAACCTTTATATGCATTTTGCTGATATTTTAACTGTATATATTAAGTCTACACTAAGCATATATACTCTAGGCTCATCATATAGAAGTCATAATATGATCTACCTTTACATAGATAGCTGTTCAAGTGTTCGCCATCAAACAGGTTATGTTTTTAATAATCAAAACCCTTCACTTAAAATATGTCAACATTGAAGCCTTGAGAGCAAAAGATTTTTCCCAGATGTCATTATAGACCTCTTCTAAAGTTCTCACATTCTAATTAAAAAAAAAAAATCAGAAAATGTGATTTCTTAAAAAAAAAAAAGAAAATGTGATTTCTTTATTTATCCAGAGGTAGATGATTTTTAGTATCAAGCGAGTGGTATTTAATTAAATAGGGGCAGACATAAGACAATTTAGGCTACATGATTTTCACAAAAATTTTTATTTTGAAATAATTACAAGCAAAATAATTTTCAAGGATAGTACAAATGGCTCCTCTGTGCCCTTTATTCACTTTCCTCCAATGAGTAATTCTTATATAACTTGAGTATAATATTAAAACCAGGAAATTGACATTTGTAAATTCTGTGTTCATAGTTCTGTGTCTTTTATCAGATGTGCAGATTGGTATAACTACCTCTACAATCAAGTCAGAGAACTAGTCCCTCACCAAAAAGGTCTTCCATGTGTTACCTCTTTACACTCATCCCCTTCCTCACCTCTCCATCTTCTTCTGACCATCCCTAACCCCTATACTCTGTTCTTCATAGCCATATTTTTATCATTTTAAGAATGTTTTTCAAATGGAATGATGCAAGACATGACATTTTGAGATTGACTTTCTAATTCAGTGTATGTATTTAAGAACCATCCAGTTGTTGCATGCTTTTCTACTTTTATTGGTTTGTATGGTTCATCTTTCTATCCCAGAGGAAGACAGCAAGAGAGAGAGATTGAAAAAAGAAACCAAAAAAATGGCCAGAAAACAATTAATAATATGGCAATAGTAAGTCCTTACCATTAAATGTATGAAGATTAAATTTTCCAATCAAAAAATACAAAGTGAGTGAATGTATAAAAATAAGACCCAGCTACATGCTGCTTAAAAGCAATTCACATCAGCTTTAAGGACACAAAATAGGCTGAAAATGAAGGGATGGAAAAAAAAGGTACCCCATGGACAAAATAGGCTTTGAGTAAAAAACTGTAACAAGAGACACAAAAGGTCTTATATATTGATAATGGAGTAAATTCATCAAGAGGATTTACCAATTATACATGTATATAACATTGGAACATGTAAATATATAAAGCAAATATTAACAGATCAGAAGTAAGAAATAAATAGTAATACAATAATAGAAGGAGACTTCAATATCCTACTTCAATAACATATAGATCATCAAGACAGAAAATCAGTAAGAAAACTTTGGATTTCAACTGTAATTTAGGCCAAATGGACCTAAGAGACATAAACAAAACAGTCCATTCAACAGCAGCAGAATACATATTCTTCTCAAGCTCATATGGAATGGTCTCCAGGATAGATTACTTTAAGTCTTAAAGCAAGTCTTAACAAATTTACGAAGATTGGGATCATATCAAGGTCTTTACTGACTATGATGATATGAAACTAGAAATCAATAATAGGAAAAATGGAAATTTCACAAATATGTAGAAATTAAACAATATATTTTTGAGCAACCAATGGATCAAAGAAAAATTCAAAAGGGAAAAAAAACTTTGAAATAAAGGAAAATGGAAACACAACCCATAGGACGTATCAAAGCAGTTCTAAAATAGTTTATAGAATAAACACCAACTTTAAGGAAAAAGAAAAATCTCATATAAACAATCTACTTTTTCTACCTCATGAAGGAAAACAAATCAAACCCAAAATTAGCAGAAGCAAGGAAATAACAAATACCAAAGAGTACAGACTTTCATTTATGAAATGAAATTTTGAAGATCTAATGTATAGCATGGTGACTGTAGGTAATAATAGTGCCTTGTAGATGCACCCAGGTGGCTCACTTGGTTAAGTGTCTGCCTTCAGCTCAAGTCATGATCCCAGGGTTCTGAAATTCAGCTCCTCATCCAGCTTCTCGTTCTGTGGGTAGCTTGCTTCTTCCTTTCCGGCTGCCTGCCATTCCCTCTGCTTGTGCTCTCTCTCTCTCAAATAAATAAGTAAAATCTTAAAAAAAAATAACATGCTGAGAGAGTTATCTTAAGTTCTCACCACACACATGGAGAACAATAACTATGTGAAATGATGCCCGTGTTAATGGCCTTGACTGTGGTTATCATTTTGCAGTGTGTACTTACCAAATCATCATGTTGTACATTTTAAATATATATAATTGTATTGCCAATTAAACCTCAATAAACGTGAGGAAGGCATTTTAAAAATTAAAAAATAAATAAAATTTATATTTGGTTCATTATGTCTTTTATTTCTTTGCCACAAGTTTCTTTTTTCCATATGTTTTAAATGTATCTGTGACTGTTGAAGCATTTATGATGGCAACTCTAAAATTCTTATTAGATAATTCATAATCTGCATCATCTGGGTATTAGTGCTGTTGACTCACTTTTTTATTCAGATGTAGATTTTCCTGGGTCTTGGTATGACAAGCAATTTTTGACTGAGAACTGGACATCTTGGGAATTGTTTTGTGTGACTGATTCTATTATAGCTGACTTTTTCTGGCACTGCTTTGGGGGGAAAAGAATATTAACTCTTTACTAACACATGAAAGTGGAAGTCTAGGTTCCGTATTTAACTTTAATTTATAACCTGGAGAGGGGAAATCTCTTATGCATTCTTGGTTGTTCAAGGCTTCTATGAGGTCTCTGTTGATATCATGCTGATTGAGAGGCACATGGGTGCTTAGTTTTTGCTTCCCATGTAGTCTCCCATGACGCTGGTTGGAGGTGGCCTCTTTCCTGCTGGGTGGTAATGAAAGCCCAAATTCTCTATTACTTTTTCACTGACGCTGCCCCAGCATGCAAAGGGTGGGACACCTCATTATCATCAGGTGGGGATAGAAGCGTAAGCTCTCCAAGCGGTCTCTACTGACACCATGGAGTTGGCACCTCATTACTACTCAGGAGGAATTAAAGTCCAAAATCTTACTTGGCCTTTGCTGACACTATCACAGCAGAGGAATGATGATGCTCCATTATAACCTGAAGAAGTAGAAGTCTAGTCTGGTGGCAGATGGGGTGGGAACACCTATGGTATTTAGTTGGAATAAGGTAATTATTGTCTGTAAGTTTTGTGTTTTTCTAAGCTGACTGTTTACTGGTCCCTTGAATAGAGAGAGCAGGCTTTCCTGGGGGTCTTTTCTGTCTGTGTCTATTGGTGTTTCCATATGCTCATTTCTCCAGCACCTAGTCTTGAATATATGAGGCAAAAAGAAAACACAGAACTTACTGCTCTGTTGTTCTTTGAATACCCAGGTTCTTAGCTGGTCTTCCTTTTCCTCTTCATTTTTCAGAATCTTTTTATGTCTGTCTTATCTATAAGGAAGCAGAAGTCTTACTTGGTTTATTTGAATTAACAATTCAGAAAATAATAGGAAGACAATACTGATCATCTCTATCACTTAAAATGTTTTTAGCTTTTTCTCTTTGCTAATACTGTTGGCCATGTAATTGCAAAGAGAAGGGAGAAAATGACCAATGTTTATAGCAGCAATGTCCACCGTAGCCAAACTGTGGAAGAAGCCTTGGCGTCCATTGAAAGATGAATGGATAAAGAAGATGTGGTCTATATATACACAATAGAATATTACTCAGCCATTAGAAATGGTGAATACTCACCATTTGCTTCGATGTGGATGGAACTGGAAGGTATTATGCTGAGTGAAGTAAGTTCATCGGAGAAGGACAATCATCACATGGTTTCACTCATACAGGGAATATAAAAAATAGTGAATGGGATCATAGGGGAAAGGAGAGAAAATGAGTGGGAAAAATCAGAGAGGGTGACAAAACGTAAGAGACTCCTAACTCTGGGAAATGAACAAGGGATAGTGGAAGGGGAGGTGGGCAAGGGGATGGGGTGACTGGGTGAGGGACACTGAAGTGGGCACTTGATGGGATGAGCACTGGGTGTTATACTATATGTTGGCAATTCAAACTTCAATAAAAAATACAAAAAATAAATAAATAAAAGTATAAAAAAAGAGAGAAGGGGGAAAATGACCAGAAGCCAAACTGAAATGTCCAAAAACTTTTTTGTTTAAAAGTATTGACAGCCTATGATAGGCATTGTTTATGGACTGAGCCAACAGGAATATCCAACCCTTTCTCACTGGTTAGAAATATAGATACTCACTTTTACATCCTTTCCTATCACTAAATTCTGGCTAATGTGACATAAATATTGATGGGACCTTCTGGGAAAGCTTGTCTTCTTAATAATACATGCCAGATATAGCTAGTTTCTTTCTTTCTTTCTCTTTCTTTCTTTTTCTTTCTTTCTTCTTTCTTCTTTCTTTCTTTCTTTCTTTCTTTCTTTCTTTCTTTCTTTTCTTTCTTTCTTTCTTTCTTTCCTTCCTTTTTTCCCCTGGTGGAAAGGGATCAGCCATAGCTGTAACCTCAGGGAAACGTTGAGAAATGACAGAAATTACACACCTTATATCAGTGATTTATAAGCTTTTTCTGTAAAATTCCAGGTAATAAATATTTTAGGTTTTGTGGACTATGCCATCTCTGTCACACATATCAATTCTCCTGTTCTATTATGAAGGCATCCATACACAAGACTTGAATGAATGGATATGGCTGTATTCCAACAAAACCTTATTTAATAAAATATATGGTGAAGCAAATTTGGGATATAGTTTTCCAATCCCTGCTTTATATCCTTCAGCAGTTGAACAACTGCTGCATAAGTCTAGATTTCTTATTATGGGAGAAAAATTAAGCTGTGTTTGTTTAAGTTATTGTAGTTGGAGTTTCTTACTTGTAGATGAACATATTGCTGATCCAAAGCCTATATGCAATATCTTCAAATTTCCCACTAGAGTTCCTATGAAGATAAGAAAGTATTGAAATTCACAGCACAGAAAATTAAAAGCAACATTTCCAAAGCATTGCGTTAAACAAGTCACGTCAAAAAAATAGCAGCATCTCCCATGAATAAAATGGAAGAATATTTTGTCCTAATCCATCCCTCTTTCCCTTTCCCAGGTAATCAAAGTAATTCATAAAACCAGACCACTATAATTTTGTAACGTGGAGACACTAACTGTGATAGTTTGAGTTCTCTTTCTGTCTCTGCTTTTTCCCACCCAGAAACACACAGACATAAAACTCCTCCATCCAGTGGAAAATTACAACTTTCAGAAAGTAATGGGACATCAAGTTAAGTGATGTTGAGGGTTTCTGGAAGAAGGCTTAGTGTTTGCTTCTTTCATTCTGGGGATGGAATGCAGTTTCTAAATGTTTCTAAATGTACCGAGCTCTAATCTAAGACAATAGCATTACCCAAACCATGAGATGGGGCTTTACAGTGACCAAGTAAGCAAACACATTTTTAAGAATCTAATAATAGTCAATGTTGTTAAGGTTATATGAAGATTGCCACATTGCCTCTAGAAATATAAGTTGGTATCAATTCAAAAAATTTGGTAATGACTATCAAAATTTTGAAAGAGTCCATAGGTTTTAATCCATTTATTCTGCTTGTAGGAAACATTTATTCTGCTTGTAGGAAACTTTCTTATGGAAATAATCACTGCAAACAAACCTTTAAGTATAAAGAGTGTGCAAACAAAGCTTTAAGTATAATATAATAGGAGTTTCAGTATTAAAACTTAGAAATTATATATTCAACAAAAAACAAGTGGCTAAATTAAGTACTATATATACGTGAAAAGTAATTTCTTGAGACCATTCAAAAATTTTTTCAGCAACAAAGGTTAAAGCTTAAAGTATCATGTTAAATTGAAAAAGCAAAATGTAGGAAGATATTTTGCTTTTTCATTAACATTTTTGTGTGTTCTTGCCCTAATTTGTTTTTGTTCTGCTGTGATCACACTGTCAGACTCTTTCTGTATCTGTTTTTCTACATTTTTTTTATAGACACCCATGTACCTATCTACATAAAAGAAAGATGAGAAGGAATTATAGCCATTGTTAGCAGAGTCTGTTGGGATTACACACTGTCTTCATTTCTTTCCTTAGGACTTTTGTTTTCTTAATTTCAGGTAATGAGCAGACATCAGGAAAACAATTTTAAATTAAATGAGAGGCATGGCTTAAAACAGATTCTGCACATATGACAAAATATAGCTTGTTAGCCATTAACAAGTCTCCAGTCTATTTATATGTCTCATAGAGAGCTAAACATTTTTATTTATAGAGAACAAGTTCTTGGCTTTGTACTCTGTTACCTTAGAACTTTTCTTTTAATTCAACATCACTCTTCTCTCAGATTTAAGGTCAGATGGAGGGAAGTGAGAAAAGCTTCCCCTTGATATAACTTTCTCTCCATCAAGTTTTAAAAATATCCCAATATCATCCATAATAGATGTGTTCTTTAGAATCACACATACTGAAGTGTTGCTTCACACTCTAGCCCATTACTTCCCCCAAACAAGTTCATGAATAGATCCATAGAATAGAAGTTGAAACCTAAATACATTTTAAAGAATAGGATTTAAAAATTTTAGGTCTGCCATCTTTAGAAATAGTTCATTCATGTATTCACTCATTCCTTAATTTAAAAAAATTAAATAACTATACACTTCATTTTATGGCAGTGAAGGATGATACAAGGTTTAAACAAATATGCTTTCTTAGTATAATTTACATTCTAGGACTAGAGAAAAGATACGTGAATGGGTAAACAGAAACAATTATATAATGAAATACATAGAAGAGATTTAATAAAATGCTATATGGCCCAAACACCATGTACAAAAATTAACTGAAAATGGATCAAAAATCTAAATGTAAAGTTTATAACTATAAAACTCTTGAAAGAGAACATAGGCAAGAGCTTCACTTAATTGGATTTAATAATGATATGACACCAAAGGCATAGGCAACAAATAAAAATAGACAAATTTGACTTCCAGAAAAAATTAAAAATTAGGCATCAAAAGAGTAAAAAGGCAGCCCACAGAATCAGAGAATATACCTACAAATCATTTACCTGGTGGGAACTAATATCCAGAATTTAAAGAACTTCTAAAACTTTTTAAACAACAACAACAACAGCAACAACAAAAAACAACCCAATTTAAGAATGGGGAAAGGACTTGAATAGACATTTCTCTAAAGATATGCATAGGGCCAATAAGCACATGAACAAATGTTTGGCCTCACTAATTATTAGGGAAATGTAAACCAAAACCACAATGACTCACACCCAGTAGGATGCCTCCTCTTAAAAAACAAAACAAAACAAAACAAAACAAAACAAAACAAAACAAAACAAAAAAACAGAAAATAACAAGTGTTGGTGAGGATGTAGAGAAATTGGAATGGTGGGAATGTAAACTGGTGCAACTATTAGGGAAAACAGTACTGTGATTCCTCAAAAAATTAAAAGTAGAGTTCCTATGTGATCCAGCAATTCCACTTTTGGGTAGATAATTCCCCATTTGAAAGCAGGATCTCAAAAAGATATCTGTAAACCCATGCACATAGAAGCATTTATTCATAAGAGCTAAAATATAGAAACAACCCAAGTGTCCCTTGAGGGGGGTAAATGGATAAACAAAATGTGGTATATATATGCAATATAATATTTTTCAATCTTGAAAAGGAAAGAAATTCTGACACATGCTACAGCATGGAAGAACCTTGAGGACATGGTTAAGAGAAATATGTTAGTCACAGAAAGACAAATAGTGTGTGATTCCACTTATACAAAATACTTAGAGTAGTCAACAGCAAAATCATAGAGACATAAAGTAGAATGGTTGTTGCCAGAGGAAGGCTGGGGGGCAGGAATGGGCACCTTGCTGAATGAGTATATAGTTTTAGTTTTACAAGATGAGAAAAGGACATGGATGGTGGTGATAGTAGTACAATACTGTAAATGAATTCAATACCACTGAACTGTACACTTAAAAATGGTTAATATGGTTGGGGTGCCTGAGTGGCTGTCAGTTGAGTTACTGACTCTTGGTTTTGGCTGAGGTCATGATCTCAGGATTGTGAAATTGAGCCCTGTGGTGGGCTCCATTCGGAGCGTGGAGTCTGCTTGATAGATTCTCTTTCTCCCTCCTTCCTCCCCTCTGTTCCTTCCCCCACTCATGCTCTTTCTCTCTCTCAAATAAATAAAAATCTTTTAAAAATGGCTAAGATGGTTGAATTTTATGCTATATATGTTTTTTCACATCCCCAAAAAAATAATAACAGGAGAAAATGCTTTACGACCTTCAGAGAAAGATCCAAATGAATATATATTCAAACTTCTATAACACAAAATATAATGCAAAATTAGGAAAAAATTAAAGATTTTGATTAAACCAATCTTTAATACAAAATAAGACATTTCACTCCCTTATTATAAAATCATCTAAAAAAAGTAGATTATAGTAGCTCAGATTCGTTATGCAAATATCAGATCGCAGGGCTTCTGTTCACTTTTTCCTCATACGTCAAAATCTTTGACACTATTTATCTCCTTCTTCCCAAAAATGGCAAAATAAAATATCTAGTCAAAGTGTGAGGGTATACAATAGCCTTATGTATAATCAATCACTAGCCTGTTTGTTAGCGTCAAACATGTACAAAGATAAAAGAAGAAACAGAACAGAATTACCAGCAATATGAAATGTAGATGAGACCAATGGAAATTGCTGATTTGAAATGTTTTTGACTTATAAACATGGCAGTTTTGCATGGTTTATTCTAATAGATATATGAAAACTTAAAGAAAAAAATGTTATTCTAAAAAGATATCTCTAAAAGAGATACCTAACTGTGAAGTATATTGAATTAATGGAATTTATTTTTTAAAATCTGTTGATGTATTACTGGGGCTCCACATTCAAAACATTTGTATCCCAACAATGTTTGTATTTTTCCTTGATTAGAGAGGGCACAGTCCACTTTACAACGTAACAGGTATAGTATTTTTCAAACTCTTCACACCACTTATAATTATTCAAGCATTTTTAGACAGAGAAACAATCAATGCCTACTAAAACTGATCTGGCTTTTCTTTGATGAATATGGATATTTGACTCCTATTTGGCTCACCATGCTTATTGTTCGGTTTGTAATTTTGATGATAATATTTTAATAAAATTCTTATTTTTGTATTTTATTGTTATTCAGCCTATCCTAGCTCTTGGAAAACTAGAATGTAAACAAAAAGGTTTAAATTCCTATCCATTTTCATCATAACATAGCAGACTCTTTTTATGCTGGCCATATGCAGTGGAATACAGGGACACATTTGGGAAATATCAGTGGTTTACAGTTCTTGATAAAATAAAACTGCTTAATATAAATATTTAATGTATCTGGTTTTGGTAACGGATTGAGTTGTACTACAGTGTCACAATTCTTGATCTTTGTAATGTGTTTTGTTCTTTGGATCATTTATTTTGTTAGGCAGACGTGTTTTATTTCCTGTTGACAAAAGGAAAACATTCTCTTCTTAAACACCTGTTTTTCTAGGTACCCTCTCTCCACCTCTCCTTCTGGAATAGTTGAAGCATTAAATCTCATCTTTTGTATTTGAAGGAAGGTTTTTTCCTATTTTTATTTAGGGGCTGCTTTTGTCTTCCTAATTTTTAAACAATGTAGTAAGACCTAGTTAATCTGAATTAATGTGCAAAATCCATTAGGAATTAAATAGAACTAGTATAGCAAGTCAAGGGAATGCATACAGAAAAAGGTCGCATGGCTGAGTTATTTTTATCACTACACTGAGAAATATTTTTCATCACAACAGCACATTTACTATAAATTCCTCCTTCTTTAACTCAAGATTTCTGAACCTCAGCACTGTTGACACTTTGGACCAGATAATTCCTGTCTGTGGCAGCTGTCCTATGCACTGAGGGATGTTTAGTAACGTCTCTGGCCTCAGATGCCAGTAACACCCTTCATCCCAGTCATGACCATTAAAAATGTCCCAGGCATTGCCAAATATCTTCTGGTGGACAGAATTGCTCCATGTTAAGAACTATTACCTATAACTCCTCCAAAACCTTGATTTTGATTTATCTACAGACAACCAGGAAAAAAAGTACAAATGTACACTTATTGTATTCAAATGTCAATGAAAAGAAATCAAATGTTACACAAAATAGTGCCTGGCAACTGGTATTATGATGATTAGAAGGCACCTTTTCTACATGTTAGCACTTAGTAAATGCCATACACTCAGAAGATGGCCAGTAAAAGGGGCTTATTATTGGATGCTCATCAAGTACAAAAATAACTATACTTTTAACACAGAGGCATACTATCTACTAAAAACCTATACTGAACAGCCAACTAGTAGGTACTATGATCCTAATATTTTAGTCATTAAAACTATTATTTTTCACACCCATCAAGTGCTGTAATGGAAGAGGATGGAGATACAAAAATGAGCACATCACCTATCCTGGTAGATATTCATAGCCATGGCCCCTGTAGCCCCACACTCAGGCTAAGCTCTTTACCCTGGGGCCTGTATGTCAGTCAGCCTACTATGCAGAGATGACCTTATGAAAGCTGAGAATCCACACGTTGCCCAATCCTAGTAGATTTTTACATGCTGGCCCAACAGTAAAGAAGAGATGTTTGTGTGTGTGTATGTACATATATATGTGTGTGTGTGTATATATATGTGTGTGTGTGTGTGTGTGTCTGTGTTTGATGTATGTGCTGGTATATTATTTAAGTGACAACATAAACGTATTTCCCTCTGTTATGGGAACAGATGACTATAGTGCTGGTATATTATTTAAGTGACAACATAAACGTATTTCCCTCCTGTTATTTGGGAACAGATGACTATAGTAGGTATGGCTTGGAAAATGATGAAATCCAAAGTAGAATCAATTTCTCTTCTAGTGATGACAAATTACTTATTTCTAAGGTGGAGGACATTAAAGGGAATGAGCTTGTCTCCAGGTGTCTGGTTGTTCTTAGATAGGGGGCTCAACTTTGGTCACTGCCAATATGTATTAGGCTCTCACTGGGGTAGGAGACAAATCAGCTTATATGACAGGATTTATATGTTGTTGAGCCAAGTCCTGCCAACATATTTTTATGAGCTTCTCGGCAGTCTTTCAATTAACTTCCTATCTGCTTAAGCTAACTGCTGTAAGTCTCTGGGTTTACTATCAAGAATCCTGATCATTTTAGGCATTTATTTTCCTGAAGGAGTAAAAGAATACCTCTCTTGCTATCTAAGAAGGGAGACAGGGCTTTGCTTTCCAACAGTTTCCACACAATGGGGGATTATTCTAAAACAAAAAGGGTGTTGAGATGGTCAGAAACTGTCTTGGTTTCCTATGGCTGCTATGACCAACTTGATGCCTTAAAATAAGACAAATTTATCTTTTATAGTTCTGGAGGTCAGAAGGGCCAGTTGCTTCCCAAGGCTCCAAAGGGAGAATCCATTTCTTTTTCTTTTCCAGCTCCTGATGACTGCTCCTTTTCCTGGACTTGTGACTTTTTCCTCTGTCTCCAAACACATCACTCCAGGCTCTATTTCCATTGTCACAGAGACCTTTTATCTCTGTTTTCAAATCTCCCTCTGTCTCACTCTTATGAAGACATGTGATTGCATTTAGAGCCTCCCTGGATAATAATAATCCAGGGTTTTTATTCTTTAATCAGAATAATCTCTCCATTTTAAGATCTTCATGTAACCACTCTTGCAAAGTCCCTTTTGCCATCTAAGGTTCCATAGACTAGAATCTGGATACCTTCAGTGGCATTATTCAGTCTGCCACACAAGTAGATTCTACACCAAGGAAAATGAGAAGCAAAACTAAGCAAACTCCCTCTCCCTGGCAAAAAAGCTCACCTCCAGGAAAAATTTTGAATGGCTTGAATCATGTGTTCATAAGGGTGGCCTGAAAATGGCCCCCTCAAATTAATAGAATTAATCTCCCTGGGAAATGGCTGAAATTTATGAAGCATTTAATATGTGCCTGCCATTGTGCTAAGTACTTCACTTGGACCATGTCCTTTTAATTCTTACAGTTATGTTACAAGTTAGGGACAATAATTATCTACATTTTCTAGATGAGAAAACTGAGGGCCAGAGAGATAAGTAACTGGAAACAAAATCACAGAGAACTGGAATATAAATCCAGGTATTTTGATTCCAGAGTCTACTTGTTTAACCATGAAGTGCTGCTGGGGAAAGACAGGGGCAGGCAACATTAAGATCTCCACTACCACCCAGGAGTATGTTAAAGTTCTGTTGTCACAGATTGAGATCTATGGAAGCAGAGGCTGAGATGGAGTTTGGGATGTTTATTAGGGATTAGCATCTGTGAAAGGGAGGGGAAGGGAATAGAATTGGGTAGAACATGATACAGATTTGACAAGGCCTTGGTCAACTTAGTGAGGATCTGGAGCCGATTCTGAAAATCCAAGGGTCTTGCATTGTCCTAATATAGATGGACCTTCATAGCCCCACCTCACTCAGTAAGCCAATGAAATGGTCTGCTCTGGGAAGGTCACGACTGCAGGCAAGGCAGCTGGCAGCACCAGAGGCCGACTCTCAAAGAGCTATCAGCTGTTCCCAGTTCTGGCAGCTGGACTGGAGGTTCTTTCTTGGAGGGAGATCGGGGGTGGGGCACACCTCTTTGTCCACCATGCCTATCATGGAGACCAGTTTTCAACCTTGACCATTTATTAGAATCATGTGGTGGAAACTTTGAAAAATACCAGGACCAGGGTTATACTCCAGTCTAATTAAATCCAAACCTCTATGGTAGGACACAACATTAGCATTTTAATAGAATTCCCAGGGTGATCATAATGTGTAACTAGGATCGAGAATCACTGATAGCATGTCTGAGGAAGGAGGCAATTTTTTTGGAACTTCCAAAAATAAGAGCAGAAAAAAAAAAAAAACCAACTATCTTTGAAAGCCACTTGAGTTGTTGAGAAATTCATTTATGATAAGGTATCTATGAACACAGATTTTAATTAGTTTTTCTACAGCTAGCTTTCATATTCACAGATTGTAAATTGAGAGAAACACATACACATATGTATATGCAAACACACACACAAACACATGACTTCATAGAATTTTTACTCAGATGGTATTGAAAAAAGATCAGTTTGTCCTTTTGGTCCCTGAATAGCTCTTTCTGAAAAACTTAGTTCTTCAGCATCATGGAACCTCAGATAGATGGATTTCCAATTATCTATTTATAAATGAAATTCTGACCTGACTGCTGGAAAGGTCATGCCTAGTGTGATCTCTCAGCCATATGGCTGAGAAAATGAAGTGGTAAGTTTATTCTTCTGAGATATATGTTGATGCTTCAGCTAATTAATCTTTTCCAAATTTGTGTCACTGCTATTAGAAGACATGAAAAAGAGAAAATCTATGGTATTTAGTTAATAATATACCAACTTCCTTTGAAACGAAGCCAGGTAGATCAGCTAGTAATCTTAATTAGGGGACAGATGAGGAAAATCTTATAATTTTGAATTACACAGATTAATCCCTGCTGTTTTCACTAAACTTCCCCAGCAAATTTTTATTGTGTGTTTAATTATAACAGTTATTTGAATAAAAATCCTAATTATATTTTATTGGGATATCTGACTCTGCCATTGTGTTTCCTGTGTCTTATGGTCAAGATCACTTTCAATTGTACTTATAGATTTAACCCTGATGCAGGCTTTGGAACTGATTCTGACTCAAAGACCAAGGTGAGTATGAAAGAGTATAGTCAGGAAATTTCTGGTTTAGCATCATTACTGTAATGCTTATCTTGGTAGAGAACATGCCTCCTCCCCTTGAATTTGTCACTTGTCTCTATTGCTTGATACCAGACCTTTGAGATGTCAAGAGCTTGCCTGGATTTGCTGTGATTGTCTGACACTTGAATCTTTGTAACCATCAGCCTATTCCCTATTTGGATTAAGAATATTGAATCTAGGTCTTAGCACTGATTTGTGGCAAATAGAATTTTTTGGTTTTGTTTTTCTGGTCTTTCTTTTTTCTTTCTTATACACAGATATTTTGGGATTGATGATGTATCTCCAGAACGCTATTTCTGAGAGTCTATGTTCTACATAATATTTTCTTGCACTCAGACTTTGACTGACTTAGTAAGTCTTTTGGAATGCAACCAGTTTTTACAAGTACTATGTATAATTATTAACATCTTACTATAACTCCAGACTTTAAACATCACTCTCCTGATGTAGGACTTTATTTATTGTCATATATAAGAGCAGATTTTAAGTCTCAAGTTTAGTATTTAAAAATATTAATATACATGGAATGGTTAAGTCAATTTATAACATAATGTGGATAATGGATAATGAGCAAAAAGAGTTGATATAAGAGCTCAGGGTCATTATATTCTAAAGTAGACTATAAGTTGTTCATAGATGTCTATTGCTAAATCATCGTGCATGAAAAGCAATCATTTACTGCCTATAACTAATAGGTGGTTGGAAAACAAGGTAAAGTTTCTAATATGATTTGCATGGATCCAACATCTTTCAAAGTTCTGTTTTTTTTGTTGTTACAAAATGAAAGAGATTATATATCTACATTTTTCTTTCATACTGGGGTAATGGTATGCTACCTGTTGTCAAAAAAGATGTGATACTATTTGGGAATCATTATACAACCTTAATATTGAAATGACTTATAAAATCACATTTGCACACATAACATAGAAATGGAAACACATGTAGGAAAATGTTGGGGGAAATAAAGTTTGCATAGATAGTATACATAAAGCATTAACTTTTTTAACATTTGGTTCTGCCCCCTTGTATTTCAAACAGTGCCTTCCCATTGCCTCCAACATAAAGTTTTTAACCTGATCTTTAAATCCATGCATGGGGATCCCTGGGTGGCGCAGCGGTTTAGCGCCTGCCTTTGGCCCGGGGCGCGATCCTGGAGACCCGGGATCGAATCCCACGTCGGGCTCCCGGTGCATGGAGCCTGCTTCTCCCTCTGCCTGTGTCTCTGCCTCTCTCTCTCTCTCTCTCTCTCTCTCTCTCTATCATAAATAAATAAAAATTTTAAAAAAAAGTAAAAAAAAAAAATAAATCCATGCGTGAAATGGTGTGAATCAAATGTCCCTAAGTATGTATGTTACTGTACCCTTTCACCTGGGGCTTTAAAAGAATGAAAATCATTAGATGAAAACAGATATAGATACACACACATACATACACATATGTGTGCATATATATGTATTCACATGCATCGTCTATCTATCTATCTATCCATCTATCCATCATCTATCTATACATCTATAAATTTAACTCACATTAGTCAAGGACCACCAGGAGTATATCTGTAGTTAAGTTGTTTATTGGTGTCTTTTGCAATAAGAGAGACCACACAAGATAGGGACTAGTAAAGAAGTATGAGGAGGGCTTATTATAGGGCCAGACCTTGTGTTAGGATTTTGAGTGTCTAGTGAAGTCTCAGATTAAGTGCTCTAAGAAAGTGGAGGCAATTCTATGATTTGGTGTCTTAATAAATTTTATTGGGATACAGGACTCACAGTGAGGCTAAAACTCTATGTGGTAAGGGAATAGTCACTGATGTTAGTTGGGGGAGTGCCATGTTTGATCACTTTTTGTGGTTTGTTTTATCTGTGTTCATGTTTTATTTGTTAATTATGCTTATACATAATTATGAAATGGTCCTGTCTTTGTCTTGCTCCATTATGATCCCAGAGAAGGCTTTTCTTCTGATGCTGATGTTTTATGAAATGATTCACATTCAGTAGGAGAAGCCAAGGCCTACTTGGGTGTCAGGTGAGCTCCCAGCTCCCAGCTGTCAGGTCTTCCTGTTCCCTTCACCCTCTCTAAACACATGTACATGTCTATGCAACCATATTTAGGATCATATATTGTATTTTTAAATGTTTTATTTATATTTGTGTTTATGATCATATTGGCACCAAGTAGGACTACAGCTGTCCCTTGCACAACATAGTTTTTAAACTGTGAGGGTCTCTATCTATTAGCGAATTTTTTATAGTACATTACTATAAATGTATTTTCTCTTCCTTATGATTTTCTTAATAACATTTTATTTTCTCTATTTTATTGTAAGAATACGTTAAATAGTACATATAACACAAATATGTGTTAATTAACTGTTTATGTTATCGGTAAGGCTTCTGGTCAACAGTAGGTTCTCAGTTATATTGTGGGGCGGGGGGAGTCAAAAGTTCTATGCAGATTTTCAACTGCATGGGGGTGTTGGTGTTCCTAACCCCTGTGCTGTTTAAGGGTCAACTTTATGTTGAATATTGAGAAGAAACTAAAAAAAAAAAAAAAAAAAAAAAGAAAAGAAATTGGCTTAACCTATAAGTAATATAATAGTACCAACTATTAACAGGTTATGTCTCTGTGCTCTACAAACAAAGGTATCCTGTTTGTTTGGGCACAGAAAAATGATGGGAGGTCTGAGTTTTCACAAGGCATATGGTAATGGGTAGACATACCAAATTCCAAAGGACCTGAGCTTTAGCTTTTTTATATTTTGAAGAGTGATTTACTTGTACATACATCATTCATTACATTGCATTAATGTTCTTGATATGAATTTTACTGGTTTCGTAGTTTTTAATTTAATTTATAAAAGTTTTAATTTTATATTTGGATAAGAACTATATATAACAAGAGGTACTCAAACTAGTTTATGACGTACATAATATAAACAGTTCTAAAATAATAAGAATTAATTAACCTTGTGACAGTGAGAATTTTTCCTTTTAAATAGGGCTGAACTCAAGTTTGATTAGACTACTGGATGATTTATCTTAGGCTCCATATATCTCTGCTTTCTATTTTATGTATTTTCTAGTTTTTTTTAAGTTTTGTTTTTATTTTTAATTCTACTGGAATGGCCTTCTTTTCATCTCCATCTCTTGAGATCTTACACATCCTTCAAGATCCACCCCCAGTGTCACTTTTTTTTTTTATCAGTTTAGTGGAATTTTAAGCCTTTATTTTCTGTGCTTTTATGATCTCTATACCAAAAGTAAAGCACTGTCCATATGTTCATTTGACTCTGTTTACCAACTTGTAAGTTCTTTAAGGGTAAGGATCTCCATATTAATAACACCCTTCTCCATATTGTTTTTATGTACATTTTGGCACATAGAGTTCATACATAAACATTATTTTGCATAAAATTCAGAGGAATGAATATGTGAAAATTAATAGAATATTATGAAAATTTTCAGATATCAATTATGGAAATGAAAAAAAGGTAAAGATGATTTAATAAATTTCAAAGAAATACGAAATAAAGGAAAATGTGTACCTTATTTACCATAATAGAAACAATTACTGTCATAGCAAATGACCACTTTATGTTGACTATATGTCAGGCATTCTGTGAACACTTAATTTGTAAGGCCTCTTGAATTACTCTATCACCTGTATGAGGTAAGTATCACTATTCTTAGGTAAGAATCATGAACTGAGGCACAGTAAGCTTAAGCTCCTCACTGAGGGTCACATACTTATTAAGTAGTAGAGAACCTAGTTTTGGCTGCATAGTCAATGGCATAATTAAAGAAATTAATGAAGTTGTAAAAATACAGGTTCTATTTAGACATAAATTTATTTTACATGTCAAAAGTGTTAGGCTCTATAAATGATTTTAAGGGCATATTGTGGATCTTGGTAGGGTATCTGGAATTAGATGACCAGGGAAATCATTATAGAGAACTATGTTTTTAGGATTATCCATGCTTTCTAGTTTTTTTTTAATAGGCATTTAGTGTTTCTACATATTTCCTAGTTGACTATTTTAGAAAAATAATTATGACATTCATTTAAAATGAATATGCAAAGATTTTCCTATGAAGTAATTTTGAAAGCCCAAAATGCTTAATGCTGTCACACAGTTAGAGGTCATTATTAGTCCCTATCAGCTCATAAATGAGCTCTCTTTGATGGAATTTTATAACATTATTTCTAGTTAGGTGGAAATCCTGCCTATTCACAGTAAAAATCTAAAGCCATATTATAATAATTTGCAGCAAATATACTGGAGCAGAAATTTTACAGTGTTTTTCCTTCCAAATCCAACATAGATGACTAACATCTAAAAGGCTGGAATTGTGTTAGACACTTCAATTATTAAATGACAAAGATGTTCCAAGAAAGATGATAAAGCCCTTATTCATGTTTGACCTGTGACCCAATTTTGCTCATTTTTAAAAATAATTTGTTTCCATGTTATGTTCAATAAATTGCAGATGACTCATATTCATCAAAATAAGCTTAATTGGCATATAAGAGGGAATCTGGCCAGAACATTTTTGAGATGCCCAAATCAAGAGCAAATGAAACTTATAGAATGTCCTTTGTCTCTACCAAATCATACACACATAAATAACTTCACCTACGACTGAAAAACAGAGATTAGAGAAAGTTGAGTTCCCAGGGATATATCAATACCTGGCTCATGGACACATGAGGAACAGAAAACTAAAGTGTTTGGCTTTGTTGTTAAATTTTTTCACTATAGTTTTGTATCTAAATTTGGAATTATCATAAATGTTTAAGAATATTCCCCAAATTTTATATAGCTCTGACTGATTGAAGATATGGGGTGAGAAAAATGAAACCCAGTGAAATTACTTGCCGAATACCACATGGTTAATTATTTGAAATATGAAATAGAACTCAAACCTTCTGATTTTCTGGACAATGCTATTGCTCCCCATATATTCACATATATTATATATATGCTATCCAATTTATAGACAAAACATGAAATTTTGTTTAAGTAGTATAATGTTTAATTTGGCAGAGCTGTTGCAGTTTAGGATAATAGAGTGAGTACTTTTTTTACTTCTCCACTTTTAGAGGTCATTAAAATAAACCAACCCCACAGAAATCTAAAAACAGTAGAGAGAATAATAAGTGAGTACTATTGTGGAATGAAGTATCTCTTTCAACAAATTTTTTGGAAGTTAGAGTGTGAGAGTGTGTTGATGGAGAAAACACAACAGTGGACATCAGACCCCAGAATGTTCTACAGAGACTACAGTTAAAATGAGAACATACCTGCTGGTAGAAGCATGGAAAAACTTTATGAAATGATTGTAGTAAAGAAACACATAAAAATTTGAGGTAAAAATAAATAAATTACAGTAGCCTTCCTTTATCCACAGTGGATATATTCCAAGACCCCCAATGGATGCCTGAAACTGCAGATGGTACCAAACTTATATATACTATGTTTTTCCCCTGTATATACACACTTATGATAAAGTTTAATTTCTAAATTAGGCACAGTGAGAGATTAATAATACCTAATAATAAATAGAACAACTATAATATACTGAATGTTATGAAAGTTTTGTGAACGTGGTGTTTCTTTCTTAAAATATTTAACTTACCCTTCTTTTTCTTGTGATGATAGAGATAAAATACCTATTGATGAGGTGAAATAGACACTGGTATGAAGCATTAGGCTACTATTGACCTTCTGAACCATGGTTGATCCTGAAACCATGGAAATTAAAACCATGGAGAAAGAGGAGATTACTGTAATTGAAGTTCTTTATATAGAAATGTCGATTATGTCCTAGGGATTTACTAGGTATCCCAAAACAAATAATTGTTTGGAACTTTATCTAAAACTAATTTTGTTGGAGGGGGGATGATTAAGACGTCTAGAGTGGTTGTTGTGTCCAAAGTAGAACACTCCTCATCTAGCGCATGGGGGTTGACACAGCTGATAGCTATCTTCCCAGCCTTTTATGCTAAGTTGAAGCCTTCTAGTGAGATACCATGGAGGCTTTCCAGAAATGCTTGCCATTCAGAGGAAAGGTAAGAACATCTACCATTTTATGTAGTAGCAAAGGGTGCTCACACTCTCAATTTTAATTCTATATTGGGGAACCAACAATTACTTCTTGTAGTTTGTGTTTCCTAGAAGACAAATCTGAGAAAGAGCCTTGTGCAAGAAGTTTATGTGGAAGTTGTTTGGGGATCAACATCTGTTGGGTGGGGAAAGGTAGTTGGATCGGATAAAGGGGTAAATAACATTGTGATACAGTTATGACATGGACACAGCTGGCCCCACAGAGAACTTTGAAGCTGAGATAGTCCTTCTATTCCAATAGTCCAAAAGACCAAAGTTTTGAAGCAAGGGCTCTGGGGCTCTATGTTCCATTGCTGATTAGATATGAAATATGAGCTGCTCCAGGAAAAGCACATTCTCTGTGGCTTATTGGAACACCCAGCTGATGTATTAAAGCAGTAGACTGAATTGAGAGTAGTCAGCTGACAACCATCCCAGCAACTGGACAAATAAATGCTTTAGTCCTGAAGGGAAAATCTGAACGGCATACCATGGCATTCTCCACACCACAAATATATACAGAAAATGTCAGTGTGAAAAAGAAAGACACAGAATTAAATAAAATGAAAACTATCACCCTGGGAGAAAAAAGAAACTGTTTGTAGAAAAGAACAAATTAATAAACTCTACCATAGTCCAAGAGATACAACAGATTATCTTATCAAAAAACTAGAATTGGGTAATTGTCAAAGCTACCTTAGAACAAGAAAGAGTTGTTATAGACTAAAAATTAACATGAAAATTTAATTTAAAAATTCAATAAAAAGTTATGGACTATAAGTCAAGCAAACGTCTAACCATGCAGAGCAAAAAAAAACAAGAGGCTAAAAATAGGTTAATAGGTGAGTAGTCACTATAACAATCCACTAAAAGGAGTACAGAAAGAGTGACAGAGAAAATGGAAGAAAATATCAAGAGAATAATGAAAGATTTCCTTCAGAGGAAAGGAAGCTCTTGATGCTCTGAAAATTCTCTTTAGGGTTAGTTCAAGGAGTAGATATCGCACTCATGGAGTAGTAAAATCCTAGTACACTCAGCGTTTAATAGTTATTAATAATGTAAACTGTTTATTGGATTTTAGATTATATAGCAATTTTAGGATGAAGAGCAGAAAGTTTGATTAAAGTTTTAGAATGGAATATTAATGTTGAAAACTGAAATAATGTAAAAATTAGAGCATAGCTGACTGAGGAGGAATGTGGGTATCCTACCCAATGCTAAGTAAGCCTGTTGCTGTTTCAAAGATGCTGGCAGAAGACCCAAGTCTTCTGAGTCAGAGACAAAGGAACTTATTTCTCATAGCACAGCAAGCAGTGTGAACATCATGTTTGAGTCAGTTTTTCTTTCCTCCCTAAGACTATGTTGATGGATCTAGCAGGATGCTGTGTACACAGGGGGTTTGCATCACAGGTGACAGACACTGAACTTGGTGAATCCACATATTTTATAGCAGGCATTAAGCAAGACTGCTCTCTGTCCTAGAGGGAGATATTATTTCATCCCTGAAGGGTGCTCACTGTGAGTACAACCCTGGTAGAGAGCAATCAAAGCCTTGCCTTTCTGGCATACCCAAGAGAAGTGTACCATGAAAAACTCATGGAAGACTTTCTCTCCCAACAAGAAGTCAAGATGCTAATTGAATTTAAAGAAACATAAAATAGAAATATAAGGCTATCCAAAAGTAATCAATAGAAAAGCTAAAAATGATAATATAACTCAAAGAGTGAGAGGAGGACATCAAATGTAATATATCCCAGTATTTCATGATTGCAAATATATATGGTCTAACATTCACATATCTAGGAAAAGTAATAAAAGCTTATATTTAGAGAAATGGAGAAAGCCATCAAAAATAACTAAAAACAAATATTGAAAAGGGATTGATTTTAAAGTGAGGTTGAAGGTGTGGGAGAAAGGATGATTTTTAACCTGTTTTATATAGGTTCTTACTCATATATTGATGTGTTTACATATGCTTGTACATATGTGTATGGGGGGTATGCTTTCTTGAATGTTAGATTTGATATATTTTTAAGTAATTATAGAAAATAATAGCAGAAAAATCATCTGCAATTACAAGAGACAACCAAACGTGTCAATAGTCAAAGTCAGAATATTCAAGGTGTTCAAATTAACAGAATAAAAGAGTGATTTAGGAGAGAGGCGAGTTCTATATTCAGTTAGCTGAGACTGTCTACTTTCATCCAAATTAGGAGACAATTAAAAATATTTTAGTGAATGTTCCTTGAGTGTCTATGTGCAAGACAATGTTTTGGTGACAGGGATACAAGGTGAATCTTCCTCTGATAGAACTTCCAGGTTAATAAGTGAAGAAAGACACGTAAACTAATAATTATATTACATCATGTTAATTTCAAAATCTGATTTCCAAGTTTGACATTTTTTTTGATGGCTATCCATTTGTATTTTAATTTAAACATCATTTTCTAATCTAAAGTTAAATATGCAGCCTCAAATCACTTTTTCTTCTTTCTACAAGAAAGAAGTATAAAATGCTCTAATGCTAAATTTGGCTTACAAACCTTCAGTTATTAGGAACTAGGGTAGAATATTGCAGAGGAGAAAAAAATCTGCTCATTTACATTTGATTTTCCTTAACCTTAATTGTCTTCTTTCACTCTGGATAAATAGAAAGATTAATTCTCAGAGATTCCTAAAGCTCTTCTGGGCCCTAAATTAGATCAAGTTGGGAGTTTTTTTCCATATTACACTGCTTCTTCCCTGCTGGCTTATAAAGCCTCTCATCTCAGTCATTGGTCTGTAGAATGGTCTGTTTGTCTTCCCAATGAAATTGAGAATCCCTTATGTTTATCATTCAGCAAATTAAGAAAATATCTGGGATTTAAAATGCTCATCTGCATAAAAATATGTATGAATATTATTAAGCAAATGTTGCCATATTTAATGAGTATTTCAACAATTGGAAATAAGGATTCTTCTTAAGGAGCAACAATTTTAGGAAATTATACTACTCCATGATCAGGGTATTATCTATTAGATTACATATTTAAATGTAGTAAACATATTTCTGTGTAACTGCTGCACATAAGAAATTCGATGTTATTAGAGGAGAAGCTAGTGAGCTAGTTTGGTGGTCACATGCATTCTCATTGACTAATCCTTCAAATCAAACAAGTATCCCCTTATATGGCTACACCAAACTTTTCCAGTAACATCTGAACTTTATACAACTAATCTAATAATCATTGTGGAGCATGAAAATATTAAGTAAAGGTTAAGTAAAAAAGACAGGATATGAATTGTATTTCTATTATTACTGTGAGCATGTAAATAGCAGATTGAAGCATATAAACAAACACTGAGAGTACATAAAATGTAGAGGTGTGTTGTATAGGATCATGATTGGGAACTTTTTATTAGATCTGCTAAAATTTTCTGTAATGCTATTATATTTCTTTTCTTAATAAAATCTAAGTGTTTGTTGTGGAACTCTATATATTGTGGGTTTTTTTTTTTTTAGGGAAAGTCAATTTCTCTCTCCCTCTTTTTCTTTCTGTAGTCAGTCAAGTGATGAGACGTGTATATATTAGAAGATATATTCCTTCTAATATATGGAGAAGAATGAATGTGATAGGAATTTTTTGTGTTTTAGACAATTTTTCATTTGTGTGGTTAAAAAATCAAAAATTATGAAGTACAACATACTTTGGAGAATGTGTCTTAGCCAGATATATTCCCCAATGGTCCTTTCCTGCTGCTATTTAGACCCTTGTATGGGTCCCCTACCATACTGAAATCAGAGGTGACTGGTATGGCCAGTAGAACACAGTGAATGTGACATATGTAACTCCTGAGGCTAGATCATAAAAAATATTACAGCTTCTCACCTTGGGTTTTTGGATCATGTGTTCTGGGAAGAGCCAGTATTCATACTGTAAATTCATGTGAGCAGCTACGTAGAACAGCCCCAGTGGACAAGAACTGAGGCTCCTAGCCAGCAGACTGCACCAACCAGCTGGCCCTGTGTGTGTGAGGGCCACCTAGGAAGCAAATCTTACAGTTTCACTCAAGCTTCAGAAGACTGTAGCTCTAACCAATCTCTGACTGCGGTCTTAGAGAAACAGAACCAGAGGCTCCCTACTGAATTCCTGGGCCATGGAAACTATGGAAGATTAAAAAGTGATTATTATTGTTTTAAGTGACTACATTTTAGGATAATTTTTTTGCAGCAAAAGATAACTAAAACATAATCCATGGTCGTTCTGTTATTTAGAAATATAAAAAGCTCTGTGCTGCCTTTTAGATACCCCTAAAAGGAGCTGTCATAGTTGTGACCAATAAATGTCTTCTGAAATAGAAGTGGCATTGTTAGACAAGATTGGTTTGAACTGGGCTTGGAATCCCATATGATGATAATCACCGACTACCTGATGTTCTTTAATTGTTTGTTCTGGAGTTATAGGGGAGCAAAATACTAACGTGTCAGTATAACAGAAAGGTGGCAAATGAAGAAGTAGGCATTTTCTAAATGTTTCATAATTCAATGAATCAAATACTTTAGCACAGCCATTGTGCTTACCCAAACCTTTAGATTTTTTTCTACATAGATTATGAGAAAATGAATTTTCTTTTTGTCATTTAGAAGCATAGTGCTTCAGAGCTATAGAGCAGTGTATAGATGAACATTAAGTACCATTGAGATCATTCAGAAATAAGATTTCTTTGTTTGAAGAAGAGATTCTTTGGGAGAAAAAAAGAATGAGTTAACAATGCCAGCCAAAGATAATTTTCTAGACCCAATATTAAAAATGAATAATTTGAGAAAATAAATGATAAAACTACAGTCTAGCAGCTCATGAAATTATGATATTTTAAAGTTATTTATATTGACATACTTTAGCTGCCTAAAAACTACAATACAGGGACATAAGTTCAAAAGGCAGATTTCAAATCTTGGGTTGTTCATCTCAGTGCTGTGAATTTGCTGAAGTGAAAAGTTACAGAAAATATAACCTTAGACTAAAAGTAAGAAGACACAGTTTTGTGTATGCCAAGTGGAGAATATAAAAGAAGCAAAAAGCTACCTGAACTGCTGTTGACACTCTGACTGATGTAAGGAAGGATTTGGACCTTCTTATTATTTAAGACCTGTTTCAACTTTTCAGGAGCAAACTGACTTTCACTGCCTCAGAAATATATTTTCTACTTTGTCTTAGCTATATTCAAATTCATTGTTTCACACTTGTTTGCTCAGGTATGCTCTGCAGCATTCATCAATATCTTTACTATGCCAAAAACTAAAGGGGAAAACCCAACAACTAAACAACAAGACGTTTTGGCATATAAGTCTATATTTGAAAACTACACAAATAATGATCGTAGCTTTAGGCAGTTCAGCTTTCAACTTCAGAGAGTTATGTTGCTTATAATCCAACTTTATTCTGCTGCAATGGCATTGACTGTCATTTCCACTGTCTCCATCATGCATTTCTGATGGAGTAACTAGTATTATAATAATATTTGAATTCCTTGTAATAATGAATGTGTCAACTACTTTGAGGAAATTTAACATTCATGCAGATTAAGCCGACATCCCTATTTGTGCTGAATTAGATACACTCTCCCTATGGACTGGTCTAAAGAATTAGTGAAAGTAGGTATTGGGATTCTTGAAAAGTGCCAAGTTTTTGTTTTCAACAATTCCAAATCTTCAGATTAGAAGCCTTTGAGATGACAAAGCAGCATTGCATTCTCAAGTGTCCTCAGTATGATGGAGCTTTGTTTTTCTCCTCTATGTCTTGTTGTCTAGTCACTCAAGCAGCATTGCTTGTCTGTGTTCCAACATTTTGTGACTTCTCCATGAAAACTGCTCCTCTGGTGTTGGCCTGCACTCTTTCACTTCATAAGGTCATACACCAGATCTCAATTTGAACCAGGTCAGTGTCTTGAATAGACATCATATCACCCAACCTCTCCTTCTGTATCCTACCCTTCCACTCCTTACCAGAGATACCCCAAGCAATATTATTTCCTCTTTTTCTTTCAGCACAACATTCTCAAGCAAATTGACATTTGGTATTCCTGTCCTCTGTGTCATCGGATATTCTAAAATATGTCTGAATCGGAGCTTATGGTTTTAGTGAACACTTAAGCTCATAGATTTGAAAAGAAACATTAATGTTAGAAGTTTTTGGTTTTCTCCTTTTTCTTTTGCTAGCATGTGGTCGGTTGGAAGTTATTTTCTGCAACTAGTATTTAACACCATAGAGGTGAGTTAGAGACAGGACAAACTGTACTGCAGATTCTCTGTTCTTGATCTTGTTAAATAAATAATGCTCAATAAAATAAGTAAGAGGGAAAAACCCAAATAATTACCGGCCACCTGTAACCCTGAAGGTATATGTGGAAGGACATAACAGTGATGATAGGCTGCCATTCCCAACACCTCCGTAATACTGAGAATTAAGTTCTAGATTTTTGGAAGTAGAATTACTTTGCCATCTAGTGAAATCTTCTCATGTAGTAGATAACAAAAATAAGAGCCAGAGAAGCCATTGTATCTCCTAAATCAGAATCAATTTTTTTTCTCTTCTTCAGGCTGTGTGATAATTTTATTTTTTTATTTTTTTGAGCATAATTAACAGAGTGTTATATTAGTTTCATGTGTGTTCAGTATAAAGAGTCAACAATTCTATTCATTTTTCAGTGCTCATCTAGATAAGTGTACTCTTAAAACCCTTTATCATCCTACCATCTACCTCCTCTCTGGCAACCACCAATTTGTTTTCTGTTTTTTTTTTTTTAAGAATCTATTTCTTGTTTTTCTCCTTTACTTTGTTTGTTTGCTTATTTTGTTTCTTAACCTCCACATATGACTTATTTCATTTAACATTATATCCTCTAGGTCCATCCATGTTGTTGTAAATAGCAAGATTTTATTCTTTCTTGTGGCAGAGTAATATTCCATTACACATAATGGAATATTATATATAATATACATTATATATATATATATATATATATATATATATATATAGCATCTCTCAGCATTCTTTATCCATTCATCTATCAGTGAACACTGGGTTGCTTCCATAGCTTGGCTATTGTAAATAATTTATGTTGATAATTTCAGAGTCCTCCTACTTTTTGACACTATGTTATTATATATATATATGTGTGTGTGTGTGTGTGTGTGTGTGTGTATATATATATATATATATATATATAGTAAGAGGCTTACTGGTTAGTGTGCATGTTGAGCTGTTGTAACACAGAGAAAAAAATAGAGATATTTTAGATTTTTCTCACATAGGTTAGTGATCTAGAGCTCAGAATTTCTGTTTTACCAGGTTCATTGGAGACCCAATTTTCTTTAATCTATCATTCTTTCACTCTCTAAGGTACTGGTTAAAACAGGGTCATGTCAAATCCATGTGCCAATTCTTGTGAAAGAAGGAAAAAGAATAAGTTCCTTCTCCCTAGGCAATAAGGAAGTTGTACACATTATTTCCCTAAAATTCCATTGGTTAGAAGCAAAATGCATAGTCACAAACAGCTTCAAAAAAGGATAGGATATTCAGTTTTGGGCTGAGTCTTCAGGAAACATATCTAAATTATGTTACCATGAAGAAGAGGAGATATGCCATCAGGGGAAATGAGCTATCTCATAACACTTATGTCAAAATGGATACCTTGGCTAAGACTCTACAATTATAGATAACAAAGTTATCCATGATCCATGAGTTGCAAAATATACACAAAGCAAATAGCCAAAACTATTTGGAAGCCTCCCTATGTTCTCACACATGTTGATAAGAGTTTATGTGTTAGGAATTAAATAAGGATTTGTGAGAATTTATTATTTTAAGACAGTTAAGTTGTGAAATTATAAGAAAGAGGTCTTTTTGTTTGTTTGTTTTTTGTTGTTGTTTTGCTGCTGACCTGTGGCCCCAACCCTTATGAAATAGACTTTAGGAGACTAGAGAGCTTTACACTTCTCCTATATTATTTTGAGAACATCATGGGCTTCCACCTAAAGATCGATTTGTACACTGGAGGTTGTCCAGAAAAAAAGTGTTCCCTTGAGGCTAAAGATGATCCACACCCGAGAGAAAGCCCAGGTGTTATTGTGGTAGGTTCTGTTCAGCAGGGTTGCCTAGGGGGACTAAAATACTTGAGCTGAGAGGAGCTGAAGGCAGGCCGGGTTACAAGAGTCTGAGGAAGGAATAGGTAACCACTCAGAGCATAGCTGCCTTAGTCTGTGTCAAAGGGATGGCAAAATTCCATGTGTATTCCCCACAGATGTCCAGAAAACCCTGTTGATCAAGCAAAGATGAGTTTAATAAACTAATGGAGCAAGAGAGGAGACAATCTTGGCAGAGTCTTAATATTGTCCACCCAAAGAGAAAGTTGGAAAAGTTATATATATAGATTGGGGCTGAATGATTTTCAGGCAGCAGCTACCTGTGATTGGGCAGATATAAGAGGTTTGGGTTGGAGAGTAAAGCAAGGGAAGGAGATCTAACAGCTTTGGGTTGGAGGAGCAAAACAAAAGTGTAAACTGTAACCTTCATAAGTAATCAATTTTCATTGGTTTATCTTTTTGGGAACAAGTATCATTTGAAGTCAGCAGCTAAATAATGTTTTCTTTGTGTCAATATTTTTTACATAACTGAAACCTTATTTCAGTTCTCAGAAATTGCATGTGAAAGGCAGAAATGGGGTTAAAACCAAAGAACCCACTGAATGCTCACAAGGAAAATAGTATATTTGAAACATTTTACCAATTTCTGAGAGCAGGGAGGGTAAATTACATGAAGATATCCCTCAGAGATTTGCTAAGGAAGGTTAAGTCAAGCAAAAGCTTGGAAAGCCCATGACTATGCCTTCATCTTCAACTACAGGCTTCCTGATTATCCCAGACACACATTTGGGATACAGAATGTTAATACTAAATGAATTTTAATAGTTTTGACTGTTAAGTAGAACTAGTCTTTATTAAATAGAACTGGTATTTGTAATTGTGAAATTAAAGCAGTATTCTGTGACCTAATGGTGATCAGAAAAGTAGTGGCATTGGTCTTGCTTTCATCCAGAGTTAGAACAACTTTGATAGGAATATTGAAAGACTGAACAAGCCAACCAACAACCACCCCACCTAACCCTCCCCTCCTCAAAATATGAGAGAGAAAGAAATAAAGAACAAGTGCTTTTGATTTCACCCAGGATATCTGCTTGTTTACTGTATGGAATAGTTACATATGGCTCTTAAGGGATTAAGATTTTGTTTTTGTGTGTCTTCCTTACTGATCCTTGAGCCATCACATCTTGCATACTGTATCTATATGTGTAGAGAAAAGATGAGTAAGTGTGAACAGTAAGGAAATTTGTTGAATAGTTTTCACTTGGTCATACAAGGTAACTGTCTCTTTTTTTATCCTTTGCTGCCTCTCTGAGATACTGTCTGTATTCTCTACAGTAGCTCATGAAGCTTCTCTAAACAAGAGTAGTAAATCCAGTTTGGTGAATCCTAGGAAAATATGTGTTTACAACTCAATCTAAATCTAATTTAGTGTTGTTAATGATAAAATAAAATACTTTTTAATGTATTGCCCTCGATGTTGCCAAATTACACTAGCGAAATATCCATTGTCTGTGCGTGTAAACATTATATATACACTGGTTGGCATATGAGTAATATGCAATGATTGATCTACTTTTTTTAACTTAATAATAGTTTCCCTACAGTGACTATTTGAGAACCATATTTATACATCAGGCCAAATCTAGGTTATATCTGTCAACCTTATATGTTTCAGATTGAAGAGACTTTTAAAATAGAAAAGAAACTGGAGTCCAGAAACAGATTATTTTACTCATCAATAACATTGTGTACAAATCTGGGAAAACTCATTTTCTATGGCTTACTTTCCACAGTTATAAAATGAAGAATAATTATTTCTTCCAGTTAAAAAATTAAACTGTGTAGGGAAAGATGAACTTCTTAATGTTGTGGTGTTTGTTTGCTTGTTTGTTTGTTTTCACAGGAGAAAGAGCTGGGGTTTGAGCATCTTTTCTTCCATTTCGATAAATTTTCCTCAGAATTGATCTATTTATTTTTTACCATGCATCTCTCAGCATTAAAGAAAATGGAGAAGAGCATGGTCAGGAAGGACTGGCTAGAGAAATGAATCAAGTATTTTCCTGGATTTATAATATATGTTTATTAGAACTAATGTCTTGCTCTTTTTTGACCTTCCATGATTAAATCATTCATTGAGCTGGGAGATAATTTTTAATCCTTGAGTGTTATACTTTTCTCAAACATTAAGTATGGGATTGTACCTTTAGATCAGACTAAATGGTAAAAGATGTTTATAATACTAAGAGGGGCCCTTAGAAAAGAACAAAGAGTATCCCCCTATCTTATCCAACTTTAAGTTTGTAATAATGTTTTCTGGAGATGGGCAGAACATAGAGTGCAAGCATAGAATATAAGAATAAAGAATATAAGTAATGCTATCAGGTAAAAGAGAGTTTGGATTCAGTTTGGCCACTTATTACTTATGTGACTTTAAACCTCTGTGTTCTTCATCTGTATATTTGTGATAATAAGGCTTACCTCATGGTCTTGTGAAAATTAAATGAGAGACTGAATGTGAAGGAATGTTGTTCACTCTGAGCTCATGGGAGGTACACAGCAAATGATCCTTCCCTTTCTTCCCTTCCTTACCAGAATAATTGATTTTCCTTTCAGTTGACTAATCGGTCTAATTGAAACAGTTTAATTATAGGATTTATAATTTTACATACTCCTGATTATTTATTTTACCTCTCTTTTCCCCCTAGTAATTTGTCTCTCAAAATAGTTTATAATTCCTTGTTAAACTTTGGCATAATTAAAAAGTATAAATTACTTCAGGTGCTTTTGTAAAGTAGGGTGTATGTAAGTGTGGTATGCATGCATTTTAGATTAGTTCCTATATTTGAGCCAGAGGCAGGCAACCTTACTGTGGAGGAGACGAGAGGAAAGATTGCTTCCAGAAAGAAAGGCTGCTGCTTGTATCCTTTGGCCACATGTGCAATTATTCATCATGATGGCAAATAAGGGTACTATCCTTCAGTCAGCTCCTGGGCAGTGCATCTGGTTAATCTAAAATATGAAAAAGTTAAGTTGCATATGAGTGCCAAAACAAAAACAAAGAAAAATGTATCTTATTACATCCTCCTATTTTAAATTTGAGAAATTTAATTATAAGGCCCATGTTTCTTTTCCTGCTTCAAAGCTCATGTAAGTTCCTTACAGGCTAGTTTGAGAAATAGCTGATCATTCTCTTTTCATATGACCAAGTGAGAAGGGTCCTGATGGGCATTGGGGAACAGAAGATGAGAATTGTGGCCTGGCCTGGCCCGGGACTCTCCATCCCTCTCAAGTAGAGCTGGCCTTTTGAGATTAGATTCTACAGGCTTAATATCTCTAGGAATGTTATTCATGAACTGAGCAGCCCTAGAGCTGGTTCTTCACTTTGTGAGGTGTGGCTAGCTAAAACTGCATGTATAAATCATAAAACACATTTTAAAATGCATCGTTTAATGTAGTTATATAATGGTTGTATATCTATATGCAGATTATAAATATGATTTATATCAGATATACTTTTTCCTATTTTCTCACTAAATACAACTGAAATCACTGGACGTTATCTATGAAACAACATAAGAAGACTCTGAAACATGGAGAAAAGAAGGCAACCTACCTAAGGACCGCAGAGTCCAAGGAACGAAATAGTGATGAGTTCTCATATATTTAAGACTGACTTGAAGAATCTGGCAACCCAGATGGACACAGATGGAAAGGAAACTCCAACAAAAGCCTAATCTCTGTAGCTGAAGGACCAGGATAAAGGCAAGATGGAACATTTCTTTTCCTTTCTTTTCTTTTTTTTTTTTTTTAGATTTTATTTATTTATTCATGAGAGATACAGAGAGAGGCAGAGACATAGGCAGAGGGAGAAGCAGGCTCCCTATGGGGAGCCCAATGTGGAACTCAATTCCAGGACCCTGGGATCATGAACTGAACCAAAGACAGATGCTCAACCACTGAGCCACCCAGGTGCCCCAAGATAGAATGTATCTTAAACAGCAACCTCGCTCCTCTTGCCAAATACCACAGAAAACCATGCCCTTCTTCTCCCACCCCCTAGAAAAGATTGAGCTTCAGCTTCCATCCTTGCCAGACTGCAATGAAGCACCTAGAGCTTTATGCAGGGGTAGTGGCAAAAAAGACTGAGTGGAGAGGCTGAACTTGCATCCCCAACTGGAAGTAAAGACCTTCCACTCTCCCTCAGTGTCAAATGGAGACCACTTGGGAAATGTGGATTTCTATCCTCACCCAACAATAAGGAGAGGTTGCCCCCTTGGGGGTCTACAGAGACAAAGAGGGAGCCTATACAACACGCACTTGGCTGTAACAAGGCTGTGCCCCTTACTTGCCTTTGCCTAATGCTGCCAGAGTAATGTTAGAACAATGCAGTTGAAGGAGAAGATTTAAATAAGACCCAGAATATAATAGCCAGAATATAAAAAGGCCCATGTTTCAATTGAAAATCACTCATCCTAACAAGAACCAGGAAGATCACAAATTGCATGAAAAAGGATAATCAATAGATGCCAACACTGAGATGGTAGAGATGTTATAATTATCTAGGATTTTAAAACAGTAATCATAACAATGCTTCTATCAGCGAATATGAACATGTTTAAAACAAATAAGAAAATAGAAAGCCTCAGTAAATTTGGAGAAGATGTAAAGAATAACCAAATGAGAATTTCACAACTAAAACCTTAATAATCAAAATTAAAACTCACTGGGTGTGGTCAAAGCAAAATGGAGATAACAGAAGGGAAAAAAATCAGTTAGCTTGAAGATAGAACAATAGAAAGTGCCCAACATAAACAACATAGAGAAAAAAATGATTGAGGATAAATAAACAGAGCCCCAGGAGCCTATGGAAGTATAACAAAAGACTTAAAATAAATTTCATGACATTTTAAGGAGAGAAGAAAGAGGGTGAAGGGTAAAAGGTGAAGAGAAATAATGGCTGAGATTTCCTAAATTTGACATAATGTATAAACATATGGAATTTAGAAGATGGATGAAACACAAAGAGCCCAAAAAAATCTACACCAAGATATATGACAGTAATACTTCTAAAAGGTAAAGACAAAGCAAAAATTTTAAAAGCAGTGAGAGAGAAATGACACCTCATATATGGGTGAAAAACAATTAGAATATCAACTGACTTCTCATCAGGAACCATAGAACCCAGGAGCAGTGATAAGCAGCATTTATCTAAAGTTGAAAGAAAAAAAGCTATCCACTCAGAATCCTATATCCAGTGAAAATATTGTGTAGCATTAAAGGGGAAATAAAGATTCTCAGGTGAAAGAAGCCAGAAGAATTGTTGTCAGCAGACCTGCTCTGAAAGATTGTCTAAGGATGTCATCTAGACAGAAAAGAAATGATAAAAGAAGAAACTTTGGATCATCAGAAAGGAAAAAAAAAAGAGTACAATAAGCAAAAATATGGGTAAAAGCTATAGACTTTCCTTCTCTTAAATTTCTAAATTACATTTCATGATTGAATGAAGAATTATAATACTATCTGATGTACTTCTAAATGCACGTGGAGGAATTATTTAACACAATTGTATTGTAAAAAGGAAGGTAAATGGACATAAAGCGAGATACCACATCACTTGAACAGATAAATGACACCAGTAGATGATGAATTATGTAAATATATAGTGGATTGTCTAGAACAATATATATATATATATATATGTCTATATAAAGCTAAATAAAGAGATTCCATAAAAAACACTATATCAAAATGGAATTTTCAAAAATGATCAAGTAACTCACAAGAAGGTTAAAAAACAGGAAGCTTATAAAAAAGAGAACAAATAGAAAACAAAAATAAAATGACAGGCTTTACCCCTACTCAGTAACCAATAGTTATATTAAATGTAAATTCTTTGACTATACCAATTAAAGAAAATTGGAAGAGTGAATTAAAAACATGACAGAATAATGTTGTCTGAAATAATTACCTCAATACAATCATATAACAGTTGAAAGAAAAAGAAAGTAAAAAACATACCATACAAATAATAAAAAAAAATCAGGGGTGGCTAAAAAATATCAGATAAAGTAGCAAAGATAATTGCCAGAATCAGGGAAAGACATTCTAGATAGACAAGAGCGTCAATTCATTGAGAAGATACAGCAATCCTAAATGTAGATTTACCAATCAAGAGACATCACAATATTTGTTGCTAATCCTAATAAAACAGATAGAAGAAACAAGTAAATCTCCAATTACAGTTTCGTGAATAAAACTGATAGAAATGATAAGATTGAAAGAAACAAACAAATGCACAATTATATTGATGACCCCAACATTTCTTTCTCAACAGTTAATGGATCAAATAGAAAGCCAAGAAGGGTGTAAAATAACTGAACAATATCATCAAATGAAAGAATCTAATCACATTTATAGGATACTTAACCTAACAAAAGTGCAATCCATGTTTTATTTCAAGTGCCCACATAACATACACTAAAATACAGATTTTCCTCGACTTCCAGATAAATATATTGTAAGTTGAAAATATTCTAAGTCAAAAATGCATTTCATACACTGACCCTACCAAACATCAGAGCTTAATTTAGCTTGCTGTAAATGTGCTCAGAACATTTACATTAGCCTACAGTTGAGCAAAATCTTCTAACACAAGGCTATTTTATAATAAAGTGTTGAATATCTCATGTAATTTGTTGAATACTGTACTGAAAGAGAAAAACTGAATGGTTCTAAGTATATTAGTTGTTTGTCCTCCTGATCACGTAGCTAACTGGGAGCCATGGCTCCTTGCCCAGCATCACAAGACAGTATCCTACCTCCTATCACTAGCCTGGGAAAAAAATCAAAATTCAAAATTTGAAGTATGGTTTCTACTGAATACATATCACTTTTATGCCATTGTAATTGAAAAATCATAAGTCAAACCATCATAAATCAGGACTGTCCATAGACCACAATAAGAAAACCTCATTAATTTTAAAGAATTGAAAGCATACAGAATGTGTTCTATAACCACAATGGAATCAAACTAGAAGTCATCAACAGAATGATAACACAAAACGTTTGGAATCTAAGCAGCACACTTTGGTAGTTAATGGTCCAAAGATAAAAATCTCAAGGGCTATTTAAGAAACTAAACTAAATAAAAATGAAAATGCAACATATCCAAATTTGTGGAATACCACTGAATCAATGCTGAAAAACAAATTTATAGCACTAACTATACTAAAAGGAGAAAAAGTCTCAAATAAATAATAAATATTACCACTTTAAGAACCTAGAAAAAATGTGTAAATTAAACCCAAAACAATCAGAAGGAAAGATATAAGATACCAGAAACCAACCAAACTTAAAATAGAAAAATGACAGAGATAATCTATAAAAAATAGCTGTTTCTTTAAAAAGATAAATAGAGAAACCCAGCAAGACTGACAAGGAAAAGGCACAATTTATCAATACCAAGTATTAAACAGTGATATCACTACAGAAGCTGCAGTTATAAGAGGATATTATGAACAACTCTACAAACATAAATTTGACAACTTAGATGAAATGGACCAATTCCTTGAAAAACACAAATTGCTACAACTTATTCAATATGAAATAGGTCATCCAAACAGCAATGTAAATATTAAGGGAATTAAATTTATAATGTAATTATCCCAGTTTCATTTGGTCTAGATGATTTCAATGAATAATTTTAATGAATGTGTATAGAGGAATTAACACTGATTTTATACAATTTCTCCCAAAAATTAGAAAAGGAGGGAACACTTCCCATTTTGTTATATCAGGCTATTATTTTCTTGATACCAAATCAAAAGAGTTAAAAGAGAGAGAGCTAGAGAGAGAATTACAGACTAACAATGCTAAAGAATATAGATGCCAAAATTCTTAACAAAATATTGCTAAATAGAATTCAACAATATGTAAAAGAATTATACAATGTTATCAAGTGGGATTTGTTTCAGATATGCAAAATTGGTTCAATATTAGAAAATCAACTAATGTAAACCACCATATTAATACACTGAAAAGAAAATAAAAACACATGCTTATATTTATAGATCCAGAAAAAGCACTTGACAAAATTTGATACCCACTCATTATAAAAAATTCTAAAAAAATAGGAATATAGGAAAATTTCCTCAACTTAATAAAGAGCATCTATAAAAAACCCATAGGTGATATTGTACATAATGATTAAAGACTGAGTGCTTCGCCCAGGATTGTCCTCTTTCATCTCTCTTATTCAACATAATACTGCAAGATCTAACATTAAGTCAAGAAAAGAAAATAAAAGGCATTCAAATTAAAAAGGAAGGAATAAAACTGCCATTATTTGCAAGTAACAATATTGTCCACATAGAAGATCCTATAGAATATTTAGAAAACCCTTCTAGAATTAATAAGTGAGTTCAGCAATGCCACAAGATACAAAATAAATGTACAAAGCATTTGTATTTCTATACACTAGCAATGAAAATACAGACACTAAAATTAAAACTATAATATAATTTCCATTAAAAATGAACTATTTAGGTGTGAATCTAACAACACATGTATAGGACTTGTGTGCTGGAAATTATAAAATGTTGGTAAGAGAAATAAAATTTCTAAATGATGGAGAAGAGACATACAGATTGGAAATGTCAGTATTGTAATGATTTCAATTCTCCTCAAACAGATAAATAGGTTTAATTTGTTTCTTATCAAAACCCAGCAAGAAATTTTATAGATACATACAAGATTATTCTACTATATATTTGGAAAGGCAAAGGGACTGGAATAACTGTAGCCATTTTCAAAAAGAAAGTAAGGAGAGATTCTGAGTGGAAAGGAAAGACTATTAGTGACAGTATAAAAAGTTGGAAGCAAAAAAGCAATAAAAATAAGTATACCTATAAAAATTTGTCAAGAGATTCACAAAATAAAAAGCTGTAAAATATGGGACTCCTGGGTGGCTCAGCAGTTGAGCGTCTGCCTTTGGCTCAGGGCGTGTTCCTGGAGTCCCAGGATCAAGTCCCACATCAGGCTCCCTGCATGGAGCCTGCTCCTCCCTCTGCCTTTCTCTCAGTGTCTTTTGTCAATAAATAAATAAAATCTTTTAAAAAAATCTGTAAAATATGACACCATATACCTAAAAAGTGTTGGGAGGAGTAAAGAATGGGTTCAAACCTTTTTTTGCAGTCAGATGTGACACCATTTTAATAATAATCTTTTTTTTTTTCTTTTTTCAGTTTTCATTTAAATTCCAGTTAGGGAATGCCTGAGTGGCTCAGTAGTTGAGGATCTGCCTTCAGCTCAGGGCCTGATCCTGGGGTCCTGAGATCAAGTCCCACATTAGGCTCCCTACAGGGAGCCTACTTGTCCCTCTGCCTATGTCTCTGACTCTCTTTGTCTCTCATGAATAAATAAATAAAATCTTAAAAAGTATAAATAAATAAATTCCAGTTAGTTAACATAGAGTGTAATATTAGTTTTAGGTGTAGAATTTAGTGATTCAACACTTACAAGAATGGGTTCAAACTTAAGCAACCATCAACTCAATATAGACTGCTATATGCAGAATATGTTGTTTGCAAACCTAATGGTAACACAAATTAAAACCAGTAATAGATTTGCAAAGAATAAAGAGAAAGGAATCCAAGTATATCACTAAAGAAAGCCAACCAACCATGAAGAGAGCAAGAGAAGAAAGGATCAGAGAAAAACTGCAAAAACAACCACAAAACAAGTAACCAAATGGCAATAAATACAAATCTATCAATAATTCCTTTGAATGTAAATGGACTAAATGTTCCAATCAACAGACATAGGGTGACATAGTGGATAAAAAAACAAGACCTATCTGTATGCTATCTATAAGAGACTCATGTCATACCTAAAGTCACCTGTAGTTTGAAATAGGATCAGATTCTACAGGTTAAAATCTCAGTTCCACAGGAAGGGATCTCATCATCCCTTCATGTCAGATATCAGTCACAAGTCCAAGTTGTCATCTGTACTTTTGATATTGGAAGCTCCAATGACCCTCTCCTTTGGTCCTCTTAATTTGCTAGAGTAACTCACAAAAATTAGGAAAACAGTTTACTTACCTTTCCTGGTTTATTATAAAACGATATGATGAAAGACACAAATAAACAACCAGATGGAAGAGATGCTTAAAGCAAGTTATGTGGAAAGGCATGCAGAGCTTCCCTGCCCTCTCCAGTGCCCTGTCCCCTCCACTCTCCCAGCACCTCCAGGTGTTCATCAACTCAGAAGCTCTCTGAAACCCATATTTTGGGGATTTGATGGAGCCTTTATCACACAGACATGAGGATTATTAACTCCATTTTCAACTCTTCACTCTTCTCAAGAAAATGGTGGAGGGGCTGAAATTTGCAAGCTTCCGATCATGGCTTGATTATTCCTGTGACCACATCTCATCCAGGAGTCACCTCGGAGCCCACCGAGAGTTGCCTTATTAGTACAAAAGACACTCATATCATGTAGGATGTTAGAAACGTTTCAGGAGCACTATGTCAGTAACCAGGGTAAAGGATCAGATGTTAGAACAAAAGATGCTTCTAGTGCTCTTACTACTTAGGAATCACAAGGATTTCAGTAGCTGTGCCAAAAACCAGGGGCTGGGGATCCCTGGGTCGCTCAGGGGGATCCCTGGGTGGCTCAGCGGTTTAGCGCCTGCCTTCGGGGCAGGGCGTGATCCTGGAGTCCCAGAATCGAGTCCCACATCAGGCTCCCTGCATGGAGCCTGCTTCTCTCTCTGCCTCTTTCTCTCTCTCATGAATAAATAAATAAAATCTTAAAAAAAAAAAACAGGGGCCGAAATCAATATATATATTGAGGGGATCCCTGGGTGGCGCAGCGGTTTGGCGTCTGCCTTTGGCCCAGGGGCGATCCTGGAGACCCGGGATCGAATCCCACGTCGGGCTCCCGGTGCATGGAGCCTGCTTCTCCCTCTCCCTGTGTCTCTGCCTCTCTCTCTCTCTCTGTGACTATCATAAAAAAAAATATATATATATATATAGATTATATATATTATATAAAATAAATTATATATTAATATTTAAATTATATATAAATCATACAAATATATTATTAAATATAATATAAAATAATATATAAATATGTTATGTTTATAACATAACATAATATGCTAACATATTTATATATTATTTCGTTGTCTCACACATATGATTCCACCATAATCTCAGTTTAATAAAAATTATTATTAAGGGGCTTACATGTAGTTGGTACCTCTATATACTTGATATTAATATGATTTGTGTTATATCTCTGTTTATATAGGTATAGCCCTTGATTCCTACAAGCTTTGTGGAACAGTGAGCTAGGAAGGGGAGAGTTAACATTTTTAAAAACTCAAAGAATTCAATGTTCAAGTCTGTATTTAAATTCTAATGAATACAGTCATTGAATCTTTACTACCTAAGATTTCAAACACAGGTAAAGCAAAATTTCCATCAGATCAGAACTATGTAGGGTCATGTGTCCTCAGCTAACTCCTTTTACATTTTGGTGGAACACTCTTAAGTATCTATAATAACACATTGCATTGATATTCCAATTTTACAGGTTACAGGAGTCTCTCAATTCCATTATCTCTTTTTATCTTGCTAAGAACTGTAAGTAGTTGGTAGGGCATGTATTATTACCTTCAGTTATTTTCCAAGACATAAAATAGGAAGTCAGAGTGTTTAAATGAACTTGCCCACATACCTGCTGTTAACAAGAATCGGGACAGGAACTGAAATTTTGTCTTTGAAAAAGTTCCTTTTGCGTGATGCTGGATCAGAATGTTAACTGCCTTCTTTCTTATCTTTTTCTCACACATAATAGTAATTTTTTAGACTGGAATGAGCATGAATCTGCTCTTTCCTGAAAGGTGCCACTTTTAATATAGTAGTGTGCTCCTTTCTCTAAGGACGATAAGGTCTCCCTTGACTACCTATAAATTTTCTTTAATCTTAGTTCTTGAGATATGGTGAGTCAGTTCTTTGTGACCAAAGGCATTCAAAAATCCAGTAATTTCTGTTTTTAGTTTTTTTTTTTTAAGTCAGAACTAGAGGAACAATGAAGTCATCCTATTTAATATGCCTTTTAGACAAGAATTAGTATTTCTGAGGAAAAAAAATAAATCTCATTTGGAAATAAAGTGGATTCCACTGAAAGAAGCTTAACATTGCCCCTTATAAATAAGATGATCAATTTTTACTCAAAGCTTTGTTCCCCCCCACCAAAAAAAGAACAAAAAACTTTTTTCCAAAAGTCTTTTCCTCTGTCATAGAAGAACATTTTCTCCATAATTAAAACATTAACTATTGGTACCAGTTGGACAAAATACCTGCTAAATTGACTTGGCCACATTCTTTAGTTAAGCTTCTTACCTTCCCCCACACCCCTTCACTCTGAACCACACTCAGGCTGAGCCAGCATGGGAATGTGCAACAACTCCTTACCAGTCTTTAAAATTGTTGCAAGCCCAACTATCTGATCATTCCACTAGCTCATCCCATTTCCCCATCCTAGCTTCTTTCATATCTTGTTTACCTCTCCCCGTAAAAGATGCTTCCTTCTGGTTGACCTCCGAGATTTGCAGATCTAACTGTCAGAACGTTCTTTTAATGTTAATAGTTTCCTTCCCCCATATTCCAATAGTCTTTTTTAGTAAAGTCTCTCCTTACCTAGACCAAATTTGTTTTTGTTTGACAGTGGGCTGTGGTAATGGAGTTAAGAAGGAATGTTGAAACACTCAGGCATGGTGAAGACCAAACAGCCATTCCCGTGCCCAGGTCTGAAGGGCCAGGGTGAGGGAACCAGAGCCTGTTTTAGGGATGCTGCTATAGTGAGAAAGGAGCATTCCACAGAAATTTTGCTACAGGAAGATGCAGTTCTGTCAAAACCGTGGTTTTGGCAGGAAAGGAGAGGAAGGAATAAATATCTCATTCTTCTCTCCTGTCCTACTTCTTGATGGTACTCCCATTCTAAAATAGTCAAGAGCTAAAGGGCAATTGGCCTGAACAATGTAGTTCTAGAGGTTAACTCCTACCCATACCTCTACCCTGGGCAAAAAAAATTCAAGGGTAGCTATGGACCTGGGAACAGAGACCTAGCATAGTTCCTTTCTTTTAATCTCAAATTAATGATTTTCTTATTATACTTAGCTTTTACTGTAAAGCTGCCCTTTGATAATTTTTGGTTGTACACAGTGTACATAAATCTTTCAGTTCATTAAGATGCACAAAATCAAGATAACATTTTCAGAAATTTTAGTAGCATTAAGCAATTTCTGAAAAGATACTTCTGCATTTGAATAACAACCTGAGTTTGACTTATTGTCTTGCTGGTAATTCTGTGCTCAAGTTCACCACCTGATTTAACTTGAGCGTAGTACCCTTTGTTGAATATTGTTTCCCCGTTTATGTGAATAACAAAAATTCAGACTTTGATAGTCATTCAATTAGTTTACCATTATGTAATGTGTGGTCAATGAAATGACTAGGATTCGTTTAGTTGTTAATTTTCCCATAATCAAATATCATAAGCATTTCTTTCAAATCAAACCAGTTTTCAGATATTACCATTGGTTTAGGTGTTTGAAACAACCAACATGAAGGGTGTTCAAATATATATTTATTTATTTTCTTGCTGGTGCTATAATTGTACACCAAAAAATCCAATAAAATGTAGTCAAAATTATCTAGAATTATCAAAAGAATTTGAGAAAAATGATGGAGGAGACAAGATCAATTTAAAAAATCAGGAGCTTTTCTATATTTGCCATAACTAATCATAGAAAGGGGAAGACAATTTCCCCCAAGTAGCAATGAACACTATAGGATATTTATGAATAAGTTTGAAAATAATGGTACTATATAAATATGAAGAAAGGTTATGAAATCCTATTGAAGTACACAGAATAAAATAATAATAGTAAACACACAGTGCTTCTTATGGGCGGGGCTTTACACTTATTTTTTGAGACTCCTATACACCTATGAAGCAGATGATATTATTATTCCTATTTAAAAGAAGAGACAACAAAAATACGGGGGTAAAACAGCATAACTTGCCTAGAGTCACACACAGGGGAAGTGTCAGAACCAGGAATTGAATCTAGGTGGTCTGGTCCAAGATTCACGCCCTTGACCATTAAACAACACTGCCTCTGACACACCATCTCAAATGGGAATCCTTAACATATGACAATCTTTTTTTTTAAGATTTTATTTATTTATTCATGAAAGACAGAGAGAGACAGATACATAGGCAGAGGGAGAAACAGGCCCCCTGTGGAGATCCCCATGCAGGACTCAATCCCAGGATCCCAGGATCATGCCCTGAGCTGAAGGCAGATGCTCAACCATTGAGCCACCCAGGCATCCCACATATGACAATTTTAATTCTTAAATTTACATATAAATGAAATGCTTTTTAAAAAGGATAACATCAATTCTCACAATCTATATGTAAATGTAATTTATAGAATCATTGGAGGGGGGTATGTTGGCTAAAATAAAAGTAAATTCACATGGAAGAAAAAAATATCTAAAAGCCAATAAAATTTTGTGGGTTTTTGTTTTGTTTTGTTTTATTTTAAGGAATAGTGAGGGTGCCTAACTTAACATACACTAAAGCTATGCTTTTAGGCACTCACACAAGCTTCCTGCTACCTTTCCAGACAAGTAAAATAATTCTCCATTAACTGATGCAACATAGAAAGAATTGAATTTTTTTATGTGTTATTTAGGTATTAGGCTGCTGGGTTTTTCAGATTCTTATTTTAATTTATATGAAGGGCAGAGGTACCTGTATAGAATTTCTAGAAAACTGTATATCGTGAAAAACACACCTCCATGAAATATATTTGAACATTTCTTGTGTTAATTATATATACATGTATATGCATATACATGCATATGCATCTCCATATACATATATATGGAGAAATATGAAATCTTGTTCTAAATTGCCTCTGGACTATGTAGTGTGGCCTCATGATTAGGGTCTTTCAAATCCTTATTCATCATCCTTGTAATGTGGATGTTAGTGTACTAACATTAGTGTACTTCAAATGTTAACTAAAAGAACCTAGGGTATTAATTAAATTAATACATATTTATATTATGCTGTCTAAACTAAGCTATTTTAAAGTAAGTTACAGACAATGAGACTAGACAGTTATAATAAATTGTAAGGAATAAAAGAAATAATTGAAGATTCACTTTATGTATGTGTTATGGTGACTTCTCAATTAAATATCATTAGTTAATTTAAAAATTCACATATATGTCTATAAAATTATAATATAGGGTAACATTACAATGTGACCTGATATGAACTACCAATGTATCCTAATTCTAGGTATTGAAAACATCTAACCAACTAGAGAGAAACCTTAGTCTTTGTTACTTACTTAGTTCTTTGGTTAAGGCCTCATGTACCTCTAAATAATGCATTAAGTGTCATACTCCCAGGTCACACTGTCACAGGTTGGATTTTTTGGGGATGCAGACTGAAACAGAGCTTAGCATGTGGAACATTTATTAGAAAGTGCTCTTGGGATCTACACTTGTGGAAAGGAAGAAAAGGAGAATAGAACCTTCGCTGATCCCATGGGGAACTTTGGGGTTGAGATGGCCCAAGAATTGTCTTGAGTTGCTGTTAGAGCCTGGGGAATGGATGGGGCTGCTGGAAAATAAATGAGACCTTGAACAAAGACTTTTTCTTCAGCTGAGGTAGTCCCCCAAAGAGGGCTGACAACTGAGGAATGCCTTTTAGCATTCCCAGTAGCTAGGGAAAAAGCTGCCCTTCTGAAAGGGAATCTGGATGGTGCAGAGGTCACACATACACACACACACACACACACACACACACTGATTGATCTAATGGGTTGCGTAATAATTCTAGACGACTACCAATCTGTATTTACAGTTTCCTAGCATTCAGACTTGAAGGCAGAGTTTCAACATGAAGCATAATCATAAACTCTGAAAGTGTTCCTATGTGATAGAAGACAAAGTCATTCTGGTTCTGATGTATATTTCCATCATTTCTGAAATCCGCCTTTGGATCCTTCCTGAGCCAGCCTAGGAATTCCTTCTTTATGGCAAATTGAAGAGAGTTCTTTGACAAAAGGTAATAACTTCTCCTCTGACTAATCTGTCGAATTCCCCCAGTGTGCCTGGTTCACTGCCAAGAAACTTGTGATGATTGTTTCTAATATCTTTTCAGAAAGAGCAGGTACTTTTGTTGCCATTTCTCTGGCATTTTGCTGTTAAACAGCTGAAGCTACAATAGATGGGGCCTCACTTTACAATTATAGCAGTAATATGGGTATGCAATTTTTAATCTTTGCTTTCTATTATTGGCTGGTAAAAATATATAGAAAAATTCTTTTCTAAAGGTTATAGATTTTCCAAGACAATAAGTAAATTAACCAAATGACCTCTGTGTCAAATTATTTTGAAATATAGTTTCAAAATAAAAATCTCAGAAACACTTAAGCCACAATTGGTATGGGTGTGTGTGTGGTAAGGGCGGGGGGGGGGGGGCTAAAGGTGAGTAGGATCCAAGAATAGGATTTCCAGATAAAAGATAGGATGTCTAGAGGCACATAGGTGGCACGGTCAATTAAGCTTGGACTCCTGGTTTCAGCTCAGGTCATGATTTCAGGGTCATGAGATGGAGTCCTGTTTCAGGCTTTGTGCTCAGCCTGGAATCTGCTTGAGATTCTCTTCCTTTGTCCCTGCCCCAACTCATGCATGTGCATGCACCCTCTTTCTTTCTCTCTCTCTCCTTCATAAATAAATAAATAAATAAATAAATAAATAAATAAATAAAATATTTTTTAAAAGCCTACATAGGTTACCCAAGTAAATTTGAATTTCAGAGAAGCCACACTTTTTTAGTGTAAGTATGTTCCACATAATATTTAGGACATACTAAAAAATTGTTTATATGATATTCAAATTCAGCGGTGCTTTCTGTGTTTTTATTTGCAAAATCTGGTGATGCTACTCAGAAGCCATTCTATAAGTCATTTTATAAGGCAGATCTTTGCTCTTAAAGTTGGCTTCTGTCTTTACAGTGCTCTGCAAATCACACCTTGTTCTATCCCAGTACAGGGAAAATGTATCAACAAGATGTTGGTCTCTGTAATTGGCTTCTGTCTAAATTTCCAACTTGTCAGCTAAGACTGTAACCTTCTCCATGACCTCCTTTGCCAATTTTTAAATAATATATATATATATATATATATATATATATATATATATAGCTATAAAAATACTTTGTATAATTGAGTTTCTTTTGTAATAAAGAAAAACCTATGATTTTGTATTTGGCCTGACCCAGGTAAACTGTAAACAGCTTTTGTGGGTATGGCAGTCAAAGGTGCTAGGAAACCTGAGAATCTAAATCACTAGGTAGACATGTAAAGCTTGGAGAGGATTTTGTTTTCTCTAGCCCATTGGCATCAGTTACTCCCTAGTAGGGCCTCCATTGACTGGTTAAATTTTAGCACAATGCATAATCCATGAATGGGTGCACACCAGTGAGTATAATCTTGCTTTTGATCCCTAAATCATCCACTATTACATAGACAACTAATGAAATAAAGCCCTTCTAATATTGTACCAGCACATTGGCCTGTGGAACTAAGTAGCTGATTGTAGATGAAGTTGGGACATTAACTAAATTGTGAGTTAGTCATCAAACTACATTTTTAAATATTTTCCCTTAAACAAATAGTGAGAAATTTTCTAGACTGTGAAAATATTTCTACATTGAGAGTTATTTGAAGTGTAAAATAAAAAAGAAAGCTATTAGTAAATATTTTCAAATGAAATATGCATTTCCAAATGTTAGCATGGTGACCAAAAAAATCTTGGAATGTTTCATAGATACTTTCAAAATCCTTCAAATATAGAAAAAAAGATTATTTGTATATATCTGTGCATAGATAGACATATACAATTTATTTTTCTGTGTATCTATCCTTCCTTTCTTCCATCCACCCATCTACCCATCTAGCCATCATCTATTTGTATCTAATTACTTATCTTCACTTTAAAAAAAATCTAGAAAGAAATAAACCAAGAACTACCCTGGAATTATGGGAAATTTGTATTTTCTTCTTTATGATTGTGTCTATTCTCTAACTTTTTAAGAATAAACCTATTGTAGTTGTCTATGTGTTAAAAAGTAATCAATATTGACATATGGACTAAACAGTATAAGTTTCTTTTAATAATAGCATTTTGTATTTTAATGTTGTCATCAAAAATATTTGTTCAACCAACATTCATGCCTTCATTCAGTCATCCAGTAAAGAGTTCTTAATGTCAACTATATGCTAAGCACATTGCCAGGTAAGATTGGTGGAAAGACGAATAAGACATGATTTCTATTATCAAAGATTTCATAATCTAGTAAAAGGAAGAATAGGCATACAAAAAGAAAAATGATCAGACCATACAATGAGTGTCAACATTTGGACAGAGTTAGATAAATATAAAACACAGATGAAACAAGCCTACCTGGAGGAACTGGGGAGGTTTCTGGGAGGAGAGATTCAAGTAAGGCCTTGAGAATGTTCTAGGCCTCACACTGGAATACCAGACATTTTAGGAAGAGAGATCTATGTCTGTTAAGGCTTTCATATTATTTATTTATTTAATCGATGTCCTGTTGGACAATTAGACATTTCCTGTACTTCTCTGTTATCAGTGTCATGATGTATATCCTCAAAGCTTGATCTTTGTGCACATCTATACTTATTTCTAGGTTGAAGGAGTTTTCTAAGAGTACAATTGCAAAGTTAATTATTTCTGAATATTCTTAAGGCCTCAGATACAATCTGCCAAAATATTTAAATGGTAAGGTTGGTTCACACTGCCATCTACAAGGAATTAAAAACAAAAGAAAAAAAACTAACTCAAGTAGAGAGAAAAATAAAATAAGCCAAAAGAAATTAGCAAGATAAAATTCATTGCATAACATTAATTTAAAATAGATGAAAATCATGAAAAAGCAAAAGAAAGTAGGAAAAGCTAATGTACAAAATTATTGAAATGACAAAGCAAAAATGAATTGTCCAACAGATCTAGCCACAGAATAAAGAAAAAAAAAAAACACAGTAGTTCCTTAACTTTTAGATTTTGTATAGGCTGTGGCCCTGTTCACTGTTTCTCTTTTATCACCTCTTATACATTTTAAAAATTAAAGACTACTACATTTATTAGAACAATTTTAAATTCACAGCAAAATTAAATGGAAGGTACAGAAAACTTTCATATACCCCCTGCCCCACATGTGCATAGCCTCGCCATCATCAACTACCTACCCCATCAGAATGGTATGTTTCTTACAGTTGGTAAACCTGCCTTGACACATCATAACCATCCAAAGTCCATAGTTTACATCAGGTTTCACTCTTGGTGTTGAACATTCTGTGGGTTTAGACAAATCTGTAATGACCTATATTCATCATTACAGTATCATGCAGAGTATTTGCACTGTCCCTGAGTTCCACCCATTCATTCTCTTACACATTGTTTTTTGAGGATGCTTTTTGATGATGAAGTCCCTCAAAATCTTAAATTGGGCTAGAATGACTGCTGCCAAAAAAGTACTTGAAAAATATTTGTTGATGGATTCACATTGACTACAACTTCATAAGTAATTTTATAGTCTCCAACCTTCCACTGAACTTCTTTTTCCCGATTGTGACTTCATATACAGGATCTCATATATACCATGCCTTATTTTAACCAAGACTCTATTTGCTTGGTTTATTTTTTTAACTGTATTTTATTATTTATTTGTTTTGTTTTGTTTTTATTGAAGTTTGATTTGCCAACATATAGTATAAGGCTTAGTGCTCATCTCATCGAGTGCCCTCCTCAGTGCCCATCACCCAGTTACACCAACCTCCTACCCACCTCCCCTTCTGCAACTTTTTGTTCGTTTCCCAGAGTTAGGAGTCTCTCAGGGTTTGTCTCCCTCTCTAATTTTTCCCACTCAATTCCCCTCCTTTCCTTTATAATCCTTTTCAGTATTTCTTACATTCCCCATATGAGTGAAATCATATGATGATCGTCCTTCTCTGATTGACTTACTTCACTCAGCATAAAACCCTCCAGTTCCATCCACATCGAAGCACATATAGTGGGTATTCGTCCTTTCTGATGGCTGAGTGATATTATACGGAGAACAAAAGAAGACAGTGCCATCATTATGATGATGAACTTTGAACTTTGAGGATAGAGTCGAAGTTATGTCACAAACAGATTGTATGGCTTTGGCTAAGGTGCCTAAAATCCCTGTTCTTAATGACATATAATCTTAATACCCACCACATTGATTTAAGGAATATATTTAGTTTAATGTATGTCAAGCAGTGCTTCACATATACTATATGCTCAATAAATGTCAGCAACTACTATTATCTCTGAGACTCCCCAAACTCAGAACCTCTTTGCCGCCCCATCACTACCCATTCCCACATCAAGATTAGCCCTTTCTGATCACTATAATTAATGCACTATTGCTGCTACCATAGCTTAATTTCTTGAACAGCTGATCCACATTGCTTCAAAAGTGACCTTAGGCCTCCAAATTGTTTGCTCAGGGGACCAATTTCTTCTTGATTTACAGAAAATTAAAGGTAACTGGTATAAATTTCCTTATTTTTAAAATTTTTACTTGAGTGAGATATCTTAAGAAATGATCTTTTATCATCTTGTGACCCAATTTTTGTATACATACTTATTTTATAAAGCAAAATTAACAGTAATTTTTGCTTAGACCGGTCAAAAGCTAACAGCCAGCCATAAGGAAAGGCATCTCCTCAAGGTGAGTCTTTAAAGTAACGACAACACGTACAAAGACAGATTTTTACCTTTGGCATACAAAATAGATAAGCCCCACACTAGAAGTCAGAAATGATTTCTTATGCTGCTATGTTTTGAGAAGCAATAAAACACACCACTTTACTTAAAATAATGCTTCTTCTAGTCTGCACTCCATGGTCTGAAATTCATATCATCCTAAAGAAGATCACAAGGTTAGGATTTTTTTTTTACCCAAGAGTCATCTCTAAAAGATAATTACGTTGGATAAGCACTGAAAGCATTCGTTTACGGGGATATATCTGGCCATTTTAATTACTTACCAAGGTAGGTCTATGAATAAGAGAGAAGGTAGATCACTTTCAGGGTGAATGTGTGTAGTTTTGAGAGATACATAGACATACGGATAAAGGGACAGGTGGTACCAAATTTTCATGGCTTTGCTATTTTGCTTGTGCAACATCTGGAATATAGTATTATAACAACCACAACCAGAACCACAGCAAAATTATCCAACACACTTAGAATTTAAAAGCCTCCTTTGAGAACCTCATCAATTTTGCTCACTTACTCTTTCTTCCTGCAAGATTGCAAGCTCTATAAATCCAAGGACATTGTCTTGTTCAATGCAGTATTCCCACCAATTTCTGACACACGGAAAAAACTCAATATTTATTGACTAATTGGAGTGAGATGAAGTGAGAAATGCTATTTTCCCTCCTTTCTCATTTCTGATAATTTTTCCATAATAACCTAACTTTGTGAGTAAATCCAGTCATTTTCTGCCAGCTGATGTTCATCGTCGCCTTGATTATTGTTACAGTGAGCACCAGGAAGCGTTCACACTGAGTTGCTTTCTCATTTCCATAGTCACTCCAGGCTTCTCTCCTACTGCAGTCTTCATACCATGCTGATCTCTTGATAATCTTCTCTCTCTCTTTCTTAGTCCAAATTCTTTTTGAAAATTCAAATCATATCATTTTATTCTCCTGATTAAAACAACTATTTGCTTTTAAGATTATTCACAATAATGTGAAAGCTGCTTAACTTGACACTTAAACAAATTTATGTCTGCCATCATGTATCCCTTACAGAAATATTCTTTATTCTAGTTACATTGACCCCTACACTTTACACACCCTATTCATTTTCCATGATTCCCACTTTTCTCCTGAATTGTACCTCACTTAATTCTTTCACATTTTCAAACTCAGTTGAACTTCTTTTTGGTGATAATATTGTTACTGCTTTTTGGAATCTACATTATGTCTCAGTTGTAGAGTAAAGCAAGTAATTTATCTGGAAAGTTACCTTGGGGGACCAAGATTTTTCACATAAGAACAAAAACATACAAGTATAAAATTTTTTTAAACATGCAGGTAAAAAACTCTGCAATTTTAAATTAGAATTGGAAAGAGTAACATAAATTCATGATACATTAACCTCCTTTTAAAAAGTTTATGAAAATAAAATAAATAAATATTTTCTTATTTATCTAGTAAAAACATCTGGATGCAATAACAACTCAGTAGCAATGAGTATTCATAAAAGGAAACTGAGATCCTTGTATAAATGGCTAATCTCAAACTGAGATGGAATTACCATGATTCTAAAATGCTGAAGTTGCTGGGCTCCACACTCATAGGAGTTGTTTCCAAATTCTTGGGGGGGGGGGCAGCCTAGTAATGTGCTGTCATGCTCATCCTTTTTTTTTTTTTTTCAAGATACTCTAAAGCAAGATACTTTTAACTGCAATTAGCTACTCTCTGAATCTCTCTTTGTCTTAATTCTTGTGCTGGATGGTTTAGGATTGGCCGTGGACGTTTTAGAGATGATGCTGACAGAAATCTCAGCAGAGATACATTCAGTGGAATGTACTTATGTAGTTTACAGTCCCTTCCAAATGTAGTGACATTATAGTTAACTGTCCCAATGTAGGACGCACACCCTCCCCCTGCCCCTTCGGTGTCATAAAAAGAAGATACAAAGCTGAAGTCCTATAAAAATATAAACATACCGAGGAGAAAACAGAATTGGAGATGCCTAAAGTCAGAAGCTAACTGTGGGAGTTCTGAATATTACAGTGTAATTTTGAAGGAAACTTGATAGTGGTTCCCCAAATTTGATAACAATCCTTAATCACCATCATCATCATCACATTTTACTCAACCATTACAGAGCAAAGGTGGCATTATCTTTCTATTTTTATACTATAAAATTGTTCTCATATAAGGAAAATTCAGGCAAAAAAAGTAGGAAGAAGTAATATGGATTGTTGTGATGGTTGATTAAGAAAAAATGTATCTTTGTACAGGATTTTACAATATTTGTAAGATGTCTATTTTTAAAACATTGTAGCTTGTTGTGATTTGTTTTGTAATTCTAAATAAATATTTATTTTTGTACTTCATTTTATATTAATTTTAATTTTCATTTCCTTCAAATTGTGTAATCTGCCTCACAAAATCTGGAGCCACATGATACCATGTCTGAAGCAGAAAATATACAAACTGATCTGAGGACAGATTGTTTGCTAGAAAGCAAATAAGCAATCCAACATTGTCTTGTGCCAAAAAGACACTGGAGCCTACTTGGAGTAGCTCCTGCTGGCCTGCAACAGGATCATTTGAGAATCAAAATAACTTCAGCTGATAAAACACTTTGTATACATATATAAACTGTCTTGATGAGGAAATAAGAGACACACAAAACACATTCACAGGACATTTTGGAAGTTGCACCAACTCATTACTCAGAAAATTGAGAAGTGTAGGAGAGGAAAACATTTTTCTTAGTCCTCTTAGTTTGCTGGCTGAGTCTGAAAATTAAACTTGATAGAACCAATTAACAGGAGAAAAGCGCATAGATTTATTTCATATGTTTTGCTTGACACAGGAGACTTCATAAGGAAATGAAGACCCAAAGAAATAGTTAGACCTGAGTATTTTTGTGTGAGGTTTGAGGAAGAGCGGGCAGTGGTGTAGAGATACGATGGATTAAAGAGCATGAGTAAGTGTAGTGAAATGGGGGAGCTTAGCAAGACCTGTTAGTATTCTTCTTGGCATCCCTCTCAGAGAAAGGATGCCCCTTTCTTTCAGGTATGGTAGTAAACCTCTCACATTAGAGTTTTGTGTTCTGTTTCATGGGAGAAAGGTAAAGGGAAGATTAAAGATTTTCTCAGACTCCTTCAGCTGAAAATATTCAATATCCCAAGCTTCCATATTTTGGGGCAGTGTATCTTGAACCGCATCAGAAGGAAATCCTAAGTATTGACCCTGTCTTTTCTTTATGAAAAATATTTCAGGTATAAATAGTTCTAGTGTATGAAGGAAAGTCCCATACAGAAAAAAAGCTATCTAGTAATATCAAAAGGAATGATAGGATGAGAAAAATCAGTTTTGAGGAGGTAAGATGGCAAAAGAGTAGAGGGTCCTCAATTCATCTGGTGCCACAAACTTACCTAGATAACTTTCAAATCATCCTGAACACTTATGAGAAAAATCAGTTTTGTTATCTCAATGGAATAGTTCATCCATTCAATGATTGCCATTATTTGATAGTAAAGAAAATTGATGAATGTTGATGAGGAATTTTTGAAATTGGGAGATATAACTGTTGTGACAATATACCCATTTCTTACCACGTCACCAACGTGCTTTTCATAGAAAGGGTGTGTGTGTGTGTGTGTGTGTGTGTGTGTGTTTAAAGATTTATTTATTTATTCATGAGAGACAGAGAGAGGCAAAGAGAGGCAGAGACCCAGGCAGAGAGAGAAGCAGGCTCCATGCAGGAAGCCTGATGTGGGACTCAATCAGAAGCCTAGATGAAAATAGGGGTTTGATATATGTTTAAATCAAAATCTTACGTGGAAATAAATCTAACCTTTTTCAAATTTTTTACTCTTGTTAAAACTGTTAGCAATCCTAATTCATAAGCTACAAGTAATCTTTTTTTTAGCTACAAGTAATCTTAAATATACTTTTAATTCTGAATTGCACATATATATATATATCTATAATATCTATGTTTTTCCTTTATGCATATTTCTAAACACGCAGCAGTCTTTGAATCAAAGTTTATAGTTTCCAACCTATAAAGCAAAATAAAGGAATTGCATTATACTTATTACCTTATTACTTAAGCAAAAAAGTAGACAAAACCTATAAAGAGACTATATATTTTTAGTATGGCAGTATTTGTTAAAATATAGTAGTTTTAAATGTCTTTATTTCCCCTGTTAATTCCACACAGTTAGTTGAGCTAACTTATCTTCAGCATGTAGAATCTCACGTTAGTAGCTGGGTCATCTCTTTTAAGGAATTTCATAGAAGGTCCCGCTGAGCACAGAAATCTCAAGAGAATTACTTAAGACTAGAAAGTCCCTGTTCCTATCCTGAGAGCCTTCCTCAGCATATAGCAATGATATTCCTTTTTCTCCTAAAGGACAGTTACTCCACTAAATCTGAATTCAGGCTTTTAGAGATAATTATAGCTTAGAGCAAATATAAGGAATCTTGTGGGATAACTGAGCAATCTCTGACACAGAGCACACATTCTCCCTTAGGGAATAACCAAACATAAGGCATAGGAGGTTAAACCATGTATGGTTTATTGGTTTCTGTTTTAAAAGTGGATCTCAAGTTCATTACTTTTTTTGAGGGGAAAAAAAAACCACAACCAAAGTCTTACTCATATTTTACAGAAAAGCAAACAAAAATAAGATCCATATATGCTTTAAAATCTACCATAGACCCATGAAACAAATTCAGAAAGTTAAAATCAGACTGCGCTGCCATTCCACTTGAATGCATCCCACTTATTCATCTACTTACAATGCCGGGCATCCAGGTTACTCTAGGTTCCTTACCAGCACAAACCGTTTTGAGTGGTTTACCTTTGAGTGGCCTGTGAGTGTAAATTTGGTATATGCACATACCCTATGAATGTTGGGTCAGAGGATCGGTCCGGATTTACTTAGACCACGTGCCAGCTTGCTCTCTGGCACCAGGGCCCCAGTCTACACTTCCAGCAGAACAGGATGCCTCTTATAGCTGCGGATTCCCAAACACACCTGACATTTTTTCATTTTACTAACATTTGCCAGCAACAGCTTATTGCTGTCTTCATTTGCATTTTCCTGAGCATTATTGACTCCCTTCATGGGATGGTTAATTTTGAGGAGTTTTGTTTCTGAAAAGTGCATGTTGTTATCCTTTTGCTGGGTAATTACACTGGAATCTGAAACCAGCATCTTGCTTGCAAAGAAGTTGCAATGGGCATTTTCAAAGGCTGTTTTCGCAAGTTGCAGTAGCTCTTTTTTCCAATCGACATTTACATCTGAGATATTCTTATATAACCTAGTTTGTAAAAGTTCTTTCTCAGAGAGATATAAAGTTAAAAGAAGAGATTGTATGAGCACAGAAAGTGCTTCAGGCATATCTTCTCCTGGAAAAAATAACGAGGAATGAAAGGGAATGTGTAAGATGGGGTCCCATTAGAGGTGATGAAGCCAGGGGAGCATAAACCCATCTTAACTATATTGGGTCACCCCTAGGATGCCTGGCAGCATGAATGACTTGTACTTTCACACAAATAGGATAAGGCTTGAAAGTCCAGGAAAAGAATGTGCTTTGTCTCTGGTTCCCCACTCACATCAACTTTTAAACGTGGTTTTAGAATTTACCATTAAGTGAGAAATGACTTTTAAAATGGTTGAAAAGCTCTTCAAAATGATTTTTTTGGGGAATTAAAAACAACTAAAAAAACACCCAAAACTAAAATTGATCTCAGCATCCTTGATGGATGCAAAAGGAAGCTCCTTTGTAGCCATTTCTGAGGTCTACTGACCAAGAAAGGAAATGTATCCATTATTTTGTCAACTTTATTCCTTCAATCCATCAGGTATTTTATATGAATTCTTTCTGCGTATCCATACACTCACTGAGCGCTGACAATTTTACAACCGTAGATGCTTTCAAATTTGACTTCTCATCTCTATTCAAGCCACTGCTGATCTCCAGGTCATGATCTTATCATCCCTTGTCTGAAATAGCTCCTGCTTGAGCTTCCAAAACCTCCCTCCAGTCCTGCCTCCCTCAAATATACTCCGTAATGTCACCACTGGAATGCAGCTAGAATACAAATGTGTTACTTTCTTCTCAAAACTTTTTTAATGATTGCTCATTCTCCTCAGCATAAGGCACAGACACCCTCAAGCAACAGCCCTTCTGAGACATCATCTTCCTCCTCTCTTTCATACTTGCCCATGTTTACATGCCATGGCTGATTTTAGCTCCAAAACACCAGATGGTCTCCTACTCCCGGTGCTTTGCTCAGCATGCTCTCTTGGCCTAACTGGCTCCTTCCCCTTAGCTCCTCCAGATCCATACTCTTCACTCCATCCAGCTCAGGTCTGGGGTGATCAGACGTCACGTCCTTCCTCCCGAACATGTTGAACTAAGTGTTCTATGGCACTCCCATGGCACACAAGAATACCTCAATTACTGGATTTGTCAGATTATGTTGGGGCCTTCTCTTCATACCCATCTGATGCTCTGGTGTAAGTGTTCTTGAGCAAAGGGAATATGATCTGTTTATCTTTATACAGATGGCAAAAATATTATTTTAAGGGTAGTTGAGGTTTCTTTCTGGGGAAGAACATGGTTTTGGATTACTAAGATATCTTAATGGTTGTGGAGATTTTAAGAATGGGAATATCTATGGGTGCCTGTGTGGTACAGTTGGTTAATCATCTGCCTTCAGCTCGGGTCATGGTCCTGAGGTCCTGGAATCGAGCCCCACAATGGGCTCCCTGCTCAGCAGGGAGTCTGCTTCTCCCTCTCCCTCTGCCCGCCCATGCTCGCTCTCTCTCACTCTCTTTCTCTCTCAAGAAAATAAAATCTTCAAAAAAAAAAAAAACCAGGAATATCTAATACTTAATTTTATATCTTTAATTGTACTGCTCAATGATATAATTGCCATCTGTTGTAGCTTCAGTAAAGCATACTACTGACATAGTCTTGAGCCAATAAACTTTGTGAAATAAATTTATTAGAGGATGTTCAGAGCAATATTATATGGAAAAAAAGGATATGCCCAAGGGTGGCAAAATACAGAGAAGATATCAAGAATTCACTGGAAGCAGGAACTGCTTGTCCTGGAGAAAGGAAAATTCCAAGAATTTTCAGAAATACATAGAGCATTTATTAGATTTCCTACTGTAAGTAATTTGATGTCTGAGTCTATTGTACCTTAAAAGACAAGGAAAAGGATGGCAAAATGAAAGACTTGGACCAATAAATATTTCATAATATAGGAAAGTAAAATGTTTCATGAAAAATAGTAGAAAAAAAACCAGCACAGACAGGATATTATTCTTTGTATAGAAATAGATAGTTTACATCTGGGGTGTCTGGGTGGTGCAGTCGGTTAAGCATCTGCCTCTTGGTTTCAGTTCAGGTCATGATCTTGGGGTCCTGAGATTAATTTCCATGTTGGGCTCTGTGCTCAGTGGGGGAGTCTGCTTGAGATTCTCTCTCCCTCTCCCTCTGCCCCTCCCACTCATGTTCTCTCTCTCTCCATAATAAATAATCATTTTTTTAAAAAAAGAAATAATTTACATCCATGCATATAAAAGGGAGCATAACATTAGTAGCAGTTTCTCTGGCTTCTATATTTTATTTACTTTTTAATGCTTTTCTATAGTTGTCATATTGTCATGATTAAACACTGCGTTTTATTATCATAAATTTTTTGAGTAAAAATTTGAAAATTACAGGGAGTATTTAAACTCTACTTCTCTCAAATTTTCCTTTGGCCTCTGCTGAAATCCAAATTTTGGTAAACTAGGTGAAAGATAGCTTTGGTGCTTTTTCAGCCCTCCTTTGGCAGGCTGTCTTCTTCATTTTGAAGTTCCTACAAGTGCCCCCTATTTTGTCTAGTGATATTTCTTGCTTTCTGTTATAATGACGATGCTTCTGGTGAAAAAGTAATCAGTATCTTATTCCCTCAGCATGATATCTTCCTTTTGGAGATAAGGCAATTTGGAGAAATAAATCTTTGATAACTGTTACTTCTCTGTAAATCATCGTTTAATTCAGACTCTTCTGTTCCCTATCTCTACATTGACCAATGGGCTATGTTGATTTTGCCCCTAAGAAATATTTCACAAACCTATGACATACTCCCTTAGCCTCTGTCTTCAAGGCCTTATGATTGCTTCCTGTAGCTCTTCTAATACCCACTAGCTGGTCTCCATTTCTTCAAATGCTCCCTTCCCATTTTCATTATCCAAACAGCCCTTAGAGTTATCTTTACACAATATGGACATCTCCTTTAAGAAACACAAAACAAGTTCTGATGATGTACTGGCATGTTCAGAAATGTTGCTCTAGAAAATAGTTGAAATCTCTCAGCATCTCACCTAAGACTTCTGATCCGATCCAGGTATATTTCTTCAGTATCAATGTTTCCTATTCTCTCTCACTCCCTATTACTGTCCAGAGATTTTGTTTTCTCAAACTGCAGTATGATCTTTCTGTATGCTATTTCTCAGCCAAGTATTACTCACCATGGCATCTACCTGAATGATTCCTTAATTTTTTTTTGAATTTTTATTTATTCATGATAGTCACAGAGAGAGAAAGAGAGAGAGGCAGAGACACAGGCAGAGGGAGAAGCAGGTTCCATGCACCAGGAGCCCGACGTGGGATTCGATCCCGGCTCTCCAAGATCGCGCCCTGGGCCAAAGGCAGGCGCCAAACCGCTGCGCCACCTAGGGATCCCCCTTTTTTTTAAATTTTTTTTTTAATTTTTATTTATTCATGATAGTCACAGAGAGAGAATACCTGAATGATTCCTGCTCATTGTTCAAAGCCTAGGCTATTTAGTCTAGCCTAGTCTAATGTTCATTCATTCCAAGCTATTGTAATCACTCTTCTTTTTCCAGCCCCAGTTATCCCATTTAAGAATCAGTATACAGAAACTTTGTAGGATTTCTGGAAGAGTATGCAGGGGGGATTCCTTAAAAAAAAGAAAGAAAGGAAAAGGAAAAAAGAAAGATTAGGATGTATATTAAGTACTTCAGATACATGAAATATTTCAAATTATATTTTAAAAATGTATTTTGTTCAATGAAATTCAGACCATACCTTTTGTGATACCTTGCTTATGATATGTTCTCCATATTAGAGTGAATGACCAAACAACTGCTTATTTTGAGAATAGTAATGATCACACTGAGAAACTGGCAAGAAATGACATATTGTTAAATAGGAGTATTAAGTATTAGGTTTGAGATGCAGAAGAAGCAGTATTTGTTTATGCTTCTCATCATCAAACCCAATCTCAGGGTGTATCATGAATGATCTTAGTAGCATTTGCTTCAGGGCATTAGGTGGAGACAAATTCGCAGTTGCCAAACCCAACAGAGAATTGCTCAAATTGGTATTTCTCTGGACTTGTTATTTCTGTGCTCCACCTGATTATCTGTGTCCAGTTTTCATTGCCCTTTCTTACCTCTTGAGGATGAAGTAATTTCAAAAGCCCTCTCCTTGTGCATCACCTTTGCTGTCATCTTGCTTCATGGTTCTGCTCCTGCCACGGTGAGTGAGCACCTTCTGAAGCAGGCACCTGCCAGGAAACAACTGTTTTTGGAGATCTCAATGTGACATCCTACACAACAGATGAGCCGAGGAAAGATTGTCATTTTATCTGGTAGGACAAATTCAAGGTAGGCAACAAAATTTTGTAAAAAATGTAAGCAAAGATATTAGCATTAGGACCTCTTCTTTTTTTAAACTGTATTTCTTTTATTATACTGTCATACTTTGGGGTTCTTTCTATATACATGTGTCAAATTAAAATCCATCATCTATAATACTCCCAAGGTGTCCTCAACATTGTGAATAATTTATAGAAAAAAAAACTGTGCTGGAGTTATCTTAAAAATGTCAGTTATTTTCCAGTAAATGTTCATCTCCTTAAAGAAATAAAAGAAATTTGAGGAGGACAGAATCTCAATAATTCAGCCAGGTTACTTGCTGTGGGAAAACTTCTCTGGTAGGCAAGATCAACCTTGGCTGTTATTTTCTCTAATAAAGTATAATGATTATATTTTGGAAATTCTTTATATTTGTGGTTCAATTCCAATGCTGTAATTCGAGCATGTGATTTTTCTTTAATTAGAGATAATGCCCTTAAATAACAAAAATGAATATTCTTGAATTTTCACAATTTAAAAAAATTTAAAAACAAGAACCCAGTTTCAGTAAATGTTTTATGTCCTTGCCTACATAGAATCAAAGAGTGTCTAGCCTATATTATCACCTGACTAATCTTGACACTAAGAATGTCAATAGAGGGGATCCCTGGGGTGGCTCAGCAGTTTGGTGCCTGCCTTCAGCCCAGGGCATGATCCTGGAGACCCAGGATCGAGTCCCATGTCAGGGTCCCTGCATGGAGCCTGCTTCTCCCTCTGCCTGTGTCTCTGCCCCTCTTTCTCTGTGTTCTCTCACAAATAAATAAATAAAATCTTTTAAAAAAAAGAATGTCAATAGAATATGTTTAAATGCTGATTCTTCACTCTGTCAAAGGATGTTTTTTAGTTTTCTGCAATGTATGTGTTCACTTGCATAATTACATAATGAAGGTTTATGCAGATCTACATTTTTAATAGTTTAAAAATTTCTTTTCACAAAAGCTTTGAGAGTAGAATGGATTAAAGCATTATGTTAAGTTCACAAATGAGGAAAGAAGAACGTAGAATTCAAATAACTTATGTTAAGTCCACACATGTAATTTGTGTCTGTCTGTAGACCATAAACCAGTGCTACTGACTTCTGATTCAGCAGTCAATAATCTACTTTCTTTCAGTCATAAATAGGAGTTTGAATTGCTGAAACAATTTGTCAGTAATGGAGATAAGCCTTGTGATACTCTTTCATTTCCATCAACAGAACAAGAGAATAGAAAATGAACATTTCTTTCATGGAAATTTGTGAGTATCTGGCTGCTGCTCTGTCATCCTTCCTTGGCAGACATATGTTTACTCTGGTAGGCTTTGTCTTGAGTGTCTGAGTCTCTAGAGGGACTGGCTGAGTCCTTCCTGTCTTTGATTTGTATCATTTCAAGAACAGTAGGCAGGTCAATTCGATGCTCTGAAATCAAAGCCATCTAGATCAGCAATTAAGCAAATTTCCCCTGGGAATAATTGAACATGATTGACTTTATGAAAATGAATCAAGGGAACCTCGTTCAAAATGGAGTTGGGAAGCCATGAAAGGGGAACGCTCATGCATTACCACTTGTGGCAGCTTACACAGGTCAGCAGGAATGAGAAAGATCTCTAAGGGGGAGGGGGTGCACAGTAAGCTGCCTTCATCTGCAACCAATGAAAAACCACCACTACTTCAATTGCTTGCAGCCAATGAGAAGCTGCCACCACTATGAACTCACATTTTCCTCCAAAGAAGTTTTGTTAAAAAAAAAAATTGCTCCTAACTTCCTTCTTTTCCCTATGAAAGGATACTCTTGGTGTGCCTGTCTGGCTCAGTTGAAAGAGCATGCTACTTGAGTTCAAGCCCCACATTGAGTGTAGAGATTACTTAAATTAAGAAAAAAAAAAAAAAAAAAGAGGACACTCTCCTTTGTTTCTGATTTAACTTTGGTTCCCCATGGTTTGCATTTCCCAAATTGCAATTCCTCTGCTATTTCTGAATAATATCATTTGCTGCTCAATAGCCTTTGTTGTTTAATTTCTAAGGCTGACAATTTTCCAGTGTTTCTATTCAAATTATAAAGTTGCTTTGTTATTATTTTACCCTTACGATTGTTAAAAGACAATGAGAGAAAAGTGGATATTATGTGTGCGTATATATTAAAGGATGTGAGGAATGAAAATGAATAGGGTTTACCTTCTAAGATTTGTTATCCTTTGCTTTGAAAAAAAAAAAATGATGTGGGGGATCCCTGGGTGGCGCAGCGGTTTGGCCGTTTGGCCTTTGGCCCAGGGCGCGATCCTGGAGACCCGGGATCGAATCCCACATCGGGCTCCCGGTGCATGGAGCCTGCTTCTCCCTCTGCCTATGTCTCTGCCTCTCTCTCTCTCTGTGTGTGTAACTATCATAAATAAATAAATAAAAATAAAAAAAAAATGATGTGGTTATTTTCTTCGTATGTTTTTTTTTTAACCGAACCATAAATCCCATTTTCAAAATTGTATCAGTAGGAAATTTTTTAAGAATAGTAATAGTTTTAATCTAAGCACAAATGAAAACTGAAACATAGGGAATTCCAAGAAATTCTAAGTTCACCGAAGCGCTCAGGCATGAATCTGCGGGGAAAAAAAAGCACATAAACACCAGCCTTGCACACACCAAAGAAACAACCAACCAACCTCAGGATTTCTGATCTCTAACACATTCTCACCCAGAAGGCCAAATTAGTTTCCTGAAAGTTAACCGGAATGCTTGCAGCATCCTAAATATCAAACCTAATAAAGCAAATAAAATTCAGCAATTTGCAGGTGGCTATAGAAAATCAGTTTTGCCTAGGAAAGTTCTCCCGAAACCAATCAGGAGGGGAAATGGTGTTGCATTACCTGCAGCACTAGGGAAGTCTCTCCCAGTGAAGGGCAATGGTCACCATTTCGGTTTGATTTTAAGAGTGTTGCCTGATGAGGACATTGGATTCTGTGATTGATTCCCTTGGAAAAATAAAAAAATAAAAAAATAAAAAAATAAAAATAAATAAATAAATAAACAAATAAACAAACAAATAAATAAATAAATAAATAAGACTTGGTACCGACAGCCTGGAGCCAGAGGCTTTTTTTTTTTTTTTTTTTTTAACATTTCTTCTCAGGACTGCCCAGGGAAGGGGTCAGCTTCAGTCATGTTGCCTCGTGTTTCTCTTTATGAGCAAGTTCAGGGCCATTAACAAAATGGAAGAGAATTAAGGGCCTTGCATTAGGCTGCAAAGCCAGTTTCCAAATCCACTTGTAACACCTTCAATTACTGAGCACAATGTTTACTTCTTCTAAGTAGCATTTGCCACTGTAGAGTAGCAAGTGAAAGAGCCCCTGGAGAAAACAGGAGATGCTAAGAGCTCCACTCCAGGCACCTCAGTCAGCGTGGCTGGGGCTCTGGGAGCCATCCATGAAAAGAACTGGTTTTGCCTGAGAGCGACTTAGTCATTTTTTGTAGCTGCTTCTGCTCCCTTGGAGGGTGTGAGGTACCAGCCTCTTTCTATTCATGCGCTGGGGCGGCTCAGAGTTCAGGTGAGCCTGTGCTCTCGCCTGTTCTCTGCCAAGGATGCATCTGGAAAAGTGGAAAAGTTCTGAGGTTTCCAGCCCTTTGGGCCTATTACTGAAAAAAAAGATACTGCCTTTTTTTTTTCTTCTTCTTCTTTTTGGTTCAAAGTCTTACGGATGCCCTTGGATATACTTCAGATAAGCACGAGTCAAATCTAAGGAACTTTTGAAGTTTGCTCGTTAGTCCATTCAGAGAAAAAAAGAAAAAAAAAAAAGAAGAAGAAGGCGATTTCCATATGAAATTGGGTATCACGTTACAACCGTGGTGTACCGAGAATCTCGCGTCCGGCGACGTCCATTGCGAGTGACCGCAAGAGAAGAGTTTCGGGGGTTGTGCCCCCCGGATGGGCGGGGTCCGCGGACTTCACCCCGGGGCTGACCCCCCCCCCCCAGGAGGGCCTTTCAGAAGGTAATTTCAAAGCCTTTTATTTATTTTTTTAAATTTTTTTAATTTATTTATGATAGTCATCACACACACACACACACACAGAGGAGAGAGAGAGAGGCAGAGACACAGGCAGAGGGAGAAGCAGGCTCCATGCACCGGGAGCCCGACGTGGGATTCGATCCCGGGTCTCCAGGATCGCGCCCTGGGCCAAAGGCAGGCGCTAAACCGCTGCACCACCCAGGGATCCCATTTCAAAGCCTTTTAAAGCGCAGCACCTCCGCGGCTAATTGCTAGGCAAGGCATTTCCATCAGAGGCTCAGACTGCTCTTTAAAAGGCTTTTAAACGACGTGTGGGGAAATAAAGCCCTGTCATGGGAAAGCCTTTTTCGGACGCGCTCTCCCTCCCCCTCCGTACGGGAGAAGCTGCGGTCTGGACTTTGCACGTAATGAGCCTGTGAAGGGCGGCCGGGTGCCCGGTGCCGGGGGAGGAAGGGACAATGAATGGGGGCGAAAGTGAGCGGGGCCTTTCTCTGCCTGGTGTGTAGCTTGCATCGCAGCGAAAGACACGACTGCTGGGTGTAGAGGGCCCAAGAGCAGAAGCCGGGGGCCAGCTTCTTCCTCACTTCCTCCCGCCTGTTCTCCAAGCAGGGGAAGACAGATGATGCCGTGGACTCTGCGGGAAAATACGATATACTGTGACTCCACAGCTAAGAAAGAAGAACCCTCAATAATAGGGGAAAATGTATTTGTATGTCTATTCTAGTCATTTGACTACGTATTGCATATGTTTATATATGTATTTATTTGTATATAAATATATATATATTTATAAATTTATATGCATATATATCTATATCTATATCTATATATATATATATATTTGCTACGGTTTTGTTGTTATGTCAGTTTTTTTTTTTTTTTTAAGATTATTCAGGGAGGCCCGGGTGGCTCAGTGGTTGAGCATCTATCTGCCTTCGGCCCAGGGCCTGATCCTGGAGACCTGGGATCGAATCCCATGTCAGGCTCCCCAGCATGGAGCCTGCTTCTCCCTCTGCCTGTGTCTCTTGCCTCTCTCTGTGTGTGTCTCATGAATAAATAAATAAATTCTTAAAAAAATAAAATAAAATTAAGTATTCAAATAGCAGCCAAAGGATAGGGTGCTGGATTACTTACCACTCTAAATTATCCGTTCAAAGATTTAAATAGATCTAAGTATCTTCATTGCTAACATTTCCTCATAATAAGAGTCATCCACAAAGACAGACTCCTCCCTTTAATAAACCTCATTCCCCAGGATTTCTAAAGTTTTCTTCTTGGGTCTGGTACCTCCTATTATCCTGTGTTTTGGTTTGAATCACCCCAAGAAGAGAATTGAAGGGTGGTCCATCACAGAGTAGAAAGTGGTAATGTTTTGAAATATGTCTTATTCTCAGGCAGATGCAGACACTCATGGGCATGCTATTCAAAAAAGGCATTACTTATTTAATCTTTTCGATGATATGATCTACTATTTCTTGAAAAGTTTCCATTTTATGAAGATTATTAAATAGTGCTAAGGATTTCTCCCTTTGGGGTGCTATAACACATTAAGCCATTTACTGTTTGCTTTTTACTTATAATCTGTCTAAAAAACATCTTTTGAAGTGACATAAAATACAAATACAAAAATACCATTTGAGTAAAAATAAGAAAATGAGTGATATATAAAGGACAGAGGGTAAATATAATGATATAGGTGAATACAGCCTCTGCAGTTAAGTATTAAGTTTAGCTATGTGATTCCTGGCTACCAAACACAAAGAAAGGGAAGCTAATATTGTCTTCCAATATAGGATAAAGAAAAACATAAGATTGTTTTCCAAAGAAAAGTCTCTTAGCTTAATAATAATAATTAAGTGATTGATGGGTATGTCCAATGTCTTCCAATTCTATCAGTGTTCCAGGCTAGGATCAGGTATGCAGAGGAAATGTATGATTTCTCCTGAACAAAGACATTTTTGAAAAACAAGTCTGATTCCTTCTTAGTCATATCTGCCATCTCACAAGCTTGGGGGCTAGTTGAGCTAGAAATTCTCTATTCAGAGAACACTGAGTTTTGGGGGGATGTTTTTAAGCTATTGAAAATGATGACATGCCTCAAGAAAATAAAACAAACAAAACACAAGGCAAAGCCTACAGTTCTAGTGAATTCTGTAGATGATTGGAATTTCATTTTTTTTCTTAGTAAATTGTACCCTTTTATTTAAAAAAATATATTAATTGAGCATTGTACATACAAAAGAACTCTGGCCTTACTAACCTCGAGGGCAAGGTCCAATCTGAAATTCAAATAAATTCACTCTGGTAAATAGAATAACTGAATCTTCTTAGTATGATCTTTCTAGAAGTGCATAATGCCCTCCAAGGATTTGTCACTATGTAAGATACTGGGGGGGGGGGGCGGGCAGAATGTGTCACCCCCAAATATGCAACCTTGCAATATTGCTTATTTTGAATTAGAATTACCTAAGAAATGGCCTGTGCAAGGATACTCTGACCTCCTTTGTCCCCCTGAATGCAGGAAATAAATCTTCCACATGAAAAGCACCCTCCCTGAAACAAAAGGTAGAAGGCATCCTTATCTCCTGAGATAGAGAATTTCAGGCAGAGAAGATAGTATAAACAAATCTTGTTGCTTCTTCACTAATCTGCTATCCCAAACCCATCCCCTCTGTTTTGTCAATTCTTCACATATTTATTGTTTCCTTGTCTACAAGGTATAATTGCTGCCTGTTTGGGGCACTTTCTGAAGCTTCACATTTTTATAAGCTCCCCCGCATATGAAATTAAATTAGTTGATTTCCTGTTTATTTACATGAATTTAATTATTAGCTCAGCCAAAGAATGGATGGAGAAGGGAAGAAGGGAACAGTTTTCCTTTTCTACAATCCAAGCCAGTCTAATACCATCTACTAACCATCAGAATTCCTTGTTCCCAGAGAAAAGGGCACAAACTCCTCTACAGAGGTGCTGGGTGGAGACCAAGGGGGAAACAGTACCCATTTGGGAGCGCTGTTTGAATACAGTGAAGACTGTTGTTTCAAGTCTTAGTCAAATAATTTCTCTAATTAAGGGATTCAGTATTAATCTGCTGTAGATAAATCAGGTTTTTGAAGACAAAAAGATCCTGCTGTGCTAGTCCAGGTGATGACCTTGTATTAAAAATCAAAGGCAAATCTGCTCCCATTTTATGCTAAAGTCTGGCCCTTCAAATGTCCTGGAGTGCCATTTCCAGCATTCAAAGTGAAGGTCAGAGGCTTAGGTCATACAGGAAGGAATGGTGTAAACCTGGGGAATCATGGTGTAATTAATTTGGCTCAAGCCTTTTGTATTTTGTCATTGACTAGCAAGATAGCATCTTCTCAGTTAAATGAGCATGATTAAGTTCTTTAGCCACCTCTGGTCAGGTGGAAAGTCTCTCTATATTTTCTATTGTCTATTGCAAACTCCAAAATAGTCGGAACAGATTTCTCCTATCCATATATATCCTCTCAATCTTATTTCATTTTATCACAGTAGATTGATGAAGAAGTGGGATTTATAGACGACGTCTACTATATAGTCACCACTGTTAATGTTGCAGAAAACTATGCCCAATAAGAATTGCTCAGAAAAAACCCCCCAGCCAATACCTCGAAAGGCATTTCTTGATGTGAAACTATTGTGTGAGTGGGAAAAAACATTCTTTGTCCTATCCACCTTTCATTTTCAGTTTTGTTCTTAATATAGCAGAATAGGCTCTTAGCAATGAGCTCCTTGAGTCTGACAGATTATCATGGAGCTATTCAACAGGTACAGGGTTTAGAATCAGAATGATTAGCTTCTGTTACTATCTGTGTGGCCATAGGAAATATACTTGATCTCACTTTCAATCTTTACATATTTAAAATAGAAAGAACAATGTACACCTTGAAGTTTTGCTGTATTAAATAAGATACTGTGCATAAAATGTTGAACATCTGTTGCAGGCCTTCAAAATATAATAGGCTCCTCTGTTTTGTTTTCATATCTTTCCTTGGAATTAACCAAATAAATATACTATAAGAGTAAAACTCCCAAATATAATTTGACACCTGGAAGAGCAAACAACAAACTGATAATTGTTATTTCCTCTGAGAAATGGCCTAGCTGCTGCCCTCCTCAGCCCCGATAATCTCAGATCTTTCTGTCTCAACAAATATGACCATTTTAGATATTTCATGTAAGTACTAGCATACAATATTTGTCCTGTTGTATATACCATAGGCCAGGCACTATAAACAAATATTCTTTTACAGCTCTGGAAGCTGGAAGTCTCAGATCAGGGTGCCAGTAGGGTTGATTTCTGCTAGACTTCTCTCCTCAGCTTGCAGAGGGCAACTTTCTGTTATGTCCTCACATGGCCTTTTTACTGTGCATACTCGTGGGATAAGAGGGATAGAGGAAGAGAGAGAAAGAGAGAGAGAGAGAGAAGCAGAGAAAGAGATTTGATGTCTCTTTTTCTTTTTAAGGGCATGACTCTTACCAGATTAGGAGCCACCTTTATGATTTCATTTAAAATAATTGCCTCCTTAAAAGGCCCCAAACACAGTCATATTGAGGGTTAGGACTTCAATATATGCATTTTAGAGGGAATATAATTTAGTCTATAACAGCATATGATCCAATAATTCCACTACTGGATATTGACACAGTGAAAACAGAAACACTAGCTTGAAAAAAATATATGTATCCCTATGTTTATTGCAGCATTATTTACAATAGCCAAGACATGGAAGCAATCTAAGTATATATCAATAGACAAATGGATAACGAAAATATGGTACACACACACACACACAGTGGAATAACATGCTGCTATAAAAAGGGACAATATTGTGCTATCTGAATTGACATGAATGGACTTTAGAGGGTATTATGCTAAGTGAAATAAATCAGACAGATAAAGAAAAATAGTTTATGATTCCACTAATAAATGGAATCTTAAAAGGGTAAATGAACAAACAAAAAGCAGGATATAAATCCAGAGAACAGACTGATGGTTGCCAGAGTGAAGGGGGTTTGGGAAAAATGGGTGAAAGGGAGGGGGAGATACAGTTCTCCAGTCATGGAGTAAGTCAGTCATAGGAATAAAAGTTACAACATAAGCAATGCAAACTCTTATTAAAAAAGAGATGGAGATCATATTTTTTAACCTCTTCAATTTAAAAGAAAAAAATTGAGCCTATAAAGGATAGAATCAAACTAATTATATACCTTAGAATTTCATGCCTAAAATTTGTCTGAGTAAATCATTACTAAGTTACTAATGATTATTTTTAAATTTCTAATTGTTTATTTGGTTGTGTTCCTTAAGATAAGGGGTCAACTCTACCTACATTTTTACAAGAAACTTTCCCCCTTCTTTGTCATGTCTGTTGACCTGCCTGCTTACTACATGGCCAGAATACATGTAGGATCAGAATTTGGACTCTATCTTTTTGGCACTTAAAGTCCCAGGAATGAATCTGAAAAACAGAGGCAAGTTGAACCAGAGCTGGCTATGGTGACAGCAGTATAAAAGCCACAGCGCCATCCCAGAGGTAGGGCACAGTCTCTCTCCTTTCATTATGAGATGTTGGTCCTTATGATTTTGGAGATGCAATTTCCATCCAGAAAGTTTTAAATTATGTTAATATTTTTAAAACAGTTACTCATTTCATATTTTCTTTTGTTGTTTTATTTCGCAGATGTTACATACTTGCTATCATTATGAAGCCTCATTGTCACCTAAGGAAAATGCTCCTTTTCAATATTCTCCATGAATTCAAAAATCACGTGGGGTAAATTCCTCAAGTAAACATCTCTTTAGAGGTGCTATACAGGGTCTTAAATGAAAACTGTGTGTTTGACTTGCCATTTCTGATTAGGAGGGTTATTTCCATGTTGCACATCATTAAAGGAGGAATACGCATGGTGCTGCCTTCCAAATGACCTTTCACTCATAGGGTCTGAGTGGTCCCTGTGAGGAGGTGATCCTTTCCAGCAATTTTTTCATAGAAAAAGGATATGTACATTAACTCATTACATATAATCTATTGAATTCAGACCAGTGAATTTCCTCCATTTCAGAGCTGATTCATTTTATCTGCATGGCTTTAGTGCCATATGTGAACATTAGACCTCTTTAAAAAATGATGGGAGATAATAAATGCTTCAGGAATTTGTTTTGCTGAAGTGAACTAACGGCAAAGGAACATATGGTGAAATATATTTTTAATTACTTTTCAACAATGTTAAATGTTTTTTTCCCTTTTCATATTTAATGTTCTTGATCAAACTTACTGAAAAGTCTTCTCAGAGAGAATACAGCATTTTGTATAATGACACATGACTAATTTTATGGGCAATATATATCAGTATATGTAAGCAACATTTTTGCTCTAAGAGTCTTGGAATTTTATGATTTTTCATGTCTTCAAATGGAAAATACTTTTCTTTCCTCCTCTCTGAAATTGAGAGTTGACATCATTAACATTTCCAATTCTATTGTCATTTTTTAAAAAGACATATTTATTTATTTCTGAGAAAGAGAGAGAGAGAGAGAATGTGAGCAGGGGAGGAGGAGCAGATGGAGAACAAGAATCTCAAGCAGACTCTCCTCTGAGCACAAAGCCTGGACACAGGGCTGAATCTCACAACCCTAATATGATGACCTGAGCTGAAATCAAGAGTCAGATGCTTAACTGACTGAGCCACCAGGTGCCTTAGCAATTTTTTTAATCAGCAAGAATCTGGAGATAATTTGGATGAATTTGGCTAACTTTAAACACAAAGAGGGCTTTGCACACCCAAACTTAAACTTCAGGCTGCTGAGTTTCATTATCTCTGAGGAGCTATGGCATGTAGAACGTGTGCTGATGGACTGGCACACTTGGAACGTTCAATTTTAGAGTGTCACGGGGTGGTGATATCTCTGCTTAGATTCATGTCACTAAATGTGCCGGAGTTGTGATCCTTCCTCCCATGAGTGGGTAGGTTACTGCAACACTGGAGATGACCTGTCTTTAACTAGTCCTCTACGCACTGGAGATTAAGATGAGAATAGATTTTCCATTCCCATAAATCACTCTTTCTCCTGGAGACAAGTACGATTTTGCCCTACACATATACCTGTGCTTCCTCCACTATTAAAGGAAAAGAAACAGTAAAGGAACAGACATATTGCCTAATGCCTCTCTCTGTGTCCTTCTGTTTATTACTGCTTTGGAGTGTTCCTTAGTTTCCAGGACTCAAAAATTACTTGTTATCAGAAGTGATGAAAAAAGTTTTCCTCTGTAATTGTTAGCCAGGGTGCTTGCTGTCCTTTTGTTTGGTTTTATTTTTTTTTCATTCCCTCTTTTTTGATGAAAAATGGGTACACACAGAGAGAACAAAGCAGCACTTTAGATTTCAGACTCCATAGTAAGTGATTTCTTTTTTTTTCTATTTCTTTAAGATTTTATTCATTTATATAAGAGAGAGAGAGAGCATGAGCAGGGGAAGCGGAAGGGGGCAGAGGGAGAAGGAAAAGCAGGCTCGCTGCTCAGCAGGGAGCCCCATGTAGGGCTCCATCCCAGGACCCTGTGATCAGGACTTGAGCCGAAGACAGATGCTTAACCAACTGAGCCACCCAGGCACCCCAAGTAGGTGATATTTCTACATCTGAATGTTCCAAATGTTATGTTTCCTTTTTTTTAATGTTATGTTTCTGAACAAAATTTTCTGAAGAGGACTTCTGATTGAAAGACACTCTCAGCATGTGAATCGACTGTAACCTGGCTTATTATTAAAAGAAAAAAATGCAAAGCTGCCTCCAGCATTTGTACTCAGAGCATGGTGCTGTGTCTTCTAAGGATGTCGCCTGAGTCTCAGACCCCAACCTAGTTTCCCTTCCCTTGGCTAATCATATGACGGTAATCTTTTCTGCTTGAGAAGATCCACATTCCTTCTCTTCTGCCTGGCTCAAGCAACTTAGCAAACAGCTGCCAAGCAGGGTCAGTCACTCGATCTGGAAATCAAAACTGTATAGGCCTTTGTCATACCTGAACTGGCAAGTACTGTGGGCTTCAAATTGAGTGTCGGCCAATGAGGTATGATAAGTTGAATAAGGTTTCGCATAACACTTTCTACTGAAGAAGTATTTGATTTGAGATGGAGAGTATAGGGCAGGAGAAGCTTCCAGACATAGAAACAGTACTTAAGAGTCCTGTGACAGGATGTTAAGTCATTCAACTAGAAGGAGATTTTCTTCACAAGCTTCGCATGTTTGCACCTCATGGGTTGGAAAACTAGATTACATCCAAGCCCACTGTGAACATCAGGTGTCCTGAGGTGTTTTACCTTTGGCTGCAGTCAGTGTTCTGAGTTGACAATCAGTAAGGTCTGCCAACCCATTAAAGTGATCCTGAAGGCACAGTCAGGTGGCAACACAAAGTTGAAAAAAAGCATCTTGTACTTGGAAAATGTTGAGAACATTTTTTTTTTTTTTTGGCAAAAAGTAAAATCAAATGAATGAATAAATTAATTTAAAAGTGAGCCAAAGCTATGTTAAAGTATGTTAAGGTACTCTTTTTTTTCCCTCTCTCGTTTCTGGAGGAATCCCAGAGACACACCTGCATCTGTATTCTGACTTCACCACCAGCTTGTGCCCTCTGAGGCTGAGGCCCCAGGGGTGTCCTCATTCCAGGGAGTGGACTTGGGCACCCGGTGCCTCTCTGTCAGCTCCCTCGTCTGAGGTTCTGGGATTTATTCTATAATTGCAATCAGCTTCTCTTCGCTGTAAGGAGGCAATTCGGTTCTTCAGAACAATGCGAGAACGCTACATGTAAAGCTGCAAGACGACTTGAAAGAGGGGGAAAATAAACCTTTCTCTTCAAATATCTTCTTCTACTTCTTATTTTTTAATTTTTTTTTATTTATTTATGATAGTCACAGAGAGAGAAAGAGAGAGAGGCAGAGACATAGGCAGATGGAGAAGCAGGCTCCATGCACCGGGAGCCCGATGTGGGATTCGATCCCGGGTCTCTAGATCGCACCCTGGGCCAAAGGCAGGCGCCAAACTGCTGCGCCACCCAGGGATCCCCTCTTCTTCTACTTCTTAATGGGCTTCTTTGGCATAATTCTTGAGAGGGAGGTTGGTTGCCTAGTTCCCATGGTCTTTTACTTTCCCCATTCCCTTTAGGGTTCCAAGGTTGGTCATGAGCTTTTATTAAAACACTTATCAAAACCCCTGCGTACCACATCTAAAGGCCTTTCGCACATTTTCCAGCTGTTGTGTTTGCCTTCACTTGGCACTTCCTTTCTTTAATCATCTCTGGCACAGCCTGCCTCCTGTTCCTGTGCTGCTACCAGAAATAGCCCACTTAACAGCTGGTCTCCAAGGAGCAAGATTGCTGATGATCCTGTAATGTGACATCTATCCTGCAGGTTGGAGACATCGCTGTGGCAGCTTCTAGTTGTGCAGGAGCCGGTAGGTTACACGCAAATCTGTACTTGGTCTAAACCCCATTTCTGAGCTTTTCTTGGCTCCAGGAGTGGTGGTGAACACCCCAATTCATCTATAAAAATTGCAGTGGGCTCTAGTGAAGATAAAATCAGACTGAGAAATTAATTTTTGCAGATCTCCCAACAAGCAGCTGGTACTCTTCAAAATGGGTGTTTGTATTTTGGGGAGTGGAGGTGAGAACTTTTTTTTTTTTTTTTTCATCTTTTGACTCTTCACTCTGCTGCAGCCTAACTATGGATCTGCTAAATTGAATTGCATTTCAAAAGGAATTTAGGCAATGGGATTTTCCCAAAAGGATATCAAAAGACTTTTGGTTTATCATCTTTTTAAACACACCAGCCACTTTTCATTCTCATCTGTCTCAGCCTGAGCTTTCTGTAGGGTATGAAGTTTGTAAGTTATTTTATAAGATGTTGAACCGCTACCATGGAAAGTGACTAAAGAAAACTTTCTATTTGAAGTAGACTGCCTCACAAAGCGAAAGCAGTAGAATGTGCCGATTCCTTCTGGAAGTTCGATATGGGGGGAACTTGACCATGTGTTAAACAGAGCCACTCTCTGTGCTTAATCACTGTCTCCAGAAAACAAGATCAATACGCACTTCATTTGCCTCCATCATTCCCACTGTCATCACCATCATCTCTGAGATTACACACAATGCTATACTGGAATGCTGTTCAACCCCATTTCTGGGTAGTACCTGCTGGAAGTTTGACTTTGTTGTTGGGGTTTTGCCTCTAATTAAATGACTTACCAAGGAGTCTTAGAAATGGCCTGCTTTAAAAATCTCATTGGAAAATGAGAAAAATGTGCCTTTCAGATTTTGTTTCTAGTTCAGAAGTAGGAGAAAATGTCTCATTATTCTAGTGCACTGCATTGTCTAGTTTGAAAACAGAGTCTCCAGTTAATGGCCAATGCTGAGTAGTACAGAGTGTGAATTTTGAATGTCACTACTCACACAGATACCCAGAAGACCCAGTCAAGGCCCGGCAGGAGTCTGCCTGGCCATGAATGTTGGACAATAAAATTGCACATAGTGTTAACTGAACCCAGGGCAGTTTCGAGGCCACTGGGATGTGTCCTGGTTGTTTTTAAAGTTTATAATTTGCAGTAAGAGGAGTTCCAGTGTTTTCTGGCTCAGTTTAATTACCAAATTGATGTGGGAAATACAAATGAGAATACCAGTATTAGAAGGGAAATGTCTTTCAGAATAACAACTGGCACTGAATTGAAGTCTGTAACTTTTGATTTTAACAAGAGATGTTTGTTAGCTTCGATATAGTAGTATTGCCAGAGGGAGAAAATACATGAAACTCCCATGATGAGAACCCTCTCCCCCCCACCCCCGCAGCATAACGAGTACAAAATAAAGAGCCGCTAACCCTACTGGCAAAGGCGACCACTGCGGACACTCTCTAGTAGGCATGGGATTTCCGGATGGAGTGGAAGGGTTCCATCAGGTAGTGCGGGGAAGCTATTTGTTTCTTTAATTATTTATGAATTCTTCCTACTGTGTCCTCTATACAGCTTAATGATAAAAAAATAAATAAACAAAAAAATAAACAAAAACCCACAAACTTTAGACTTCTGCACAGACAAGGTAAAACAGAAGTAAAATAGAAAGTGATATTAAATACACATTGTATCTAGATGACACCACAGTGAATGATCATTTCTGTGAAAATCTCTATCAAATCAGTTACATGGCATATGTAGTCCAAAATGAAAAAAATATTAAAAGGATGGCTATTTTAATACCATCTTGATACAGTCCTGTGGGAAATTTAACATTCTCTGAGACAGATTTCTAGTGTCCTTCATTTTGATTTTGATGACAATTTATGTTGGTGAGAGAAATATCATTATCTGTTGCAGGAAAATGGTTGCCAGGCCTTAATTTAATGATTTGGAGGGCTCTAAGAGGGGGTGAAAATGGTCAGGGAGTGGTTTTAATATGTGTAAGTGCAGTTAAGGAAATTTTTGCAGGCTGAATAAAATTTCTGAATGCCTAATGATTTTAGGAAGCTCTTCACAAAGTTGACATAGACAGCTGCAATTATGTGTCCCTTACCGCATTGGGAACTGAAAGTGAATGCACTTTCTTAATTGGGGGAACAGTTTATATATAGTTTTTAAAAAGGACTTGCTTCATTTTCCTTATTTTAATTCAAGAACTAGAGTGTCCTCTGTAATTGGTTATTATGTGAGCAGCAGAATCAAGTAATATCTATCTTAAGGACATGTGAAGCTCTCCACGCTTGCTTCCTCCTTCTCATGCTGATCACCATCCCAAGATGTTTTAAAAGCCAGTGAGATGCAATGGAATGGATGTCTTAAATATAGAATACAGAGAGAACACTTCCCCCAGCACCCAAATCCCCACAGTTCTTAGTCTCTAGAAATCTATTGTACCAGTCAACCTCATTTTAATGTGAACAGCTATTTACACTGTCGATTATGAGTTTTGGGATAGTGAAATGCCTGCTTAGTGTGGATTGGGATGACAAAGGTGCCAAGAAGAAGAGACAGCTTCTAATTAGACATTCAGAAATATATCTAGCTGTGAACAGGTTCACCTTTCGTGGGAAAATATGGACCCATTAAGAACAATCTTTGTTAGAATCAAATAATAAGTGTTTAAGAACAAGATTTTAGATTTCTTCAGTGAAATCTGCATTGATTTCAGCTATTGAAACAACTTGATCAACCATAAAAAGAACATTTCTCCTCTAACATTATCCTTTCATACACATTTTCTCAGAAGACTAATTTCAGATCATTTTTCTGGGAAATGTGCTGTCTTGGAGAAATATTTCCTGCAAGGATTCTTGTGCAAAGTATTTTTTCTCTAAATGCCAAAGCACAGGTGGAAGAGATAGATGGTTAACATAAAATTTAAAGTCGGCCAAGAATAGGCATTTTGGGGAAAACATCTAATTTGGAAATTTATGGGTATAAATATAAAGTTATTCTATTAAGAGTGGGAAATGAAAAAAAAAAACAGAAAAACATAAAATGAAAATGTTACAGTAGCCTTTTCTGGTTTTCATATTCCTTTTGGTCTACAGGTAGTTTCCTGGAGGGATACTCACAATTATCATAAAATACTTGTGAATGTACCTAACATGCAATTAGTTGAGTCATTCTTTATTATCATTTTGGATGGTGATACACTATTCTACCCTACTTATGTAGTATAATTTATTACCCAATCCCCTATTCTTGGAAATAGAGCTGATTCCTATTATTCTTAATTATAAGCACTATTATGAAAAACACAGCAAAGAACACTGCCCTGGAATTCAGAATTTTTGAGTTTTAACTATTTTATGGGATGTGACATTGCACAACTCACTTAATCTCCTTACTACTTCACTTTCCAAAAAAAAAAAAAAAAAAAACAGTGATCTGTTCCTTTACCAGGATTGTGATGAGGATCAAATATGCAACAGTATGTGATTATCCTTTAAATCTGTAATTTACTGAAATAAATATATTTGTTTCTGGAACAATTCATATAAGATGAGGTTTACTGTGCTTTTAAGTTTTGGTGAATTGTAGGGTTCTTTGCTCACTCAAAAATGATAATTGACTAATGTTAGAACTCAACAGAGAGAAAAGCCAGATTGCTTACCTTCACTGATTATGGTTTTTTCCTAGAGCTACCAGTAATCTGGAGGTTGAGAACTTAACAGGATAATAATATCCTCTATATACATATAATTTTGCTCTTTAGAGTGTATTTTCACACACATTATCTTAATCATTTTTATGACGATGTGTAGAAAATTGTGGATACTGTGCTAACTTCACATGGAAAGGAAGTAAGCCTCAGAAAAATTATTGTATACAACTTTGTAAAGCTAAAGAGTGAAGCATGAGCGCAGGACTTTTAATTCCAGGCTACCACAGAGAAAAGATAGAATTCGAAGTTATCTATGGCATAGTGAGTAAATCATGAAATAGTTATGTTATTTTTTATGAGACAGAGTACATTGCTATTACAACACACTCAATCCCTGAGACAAGCAAACACCCACGTACACATATACACTTGGTCTTCTTCCTTTTAGAAATTCAACATAAAAGAATTTTCTTCTTTATATCCTTAGAACACACATGCAGAAACATACACATAAACATAAAAGCTTACTATTTTTTTTAGGAATCCATTAAATAAAAATTTAATATTGAAAATAAAAATGTTCAATTCTTTTATCTATTCAATTTGAGGCATAAATGTAGTTATTGATGGTTTCATTTGTTTTTATTAAATTACTAATGATATGGAATATGTGCTCATAGATCATTGGTGAGTTATATATATGTGTATATATATATGTATATATATATACACACACACATATATTTGGTAAATAACCTCTTTCTATCCTGTATTAGTTATCTACTGCTCTGTAATCTATTAGTCCCAAATAGAGCAGCTGAAAAACAGACCTTTCTTATCATAGAGTTGCTATGGATAGAAAGTCTATGTATAGTTTATGTGAGTGCCTCTGTTCAAGGTGTCTCATGAAGTTGTGGTAAAGTTTTCATGAAGTGTAATCTGAAGACTTGACGGGATCTCCTAGTTCACTCATGTGGCTGTTATTCATCCTCAGCTCTTTACCATGCATACATCCCCAGAGTTGCCTCCTGACACTATAGCTGGATCCCTCAAGAGTGGGTGAATTAGAGGGTTAAAATGCCTAAGATAGAGGCCACTGTCTTTCTAATCTATCTTGGAAGTGACATCCATCACCTTCACTATATTTTATTCATTAGGAGGGCATCATTATGTACGTCCATACTCTAGGGGAGACAGTTACACAAAGGCATGAATAACAGAAGAGGGGATCATTGGGAGCCATTTAAGACGCTGCTCACTAAGTCCTTTGACCATTTTCTTTTTATGTATTAAAGTCCTTATATATTATGACTATCTACCCTTATAAAATATGTTGCATAATTTTCTTACTTTTTTATTGTTTTTCCCTTCTTCTTTTCTCCCTCCCTCATCCTCCCTTCTTTTTTCCCTTTCTTTCTTCCTTTTCTCCTTTTTTTGTTTTTATCTTCCCCTTTGGTTTTCTTTCTCTCTTTCTTTCTCTCCTTCCTTCCTCCTTTCCTTCCTTTTTCTTGTTTCCAAGTTATTATGTGGTCAACTATTTTTAATGATCCTTTATAGACTTAAATTTCAATTCATGCATTAATCTTGTATTGTAGGTTGATTTTCATGTGAAAAATGAAAATAATCTTGTTGAAATTGCTTCCACTAGCAAAATAACTCATTACTGAAATTTAATATATAATATAGATCCAATGTAGTTAACAATAATTAGGATTTTCCAGGATTGTATTTGTTAAATTTATCAAGATCATTAAATTCTGTTCCATTTTTATTTTTAGTTATTGATACAGTCTGGAAATAAAATAGGAAAGCATTTGGAAGCTTCTACCACATGGGAAGTAAAAATGAACAAGGTTGTACTTTCTCTGTAAAAATTAAATTGAGATCAATGTTGGCGTGCAAATGTTTCAGTTAACTCTTAAATTGGCTTTATAAACACGTGAGTAATTTAAAAATGGAATGTGTTTCCTTATGAGAAAGAATATTTCCTAAATATAGATGTTCAAGTAACAAAGAAAACTATCATGAAGATATAGAAACAAAATCTTGTTTGGGGCAGGAAGTTGAATGAGGTGGTTACCACAGTCTCTGACAAGCTAAAACATCAAACATTTGAAGTCTTGGCTGGTTGTAAGCAAACTTCACAAAGCACAGTCATTTATGTATTTTTTTCACTACATGAATGGAAAATAATTTTTACAGAATGTGAGATGAATATCAGTTCAAAAATCTTATTTTCTTCTGTTCAAATGGAGGAAATAACATTTACCTCAGAGGTTGTTGACAGGTCTGAATGAATTCAAATTCTCCACATTTCTTATAAATTTCCAGGACTAGAATAAAGCTGTATGGGTTTTCTCAGGTTTCTGATTGAACCATATGAAGTACACGCCAAGAGCAGCTGGAACATGCAATCAAAAGGAAACCCTTAAAGCATGTATTTTCTCCATAAGGCACATTACAGTCTTGTCACTGGAGAGCATTTCACCACTATGCTTGGGGGCCATCGTGAATAGCAAAGTCACTAACAAAAAGCAGAAAAACACAAAAAAAAAACAACACTAAGTAGACAGCAAAAAGGATATTTGCTTACATTTTAAGAGCTGAAACAAGAGGCAGACGTCACCTCACTCCACCTCAGCTGAGAACATATGCATTGAGTGACTCAAAGTTTTTGCTACTCAGTAATGTCCTCAAATGATCACAAATGGACTGAGATTATTGATTTGGGAGTTAAATAAATTTTAGTAGGAAAATTTGCAAGTGTATAATCCATTAAAAATGAAAGTAGACTATCTCTGCTAAGTGTCATATAGAAGAAGGTATATGTGAAGGAGAATTTTTTCAACATCAATGAGAGAGGCTTGTTTTATAAGGATGCTGGCAAATGGACCTATAATGCAAATGGCATTTTTGTTGACAAAAGTATGACTGGAGCTCAGAAATCTATCCCCATATCACTCCCTGGAGCAATAATCAGTAATTACTAATGCAATGTTTACACTGACTTTATAGAACATAACTACCATGAATAATGAGAGTCAAGTGCATAGTAACCAAAACAACAATGGTAGTACTGGACTCTTGCTTTCTTTGTACTAAGCATAGGGAAAAGCATTTCACAAACATTATTTTATAACAGGTAGCTGAGAAATCCTTATTATTCATGTTTTACGGAGGATGAGATTGAGATTCAGAAAATTTAATGATGTAAAGTAAACAGAGAGCTGGGTTTTGAATGCCGGGCTTCTCTGACTCTGAAGCCAGTGATCTTGCTATTACTCTATGCTGCCCAACATTAGTCATCAAATTGATAAAGTACATATTATTGTCAGGCCTACTTGTAAAGTCAATGAAACCATCAAATTCTGACTGTCATAATTCCTGAGCATAAACGTAACGATTAGAGAGGAAACTTCTCATGTGTCAACAAATTCATGCTTCTGGAAATTGTTATAAAAGGATTAATCCAGTACACTCCCCTTTCCTCCTTTATGTTCTTCCTCTTACACATTCGATCACTGTTTTATAAGCTATAATGTGGCTACTCTGAAGATCTGTTCCAGAACATTTCATTTATTTGGACATGTCACAAGATCTGTTGATTTAGATTCTTCTAATTTCCATAAATGATTATATTCATGAAAAATGCAATAGCATTTTAACTGTAATACTGATTTGGGAATTGCATAATTATGGGAATGGAAGTTTTCAGAACTAGAATTAGAATTGCTCTACCATTTCTAAGCCCTTTGCTATTTCTACTACTGTTAATAGCATGAAATTTAAATGTGTGAAATTTTCAGATAAAACAAAGTACATTTTTGGTTATGTTTTTTCACCTTTTGAGAAATTAAAAGAGCACAGAAATATTATTTTAGAGAAATATCACAGAGAGATAATGATATATATCACATTTCTTAAAAGTAGGTGACCTTTCCTTGGGTCTTCTGTAGGCAGAATGAAGGGGTAGGCAAGAGATAGCTTAGGAAGGCAGCTCATGAGAATGAAGAGGAAGCACGGCTCTTCCCACTTCATAGAATGGTCTTTTCTATAATATGCAATCCAGGGAATGTGCCACTTTTCTATAATACGTAATCCAGGTATTTTCTATAATATGCAATCCAGGGAATGAGTTCTCTGCCATTAATTTTCTTCTTGGGAAAATTCACCAGACTATTATGTAATTTACTTGTGGTGAAGAAATGATATTTATCATCCTACAACTTAACATTGTAAAAATGTTTGTAAAGACACCAAGGCTATCACAACACAGTTTTCTTTGGTCACATTATGAATGCATACTTAGATGTGATATATACAAATGAAGATTTTAGTCATTCAATGGAAAAGTCTGTGAATATATGGGAGGTAGTATGATTGAGTGAGTATAAAGGAAAACTGGGTGAGGAAAGATCAATTGCCTCCTGCACGCTCTTGCCTGAGCTTACCCTCCCTGCTTGCCAAGAAATACAGAATATAAATCTGTTTTTATAGTATTCCAGAATCTTTTACAGACGGATTTCCAATCACTCTTACATAGATATTCATTGTAGATGTAAGTCTTAACTTAAGGTATTACTTACAGATTCATAAAATATTTTGTCTGTAAATGGCTATGATAGCTGGAATATATTCCAGTTTCATCTGGAATAGTGCTCTCTGTCATTCACCCCAGTATATGCTACAATTCTTTTTTTTTAAGTTTTTAACACAAATCTACTTAATCCACAGTGTAGTATTAGTTTCAGGCGTACAACATAGTGATTAAACACTTCCAGACATCACCAGGTGCTCATCACAAGTGCAATCCTTCATTCCCATCACTTATACTTAAAAGTACTTTCTGTTTGTATTTAACTGAACAGTAAGAAGTTTTATGAGCTCTCCCATGAAGAAAGTTACTATTTGAAATTTCCCACTACTATTGTTGCAACACTGTGGGGTCTTGATGTATCAGGGAAATGTCAGAATAAAATTTTAAGAGGAATTATAATTTTTAAAGTTACATATTAATTATAAAAATTGTTTTAAAAGGTCAAAGATGAATGTAAAGAAATCACTAAAATTTTAATAACCAATTAAAAGTAAAAATAAAATTTGTTTAAAAATTCTCTCTTCACTATGTGCCTATATTGCCTGATATGCTCTGTTAATACAGATTCGTGAAAAATAGCCTATGTACTTTGTGTCAGCATTCTTTTATGTTAAAAAATGCAATCGATGTGAAAGATGAATCCGAATAGAGATACCACTAGTTTAGTAAATGAAATAGTACTTAATAATTGTGATTAAGAGGTAGAAGAATAAAGAATAATTGCAACTGAAATATTCAAGAGAATGAAATAACTTGGAAATTAATCTTTTCAAGTCTGCTTTTTATGCCAATAACACAATGAGCTAGACTTATATTCAAGTATACACTTTGTGAGAGGATGCAGCCTGTAGCTTTGCATAAATTACTATTATAATATATTGATTTATAAGAAACATATATTTAGTCACTCAGATAACCAAAGTACATTTCTCAGGTATATTTCTTTTTTATCCACGGTCCCTGGAAACATTTCAGAGACATAAAGATGAAATAGGTATCTTATTATTAATGAAGGTGACTTTTAGACCCCACACAAGGGTGGGGGCTGGTTGCTGAAGGAGCAACCTAGTGATTAGAGGGTTGCAACTTTGAGTCGCTCTTCCAACCTCTAGGGAGGGGAGAGTGGCTAGAGGTTGAATCAGCCAATGACCAATCACTTTGTCAGTCAAGACTATGTAATGAAGCCTGCATAAAAACTTAAGAGGACAGCTTTTTGCTTCTTTTTGCTGATTTGTTTTTTGTGTTTGTTTTTGGAGAGCTTCCATGCTCGGAAGATCAGAACTCATGATTTTCCAACGTGCCACCCAGCTAGACCTCAAGGTCCAATGAGACAGAAGGTCCTTTGTTTGGGACCTTGTCCTATATGTCTCTTCATCTGACTATTGATTCACATTCTTCATCATATCCTTTAATAAACTGGTAAATGTAAATAGTGTTTCCCCGAGTTCTGTGAATTGCCCTAGCAAATTAATTGAACCTACCAAGGAGGTCATTGGAACCTCCGATCTGCAGCCAGTCAGTCAGAAACACAGGTTACAGCTTGGGGCTTTTGACTGGCATCTGAAGAGGGGCAGGGCAGGGGGTGCTGTAGGACTGAAATTTTAACCTGTGGAATCTGTTGCTGGTTAGATGGTGTTAGAATTGAGTGGAATTCCCAGAATGCTGCTGGAGTCCAAGAATGCTTGGTAGTGTGTGTGGGGGGGAGGAATACACGTAGTAAATTAGGTCCAGAAGCTCTAAAAAGACCACAAATACAAGATAGCCAACATATAATGAATGAGAGAAATTTTGTCTGTAGGACCACTCTCACTGCTTCTATTTGAGTTTATATTTATTTATTTATTTATTTATTTATTTATTTATTTATTTAGATTTTTAGTGTTTTTATACATGTACTCATTTTGGTTATAACATTGGAGTACCAAAAAAGCTTTAAAAACAAACAAACAAAAAACAAATTTTTGCCTACAATGAATGTAATGTAATTTTAGAGCATTTTTTATAATGTCCAAATACTTTTGGCAATATATTTCCAGCCTTGATAAAATCACTAAGATTCCTTGAGGCATTTTAAAAAACATTACAGCAGTAAAAGTCCTGGATTGTATTTGATACAGACACTGAATTAAATTTATAATTGTTAAGTATTACCACAATTTTAAAAGAAGGAAATACATCTATCTTAGAATAGATATCCTTCTAAAATTTTTCTTAAATGTCATGAAGCAAAATAGGGAATTATGCATTATGGCAAGTTCATATTTATTATTTTTTCTACAAGATGAAGTTAACACTTGTGGAACTTCAAGATTTTATTATTCTAAGCACAGAGCAAGAAGAGCATTCATGAAGAGTGCTGGAAATGCTAGATAAGCTTTTAGTGACTGGCAGTGCCAATGCAAGCTATACTTAAGTTATCTTGTATGCTTCCTTATTATTTTGCCTTGTTGCTAAAGGGGAAATCTATTAACTGAGAGGAAAATTCAGACCAAAGAATCAATTACTTCCCTTTCAATATTCATCATGATAAGTCTATCCTTTTATGATTAGCATGAGAACACAGGTTGCAGTATAAATCACTTGAACATTCGAAGATGCTTTACCTAAAATAAAATTAGATATTGGTGACTGGCAGTCACAAATATGTGAAATAAAGGATACATGCTTAAAATCGCTTTCTTCGTACCAAGTACATTCTTCACTGCTACCACAGCTCTGCTAGCCCCAAGTTATTCTAGAAATTCGCTCACCAGCTGGGCTTTATTACACCAATTAGAATGGTGACCTTTCACAATAACCAATAGCTTATTTCTCAACATGAAAATTGTAAGCTACATATGTAGAACATTTCAAATGAACAAAACCATCAAATAAATACCATTATAGGAGGTAAATCTACAAAGTTTTATAACATATTTCTGTTTCCTCATCTGTAAGTTGGATTGGTTTCATGGAAATAGACACAAAGTAATAGTAATACCACATTCCAACATCAGTATTGCTATAGTTCTCATATGAAATCACAATTGCTTTGCCTTTTTGAAAAATACAGAATGATGCCATCACTTGACAAAAACATCATTGTGCATATGAAGTCATTTCTTTATTCAAATGTATGTGAATACCTATAGTGGTACGTTTTTAAAGAAACTACTTAAAATATTAGTAATTATTCATTAATGAGATCATTTAGAATTTTATGCTTTGGAAATATAGGTATTTGAACATCTTTTGTTATTCTTTAGAGAAATATTGCTTTTGAAGCTCATGGGCAGGGGCCTAAAAATAATTGTTAAAATATAACAAAATATATTTACAGTATAGCATAGTGGATTAGAAAAAAGCTTTAGGGTAAGTTGTATCCCTTAAAAGATATGCAAGCTTAATTAAGTTACTTAATATTACCTCCAGTTTCATTACCTCATTTAGAATTAATAATATCAATATTATAGAGCTGTTATTATAATTAGCATGAGATTATTTAGGTAAAATACTTAAGCCTGACTGGTACATAGTGAGTACTCAACAAATATTTGTTGAATGGATGCAGAGATTAATATCATCATATTGCATCATTAAATCACTTTTTGTTACAAGGAAAAAGGAAAATGATATTTTTTCTCCCAGATAACCTTTATTTAATTTGACTATAAGTCCATACTGGCTGAAATGTTTCCAATCATCTACTTTATAAAATGCATTTACATTTTACGTTCTAGGTATATACCCACAATCTCCAGAGTAGAGAAAAATACAAAATTTAAGATTTAAGATGTGTAAAGGTGTACTACTAAGTATGTGTAATCTTTGTATCTCTCAAAATGCTCACCAAAGAAGAATGGGTACTCAAGAATCACTTACTAATGTGTCTGTGTGTGTGTGTGTGTGTGTGTGTGTGTGTGTGTGTGTACTTGAGAGATGGTGTCTATTTATCTATCTATCTGGATAACTAATAGGCAAATATCTTCATCTAGAAGTAAGTTCTAGAGGAGGGAAGATGAAAGGACTTCTGTGAAGGCTGGGTTTGGAGTTCAAAGTCCTGTGGTTTTCATTTCAATTGAATTATAAATCAGTTCTATAATTTTTGGACAACTCAAATTTTTCTGAGACTCATTTCCCTACTTGTTCAAGCATAAAGAATGATAAATGAAATAATAACTTGAAAGTGTTTGGTGAACCAGAAAGCATTGGTTCATCCATAGTGTCATGGGATTGCCATCTGTCATTGCTAGGAGGGCATGCAATCATGTTTATTGTTTATTGATCACAAGCATGGGGAACTTGCAATAGGCTGTCATGATTAGTTTCCTCTTTCCATTCTATCCTGCTTCCACATCACGGTACCAGAGACTTTGCCACAAATGTTGATATAATGGGTACTTGTGAGGCCTTAAAGAAGGAGGCATTCTGAGTCAACTTGTCCACACTAGTTTATTCTAACTTTGTTTCTTGTAATGCATTCATTCATTTTTCACATTTTTATGTTTGCATATTACTATTTTAACCAGTTCTGCTAACCTAAGTTGAAACCTACAGTATCCTAAGGTAACATGAGCTCTTCCATTACATCTCCAGAAGTACTTTCCTGAAAAAAAAAAAAAAAAAAAAAAAAGAAGAAGTACTTTCCTGGAATTGCCTCTCTTAGTATTATAAGACCTGGTCCTCTGCTGCTTCTATATTCCCATACATTTTTATTTTGTGATTACCAAATAATAATGTAGTTTTTTATATGTCTGTTTGCCTGATTAGACTGTAAGCTCTTTGATGGCAAGAATTATATATTTTTAAAGAATATTGTTTTATATATGTGTCTATAAAAATTAACACAATGCTAAAATACAAGTTTATAAAATGAGTTACATATTGTTCCATAATAAATATGTGCTTATTAAAGACAATTTTAAAAATGTATAAAGGAAAAAAGACAAGAAAAAAATTCAATCTATTATTAATACCACTGTCAAAAACATAGTCACTGACAATAACGAGATATTATTTTAGAACCATTATGTTGATAAAAATTTGAAAAAGCTGACAATATTAACTATTGGTAAAGATGAAGGATACAGCTGGTAGATGTGTAAGCTTGGTAAGTTATCTTTTGGCAATAACTAGGAAATGTATATACCGCATGACCCGACAATTCTTTACTTGGTATATAATCTATAAATTTCTGATATAATGTATTCAAGACAGCATATGAACATATGTTCACTGAAGTATTGTTTTGTAATAGAAGAAAACAGAAAATAATCCCTACATTCTATTAGAAATAGAGTGGATAATTGAGGAAAGACTATATAGCAGAGAAATGAACGGATAAACTCTAAATGCATGGATGTGGATACATTTTTTGACATTAGGGTGTAGGTGCTCCTTCGAATCACATTTGTATCTTTGGGGTAGATACCCAGTAGTGTCACTGTTGGATCCTGGGGTAGCTCTATTTTCAACTTTTTGAGGAGCCTCCATACTGTTTTCCAGAGTGGCTGTACCAGCTTGCATTCCCACCAACAATGCAAGAGGGTTCCCCTTTCTCCGCATCCTCACCAACATCTGTCATTTCCTGACTTGTCAATTTTAGCCCTTCTGACTGGTATAAAGTAGTATCTCATTGTGGTTTTGATTAGTATTTCCCTGATGCCAAGTGATGTTAAGCCTTTTTTCACGTGTCTGTTGGCCATTGGTATGTCTTCTTTGGAGAAATGTCTGTTCATGTCTTCTGTCCTTTCTTGATTGGATTATTTGTTCTTTGAGCGTTGAGTTTGATACGTTCTTTACAGATTTTGGATACTACGCCTTTATCTGTCATTTGCAAATATCTTCTCCCATTCTGTTGGTTGTCTTTTGGTTTTGTCAACTGTTCCCTTTGCTGGGCAAAAGCTCTTTATCTTGATGAAACCCCAATAGTTCATTTTCATCTTTGTTTCCCTTGCCTTTGGAGATGTATTTAGTAAGAAATTGCTGCAGTTGAGGTCTCAAAGGTTACTGCCTGTGTTCCCCTCTAGGATTTTGATGGATTTCTGTCTCACATTTAGGCCTTTCATCCATTTTGAGTCTATTTTTGTGTATGGTATAAGAAAATGAATAGTTCAGTTTCATTCTTTTGCCTGTGGCTGTCCAATTTTCCCAAAACCATTTGCTGAAGAGACTATCTTTTTTTCATTGGATCTTTTCCCTGCTTAGTTGAAGATTAGCTGACCATAGGGTTGAGGATCCATTTCTAGATTCTCTATTTTGTTCCATTGATCTATGATATTATCTGTGGTCTTTTCATATATGGCTTTTATGATATTGAGGTATGTTCCTCTATTCCTACACTCCAAAGAGTTTTAATCAAGAAAGGTTGCTGTATTTGGTCAAATATTTTTTTCTGCAGTTACTGAGCGGATCATATGATTCTTGTTATTTCTTTTATTAATGTAGTGTATTAAATTGATTGATTTATGGATCTTGAACCACCCTTGCAGCCCAAGAATAAATCTCACTTAGTCGTGGTGAATAATCCTTTTGATGCACTGTTGGTTCCTATTGGCTAGTATTTTGGTGAGAATTTTGGTATCCATGTTCATCAGGGGTATTGGTCTGTTATTCTCCTCTTTGGTGGGGTCTTTGCCTGGTTTTGGGGATCTAGGTAATGCTGGCCTCATAGAGAGAATTTGGAAGTTTTCTTTCCATTTCTATTTTTTGAAACAGCTTCAGAAAAATAGGTATTAATTTTTCTTAAATGTTTTGTAGAATTTCCCTGGGAAGCCATCCTGCCCTGCACTCTTGTTTGTTAGGAGATTTTTTATTACTGCTTCAATATCCTTGCTGGTTATGGATCTGTTCAGGTTTTTTATTTATTCCTGTTTCAGTTTTGATAGTTTATACATCTCTAGGAATGCATTCATTTCTTCCAGATTGCCTAATTTGTTGGCATATTTGCCGATAATATGGTCTTAAAGTTGTCTGTATTTCCTTAGTGTTGGTTGTGACCTCTCCTTTTTCTTTCCGTTTTTTAAAGATTTTATTTATCTATTCATGAGAGACACAGAGAGAGACAGAGGCAGAGATATAGGCAGAGGGAGAAGCAGGCTCCCCACAGGGAGCCTGGTGTGGAACTCGATCCAAGGACCTCAGGATCATGACCTCAGCCAAAGGCAGATGTCAACTACTGAGCTGCCCCAATGCCCCATGATCTCTCCTTCTTCATTCATGATTTTATTTATGAGGGTCTTTTATTTTTTCTTTCTGATAAATCTGGAGAGGGTTTTATTAATCTCATTAATTCTTTCAAAAAACCAGCTCCTAGTTTCATTGATCTGTTCTACTGTTCTTTTGGTTTCTATTTTATTGATCTCTGCTCTAATCTTTATTAATTCTCTTCTGCTGAGTTTAGGCTTTATTTGCTGTTCTTTCTTCAGCTCCTTTAGGTGTAGGGTTAGGTATTGTATTTGAGATCTTTCTTGTTTCTTAAGAAAGGCTTGTATTGCTATATATTTCCCTCTTAGGATTGCCCTTGCTGCATCCCAAAGGTTTTGAACAGTTGTGTTCTCATTTTCATTTGTTTCCATGAATTTTTTTAAAATCTTATTTTATTTCCGGGTTGGCCCATTCATTCTTTAGTAGGATTCTCTTTAGCCCCCATATATTTGAGTTCTTTCCAAATTTCCTCTTGTGACTGAGTTCCAGTTTCAAAGAACTGTGTTCTGAAAATATGCAGGGAATGATTCTAATCTTTTGGTACTGGTTGCAACCTGATCTGTGACCCCCATATATGATCTATTCTGGAGAATGTCCCATTATTCACTCGAGAAGAATGGGTATTCTATCACCTTAGAATGGAATGATCTGTATATATCTGTGAGGTTCGTCTGGTCGTGTGTCATTCAAAACCCTTGTTTCCTTGTTATCTTCTGCTTAGATGATCTGTCCATTGCAGTGAATGGGGTATTAAAGTCCCCTACTTTTATTATATTATTATTGATGTGTTTCTTTAATTTTATTATGAATTGGTTTATATAATTGGCTGCTCCCATGTTAGGGGCATAAATATTTACAATTGTTAGATCATGTTGGATAGACCCTTTAATTATGTTATAGTATCCTCCCTCATCTCTTATTACAGACTTTGGTTTAAAATCTAATTTGTCTGATATAAGGATTGCCACCCCAGCTTTCTTTTGATGTCCATTAGCATGATAAATGGTTTTCTACCCCCTCACTTTAAATCTTGAGGAGTTGGGCAGCCCGGGTGGCTCAGCAGTTTAGCTCTGCCTTCAGTTCAGGGTGTGATCCTAGAGACCCAGGATCAAGTCCCACATCAGGCTCCCTGCATCAGGGAGCCTGCTTCTCCCTCTGCCTGTGTCTCTGCCTCTCTCTCTCTCTCTCTCTGTCTCTCATAAATAAATTTTAAAAATCTTTTAAAAAATAAATAAGTAAATCTTGAGGAGTCTTGGGGTCTAAAATGAGTCTTTTGCAGACAGCATATTGATGAGTCATGCTTTTATATACAATATGATACCCTGTGTCTTCTGATTGGGGCATTTAGACCATTTACATTCAGAGTAATTATTGAAAGATATGAGTTTAATGCCATTATATTACCTATAAAATCACTGTTTTGGCATATTGTTTCTGTTCCCTTCTGGTCATGTTACTTTTGGGCTCTCTCTACACTTAAAGGATCCCTTTTAATATTTCTTGCAGGTCTGGTTTAGTGATCCCAAATTTTTTTAGTTTCTATTTGTCCTAAAAGCTTTTGATCTCTCCTTCTATTTTGATTGACATCCAAGATAGATAAAATAATATTGGTCACATATTTTTCTCATTTAGTACCCTGAATATGTGATGCCATCCTTTCTGGCCTGTCAGGTCTCTGTGGATGGGTTTGCTGCCAGTCTATTTCTACCCTTGTAGTTTATAGACCTCTTGTCCCAAGCTGCTTTCAGGATCTTTTCTTTGTCTCTGAGATTTGCAAATTTCACTATTATATGTCAAGGTGTTGATCTATTTTTATTGATTTTGAGAAGGGTTCTCTTTGCTTCTTAGTTTTGGATGCCTATTTCTTTCCTCAGATTAGGGAAGTTCTACACTATAATTTGCTCTAATATACCTTCTGTCCCTCTCTCTCTTTCCTCTTCTTCTGGGATGCCAATTATTCTAATATTGTTTCACTTTATGGTATCATGTATCTCTCGAAATCTCCCCTTGTGAATAGTTGTTCATCTTTTTTTCTCAACTTATTTATTCTCTATCATATTGTCTTCTATATCTCCAATTCTCTCTTCTGCCTCATTTATCCTCACGTATCCTACAAGTTAGAGCCTCCATTTTTTCTGCATCTCATTAATAGCTTTTTTATTTCAACTTCATTAGATTTTTCTCCAGAAAGGTATTCTCTAGTGTCTTCTATGTTTTTTTAAACAAGAAGTATCTTTACTGTATCTGAAGTATCTGCTAGTATCTTTATAATCATTATTCTGAACTCTAGCTCCAGCATCTTACTTTTGTTCATACTGATTAGGTGCCTGACAGTCAGTACTGCTTCTTGTTCTCTTTTTTGAAGTGAGTTTTTCCATATTGTCATTCTGTCCAGAGAAGAATAGATGAACAAGAGAACAGAATACTAAATGGCAACAACAACTGCAGAGAAATATGCACTAAACAAATCAGAAAAGACTCAAAACCAAAAAATTTTTTTTTAAAAAAGAGAATATAATCAGACAGGTGAACAGAACACAGCAATACACTGGATCTTATGTGTATTTTGGTCCATTTGTTGGGAAACTAAATCCCAGCATTTTAATGAAAGAAAAACTTATATATGTACAAAAATTTAAATATAATGAAAGGATAGAATGTAACTGTAAAAATGAAAATTAAAAGACAAAAAAGGAATATAGCAGACAGATGAACAGAAAAATCAATGCACTACATCCTGAGTGTACTTTGGTTAATTTGGTAGAAGAAATTACATCTCAAAATTGCTCCAATGCCTGGGAGCTCTGCTACACTCAGGCACCCCTGGTCTTCCTGTGACCCCGTGGATCCTGAGACTACACAGTCCCACCTAGGATTCCACCCCCCTCTTCGCCACATGAGCACCTTTCAGGCAGGGACATCCCTCACCAGAGCAGGCTTCCATAAGTTCCGACTTTGTGCTCCACTGCTTTGTCACTTTCCAGTAACCAGCTGCTGGAGGCTCTCTCCCACCCCCATGGTCTATCTTCCCATATAACCTTGGATTCACTTCTCTACATCTCCTACCTGGCAGAAAGTGGTCGCTTTTCTATTTGTAGAGTTGCAGCTATTCTTTCCTTAGATCTCCGGTTGAGTTTGTCCCTGTTGAGAATGATTTAATAGCTATCTAGTGAATTTCTGGGACCAGACGAAACTAAGGTCTCCTACTCCTCTGCCATCTTGGACTCTTTTTGGATGTATATATATTTTTAAAAACATCACTTGAGTGCAAGAAACCAGTTGCAAAATGTTTCCTTTGTTTATATTATTTATAAAGAGATCCACACTCATAATGTGTGATGCACAGTTTATATGTATACTTATATATACAGTAATGTTGCAAAAACAGATGGAAAAACAAAATCTATGATGTACTTCCAAGGAGTGAGAAATGAGGAAGTATGAGTAAAAAGAAAAATGAGATTGGAGAGGGAAGTGATAGTGCAAATTTATCTATAGCATCATAATAAAAACAAAGTTACCCTGTTGATGTATTTCTTTTACTTACCCACACATAGAGTTTAAACTTAAAGAAATATCTGTTGTTACTTATTCAGGTCTTAGTACATGCATCTTTATTTTATCTGTGCTACATACAATTTGAAAAGCTTTCCAATGGCAGTTACTTCGGGTGGCATTTAGAATCTATTGGAAACATTTATTGGATACCTACTTGATGTTAGGCAGTTTTTGAAATTCTGCACAAGAATGAGAACCAGTGTCCAATGTTGAGTCAAAACAAAAAAAATAGAGTCAAGGTACTACATACTGACCACCAGCTAGAAAATGTCTCAGAGTTATTTTTACTAAATGAATTCTTGATCCATTTTTCACGTAATTTTTCATTGTAACATCTTTAAAAATATCATTACCAAAGAGAGAAACAGGTTGACAATAAATACACAAACCACAAAAGTAAGGATGTATACACATGATCATTTAATATTATTTCCTCAAGACACTGCTTTCAAACATGGACCTGAAATAGAGTAGGGACATGAACCATGGACCTGAACTGCAAAATTAGTGTTTTATGAAAGTTGAAACTCTTTGCCCCTTGAGTAGGATTATCTGGCAGCAATACAGAGGCAGGAAGCTTCCAGAAAGGAGGGACTCGAAGACTGGTGAAGTCTGAACCAAGATGGACACAGCACTGACCTTTCACTGACTTTCTCCTTTCCTATAATACTAAAAATCACACAAAGGGTGGGGATTTAACATGGTAATTAAACATGTGACACATTAAGAAGTTTGACCGTTAAGTGTGCACTTGCCAATAAATTTCTGCCCCTACATGCTTAAACATCCTCCTTTCCAAACCTAGGCCTCTTCAATATTCTCCCTGCCATCCTTCTGTGCCAGAGAGCCAGCCTGAAGGACTCTTTCCTTTGTGTTGCCTCCCTTCTGCTCCAACATAAGCCCTAATAAAAGTCTTGTCTGGAACTCCTATTTGGCCTCTTGTCAACTGTTATTGTTTAGAGAGCCAATGGACCTGGTTTACTATCAGATCCAGGATGGGCAGCAGTATAATTCACACTCTCTAGCCAAATCTCTCTCCTTTTACTTGGTTCTGCTATTTCATGGCCTTTTTAGATATCAGTGGAATAAATGCACGCATCTGAAATGATCCTATTCAGTTCTACTTACCCGTGAAACAATGAATCAATTTCTGCAGGGTCTTGGGTAATTTCCTGATTCTTTAAAAAAATATTTTATTTATTTATTCACAAGAGACACAGAGAGAGGGGCAGAGACATAAGCAGAGGGAGAAGCAGGCTCCATGCAGGAGCCCAATGTGCGACTCAATCCCAGGACTCCAAGATCATGCCCTGGGCCAAAGGCAGACACTTAACCACCCAGGTGTCCCAATTTCCTGATGTTTTTGAAGTTAAATGTAAACTAGGTGTGTCTTCTACAGTGTATTTGGCTTGCAGAAAATGGTAGAGATTGTGATTGTAGGTATTTAGGTAGGGTTCAGGACCAAGAGCTAAAGCAGAAAGACATGCCAAGTTTCCCACTCTTTAGGATAGTCAAGGAAGGTTAGATGAAGCAAATTCATATTATCTATTTTTGGAATATGCATTTTTTAAAAATAATCACAGGAATAGACAATTCCTTAAAATGTGAACATGAATACATATTTTCATCATAATTTCAATTCAAATGAAAAACACAAACCAGAGATTTTATATGGCATGGTCATTATGTTTTTTTTGGCTTTACAGGTAGATAAAAATTCATCAGAAGGTAAATATATGTAGATTCAGGATTGGTGCTGGCCTGTCTCTTGGGCTAGCTTTCCAGTTATACATGAAAGAGGATACAGGAACTGAGTTGGGATTGTTTTAGTTAAAAAAAAAAAAAGCCATGAAACATATGTTTTTCAAATTTGAAGCTGCATCCAAGCATTTTTTTGGACACTGGCAATTAAAAAGCACATGTAAAAGATGAACATTAAAATGAATTATAAAGGAATAAAAACAAAGTGAGTCAAATTCTGGGCTTCTGCCAAATCTGACAGGTGAGCAATTGGCAGAGACTCGAGGGGAACTTAGACAATAATAGAAGTAGTAGTGGCCAGGACCACCTGCTTCTTTTAAGAGATTAACTATTGTTAAGTCCTTGGCGCTCTGCAATGGAACCTTGTATCCACAGGCAGGAGTCAGGCACACTGTGGTGTTAGTCTTGGGAACTCATGCCAAATCACAGAGAAACATCCCTGCTTTCATTGAGGGTGGAGAGAACATGTGGCCAAAACAGCTGAGGTGTGTGCTGTCAGGAGAATTTCTTAGAGGTTGAACTTTTCTTCAGGCAGTATATGTGTATTTTATCCATCCATTTTTAGTAAAATCAGAACTGTGGCCTAACGGGCCAGATGTCAGATCTGGTGCTGGTTCCTTCAATATTCATTCCTTTATTTTGTACTTTTGCACATAGGGCATTGTTCAAAGTGGAGAGGACAACCCTTTCAAAATAAGCCCAGATATAATAAAGGAAGCAGAGAAAACTTTGGATGCAAAGCATCATTATTATCTCTAGGAAAATAGCTGTTTGCAAAGGTAACGTTCACAGTGTTGGACAGAGAGTAATTAGATGTTAATGTCCGCCAGCAGTTTCAGAGGAGATACCTTATGATATAGCATGGGAAAGTGTCACAGAGGCCTCGTTGCTGCAATAGAAGATCCCTTTCAGCTCAGATTTGAATCCAGAAATAACCTTCCATGCCAAAAGTTGCTTAAAATATCTCTCTGATCATCACAGCAGCACCACATACTTGCCTCTCATCTGAAGGAAGGCAGATAAAGAGTGCTTCAATTAGAGAAAGCACCTTGGAGAACCACACAGTGCCTTGGATAATAAGAAAACCAGGTAAATAGCAGTCAGTGGAGTTTATTGGTGGGAGGCAAAGACTTTTGTAGCAGCCACAACTCATGAGGGCTTGTCCTTCATAGTAGTCTTTTGAATGTACAGATTGCCTGCAGTTAATAGAAACAATCCTAAGTAAGAAATTGCCGCAGAAAGAGAATAACATGAGACTGTAAAAGAAAGCCTAGGATAGATCAGAAGTATTTTCTCAGCTATACTGATTTAACCTTATCATGGACTTCTTGAGGAGAAGAAATTGTGGATTAATATCAGAACCCATGGGATGAATTTTATAATTTATTTACTGTAATGGTGTATGCCAAAATGTACATATAGTCATCCTCATAAGAAAGGAATTTAGGGGTGCCTGGGTGGCTCAGTCATTAAGCATCTGACTCTTGATTTCAGCTCAGGTCATTATCTTGGGGTCGTGGAGATGGAGCCCAGCTCCTGGCTCTGTACTAACCATGGAGCCTACTTAAGATTCTCTTTCCTGCCCCCTGCCCCTCCTGCTCACATAGGCACATACTCTCTCTCTAAAAAAAAAAAGAAAAAGGAAAAAAAGAAAGAAACAAAAGAAATTTAAAAATATACAGTGAATCTTGAACTTCAATAACCACCATAGGAGTAGTGATAGCTCCAACTGGCTCTTACAAGCAAGATTTTTGTGTAGTTCTGCCTACGTGGACTTTTTTATGTAACATATAGGTATTCATTTCATTAATAACAGGTAAGAACTATACCATTTGGATGATTTTGCATGTAATTAAGTAAATACAACAGATGTGGGAAAATGTTAAATAGTGGTTATCTGTGGTAAACAATGATGACAGGTTCATTGTCAACAATTCACACAACCCCAATGCAAAGTCCAAGTTTCTCTTTATTGTCATCTTTCAGTTTTGAGGACTCACATTGCATAATTACTGGCTTATTTGAAATGTTAATATCCCCAGCCTTCCCCTTCCTCTTGAGTCTCATTGTGCTGAAAATATTATCAGTCATTTTTTTCAATGGAAATAATATGAGAAGTGGAAAAAGTATAACTTTTGAAGTCCAATAGGCTTCAAATGCAACATTTAAAGTTTTGTACAGACTGTTAAAATATTAGAAATTTTGAGACTCCATGAAATTCACTAATATAATCCTGTTACCCTTTCCCAAGTGCCCATTGTGTTTCAGATACTTGGAGAATGCCTCACCCATTTTGCCTCTGGTCCTAAAATCAGCCCTGCAGGGCATATATTATTATCCAAGTTTGGCAGATGATAACACACTGCCCAATTAAACTAAGATTTTGCTCAAGGTATTTCAGCCAGTAAGGAGTAGTGTTTCCCCAAACTAAATTTTCCCAGCCCCTTATGCAGATGTCTACATCAACTGTCCAAAAGAAATACAATACAAACTATAGAAGCAACTTAAAATTTTTCTAGTAACCGTATTTTAAAAAGTAAAGGGAAATCAGTGAAATCAAATTTCATAATATTTTTACTTAATCCACCATATCCTAAAACTATCATTTTAACACATAAACAATATAAAATATTATTCATGAGATATTTAAAATTCTTTTTCCTCATGAAGTCTCTGAACTCCAAGGTACATTTGGTACTTAGAGCACAACTCAGTTTAATCTAGTCATGTTTCCCGCGCTTGAGAGCCACTAGGAGCTAGTGGCTACTGGATTGACACTACAGGTTTATATAGTTTAAAAAATAGTTATGGTACCAGGCACCTGGGTGGTTCAGTCAAATAAGCATCTGACTCTTGATCTCAGCTCAGGTTTTGATCTCAAGGTCATGAGCTCAAGCTCCCTGTTAGAAACTTAAAAAAGAAATAGTTATAGCACAATATAAGATACAAAATGCAAGGTCTGTTGATCCTTGGCTCTACCACTTGCCATCTGAAGTACAACCAGGTAATAGTTTGCCCTGAGTTTTTTCCCACAAGTATAAAATAAGGTGATTCTAGTTGGCTCAGAGTTGGGAGGGATATGTTAGATATCTGGTGGGGAAGATATGGAAGATTAGCAGACACATCAGAGCATCAAAAGAAAATAGGTACATTCTCTCATTTTTTGTCCTTTTAAAAAGAGTTATTTATCTATTTGAAGGAGACAGAGTATGAGGCAGGGGAGGAGCAGAGAGAGAGAATCTTAAGCAGATTCCCCACTGAGCACAGAGCCTGTCATGGGGCTTATCTCACCACTCTTAGATCATGACTTGAGCTGACAGCAAGAGTCGGATACTTAACTAATTGAGCCACCCAGGCACCCCTCTTTTTCCTTCTTTTGCTCATAAATTATGTTCTCTGAGAATGTGATGTAGAGCTCAAGAGTTTAACCACCAAGACCTGAGAAGAAGCAAGGTAGAGCCTCATGATTTTATATTTCCGTACTAGTTTATACCATGGTTTAGATAACCATGAATGGCCAAAGGAGACTGGGAATACAGAAATGATGAACTTTTTCAGCTCCATTTAAGAATTAAGTTGGTATTTAGAAAGAATTCACATAGAGGCCAACATGACTACAAATCAAGGTTACAGTCTACAACCAAACATATTATCTCACATTGCATTTATTTCACTTGAGCTAGTAGAGATAATTAAGAATTCCTTTGCAAGGAAGAAGCTGAGATCTGATCAAAATAAACATTGCCCAGGACTGGATTCTAATATCAATCTTTTTTTTTTTTTTTTTTTTTTTTTTTGCTGAAGTTCCCCTGACCCATGGAAATAGTTTTGTTGATTTTTCAAATTAAGTATTATAATATTATGTGAATCTTGCACTTCACATCATATAATGCATCAGAATTAGTCATTTAAAATGTGTAGCACACATTATTGAGAACCAGATAAATTTAGGTTTAGAAAGACAATTATGCCATTTGTTAGCTGTGATACCTGGAGCAAATCCTTAATTTTTCTGAATTGCAATTTCATCATTTACAAATGTATATAATAATATTTGCCTTGGGGCACCTGGGTGGCTCAGTCGGTTGAATATCCAGCGCTTGGTTTTGGCTCAGGTCATAATTTCAGGATCATGAAATCGAATCCTGTGTTGGGCTTTATGCTCAGTGGGGAATCTGCCTGAGATTTTCTCTCTCCTTCTCCCTCTGCTCGCCTTCCCCCACTCAAGCATGTGCACTCTCTTTTTCTCTCTCCCTCTAAAATAAATAAATATTTAAAAATAATAATACTTGACTTGCATATCTGATATTAAGATTAGCATTGGTATTTATGAAGCCTTCTCCATTGTGCATGGCATATGATACATACACAAGAGATGACAATTAGTAAAATGCTATGGTGGTTTTCTGAAAAAGAAATATTTTGTAGTTTAATAATCTTTATGAAACTTTAATAAACTAGTAAAATCAACCTAATGTAAAAGTCAATGCATTGGGTTTGGAGTCAGTGGCTTTTCATATCTGTCCACCTCTAAATAATTTATTGTCTGTTTATTTATTTATTTAGAGTCCATTTTAAATATACGTAAATTTTCTAATCAGTAGAATGTTACTAATCCTTTGGAATCCTCCGTGTTTTCTCTCTGAACCTGTAGCACTGTCTCATCTCTAAAGATAACCATAATCCTGAATGGTTTGGTGGGGTTCAGTTTTATTTTATTTTCTTGGCTTCATTTCTGTTTTGAGACTTGTAACAATGTATTTTATAAAATGCATCATTTAGCTTTGCATGTTTTTAATGCTACACATAAATAGAAGCATATTATACGCATTCTTCTTAAGTTTGCTCAGCATACTTTTTATAAGATACATGCAGCTATTTAAAAATTGTTTTTCTGTTATAAGGCTTTAAGTTGTTTATAATTTCTTGCCTTAACAAATAATGCTTATAGAAATATTTTTGTTTATGCCTCATTTATATCTGTATATTTATTTATATATACATGTGCCAGTGCACACACACATACACACACATGAGTTTTCCTAGGATACATTTCTTGAATGGAATTGCTATGTTTTATGATAGGCACATTTTCAACTTTACTAGATAATACCAAATTATGTTCCAACATGACCAGTTTATATTCCCACAGAGCAATACTGCTTAAAAGACTTCGGTATTGGCATAGGATACACAGACTAATTGAACAAAAAGTACAGAAACTAATCTATGTGAACATAAATTGATTTATGAGAGTGATGGCATTGAAGATCAATAAAAGGTGTAGGATAATTGGTTTCCATAGAGAGAAAAAAACAAATTGAATCCCAAACCCTGCTTCATTCCTAAACTGAGTATCATTTCCAGGCGGATTCAAGATTTAGAACCATATAGGGAAATAATTCTATTACCTCAGGCCAAAAACATTTCTTAATGGAGACTAAAAAGCAAAAAAAAGTAAAGAAAATAAACATATATAGTCTATTATATGCTCACTGAGGAACATGAAAGGGGAATAGAATAGATAAACCACAGAGTAGAAAGATATATCCATTCATTTTTTTAAAAAAAAGTTAAATATCACAAGTTGTCCAAATAACAATAAGTGATAAATGGATAAATTAGAGTAACTAAGCTATTGTTACCTAGCAGGAGTCATCAAACTTTTCTTATAAATGGCCAGATAATAAATATTTTATCATATATATATACACACATATATATACATATATACACACATATATACATATATGTATATATATACATATATCACATATATACATATATGTATATATACATATACATATATGTATGTATATGTTTTTTTTTTTTTAAGTAGGAGATTCCTTAACTTGATTTTTTTTTTTAAGATTTATTTATGGGATCCCTGGGTAGCGCAGCGGTTTGGCGCCTGCCTTTGGCCCAGGGCATGATCCTGAAGACCCAGGATCAAATCCCATGTCGGGCTCCCTGCATGGAGCCTGCTTCTCCCTCTGCCTGTGTCTCTGCCTCTCTCTCTCTCTCTCTCTGTGTGTGACTATCATAAATAAATAAAAATTTGTTTAAAAAATTTATTTATTTATTCAGATAGACACACACACACAGAGAGAGAGAGAGAGAGAGAGAGAGAGAGAGGCAGAGACACAGGCAGAGGGAGAAGCAGGCTCCATGCCAGGAGCCTGATGCAGGACTTGACCCCGGGACCCCAGGATCACACCCTAGGGCCAAAGGCAGGCATATATATATCTTTATGCCATTTGTTAGATGTGACACCTGGAGCAAATCCTTAATTTTTCTGAATTGCAATTTCATCTTTTACCAAATGTATATAATAATATTTGCCTTGGGGCACCTGGGTGTGCATACACACACACACACACACATACACACACCTGGGTGTGCTTATACACAACGCACACATATACATACACACACGTATATGGAATACATAAAACATATATATTTGCAAATCTTTAAAAATGTAAAAACTATTCTCAGTTCACAGGCAGGACAAAAATAGACCATAGGCCAGATTTGTCCCATGAGCCCCCATGTAACATTCAATTCCCTTCACATATGGAACTACTATATTAACAGCAGGAGTACATGTAAGAATTCTAAAACCTGAAAAAGTACTGCATTCGTGCAGACACATAATCATGGTTTAGAACTAGGAGCGTCTCCAAATTGCTTTCTATTGAACAATGGAGGAAACTGAGGACTAGAATGGTTTGGAGCTGGTGGCCAAAGGGAGTGGGGCCAGAGTCTCTAACTCTTCCCCTGCTCACGGCTGCCACCTTTGGACAGCAACAAGATCCTCCATCTGATGTATCTTTTCTAGCTCTTGTTGGGCCTGGCATGACTTACAATTAATATGGTAAGTCATGGTGTAGTTAGGACATGGTTTGTTTGCTTGCTTCTTGGAATACAGGAAAGTCACTCATCAGCACCATAATAACATTCCATTTTGGAACAGGCTATTGATAAAATTGCTCATTTTATGAGCTTTTTTGAAAAATAGGTTTAATAAAAAGGAATGTGTTCCAAAATGGACCACTTTAAAAGGCAACAGGAACCAGTCTGGCAGCTGATTTATTCTGAAAAGTTTCATTGGGAGTAAAGACCTCCATCAGCACCTTTTTTCTGTATTAAAGCCAGAGACATGGTAGGAGAAACTGCTAGCTTTCCATATGTTCTTGGTCTCCTTATATAAAATTCCCCTAGGAACTCTTTCCCAAGCTCCTAACCTCAAAGCAGCCTCTCTAGAAACTTTTAGTTTGAGCAAAATTCAGTATTAAAGAACTTTTATTTATTCTCCATAGATAAGGGAAAGGTTAGTAGGTATTATTGACCTGAAGTGTAATAATGTCCCTCAAGGCTAACCTTTAAATCTTTATGTGCTCAGTAATTCAAGCTATTCAGAGTATCTTTCTCTGTCTTTAGGAATATTATAACATTCCATAAAGCTATAATAAAAAGAATAGTGGAAAAGGGCAAAGGGAAATTACCTCTTCTTTTTATGATGGCTCTGTAGGGCATTCACATACTCAGTTTACTTAAATGAGCTTCTTTTGCAGTGTGCAGAGAGTCTCCTAAAGGAAATATTGTAGCATGACATTAACCTGAAATATTGAATCCCTTTATTCACTGAAGAAATATAATTACCCCTTTATTAATAAGATATAAATTAACATCTTAGCTTGACCAAGATAGAAGACTCCTGTACTGTTTCTATTGTTTATAAAAAGACACTCCAAAATGACAGCTTTCACAAGTTTTTTTGTAGAGACAATAGATGCATCTTTGAGTTACTTATATAATAAATTATAGGTATTATATGTATTGGATGATGCTAACTTGCTAATTCTAAGTCCTTTTAGTAACAGAGATGCATAGTTTTTTTTTCCTAGTGAATTAAGTTTTAAGTCATCGTTTCAGTGCTTTCTTATTAGGACACAAATTCCAAGAAAAGTAATTGCTCATTTTTCACAGAAGCTCCTACATAAGCAAAGAGACATTAGTGGAAGCAAATATATCACAAAACTGTATTGATAATACTGAAGACAATAAACTGTATTAATAATGATAAGGATCCTATTTACTTAAATCTTCAGATTATCAGGCACTTTCCTTAAGGCAGTTAGACATATTGTCACCATTGTGGTAGGCAATGTATAACTAGAATTACATCTCTTCTTATTATATACCTAACATGAATTATAATTCCTTGGATTGGGGTTTTCATAGATCAGGGCAGGATTGAGCCGATTCATGGCTCACTTGATGCAACATTTAATAACAGGCTGGAGGTGTAGCAAATAGATACATTCATAGATATGACAGAAGTTTCAAAAATAGAATAAGACTTAGAAAATCATGAAAGGCCTCTTTTTTAATCTGATAAAGAGTATCTATTTTAAAGAATATTGGGCACACAGAAAATTCATAGGGGAACATTACAAGTCTTCTCATTGGGATGCCTGGGTGGCTCGTTGTTGAGCATCTGCCTTCAGTTAAGGGTGTGATCCTGGAGTTTCAGGATCGAATCCCACATCAGGCTCCCAGCGAGGAGCCTGCTTTTCCCTGTGCCTGTGTCTCTGCCTCTCTCTGTCTCTCTCATGAATGAATAAATAAATAAATAATTTTTTTTTTAAAGAAAGAGCTTTCTCATTAAATTCAAGAAAAAGACAAGTCTTGGGCAGGAAATTAGGTATGAAAAAGGAATAGAGCTGTAAGAATTGAAAGAAAAAAGGTAAAAATGTCTATGCAGATGACATGATTGTTTATGAATAAAATAATAAGGTATTAGTACATATATGTCAGTGCAACTAAAGCAATGATAGCAAAAAATTAAACAATATCAACAACAAAGCAAACAACACCCCCAAATAGGATATTTTATTAGAATATTTACTAGAATAAATCTAGTAATAAATATGCAAACTCCTTATGAAGAAAATTACAAAGCTCCTTTCCAAGACATTAAGGAAGAGCTAAGCAAAAAATGAAATAATGATTATGAATAGAGTCTCAATGTTGTAAGTATATCAAATCTCCAAAGTGTATTTGTAAATTCAAAAAGTCTCCAATCAATATTGCAGCTAGTTATTTTGTAACTTCTACAAACCAATTCTAAATTTCCTATGAGGGAAGAAAAGGACTGCTGCTAAAAAAAAGCATTGGAGAATAAGGCCAGGAGAGTCACCCTACCAGACTTTAAGATGTCTCAAAAGTGAATCTAATTAGGGCAGTATGCTATTGATGCAGAGACAAATATAGATTAAACAGACTGGAGAGAGCAGAAAATGGTAAGTGACATAACATACATATCTGGAAACTTGAAATGTAGGAGGGACACTTAAATGTTGGTAAGAAAAAATGGAATACTTAATAAATCATGCTGAGTCAGCATTGTTCACAAAATCAAGTTCCAGATGTATTAAAAACCTAAAGATAAGAATCCAAATGTCAAAATCTTTAGTAAACAATTTAGGATAGTGTTTTAATAAGCCCTAGGTATGGGGGCACCTGGGTAGCTCAGTGGTTGAGTTTCTGCCTTCAGCTCAGGTCATGATCCCAGAGTCCTGGGATTAAGTCCCACATCAAGCTCCTCTCAGGGAGTCTGCTTCTCATCTGCTTCTCTCTTTCTGTCTCTCATGAATAAGTAAATAAAATATATTTTTAAAAGCCCCAGATATGAATATATATATTTAACAAACTTCAAAAAGCAAAAAGTTGATAGATTTGACTAAATTAATATTAAATTTTCTACTTAACAAAGACACCATAAGCAGAATTAATAGGTAAACACCAAATAGGGAGAAGATATTTTCCATGTATGCTACACATAAGGGAGTTATATTTAGATTTTTGGAAATTCCAAAAATCAAGAAAAAAAAAACAAAATCAACACAACTAAAGAAAATGGCAAAGTAGTCATAAAAGAATTTCAGACAAAAAAAAACTGAACAAGAAACTATACTTTATGTGTAACCTATATTCATCCTTGCTAGTAATGAGGAAAACACTAGTTAAAGCAGTAATTAGATACCATTTTATAATCATCAGTCAAAAAGTTTGAAGTCTAGCAAATTTTGCTGAGGAATGCTTATATGCTACCTGTGTAGAATAAATTCTTATATTTATTAAGGAGATGCATTGGCAAAGTATAGTAGATACCAAGGCATAAATATTCTTCATCCCACAGGTTCTGATTCAAGGTATATAACATCTTAAGTGCATGTGTGCAAGGAGAAATTTAAAATAATAAAACAATCTTCATTATACCATTATTTATAGCAAAACTTTGGAGATGACTTAATTGTTTATCAACAGGAGAATATATAGGCATATATTCACATAGTTGCAAATTATACCAGCAATCAAGAGAAATGAACTAGAGGAGTGTGTATTGACATGCATTTATCTCAAAAACACATACTAATGAAAACAGGAAGGTACAAAATCATATGTGTAATATACTAACAAATTATTAAGTTATTGTATTTTTATTGGTAATTATATGTTTTATACACTGCTTAGGCCCTAAAACATCATTCTGTAAGCTCTTAGGAAATATTTTTTGCATGATGCTTTGAATAATAGGACTATAACAACAGCAAGGGAATTGTTCATAAAATTTTAGGAGAATGGTTTTCATGGAGAAGGAGAAAGGAGCATGAGATCAGAGAGGGTTATATTTATAACTTGAGTTATATTTATAACTTAAAAAGCTGAAGCAATTTTGATAAATATTAAGATTTGATGAAACTCATGGTCCTGTTCAAATATACTTAATTTTTATCCTCTATAACTTTTCTGAATATTTGAAATGTTTAAGAACAAAAAAACAAGTAAATGTCTAGCTCTATATGTAAAAAATATTATATTTAGATTTTCTAAATATTTCAGCTGTCCACACTTCATTTTTTATTCTTTTTCTTTGGTGGAAATTCAATGGTCTCACTCATGATGAATTTGAAATTTGGAGGCTCTTTGAGAAGATTATGAAATATTGACTTCCAATTTTACAACAGATTTGAGGATATAGAGGGGATAATTTTAAACAGTATTTTGACAGATTTTACTGTACCCAAAGCTGTCTCCTAGATTTAAGTAAAAAACTTAAAATATTGTTTATTACGTTGACTCCACGACATTTTGAATTAGCTCCTAGAGGAAGAGAGACTACCTGTGACAAGCTATAGCACAGAAGTAGTAATTAATTGAAAAACTAAAATGAAAGTACAGCTATCAATGGTGTCAGATCTAGAGAGGTTCTGTTTGGGGCACATCCGTTGTGTGTTTAATTGTATTTTGTAGACAGTTTCTCAGGGCTTGAATATATACATTTCACCATAAGGGCTAGAAGTGAAGTGAATGTGTGGAGAAAAGATAATGCCTTAGGAAAACATATAATATCTTGGGGAAAATGTCTCAGGGTAAAGTCTTAGAAAATAGCATACAGTGAAAGTTTAGCCCATGAACACCTTAAATAAAAGCCTATGCTTTCAGTCAAAAAGACACCTATGCTTTGCAGCATTTCACTAGGGAAAAGAATGTAATTCATGAAAACTGAGGGACTAAACACATATGAAGAATGAGAGCTATATATATGTACAATCGATATTTGCATTATGGACTTTCACCATGTTCTGCATTTAGCAAAACACTTTAAAGAGGGAGGAGCTGGAAATTTGCAAAACTGTAGAAAGTCATTGCTTGTTATCTGAGGAGCATGGCTTACAAAATTTTCTTGGTTGCTCCAAGGTCCCATATCCCCTTTAGAGAAGCATCAAGTACCGGGGGTTTGATCATTTAAATAATCTAATCTAACACCTCCCTTCACTTGCATGTCATATGCAAACACATTAGGTGTTTTCCTTATTATATAGCCCACTAAGAGCTACAGTAAGAAACGAAAAACTGTAATACAAATTTCTTGGTGGCTTTTTGTTGAAGAAGAGTGAGTACAGTTGTTTACTTTGCATAAACAGAAATTAGGATTTTTTTGTCTTTGGAGATTTTTTTCCCAAGGATTTCTTTCTGTAGTTTGCTTAATTATATCTGTAAAGACTATTTTGCACAAATACAAGGGCCAATTTGTTAGAAAACTATGCTTGCCAAAAGAAGTCAAATATCCTTCCCACCATGGGTCACATAAGCTTCCCAGGTCTTCTAGAGGAGGGAACAATTTTCTATACTACATGTTACACTGGCCCCACTCCTCCCTGCCCCAACAACATATAATTTGTTTCCTCATTCTCGTTCATTTCTTCTTTCATTTATTTAATTTAAAAATTTGAATTTCTCCAACTACATGAAGTAGTTTTTCTGTCATTTGAAATGAGGTACATGATTAATTCATCAGTTCATTTATTCAACACATATTTTGCGTGCTTACTCTTGTACAGGGCACATGAGATAAAATGATCTATTAAAGAAGTATGTTCTGTACTGACATGGAACTTGTCCTATAGAGACAGTCACTATTGATTAAACTCTACTTTTCCTTTAGGATTGTATAGTCTAGTGGCTTCTCACTTCTAGGTAACAAAATCATCCATAGTATAACCTAAATTTTTCTGAAGTTGCAAAGAAAAGATGCACAGAAATTATGTAAGAGTTGTTTTGTAGATATGTTAGGAGCATAGTATTTCTAGAATATTAACTTTTCTTAGACATCAAATTTTCATCTACATTTGTTCCATATGGGATTCCTCAAAAAATCATGGAGTGCCAGCTCCAAGGGAAATTAGAGTCCTAGGACGATCACGCTGACACAGGACTAACATAGTGCATCTCTGAGTTATGTTAATTTGTTCCTCTCTCGATTCTGACAGACTTCTCACTTTGTCCCCAAAGCACTTTCAGTTATATGCATTTGATTTCTGCAAAACTTGTGAATTTTTTGGAAATCAACAGAAAATATGTGAAAAGAATCCTGGGTTGTCAGCTGGGAAAACTAGGAGGTTATTCCTTTTAATCCGAGTGTACCTCAAGGGTTATTTTATTGTAAGAAGAAAATTTGATTCTGGCTTCCTTGCCAAAAAAAGAAATTTATTGAAGAAGTATAACACAGTATAGAGGGAAAAGAATAGTTGAAGAACATTCTGGACATTACAAAAACAGTACCAAAACATAGTGGCTTAAAACAACCACCATTTTATTTGTCCATGATTCTATGGGTCTGTAATTTGGGCTGCACTCAAATTATTTAAGTTCCTTTCTAGTTATATGCCAAAAATCATATTAATGGTTTATCAGCCACCAATGTTTTATAATCTATCAGATGATAACTTGATTAGGTTCTTCTTCCATTTAAAGTGAGAATTGGAAATAGTCCAACTTGGAAAAGGGTGTGTCAGCTGTGCATTAGAATCATTCACTTTTTCTCAATTTGTCTGAGGTCTCCTATGTGACTTCAGTTACCTTGTGAGTAGATTGAGTAGAAGATGACCTCAATTATATCTGGAGTTGGTGGTGGCTATCAGTTGAGCTTCTCTCTCTGTGTAGTTTCTTACCCTCAAGGAGAATACCCTGAGTTTCTTCACATGGCAATAGCATTCCAAAACGGTGATAGTGGAAGCTGCGGAGATTTGTAAGTTGTACATCATCATTTCAGCTACATTCTGCTGGTCAAAACAAATCATAAGACAGCCCAGATTCAAAGAACGGAGAAATAGCTACTTCTTATTTGGTGGGGCTGTAAATAATTTATGGTCATTCTTAGTCTGTCACATCTAAGTATCAAGAACCATAAAATTTCCTTACAAAAACTATAGGGAGGAGTTATTTCCAATCATTACCAATTATGGGAGGTTTTTTTTTTTTTTTTTTTTCGTAGCTAGAGATGCATACCTGTGCTTAGCTGAAGAGAGCAGTTTCCTTGATTGGCAGTGATCACAAGATTATAGTCAGTGTGAGGACTAATTCCTCAAAGCAAAGTTAGGGTGTCATTACTAAATTGAGAGCTGAATTCTGGGTAGGGGGAAACAATGGAGTCAATTTTCCTGAAGGATCTTGGGAAAATCATTTACCTTTCTCAGGTCTGAGGTGGATGCCATCATTTGTAAATTGAGAGTGAGGAGTTAAAATGCTCACATAGGTTTCTGAAGGGACTATGACTTTATGTGTTACTATTTTTCTAAGGTGCTATGAGTTTATTACTTCGTCTTCTCTAACCGTTTTGTCTCTCCATTTTGCATCACCAATTGTTTTAGACAGACAGAGACCGCATGCTTCCTTTGAACTTCAATGGCAAAATAGAAAGTCTGGGTTAAAAGATCAACTTCAGCCATTAAACTATAAGTCCTAGGAATGCAGGAAATATATCTTGTTTATCTTGGAATCCCTCTGTCTTGATGTATAAGATTCTCACTAAATATTAATTTCATATTGGAAGAATCAACCAGTTATGGAATCTTCTGAAGTATCTTACCATCTATGCATCTGAGTTTTTGTTTTATATGGCACAGTGTGACTTCATTCAGCAGAATACCAAATTACCTTTCCCAAGTTTATAATAGAAAACCATATCTTTAGGGGTACCTGGGTGGTTCAGTCAGGTAAGCATCTGCCTTCAGCTCAGGTCATGATTCCAGGGTCCTGGGACAGAGTCCTGCATCCCCTCCCTGCTCAGAGGGGAGCCTGCTTCTCCCTCTCCCCCACTTGTGATCTCTCTCTCAAATAAATAAATAAAATCTTTTTTTTAAAGCTAATCTTTAATCTACCCTGTGTCTTACTATGGTGCATTGGTTTTAGTACCAATTCCTCTGGGATAGCAAACAAAGGGACACACTGAAATATATTTGAAGCAGTTAAAAAAGTGAATGAATCGAATGAACAGCTAACACATTTCCAAATTAGATTGTTTTGATTCTTCATTTTCAGCTAATAAAAGAAGAACTAAGCAATTTGTCATCTCATAGAGTATTAAATAATTATGGCTGATAGAGCATTGGTATGATTTTTAACATATAACTAGCAAGGAATTAAAATAATTTGCTAAAATTGCCATAATAAAAATATTTCAATCCCTAAACACTTATTTGTGTTGATTAAATTTCCTATTTCTTATTAAAATGAATAAATTATGTTACATTACACCTGGAAAGAGAATGGAGACAAACCCCATCTACCCAAGTTCTTAGCAGTCCTTAGAAGTTACAGAAATTATACTGTTTAGTTTCAATAGCTAACGTGAAGAAGAATTCTTGGGGTTAGTAGCCTCATGGGTACCCAGGTCAAGAAATAGCATGCCTAACTCAGAGTAATCTAGTATTGTGGCAAAGGAAGAGGTTTCCCCTTTCAGGGGTTTCCCTAAAAAATTATGGTGCCCAGTGGAGCTGAATAGTATTTCAGAGAAAAGCAAAACTAACACCTAGGAAGAGAAAAGACCAGTTATATGGTTCATGGGGCCCAATGAAAATGAAAATATGGGCCTTTTGTTCAAAAACTGAGAATTTTAGATGGTAACAGCAGGATTTAATGGAGTGAAAGGCCCTTCTGAGTGGGCTGTGGGCAATTGCACAGGTCACCTTCCCATGAAGTTGTCCTTGCCATAGACCTCCACATCACCAGAAACCACCATATAAGATTAAATTTGCCAGAGGCAGAGTTAGGCTCGGAACATCCCTCTTTCAGCAAGTGCTTATAGTCAAGGAAGTGCATCTCTGCTGCCGCCTGCCTCTGTCCCTTCTAGTGTCCAACAGGGAAGGATTACTGCCAGGAAAGGGAAGGAGGATACATTTTCTCAGAGCCATACCACTCCCTTCCCTTCCTCTACTAAGAAGTGGTGGTCAGTGCATTAGCCTCTATTGTTGGGAGGAAGAAATGAACTTGACCTCTGTTTGAGGTAGAAGCTTTTATTAAATAAAAGAATATAGTATTATGTATCAAAATGAGCCTATGCTAAGTAATGATACTAACTGCAAATGGATGGCATCTGGCAAAGACTTATTTAACAGACCCATTAATTAATGGGAAGGGGAATTTGATAGAGGAAAGTTCAGTTGAACCACAGGAAGGAATAATACTATTTCATGTATATGAATCATAGTACACTGATGGCTATATTGGACATAGAATAAGAAAACCCAAAGGACGATAGGAAGGTATAGGAAAGAGAGATGGCCTGGTTTGGGGATTATCATCAGAAAAAGACAGAGTGTTCCCATAGGGAAAAAAGCAGGCAAGGTCAATGTGATCAGTTATATAGATCAGATTTCATTCAAATTCAGTCATGAGATGGTATTTAGCCAAGATAATTTTATTTTTATAAACAATGTCTAAAGTCAAAGCTATACAAGATGGATTTAAAAATTATCTTCAGAACGCAATTTAGAGCTTGTGCATTTTGTGATTCTTCATTAAAAAAGCAAAGATTGAAGGTAAGAGCAGCATGTTTTCTTTTGCGTTTCTTGCCAACCTGTGATGTCATAACAAACTGAAAGACTGAAGATCAGAGATCAGGTCAAAAAGACTTTCAGACGGACCTCCTGAGCAGGGGGAAACAACCCAATATATAAGCAGGGAATCAAAGACCGAGGCAGAAAAGGCAATGTTTGGAAATGAAAGTGCTGGTGCCTTTAGGGAAGAGCAGTTGAGTATAACTGTGGAAGCTGCACAATGGAATTATGCTGGTAATTTCCCCCTGCTGCACGTATAAATTATGCAGAGAATATTGCATTGGTAGCTTCTTTGTAGTGAAAACTGCCTATCGCTTCCAGGCCCTGGCAGAGGTGAGAGCGGTGCTAACAGGGACAAGAGAACATGTGATAAAGGAACAAGGGATATAACAAAATTGTGTGCATTGCACAGAATACTGCAAGGCTGTAAAACCCAAACAAGCAAGCTGAAAGCCAGGCTTAGAAAAGATACCCATTTCATCTAACCTGGGAATCAGGCTACTATGTCGGCAGTTATAATAAGAAGCTTCTTAAATAATTATCAACTTCAGCTAATTTCTTGGTCTACAACAAAGTTAACAGCTCTTACTTGATAGTTTCTTTGCAAGTACTAAAAAGGTTCATCTATATCCTCTATTTTCTTTCTTTAAAAAAATTTTCCAGGAATGCATCAGGAAGGCCATAAGGTATAGCACACTGACAAATATCTTCAAGACTTACATGTCCCCTTGACAATAGCTGTGACATATATTTTTTCATATTTTAGAGTGATAAATGCAATATCTTCTGGGAGCATAATTTGAAAGACAACAGCAACAACAAACAGATGGGGAATGCAAAATGTCCAGAAAGCTGCTTTTCTGAGGTTACTACAAAAATATGATCTGGCTCAAGTTCTCCAATCGCTCGTCGTTAGTGGAGGTAAAGGTATGTGTTAAATGTTGAGATCATTGCATTGTAAATGCTTCACAGAAGATACTAATTCTTGCTGAAAGCAATCATTTATTTAAAAATACTCATTAAGCTACCATTTATAAAGCAATGCTCTACATCAGCACTGCCCAGTAGAACTGTAATAAGAGCTAGCAATGCAAGGCATTTGTTCAATGGGTCAGAGTCTTATGCAGGCTTCACTGAGCTAAAATCTAGGTGTTGACAAGTCTTCATTCTTTACCGAAGACTATAGAGGAGAATCTGTGTGCTTACCTTTCCAGCTTCTAGAGACTTCCCTGCCATCTTCAAAGCTAGCTGTAATGCATTGAATCTTTTCCACATTGAATCATTCCAACCTTCTCCCTGTCCCCCTCTTCCACTTTTAAGGACTCTTGTAATTACATTGGGTCCACCCAGATAATCTAGAGTAATCTCCCTTTTTTAAAGATCAATTGGTTAGCAAGTTTAATTCCATTTGCAATATTAATTCCCCTTTGCCATATAATGTAACAACTTTGTAGCTCTGAAGATTGGAACATGAACATCTTCTGGAGGCCATTATTCTGCCCCCTATAAATGTTACATTGTTCAGAGCAGTGTTGTGAGGACTCAAGGAAGCCATGACATAAAGCACTTTGAAGAGTACCTGCACATAGTAATACTGGTAGTATTAGGGTGAGTAGAGAGGGTGAATGTTGGAGAACGAGATGAAACACTGCAGATATCCAAATTAGGAAACTAGGCATGTATTTAGTGTGAGCGTCTAAACAAGAAAATAGTAATATTTTGAGCCCAAGAATACCACATCTAGAGCACTATGTTCAATCGCAGGCGTTCTACTACAAAGGGACATTTATAAACAGGAATTAACCTAGACAATAATGACAGGAATGTTGTGTCCAGCTGGAGTCATCTCATACAGGAAGCAGTATGGAATGGTGGTTAAGGGCAGGTAGGGCTGACGTCATGGATATGTGACCTGTGTATATATATATATATATATATATATATATATATATATATATATATACACACACACACGTATATGCAGAAGGGCTTGGAGGCTCATGTTTGGTTCAATGTTCTGCTATAGCCATCTAGAAATTTTACACAATTTCATCTCTAAACTGGTGCTTTGTTGAAATCCTGTGGGACAAAAAACCATGTGTGTAAGTAGAAATATATGCATATTAAACATGTCCACTGTTCCTCTCCACTCCTTTCCCAAATAGCATTCATAAGGCACCATAAGCACAGAATCATGGTTGTTCCACGATGTGTTGCAAATACAGCCAGACTCAAAGTGAGTCTTGCTTATGCCTGCAACTGAGTAAACGTGAGTGCTGACAGCTAAGGCAGGCCACACTTTCCATTTGAACCAGAACTTTTTTCAAACACAGAAAGAAAGCAAGGACTCTAAGACATGTGAGTGACAAAGGACTCCCAACATATTCTTTCTTATTTGAATCACTTACCCTTGCTAGCAAACTACTTACGTGGAGAAGAATGACGGAGAATTAAAGAGAAAGAAAGCAGTACATAGTTTCATTTCCTTTTAATCCTTCCTTACTCATTCATAAGTTGAAGGTAAAGAGTGTTGGTGGGGTTTGTGTGTTGATTATCAAGAAGTGAAATAAAGATAGCTGAGTTAGTTTTCTGCAGCACTTCTGCTGTTCTGGTAAGAATGTATAAGCAATGAAATATAAAATCTGTAATTTCAGTGATCCTGCGTATAAGTTAAATGCTCTTATATTTGCATTGAAAACTGATATTATAGAATATAAAGAAGAATGGTAACAGTCATGTCATCATTTACAATCTAATTTTGTTTTTCTCAGAGTAACATTATACAGCAAATAAGAAAACATCACAAATTGCGAGAGGGATCATGGAAGAAAGGGAAACACTTTATATTTTAGTACCTTTAACAGCAGTTTTTTTTCTGCTTTTTGAACAGTGGCTCTGCAATTTCATTTTACACTAGGCTCTGCAAATTATGTAGCCAGCTATGCATGAGAGCTCTGGAGTTAGATCACGTTTGAGAATTCCAGGTCCCCCTCCTGCTAGTTACATAACTTTAGATTAATTATTTAAACTCTACTGCCTTAGCTTTCTTCATATAGGGATGAAGACTTTTAGTACAAAAGAATTTAGTTAACCCATGTATTGCACTGTCTCACACCACCAGGAGATAAGCTACCCAATATCTGTGTCTACTTTGTCCAAGCCTCTGAAATCATGTCTGATACATATTAGGAGGTCAATAAATAATTTTGAAAGAATCAATGTACTCAGTGAACTAGATCATTGGTTCCCAAAAGGTGGTCAGGCTAGCAGTACAATTTCTATTGAATGGGGTTTTAGGAACCCCTCTTCCTAAGCTTCTGATTCACTTTTTTTTAATAGAACCCAGAAATATAAATTTTAAAAAGCTCTCCAAGCATTTTTAATGGATTCCAGGTTCAGGGGCCATAGTACTTTTAATGCATTTCCCCAAATCCATGTATTCCCTTATCCTATTCTCTCTGCCTGCTTTTCTCATTTACTTTCTCCTTTTGGTAAAATTATAGATGTTCTTCTGTGCCAAGTTCCCCTTGTCCATGATCTAGGAGAATGGGATATGTAATTCACTTTTCTATTTTATTATACTTTTATTTATGTGTATTCACTTTGTGTGAATACTAAATGATATAAGTGATTTGAAAGCAAGGTATAATACACTGTGTATATGCTTCATGCCTGAAGAAACTATGACTTGGAAGTATCTCAAATGGTTACTGACTAAACGATCAATTGTTATATTCATCACCCTGGAGAAAACACAATGGAATAAGATCGAAGGCAAGACTCAGGAAACAAGGTGAAGACTTGTGAACCTTTGCATTTGAAAGGAAAGCTCAGGCTGCTTCTCTATTACTACAAGGTAGTCCTACCGGAGGACAGAAAGCCTGATGTAGGCATCCTATAGGGTGTAGACATGTAATATGCTTTGGTAGCCATATAATGTGTTAGAGGCAATTTCCTTTCAAAGGAAACTTGCTTTGACTTACTGATTACTCTTATCAAAGAGAAATACAGGAAGAATTAGCAAGTAGAGGGTAGGTTAATTTTGCTAAAATTTTGGAACCAAAAATTCCCTATCAGAAAAAGGGATGAGGAAGTAGGTCTAAAACTTAAAAAAAAAAATGCATCAGCAGGGAAAATAATAGTTTGTATATAATTTTCCAATTCATTACTCAGCTAGAACATACATGCTTCTTTCCCATGCCATGATAATCTTTTGTCTTATAATAATATAGAGCTTTAATATGATTCTTATCACAAGGACATTAAGAAGCTACCTCCATGATATTATGTGAGGGATGAATGTTCAACTGTGCCCCAACATATGTGGCATATGGACAGATTACCAAAAGTTCCATCACTAGAAATCATATCTTGGGATCAAGTTCCAAAACTCCAATCAAAACTCTAGTATTTCACCTAGAATATCATTAATGCTTCATTGAGAATTAAACTAATAGACTTGATGAATCCCTGTGAAAAAGTCCTATTTGTCATTGTAGATTAGGAGAGACCCAAAGGCACTGTTTGTGAGTGAAGCCTATTCAAGCAGAGTAGAGAAACCAGAACAATAACAATAACAACAAGTCCTACAGATAAACTGTCTCCAACCCCATCATGCCTGGCCTGGGACCTGTTGCAGATTCACTAACATAAAATTGACCTTCAGCCCATTTCTACTGTAACTAGTTCAAATAGATTTAATTACCTAGACAAATGTGGGCTATGACTGTATTTATGACCACTTGTAGCTTTTCTATTCAAGATTTTTAGACAGTGAAAAGGGAGACTAGGAGCAGAGCATAAATCCCGGTTTGGCTTCCCTTGTTAATATGCAGTTGTATTGACAGAGAGAAGGGTGATCAAAGGGATGCTTTTCTTCGACCAAATGTCACTATTACTTAAGGAGACTATGAACAGTGCAGCACGATTGGAGAGACATTGTTTCCCAGTGAGTGAGCCATGTAATAAGAAGCAAGATCCCTGCAGACCTGTCCAAATTAACTAAACAAAGAAAGATTTCATAGACACTACCTAATATAATACTGGGTGGACTACACGTGGCCAAAGGGGAGACTCTCAGAGGCATGGTACTGGAAAAAATATGAGTTTTCCAATCCAATGTACAGCTGTTGGGACCAAGTGAGATTGTGCATGAACCCTAAAGAAACAAGCAATATTGCCTGGTAAATTCAGGGAACATAGACTCCACTCCTCGTCTACAACACCTGACCCCTGACTGTAGAGGAAATAAATCAATGTGATATTTCCAGAAGAGGAATGGGTGAGAATCAGGCCCCATAAGTACTTGTCCTAGCTCTGCCATGCCGACCTTGGGTAAACCATATGACCTTTTAGCATCTCATTTTTCTTACCTGAAAATTCAGAGAAAAGACTTTGCCCTGCTTGATGTACAGGGTTGATTAAGAATCAAATGGAATTCTGCATGTGAAAAAGCTAAAAAAAAAAAAAAAAGTAAAGCATTATACTGCAAGTTCAGCTGGTAGTAAGGAATATGCTTATAGTTTCTAGGGTTAATTACTCTGACTCCGATTTCAAAGGACAGAAGATACTTGGTCAGCGAAATGCTAACAACTTTCTCACACACTGTCTAAAATGGCATCCTTTAAAAATTTTTGGCTACCTGTCCTGTTAATTCAGTTAAAACGGCTGGAAGAGTTATACATGAGACACAGTATGAAAAATAGATCCCCGTGGCTTAAAATTGGAAGACATGTCGACGTGTCATATGGCAACCATTCTATGGCATATGGTTATATACATTCTAACTCCCAATAGAAATCTGATGTTTGGGAAGAATAATTTGTTACGAATTTAATAAGCCCCGTGTCTGACTTTTAGCAAAAATTACATTTGAATTAACTATCAAGTATTTGACACAAAGGGAACAAATGATCACTACTGTGAATTGGAAAAGCGAGTTTAGATCTCAGACATTGGAGATAAATGACAAATCCATTAGAGGTCAGAGGGTTTAAGACATTAGTTCTGTAATGACTAAATTCTGTGAGTTTTACTTTTACATGAATATATGAGGTGGCAGTTGTTAGTCTTATAAAAGCTGGTTGCTTAGAGACAGCTGACTGATTAGAAGATAGTTGCTCTCCATGTCTATAATTATTGTGATTACTATTACTGTGGTAGCCCTCGGTGGGATCCTGAAAATGGTAATATGGTGTAGCATTTCACAAACATAGGCCTATAAAAACTCAATATATACCCCAGTAAAAAAGATTTATAATGTCCCTTCTTTGCCATTTCAATGGACTCATTTAAAGAATAATACAATCATTCACTCTCAGCTTATCCAGTCACTTCCTTTCAATCCCGTTATGAAATAGAATCAGAGGTTATTACCAAAGATGAGGGAAGGAAAACAAAACCCTTCTGAGAAAAGAATATCAGAGATGGATCCCACTCGGGTCTCAATCTTATAATTGAGTAAATGGCAACTTTAAAAAATCCCAGTGTGAGAAATGCTGAGGAATTTTATTCCTCTTGCGATCATATTAGTGAGTAATAAATTGCATGAAATAGATTACATTTTTATTTATTTATGCTGAGGCTTGGGAGGGACTCACCAAAATTGGCGCTGTGAGGATGCAATCTGTATTGGTTTGAAGCAAGGGTTTAATTACATCTATTTTGTCCCTCAAACAAATGAAATCACAGCAAATAAAGACAGTACACCTGCATCATAATGTTACATATACACTTGCTACAAATAATCTTTGTAACTTAGAGTCACCAAAATGGGTACAGAAATTACAGTGGAAGAGAAAAGAGTATAGTCAACTGCGCAGAAAGTGTAATACCAACCAGGTGTCTCCTGTTCCCAAGTTATCACATCACCAGTTACTAGCCCGGAACCCCGGGACCCCACCTCTAGTGCATGGAGGCATTTCTCTAAGGTTTCTTTTGAAGAAGCCAGAAGCAGTGGGCAACATTTGACACTGTTTATACAGATATTAATATATAAGTCATATACAAGCACCAATATCCAATTCTGTACTTTTCTTTTTCTACTTTTTTTTTCTGAAAGTAAGCTTCCTCCAGGATATGTCTCTCATTCTTAGAATATTTATTTCATCCAAGACACTTTCTAACATATAGCAGATTCTTAGACTGTTGCAAAAACTATGCATGGGGTTGATTAAAGGAATAATAATATCATTTCACAGGTACAGATTTTCCCATTAAACAATATCTCATTTCTTATTCTCACACCTGTCCTTGAATGCATCCTTCATATGTAGTGGGATTGTAGAAAACTAAATATATTGTGGGACGTCTGGCTCGTTCATTTGGTAGAGTATGTGCCTCTAGATCTTGGGGTTGTAAGTTCAAGCCCCATGTTGGGTGTAGAGGTTACTTAAAAATAGTCTTCAAAAAAATCAATAAATAGATCACTAAAAGGATATTGAAGACCCATCTGAAAGTTTACATATTTAAAGGCTGTGTTTTGTGTACCAATATAAAAACCATCATTGAAAGTGATTTGGACAGCTCTAGGGATGGAGATGGATTTGTGCTAACCCATCTATTTTCTGCCTGATTCTGCACCTGTGGATATGAAGTACTCTCCAGGTAACAAGGTCAGCATTTAGCAAGAAAGAGTTCCCAGTACCTCTCATATTTTATAGCTGATGTATTGGATTTTTTCCCCTTGCCCTTTGATTCCAGGTATTTTCCTGTTTTCTCCCTGAAAACTTTGTTCTGTGGTTATAATATTTGACTTTGTCATTCGGTTATGATTTGCAGTTGTCCTCGGAAAGCCAAGGCTACAAAACTATGACCTCTAAGAACTTCTTCTATCCTGGACATAAAAATAGTGCTTCTGCTAGTTCAGCCCAATCTCTGGACAAAAAAGGGTTGGACTCCTCATTTTTGCTGTTCCTCCTTGTGAGCAGATGCGGGCAACAGCAAGACTGCTGGCTGGTTAGGTGAATGCCGACTGCCTAGGAAGAACAGCAAAGTTAAGTCTGTGGTTTTGCTGGTGTCTGATCATGGGACTCTGAACAGCTGAGCCACAAAGTTCGTCCGTGTCTAGATGAGCACATATATAAACTAATTGTAATTAAAATGCGATATGAGGTGAATGCAGAAGTCAACCAGAACCATGGTATCTTCTGATACCTTTGTTTAGTGGGATTAGCAATTCCAGAAGTGACCAAGAACAACATTCTCCTTATCAATCCAAGCACAATAAAACTAAGGGCAAAAAATTTCAAAAGTACATAGCTTTTCAAGATTGTGAAAAACGGTCTTAAAATATTTTACTCATATGTAAAAAAACACCATGTGGTCATTATAGAAAAAGATGATGTCTCAAAAATGAGTAAAAAAGGACATAAAAACTATCCATAATCCCAATATTTAGAGGATAAACAAGTCATTTGTTTATCCTTTAACTTGCTTGTTATCTAGCTACCCAAAAACCTTGATAGAATTTGAAGATAAATTTCTTCAGATAGTAATAAAAATTTGGGAATGAACACTCCTACCTAATACCTTTCTATATAAAATGTCTTTTTTTTTTTTTTCTCTTACGAGGTCCCTCAATCTAAGGTATGAGTTCTCAGGTTGTAATTAAAAAACTGTGTTGATTGTTTCAATATTAAATTATTAACATCAGTTAATTGGAATTCTAATTGCCAAAAAGGTGAACAATGTGTTAATCATAAATTCCAGAAGTAACTTTAATTTGATATTGCCAATGATATCAACATGACAATAGCTTTTTCTATGACAATTGTTAGTCTGCATAATTTTCTCCTCTCTTGGGGCTGTCAGATTGTGATTCCTAATGACAATATTAATATGCTTCTGAATAACAATCAGAATGTATAATGCTATTGAAATACTTAGAATAATCTAAGTATGTCGGATCTGTCAACATTGATAATCACGCTTTCTTTGCATGTTACACATTTTTCTCATTTTATCAATGTCTTCATTAGTGTACATTTACAGTTATTAAACTTATTTAATGAACTTCTTTATTATCCAAAAGGTTTAAAAAATCCAAAAAAACTACTCTTAACATATCATTTTTATCTTTTAACATGTCTTATAAATATCAAGTAAGTTGAATGCATCCCGACTAATTAGAATTGTTCTGTGTACATGAACTGAATGAAAATTATCACAAAATGATACTTGTAAAATTATTTTAATTAGCCAGTATATAATCTATTTGTGTTATAGCTCATTAAGAGAGATCACATCAGTAGTAAAAATAGCAAAACTAAGGAGAGTTTTATTTGGATAAAATATATTATTTTTCTTTGGATGCTTACACTTGGTACAGACGTGAAGATGGCATCTGGGTAATTCAGCATCTCCTATTGCTATCAGATAATGCATTGGACTTGTTTTCCCCTAATGAGTTCCTAGGATACAGACAATGGCCACCTGTGTCTGGGTTGGAAGCCACTTTGTACTGAGCCAGCAAGGTTGTATTCAATTTTGGGGTGTTTCTGGCAAGTTCTCTGACACAAAATAATAACCTGGTAGCTGTGATTTCTCCATTAACATGGCATTCCTTTTAATACCAAAGGCTTTAGTTCATTTTGCTAATTGAAATGTAAATAATACATTTAATAATACATTTATCTTAATCTCTTAGCACTAAAGAATTTAGTTTAAGGTTGGCAAATGCTGGCCATTCATTCTAGTTTCCATAATAAAAAGACAAGAGAAGGAGTTCTGAATGCATGGGTCCAAACTTAGTTTTATTTCCATTTTTCTAAGTGCCGGACTCACTGTCTCCTATTTATTTAGAGTAGAATGTTTCCTCCCACATTAGCACTGATTTCACACTCAGTTAAACCAAAGTTAGTGTGTGAGCATCATGAAAGTGTAATCTCTCAAATGTACGTAAATACAAAATGAAGCCTGACTGCCCACTGGGTGATCTGTTCTGTGTATACAAAAATATGGATTTAACCAAAATTATTCTTTAGTCACATGCTTCTAATTACAGAATGTTCATGAATACATATAGGTTCATGTATTCTCTGATTTGTCATCAAAAACTTTTAAGTGTCCACTGTGTTCTAAGCATTAGACTAGGCCCCAGAAATGTAAAAGTGAGAATCTACAGTACATGCTCTTTTTTTAGATTGATTTATTTATTTGAGAGACAGAGAGTGAGAGAGTGTGAGCAGGGAGAGGGGCAGAGGGAGAGGGAGAAGCAGGCTTCCCCCTGAACACAGAGTGGACCTGGGGCTGTGGGGGTGGGTTGTTGATCTCAAGGTCCTGAGATCACCACCTAAGCCGAAATCAAGAGCCAGATGCTTAACCCACAGAGCCACCCAGGCGCCCGCACAGTCCTGCTTTTAAGGACTTTCCAGTTTATCACAAGAAGCAGGCTATCAATCAATCACTTCTTGGTTAAACAAGGACAGGCTTCAAAAGGTGGTAAATGAGTAGAGACTGAAAACAACAATGTAGGCATCCAGACTGTTAAGGGGGTAGAGGTTTGGCCAGGTGGAGAGAGAAGCATGCATGAAGGTTTTAGAGAAAACATACTGAATCTTGAAAAACTAAGTATCACTGAAGAATGCATACATGTTGGAGTATGGGTGTGATTCTTTAAATGATTTCCCTGAAGTCATGTTGTTATCCAGTACTGAAGTGGGGGCTCCATGCCAGGATTTCTGATGCCCAGTTTATGGTTGAACTATATTAAGTTTCTAACACAAAGGGGTCTTTGGAAATGCAACCGTAATAAATAAAATAAAATGCAGAGTAACACATTTAGAGCATCATAAGGGGGAAGAATCTTGGGTATTACACTGGCTTCAGTTTTAGTTTGTGAAGGATAGACTTTTGCATGCTAGGCAAAAAAGCTTTTCACAGTACAGGTATTTTCTTGATGTGTGAATTAAAATGTAATGCTAATTAATACTACTGGGTCACAGGATTAAATATATAATTCATGCTGCCAGTTAGAATATATCTGCAGAGAGCAGTGAGATTAACCTCATGTTTATAGAAAAAAAAATGTGTCTTTGAAACTCAGAATATAGATTACATATTAAGCTACAGGAAAGCTCAAAAGAGTGACAATATCCTTAAAACAGATGCGCTGCTGCAGTTCAAATGATGAGGGACATTGCTGCTTTAATGGTGCTGTGAAAACTGTTTTCAATACAGCACCTCTGAAAGGTTTGCATGAGTGATGAAAGAGGTCTTGTGGGTACTATGCTTTGATTTCAAGATTGTCAGCTTTCAGATGGCTGTCAGAGGTCTGGAATTGACCTTAAGCAGTAGTGCTAACCTAAGCAGTTACTTTCTTGGTAGCGATCATTGTTGGAACTGAAGGAGTTTCTGGAGAATTATTGATATTTGCGCTCCACTGTTAATTAAAACTGTCATTCTATTTCAAGATGTGTTTTCAAGATGAGAAGCTCTCCATGTTTTTCTTCTTGATGGTTCACAATAATAATTAATGCATAATGAGGAAACTTATCCTAGTTTGACAACATGTTCTGGAGAAGGAACTTGAAAAGAACTTCAAAATAATCATCTGAAAATGTATTGCAACAAAATTATAGATGCAGACATTAGATCAAACATGTTAGGGATGAAAAATATATGTGAAAGGGTTACATGGTCTTATGAAAAAGTGAAGATTCTCAAATTGAGAAAAAAATAAAGATAGTCATTATGTGGCTTTCACAAAATATATTACATGGTATTTTTAATATATCAAAAACAGAAATGTTAATATTAGAGAAGGTAACAAGTAAGGCAAAATATTAGATAAGAAAAAGAATTATACTTCACACTAGTAATTATAACTCACCAAAAAGATTTATCCATCATTAATCACCATCTACAAAACAACACAACATCGAAATATATGAAATGAAGACTGAGAATAATGTGAGGAAAATTATAATTATCACATGGGGAAAATTCAAGACACATGTCTCAGAATCTGATAGATCCAATAGACTGAAAAATGATTAATGATAGAGAGAGAGAGAGAGAGAGAAGTCACTACTGCAGAGTGGGAAAGAAATGCACAGTATCATGTCTTTACATAGCATTTCCACTACACAGGGACAACATGCAGAAGTAATTTCAAGAGCAGATAATACAGACAAATATAGTAAAATAATTTAAAATTATATTTTTGCATAATCATTACTTTTAAACATAGCTTATTTAACTGCAACTTTACTTAATTTAATTTTTTATAATGACTGGGTTTAATGATCGGCCTGCAAAATTCCTCATAAGCAGACTATGATGACTCTAGAAACCAGAACTCTCTGTCATCTTGAATTTTACTCTGGGAGATTGTCCCCAGGATGAAAAATCTTTGAGATTTAATAAATAAAGTAACAACCCAATAAAGTAATAACACAAACTATTTTTTCATTTTTTATTCCCCAATAGGATTAAGTAATTTATCTCTCATAAGTGAGCATTCAGTGAGATCAAAGCAGAGAGTTTCAGTCAGAAGTATTAAGTTTGCAGCACCTTTTTTTGTGCAAGCAGCATGACTATGGCAAAATGCCACGTCTTTTCTATCCATCTGCTTCAGAAGTAGAGCCGAGAAGAGAAAAGCTTGTCAAAGGGATATGTATCAATGCATTTATTTGAATTGAAAAATGAAATCACAGTTTTTCTAATGGAAAGATAAGAACTTAACATTGTTGGAATGACAAATTTCCCCAAATCAATCTACTCAATGAAATCCAATTTGTAATGTGAACAAAAAAATTTTTATGGAATTTGAGAAGACATTTCTCTAATTTATCTGGATTAGGGGGAAAAAAAGAACTTTCAGTCTTAGAAAGTTTTTTAAAAAAGGGAGAAAAATGATAGTTGTGAAAATCAAGTCGAGTGCTGCATAGGAAATGCCTTGTCCAGAGATCCTGTAATATCTGCTTGGCGTAAAGTGTCATAGTACAGTGAATACCCACATACACGCAGTAACTCTAAGAAAAAAGAATATTACTTTTGAAGTTGCCAATTGTTCTTTTCTTGATCCCATTTCTTACTCCATCTTGTTCAGGGGTAACCACTACCCTGATTTTGTCTTGGCTATCTCTGCTTTATTTTTTTTTAGGTTTTCTCCCCACATGTATTTCTATTCCTAGTCATATGCTGGGTAATTTTGGATAACTTTGATCTTTATTTAAATAGAACCACATGGGATGCCTGGGTGGCTCAGCGGTTGAGCATCTGCCTTCAGCTTAGGACCGGATCCCAGGATGTGGGATCCAGTCCCGCATCAGACTCCCTACACGGAGCCTGCTTCCCCCTCTGCCTGTGTCTCTGCCTGTCTCTCTCTGTGTCTCTCATGAATAAATCTTTTTTTTTTAATAAATAAATAAACAAACAAACAAATAAATAAATAAAATCATACTTATGTATTTTTCTGCAATGTGGCTTTCTTTCCTGTATAAGATTTTCTAAGATTCAGTTGTGTGTGTTGCTATATTCATTCCTTTTCACCTTTGTTTATGATTTCGTTAAGGAATATCCCAGAATTTACTTATTCATTCTATCATTGTTCAATAGGAATAGTTCTAGCTTTTTCACTCTTACCAACAGCATACCTATGAATATTTTTACCTGTACTTGTGCCTTTACACTGTGCTCATTGAAATTTTTTTTCTGTTTTACCAATATAGGAGTTGAATTGTGAGATCAAGCAGTTTGTACATCTTCACGTATATAAAATGATGCTGAAGTATTTTCTAAAATACTTACATGTAATCCTTCACCAGATGTGCATAGATGTTCTGTTTGTTCATTTTTTATACCTTCATTGCTACATTTATTGTTTAAAAATTTATGCTGGGCTGGTACATATGTAATAGTTTTTCATTTTGTTCTTTTTTTAAAAAAATATTTATTTATTCATGAGAGACACACACACACAGAGGCAGAGACATAGGCAGAGGGAGAAGTAGGCTCTCTGAGGGGAGCTCGATGTGGGACTTGATCCCTTGACCCTGGGATCACTACCTGAGCCAAAGGCAGATACTTAACCACTGAGCGATCCAGGTGCCCCTCATTTTGTTCTTGGTTTATATTTTCCTTGTTACTAATAAGTCTGAATACGTTTTTACGTTTGTTTGATTAAATAAATAAATAAATAAACAAATAAATAAATAAATTTATTTATTTGCCATTTCAGTGAAATGGCATACTTTTCAGTTGTTTCGTTTGTTGAAAATGTCCTCCTTTTGCCCTTGTATGTAAAGGATTGTTTTCCCAGCTCTTGAGTTCTTGGTTGACAATAATTTTCTCTCAGTATCTGGCTCCCATTGTTGTTGTTGAGAAGTCAGCAGACAATCTAATTGATGATCCTTGAAACATTATCTCTTTTTCCTCTCAGCCTGCTATTGGAGAATTTTTATTTGGTGTTCTGCAGTGTCCAGTTGTGAATTTCGTTTCACTTAACCTTTTTGTATTTGTTTGGCTTCTTGAATCTTAGTGTCTTTCATGTTTCTGGAATAATCTCAGCCACTGCATCTTCAAATATGAATTTTCCTCCACTTTTGAAACTTTGATTTGAGATGTTGGGCCCTATCATTCCATGTTTTATTTCCATATCTCTTAACATTTCAATATTTTCTAGCCCTTCTTTTCTTTCTCTGTGTGCTGAGTTCTAGAAAATTTCTACTGAATTCTCTTAAGAGTTCTTTACCATATTCCTTAGTTTGGTCTAATCAGCTTTTAATCTTGTCCAAAGTTTGTGTACCCTATGAATTTTGAAATTGTACATTCCCTAAAGTTAAACTAACTTTGTTCTCTTGGAAGAAACCTAATTTGGTCATGAAGCCTTAACAATTGTATTTATCCTTGGATTTATTTTACTAATAATTTATTTTAAATTTTACATACTATGTTCATAGTGAAATTGTATCATGATTATTCTTTCTTCTACTGTCCCTGAAGGCTTATCTATGAATAGTAAGCTAGACAGGGTTTCTCAACCTTAGCAATACTGACAATTTAGAGCAGATAGTCCTTTGTTGTTGGGGGCTCTTCTAAACATTGTAGATGTCCGGCAGCATCCTGACTTTTACTCACTAAATGTCAGCAGCACTTTCCCTCCCCCATTCTCCAGTTCTGATAGTCCAGAAATGTCTACAGACAAGCCTGAGGGCTCCTAGGGAGCAGATTTATACCAAATGAGAACCACTGAACCATCAGTATGATCAGAAAGAGTAAAGTATGTCCTAAAAAACGTGTGTCCTATGTTCTTTAAAATGATCGAGGGGCACCTAAATGGCTCAGTGGTTGAGTCTGTCTTTGGCTCAGGTCATGATCCCAGAGTCCTGGGATGGAGTCCCACATTGGGCTCCCCACAGGGAACCTGCTTCTCCCTCTGCCTCCCTCTCTGTGTCTCTCATGAATACATAAATAAAATCTTTTTTAAAAAAAATCAAGGACAAGAAACATGGGGAAAAACTGTGAAAAAAAAAAAAACCTGTCAGATTGTAGGAAATAAAATCAACATGATATATGTTTTCTTGGTGAGATCCCAAAATAGAGAGGAAAAAAGATGTTTTCCTGAAAGTTATTGAATTCTGAATGGAGATTGGATGGTGGCTTATGAGTTATTTTTCTGACTTGAAGGGTTGTCTGAGGATTAAAAGGGTATTTTTGTGCTAAGGAAGTGGACCTAAGTGAAGTGATAATGTATTGTATCTAGGGCTTGCTCTCATTTGATTCAGAAAAAGGCTACTCCTATTACCATTAATAGTAATAATAGAAAGGGAGTGAAGGAGAAACAGGCAGAGAAAGAACAAATGAAGTGAAAGGCAAAGGAATCCAGATTAGGTTGATAAGGGGATTCTTTGTAGTTTTTTAGAATCTCTATTGGTTTATTATTTCCCAATAATTTATTTAAAAAGAGTATATGTTGCTTATTTTTTGATGAATTGAGGAAGAATAGTAAAGCTTAGTGACATTTATTGAGATTCAAGAGAAAAAGCGTTGGAGGCATATGAAAAATCATACTAGCAATACATTTTAGAAAAAAATAGGTTTATTATTTTTAACTAAAGCTTTGAAAGAGTATTGGCATTTGTTAATATTTATATGGTTAATCGTTTTACATGTGATATTCAGTCTTCCCATCTTTGTGGTATAACTAACTACCCCTAAGACTCCTAAAGTACATGTTCAGATAAAATAAAAAGATGTTGTACAGATGAGAAAGGGATGTGATGCAAGAGAATCTGAGAAAGCAGCCAGATTAATACTTGAAGGAATAAGGCATATAGGAAAATAAAGAGGTCCCTTCCAAAAAGCAACTGAGAATATGTTCCAGCACATGAGGCATTTTAAGTGGCAAAATAAATGAAATTAACTATTTCAAAGAGGTATATACCTTAGCATGACTAACTGGTAACTTCAATATGAGAGAGATAATGGCAGAAAGTGGATGGAAAATAATTTAATTCACAATCAAGTGAAATTGGTATAGGCCTAGGAAATGTGGTTGCAATGAAAGGTGGTCTCCCTCATCATTTCCTAAATTTAACCAATGGAGATGACATTTTCAAGATAGTCAATCTTTTGGACTTCTAAAATTATTATTTGCTCTAAATGTAAAATGTGTATCTTTATCATAAAATAATATACTTTTCTTAGTAATTCTTTTGGAGGCAATCAAAAAAATCTACACTTAAGTCAGAGCTATTACAATGTGCCATAAACATGAAGTGCTGAGTATCCAGTATGTATATAGAGAGAAGAACCAGGATAATGGTAAATTCATTCTTAGGTACCAAATGCCAGTTGAGAAAATTATCAGACTTGTAGCTCATATATAAGTATTTAGTGATATTAGTTCTAAAATCAAACTATTTGATCTACTTATAAACAAATCACCAATGCAAAATCTCTACCAGATTGCAGAAAGTAACTGTAATGTGTTAATGGGCTCTGGCCTCTGATAAGCTAGTATCCTAGTTATAATTTCACTATAATTAGCTGATAATTTGGGGAAAGTTATATTACCTCCCTAAACCTTAGTGTATTTGGCTGTAGAGAAAATAAAATCATTGTCTACTTCATGGGGCTATTGTAATGAGTAAACAATATGTGTAAATTTTTTTAGCATGAGAAAATTCACAAACTGCATTCAAATCCCACAAATATTGGCCATTAGTTTGTGAAGATCTTTGATTATACAGAATCCTCTGTTGAACCTTAACAGGCAAATGAAGCCTTCACCCCCCAATTTGAGAAGCAATATGTTGATATGGATAGTCTTCTAACATAGCCCATTTTCAATCAGCTATAGCTGATCTTCTTACCATGTGTCTCAAATGTCCTCAAACATACTTCTTTAGCCTTCATTATTCCACTCTGTTATCATTTCCAATCTTCAGCTACACTAAAGCTTTCCACATTCTGCACACATACCTGCCCTCTTTTCTTTACTTACAATGATCTCCCTACATGAATTTTTCTCCCCTCCACCTATGATCTTTGTTTGACTTTCTACCCCTGCTCAAGATGTGCCATGCACCCACTTCTCTAAGCATCATGTCTTCCTCTAACCTGCTGGGACTAATGTATCCAATGAAGTAAAGAGCCCACATGGAGGTATAAGAATATAAGTGCATGAAGATCCAATTGTGAAGTTTCTCACTTGAACCATCCTTATATAAAGGCAAATAACACTTGTTAAAATAGACTCCATTGTGAATTTTGTCTCAATGTTAATTTTACTTTAGTTAACCTCCTCTTTAGTAAGCACTGAAACATGCCTGCATCAAAATATTTTAATAGGTAATAATAACTGATAACTTACTATGTGCCAGTCACTGTGCTGAACACTTCAAATGCACTATAAATATGTAAATAATCTTCATGATAACCACATAAATTAGTTGACCAGTTTCCTGATGAAACTGTCAAAGAGATTTATTATTGCTCAATGTGATCATCTAACAATTATCAGAAGCTGCATTTACTGATTCTAAAACCTGAGTATTGTCCGCCAGGTGATTTTGCTGTATTACTTATCGAACAGAACTGAATTATTTCAAGGTTATGAAAACAGAACTGAGAAAACATTTATTATACTATCTTATCAGGGGTATTTTCAAGTAAAAATGCTCAATTGATGGTTAAGTCTATTGAATTGCATGAGTTCCTCACTCCATTTTCATGGTTAAAATTCCTTGGATTATACATGATTCATGTCCAAAATCAAAGAGAATAGTTCTCTTCACTGACCAAAAAAAATTTTTTTAAAGAGCTTGTCTTTTTAGTTTATCTCATAATAGTTTGAGATTTTCTAGATCTTTCATGTTACCATACTTCCTTTCCCTGAATTGCCAGTATATGTGTATTCTAATAGTTCCCTAAAATAGTTCCAAACAGCGTGAACATAATTGATTAGTATCATTAGAATCTATTTTATAAAACTGTGATTACACTATTTAAAAATAGGTATTTGATACTCAGCTCATAGAGCACCATTAAGCCATTATATGCTAATATTGTATAAATGTGTGACTGTGAAATTTCTGCAGCCTCCACTAATTATTTTATTGTCTATTAACAGTTCTTATGAACCACTTAATCAATTGGATATACACATTGTAAGTTGAATAGGGAAATATTATGGCATTCTTTGGGGATATTCTATTCTTCCACATTAGTTTTTATTTTTTATAATAACTAGTTAAGTTACTTTAAAGCTATTTACATTTAACTAGCTTTGACGAATTGTACTATCCACTTACATAACAGAATTTTCCAAAATTTTGCTGTATTCTCTATTAAAAGGAGATTCATGCTTCCTTAGAATGGCTAAAATGACAACAATTTCAATAGTAAGATCCACGAGGAATGACACATGGTAGCTAGTTTTCAGTCTTGAATATACCTCTCGGGAATTCACCAGAAATATAACTTGGCTATTATACAGACTGATAATAATTAGAATATTATAAAACAAACTACTTTATTGTTAAAAAAATATTTGTGAAGTTTGGAAGGAGGCTCCTAAAAGATAGTGCTTGCTTTCTTTCTTCTTTCTGTTATATTATCTTTCATCACTTGCTAACACTAATGCCTAATTGTGAATGGCATTTATATCTGGAATTATTTCTCATGGGTAGCAATGGTATCAAAATTAGGAGGAACCACTAATGGAATCTTACATTTAAGATTCCCTGTTATTACACCATTTTCTTCCTTCTCTGAACTCTCAAATCCTATTATAAGAAAATCAGGATTAATAGGGTTTGATGTGCTCTTAATATAGGTTGCTTGTGTAAGTAGGAGAGGTATGTAATAGAAATAGAATTTATGATTAAGGATAACCTAGCCATTTAAATTACAAACTAAAAGTATGTTATGGTAACTCTGACACACTTTCACTGAAATGGGATTATTAATTTATTTGAGCATTGTAGCAATATTTCTCTGAAATGAGTGTGTGTCAGTGGCTGTTGTGCCATTTACATGTATATTTTATTCACCATCACTATCAACAAAAATGATCACTGACTGCTCAATAAATATTTGGTGAATTAATACTTTAAGAACAGTTTTTTTTTTTCAGAGAAGGATAAACAAGACACCATTTTCTCTCCTGAAATCTCACTGAATTCTATCAGCAAACTAAATTATAAAATTTTAGGTAAAGCAATTTCCTCTCTGCAAAGTTTGGAATATCTCTGTTAGCAGGCTCCAACTAATATTTGGCCTCTATTTAGAAAAAGGACTATTATAGTAGCAGAACAGTAGTGGTAACCTGACAAAACAATGAAAGATCTGCTCACTTAACTTTTTTACCAAGATCTAAATTGTTGAACATGATCAGAGAAATAGGTTGAAAATATCTTAAAGATTGGAAGGTATAGTGACTGTATTCATAAACCACAAATTCTAACAACTCAATTCAGATCTAAAGATCATGTAGCCTAAGAGCTCTGGCTGAAATAGACTTCTAAAAATCTATAGATGGTGGAGATTAAGTAAATGCATGTGGAGTGTAATGCAGTCATTCTTTAAAAGGTATATGGCACCAAAATAGTGAAGTGACAAAAAAATTTTTGCTGTGTATGATTGGCACAATTTAATTAGGTTAGAAATATTAGGACCTAGTGCCCTAGAACCTATACTTAAGGTAGAAGCAATTTTATCTTTACACTTAAAGTCATCAAAAGTATTGTTCCATGTGGTATGTGCTAATGGCAGCTTATGCTCCTGTTTCACATCAACTTTTCCTCAGTGGTCTGCCATCCATTGATGACCATTGCTTGAATCCTTTTAGCAAATATTTCATTAGAAGTTGCAAAGTGATGCTTTTCTAATCCATTACGTATGCTGCATTTATCATCTTGAAATATTCTACATAGAAGAAATTTTCCTTATGTACTAAAGCTAATTTGTTATCCTGAAATATTGTTAATCCTGGAAAGGCAAAATTGATGTTTATATCTAAACATTTTGTTATAAATTTTCAGAGTAATGATTGATGCCTCTAGCAATCCCCAATGGAGTTGTTTCCAACCTTTTCCTTCCCTACTGTTCTCTTCATATCCATTTCTTTCCTCTCTTAATTCTGCCCCCTCTCTTCCTTTATCTCTATTTCTCTTCATTTATTTCATCTACTATCTGTCTTTCTTTTCTCTTTCTCAATTTCTTTCATCCATCTTTCTTTTTTTATTGATGAAGTCAGAGCTTTTAAAATATATTTGATGTGTTTTAATCAACCTCAACAATTTTCTTCCATGTTCCATGTCTCTCAATTTAAGCCAATGTAAGCTCATTCTGTTGGTTTTCATACTTTTAAACTGATTCAGTAGTCTTCAGTATCTTACTTGTTTTCTGGAACAAAAAAGGGTCTTAAGCTATTTGTGTGTATAAGTGTGTTTCTGTGTGTATGACTGTGTATACATGTGTAATCAGATCTTTATGTCATGCAACAATTCATTTATTCATTCTTAGTTAATATGATGGATGGAATAGGCAAAAATTGTTCTCCATTTATTAGGTTGATCTCAAGTTCTCAACCTATGGTAAATAATTGGAGTAAAACAAAAATGCATGACATCCAGTTTGGGAGAAGATACTTTAAGACACATAAGATGACTTCCAGTTTTCACTCAAACATGTAAAGAGCTGGGAAGCCATCACTCCTATCCTCACAGCAAGAACAAAGCTCAATAAACTGAAAATCAATTGACAATTTTTATATTCAGAAGAGAATTGAGGTCATGGAACAAACAGCTTTTCCTGAAACTGGAGAAATAGGTAGATGCAGGGAAGATGGACCAGTTTATCAGAAGCAGAAGTTGTTGGATCCAGTAACTGAAAGTTACTCAAACAGTAACTTCAAAGAATCTCTGGAGGCTGAGTATAGGAACTTGAGAGTTATAATTTCCCAGATGCCTAGGCTAAAGGGATACCTGCACTTCCCCAGGTTTTACCTCCAGGAGTCCCACTATATTCTCAGTTAAAGATTAGAGAAAAATCTCTTGCTGGGCCAGAGTGAGGGAAAAGTAACCATTCTGAAATAAACCAGAGCATTCTCCAGAGCAAAGACCTACTCAGCAAGGCAAAAAGCTTTACCAGAGCCTAATCTGACTTGAAGGACAGAAAATGACCCAACTCTCACCCTACTAAGCCTTCCTGGATCACCCAAGGGAAGTGTGGGTACCAAGCTGAGAAGTACATGTGAACACAATAGCTCAGGGGCACACACTCACTAAAATACTGAAATCTAATCTTTCCTACAATTTAACACAGCAACAGGACTCTGTATAACAATGAATTGCAATAATGAACTAAAAGACTTGAATTCTATTTAGGAATAAGAAATCCAAACAAAAACCCAAAGCCTTAAAAAGAGAGACAAAAACAGGGACATTAGAAAAGCTGAATCTGGGATCCCTGGGTGGCTCAGTGGTTTGGCGCCTGCCTTTGGCCCAGGGCGCGATCCTGGAGTCCTGGGATCGAGTCCCGCGTCAGGCTCCCGGCATGGAGCCTGCTTCTCTCTCTGCTTGTGTCTCTGCCTCTCTCTCTCTCTCTGTCTCTATCATGAATAAGTAAATAAACCTTTAAAAAAAAAAAAGAAAAGCTGAATCTTCTGACACATACACCTATAGTAAACAGTGAACATACCCTGCCTCCTAGACAGATAAATATGAAACCTATACTAACAACCTAGCTACTTCAGTCCCTATTACTTAATACAATGACGTACATTTTCCAACAAAAAATTACAAGGCCTGCAAAAAAAAAAAAAAAAAACATCAGAAGAGACAAACAAATATGAGAACCAGACTTAGATATGATAGATATTTTAGAATCACAAGACCAGGAATTAAAAATAACTACAATTAATATGCTAAAAGTGGTAATTGAAAAAGTACACACTGTGCAGAATTGATTGGCAATGTAAGCAGAGAGATAGAAATTCTAATAATAAAAAACTAGAAATCAAAAATATTATAACAAACATAAAGCATGCCTTTGATGGACTCATCAGTACACTGGACACAGCAAAGGAAAGAATCAATAAGCTTGAAGATATGTCAATAGGAAGTCCCCATACCGAAATTTGCAAAGAGAAAAACAAATGACAAAAAAATAAATAAGATTAACAAGACATCCAATAAGTGTGGCACAATTACAAAATGTACAATATACAAATAATGGTAACATCAGAGGAAGAAACAAGAAAGAAAGGACCAGAAGATATTAGTTATGGCTTTGAGTTTTCCAAAATTAATGATAGAAATGAAACCACAAATCCAGGAAGCTCATAGGATACCAACCAGGATAAATAACAAAAATCTAAATTTGGGAAGATCATATTTAAACAAAGAGAAACCCTTCAAAAAAAAAAAAAAAAAGAGAGAGAGAGAGATTCTTCAAAAAAGCCAGAGGACAAAACACCTTACCTAAAAGAGGAATGTAAATAAGAATTACATGAAACCAAGAAAGCAGAGAAATTGGAGTAAAATATTTAAAGTGTTGGCAGAGGAAACCTACCAATCCAGAATTTTGTATTTAATACAATTTTCCTTCAAAGCAGAGAAGAAATAAAGACTTTCTCAGGCAACAAAAACTAAGGCAATTTGTTGTCAATGGGCCTGCTGAAGCAGGAGAGTGGGGTTCTTGTTTGTTTCATGGAGTCGAGGAATGAATCTCACAGACAAAGGAGAGTGAACAAAGCGATAGTTTTTTTTTAATAAATTAATTTTTTATTGGTGTTCAATTTACCAACACACACAATAACACCCAGTGCTCATCCCGTCAAGTGTCCCCCTCAGTGCCCGTCACCCATTCACCCCCACCCCCCGCCCTCCTCCCCCTCCACCACCCCTAGTTCGTTTCCCAGAGTCAGGAGTCTTTATGTTCTGTCTCCCTTTCTGATATTTCCCACACATTTCTTCTCCCTTCCCTTATATTCCCTTTCACTATTATTTATATTCCCCAAATGAATGAGAACATACACTGTTTGTCCTTCTCCGATTGACTTCCTGAGCGCTTTTTCTGCCTCCTTTCTTAAAAAAAACTCTGTCGCTTCACTCAGCATAAAGCGGTAGAGTTTTGTTAAGAAAGGAGGCAGAAAAAGCGCTCAGGAATGAGAAGTGTCTTGACTGGATTGCCAATGAAGGCTTTTCATCTTTATCAGGAAACTTGCCGGTGGTTAGATCAGTAGCCTGGAACTAGACATGACGCTTATACATTGTGTGAAAATTTATGTTTCTGTGGCATCTATAATCTACAGATATGTATTGCTAGGTCTGGTTAATCTTTATAGTGAACTTTTCCTCTGAGGTCCTATCAGTTTTTGTGGTAGTTTTTATTTTCTGTGTTCATAATGTAATTATTAGAAAAAAATTTAACCCTAATATTTGAGATAGGGTGGTTTAAATTTTCCTGATCTCTGCCTTTGTTCTCTCTTGGCATCTGAAATACCTTCAGAGCTTAGTCAGAGGCCTCCTGTCTCTGCCTACCCATACCCTAACTCTTTGCCTATTCACTACCTTACAAGAAATTTTAAAATAAGTTCTTCTGAGAGAAAGAAAATGATATAGGTCAGAGACTAGGATCCACATAAAGAAAGGAAAAGAATCACAGAAGAAATAATTGATGTTAAAATAGAAACTTTAATTTTCTTATTTTTATCTAACTAGTAGATAACTGTTCAAAGTAGTAATAGCAGCATGTACTGGGTGATTATATGATATGGATAAGTGAAATGAATGACAACACTGTTACAAGGGATGGGAGGGAGAATTTAGGAATATTCTCATAAGGTACATGTACTACCTACCCATGAAGTGGTATTTGCAAGTACTTATATTAGCTGTAAATGTATATTGCAAACTCCAAGGCAAACCATTAAACAAAAAATAAAGTATAATTGGTATGTTGAGAGGAAAGAAAATGGAATCAGAAAAAATGTTCAATTAAAATAAAAAGAGAAAGCGGGGATGCCTAGGTCACTCAGTGGTTGAGCATCAGCCTTTGGCTCAGGATGTGATCCCTAGGGTCCCAGGATGGAGTTCTGCAACAACTCCCTGTAGGGAGCCTGCTTCTCCCTCTGCCTGTGTCTCTGCCTCTCTCTGTCTCTCATGAATAAATAAATAAAATCTTTAAAAAAAATCAGAGAAGAAAACAAAAGAGGGTCAAGTTAAAAAAAGGAAAAAAGAATAAGTGAAGTAAATGCAAAGCAGTTGCAATCATGTAAATATCAATCCAATTATATAGTCACTTAAAATGTTAAGGGTCTAACTATACCAATAAAAAGTGGATAAAAAAATAAGATCCAAGTACGTTTTTTATAGGAAACCAACTTTTAATGGAAAAAGCCATACCATGCTAGTACTAATAAAAATGAAAGCTGGAGTAGCTTTATTTCAGACAAAGCAGACATCAGCTTAAGGGAAATTATCAAGGATAAAGAGGGCATTACATAGTAATAAAGGGCCTAATTCTCCAAGGAGACATAACAATCATTAACATGTATGCCCCTAACAACAGAATGTCAAAATACATGAGGCAAAAACTGGTAGAACTACAGAGAAATAGATGAATCCACCGTTACAGTCAGAGGCTTCAACATCTTTCCCTCAGTGGTTGACAGATCCAGCAAACAGAAAATCAGTAAGACCACAGTAATATTATGTGGCATCCTCAGTATCTTTTGGGCCCTAAGATTTCAGAGACAGAATTACTAAAGGGAAATAAAAGAGCAGTCCCTAGGTAGTAGTGTCACCTCATCCTGTCAGGATCAACCTCCTGTCTCAATAGGAAAAAGAAGAAAAAAAAAGAGGTAGGAGGGGCTAGTTAAGGAGGTAGGATCCATAACACCTCTTATCTTGATATCTCTTGTGTTGGAAAATTGGCACAACGGCATGGATCCTGTAAATAAATAAATTATTGCAAGTGATGTTCTTCTTAATTTATCCCACCCCTCTCTTGTAGACCTAACAGGAGGAAGCCAAATTTGAATATCCTCCTTTTGACCTTTTTTTTTTTCACCTTTTCTCTTGCTTTTTTTTTTTTAAACAAAGTTCTAATTGAAACTAAAATAGGGTAAATACACCTCAACAGAGATAGAATCATACAGTCTCTAAATTGAGAAAACTTGTGTAAACCCTCTACTTGCTTTCAAGCTGTAGTGAGCCTCAGCTAAATGCAATCTTCTGGATGTGTGAATTATTGTTTTACATATTTTGTTAGTTCCTAATGACCATGACATAAGAATCAGTAAGCTAGTAAGACCTAACATTGCTCCTTACCTGATCTTTGTATAGAGCTATTATTAGTCTGTTTTCTCAGAGAATTAATCAGTAATTTTAATTGAAGCTGAATTAAGTCTATTATTTTGTTTAGCTATTTGAATTTGACCCTGTAAAGTTTGTGAAAACAGGTCTTTTAAAAGTTGACTACAAAACTACATAAAAACAGTAAGTAGGCATGCATTATTCACATTTGAGTCAATCTACTTTTCAATAGTGTGATATCAACTCAACTAAAAATTTCAAACACTGGAGAAAACGACCATTGTGAAAGCACTCATTATTTATGATCATGTGAGCCACCACCTAAATACATATACCCCCATGCACAGACATACATAACACACGTATGTGTAAAGACCCCAGTCGTTGAGACTATTTTTGTTTGTTTAGATACACACAATGGATAAAACTTTTAAAACATAGGGTATAATATGAAAAAGATAGAAAAATAGTTTCTAGGCTACTTGACAAAATATCCTAATATAGCCAATTGTCAATGGGATGACACTGTATAGTTTCGAGGGATAGGGACTGAATCCTTTTTTTTTTTTTAAGATTTTATTTATTTTTTCATGAGAGACAGAGACAGAGGCAGAGACATAGGCACGAGAGAAGCAGGCTCCCTGCGGGGAGCCCTATGTGGGACTCGATCCCTGGACCCCGGGATCACGCCCTGAACCAAAGGCAGACACTCAACCATTGAGCCATCCAGGTATCCCAGGAGTGAGTCTTTTCTGTATTTTTCTCCCCCATCTCTCTGATGGTTGCAGAGTAGTGTCTCCTCTGGTGTTCCCTACAAGATGGGTACCAAGACACTAGATGTTTGCAGTATCTGACCATCATAAGTATTTGCTGGAGAAACAGTTGATTATCTGTGAACTTTCTGGACCTGGTGCATTTATGACTGCAGTAATAAGTCATAAGCCAGGTTGGAGGCAGAATGACTGAAAAATTTCAGCTGCTTTCACAATCAATTCGAATCACTAAGGTTGAAGCAATCATGAGGGATCTTTGGACTGCTTGCTAAGGTAGACAAAATAACTATTTTGTACACACGGGTAAGGTCTCTAGGTCACAGCCCTAGTCTGGCTCTTCCCTTAACTGTTTAATGTAGAAGTATCTCACAATTTACTTAGAATTTTTATAAAGCAAACATGTGACTTGCCTTAACATGGGAGGAAAAAACAAACATAGACACCTTTAAAATACATGCAGCTCCTAAATGTTCTCAGGACTCACATCTAGAAGTGTATTTCCCAGATGATGAATTAGTATTTTGCATAAAATGCCCTAATCCCAGGCCTGAGGGTACAGGTCTGGATGCTGCAGAGAACTGTGTGGGCAGCAGGATTTGGAGAGAACCCAATAAACACATAAGCTGTAGTAAGAGGCAAACACCCGAAGTCACACAGCTGGTAAGTAGCTTCCTACATGCAAAACTGTGCTGCACAGTATTGTACAAATGAGTAAATCTAACTTCTGCTATGATTTGTAGGATATCTCTAGCAGTGAGGAAACTGACAGTTTGAATTAAAAGAATAGGAATTTTCATCAAAAGGATGTTGAATAAAGGCCCACTCAGAAGGTGGATAAGAAAAGAAGATAATATGCTGTCTGAGGAAAAATAAAAGTCTGCTGTATGAAATCCTACAAATAGCAAAATAAACAACTTTATGTGTATGTTCCAATAATATTCATTGATACATTCTTTTAATTGCTTCACTGAAAGATCAAAGTATATAATCTTAGTTTTCTATGATCCAAAGCATTACCTTAAAAGTCAAAATGCACTTTCTTAATTCTATTTTAGGTTCTTACATTTTATTTAGTACTTTGATTGCTAAATGTTTGCTATTTACATAATGTTATCATGGTTAACTGCCAACTTGTGATTGATAAAATTACATATAATTTTTCATGACAGATGATAGGATTATCCAGATGTGGGATCCTTAAAGCATCAAACAATACCTTAAAAATAGCAAATTGGAATCATTTTGTGCATTTGTATTTTTAAGGGGGCAGTCTCGCCTATGTGTAGAGCATTGGACACTGAAATCAGAACAACTTTTAATTAAACGCAAACAACTTCCACTCTTTATCCTCAGTTTCTTTATTCATATGACAGAGTTTTATTAGTTTTTGTCTCACATAATGACATGGGTCAGAAGTGAGATAATTTAGGTAATGCCAAGAACACAATATGGACTCAATGTGACTTTGGTTGTGAAAACTAATCAACTGATAATTTTTGAAACAACACTGTGGCAAAACAAATAATATGTGCATATATGTACATCATATAATTGTATATATACATATACATATATATACATGCATGCCACACATATAACATACATGATACATGTAATGTATATAGGAAAATATGTTAAAAATTTTTTAAAGATTTTATTTATTTACTTGATTTAGAAAGAGAGAGAGAGTGAGCACAGGGGGAGAATGAGAGGGAGAAGCCAATATCCCGCAGAGCAGAGAGCCCTACATGGGGGCTGATCCCAGGACCTTGAGATCATGACCTGAGCCGAAGACAGATGCTTGACCAACTGAGCCCCCCATTTGCCCTGAGAATATGTAAAATCCAAAGGCAATATTTAAACAAGGATGATGAAATGAACAACTGTACACGCACAAACCATGTTAAGAAATAAACCATTATCAATGTGACAGAAGCCTCTTGAATGCACTTACCCGAGTATTTTAACTTCATCCTCAAAAATGCCTGCAACCCCGAATGCTGTACTATTCATTTCTTTCATTTTTTCTGATAGTATGACTACCTACGTATTTCTGCCTTGAAATAGAACTGGTTTTGTCTTGTTTTGTTTTCTTTGTCTGATTACTTCATGTTAATTTTGCCTGTGTTTGAACCTACATGATTATTATTTGTATATTTTATTTAACGAAATATTTTTAACATAAGTAATTTCAAAGAAGAAACATAAACCCCTATTTCCCCACTAGATAATTTTATTGATTAAAATTTAACATAACTAATAGTTCAAAAATTGAACCAAAGTATAAAAGCACAAAATGAAAAGTGATACCTTCTCTACTCCATCTCTCTTTTCTATCCTATTTAGTTCTCTTCTCCAGTGGCACTATCATTAGGAATCTCTTAGTCATTTTTATTATAAAATGTGTATATATATATATATATATATATATATATATATTCATGTATTTGTTTACATTTTCCCCCGAAAGGATTATACCATATCTGTACTCCTACATTTTGCTTTTCTCTTAGAATCAATCTTAGATAACACTCCATATCTGTACATATAGCTCTACTTCATCATTTTTTATGAAACCATATTATTCCATTGTATTATACATCATTTATTTTTAAAGGCTCTTATAGATGAATTGTTTTTCATTTTTAATGCTACTACAGAAAGTGTTAGAATACACTTCTTTATACAGATGTTCTGAAAAATTTTTGCCTGTATATTAGGGGATAAACTATTTGAAATCCAAAATGTAGATCAAAGAGCATGTGCATTTAAACATTTTTGACTAGCAGAACTAAACAAAGGCCAAATAGTGGTTCGAAGGCACTTTGTGCAGTCCTGCCAATATTTTTCAAAAGCTCTTTGAAAATTTTTTTAAATGTAATATTGTCCAAATGGATGGGCATGATGTTTGTTTTTTCCAACGTATCTCATCTATGCCATAAAACACTTCACTATGCTCACTGTGAATATGCTTTTATTGTTTAGAATCATATTTCCTCTAGCTCAAATGATAATTTACTGCTTTGGTAACCTTCACTTACCTCTCCATTAGAACTATGAGACAAAAGATTTTAGACTGGGATGTTTCATGTCCATGTGCAGCCAGTCAATGTTGGAAATGACTTCTGTATGAGATTGACAGAATTGCTCAAATAAGTAAATGCAATGTCTACCTAAAAGTCTAAAGGAAATGGTGCTATGGCATGTTTGATCCTATTTCCTTTTTATGGGCTTCTCAATTGAATATTGAATCTCTCAAAAATCAATTTTTCCAAGTCAATTTATTTTATATTGTCATGCACAGTCTATCAGAATCAGATTGATGTTTTTAGTTCTGATTAGTTAATATTGGCCCATTCTATAATTCCATGTTTTCCAAAATATTCTGTGCTTTATATCATTTTGCTTCTTCTTGCTCATGTTCTTCTTACATGGTTATAATTATAAATATAATAAGTAAATAAACTTCTGAATAAGAACATATTTATGCTCCCCCCAAAACATCATGCCATTCTAATTTTTTTGGTTTCGTCTTCTCATTTTTCTGTGACTAAAATTCATGAAATGTTTGTCAGTTTTTTTTTAATTTTTTTAATTTTTTATTTATTTATGATAGTCACAGAGAGAGAACGAGAGAGAGGCAGAGACATAGGCAGAGGGAGAAGCAGGCTCCATGCACCGGGAGCCCGATGTGGGATTCGATCCCGGGTCTCCAGGATCGCGCCCTGGGCCAAAGGCAGGCGCCAAACCGCTGCGCCACCCAGGGATCCCTGTTTGTCAGTTTTGATATATAACTGATTCATCTTACTGATAAGCAATATGATTGTACTAGAAAAGAAACCAAACCCTAAATATATGTTGTTACTATACACATGTAAATGTTTTTATGTACGAATCCTATGCAGTAAGACTTCTTTCATTGTAGCCAAGAGTTTTAATCTTACCTCATGGACTTGCTTTCAGTCTTTTATTTCATGTTTTGTCCTACAGTCCTGGCAATGCACAGGCTAATGAATATTAGCCTATTCATAAAGAATTTCCCATGTATTATTTATCAAAAATTATCTCAAGATAGCTTGTAGTTTTAACTTGTTTTTTAGGGTGTGAGAGAGGGAACAGAATTTTTAGAATATGTATTTGAGAGATGCCTGGGTGGCTCAGTGGTTAAGCATCTGCCTTTGGCTCAGGTAGTGATCCTGGAATCCCAGGATCAAGTCCCACATCAAGCTCCTTGCATGGAGCCTGCTTCTCCCTCTGCCTATGTCTCTGCCTCTCTCTCAAGGTATCTCTCATAAATAAATAAATAAAATCTTTAAAAAAATATGTATTTGAAGCCATCCTGATGATAAGAAAATTTAAAATCATACATGAAGTTAGCCTGTATTTTATTTTTTAGTGTTCTTTTTAAAATATTTTATTTATTTATTCATGAGAGACACAGAGAGAGAGACAGAGAACAGGCAGAGGGAGAAGCAGGCTCCCTGTGGGGAGTCCAATGAAGGACTCAATCCTGGGACTTCAGGATCATGTCTTGAGCTGAAGGCAGATGCTCAACCACTGAGCCACCCAGGTGTCCCAGGTTTTTACTGTTATATAGCAATTCTAATCACTCAAGTAACTTAAAATAACAAGCATTTTCTTATCTCTTCTGATTCTGTGGCTCAAATGATTTTTCTGCTCCAAGTCATCTGGGGAATCAGCTAATTTAGAAGGTCAAAGATGACTCCTCACATGATTTGCAGGTGGTGCTGGGTGTTCTATGGGATCTATTGATAGGCACACTTTAGTTCTCCTTCTCCTATTATTTTCCCATAGCTTGGGCTTCTTGCAGTTGCGGATTTGGCTCCAAAAAAGCAGAAAATGGAAGCACCCTATTTTCTGAAGGCCTAGGCTTGGATGTTCCCAGACATCACTCTCATTATATTCTACTTGCCAGAATAAGTTTTGAGGCCAGCTCTGAGTCAAGGGAAAGGTAAAAACTTGATATCAGGTGTCTCATGTACATACAAAGTGGGGAAGAATTACTGGAAGCTATCACTGGAAACTAATGGAGAGAAATTTTTAAAGTGAAGAGGAAAAAAACCCACCAACCCAGAATTCTGTATCCTGCTACATTATCCTTCAAAAGTGAGAGAGAGTAATACTTTCCTCAGAAAACAAAACTCCAAGAAACTTACTGCTGCTAGGCTTACCTTGTGAGAAATGTTAAAAGTTCACCATAGAGAAGGAAAATTATACCCATCCAAAACTCTTGTCTATATAATGGAAGAACATCAGAGAATGGATAAGTAAAGCTTTCTCAACAACTGTTCAGACTTGGAGTGCAACATGGAATAGGAAGCTTTTTCAGCCCAGCCAGACAGTCCATTTAATAATACTCTCTCCTTCCCAGTGGTTATTTAGCATATAGAAATTATCTTACATGGATCTGTGGGAACATGGGGACACATGTCAACTCTAGGAAGAGAGTTTCTGCAGGAACCTTGTCAGCTTGGTGCATAGGATCTCTGAGAAATCAGACCAGTATGGGCTATACTAAGAGCCACCTTACCCCCTTGACAATTCCCTTGAAAGTCTTGCTGGAGAGTCAGTCACTGATTAATTAGCTGGGCACCAAAAGAAAAGTTGGGTGCTGAGAAGGGGCCATCTTTATGAACATGGCTATTTTTAAACACTAGCTTCATCTTGGAAGTGGCAAGCTGTTTTCACTGATATTAGGGCAGATGCTAATGAGGTAATGGAAAGATGTGGCTGAGAATAGGCTTAGCATTTAATTTCTCATATAAATTTAAAAAGTATTGACTATATTTGAAGAATTATACATTGCATCTCATGCATATGTAACTGATATTAAAAAATAATATTGCTCTCAAAGAAGGAAATCTTTTTTATTGAAATTTTAAGAATGTCTTTCCCTCCAAGTATGCTTAGTAGTCATTTCAATGCATAAATAGTAGCAAAAGTTTATTATTTTAGCTTTCCAGGAAGTATTGAATAAAATATGCTTTAGCTTTTGTAAATAAAAGAATTGGTGAATTTCTTTTAAAAATTAAAAGATAATAAGGGGAATATTATTAATAACTTTATGATAGTGAATTTTAAAATTTACTAAAAATGAATAAATTTCATGAAATAAATAGGTAACAGATCTCTCTCTAGAATATAGATAACATGAATAACCATATATCTATTAAAGAAATTGAATTTATAATTGAAAACTTTCCTAAAAAGTAAACTTCAGGGTCAGATGCCATTATTGAATTCTACAAAGTCCTTAAGGAGAAAACTAATCCCCAATTATAATTGTTTGAGCCAAAATCAAATAAAACACACACACAAAAACATTTAAAATGAAATACAAACAAAACTAATAAGGTGAAGTTAAAATTCCTTTGCAGCTTGGAGTTTACCATGTAAGGCAAGAAAACACCTACCTGGTCTTAGCATATGTGAACTTCTTTGGGAAGAGAATTTACCAAGCTACATCAGGTCAATCTACTTGGACAGCTTAGTAGAAGCTCCAGAAATAAGGAGTGTAATTTTTATTTTTATTTATTTTTTTATAAAGTGTTTTTTTTAATTTTTATTTATTTATGATAGTCACACAGAGAGAGAAAGAGAGGCAGAGACATAGGCAGAGGGAGAAGCAGGCTCCATGCACCAGGAGCACGATGTGGGATTCGATCCCGGGTCTCCAGGATTGCACCCTGGGCCAAAGGCAGGCGCTAAACCACTTGGCCACCCAGGGATCCCAAGGAGTGTAATTTTTAAATGACCAAAATCACAGCTTTTATGTAAATATAAATTGAACATATTCAAAGATTTTATTTAACTTATTAAATAACAACAGAGGCATTATAATGTTACAGTCAAACAAAAGGGTAGTTCAAAAAAGCAGGTATATATTTGTATATTTGGATATATGTAAATAGGTGTGTCCATGCACGTATGTGTGTATATATATATACATATATACACACATATATACATATAAACATATATATATAAACTGCACATAACTAGATATATATATATATATATACATAAAAACTGTGTGTTTTGTATAGATACATATATCTTACTGGTTCTGCTTCTATAGTTAAATCTTATTAATTCAATATGCAATTTAATAAAGACGTGTTAGGATAAAGTTGCAGAATAAGATACAAAACTGGTTAATGCCTAGCATTAACAGGACAATAAATTATAGTTTTGGGGGTTATCAGTTGAACTAATAATTAATTTCACCTCTCCAGACCAACATCTACAGTTTTAAATGAAATTTCTCCAAATCTCAGACCTTTAAATAGTGGTAAATAGTGAATTTAGTTAGCTATATATTCTCCTAGGTAACTACGGAGCGGTTTTTGCCCCTAATGATATTTGAAGATTATGCTGCCCATATTTTTGCCTTGTTTCTAAATTTTGGATAATTTATCATAACACCTTAAAGAAATTAAAAATATAATTTACAAGCTGAGATAATATATTTATGACTTACATGACTGACAAAACCTTTCATCAAGAATATATATGTAAAAACTTTAAGTTAATGAAAATATCAAGCTTACTAGGAAAAGGGACAAAAGATGTGAACAGGCATTTCACAGAAGGTAAATTGCATTTGGCCAGCAAAAATGTGGAGAGATATTCTACTTCATTTGTGACCAGAGAAAGGCAAATCAAAACTGTAAATACATCCCATTTTATACTCATTCAATTTGGAAAAAAATTATTAGCCTGATGATACAACATATTGAAGAGGACATGGATTAAAAAATACTTCTTGGGTGCCTGGGTGGCTCAGTCAGTTGCATATCTGCCTTTGGCTCAGATCATGATCCCAGGGTCCTGGGATCCAAGGAATCTGCTTCTCCCTCTACCCATTCTCCCTGTTTATGTGCTCTCTCTCTTTCTCTCTGTGTCACACTCTCTCTCAAATAAATAAAACCTTCAAAAAGTAAAAAAAAAATACTTCACATAAATTTCTATAAATAATCATTTCAGAAAATATTTTGCCATTATCTTATAAAGGTGAACATCCACACACCAAATGATTCAAAAGAAAACATTGCATATATTTATCAGAAGTCATGTACAATAATATTTTACCAGTTAGAGATATTTTTTTAAATTTTTTTTAAGATTTATTATTTATTCATGAAAGGCAGAGAGGCAGAGACACAGGCAGAGGGAGAAGCAGTCTCCATGCAGGGAGCCTGACGTAGGACTTGATCCCGGGTCTCCAGGATCACCCGTGGGCTGAAGGCAGCACTAAACCGCTGAGCCACCAGGGCTGCCCTAGAGATATCTTTAATTAAAAAAAGAAAAAAATGTAGTCAATAAAGGAATGAATAACCAAATATATTCAGACAACTAAATATTCAACAGTGAAATAAAAACACCTAGCTATGTGCAATACCAATGAAACTTAACAGATTAATATTGACTTTAAAAATCAAGTTCCAGAAAATTATACTTAGGGCCACTCTGTTGTAAGCATTCTGAGGGCACTATTCACATTGAATTTCATATAAAAATAACCATGTGGATGTCTTGCAAATATGCTTGAGTACATTGACTATTGTGTTTGCCAGTATGAAAATGTTGATAGCCTCAATGAAAGTGGTCTGTAGAATTCCGGAGACAAAGCCTGATTAGATGAGACTCAAGAAAGAATGAGATATGAGTAAATGCAGACTGTCTATGCAAACAATTCTTGTAAGCCAATGACTGTAAAGTAATGCAAATGTATTTCAGAGCTAGATGCCAATGTGTTGTTATTTGTGGCATCTATGAGTAGAGTCAGGAAAGCTTCCAAGGAAGATAAAACAAGTATTAGCCTGAGGAGGGAAGTCCCACCCACTTCCTTGACTTTATTTTTTTTTAATAAATTAATTTTTTATTGGTGTTTAATTTACCAACATACAGAATAACACCCAGTGCTCATCCCGTCAAGTGCCCCCCTCAGTGCCCGTCACCCATTTACCCCCACCCCCTGCCATCCTCCCCTTCCACCACCCCTAGTTCATTTCCCAGAGTTAGGAGTCTTTTTGTTCTCTCTCCCTTTCTGATATTTCCCACACATTTCTTCTCCGTTCCCTTATATTCCCTTTCACTATTATTTATATTCCCCAAATGAATGAGAACATACACTGATTGTCCTTCTCCGATTGACTTACTTCACTCAGCATAATACCCTCCAGTTCCATCCACGTTGAAGCAAATGGTGGGTATTTGTCGTTTCTAATGGCTGAGTAATATTCCATTGTATACATAAACCACATCTTCTTTATCCATTCGTCTTTCGATGGGCACCGAGGCTCCTTCCACAGTTTGGCTATTGTGGACATTGCTGCTAGAAACATCCGGGTGCAGGTGTCCCGGCGTTTCATTGCATCTGTATCTTTGGGGTAAATCCCCAACAGTGCAATTGCTGAGTCGTAGGGCAGGTCTATTTTTAACTCTTTGAGGAACCTCCACACAGTTTTCCAGAGTGGCTGCACCAGTTCACATTCCCACCAACAGTGTAAGAGGGTTCCCTTTTCTCCGCATCCTCTCCAACATTTGTGGTTTCCTGCCTTGTTAATTTTCCCCATTCTCACTGGTGTGAGGTGGTATCTCATTGTCGTTTTGATTTGTATTTCCCTGATGGCAAGTGATGCAGAGCATTTTCTCATGTGCATGTTGGCCATGTCTATGTCTTCCTCTGTGGGATTTCTCTTCATGTCTTTTGCCCATTTCATGATTGGATTGTTTGTTTCTTTGGTGTTGAGTTTAATAACTTCTTTATAGATTTTGGAAACTAGCCCTTTATCTGATACGTCATTTGCAAATATCTTCTCCCATTCTGTAGGTTGTCTTTTAGTTTTGTTGACTGTATCCTTTGCTGTGCAAAAGCTTCTTATCTTGATGAAGTCCCAATAGTTCATTTTTGCTTTTGTTTCTTTTGCCTTCATGGATGTATCTTGCAAGAAGTTACTGTGGCTGAGTTCAAAAAGGGTGTTGCCTGTGTTCTCCTCTAGGATTTTGATGGAATCTTGTCTCACATTTAGATCTTTCATCCATTTTGAGTTTATCTTTGTGTATGGTGAAAGCGAGTGGTCTAGTTTCATTCTGCATGTGGATGTCCAATTTTCCCAGCACCATTTATTGAAGAGACTGTCTTTCTTCCAGTTGATAGTCTTTCCTCTTTTATCAAATATTAGTTGACCATAAAGTTCAGGGTCCACTTCTGGGTTCTCTATTCTGTTCCATTGATCTATGTGTCTGTTTTTGTGCCAGTAGCACACTGTCTTGATGACCACAGCTTTGTAGTACAACCTGAAATCTGGCATTGTGATGCCCCCAGATATGGTTTTCTTTTTTAAAATTCCCCTGGCTATTCGGGGTCTTTTCTGATTTCACAAAAATCTTAAAATAATTTCTTCAAGCTCTCTGAAGAAAGTCCATAGTATTTTAATAGGGATTGCATTAAACGTGTAAATTGCCCTGGGTAACATTGACATTTTCACAGTATTAATTCTGCCAATCCATGAGCATGGAATATTTTTCCATCTCTTTGTGTCTTCCTCAATTTCTTTCAGAAGTGTTCTATAGTTTTTAGGGTATAGATCCTTTACCTCTTTGGTTAGGTTTATTCCTAGGTATCTTATGCTTTTGGATGCAATTGTAAATGGGATTGACTCCTTAATTTCTGCTTCTTCAGTCTCATTGTTAGTGTATAGAAATGCCATTGATTTCTGGGCATTGATTTTGTATCCTGCCATGCTACCAAATTGCTGTATGAGTTCTAGCAATCTTGGGGTGGAGGCTTTTGGGTTTTCTATGTAGAGTATCATGTCATCGGCGAAGAGGGAGAGTTTGACTTCTTCTTTGCCAATTTGAATGCCTTTAATGTCTTTTTGTTGTCTGATTGCTGAGGCTAGGACTTCCAATACTATGTTGAATAGCAGTGGTGAGAGTGGACATCCCTGTCTTGTTCCTGATCTTAGGGGAAAGGCTCCCAGTGCTTCCCCATTGAGAATGATATTTGCTGTGGGCTTTTCGTAGATGGCTTTTAAGATATCGAGGAAAGTTCCCTCTATCCCTACACTCTGAAGGGTTTTGATCAGGAATGGATGCTGTATTTTGTCAAATGCTTTCTCTGCATCTAATGAGAGGATCCTATGGTTCTTGGTTTTTCTCTTGCTGATATGATGAATCACATTGATTGTTTTATGAGTGTTGAACCAGCCTTGTGTCCCAGGGATAAATCCTACTTGGTCATGGTGAATAATTTTCTTAATGTACTATTGGATCCTATTGGCTAGTATCTTGTTGAGAATTTTTGCATCCATGTTCATCAGGTATATTGGTCTGTAATTCTCCTTTTTGGTGGGGTCTTTCTTTCTTGACTTTCTTGACTTACATATTACAGGTGTTGAAAAACTCTATTAAAGAAAAAACTTGAGTATGCTGCTTTCAGTGTTGGGAACCAATTGTGAACAACCAAAGAATCTATGAGACGTTCATATGCTGGTTTTTAGTGCATCCCTACTTACATGGGTCCATCTAATGATTCGGGTAGAAAGGACTACTGTGCTCCAGACAGGAGAATTTGATTACTTAAATGAGTACCTGGTATATCTGTTTTTCAGTATACTTTATGAATGGCACATGACAAGGTAGAGATCCTTAAGCCCTTCTTCCCCTCCTTCAGAAAATATGGGATGGACACCATGTAGAGGTCCAGATATTCTCAGCGTGTTAGGAGATGAATTGGTGCAAGGACTCCCCAGTAGCTGAGGGGCCTCTCCATTCCTGTTGTGCTCTCGCTGGCGCATGATTCATCTTAAAAGAACAAAGTAAATACAAAAGCTGGAACTTTACTGCTCCATCCTGGATGGCAAAAGGACTCTGAGATCTCATTCTGTGAAACGAAGACTGAAGACTAAACACCATACTTATTCCAACATATTTTCTATAACAGATATTTTATACATTGTAAAAGTTATATCAAACCACGGACTTGGTTATATATAAGGATTCCAGAACCTCAAGCAAGACCTAGAGCTGAAGTAGACATACCTAGATACAGCTGGTTCACATGGTGAGTCCTAAATGTGTGAAGTATTCTACATTCCTACAAGTACAGATTTAACCCCTTGAAGGCTAGAAACAATCTTCTAATTTAGATTCTTAACCACCTACATTATTAAGCTCTGTAGAAATCATTTTTCTCTCTATTTTTAGACCATCTCCCTCATTAGTGATCTCTCCTCTCATCTTCTATTTATGCCTTTTCACTTCGATGGTTTAATGTCTTTACATTTGGTCTCCTTCTTTAGTTTCTTTTCTTGGCTACTGCTTTTGCCTTTGGTTGTTAACTCTAAAAATACCCTTTCAAATAATACTTTTAAAAAAATCTCTATTTGGCATGTAGACTTGCCATGAATTGCCCTTGGTGCCCTGCACATAGAGGGTGCCGGTGGGGAAGGCTTGGTGGAGCCATTCAACTTCACCAGGGCACAGCAACAGGATGAATGCCAGAATCTAATCCATGATGTTATGTTAAGGACTAGATCAATCTGCTTGTCAAAACAGAAGGCCCCTTAGGACACTATCAGAATGTGACCTGCAGGTAATGTGACAAGAGTGAGATGCAAGGTGGAAGACAACAATGCAAAAAAGACAATGGCAAAGACACAGTGGATTGGAAGGGGCACACTGAACTTGGATGAGTAAACTTTGGAGGCCATACTGGAAGTGTATAGAATGAAAGAGCCTGAACACTGCACAGCCAGTCAGAGTTAGCCTTATAGGATAAACCATATAGCAAGGAAGGGAAAAAGAAATTTAAAACACCTTGAGAAGATGGAGTTCAAGGGTACAGAGAGGGACATGATGTCCTCTCAGACTTGAGCAGAGTCCCCTGTCAGATAGAGTAAGCAGAGGGAAGAGAGGGTGATAAAATTGAAGATAAACACTTGAGGGAGCCTTGCTCACAACCATCTCAGGAGAGAGTCATGGATTCCAGATATTTGGAAAAAACTTCTACCAATCTGTATAACAAAAAACGTGGACTGATCTCTCCTCATTGATATTAGTGGATATTTATCTTCTCTCTTTTTCCTTTGAGAAATTTTTTTCTTACTAGCCCCTTTTCTTCTTCTTCTTCTTCTTCTTCTTCTTCTTCTTCTTCTTTCTTCTTCTTCTTCTTCTTCTTCTTCTTCTTCTTCTTCTTCTTCTGCTTCTTCTTCTTCTTCTTCTTCTTCTTCTTCTTTTCTTCTTCTTCTTCTTCTTCTTCTTCTTCTTCTTCTTCTTCTTCTTCTTCTTCTTCTTCTTTTTTGGTTTAGGCTTCTATAATTCAGCCTCATTATAAGGAATTCAAACTGGAATACAAAGAAAAACAACTCTCAAAATAACCCTGGTTATTATTAAGTTAACAATAGTAAGAAGTTGGTCTCTTTATATGTGCAGTTAAGAGCAGACATATGAAGTGACAGTATCTGTTAGGCAGACAAGATGTTCCTAAACAGAATGTATCATGAAGGCTGATTTAAGAAGACTATTTAACTTATTTTGCTTGATTTTTAAAAATGAAGAAATTAAAGAGATTGTAAACATTTTGATAAATATTTTCTGTAGATTACTTCTAAATTTAGAGAAAAAAAAACATAAGAAAGGCTGAAACGTTGAAATTATTGAGTATCATTTCCTGACACATATACTTCTATTTTAGACATGTTTTGAAAGACATTTACCACTTACATACATTCTCCACTTCCTCTTCCAAAACTCTCAACTTTTAAAAATTGTAATATAAGTTAATTGTCCAATGTTTATTTATTTTTTTATTTGTAAATTGAATTTTTATTACCTTACCCACAAATCATGCATAAATGCCTATGAAATAGGCTTTCTTAGAACAGCCCCATCTTGGCTAACTCAGTGGCACAATTCAAAAGTGAAAAATTAAAAATTATTCTTTGTAAAGAAGAGTTTTTAATAAACCCAAGGAATGATTTCCACCAAGATACAAACTAGACCCTAGTTTTGCACACAAACATTGATGACTTGGCTTAATTTTAGCACACCAAGATTTGCCTGTTAAGGGACAGCAGTCAGGCTAGAAAAAAGTCACCAAGACAACAGCACATTTCTATTTGAAAGTAGTCATTTATTGACTAACCAGATTACAAAAATAATCATGGTAGATAGTTTAGTTCATCCTAAAAATCTTATTGATCTGGTCTTCCCTGTTGCCAGCATCTCCACCTTCTACAAAATAGATGGTCTTTTTCTTCATTGTCCCCACATGGAGAAGAGCCATAAAAAGTTGTCTGTTTCTTTGAAATGTTTTCCAACAGTAAAGTCTCATGAATCAGACCCTCCATGCAGATGATGCCATATTTACCAAGAAATTGGACAATCAATATATTATCTGTCAGGGCAATTCACTTCTTGTTGATCTTGCCATAATCATGCTTGTAGATCAATTCATTCACTGACTTCAGGTTTGGGGCCCCCCATGCTATATATCGTTCCATGATCCCTAGCATGTTAACTGAAGCCTTGTTGAGCTGAACAAAGGTGCCACTGAAGATCTGGCAAAGGTGAAGAAGCTGCACATCTTTTGAACTTGGGGCTCACACCATTGATACCTCTGATCCTGCCAATTTGGGTTCTGCAGGAACATAGAAGTTGCTTGCTTTTCTTGCCATCCTTGCCATTCTAATCTCAGTTCTGTACATCTGCCTGTATTCCTTGTGGTAATGCTTAGCTTTTTAATAGATAAGCTTCTTCCTTGCCTTTTGAAGAATCTTTTGAGCAAACTTTTTTCTGACGCTTGATCTTCAACTCTGCAAAATTCCTTCACTTTTTCTTAAGGGTTTCTGGCACAGCAGGAACCTTCTTTTTGTTCTCTTCAGCCCCCTCCATGGTTCCAGCCAGAAAAGAGGAAGTTCAATTGTCCAATGTTTATAAACTTTGTATTCTGTTTTATAAATATAATTCTGCATTTTTTCTTATGACATTGAGCTTCTTATTGGCTCCATTTTATGGTAAAATTGTTTAATTAATTCATATTTAACTAATATTTTTAAAAGATGACCTTCTATGTGGTGATTTCCCTGAAGGTTGGAGTGTTTGGGAATGTCTGATGTTTACTTAAACAGAATCAGGACGCGGCTGTAAAGAAATGCAAGGTCACAATTTTCCTCGATCTGCTGCAGATTGGGGCCTTTCTTCTACCAGTCCTGTTTATTTTCTTCCTGGAAAGATGAAAAATCTTTTATTTATTTAATTATTTCTTCAAACAAAGTTATACATGTAAAAATTTTTTAAAAAATCAAATAGTTGTACTATGTTTACAGTGAAAGCCTAGGACTTCCTATTGCCCTCTTTTAATCACTAAGGCCGTACATTTAACCCTGAGAGCTGTTTCTTCTGCCAGTGACCTCCATATTATAAGTCACATTTAAAAACTTTTGATTCAAGTTTAGTTGACACACAGTGTTAACATTAGTTTCAGGTGGACAACATAGTGATCCCGCGTTTTTATACATTATGCTGTGCTCAGCACAAGTGCAGTTACCACCTGTCATCATACAACACCATTATTAAATCATTTACTATGTTCCCTACGGTTCTTCTATAAATCGTACTTTTTTATGATAATTTCTTGGTCTTTCTGTTTTAGGTATTATTTAATAACTTTCTATTATGGAAGATATGTATTTGCTTCTCTTTGAGATAAATACTTTCTCTCCCCTGATGTTCCTAATGCAGTTTATATATCACTTTTTTGGGGGAATTAATTTTTAATGTTAATGAATTTATGACAATGCAAATATTATTCACTGCTAAGAGTAGTACTGTACCATGATTACAATGACTTTTCCTAGCAATCTTTTATTTGTCCTGGAATTAATGACTGCCCTGATTTTTTTATTTTCTGTTTCTTGAATAATTTATTAATCCCCAACCTCTTTGACCTTTCATTTGACTAATGAAATACCTCAGTTGCTCTGTCATGAACGTTAACTTCATGGCAGTATCCCTCTGGGCAGTCACCACCCTCCAACTCCTGCCTAGACCCATTGTCCTGGAGGCCTGCTTTGCAACCGTGTTGTCTTGGGATTTGCCTTCACCATGTTCCTTTGCCATGTTCCTTAGTTTCCTTTGTGTATCTCCTGTATCGGATTCCGTGCTTTCTGTGCTGTCTACATCTTCTTTAGTTCAATTATTTTAACTGCAGTAAATTAATTACTTTAACTGCAGTAAATTAATTATTTTAACTGTAGTAAATCTTCCAGTTCCTTTTCACTGCTAATGGATCGAAGAGAGTTTTTTACATATCAAAAATGTCATTATTCATCTTTCACAATTGATTAGCAGTCTGTATGGAAAATTGTAATTTGAGATCTTTTTCCCTTACAATTTTAACATCATACCATTGCTGGGTAACAGTGATTTGGACATAAAGCCCTTGGGAATTCTGTATCCTGATCCTTTGTTGATTTCTTTCTTTCTTTCTTTCTTTCTTTCTTTCTTTCTTTCTTTCTTTCTTTCTTTTCTTCTTTCTTCTTTCTCTCGAATAAAAAATCAAAGTTTATTGTACAAAATTAAGGCCTTCGTATTTCATAGTTCACTAATGCAAAACAAAGACTAGGTATTGTTTTAAATCATCCACAAAATTTTAACCTTCACTCCCACTCACCTCCAACTAGTAAAATGGTCCGACCAAATGTTACTAAAACAAACTCTGTAAATAATACCAAGTCCTATAAAGACCACTACCCCATATATAATTTTTTGACATAGGTTATCTTCATGGTGTGGGATGGTGTGATTTTTAAATCCTTGTAAAGCAGCCCAGTAGCTCCGGCCTGTCTGTCATTTTCAAATTCCACGAAAGCAATGTCATGCCTCCAGGTACCAAACTCACTTCCTTGAAACCAGGAAACTGACTAAACAACATGGATAACATCATCTCATTAGTCTCTTCTGAGAAATTATTAAGGAATAAAATATAGTGTGGAGAGGAATAAGGGACCTGAGGATTTGGTGTTGAATTTCCTTGGGTACTTGCTGTGTTTGGTGTTCCCTAACCAGGCTTTTTGTGTGAAGTTGTTGCAAAGAGCTCGCAGTTTTTGCTTCTTTTCTTTTCTTTCTACTTTGTTAGTGAAAGTGCCACACATTTTAGATATTATATCAGAATCTTTTTTGCATCCTGGATTTGCATTCGTTTACCATAAAATGGAAATCCTTGTAACTGTCTCAAGGCATTTGCCGGGAGCCCAGTTCCTTAAAAATAACAAAGGCTTGCCCCTCATCTTCATGGTCTTTAAAGCTACAAATCTACCAATGGGTCAAATTGAGAAATCAGGGCTTATAGGGATCTCTTCAATTTTTCTTTTATATTTTTTCCTTCATATTGTTGATATAGTTGTATGATTTGGTCTGATATCCATGTTTTGGGTTAAACTGTTCAGAAAGCTTGAGGCCTACATTGGTCCCTTGAAACCAAAATCCCCTCTTCACTTTCTTAAGTCCATTAAGATCCATATTTTATTCCAGAGATTCTAAAATCAAATTATACTGTCATCTAATTGTGAGTCTCTTTTCATTCATTTTGTTGTCTTCTGGTGGAGACTTTTCATTCTGAGATTCCACATTCTTCAACTTGATGAGATTTCATGAATTAGTTCTGTGCCAATTTGCTCCCATCCATTTTCTCTTTCAGTAACTCGTTTTCCGAAATTTTTAACCCCAGCCTGATCTTTTATTTATTTATTTATTTTACTTAAACTTTTTTATATTTTATCTTTTTGTTTCCTCAATTTTGTCATCTGCTCCTTAGAGTCCCACCAATCCAGTCCTTTTATTTATTTATTTATTTGTTTGTTTATTTATTTATTTATTTTTATTCATGAGGGACACAGAAAGAAAGGCAGAGACATAGGCAAAGAGAGAAGCAGGTTCCCTGTAAGGAGTCCAATAGAGAATGGATCCCAGGACCCTGGGATCACACTCTGAGCCAAAGGCAGATGCTCAACTACAGAGCCTTCCAGGTGCCCCCACCAATCGAATCCCATTTGATGTTTTCCCTATATCTTTCATCGACTGATGTCATTCCTCTTGGATTACATTCCTCCTTCTCATCCTTCCCCTTCTCAAATCAGTTTCTAGAGTGCTGCCACATTGATCTTTATAAAATTTAAGTCAAACTAAGTCATTCAAAAAAATGTAAAGGGGGATCCCTGGGTGGCGCAGTGGTTTGGCGCCTGTCTTTGGCCCGGAGCACGATCCTGGAGACCCGGGATCGAATCCCACATCGGGCTCCCGGTGCATGGAGCCTGCTTCTCCCTCTGCCTGTGTCTCTGCCTCTCTCTCTCTCTCTCTGTGACTATCATAAGTAAATAAAAAAAAATTAAAAAAATTAAATAAAATTTAAAAAAATGTAAAGATTTTCAGTTTCATCTTCTATTAGCTTTCAGAGTATTCCTTGAATGCAGAACCGGGATAAGTTAAGATTTTCCAAACATCCATAAACCAAGTTCTACTTTTACTGTTTATCTGCTTCTCTTCTACCTCAATCCTTCAAGACTTACCTCAAATATCATTTTGGCATGAAAAAATATGAAATAATGATCTCTATTTCATCTGAACTTTCATATGCATATAGGAAATATGTACCTTATGATACTTGTAGTCTATCCTGCAATTTAGTTATTAAAACAGTTGTCTTATTCTTCTCTTTGCTTTCCTCAGTAACTCTAGTTCCTTGTCTTTGTTTTCTCCATAATGCCTAATAAAATGGTCAGTGATCCACGTGCATTTATTGAATAGAATTGAAACTCAATCTATAAAGTATAATACACTAAATATCTATTTTGTTCTGAAGCATGAGAAAAAAAATGTTAATATGACTTCCAAGTGAAGATACCTTATAGATCATCTATGCAACTCTATCATCTATAATTTAAAAATTTATGATCCAAGAAATTGGCCCTCTAATTAGAGAATGCTTACCAACCAACAGCAGACTAACAGGAGCTCAAGCCTGCTTTCTCCCAGGGTAATGTTCAATGGGGGAAATAAAACTGATGCTTCAACACAGCTAAACTGCAGAAATGGGATAGTAGCTGTGCTACAGCTTGCCCTCTCCCCTTTGTTAGTCACATATAATATAAATCCTACTTAGTAAATCATGTTTAAAATGCTATTAGCACACTGCTTAGTAAAGGGTGGTAAAATAAAGCCAAAGTACAGAATCATTTTCATCCAATTTCCTTCCAAATTAATAAAAATAGAGGGGAAAAGCATTTCAAACTTAATCAAAAGAAAGAAACAATCTCTTGTCACAAGCTTAAAAAGGTGAGGACCACAATAAGCACAAATGTTTGGTGAGGCCCCAGGGGATCCTAAATCCACTCTAATCTTCATTAGAAATGGCAAATCTATAAAATCTAAGCATTCTTTTACAGTAGTCAAATATTTGAATAGCAACATATGGTATGATATTCTCTGGTATAGGATCGGTGCACAATATATCTGTCAGAGGAGGCTATGTTGCAATGAGAACAATTCAGATTATTAACACAAGATTTATACATCTTAATTTGTTTCATATATTTTCAAGAGCTTATTTTGTGAAAGCATCCATCATCTCTTAAGCATGTGAAGTCTTAGTAGCCTCAAGGGAAACAAATTTGAATTTATTTCTAGTTCACTCACACCTTACAAGTCTCTAAAGGTTAGAAATATTAAATATATAACTAAAGACAAAAGAATCTTGTTACAAAACAAAATATGAAAATATATTAAGATGATTAGTTTTTAATAGTTATATTTTTCAAGAATATCTGCAAAACAGTTGAGTATAATGGTTTGAAAAACAGCATTTGGATTTATATATTTGGCTTCAAATCATGATTGGCCATTAATTATTAGCAAAGGAAGTTCAGGCCAGTATAACAGCTTCCTATAGAACTCTGTTTCAGAAGAGCAATGGCTTTCTCTTATAGTAATGTAAGAATGGGGTGAGATAACGTAGCAAAGTGATTAAAACAGAAGGCAGAATTCAGTAGGTGCTCAATAAATAATGGTGATCGTTATTTTCCCTGCTTAGAACTTCATTATAGAGAATAAAGGTGCATACAGAAAAAAATAACTTCTTTTTCAACAGTGGATACGTAAATAAAATTGTCTTCACTAATTTGGCATATTCAAATAAAAATTACCTTATAATGTTGCAAATTTTTGTCCGATTAGTGCACTTCTTGTTGTGAGTTGCAGGGAGTTTGAGGTAGGAAATCCATTAGGAGCTGTTATTGAAGTCTTCCTGGAAGATAATGAGCTTCTGTTTAAGGAAGTGTATTTATGTTGTTAATTGTAAATGTTTTCAATTGGTTAATTTTAGATTTTGAAACATAATACACTTTCAGTGAGATAAACAGGAGCTGTGGTGAAGATGGATACCATTAAAAACTTCAAGAACTCCCATCTGAAATTGTTTATAAACTGTAATGTCAGCTTAACAGCAAACTGCATTTTTTAACTTGGGGATAATTTTTGTATCTCAGTAATGTTTTGAACATTACATTATAATGAAACTCTCACTGTATTACATTAAAGTCAAAGAATGGAAACTTTGAGAGCTTAGAAGTTCCACATTTTAAGCAGATGACAATATAGTTTTAGAGGTTTATCATTTGCTAATAACACTGAGTTCAATGCAGATTTAACATTCGTTTATGTTAAGCATGTTTCTAAAGCTTCTTTTAAAATATATTTTTGTCCTTAGACATTTTCATATCTCAAATAATGAATGTTTCTAGCACATCTAAATTTATCTTGTTACACTATGAAAATTTCTATTCCAAATAAATTGAAATATATATGAAATAAAGGAGAAATCGGACAGAAAATCCAAAATTACTGTCCATCAACATAGACTTTTTAAAAATTAAGACCTTTTTTTTCAGCAAAATTGACAAGTTACAGAGATTTTTCATATACACCCTGCCATCACACGTGCATAGCCTGTCTCATTAGCAATGTCTGGCACCAGAGTGGTACATATGTTACCACTGCTGAACCTGCACTGACACATCGTTATCACCCAAAGTCTAGAGTTTTACATTATAGTTCACTCTTGCTGTTGCAGATTATATGGAGTTAGACAAATGGATAACAACATGCATCCATTTTACTGCCCTAAAAATACTCTCTGCTTTCCCTACTGTTCTCCCCCAGCCCTCAACCCCTGGCAACCACTGATCTTTTTACTGTTTCTATAGCTTTGCCTTTTCCAGAATGTCCTATGCTGTGCTTATACAGTATGTAGCCTTTTACAGATTGTGTTCTTTCACTTAGTAATATGATATTTCTCCAAGTCTTTTCACGGTTTGATAGCTCATTTCTTTTTAGCACTATATGGGATGGCTATTTTCCAAAGTCAGATTTCCCTTATTAGTTTGAGTGAAGTTAAAAGTATTTATAATTTTAAATAAGATATTTTTATACTTCATAAATATTTTTAAAAATGTACTGGTCAGGAGAATTTATACTATAGTATGGATTTGTTTTTAAAGAGAATTCATGAAATGAATAAAACATAAAGAAAAAATCGAGACTTGATGGCTTCTTCACAAAGTTTTAGATGACTGATGTCTTCTAAATTATTGTAAATTATATTTTAAAAATCCCTTAACTGAAAATGTTAATTTTTAAATATTTATCTTATTTGTTCGATTATTTATTTTTTATTTTTTTATTTTTTAGTTATTTTTTTATTTACTTATTTATTTGAGAGAATGAGAGAGAAAGCAGGGGACTGAGAGGAGGAGCAGAGGGAGAGGGACACAGACTTTGCACTGAGCCACAGCCCAACATGGTGTTCAACCACAAGTCACCAAGACCATAACCCCAGGCAAAATTAAGCATCTGACAGCCAACCAAGTTATCCAGGCACCCTCAAAATGTCAATTTTTCAAAAGTAGATATAGTAAAATATTTTCATTTGCCACATAATCATTGTTTTTGGAGGAGAAAAACTAAAGGTTTTTTTTTTTTTTTTTCATGGTAATCACAAAGATAGGTACATTGCAACTTAAACACTAGCAGAAGAGTCACACTAGGGAAGAAATATCAGCCAAATAGATTAAATGGTTATCTTGAGTCTTATAAAATAATTCTATATTTTAGATCATTGTTCAGGGATCCCTGAGTGGCTCAGCGGTTTAGTGCCTGCCTTCAGCCCAGGGTGTGATCCTGGAGTCCTGGGATCGAGTCCCACATCAGGCTCCCTACATGGAGCCTGCTTCTCCCTCTGTGTGTGCCTCTACCTCTCTCTCTCTCTCTCTCTCTCTCTCTCTCTCTCTCTCTCTGTCTCTCATGAATGAATAAATAAAATCTTAAAAAAATAGATCATTGTTCATGTGAATGAAGGGTAATAGAACATGCCACACTCAAAATATGTCTCTTTAGCATAAGGATTATTTCGAGCTCATTATTTTGTGAAAGAATTCACAGAAGGAACTCTGAGAATAGAGTAGAAATTACTTGTTTCCATTTATAAAGGAAATCCCCATTAAGAAGACTGTCTCCTTCTCTATATCAGGTGAAGGATGACTAAATTACAAAGTTCTTAACAATGGAGAAGACACCAACTTGAAATCTGCATAATGAACCTTATTCTTGTTTACTGCACTTTTCCTGATTACCTCCCTACAACTGGCCTTCCCCACACTTCTCTCTTTTACTGAAGACAGTATTTAAGGGTGAATTCTAAGATATCTCTGACCATTTTCATTTTCTCCTGAAGGATCTCCTAGGAATACATGAGATACACATCTTAATAAACTTCTGTTTGTTTTTCTCTTGTCAATCTGTCTTTTGTTATAGGGTTCCCAGCTGAGAAATTAAAAGAGTAGAAGGAAATTATTTTTTCCTCCACTACAGTTTAACAACTTCTATTGAAACCATTTTGAAATGAACAACACATCAACCAAATAAATAAAAATTAATATCTTCTATAAACCAATGGCATAGTCTTTTTTTAAAAAAAAGACTGGACTACATATAAATATTTGATCTTCTTTATTAAATATTGCTAGGAAAAAATTTACTATCCTAAAACAGAATAATCATTAACAGATGGTTTTCAAAACCCAAAATGATTTATGTGTAATCACTTTATGTGACAAGTTAACTAATTTGATTTTTAAGGTGAGAGTATGATATTTGAAGCTAGTTCATCTTGGTGAGTATGGTGGAAATCATATATTTTAGCATCAGATAAACTGAGAGTCTTCTGATATTTTCTAGGGTCTCTTTGGATAACTGATCACTCCTGTTTTGAAAGCTTCCGAGGGAAAAATAATTTTGGCCATACTTTATGATATTAAATGCTGGGAATTTAGAACTATATTTATTCAGGTGTTGAAACAAGTCCAAAGTTACTTCCTAAAGAAAAGCCTGTATTTTAGTGTAGTCACTTGTGGCAGAAGGGCTAGTCCAATATTATTTGCCTCCTTCATTCCAATAAGAACCTCAATTTCTAAGTGGGCGTTTTGCCCTCCAGTGAAATATTTTATTTCTCAGGATTTAACCTCAAGTGAGGTTAAATATAGCCAACCAAATTTTGGCCAACAAGGTGTAATTGGAAGCATTGTGTGCAATTTCTAAAATATCTAAGTCTTAGATCCCTTTACTTTTCCTTCTTATTGACTAACATGCAACATTTATACCTGAAAAGCAAACACTTATCTTGAATCGTGAGTCAGTACACTAAAGGTGCTTAGAATAGCAGACGAGAAGGAGCACAGGATCCTGATGAACATTATAACCGGAGTATCTACTAGGAATTTATTTTATCTTCTTTTAAGAGAGAAATAAACACTACCATACTTAATTAACTGTTAGTTGTTGTCTCAGCATGTAGGTGAACTTAACTCTCCTGAGACTATACTATTTCTGCTCTAGATTTCTTTTGGGGCTAGGGGGAAAAAAGTCTGCTAGCATATGTATGTGAAAACTATAAAGCTTAATGAAAAACAACAAAAAAGACTTACATTAAAAAGGCATATACAGACTTCTCTATCTGCAAATGTTTTAATAGATATTTCTAAACCTGACTGCTTTGTTCCTCGAGCTATCCTCTAACTGTTGCCTGACATAAACCCAGCCAAATCTTTGAGATTCATACTCAACTAACATTTTTCGAGTGCCCATTATGCATTTGGCATATTCTGATTTTTTAATCGGATGTGTACCTCACAATAACCCTGCAGGATATGTAGTATTTTCACAATTTTACCATGAATAAGGTGCTCAAAAGAATTACAATGCATCTTTAATGTTCCTGCTAGTGAATGGTGGAGCTCCTTGGATCAGGTTGGAATGCATCCTCTAAAAGCTCTTGGAAAAGTGGTTATTCAGCTTTCTTTGAGCTCTTGAAATGTGGACATGAATATCACATGATGCAAATCATTTAATTCAGAGATACCACTTTCTTAAAAAAATTCTTCTACATATTTTATTGTAGCAAACCAATCTATAACTTCTTGCCACAAGCTTATTTTACTCTTTAGGGTCATATAAAGTACATAATCCCTGCTTCTGACTAAATCATTTCAAATATGCAAATAATGTGAGGTCAACTACCATGTCCCTTTGTAAATTTTTCAGCCTGAGTGTAATATCTTTACTGTTTCAGCATTCAGGATTTTCATCCTGTGGGTTGCTCACTCTTCTACTTTTGGTGATATAGACTCAAAGCATATTAGCTTCATTGTTGGTTGGATTGTTTGTTTATTGGAACAATTAACATTTAACTTCTTATAAGCATATTTCCAAATAAAGTCTTCATTAATGAAAATATAATTAGATTAAACCAGAAAGAATAGCAAAGACAATAAACATGACTCTTTGTAAAAAGTGGTTTAATGACCACTGTCATGTTAAATATAACACTTGGGAAAATAATGTGTTTATAGGTAATTTTATTTCAAAGACTAGCTCTGTGGTTATAATTTGAGTATGATAGAACACATTGACTGCGTGAATCTGTTATTCCAAGACTTGATACCTATTTGAAGCTCTGCTTGGTTACTTTTCACTTGCTAAGTATCTTTGTTCAAAATGACCAGTGCAAAATAACTTACTCTGGCCAACTCTATACTTCTATGCTATAGTATTTGTATTTGTGTTTCAATATATCCTTTCCTCACAGTATTTTAGGTTATCCTCAAATCTTCCCAAACTATGGTCTGGTATATTGGTCTCCCATCCAAGTACTAACCAGACCCAACCCCAGATCGGAGATCAGATGAGCTCAGGAGCACTCAGCCTGGTATGGCCATAGACTGGTTTGGTATTTAGGAACCACTAGCTGTCTCCAGTCCTCTATGGAATCAAGTGCAACATAAACAAATATATAAATAAATACATAAAGGGCCACATCATAATGCTCTACTGTGCAGCTGTTTCAATCCAGTCTTGCACATTTATGCTGTGAATCCATCTGATGACTTCATTTCACTGATCACCAATGTGCATCTTATTCATATATCAAACACAGCTCACGATCAGCTTCTTCTAAGAGGCTATCCCTCTTCTTGCTCTGGCTTCCAGTAATAACTTCCAGCTCTGGATTCTATAGCCCTGGTACTTAGAACAACATAACAGTCTGTAGTTTATTATACTGTATTTTGTATGATTATCTGTTTCTTATTCTATCTAGTTGCTAGATCTAGACATTTGGGAGTGTTTCTGGACTCATCATGCTCCCTGTTATTCTCACTCTCTTCTTTTTTCTCCTCAGGCAATCATTCACTATGTTCTGTGAAGATTCTACCTCAATCTACTCTGATATGCACGTCCTTTGTTTAAGTCTCTAATTATTTCAATGGTGTCCTTGCTTTCACTCCCCTCTCTTATGTGTTTGCTGTTCACGCTGCCAGCAAAGTTAAATTTCTAGAACAAAAATCTGAACGCATCTTTTCTCTGCTTGAAGTCCTGCATAAGTACTCCTATTACCACAAACATCCAAATACCTGTTATTCTGATGCTTATTCCTCCCAGTAACTATGCTACACTGACTTCTCTAGCTTTCTACTTGTATCCCCTGCTCCAGTACCTCCAAGAGGACTGGAGGAAGTATTTGGAAAGCATAATCATTACATTTTTATTTCATTTAATCTTTGCTCAACTTTAGGAGGGAAATGTAATCATTATCCCCATTTCAAAAGGAAAAAAACAAATAGATGCTTTGAGAAGCTACATAGCTGTCCAAGGTGGCAGAAATAACAAGTGGATGAGACTGGAATGAAAGTCAAATCTTTTTCTTCTTAAGCTTGTACTTTCATCCCCTCGGTCTTTGTGTTTTCCATGGACTACTGTTTTCTTTGCTCAGAATTTCTTCTCTAAATCTCATCTATCTAATCAACTACAATTACTCTTCCCAGCTCAGCTAAAATATATTTTGTAAAGCTTTCCCAGAGAAGCTATCCTTCATACCTTAGCAGAGTTGAGGGCTCCCAGCTTTAAAATACCTTTAGGTATTTTAGGCTTTAAAATACCTTACATATACTTTCTGTAAATTGTATTATATTGTACTATAATTATTTACCCAGCCATCTGGTTTTCCTCGCCAGATTTAATGGATGTTGCATCTCTCTGTATTGTTTTGTTTTCTTCATAAAACTTGCCAATATATGTGCTCAGAAACAGCCTGTGGCTAGTTTATTCACGAATGCTACATAATTTGACTTAGAAATAGTCCAAGAATCTTGAAGTGATATGCATAAATGTTACTCGGTCAGATGGACCTTTAACATTAAACATTGCTCCAAGCAGTGATTTTCATCTGTGAAGTTAAACTCTCTCTTTGGAGGAAATAGAAGAGCATCCGGATATTAGCAATATTTGCAGCTTGGGCAATTTATTAGTATGATAGATATTTAGGGAAAGTACTATTTTCTGAATACTGGCTAGAGAATATAAATGATAAACATGTTTTAGGCTGGGGAGGTCTCTGATACGTTGTTATATAATATAGTTCTCAACTTATGTGTGTTATACTCTAAACATAATGAAAGGGTGTGGGTTTAAAAAAGTAAGTAAAAACAACATAAAGCTCAGGTCTTTTTTGGCTGAGTATCAAGGTCCTATAAAATAACTGATTAACATAATTAGCAACTATTCCTATAAAAAAGGCCACCTAGAATATCAAGAATCTGGTCCTAAAGAATAAAATTAATTTGATAATATAATATTTTGATTGAATTAAATAATTCCCACTTGCCCTGATATATATACTGACACAAATGTCATGAATTTGGAATTTATTATTCAGGAAATAACCATAGAAACAAATCTTAACATAGCAGTTTAAAAAAATTATTGTCCAGCAACTCAAGGAAAATATGTAGTCGTTCACCCTCTTAAATGGGAATTGATATATATAAATGAATAAGAAAGATCCTTTTGTTAGCTTACCAATCACACTTTCTCATGTGGTCTTTAAAATGCTTTCAAACATCTTTTAGTGTTGTTTCATTGTTTGATCAGAAAGCCAGCATCTGTACTAGTATAATCATTTCCTCCCATTTGACTGTAGAATGAGCTCAATGTATGTTCTTTGAGGATGGCATCTTTTGATTTTATCCTTTCTGAAAACCAGTACATTAAAAAAAAAAAAAAACTTTCTAAAACTCAGAACTTTCAGACTATGTAAAAGCCACTCTGAGCCTGGGTTGAGATTTACTTTCATAACACTGGTTATTAGATTTCTTAGCATACTGCATTTTCCTTCTGGTTTTAAAGGCACACTGTGAATATGATGAACCATGGGCTATGGACATATTAAAGCTCTTTTAGATAAAATACCACTCCAATTCCTTTTCTGAATTGGCTTTTCACAACAGTCTTTGTTTTATTATTTTTGTTCTTATATATCTTCCCTTCCTAGAGCATATTTCACAACGTTTATGCAGTGTCTCCTAATACCCATACAGGTCACATTTATATTTTCCTTAATATTCTCCACAGCCTCATATTTATAGATAAGTCATTCATAATGCAGTTTATATGATGATGGGGAGGTTAGATGTGACCCTGGATTTTGTTTTTGTCTAGTCTCTAAACTCGAGGATGCATTGTCTACAGAAATATTCATTTCCTCTCCAACTACTCAAACCAATGATAATGATTAGCTGAAAGGAATTTCCATCCTTGTAAATTACAGTTTTTACCTAATTAGTGACATCATATAACAAGATAAATTATAAATTTAGAAAGTCATTATTCGGTAAATGAATGCTTGTCAGTTGCTCTGAAGGCAAATTAATCTTCAGGCATCTGAAAGAAGCTTAAAGGAACAGGCAGTAGAACCATGGACACCACTGTTGTGCCGAGTCTCTTCCCTCTCACACTGATGATCCTGACCATCAAAGTGTTTTGTTTGGCATATGTTTGAAAATATCCTGATTCTGGGGAAAACGTGTACATTTTGGAAGTTGCTAAAAAATCAGAAGTGAGCAGCAATTTTTTTTTTTGGTTTAGAAATTTCCATTTTATTGTATTTTATTATTTTTTTAAGATTTTATTTATTTGAGAGACAGAGGAGGAAAGAGGGCGCACCAGTTGGGGAGGAGGGAGAGAGAAAAGCAGATTCCCCTTCGAGCAGGGAACCTGATGCGTGGTTCAATACCAGAACCTGAGATAATGATCCAATCTGAAGGCAGAAGCCGAACTGATCCCCCAGGCACCTCTAGAAATTCCAATTTTAATAGGAGTAAGATTTATATATGGCATGAGCTTTTTAGAATTAACTGGAATAAGACATCAGTTTTCTGATTTTATTTATGCTATTCAGTGTTTAGAAACACAGAATGTACCAAAATCTACAGGAGATTGCTTGGAGCAGAATCTACTTGGTGCAAGGGAATGTCAGCTACTCTTCATCAGGATGGTTTGTTCTTCAGTATCAGGTAACTTCTAGTACTAGAAATGGTAGTAATTGTGGTGTCCAGTAGGCTCCCTCTGGTTGCCTTGCCCATAGCACCCTGTTCAGATAGCCTGCCTAGGCTATTCTTTGATCAAGGATCACTATTAATTAACCTGATTTGACCCATTAGGATCCCACTTGTAAAAGTAGCCTAATATAATAATTCTGTATGCAAAATTCTGACCTCTAAAATAATAATAAATAATTCTGATCTCTAAAACTGTAGTAATTTACTAAGGCAAACAGAATGCATTCTTCCACAATCCTCACTAGAAATGCAAGATGGATTGACCTGTTTGGGAACAAGGGAAAAAAAACTTCAGATAGAAGTAGATGCACAGTTAGAGAGAAAAGACTGTGAAAATTGTGGATTCTTCAACTGCCTTATGTGTTCATGGCTCCCTGCACCTTTGTATCTTTGCAATAATATCATTGTTCTCATTGTACATGGCATAACTTTCATATCTATGAACCCAACATATCATATGGAGAATATTATGGGCAATGATGGCATGATGAACACTAAAGTGATTTGAACAAATATTCTCATTTGTCACCTTAGACTAAAAGAGAAGTGCCAGATTACAAGTGCTTGTCTGGTATGCACTATTTTACATTATTATCCAGAAGTGTTCTTTTCTCCTTATTGTCAAAAATTACTTATATCTCTCTTTTTAACTGCTTGATATGCATTTCCCCTGAGTTCTGATCACTTGGGGCAGCTGTTCTGTGTCGTGTCACCTGTGTGGACAAGGGTAATACCTTTAACTTTTCTGAGCCTCTGCAAAATGGAAGTCATGCTATCTCCTGTAAAGTATTTTTGAGGATTAAAGATAGCATATGTTACAACATTACTCTGCTTCATAGAGGCAGTGACACATATGAGAAACAAAAGCATTCATAATGGGTAACTTGAAAGAAAATTTCTGATCTTAGACCGATAGTAATAATTTTTGCCTATATTCTTCTATTTTGAAATTTATGACTCAATCACCTTTCCCCAAATGTTCTTGTATTAAATAGCTATTGCTGCATAATAAACAACTGTGAAAGTCTCAGTGGTATACAGAATATAACATTTATTTCTCACTCACAGGTCTGCAGGTTGGCTGTGGTTTCAGCAGATCTAGCTTAGGCTTGACTGCTTGGCATTTGGGCTATGCGATAGATTTAGGTCTGCTCCAAATGCCTCTCAAAATTCTGGGACAAGCAAGCATCTGGGGCATATTCTTTTGTACAGAGATGGCAAAAATGCAAGGGTATGGGCTCAAACATGCAAGGCCATTTCAATCTTGCTAAAATTTTGTTGGCTAAAACAAGTCTCATGGCTCTTCCTTAAGGCAAGTAGCAGGGGAGTATGGAGGTAGTGTGGGTAGGTGAAGTAAGTATTCTCTTAATAGTGATCTAGTCTACTATAGTTGTCATACAATTTACAGATGATTTAAATAGTTTCCAATATCTTATTTTTAAATATGCTTTACACACACACACACACACACACACACACCATATACGCTGATTTTATGTATATATACCATATACGCTAAGTAGTTAATGAAATGCTCTTTAACTCCAATTTATCAACATCACTGAGGATAGGTCAGTGGATGGGGAAAACTTGATGAAAAGAAATTTCAGTGTGTATGATAACCCCCATTTCAAATTCTGTCTTGATCCTGAAATTATAGAGGTTGCAATAAGATTTAGAACTCTGTGTAATGGCTCATAGTTTTGCCTAGAGAAAGCTTACAACAGTTTTTGTCATTTTTGTCATTCCAGTTAAAGAACATTTTTCAGAGAATAATATTTCAGGGTAGAAAAGGCAAACTATATTGAGAATTAAAACCATTTTTTGGCCTAAGATTTGGTAAAAATCTTCACGTAAAATCTTTTCTTATAGTTGTCATTCTGTGCAATATACAATTAGTACTGAAGGGGGTTGACATTATAGCAAACAAAATAGCAAAGAGAAATGACATTATTTTAGGAACTTGTATTTCAATGAAAATAGTAAATATAGTAAAAGCAAATAAATCTGGCCTAATTTATTTTCTTCAAATACAGTATTCAAAACGAGTGAGAAGATTCTTATAGGAAAAAATAAAAGAGCAGATGAATTTGTTTACATATTCAATTCCTTATGTATTATTTTGAAAGACTTGGTAGGGAAGTAAAGTTTATGATATTAAAAATTGGAGATAGTCTGAAAATAACTCATTATTTTATTCCATTGAAAATCAGAGTGCTACTTTGAAATGTACTCTATTCTTTTATGGAAATGAATGCAATCTATGAAATCATAGTTTTGTTTGGAAGAGGAATGTTTTCTCAAACTCTGTGAGGTTCCAGTGTAAAAGAGAAATCAAAAATCTAAGCATCTTCAAAAGTTTTTTCTATTCATTAAAATGAAAAACTGTGACAAGGATCTAGCTTGAATCAGATAGGTCAAGAAACTAATTCTAATCCAGAAAACCATAAACATTTTATATCACTGGCCATTTGACTGAAGCTTCATAGCAGATAAAGGAAAAATAGTGCTTTTAGTGATAAAAAGTAAATCAATCACATACAGAATATTATCTATTTCTTATTTTGTCTTTGCTGTGATTTATCTCTCATAATTTCAACAAAGGAAGTAAAAAATATATTTAAAACTGGCTTTCTAAAGAATTTTCTCAGAAACTCGTATGTTGAGAGCAATGTATGAGTTACTATTATTTTTTTTGAGTTTCTGTTATGACACATTTTAAGTTTTCACTAAGTTAAACAAAGGATGCCAAATAACAGTCCAAGCAATGTTGTTACATGCTATTACAAATATTCATGTTAAATATTAATATATATTCATGTTTACATTATATGTGTGCACATGCATATAATTTTAATACATGCTATCAAAACAAAATTCTTAAAATAAAGCCATCCACTTGTTTGAATGCAAGAGTACCTCAATAAGGTTTCATTAAGATGCCCTATTAAGGTGCACACTGCAAAACAAGTTTGTAAGCATTTTTTATTTCCTGACACTATATAGATTCCAACGTGATCTAATTGAAATGAAATTTGCTGTAATGGTAATGCCAAGAGTTAGAATGTGTGGCCAAAATGGAATGACTTTGAACAAATCATTGAAATGATTACAGCTTCACTTATCCCCTTTCATAATTGATCCATTTACAAGTAAAAGCAGTTTCTTTTTAAAAAAGATTTTATTTATTTATTCATGAGAGACACAGAGAGAGAGGCAGAGACGTAGGCAGAGGGAGAAGCAGGCTCCATGCAGGGAGCCCGATGCGGGATTCAATCCCAGGACCCCGGGATCATGCCCTGAGTCAAAGGCAGGTGCTCAACCACTGAGCCACCCAGGTGTCCCAAAAGCAGTTTTAATATAGGATGATGGATAAACTGAAAAATAATTTTTCCTCATATAGCCCTTCTTAGTCTCTCTTTAAGTTAGCAGATCATTTCCTTCACAGCACTTACAATCTATAATGACTTGTGTGTTTACTTACCGTTCTCTTTCCCCACTATACCTGTACTCTTAACATCAGACACATGCTAGACACTCAAGAGATATTTGTGGGGTGACTAGGGATTTCCAAAGTGAAACTGTCAAATTGTCAAAGCCTTTCTCACCCAATGTTCTGTTCGGACTATTGTACCATCTTTTACTTTCTATTTAGCAGGAAACCTTTCCCCCTTCCAAAAAATTGCATTCAGTGCTTCCATTTCTAATTTCCCAATCACCTTTGAATGTGCAAAACCAGAGGTTTTTTATCTTTGCTCTCCTAAAGCTGCTCCCCAAGGAACCTTATATCTCCAGGCCCTCACCTCCTTCAGTCAGGGCTTGTAAATGACCTTTCAATATTAGCAAAGGAAGTCCCACTGCTGTGACAAAGACACCCTACAGTTACAGTGGCAGCAAAACAGTGTAGCAGCTTAATTCTCACTCCTGTCATGCACCCATGGGGACCCGGCAGGGGTTTGGGAGGGCATGGTCAGCTCCACCCTCTCCTGCTGGGGCCCAGTTTGAGAGCAGCTCTGCTGTCTTCAATATTTACCGTCTGCAACAAGTTGCCTAGATTGCTCTGAGAGTTGTCATTCAGTTGGGCTAACATGGAGAAACACAGGTGGCAGTTTTTATGATGCAGGTGTGGAAGTCGTGTGTACCAATTTGCCCAAATTCCATTACCTAGAATTCAGTTTTATGGCTAGATTTAGCTGTGAGGCAGGGAGAGGAATTGTGGGCCCATGAAGAAGAAACACTGGTTTAGAGATGCAACTCCAAGTTTCCGCCATGCTTTCTTGGAAAAAAAAAAAAAATCTCTTTTCGCTTGTCTTCCATACCACTTTGCTCTTCTGTTTATTTTTTGCAGTCTTTCACTAACACACTGGATGCTCTTAACTCATGCCTTGAATTACATCAACAGAACACTGTTTATACAATGACTTTATTCAATTCTAAGGCTTCAGACAATATGTACATGTGAAATTTTGTTTCTGGCATTGATTTATTTCTTATGATCTAGAATCCTGTTTCCAATTGCTGGCTGCACATCCCCATTATTGATAATCTGAAGCTAAGCTCCTGAAGTCTAAGCAATGAGGTACACACCCATCACCTTCTCCTCTGATATTTTGTTTTCATTCAAGCTTGGAACATACGAGTTATATTACTCTTTATACCTCACTTCTATAATTTACTCCTACAACATCTTCTGCTACTGCCAACAGACAGACATGAATTACTGTTTATGCAATTTTCTAATGACCTCCTAACTGGCATGCCTTCATCTGATCTCTTTTTGTTCTGATATGCCTTGTTTACTGCTGTGACTATTGTCTTTAAAGATTGCAAAATTGTTGATGTCCCTCTTTTACCAGAAAATTCAATTACTCACAAAAAAATTAAAAGCTGAAACTCTCCACTCTGACAACCACACTTCTTTATCTACCTCCCATGATGCAGGTGCACATATCCCTTTAAGATGAGGAAGAGTAAGTTAACTGTGGTGCGTGAAGAAGGTTTTGGAGGAGCTTCAAAATAATTATAAGAATAATAACGGGGATCCCTGGGTGGCGCAGCGGTTTGGCGCTTGCCTTTGGCCCAGGGCGCGATCCTGGAGACCCGGGATCGAATCCCACGTCGGGCTCCCGGTGCATGGAGCCTGCTTCTCCCTCTGCCTGTGTCTCTGCCTCTCTCTCTCTCTCTCTCTCTCTCTCTCTCTGTGACTATCATAAATAAATTTTAAAAAAAATTAATAAAAAAAAAAGAAGAAGAAGAATAACATTACTGGGCAGCCCGGGTGGCTCAGCGGTTTAGCGCCGCCTTCAGCCCAGGGCCTGTTCCTGGAGACCCCGGATCGAGTCCCACGTCGGCTCCCTGCCTGGAGCCTGCTTCTCCCTCTGCCTGTGTCTCTGCCTCTCTCTTTCTCTCTCTGTGCCTCTCATGAATAAATAAAATCTTAAAAAAAAGAATAATAACATTACTAATGGTTGACATCAACAGAAAACTTACTATGTGCCAGGCATTATACTAAGAGCTTTGCATGTTTTGCTCATTTATCTTCCTTACAATCTGGAAATAGTCAAAGTTATTCTTTCAAGTGCATAGATACAGAGGTTACCACTTGTCCAAATGTATGCTTTTAGGAAGTGCTAAAGTCATTTTTGTAACTTTGTCTCCAGGATGAAAAGATAATCCAGTAGAACTTCTATGTTCTATTCAAGTGTGTCTAACTCCAGGGGAACCATACTAGTATTTACTTTTCTGTACTGTCTTTCCATTCAACTTTATTCAGTGGAAGTAGGAGCTGGAGAGTGCATTCTAGAATGGGGGGGGGGAGAGAAAACTGAAAAGAATGAATCATTTAAATACACTTTAAAAAAGATTTATTTACTTATTTGAGAGAAAGAGAGTGACTGGAGGGAAGCAGCAGAAGGAGAGGGACAAGCAGACTCCCCACAGATAGCAGTACTTGTCACAGGGCTCCTCAGGGCTCTATCTCACAACCTTGAGATCATGACCTGAGTCAAGACCAAGATTCAGAAGCTCAAGGGGCTGAGCCACCCTGGTGCCCCTGAACACCCTTGATAGCTGAGTGTATTTGTGTATTTGAAACCAGGGAGGCAGACTGAAACAATATTACATAGGTGACATTTAAGGTTTTTTGAACAAGAAATAAACTTGTTGGAGATGCACTATTTGCAGAATTAGTGTAGCCATGATGTGAAGATGGAATTAAGTGGGTAGAGGCAGGAAGAAGGAAAACAAGTGATTGTAAAAACCAAAGGAAAAGGTAGGCATTACCTCAATTAGTGTCAATTTATATGTGATTATTATGTCAGTCTTCCTGTGAAATAGATACTTCCTTGGTCCCTAACCTCCTGGCCACCCTCTGAGAGCAAGCTATTGGTCTAGTATGGTTCCAGAACCAGACACCATCAGTTTTGTGTATCTACATAGTTTATTGCTTCTATATTTCTATCTCAAAATTGCCCTTAGGACATTAATTCTTAGAACAATTCCTCTTTTGAAAAACGTATCTTGAGGATCCCTGGGTGGCATAGCGGTTTGGCGCCTGCCTTTGGCCCAGGGCGTGATCCTGGAGACCCGGGATCGAATCCCAGGTCGGGCTCCCGGTGCATGGAGCCTGCTTCTCCCTCTGCCTGTGTCTCTGCCTCTCTCTCTCTCTCTCTCTCTCTCTCTCTCTGTGACTATCATAAATAAATAAAAAATTTTAAAAAAATCAAATCTGTTAATAAATACTAAAAAAAAAAAAAGAAAAACGTATCTTGGTGACAATTATTAATATTTTTTATTTGTATCCAAATGAAAAAAACACAGATACATATAAATTGTAACATTATTAAAATTTATTATGCTATGGCTTAAGTGAAATTTCCTGTCTGGTAAGAATAATTACATATTTGTTTAAAGCAGAATCTGTCCATAGATTTCCAAGTCCATGCAAATATAAATTAATCATGATTTAAGTCTGGATTCCTTGTGGTTTGAATTTTTTTTTCTGATTTTATTTATTTATTCATTAGAGACACAGACAGAGAGAGAGGCAGAGACATAGACAGAGGAAGAAGCAGGCTCCATGCAGGGAGCCCAATGTGGGACTTGATCCTTGGACTCAAGGATCACACCCTGAGCAGAAGGCTTAATAAGACTTAAAGAAAGAAAAAAAGAAAAAAAAAAAAACCTTCTAAAAAGATATATGGGGTCTTTATGTTGATATGGGATCTTTATTTTGATATGATGTTCTTATATGTCTTCTAATTACTTGCATCCTCATTTTTTTTATTTACATTAAAAAAATAATTGAAAGTGGTGTTTAGACTGGCATTTATAGTAGTGATGTGAGAGACAGGGGCTGCGGAGAGATTGTTCTGAAACAATTATCTCCATGGTGGAGAGAAGAGGGTAGGAAGGAAAACACCACATACAGATATCTCAGTAGTGGGATATTCCAGTTGGTTCGTTAGCCTGCATGCCATGTTGGGGTCAGCCTCTTTAATGTTGCCTGTCATTAAGAATTTTCAAGGATGTCCTTGGATGTGGGAAGATAGGCAGAGTATTTTGAGTGCTGAGATGCAGCCTCGGACAAGACAAATACTGTGAGTACGTCTGATTTATATCTCTGCTCCTCTTTCAAGGGTCTGCTCCACTTCTCTATCTTCTTGATTCCACAGGTCACTGTCCTGACCATTTACATTGCCCTGCTCTCTACTCCATCTATGACTCCGATAAATCTAGTAATTACTACCATTCTCGTTCCCAGTAGGTTCTCTAGATTCTCTTCTAAGCCCTTTATAGGCATCATTTTATTTAATCCTCACAACAATCAAGAGAGGTTGATATTATTATCCCTGAGGAAATTGGAGTTCGGGAAGGCTGAAGGAGTTGTTCAAAATCACATGTCTGCAGGTGGCAAAGTTGAAATTCACATCCAAGCTTTGGTCTGACCCAAAGCTTGGGCTACATTTAAAACCAACTAGGATTTAAGAATCATGGATAAACTCACCCAGAACTCAAGACAGAACATAGTTTTAATAAAGAAAAATAGGCAGAGATACCTGGGTGGTTCAGTGGTTGAGCGTCTGCCTTTGGTCAGGTCATGATCCTGGGGTCCTGGGATCAAGTCCCGTGTCACGCTCTCTGCAGGGAGCCTGCTTCTCTCTCTCCCTATGTCTCTGCCTCTCTCTGTGTGTGTCTCATGAATAAATAAATAAAATCTTTTAAAAAAAGAAAGAAAAATAGACTGAGACAAGTTATAGTTTGTGATCTTACCTTAGAGACATAGTCAGTTGACTAGGACCATCCAGGGAAAAACAGTGAAGCTAGCAAAGTTTATCTTCAGCTTTTGTACTGCTTTTCATTGTTGAATTGACTTATGCTCTTGTGACAGCTGGTGACCTAATGCTGCCCCTATGTTTCCCCTGTCATGACAAGCAGTGTTACATAAACTCATTTTTCCTTAAATGTCAGTGACAGGAGGTTTTATCCTTGCCAGAGAAATTTGCATTTTTAAGTGAGGCTATTAAAAAATCATAGGGGTTAACTTATATGAACTACTTCCAAAGCGAGGGGGTTGTAGGGGTTTAGATTGTGGCTGATAGGTGAAAGATTCATTGTAGGTCTGGGCCACTTTCTGTTGTTTTTCAAGTCACACCCCCTGTAGGATCTGGTCCTGCACCAATATGACAGCCAGGAGTGTGACTGAGGCTGCATATGCTCTCCTTCTCATTGCTCACTGTGGAAAACACACTTTTTGTTTTTTTTAATTGCCTTTGAGCATCATCAGTATGATCGAATACATGGACTGCTCCTAAGTTTCATATAAGTCATGGAAATACTCATTGGGTAGCACATAAGTTAAATGGAAAAGTACTCAATCCACTACTCTTTAGGAAATAATCTAATGAAGGTTTGTAAGGAAAAGAAAAAGTATCCATACGAACATTTGGCTGCAACTTAAATTACTTGAAATTTACTGCCCACATCTTGAGGTTTGCAGATGGAATAATTTTTATAAAACCAAAATATCATCCTATATGTATATTTGTATCTAACTGCATTTGACCCAAAGTGTGCATTGACATTTTTGATGCCTGAAGAAATTATTGGATGAATTAGATAAAAGTGGTCAAAAAGTACAAACTTTTAGCTATAAAATAGGTAAGTATTAAGGATGTAAAGCATGATGTGATGTCTAGAGTTAACACTGCTGGATGGTGTATCTGAAAGTTATTAAGACAGTGGATACTAAGAATTCTCATCACAAGGAAAAAAACAATTTTTTTTCCTTTTGTGTGTGTGTATCCTATATGAGATGATGGATCTAATTAAACTAATTGTAGTGATCATTTCACAATATATAGAAATCAAGTCATTATGCTGCCCACACTCAACAGACATGGTACTATATGTCAATTATTTGTCAGTAAAACTAGAAAAAAATATTAAAAAATTTGAGAGCAAGAATTTATTCATATGCAACCTATATATGTTAGAACTACATGTAATAGTGAAATGAGTGATATAAGCCAAATCTTTTTTGGTAAAGAATGCTTTGCCAGGTGATGATATTAGTGTAGCTTCAAATCTGTCCTGGTAATAATCTGATTGAATCTATATTTACAAGTAGAAACAGGAAGTAAAAGGGAATCACCAACTTCTATTTTAAAGATACATCAACTGTGTTTTGTACCAATGAGGGGAAATGAATTCCCATCTGATTAAAAGAAGAGCTTTCAGTTTTCAGAATAAGTCTTAAAAACACTAGTGCTGTTTTACAACATCAACAAAACCCACAAACTGTCTCTCTGGCTGTGTTTCTGATTAGATAAAGTATACACCATATCTCACCTAAAGCAATGGAAATGCAGAGGTCCAACCAGGGTGAATCATCGCCTCACTCAACCAGCACCTATCAGATGGAGTAATTCGTTCTATGTCAGTCATTGCATATAATAGCACTGTCAGTAATAGACAATGTCACATGACCAATGCATTTGACTCTGCAAAAAAAAAAAAAAATCGAGGTTTGCTTTTAAGATTTATGCAGAATGAGAAAAAAATACTTTTTGGCAGAAAATGTTAAGCCCAGTGGCAATGAATCCGATTCCTGCCTTAGTGAAAGGATAATTGGTTCAGGAAAAATGTGATTAGATTGTATCCCTCTAGAAATCATAGAGGATTGAACTTTTTCAATTCAGTCTGTATAGTAGACTTAAACAAATCTAAGAGACCCTGTGGCCATAAGCATGCAGCTCCCTCTATTCTCAGGTACGGATGGCCAGGATAGAAGCTGTGGCCAGAGCTGAAGCTTCTCAGACTCGTATGCTCATGTGAGTGGCTTCAATAGCAAATTGATCAGGAAAAATGGGAGAAGGAAGGTTGGGTGGCATTGGTGGCCTGGTCAGGAACATGGATTGACAAGAAGCTGGGAAGGGATGAGAGGTGAATATGGGATTTGAGTCTCAGCCAATTCATGGTTGGCAGGCTGAATACAAAAATAAGTGAGCAGGGAAGGCTCACAATGAGATTATCCTATATGGCCTGGAGCAGACATAATGGACTCACACTCTTAAACTGAACTGTGTAGGAAGTATTTTTCCAGACCTAACAGTTTCTTAATTTCAAAACTTGAGAGAAGAGAAGGCACCCCTTGGGCTATTTCTATTCTTAAAATGCAGTGTCCTAAGATGCATGGGAATTTGAGTTTTATATCAAACTACCTATTTATTGCATATACTCTAGTATGGTCTCTTACAAATGGTGTCTGACATTAAACCTTCTTTTTTCTTTTCTAACTGCTCAGCTGGCTTCAATAGATGAAGTATGGGACCAAAGCTGGGATGATAATGCCCCTATTAATTCAAAGAGTATAGCATGATATGTATTTAATCTCCATAATGTCTTTTACAATATGGATTCTCACCATAATACTCCTACAATGAGTCCTCCCATCTTTTCTCCCTCTGCCTCTCTTAGCCTACCTTGAAGAGGGCATTTCTCTTTTCCATAAATTGCTCAACCCTAACAAGATGATGCACAAGGCTATTACCTATGCCTTCTTTTCTCTTTGAGAACTGAACCATGAAACCCACTGCTGCCTTTCTCGTAAGGAGGTCTAGTCTATCCTTAAGTGGGTTCCCTATTAATTGCATAGAGAAAAAGAGTAGCAATGAACTTTCAGCTCAAAGCTGACAAAATTAGTTGTGGCTATTATGTTAAAAATAAGAATTTGAGAGTGGGACAGTAAACAAGGTTACTCTTTTCTGATAACATCCACTTAATAACTTTACTGTTGGGTGAGTTGCATCCAATCCCTTGGATGAAATCTAGGAAAGATCCAGTGATTACTCTCAGACAATATATTGTCTCCAAGCCCCTTTAGTCCTTGATCAATAATTATGTCTAGTGGAATATAATCAATATTCTGAACTTCAGTCACAATTCCTCCTCTCCACTAATTTAAGCCAGCTACCAGCAGCAGGAATTTTGCAGTCCATCTTGCAAAGTCTGAAGTCTAAAGGAGGAAACCAGAGCAAGGAAGGAAAATGTAAAGGGCTGTAATGTTCCAACACAAATGCCATAGATTTTGCTTTGATTACTTCAGCCACAGTAGATGTTTTACACTCTTTCACTCATGGGCATTTCTATGGGATTTTCAGACACCAGACACTGGAGTTTCTTTATTGGTGTTTTTCAAGAAGGAATTATGCCCTCTCTCTTTGCCCTTGGTTTCTTGGCAGTTCATTATCACTCAGACTTTCTCAAAAGGAGTCCCATGGCCACCTTAGGAAAAGTCTCTTTCGTAAGACTCAGTGCCGGTTCTAATGTTTTCTCTTCTTTACATATCTGTTCTGTGAAAAACATGTATGCTTGATGTATTAGTGAAAGTGCAATTACTTCCCAAATTGTAGTTCTCAACTCTGGTGCTAGGGCAATTTTATCTAACATTCTACTCTTTACAACTCACACACAACACTTTTGACACTTCTGGTCACCAAATATATGGTCCTACACCAAGCAATTCTCCACAATGCCAGCTAGATATCCTATGATTTAACTCAACTCTGACACCATTCACATGGAGATAGCATCAGATCCACAGCCTAAAGGCTTAGTCCTATGAGACTGCCTTCCACACATCAGATGCCAGCCATGAGGAGTAAGTCTTTAGGCTAGACACCACTACTGTCTGACTTGGTTACAAATTAGAGGTTCTCACGACTCCCTACTTGAGTTTGATTAATTTGCTAGAGTTGCTCACAGGACTTAAGGAAACACATTTACCGGTTTATTAAGGGATGTGATAAAGGTTACAGATGAGCAGCCAGCTGAAAAGATACATAGGTAGAGGTCTGGAAGTTTCCCGAGAGCAAGAGCTTCTGTCCCTATGGAGTTGGCCATCAGCTTCTTGGTATGAGTATGTTCGCCTACCTGGAAGCTTTCCAAACCCTGTCCTTTGGGAATTTATGGAGGCTTCATCACACAGGCATGGTTATCACTAACTCCATTTCCAACTTGTCTCTCTTCTCAGGAGAATATGGTGAGGGGCTGAAAATTCTAAGGTTCTTATCATGGTTTGGTCTTTCCAGTGGCCATCCTTCATCCAGGAGCCACCTGGAAGACCATCCAGAGTCACCTCATTATGACAAAAGACACTTCTATCATCCAGGAAATCACCGGGGTGTCAGGAACCCAGGGTCAAAAAACAAATATTAAAACAAAAGAAGTTCCTAGTACCCTTATCACTTTAAAAATCGCAAGGGTTTCAGGAACTCTGTGCCAGAAACCAGAGGACAAAGACTAATAGATCCTTCCTATTATTTCATAAAAAACAAAACTCTTTTCTATCCTCCCAACCTCCCCTCTTTGTGCCTTCTTTTCTTTCTCCCCCTTCTGTTCTTTTCTTTCCTTGCCCCAGTGGGGTATTTGCTATCTTCCCCACAGTTTCTCCAGCTCAGAGATGTGGAACCCTTGTCAGGCTTCCTACAGTAATATATGTTACTGGGGAAATGTTCTGTTGTATGGTATTATATTATATGTATTATACATATATATTATATATGTGTGTGTAAAATGACCACAAGGTGGATTTAATTATATGCTTGTTTCCCATCCCAGTTCTTTAGTTACCATCTCAGAGTTTTTGTTCCTTCCATGAATAATTTCTGTGATCACAAAATATGCAAAAGAGATTCAGGAAATTCCCAAAGGGTCATTCTTAATACCTTTAAAATAATAATAATATGGGCCAACATCTATGTCACTTACACATAAAACAAGGCCTCCTGGCACCTGGACTATTGAAGATGATATCTCTAGGGTTATCATTTATGCTCACTAACAGGCTACTGGCATAAGGCCCTCAAGTCATTTTCAGTCTTGGCCAGAGCAGAGAAATTCCTGGGGTGAAGCCTGAGGAACTATGAATCAGGGCAGCTGGACTCTTCTCCTTTTTGTAAAAGGAATAGTAAAGTTGACAACTGTAAAAAGGTACATGTAGACAGCTGGAAATAGAACCAGAGGCATTTGATTTGAAATCTTTTGTGCAAGGCTATTTGTATTGTGTCTTCCTAAATTTCATTTAGCTATGTTTCAGCAAATGTGAAGACTAAAATCCAAGCAAGCAAACTGGCATCTCTGTTCGTCATCAAAATTTGGAGCTATATCTTGAAGCAGAAAAAGAGTATTTTTGAAAATGCTTGAAATGGTGTTACAGTGCATTTAGGGGAAAGCATCTGAATGTATTATTTCAGCATTTGTGTCCACTTTTAGTGAGATGAGGAGAGACTGAATTTAGACATGTGTAAACTGTCTTTTCTATTACACACTCTTGTCTTCAGACATTTGTTTTTATAGGGAGGGTTTGTTTGACCAGCTCTAAAATCATTGCTAGTAGAGTGTCACTTCTCTTGGGGTAGGGCATCAGATTTGAGATTGTAAATGCTGATGTCATTGTCAGGAAATAAAGTTAAGAGAAAATGTAATTGAAATGAAGGACATTAAAAACTTTAAAATAGAAATAATACTGTTAACTAATAGCTATTGAATATTTACTGTGCACTTAGAAATGTTCCAAGCACTTAATCATGCATTAACTCATTTTAACCCTACAACAAATAAAAGATTGTATCTCAGAGTTGGGTGTGTCTTAATCCAGAGGAATTATATTTTGTCTTCTACAATTCTCATACTTCAGTTGAGAGTACACTCTTAACAGAGGTTTTCAGCGATGGTCCAGAATATGAGCTTGCATCCCCATCCCACCTGCCATGATACAGGACCTATTCCCACTCTCTTCGTGAATAAACACAGAAAACCCAAGGATTTGTCCAAGGATTATTAACCCATAGTGGATAGGAGGGACCCACAATGAGGGCTATCAGGTACTTTCTCTTATACCCCCTGCTCATCTTTTAGTACCATAAACATTCTTTCATTCCTTGTTGGGCTTGCCTTTTATTGAGTCTGAATTCACTGCTGGAAATAACTGCTTTGGGGATTTTCGTGCCTTTTTCTCAGATTGGAAGACAAACAGACAAACAAAAAACAACAAAGTGATAAGAAGTGGCTTTTGCCCTGGAAGAGTTTTCTACGTTTTTCCTTAGATTGAGTCCTATACTTAGTCTGCTGGTGACCAAATTGGGTCAGAAGTTCGTAAACATTTTCCATATCTGGTTTTTGATTGAACCCATCTCAATAAATGGCATAATTTGGCTCAGATCAGAAACTGAGGGGTCCCTTGATTGTTCCCTTTTCATCATTTTCTGTGTTGAGGTTAGTATCATGTGATACAGCCTAATGAATATGTTTCATTAGGGACATTTAAAGGCAAAAATTAACACAATCCCTCCCTCCCTCACTAACCCACCAAAAGGCATACAATGCAACGATACTACTGGCATATGCAATGGAACCATGGTTTACGGGAAGAGACCCTGAGTCCTTCCATTTTACATTTGTAGACTCAAGTGCAGAAACAAACAGCCTTATATGTAAGAAATAAGAGTCAAGGTTTAAACACTAACCAGTCTGGGTTCATGTGATAGTTGAGCAAGGAGTTTTCTGAGAAGCTCGGTTTGGTTGTAAACTCTGCTTCTATTCCTTCTCTGAAAAATTTATGTGATGAAAATACATGAGAGGAGATTTGAATAATTCCCAAAAAGTCATTTTTGGTCCCTCTGAATCATACAGTATGGGCCAACATATGTGTTGTGTACACATAAAGTAAGCCTTGCTGGTACCGGGACTATTAGAGAGGATCTCTCTAGGGCTATTAGCTTCAGTTTTCTTAGATTTAGACAAGAAAAGTCCTTTCCAGGAGAATCTGAGTTCCAACTACTAAATGAGAAGACTTCCATCCTGGGGAGGGGATCATAGCTGAGCAAACCTGAGTATCAAAAGTAATTCACTCTGCAGTCTAACTTGTTTCTTTATACCCCTACATTAAATCCTGCTGGCTTTATTTTCAAAATTCCTTTCATTCAATTTCCTTTTATCTTATCTGCTGGCAACCCAGTAGGAGTCACTATTGTCTCTTACCTTGACTACAGCAATTGTTTTCTAATTGGCCTTTCTTTTACCTGGTTACCATCTTCATCTCCTCTTTGGCTAAATGCCCCCTTTATCTCCTCCACTCTAATCCAATAATCTGTTCTCCGTAACAGCCAGAGTAAGTTTTAAAAGTGAGAGCAGAGAATTCCACTCCCTTATTACATTCTAATGTCTTCCCATTAGGCTTAGAACAAAATTTCACATTATCTGTAAGATCTATGTGGTCTGACCCTACCTACTTCTTTGAATGGGTTTCTTTTTGGTCCCTTACCAACTGTGCTTTTGTTACTCTTGTCATCTTTCTGCCCCTCCAATATTCTAGCTTGCTTTTATATTTTATTTTATTTTATTATTTTTTTAAGATTTATTTATTTATTTATCAGAGAGAGAGAGAGAGAGCCAGAGACACAGGAAGAGGGAGAAGCAGGCTCCATGCCAGGAGCCTGACGTGGGACTCGGTCCCAGGACTCCAGGATCGTGCCCTGGGCCAAAGGCAGGCGCTAAACCGCTGAGCCACCCAGGGATCCCTGCTTGCTTTTATTTTAAAAAATAATTTTGCATTTTGTTTTTGCCTGTCGTCCTTGGCAATCACAACATTTTAGAATTAGCCATTGATGGTCAGCTAGAATGTCATCAGTGGAGCAAGACCCTTCCTGGCCAAAAGTAGTTTCTCTCCTAATCCTTCCATTGACTCTCTGTTGTAATATTATTCTCTAAAATTATGTTCATTTTTTTACATTAACATAGTTATTATTCACCTTTCACCCATGCTAATGTGTATGCCCCTTTAAGCAGGTATTATATCTGTTTTGTTAAAGATGTATTCTACATTATAAGGATTTAGTAAATATTTGGAGAATATATAAGTAATTCTATGCCGTAAATGTTAGAATATATATTGTTGAAATGCTGCTGTGGGTTTATGGTTATTTTAAAACATAGCCTCTAAATTCTTTGACATTCTTCTTTTTATGAGATAGAAGTATGAATTCTCTTTTCCTTAAAACTAGACTATGTTACTGGTCAGGGCTTAAGAGACTAACTTTTTCCATTTCTTATTCCTAGGAGTGCTCACTTTAGGAACCCAGCTGCCATGTTATAAGAAAACCAAAGTGCTACATGGTGAAGATTGTGTAGGAATTTTGGCCACAGCCCAAGGTGAGGTTCTAATCAACACCCAACATCAACTTCCAAATATGTGAGTGAAGGAGCTTTTTATCTCAAAGGTGAGCACGTTTTGTTTTTGTTTTTCTGCAAAGGGCCAGTTAGTAAATATTTTCATTGCAGGCCATATAGTCTTTGCCACAGACATTAAGCTTTCCTGTTATAGTGCAAAAGTAGCCAGAGTAATACATAAACAAATGAGCAAGGCTGTGTTCCAGCAAAACTTTTATTTATAAAAATAGCTGGTAGGTCAGATTTGGCTCATGAGCTATAGTTTGCCAATTTGTACATTAGATGACTCTGGCCCCAGTCAGGAAGTTGCTTCCAGCCTTTGAGCTATTCCAGTTGGTAACACATGGGGCAGAGAAAGTCTTTCCCACTAACCTTTGCCCTAATTGCAGATTTATGAATAAAATAAATGCTTTTAGTCATTTTAAGCCATCAAGCTTGAAGTGGTTTGTTATGTGTCAATAGATGACTAGAACAGGGTTAGAGCCAATCTTTTAAAATGGCCAAATTCAGTTATATTTTATGTGGCAGATGAGAGTTAACTCCCCTATCTTTGAAATGGTTCCATACATATGTGTTATAAGGTCAGGTCAAATTCATGTGCAGATTTAAAACTGACATCTGAGCACCTTATAAGTCACAATATTTCTTTTTTTTTTTTTAATTTATTTATTTATGATAGGCACACAGTGAGAGAGAGAGAGAGGCAGAAACACAGGCAGAGGGAGAAGCAGGCTCCATGCACCGGGAGCCCGACGTGGGATTCGATCCTGGGTCTCCAGGATCGCGCCCTGGGCCAAAGGCAGGCGCTAAACCGCTGCGCCACCCAGGGATCCCTAAGTCACAATATTTCAATGTTAATGACGTTTCACCAGTATTTTTAAGATGTAGTTAAGATATATTCAGAATATACATAGAAAGTGTGAATGTCAGTCACATCCTCAACTTCATGGCTTCTAAATAAAACATTTGAAAATATTCAAAGTGGAGTAATTGTAGAGAAGTATTAATAAATTGATTTTTTTTAAAGATTTTATTTATTTATTCATGATAGACAGAGAGAGAGAGAGAGAGAGGGAGAGAGGCAGAGACACAGGCAGAGGGAGAAGCAGGCTCCATGCCAGGAGCCCGACGTGGGACTCGATCCTGGTTCTCCAGGATCCCGCCCTGGGCCAAAGGCAGGAGCTAAACTGCTGAGCCACCCAGGGATCCCAATAAATTGATTTTGGCTATGATGAAGTTTCATGTTATTTTTTACTCCAGAAAAAATAGTTGCTTAATATCCTGGTCTATGGGGAAAGGATATACTCATTTATAGTCCAAAATTGAAGAATTGAAATAGTTCTTAAGAAGTTCACAACTTTTACATGGAATTCACATCTGTATCAGAGAAATTCATATAACCTTTGTTAACCTCATGAACAGACTAATACATTTCTATTCTAGTACATACGTAAAGAAGATTACAATCTTGAGAGATAGTTTTTGTTGGAAAGATTTTTCATATTTTTTAATTTTTCCTACATTGAGAGATGCTTATACGGACATTTTGTTTTCTCTGATAAATTAAAGGCCCTATGTGAAGAAAGGTTATGCTTTTAAATTTCGTTTTTACATATGGCACAAAATTTCTGAGGTTTCAGTATAGCACGTACATCACATGGACTTCAACAGACTTTAACGTGGATTTCACAGACACTGGTCAGTTTTCACCTTTGTTTGAATATACTTAGGATATTTTGCCTTGTTAATTCTACTCCATAATGTAGAAGTGTTGTCTTCCATCACTTACATAATTAGTGTAGCAAATGCATCAGTGTAAATGTTCTAACACACACTCCTTTCTCCAAATGGTGACTGATATTAATAGAAGTAATACCCGACCTTCACATGTTATGTCTAGAGAGATTAATGGCAAGTGCTTTGCTTTGTAAACTGTAAGGAAACAAAGAATAAAAAAATTGAAAAAAGAAGCTCAAACAGAAATACCATTATAAATGACAAGAATCTTGAACTTTCACAACTAAGGTAGGAAGGTCAAGAAGAACAGTAAAAATAAAGGTGGTGTTATTTACAAATATATATTGTTCCCCCTCCTCACCCCAGACAATTAGTAGGAAATAATGTATTGAATACAAAATATTAAAAATTTAACAGTATATAAGCCTTTTAAATCCCTGAGCATTGCACAAAAAATGTATTGCCCCATTTTAAGGGCATGCGTATTTCTCAAATTTCTTTAAAGGAAAATTCAAGTGACTTGGGAAATCATGTCAGGATAACCTGATATTTTCCTTTTAGTCTGGGTCAAATATGCATTAAATGGACAATTCAAGTAAAACCATTCAAAATCTCACCTCCTTTAGTTCTCCTGAAGTATCACCTTCATGGTTGTCTGTTCTGATGCTTAAGGCTTTTGTGTCACAAAGGGAAGGTGCTAACAGGATATAGGGGTTTCTGGAGTGTTTTTCTTCCCCCCATTCTGCCTCTGCCTTTGTTTCAGAGGAGATGGCAGCTGCCTTTTCGTTCTGTGATAGCTTAGGAAAACCTGCTCCGTAAGCATGTTAATTTTCTTCCTTGTAGAAAAAGCTGGCTAATCTCAGGAGGTATTGCAAAGTTTAAATTGAAGTAAATAGAAAAATGGTTAAGTTGAAAAAAAAAATGTTCTATGCCGCTTCTGATGAGTGGGAACACATCTGCCACACAATAGAATATGACATCCTTCAGCTCATTGCTTTCTGAGAGTATGTGGAAGAATGGCTGCTGTTTAGTATACATCTGCTTTGGAGCACCAGCAAGTAGAGGTTTAATTACTGATCTATGTGTTACTGGCCCTGTGGATTACATAGGAGGAGTTTAGTTCCATTTTCTGCTTTTCCCCCATAGAAACCACTTTTCCAGAAGATGTCTTCAGAATAGCAAGGCCTGGCCTCTTCTCATTTGTTTTTTTTTGTTGTTGTTGTTTGAGTTTTCATTTTCTAAGAGGCATGCTGACAGTAGTTGATGAACCACTTAAGGCCATACCTGGATCTTAAATGCTATTCTTTCCACAATGATCATGCCAATGAGATCGACATAGGTGTATGTATGGGTGCGTGTTAGAGATGGAGGTTAATAGTGAAAAATACATCATTTGGGGCCACTTGGAGGGTCAAAGCATAAGGAAATCCTTCCTAGCATTTTGAAAGATGTGGCACAAGTGTCTATGTGGAAGTGGATCGCTGGTGTGGGACAACAAATATGGCAGAAGAACCCAAACGATGTAGAGGTCAGTCTTTGGCACAAAGGAAAAGCCCATTTGTCCATCTGTGTGTCCCACTTGCCATACTGCATGGATAAATTCACCTGGTGCTAAAAAACATGGGAGCTTCCTGCAAAAATGTCACTGCAAAAAGTAAATAGGAACGAAGGATTAAATAATTCAGCCAGGGTTGTTATGGTCATCTTTCTGGCTGCGCTACCATTTCACTTACAGGAGACTTTTCTACAGAAATCTTTTTTCTTCTTTCAGAAAATTCAAATAGCTAAGTAAATAGATTATCAGAAATAGAATCAGATTTGCCTTTTTAGGGAAATCACTGGTTTGCAGACAGATGTCTTGGTGAAGGCTACTAACTTTCTCTTTTTAAAGTAATATTTTTTTCCTCCAAAATAGACACTGTAACCAGAGTAAGGAATTAAAGTTCTGCTGCTTTGAGAGAAGTTAATAGTATGGATTATAAATCAATGTCTTGGTCTGCAACCAGACAGATGAAGAAAATATAAAAACTACTGAGATTTTAGTGGCCCTTTAACATTGTTTACAACCCTCTTCCCTGAAGAGAGGACAATTTCACATCAATTTTCTCCTTGCTATTAAAATATTTTCTTATTGCCTCAATACTTCAGTTTGTTCCAAATTTTCAACTTTCCAACTGAATTCATTGATTCTTTCCACCTGCAGAGTAAAGACCATCCATCCATCCATCCATCCATCCATCCATCCACCCACCAAGTCAGCAACCTGCATGGTACATACAAGAAGCACATACAAAGATGGGAAAAACTTGATAATCAAGTTAATAGTGGCATGGTTACAAGTAAATTATACTTAAAAGTATTATCACAGTTGCCATTGGAACAAAAGAGATTTGAGAGTATAGATAAAGAAAGGATTTTACCAGAATGAATTCTATTATGCCTCACACAGAAGATAATATTTAACATTTAACAGCCATTAAAGGCTTAATGGTAGCTATTTATTAAATGTTTACTATATGCCAGATAGAGTTCTTTTTTTAAAATTTTATTTATTTGGGATCCCTGGGTGGCGCAGCGGTTTGGCACCTGCCTTTGGCCCAGGGTGTGATCCTGGGGACCCGGGATCGAATCCCATGTCGGGATCCCAGTGCATGGAGCCTGCTTCTCCCTCTGCCTATGTCTCTGCCTCTCTCTCTCACTGTGTGCCTATCATAAAAAATAAAAAAAAAAAAATTAAAAAAATTTTTATTTATTTATTCATGAGAGACACACAGAAAGAGAGAGAGATGCAGAGACACAGGCAGGGGGAGAAGCAGGCCCCATGCAGGGACCCTGATGTAGAGTTCTAAGTATATGAAATAGATAAGCAAATTAGACTTTACAATACTTTATAAATTACTACCGTAATATTACTAATATAAAGAAGCAGAGATAAAGAGAAGTTAAATAACTCACTCAAAATTGCACTGCTTATAAGTGGTGAAACTAGAGTTCAAACCCACCAGTTTGATTCTTGTGTTTGAGCCCTAACTCAATACGCTATGTTGACAAGTAGGAGGAAAAGAACCTCCTACTCTGGTGGTGTAGCAGAGTCAAGATCCTGAAAGACCTTCCCAGCTGTAACAATTAAAAGACAAAATCAAACATTATAAAAACATCTTTTAAAATGTATTACTGAGTTAACAGGATAGAAAGGGCTCTGCAGAGGGACCCCTGGGTGGCTCAGTTGGTTGAGGGATTGCCTATGGCTCAGGTCATGACCCCAAGTTCTGAGATCCAGCCCCATATTGAGCTCCCTGATGAGCAGGGGACGTGCTTCTTCCTATTCCCACTCTCACTCGTGCTTTCTCTTGTTATCTCTCTTTCTCTGTCAAATAAATAAATAAAAATCATTTAAAAAAAAAAAAAAGATAGGGCTCTGCTGAGACCAAAAAGCCAGAGAAAGTTTTCACCCTGGAGATTATACTGGTTGGTCTGCCAAAAGGCACCAGCTCAAACAATGGAGCAGGTATCAACAGGTGACCAATCATAGGGTCTGATTTTTTGTCTTTTTTTAAGATTTTTTTTTCAAATTTATTTACTCATGGAGACACACACACACACACACACACAGAGAGAGAGAGAGAGAGAGAGAGAGAGAGAGGCAGAGGGAGAAGCAGGCACCATGCAGAGAGCCCAACATGGGACTCGATCCTGGAACTCCAGGGTCACACCCTGGACTGAAGGTGGCACTAAACCGCTGAGCCACCCAGGCTGCCCAGATTTTTGTCTTGATGTAACCATGGCAACCACTTCCTAAGAAACAAATATGCTTTCAAGTTTGCTCTTCTTCATAAATAACTTCATTCTCCCCAACCTTAGCCATGCTACTTTTGATGTACTCCAACATCAGTACCCTAAGTAAACTTCTTCTTGCCTCACTGCTTATATAACCGTTCTGTGGTGGCTGGTCACGAAGTGGATCCCCAATGACACCTCCTGATATTTACACCCTTGTGTAGTCCCCTCCCACAATGTACCAAAATTTATCTATGTGACTAATAGAATATAGCAGAAATGATATGTCACTGTCTAGATTAGGTTCTAAATCGTACCTGGGATTCTCTTACTGTCTCCCTGGAGAAGTCAGCTGCCATGTCTGAAGGACATTCGGGAGCTCTGAGAGAGCCGCAACATGGAGAGAAATGAAGATTTCCAGACACTGAAGAAGTGAAGAGTGCCAGCCGACTGCTATGTGAATCAGCTTTCTTAGAAGCAGACTCACAAGATTTCAGAAGATAGAGTCCTGCTTACACCTTGACTAACTCATGAGGGACTCTAGTCAGAACGCCAGCCAGATTGCACCCAAATTCCTGACCTATAAATGTGACACAATTAATAATTGTTGTTTCAAGACATTAAGTTGAGGTAATTTGTAATTCAGCAATAGATAAGTTATATATCACTGTTCTCCTGGGGCCAGCACTTCATATCATAAGCACAGCTACCCTATTAAGTAAAATGCAAAGCACGGGTGTGTTTCATAATTCATTGGTTTTTTTCTTCAAATATAATCATGTCAGATCTTCCACATACCCCACTCAGGGTTCTCTTAATCCCCGTTCCCCATCTCTAAAGCCTTGAAACTGACCTGATTACATTGTAACATATTACTGATGTATTCATCCAGAGCACATACAGATATAGACATAGTAATGTTTTACTTAATATATGATGGAAATAATCCTCACATATTCTCAATATTTGGAAATTAATATCACATTCCTGAAGGGTGGAATGGAAAGATACCATACTTATTAATGCCTAACCTTGGCCATGGCACACACATTCCATTGACCAAGTCACACAGTCAAATTCATCATGGAGAAGGGTTGATAAATCAACCACAGTAACTGAATTCATATTCCAAAATATTGGTATAAAAGGAATAGAAAATTCTAAACATTATTACATTTATCATCACCTTTCTCAACATGTTCTTTATCCCTCAGATTAATGCTTTTAATAATTGCCGTAAGATACGCTCATCATTTCTTCTGGATAATCCATTTGATATTGGGTTATATTTTTCCCTGATTTAAGGAACTTATTATTCCTGTTTATTTCAAAGCATAAAACACATAAAACATTTGTATTTCTATATGGTATTAACTCCAACAAATACATATTAACATTTGTCTTTTCTAATTTTCTTGCAGTCATTCTTTTCCTCCATAACCAAAAATAAAATGTAAGTTACCTCCTTCAGTGTAACTCTTTGAATCTTATTAATATTTGCAACTAATTATTGGTGTAGTAGTCCAAGTCATATACAAATGCAGACATAGGAGTCTTTTTTTCTTATATAATTGGAATAATTTATAAACAAGCTCTATTTTCTATTTGGAAATTAAATTTACCTCCCTAAATAAAAAGTACTTCTGGGTGGTATTTTTCCCAATGAATCTAACAAAAGCCTTTCATGCTGAATTGGAGAAAACATTTAAAAGTATATGTACCAGGACATGAACTGGGGTCTTCTCCACATGTAAGTATTCAAGCAGAGTTCAAATCCAACATTTTAACTCTAGATTCTATTAGTAGTGTATGGTGTGTTGTCTGTTTCTCTCCCTTCTTGTTCTTCCTTTCTTTTCTTATTTTCTTCCTCTTGTTCTTTTCTTCTTCTGTCTCTTCTTTCTCAAAAACATTTATTAGCTACTGCAGAGCCTTTTAATTCATTTTTATTATTATAGGGTATTTTTTGAGAGAGAGAGGGAGAGGGCCTGTATGCCTACAAGTGGGGTGGGAGTGGGGGAAGGGGCAGAGGAAGAGGGAGGGACAATCTCAAGCAGGCTCCACACTGGGTGTGGAAGAGTTCAAGCTAATGACCCTGAGATCATGACCCAAGCCAAATCAAGACTCAGAGGCTTAACTGATTGAGTCACCCAGGTGCCTCATGTAGAACCTTTTTAAATAACAGCAGATGAAAAAGATACATAACAAGGAGCATAATGGGGCAGCCTGGGTGGCTCAGGGGTTTGGTGCCGCCTTCAGCCCAGGGTGTGATCCCAGGGACCAGGGATCAAGTCCCATATTGGGCTCTCTGCATGGAGTCTGCTTCTCACTCTGCCTACATCTCTGCCACACTCTCTCTCTCTCTGTCCGTCATGAATAAATAAAAAAATCTTTAAAAAAAATAACAAGGATATTATATAACCACATAAATATCTCAATATACCACAGCACACTGTCATTACTATTTGAGGGTCAATTAGTTCTTCACATTAGCTCCTGTGAGATCAAGGTCCTAGGTATGATGGCAGAAATTCTATAATGCAGATGAGATAGAGGTAAGTTAGGTGGGGAGAGCACTGCACCGAATAAACATTCTCCACTTTACATTTTTGCCTTGACCTCCCAAGCACACATTCTGTTTCTGCATAACGATTATCTTATCACAAAACTGTATTTTCAAAAATACTTCTGAAAGGGTTAAATATAGCCCTTCGCCAGTGAATGATTCCTGGGAATTTTAATAAGCCCAAGCTCCTGAAATTCAGCAGATAACAGTCACCAGGACTGCTGTGCACACAGAACTGCACCGTGTCATGTTTTCATGGCTGCACAGTTCTTGTAGAAATTGCTCCTGTAGTGACCCGGCCTCACAGATGACAGATCCACAAGGTGTTGCAGGAACCACCACAATGCTGAAATTCTCACTGAAGCCATAACCTTTGGATTTTGGAGCCAACTAAACTGGAAGGATGACAGTCTGACTGAAGATTTGTGAGTCTCTATCAAATGGTTACCTGGGAAGATAAGTGTCCCTTTGAGATGGCAGTTGAGCTGTTCACCTTGCATGCCAGAACCATTGCTCCATTCAGCGTCCCTGAGCACATGGATAGTAAAAGAATTCACTTCATCATAGCACATGACACAAGGAACCACAAACAGGGTCATTTTGGTGCTCAGCGTCCCAATGCCCAGAGTAATTAACTCCACATGCCACAGTTGAGTGCTGTGCCTGCCTTCAAGGAAGGTGTTGAGGTATCCAGCGCTAAAGGGTATGGTCGCTTGACTTCTTTATTATAAACACAATGAAAAAAGTAATAGTTTTTGCTACATGGCATCACAGTGCTTCCACTCAGGAAATGAATTTTTATGTATTGGATCTCTTCTGAATTCTGTGTGATTTTTTTGTCCCAGGAGTCTAAGAAAAAAACTGCTCTTTTTGTACTACTAAGTGATGCAATGTGTAGCCTAAACAGATGGAAACAGCTTGACTTTAGCATAAGTGTTAGAATATGTAGTTTAAGTGTAGAAACCCACAAGGCACAACTAACAGAAAGTCTGTATCATTTAAAAGGCCTATCAAGTTTACACTGGCATAGAGATTGAGGCATTTCTGTGTGAGAAGAATAATTTCTGTATGAAATTAGTAGAGAATGTTGGATATCCATACCTGAAAAAAAAAACATAAAAGGAAAAAATAGTAATTGTTACAAAGTAAGTGCTTACTAAACATTAGCTGTTGTTATTTTTATTATGGTAATTAAACTTTGCTTTATCTATGCCAAGAGTGATTATATATTAAGCACCATATTAATAGATATCAGGAACTTTCCAGTAGGATATATCCTCATAAGCCATAGCTCTATAAAATATAAGTTTTAAGATAGTTGGTGAATAATCATTTCTAACCATTCAAATTATGTCCTACATAATGTTATTGTCATATTTATCAGTCATGCTTATATTCAGAAGAAACACTTAAAAAAGGTAAAATGTGAAACCTTAAATGCAGTTTTAGAATGCTATTTTTGAACAGTTTAGCTGGTTGAAATTAATATCAGCAATACCCAAGAGGACCAAAGGTACAGCTGAGAAGCTCTGAGACTCAACTTTAGCCCTATTGTCTTGCTGTTCTGGGCCTCTTTTCATCCTTTATCTATTCTGTTTTTTGTTCTCACTCTTTCACTCATTCTTTCAACAACCCCTAATATTAATTTAAGGGTTAGGGTTATGCCCCACCCTCAATAGCTCATGCCAACAAGAAAAACATCTGATAAAATGACCAGGTCCTTATTAATTTAACATTGCTCTCTGCGGAGTTACTTCTATTTTAAAAGAGGACATAGAGAAATAGGAAATGTTTAAACCCTAAGGAGTGACTCCCTAATCACTATCACTAATGACAAATCAATGAATACCTTTCCTATGCTCTTTAAAAATCTCACCATCCTAACTCTGGGAAATGAACTAGGGGTGGTGGAAGGGGAGGAGGGCGGGGGGTGGGGGTGAATGGGCGATGGGCACTGAAGGAGACACTTGACGGGATGAGCAGTGGGTGTTATTCTGTATGTTGGTAAATCGAACACCAATAAAATTAATTTATTAAAAAAAAAAATCTCACCATCAAATCCCATGCCATTTCACTAAGGGTAAGTCCAGCCCTCGTACAAATACTGTCATCTAAGTGTGAATCTGGTACATTTTAATGGAACATCTTATTCTTTAAAGCTATTTATTCTTAAAGTATTATTTTATTTTTTAATTTATTTTAAGTATTATTTTAAATACAGCTAGTAGTTTCAAAGAGTCAGTTTTTCTTTGCAGGGCCTTGTCAAATAACTGGAGAACACATTAAACCAGTGAAACTCCATCTTATTTCCAAAACTTACTGAACTTGACTTAGGTTATTAGTTATACATTTGACATTGTGTGAAGGATTCTCATTCATAATTTAACTTCACCGTGCCATAAAAGTGGATAAATGATACATCCCCCCCCAAAAAAATTACTCTTTTCACTTATTTGGACATTCTATGAACAAACATCTAAACCATAGACAAATTGTTCATTTCTCTTCTGAGCTAACACTTGTGTGCAAACATACTAATAATCAACAATTATATATCTCATAGTGTTGATGTACCCTAAGTGTCTCTCTTTATCTTAAAGCCTGTGATCAATAGATTGTTTTGATTCAGGCTCTGTGTACATTCTCTGATGGCAACAGCCCTTCTTAAGAACAAAGCAATACCAATCAAATAACAGTGTGTATGACTATGAATTCCAGTACTGAGAATCAGGCAAACGTGGGTAATGGAAGAGTAAGACAAGAACAACATAATGGGCAGCAGAAGCTGGGAATCTACCTAATTCACGTTTTCTTACATAAAGGGAGAGCTCAGTTAAGGCCCAAAATTAAGCAGTGGATTGTTTCAACAGATTTTTTTAAAAATTTTTACCTAAAAATGGGTAAGATTTTTGTATATTTAAATGAGTATACTGGAGTGCCTGGGTGGTTCAGTTGGTTAAGCATCTGCCTTTGGCTCAGGTCATAATCCCAGGGGTCTGGGACTGAGCCCCATATTGGGCTCTCTGCTCAGTAGGGAGCCTGCTTCTCCCTCTCCCTCTGCCTGCCACTCCCCCTGATTGTGCTCTCTCTCTCTCTTTCTCTCTCAAAAATAAATAAAATTTAAGAAATGAGTATACTAAATCATTTTTTCACGAAAATTGTAAAAACACTAAAAGAGCTCTTAGTGATTGTATAGTGTCTTAAATAAACATGTTTTATTCATTCCAAATATATGGGCATATTTTTTTAATCATAATTTTTGAGTATATAGGAACTCCTCTCTTTTTATGGCCTTGGTTTACTAAAAGTTCTCTGTATCTGAACTTATACTAACCTCTTTCAAATAATTCACTAAATTGTATTTTTTATATATCCATATATTCTTGTTGCAAATTATATCAGTGTCCTCTTTAATGACTGTCACCAGTAGAAACCTCAGAAAAGACTACTGTATTGACACATTTCAGGACTATTTCTTCTTCTAATGTGTTCTGAGGAAATAGTGTTTTTACTTACAGTGTTTTACTTACACAAGACTTACACATTACTTCTCATTGGCCAATATATTTTATGCTATGGATCTATATTTCATTTTACTGCTTTCCCTACAGAGAAAACCCAATCTTAAATGGTTGTAATATAATACAGAACTAACGGTATAACTTTTTTGTTAAATTTGGGGAAAGAAAATTGTGTAACTTCACTATACTATCTGGTACCTATCACATATGTTTTATTTAGAATATTTTCTTAATGAATCAAATTATAAGGTTTTTATTAACCATTTGCAATACATAAGGTTTTTATTAACCATTTGCAAGACACAGTATACAAAATATAAATTGTTTTTTATTTGGGAGTTTATGCAATTCTACTAATATTAAAATCATATCTTTCATTGTAGAATAAATGGACTAAAGCAGTTTCTAGGTGTCTGTTATTTATTAACTTCTAGTATTTTCTAGGGAAAACACAGATTTCACAAGTGCTTACTATAATTAAGAGAAACTGGCTAAGTGTTAAAAAATCGTGGTTAAAGAAGTAGGGAAAAATAAGTATTTTAAAGAAACTTTTTATTTCTGGGAAACTAATCTTATTTAGGGTTTGTTTAAATACACAAGAACTCAAGTTTTTAAGCCAATAAGAATATGGATTTACGTAAGAATTGATCACTGCATATCAGAGTTTGTCTTGCACGTCCATTATATCTGCATCCAGCATATTCTATAATAGTGAAAGCTGGCTCTGGATTTAGTTTCTTTTGCATTGAAAATAAACATCTTAGCTTAGTATGAACTTTTCCCCCATAAATACCTTTGGCTTGCCTTGGCATTTATGCAGCAGCAGGAGACCATTATTCAGTGACACATTCTATCCCACTGACATTATCACTCAAAGATGGTCGATTTCATTTTCAGGAAGGTCCCAGAGAGCTACAGACAAGTTACAATCAATCACACAACCTCAATTGCTAGGAGCGTCACATCACTCTCAAAAATAAAGAGTAAGGAAAACACAAATGTACTAATGCATATATTTAAATTTTATATTTGGCTCTTAACACATGCACATGAACAATATCATTGTTTAACCCATGCCACTTTCGGCCCTGATTTATAGAAATACCAAAATGAGTTTCAATGCTTTCCTGTGTGGTTATAAATACGGCAGGCCAGGTGCTATGGGAAGGGTTATAGTTAGTGGTTGTGTACCAGGTAACATTTGAGTGGCATTGAGTGGAGAGTTTTGAAGTTAGCTGAGTAAAGCTAGTTATGGATCAGCTTAAGCTTGAGGGCTAGTTAGAGTTGAGTAAAATGCAGGTTGGAGCCAGTGGAGGTATCACCATTAGGACCAAGTAAAGCTGAAGAGCAATAGAGAGTGAGGAATAGAGTCAGGAATCCAGCCTAGCAGGTCTGAAGAAGCTTCAGGTAGAGACGATCTGGCTTTCCAGAGAGTTTTTAAAGAAGGAATTAACCTGGGCATTGTGAGTTTTTGCTTAAAGGACTTCAGACTTATTCAGTGGATCAAATCCTATTTCCATCTCCCTTTTTATGTAAGAAGCCATATTCCTATATATGTCAGCTCAAGTCTTTGAGAAGCCTTGAAATTTCCATTCTTTCCCTAAACATTTCTGTATGTAAATGTAAATGTATGTCTTGTGACCTGATGTGGAATATTGCTGGGCTGCCTGATGTGGAGGTTGCTTTTAGGCAAAAACTTGAGCAATGGAATGTAGAAAGGACCAACAGACAGGCCCATCAGGTGGCCCACCTCAAATAATCTGTAGGCCCTAAGTAACCAATGGACTACTTACACCCAGGCACAGTTACCAAAAAAAAAAAAAGGGAAATTCCATATGTCTTACATTACCTTACCTCCTCACCTTCCCCCCTTTAAAAACAGCCCCCACTCTGTCTCTTTGCAGACAGCGTCACCTCTGCTGTCCACCCTGCTGCTCCCTTGTGGCATATTTAGTAAACTTCTATCTCCTTTGTTCTGCCCCAGGTGAGTCCTTTCACCTCACGCACCATCAGCTTACACCCCATGGTCACCCCACATTTGGGGGCCCCCATCACCACACCTGTGTCATGTGATGACGAAGCAAGCTGATGGCTATCCTCCTCTTCACTTCTTATTACAGAAGAGGAGTTTCAGAAGCTTATTAAATCTTCTAAAATAACTTGAGTTGCCTTACATATTTCACCAGTAACAAAACCAAGACTCAAGAAAGTAAAAGAGCTTAAGTCATATCTAAGCTCATTAATAAGTAAGTTGATACTATTGGCCTGGCCTCTTGATGTTCAGGCCGGTGACTTTTCTACTTTACTTTATCAAATGACCTCTCTCTGTAGCCATTTTCACTCATTTCAGATCAGAAGCCTGGCTGGTAATATGGCATTTGACATAGACTTTATGGAATTCAATTGTGAAAACATTTCCTGTGAAGTAGTTATCTTATCCTTTGTAATGTAAACAGAGCCATCAATCTTGATTAGCTCAATAAAGAAATTGAATTGTCACAAAGTCTTCCTATTGCTATCCACATAATTGTCAAAGGAGTTCAAAATATTCAAAATACTGGAAGGTAGGTATGCTTTGTTCCATGTTACTTTTGGGTTCAGATCAGCTCTTTATTTCTATTAAGATGCACATAATTTTAATATGCACATTTGCATATGCACATAATATGCACATATGCATTTAATATGCACATTAATATTAATATTTAATGCACATAATCCTTCTGTGTAGAGCCTCCAAAGAAACTAGCAGCACTTTACAGAGTTTGCACTGTTTACCAATAAAATCAGCACAATAGCATACATATAAAATGAGTATCATGAAAATATTGAAGTTCTTGGACAATTTGAACTATAATTCAGTCTCTGAAATTTTTAGAACTTATTTTTTTAAACTATAAAATATGGAAAAATGGGGTGGGGAATAAAGTACTGGTTAAAACACAAATGTTATTACCAGATTTCCTGGTTAAAATTTTTGTTCTACCACTTATTAGGTGTGTGCCTTAAGTAACTTTTTCATACATTAATCTTTCTGTATGTAAAATGGAGCTAATTACAGAATCTACCTGATAGAGTTGTTCTGAAAATGGAGTTGATATATGAAAACCACTTAGACTTAGGTATTATTTTTGTAGCTAATTCTAATATACACTCTTGGTCTATAATTTAATATTTCTATATACACTAGATGGTGATTTTTCTGAGAAAATCTGAATTTTGTAGTGAGTAGAGGCTAATATTTTTACTTTTCAAAAGTAGAACACCTAATTTATTCATGATTTCTATAGAAAGAATTCATTAGGGGAATCCCTGGGTAGCTCAGCGGTTTAGGGCCACCTTCTACCCAGGGTGTGGTTCTGAAGTCCCCAGATGGAGTCCCACGGGCTCCCTGCATGGAGCCTGCTTCTCCCTCTGCCTGTGTCTCTGCCTCTCTCTCTGTGTGTCTCTCATGAATAACTAAAAATCTTTTTTTTTAAAAAAGAAAGAATTCATTATATTCTGTCGACCATAAATATATGTAACTTTAAATCAGTGATTATTAACCACCCAGGACTGTTGAATATCTGGCACTCATCCCTCACTAACACTGGCTTTCTAGGTCAGAGATATTCAGTGATGATGGGTGGAATCCAAGTCTCCTCATGAAAGTGGTATTTGGAAGTAATTCTGGTACCCACTTCTACTGAACAAATAGACATAAAATCACCAACTATAATTGAGAATCACTACTTTAGATCTATTTGCAAACCCAGTTGCAGGCAGACTACATTCAAGCAATTGCATCAATTAACTAGTTTACTAAAAAAAAAACAAAAATACATTAAGTGGATGTGGTACTTCTTTCTTTCTTTCAAAACTGTTTAGAGTAGGTGGAGAAGGAGCCACTGACACTATCCGCTTGACAGGAAATAGTGGCCTTACAATCCGCATGATGATGAGATATGGCAGTGTTAAAAATTCCCAGTCAGCAAGGTGCTTTCAGCATAAATTATCACCATACTGGTCAATATATCTCTTACAATAACACTACTTGATTAATATTTAATTTAATTATGCAGGTGTTCTGATCTGCCTAATACTCTACCCCATTGTCACAAGTCTTTTCTCTATTATCTGACATACTTCTGGGCAACTGGCCAACATCAATCATACAACAAATGTTGATAGATCATCTTTCTACATGGAGCCAGGCATTACAGTAAGCACTAGAAATACAATTAGAAAAAAAAAAAAAGACATCATGTCTCCCCCTTAAAGAATATGTAGTCTTACTTTGGTGATAGGCAAGTTAACAGGCAATTAACATAACATTGTATTAAGTACTATGATAGGGGCATTTAGGTGAAGCACCTAATTATGTAAGAGGAGAGTGGTAAGTAAATGTCTTATGAAGGTGTTGACATCTAACCTGTAACTAAAAGATAGGGTAGGAGAAATACATTCTAGACAGAAGGGACAGATATGTAGAATCTCTGGAGTAAAAGTAAGCATGTTATTTAGAGAATAATCAGTAATGTACTATGACAGCAGCATAGAATATGGAATGAGGTGTGATACGGTATCTTTAGTGGCCACATCCGAAGGTGTAGTTAGTAATGGAGGTAAAGGAATGAAATTCAGAAACATTAAGAAAGTAGGATTAGCAATATTTAAGGAAGGGAGAAATAGAATGATCTATTTCTCCCAGGAGTCAGATCAACCAGGAGTCAGATCTCCTGCTTGAATAACTGAAAGAAAATTGGGAACGTTACTGAGATAAGGGATGTAGGATACAGTGCAAGTTTGGGGAGAAAGATCCGATTTTTGAAACAGAAGATGCCTCCAAGCTCTAGAAGATAATATATATAATAGAATTAAGTATACAGGGCTGGAGCAAAAGAGAAAAGTCTGGAGTAGAAACAGATTTGGAAGTTATTAGGAGACAATTGATAATTGAAGAGTTGGAGTAGATGAGCTAAATCCTGACAAACATAGCATTTTAAGAAATAAGTAGGAGAGGCTCCTGTGAAAAACAGGAGACAGCAGGCAAAGAAATAAGACATTTGGAGCGTGTAGTGCCACGGCCTCAAAAGGGGAAAGGCTTCACACAATATAATACAAAACCTTGCCCATTAAATTTAGCATCAAGTTTATCCGTGATCTTAGCAATGGTAATTTCAGTGAAATGTTGGTAAGGAGCTAGATTATAGAATTTGAAGAGTGAATGGATGATATAGCAGTGGAAACATTGAATAGAAGTGAATAAGAAATGTTTTTTTAAGAACTTTAGCTGAGAGGAAGAGAAAGAGCAATACACATTGTGTTGAGAGAAGGGGTTTAAAAAAAAGGAGAGAGAGGAAGAGATTCAAGCATGATTAAATGTTAAATTGAAGAAACTAGAGATTAAGATGTTTCAATAGAGGAGAAAAAAGAATTTTAATTGCAGCAAGTTCCCTCCAGAGGAAAGAAGAAAAGAAAAAAAAAATGAAGTAGAAGCTTTAATATAGGGGCTCCTGGGTGGCTCAGTGTTTGAGTATCTGCCTTGGCTCAGGTCATGATTCCAGGGTCCTGGGATGGAGTCCCACATCAGGCTCCCTGCAGGGAGCCTGCTTCTCCTTCTGCCTCTCTCTCTGTGTCTCTCATGAATAAATAAATAAAATATTTTTAAAAAGAAGCTTTAGCATTGATGGAGAAATTCACTATAGACAGGAAAACAATTTTGGCCAGAGGAGTGGAGGCATGATGAATATATATGAGTGAAAATTGGTGAGGTGATATTGGAGCACTTGGGTGACTTAACAGGTTAAGCATCTGCCTTCAGTTCAGGTCATGACCCAGGGTCCTGAGATTGAACCCTGACTCAGGGGGAGCTTGCTTCTCCCTCTCCTTCAGGCTCATGTTCTCTCTCACTATCTCTGTCGCTATCTATTTCTCTCTCAAATAAATAAAATCTTAAAAAAAAAAAGAAAATTGATAAGGTGAGAAGAAATAGGCAGTCTTTTTCTGATGATCCTAGTTTCTTTGTGGGGTAGGAGACTATGCTATTAGCTGTGAGGAAGCAGAAGGTGGTAGACTATATTTAATGGCAATGGAGATGATGCAGAAGAGCCACTGTGACTGCCTAAAATCGAAGGAAAGCCAGTGATGGAAGAACCATGTCAGGGTGTTTGGATCCCAGAATGACACCAAAATGCACTGAAGGCCCATTTGAATGGGAAACTATGAATTTGTAATGCCTCCAATTTTCAAGGTTATGCATTTTTTTTCTCTAGGTTTAATCAGCATCCTCTGTATAACAATTGAAAGAAATCAGAGTTTTTGAACTTCCCAGAATTGTGATTTTTACTAGTTGAGTATGATAGAAGGGCAAAGAGCAGACATGTTTAGAACATTGTCAAGGTGTTGAGTGACTGAGTGATTGACAGTAAAGTCTAGACTTCTGAGGTAAGAAAAAGTAAGCAGTGAAGATTTAAGAGACCTGGCTTTTAAGGAACAGATGAATTTGGAGAAACTGATTTTATGGGAATTAAAGAGAGAAGGCTGTGATCAGAGAAGAATATTTGAATTTGAGATTTTTGAGTTTGTGAGTCCTGAACATATTGTTTAAAAAAGAGTTAGGTAGTTGAATGTTGCCATTTTTTATAAATGTTTATTCTACTACATGCACAAAAAAAATCTCATCCTGGCAATGTTTTTAACAACATACTGATGTAAACTAATAAAACAAATTATATCTAGAAGTTAAGCAAGAGATCAATACTTGACTATTATGCTGAAAGATGAGAAACTTTTATGAGGCCAAGCCAATCCTAGCAATCTCATTTTTTAAATGCCATTGACATTTTTACTTTTAACAGTATGTTGCCAATGCCAAAAAAAAAAAAAAAAAGATTCAAGTCTCAATTTTCTTTTTTAAGAGATTTCTAAGCACTTCTTTTCAGATAGATTAATAGATAGGTAGGAGAGAGACTGATTAGCCACTATTCTAATTCAGGAGAGCTCAGCTTGATTCTGTTCATCTGCCCAGTACAAATGTACAGATATGTGCAGCTTATCCCATCACCATGAGGTCAGGGCATAGGGACTCACTTTCATTTGAGGAATGTGCTTAAAATATGTTAAGTTGTAAAGGGACATATCCATAGGAATAAATCATGTGGAAATGGAACAAAAACAAGTCATTGGTGACCCAAAAGTAAAAATAAAAATTAATAAATACAGAAAGGGATAGAGAGGGAAATAAAGTCCACATCCAAGTTCATTTTTGTATATGATTTCTAAAATAAAATAATAAACTAAAATGTCTTACAAAACTTGATTCATATTACATTTTCTGTTCTGAAACTTGCTTTTTTAACTGCATAAATGGAGATATTGAACATTGATAAATATGTACCTAAATGGATCATTTTAGTGGCAGCAAAGAATCCTATAACATAGTAAACTTTTAAAATTTTTATTATTATTTTTAAGCTAATTTTCTATTTTGCAAATTTAGGGTAATTTTATTGATTGACTATTATACATTTGTGAGGATTTTTAGATGATAAGGTTAATGTTTTAAATCAGTGGGGAAACAAATAATTATATAATACTCCTTAATGGGATTACTGATTATTTTTTAAATGATGATATTCCTCTTACATATAATAATAAATTATACATGGACCAAATGTTAAAGAGTAAATTATTATAGAAATATGATAATAAAAAAAGAAATATGATAATAAATGAAGCCTTTAAAAAAAAATCCTGACTTAAGAAATAAATCCTTCTGAAGCAAGACTCAAAGTCCAAAACCCAGGAAGGAGGACCCTGGGTATCTAAGCTACCTATACCCATTATCCTTATTGAGTAATACATCTTTGTAATGTGTTTTAATTCATTCAAGACAAATTCTCTTGTAGCAGTCTTCATTTTCAAAAATTTTCCTGGCTCTCTGCAAATATCTATTAATTAATTAATTAATTAATTAATTATTTTTAATGCTATCTTTTTTTAAGATTTTATTTATTTATTTATGAGACACACACACAGAGAGAGAGAGAGAGAGAGAGAGAGAGAGAGAGAGAGAGAGAGAGACAGAGAGAGAAACAGGCTCCATGCAGGGAGTCTGACATGGGACTCCATCCTGGGACTCCAGGATCACACCCTGGAATGAAGGCTGGTGCTAAACCACTGAGTCACCCAGGGAACCCAATATCTATTCTTTTAAATAAATTTCAAAGTCATTTGGATAATCTGCTTCTCACTGTCACCAAAAGAAGTCTATTGGGATTTAGGTGGCAATGCATCAAGTGTATGGATTAATTGGAGTAGAATTGCCATTTTTGCAGGATTGTAATTTCTAGCCTGTGAATTGCCTATGCCTTGCAACTGAATGTTTTATTAAGATCTTTTAAAAAATGTTAAAATGCAAATATACAACCACTGTTTAATCAATTGAAATAGGTAGTTTATTTAGGTGAAACTCAGATGAGTTTTCAGGCCCTTTGCAATAATTATTAGACCTTTAGTGATTCCTATCCCATGGGTTAGGGAGCATTCTATCAGAGAAGAGTCTGTCTTTTGTTCTGTGGTTTGTACTTTATCTGAGGATGTGAGAGAAGACTAGAATGCCTGTGTACCTTTCATTAAGTGACCGGGCCTTGAGGGATTTCCCTCCATTAGAGTATGGTTTAATCCAGCTCCTGTCGGGTTTAATGTTGATGCAAATGATAGATTAAAAGATGCTTTTCCAAATCTAGGAGTTAATGATTTCATATTTACTTATGTTTCATCTATCATCTATCTATCATCTATCAGCCATTATCACCTATCATCTATCTATATTGCAGGATTTAGAAAAAAGAAAATTCAACCACGACTTTTATAATGACATTCAATTTTATTGGTTCAAATATCTTTTCAGTAAATAAGAATTCACATGACAGCCATTTTCCTTAGCTGAAACAGTGAAGAATCAAAACAATGCTCTGATATTTCTTTTTGCAATCTGCCTCATTATGCAGAATGGAAGCTTATCATTATTAAGTGATTTCAAATTATGCTTTTAGATCGTAATGTTCGAACTCATTTGTTTTCAGAACGAAATAATTTCTAATCATTGTTATGAAGTTTTATGTTTTTCCATAGTGTATTTTTTTCATGATCAGGAAGAAAGATTAATTCAAAACTTGTTTTAACTGCTTTTCATTAAACCATAACTGAGTTTCATTGGGTTAAATTTGGTAATTTTCCAATCTAAGTGTGTTTTAGATTGGTGCCAAGACTAATTCAATTGCTTCTTTTCTAGATTCATAGGTTTCATAAAAAGTTCATTTTATGTTAGCTTAGGGCTTTTCCGCCTAGTGAGGATTATAGCATTTGTCACAAGGGTGCCGAGATTTATTATAAGAAAAAAGAAAATAATTCGTAAATTTTACAATTGAAATGACTATATATAGAATGTTTAATAATGCCACTTAAGAGACAACAGTGTTTGTACATTCTTATGCTAATTAGCCAATTTGCTGTTGCTTTTCTTAATTGTGAAAGGTGGTTTTAGTGCAGGGTTCTGTGCTCTGATTTATAGAACATTAAGACCTTAACTTATACTGGTGCTTTCAGTGGAATTGGGACATTTTCTTCTGCACAAATGCTGTTGCATCACAGAAGGCACGAAACTCATCATGCTATTTATTTATCGGAGGGTAGCTTTCACAGAATAGATATCGGAGATAGGTGGACCTATGCCTTTCCTAATGTGTCTCATTGTTTGCAGGAAGGCTGACTGTATTGCCATTATCATTCAGGTCACATCATAAAGAGAGCTTGGAATTTTAATAACTGCCCTATTCAGTGAATTATAGTCGTTTGATGTAGCAATTTGACAGTATTGTGATTAGCCGGCTAGTGGCTACCCCATCCTCTTGGTGTCTAATAAGGCTTCTCTATCCCAGGCCTGTAGGCATCTTGGATGCTGTACAAAGAGGTAACTGAAATGATGAAGTGTTGTATATTATTTATAGCCTCAATTTGCTGAACTAGCTTGTTTTGTGTTGGTTTTGAGTGAAAGGAAATATCAGGCAACTCTAAATGATTTCCATTTGTGTCCTCTGGGTATGGTGCTCAGTTCACTGCACCCTCTAATTTAAAAGATGGCATTACTTCTCAGATGAAAGTGATTGTGCCAGAACCTGGCTTGAGCCAGCTGCAGAACTAAATGAGGTTTTGAAAAAGTCAGTGTACGTCCCTAAATGCTTTAACGTACTACCAGGGAGTGACTTTGGCAAGGGGAGGAGAGCACTTCACTTCACAATTTCATTAATCATGTTAACTTCAACAAAAACAACTGTTACTTTCATTACTCTAGGAGAATTAGTGAAACTTGTCTTTAAAAAATTTTTTAAGATTTATTTATTTATTTATGGTAGATATAGAAAGAGAGAGAGAGGCAGAGACACAGGAGGAGGGAGAAGCAGGCTCCATGCCAGGAACCCGACGTGGGACTCGATCCCGGGACCCCAGGATCGCGCCCCGGGCCAAAGGCAGGTGCCAAACCACTGAGCCACCCAGGGATCCCCGAAACTTGTCTTAAATCATATTGCAAATGATCTTTATATCAGACTCCAGTCTAATGGCAACATGATTTTTTTTAATTAGAAGAGACACAAGAATCTATTTTTCTTCTCTCTTTCTATCCATCTATCTTTCTAACCATCTATTCAAACTTCCATCTATCTACCTAACCAATGTTAACTGAATGTCTGTCAGATGCCATCTACTTGTCTGAGCAATATTTAGTATTTATTATATGACAAGCAGTGTGCTTAGTGCTGGGGACACAAGGATGAACAAAACCCTTGTGGAAGCAGTGGCTGAACCACATACCAACAGGCCACTACAAGGCAAGGTGGTGAGTGGTGTGATGGTGCTGGGGAAATTATGCTGTAGGTACAGAGATGAAGGTCGCTGGTGCCTGCCAGGGAGAGACTGTGGAATAGCCAAGAAAAGCTTTCTGTAAGGGATTATCCTTGAGTTCTGATTTGAACGATAGGCAGATCCTCCCAAGAGGAAACAGAGAAAAGTATTCCTGGAAGAGGGAAGATCTGTGAGCCTATGACCAGGATAATGTACGCAGGCAGGAAGCTACTCTTTGAGAGGCCACAGTAATGGAGGAAGCAGACAGAAATACAACCAAACAGGTGAAGTGCTACCCAGAGCTATATGTGCAAGTGCTATATTAAATTCATTTTGTCTCATATGTGTAAAAAGAAAACAAAAGGTACTTTTGAGATGGTCCTCTTTTTTTGGTTCCGAGGATGACTGTTTCTAAATATAAGGTTACATAAATGTACTTTTGATTTTAATTGCAAACGGATAACAGGGACTCTGAAGGTAAGGCAATTATTCAGTAAATGCTTGGTAATGATGAGGTGATCATTATTGAAATAATAATGTGGTACATCAGTGGCAGCTTCTATGGTGAATCCTTTATATTCATCATGTTATTTAATCCTCACAGCTACTCTATGTGGTGGGAACTAACAGATTACAGTTTTATGGATTAGGTCACTGACCTTGGTTATGTTGATTAACCCACTCAGATTTAAGTGGCTATGGGTTGCATTGTTCGTCTCCATCCCAGTTCCACCTTTCTCCAGAGCCTCATGTAAACAGACATGATATGCTGCCCAAATCAGACCAGGCAAAGTGCTAGATGCTGGAATCGTGAGTGATGAAATTCTGGAAGATTACGGTAGAGAATATGGGAGCAATCTTTCAATTTCAAGGAGTGTTTAAAAGATTTCATGAACAGTGCATATCCATATTTGAGGCTGTTATAATACTCTGCAGTTACATGGTACAGATGGTGGACATGTCTACCACTGGGAGTTACCCTTAATGTTTCCTTTTGTGTCTTTGGGAAATTCTTCACTATGAGTCAGTGCACTTCTCTGGAATCTTCTAGAGCTAAGAATCTCAGAAAAGAAAAATTAGAGTTTGGATCTCAAATTAGTGGATATAATCAGCATTCTTTCCTGTACTATGTATGGTTAATGGTTTGATGCTAATAAAGAACAGTACGGTGCATTCTTATGAGGCTACTTTGTGACTCACTGGAATGAATCCAATGACATCACACTGAATATTGTTATTTTCTTACATTTGGGAGTGTATGCTAGAGTGAAATGACTTACAGACTTACAGGTAAGTATTATTATGAAGACTTACAAGTCTTCATAATAGCAAACCTGCTACCACCATATCCTTACTCCTCTAATAATTTTAGCAGATAGGTGCTATTTAGTATAAAATGCAGTACTTCCCTGCCAAATATAATAGAGAAAGATTTCATGCTTTTCTAAGTTCTACAGCTATTTAAGCTTTTAGGAGAACATCACCATAACTACAGATGTGTTGCTTTTATTAAAGAAAATCTACCAAGGCTTAAATAGTGTCATAAATTTTGTAGCTGCTTGCCTAAGGAAATCATGTGCATGATTTTGCATATTACTTTTAAAAAAGACTTCTTGGACCAGGCTTGACCATTCCAATCATATCTCTTGTCTCTAACTGCAATTTTAAATAGACATATGCCAACTTTTCAATTCATCTTCCATTCTTTTAGACTCCTTCTTATTTTCCGTCTCTTTGTTTCTTTGTGCTGCATTTTGTATAATTTCTTTAGATCCTTTTCCCCATACATTAATTTTCTCACTTGTGTCTTATTTGTTTTCTAACCCTCTGCTGAATTTTTAATTTCTCCCACAAAAATATTATCTTTGGTTCTTATTTAGATCTGTTTGGTCATTTTTATAATCTCTTGTTGCTTGTATAGTTTTCTTTTTATTTTTTTCCATTTCTTTAAATACAGTAGTTAATGTATTTATTTTATATTTTATTTGGTAATTTTCATATCTGGAACCTCATTCTGTTGTTTCTAGCTTATAGTGTTTGGGGGGGTTTTGTGTGTTTTTATTGTAATTTTTGGCTGTGCAATCATGTTCCTTCTGGAAGGGAAAGTGTGTGCAATCAGGTGATTCATGAGGAGCTTTTAGGGATGCAAATTTTTATTTCTTAAAGTACAAATACTTGAGCATTCATCTTATTACTGTATATATTACTTTGAAAATTTTTAGAAAGTTAAAGTAGGTGTATTTTTCTGTCCCTTGGATTATTTGTAGAATCCTTAATAGCTCCAAATAAGCACTTAGATCCCTAGATGTTTTGTTATTCAGAGATCCATTCAATGGCTTCCTTGAAAAGTATTTATTCACATAGCAAACATTTAAGGAAAGCTTCCTGAGATAGAATGGTGACTATATCGTTTCATTCCATACCCAAACTGAACAATTACTTAATAGATTTTTAAATGATTTTTCATTCAGGCAGCAATGGAATTTGAATAGAGACTTACTGAGGGCAGGTGTTTCAGGTGAGCCAAAAGAATCAGTCTGCATGAAGGGCTCAATTTTGAAATTAGATACATTTTCTAAGGCAATGGTGCAGGAACGTATCTGAGGCAGAGTGATGCCAAGAGACAAAAGATTATTAAGTAGAATAGGTGAAGACAAATTAAAACAGGAATGGAAAGAAGGGAAGGACAGGAAAATGGAGGGGTTCCGAAATGGGGTAGCTTGAATACAAAGAAAAAACATTTGATGACTTTATTGGTTCTATTATTAATGAAACACATCTTTTATGAAAAGCATATTTTAGGGCAGCCCAGTGGCTCAGCAGTTTAGCACCGCCTTCAGCCCAGGGTGTGATTCTGGAGACTCGGGATCGAGTCCCACATCAGGCTCCCTCCATGGAGCTTGCTTCCCCTTCTGCCTGTGTCTCTGCCTCTCTCGTGTGCGTGCGCACGTGCTCTGTCTCTCTCATGAATAAATAAATCAAATCTTTAAAAAAAAAAAAGCATATTTTAAAGCACAAGCTCAGGATTTTTTTTTTTTTAAGTTTTACATGCACTATTGCCTGGAGTTGGGTGAAAGAGCAATTCTGCAAAAGTGAGTTGTGTAGGATGTAATGTCTGCTTCAGGGGATCAAGAATCTAGTGATAATAAAATGTTAAGTCAGAAAGCAGTAATTAGGTTACAATAAGGTCAAATATATTGTACCTTAAGGTACCAGGTGTATACACACACATCCACATGCACACACACACACCCACGTGCACACACACACACGCACACATGCCTTTCAGTAGATTCTGTATTTGTCTTTTGAGTGGGAAGTACTGCTTAGTATTTCATTATAATCCTTCATTACACATGTGATTAAAAAAAGAGAAGTTAATTATTTCCTTCCAGTAACAACCTGGGCCATGCCTCAAAATTTCAGAATCCTGACTTCAAAACTACTCTTCCATTTCATTTTGCCTCCCTTAGTAAGTTGAAATCTATAGTGGTTAAATAAAAAGAGACGGAGTAACAGACATTGCCTTAATATTAGATGATAAATGATATTTGTGTGAGTATATCATTCACCGAGGATAAGTTACATCATCCCTCCATTCATTTTGCTCCCTAATAAACTGATTAATGAACTCCAAAATTTATTTCTACAAAGTTCCTCTCAATCCACACTTATTGCTATCATATCACACTTCCAGATTCAACCACTTAACCCCAGACACTAAAGTTTAAAATGAACAGAGCTCGCAAAGAGATCACAAATGAGCAGAGATTACAAAAAAAAAAAAAAAAAAAAAAAAAGATTGATCGACAGCATGTTCTCTTGGCTGCCACTATTAGAGCCCATCTGTTGGAATGGCATGGTGCCTGCTAGAGAGGTCAGCCTGTGTACATGAGAGGGTCTCTACATGGGCAGCCTCCTAAACTTCATCTAATTGTGTGTCCACTGTGTGAAAAGTACTCACACAGTGTTCCATATACCTCTTCACAAAGATTAGTACAATTCAAAACATGTCAGTTGTTTGGCTTATAGAAGATTTCTAAGTATTGCTAATATTCCTAGATTATTAAGTTTTTTTATTTTCATGTGTTATTTGTTTTGTTCCACATGCAGTAGAAAGATTTAAAAGTGGGTAGAATTACACAAATTAATAAGACACATCCCACTGAAGAGTTTAAAGTCAAAGGTCAGGACCCCTGGGTGGCTCAGCAGTTTAGCGCCTGCCTTCAGCCCAGGGCATGATCCTGGAGTCCTGATCAGGCTCCCTGCATGGAGCCTGCTTCTCCCTCTGCCTGTGTCTCTGCCTCTCTGCCTCTCTGTCTCTCTGTCTCTCTGTCTCTCTCTCTCTGTGTGTGTGTGTGTGTGTGTTCGCATGAATTAATACAATCTTTTAAAAAATAAAAAAAAAATAAAGTCAAAAGTCAAGAGAAGATGTAAGTAATCACAGTGCTATGAAAGGTATCATTCAAAAGCATATTACTGGTGCTATAGGAATGTGGGTTTAGGAATGGATAACTATCGTGGAAGTTCTTGGGGCTTCCCAAAGGAAGCAGTCATTAGAAGGGTCTTGGGAGATAAGCAGCAGTTCATAAGGTTTGAGAGCTATAAAAAGTTCTTCAGTGAAAAGCAGACCATGCAAGATAAAATGACCTAAGAGAAAGCATGGAATATTCAGGAACTGTGGGAAATTTAGGGTGGCCAGAGCAGCTATAGTGTAGAGTCTGTGCAGCGGGGAGACAGTAGTGGACAGAAAAGTTGGAAGGCTAGCTAGAAGCAGATTGTGAGGGTTTTTGTTCATTTGGAGAGGCTGGATACCAATCTTTAAGAAACAAAGTGTATAAAGACTATCAATTGTTTTCTTTATGCAGTATGAGTATTGAAATCCAATTTGTGCTTCAGAAAAATAACTTAGTCTCATTTGGGAAAATAGACCCAGAAAAGGAGAAGTGAAGAATGGTTGCTAAATTCAACCAGTCTCCACTGGTAATCACTTGCCTCTAAATCAAGAAAACCAAGTAAACTGAGTGCTTGTTGCGTTTTACTTCTTACACAAATGCAGCCTCAAGACCTTTGTCAAGCCCTACCCTTCAAAAGGGATCTCTGCTCTAACTCCCTTTTATTTAGACATTCTGGAGCTGCCAAAACCAAACCAAACCAGAATACCAGTTAGAATACTACTAAAGTCATCCAAAGGAGAAATAATGGGCATTGACCTTGATTGGTAGCCACTTATTCTGTACATAGTAACTGGAAGACTCTAGCAAAGGAGATGGTAGAACACATTTATGGATCAAGAAAGAAGTTTGGTTCTGAACATTGTTTTTTGCATGGATCCAGGAAGGAAACTGTCCGTGGATGTTCTCAGACCACGCTTTCTTCAGAAGCCAGTGTACCTTGCATTATGCTAGTAATTCCATGACTGCTTTTCACAGAATGAGTTCATGTCTTTGTTACTCACCCTTCTTATTAATGATTCTGATGATATGCTGAAGAAAAATCCCTGGTATGCTAGTTACTGTGGAACAATATAGCATTCTTAACCTTGTCAATTGTGTCCATCTCTTATGGATAGCCTGAATTAAGTCTACATTTCCATGGACTACTAGTAAGTAAAATTTAGGCCCTCCAGTATGACTCTAACTACCCTTTCCTGATGGAGATTGCAAAGAAGACCAGCCAAATAAGAAAGGCCTGGTTCAGTAGGACAACCATTTTCAATGCTTTTAACATTACTTGTAGAGGTCTCATTTTTCTCAAGAAAAGCCAAATGATTCTCAAGATAAATTTAAGGTAAAATCATTTTATTTATGTGAATTAAAAATGACAAATCATTATTTTTTCTAGTGTAAGGATACTAAGAAAAGACCTAAAACTAATTCTGTATTTTGACCCATCTAAGTACATATTTAATCAATATCTACTTATGTTGTATTGTCAGAAAAAATGACAGGCTTTTGTTTTTTTTCAAGAATTTTTGGTCATTTTATCAAGAGAGCCAAAATTACCAGAGTGTTTTCATGCCATTACCCCTCATCTTCTCTATTCCGTGTAGCCAATTCTTCTCCTGCCTCTGTGGCCTTCCTTCCTAGTTCTTGCCACTATCTGACATCATCTTGTCTATTTATTTGTTTAGTTGTTCAGCATTTTGTCCTAGGATGTCTGCTTCAAGGGAACTTGGCCACTGTTGTGCTCGGTCCCTAGAACTCTGTCTGGGAGAGTGGACACTCAGTAAATATATATGGAAAGGATAAGGGAATGAGTGAATAACGTAGACATACATGTGAAGAAAGGAGACCCCTGAAAATGGGACTGTTTTTCAGGATGGCAGTTTAAGTCAGGGAAAAACATTCCATCTGTCACCTGCTACCTCTTAAGTGTCTATAGAAAAGAGAATGAAACCTACTAGTCGTTACTTAGAGAGAAAGGGAATATGGATTTTCCTTGTTAACATTAAATTAAAACTTTGTGACGGGGAGCTGCAGGAAATGCTCTATCAGAAAAGACATATTAGGCCCATTATGTAAGTGAAATCACTCCGTCACGTGGAGAGTACTGGCAGATGGTGGTATAAATCACCCTGATAGCATTCTTAACTGAGAAATTTAATATAAACCTTTGTTGGAAATCAGTAAAATTCCAGACACAAGGCCAAAATCTTCAGGGAACAATTAACAGTTCCAAGGAAATCACAGAAACTCTAGCATGCATGCCAAACCAATAATACTTACTCTTCAAACCTACGCAAGGAGGAAAACATAACTGGCAACATATTCCATCAAAGGGTTTTCTCGTAGACTGTCTGGAGCAGGATCTGCCACTGTGTTGAGGGTCAATCAAACATTTTGGTTTCTGGCCAGCCCACTATCTCTCACTACCCTGTGCTGTCTGAGCAATTTTACACATCAACAGTGAAACTGACCAGCTGGCTGCTCACATCTATGTCCTTTGAAGCAACCACAATTGTCACTACTCATTCTCCCATTATATTTCTGATTTTTATAGCTTTTTTTATTCTCTCAGCTTTATACCAATTTCTAATCTTGCTTTCATTCATGTTTGATTGCTATTTCATTTCACTTCCCTTGAATTTGGAGTATTTTTTGGGTATTTCTTTTCTGAACCTTTGACCTCCCACTCCCCATTCCTCTGTTCCCTTTCCTACCCACCCCTCAAATTCACACACTGTGCTATCCTCCAGATCTGAGTTGCTTTGCCTCTATTTTGTGCTAAATCCTAAATTGTCCCATATCCTTTCTTTCAGTTTTCTTTTTTCCTTTTTAACCTTTGGGTCTCCTCTCTCTAGTATTGCCTCTGTTCATTCATCCTCAATGATAATTTCCTTTCAATAGCAGTCAGCTATTTAAATCTGGTGTGTATCCATGGTTGTGAGTATGCTTGCTTGCATATTTTCCAGGCATTAACCGTAATCCCTGAATTTTTGGCCTGATGTTTTATTTTCACAGGTAAGTACAGAGATCCTACATAATCAATTAAAGAGCAAATTGACTCTGATCTTGGATGTCCTGCAGACACAGTTTTGATCTCTTAATCACCAATCGAGTTCACGGAATGTATAAGTGTCACAACTATTTCACCACTTAACCCTTAAGACAAATGGCAGGTTAATTCAGGGAAAAAAAAAAAAAAAAAAAACAGTGTTTTGACCAGTTCTGCAAATGTATGTAATTTGCCTAAAATTATAAACACGATCACAAACATAGCCATGGTCATTTTTAATTTAGATGTTACAAAAATAAATATGATCTACATGCAAAATAAATGTATTTTAATGAAATTTCACCAAATTATACTGTTTTGGAGGATTTGAGATCTAGTTCTAATTGTGTATGTGAAGAAATTGAGGCCCAGAGAGATTAATCTCTTAGCAAAGTCCAGATCTCTCTAATAAGTCCTAATGTTTATTTCACTTCTCATTTTGGAACTTTGCACACCCTACATTCATGACTGACACTGTCTTAAAAAATGTGTACAAAGCCCAAGTGATACTATAAAGTGCATGTCTGCTTTATATATCCACAGTCTGTTTTCTTTGTTTTTGTTTTAGAAGAAAGCAAGCACTAGAATTTTGTGCAGTGATTCTATTCATGTTCTTTCTTACGTGTGGGTGTCAGTGGTCTCTGTAAGCTGCATTATGTACTGTCTGTTGATTCCCCCACACTCCTCCACACCCGCATACTGAGACAATGATGTAAGAGGTGGAAACAGGAAGATAATGGATCAGATTCTCCTTTCCTGTATGGGGAGATTGGACTTTATTATGAAAACTCATAAAACACAGTTGGGTAGAGGGAATCACTCCCTATAGGTCTGCTTGGAAAAGCATCTTTGTGTTTGGATTTTTGTTTAAGCATATTTTCTCTCTTCTTTTCTTCCTTCCACAAAGGCTTATTGAACACTATGCAACAAGCATTGTGCTAGGCATTGGGGAAAAAAAAGGAATAAAATCACATTATCTATCTTCAAGGAGCTCTCAGTCTGCAGTGGGGGTAGGGAAGTGGCAAGTAAATAGACAATGAAGTAAGTGTTACAATGATGAGAAGCATATCTACCCTGGAGACACTTAGAGGAGTGCCTAATTCAGACAAGAAGGTCAAGAAAATCTTCCTTGGAGTCTCAACACCTTAGGTAGGTCTCCCAGGATTCTTAGGAATCATCATGATAAAGAAAGGCAAAGAACCTGTCTAGACAGAGAATCAGATTGTCAGAGACCATATGGGCCACGGAAATGACTTTGGATTTTGTAGGCTGCATGTCATGGCTACTTCTTAGTTAAACTCAACACCTCCCAAGGAACGATGGCACTCCTTAAACATGTTGGTGTTATCCATAAGTTCATCTTGCTAAACTAGGTAATTCTGCAGTATAATTTCAAAATCCCAATGGCTTAACAATAAAAGTTTGTCAATCACACCAAGTCCCAGGATGGACAAATGAAATTCCTTCATCTTGCAACTACACCATATGTTCATTCAGCCTCCAAAAGTTGCAGCAGCTACAGAAGAATGCTGGAGGATTGTTTGGGAAGCTTTTAAAGAGCAGTCTTGGAAGAGTTTATATAACCCCCCTGTCATTGGCCAGAACTCAATCACATGTCCCAGCCTATTTGCGAGGGAGGCTGGGGTAGTCTCCAGTGTGCTAGTCATACAGGAAATCCTATGGTAAATTCAGATTAATATCTCTGCAGAGTAGCAGAATGTACTCTTACTGAGATGGTATCCTGAGATCCTATTTAGAACATAGTTTTTCAAAACAGCCTATGGCTATGCCTTTTCCAAAAGGTCATTCAAATTAAATACATCTTGATTTGTACTCTATCGTAAGTAGATGGAATGTAATGGCAAATGAAGAAAAATAACTAAAAACAACTAAGAGCTGATGTTTTCCAGAATTAGTGAGTAGTGGTCAGCACATTTTGGCAGAAAACACTTTCTTTTGTTTAATGAATACACTCAAATCCCTCCCTAACTTTGGGTTCTCTAGAAAATAACTTGAAATGGTACTTTATTTGAAGTCACTGAATTGATTGATTGGGCCAAATATTTTGTCTATGAGCAGTCTAAATGGTGGAGTTTCTGGATGTCAGTTTGTAAAGATCAGGAAGGCAAAGATTCTGCTTCTGGATAACTCTATGTGTTTGCTTAATGAATCAAAAGCTTTTCAGGCACAATTATATGCAAATTATGAATTTGTTAATATTTGGGAAAGAGAACTAAGGAAAACATTGTCCCTGTCTGCAAGGTGCTTGTAATCTCCAGTGAGAGGCTGAGATAAGTATTGACAAATAGCAATACTACAAATTATACAAATCTATTGCATAATAGAATAAAATAATCACACTCTGGAGCATTACAGAGGAAGGAATAATAAGTTAGCACTATGGGGATTTGAGAAAGGTTTAGAAGAAAATATAGTAGTAAGGAAGTTGAATTTTGAAGAGTATGCTCTCAATAGAAGAATAAGTGAAAAGATTCTAGGATGGAGTTATTGCTTTGTGAACTTTAAATGTATGTTGTGAAGGGTTCGATAGATTTGTGCAGCTGGATCAATGAGCGCTTAGAGGATGCAGACTCATAGAGAGAAGAGGATTTTTTTTTAAGTAGGCTCCACACCCATTGTGGAGCTCAATGTGGAGCTTTAACTCACAACCCCTGAGATCAGGACCTGGGTTGAGATCAAGAGTTAGATGCTCAACCAACTGAGCCACCCAGGCACCCCAGGAAGAGGATATTTAAAATCTTTACAGACAAAGAGGCCAAGCTCAAGGGCCCTGGTGACTAGTCTCAGACTAGGGCTCTGCCGGGGATGTGTGTGTGTGTGTGTGTGTGTGTGTGTGGTGTGTGTGGTGTGTGTGTGTAGAGGTTGAGGCTGTCCAGGAAATGTAAGGCTGGATTGCACACAGCCAGTTACCTTTCCTCAGCTGAGATGACGGCTGAAAAAAGACTTTTTAAAGTTAGCTAGCCAAATATGTGTGTAGAGTGTGATGAGAAATGATTATTTTTATTATCTGTCATCAGCTTTTCTTATAGGAACAGCCTACTTCAGGTCATTAACTTGAAATCCAGCTAGCCTACTTGGCAAGGCTACACTCTGTGTCTGCTTTCTTCTGTGTAAGATGGACTTAATAACGGTCCTTTCCTCACAGACCACTAGAACAACTGCTTAAAATAGTAGAGTGCAGGATACAGGTTAAATGCGACATGAGGGTCAGGTATTATTATTATTGTCATTGCTATTTTTGTTGGTGTTTTTACAGAATGGAAGAAGAGGAATGAGAAAAAAAAATAGTACCACCAACCGAAGGTATAAATTCTGCAAGACATAAACAGGGATTTATTGGTAGAGGAATACAAATTGCTAGAAATTGTTGAGAAACTTTGAATAATAATACTAATAACTAACAATAAATGAATCCATTTTAATTTATTGATTTCTTATCCTTACTTTCTAAGTGGAATCTAAAAGCCAAGTCAAGGATGACTAGGGGGCAAATATAGCCTAATACTTTGAGAAATCTTAGAAAGGGCCAAGGAGTCAAGGGCTTTACTCAGTGTGTAACATGGAGGAGGGTAGGCCATCAAGGGATTCAAGGGAGTAGCATGCCCTTAACTGGCTTGCTTTCCCACACTCAGAAAACCAAAACATTCATATGGCAACTGAGTTGTTAAATTCTTCAACTAGAAAGTCTAAGACTAATGTAAAAAAATTTGCCTGGTTAATAATACTTAAGAAGCTTTGTTTTCCTGTGGCTCTTATATTGATATTTTCTATTGTTATGTGATTTGATAAAACAGAGCCAAGTTTCTGTTTCAGTTTCAGTTTAATGGTTAGCTTTGGCTTAAAGCATTGCTGATTGCTAGGTTGGAAATGGATTATAAATCCACAAGAATTAGGGAAAAGTGTCTTGGGATTTTGAGATATAGGTTATGTCAAGATTATTATTATTATTATTATTATTATTATTATTATTATTATTGGTTGTAGAGGCTTAGTGGGAAGTACTCTGGACTGGAAGTAAGGAAATCTTGGACAAATTACAAGATCCAGTTGAATTATAATTTCCTTTATAGGTTATTTTTTTTAGTTCACATTGGAAATCTCCACATGCCTAGTATAACACCAGGAATATAGCTGCATTAAAAACAAAAAAGCTTATGTACATTTTTTCAACAAATATTTCTTGACTATATCATATTCCAAGTACTGTGCTCAACTATGGGGGCAAAGAAAAGAAGGTTCTCCCTACCCTTGAGAAGCTCAGTTCTAGGTCTAGTACATACACACACATACACACAAATAAATATATACATAAATAAATAAAATGGTTATAGGCTATAATAATTGCATGAAGAAAACCAACAAGGGACTGAATAGAAGGTGGCATATTTTAGGTAAGCTTCCTGATTTTACCACTTACCATCAGAAGATCACAATTTAACTTACATTAAGAGAGTATTGTTCTAAGTGCAAAGTAGATTATAATTGTCTATCTATCATCTATCTATCTATCTATCTATCATCATCTATTAAATCTCTATATATTTACCCTTCTTTTCAATTATGACATGCCACCTATTTGGCCTTGGATAATATCTATTGGGTCAAAAAAATCTAACAATTCATTTATGGTGACTTAGTTTTATTGCTGGCTATGAACACATAGCTTATACTACTCCACCTCTTATTTAGTCCAAATCTGATTAATTATTTTAGCTTGAAAAGGTAAATAATTGAAAAATTAGGGCAACAGGGATTCATTTGCAGATTGCTGTGATTCATAACAAAATGTTGTTATGAATCATGTGTCAAAGGAAATGTCTGCTTTGTAAATTACACCCTTTCAAAGACAGAAACTTGGCAAATACCTGAATCTATGCATTTTTTTTTTTTTAGTGGAAGAATAAACTGTTGGTGACTTGAGTCATCGAAATAATCTTTTTACTACTCAAACTGTTCTCCTTTCTGCTTTGTGGCAGGGTTGTTTGGTTTTTTAGAACTGTTTTTAACCAGATGATCATTTATATGGGTCCATTCAGTGGAAAACATAGCTCGATCTTTAGTAGGATTTTTGGAAGGAAGAGGGAAAAGAAAACATGCTAAAGAGGCTTGTAGAGTTACTCACCCCAATTTGACATGGTAGCCTATTGTAGAAGGATGTTATAGAGATAAAATAGTACAGAATTCCAATTCTAATATTAACCAGTTAGGCATGTTATTTCTAAAACCTCAACACATCTTTTGAGTTGAGTTCAGCTGAGTCTAGTCTCACACAGTATTGGAGTTGGAAGAGATCTATGAAGAGGTCCTTGAACCTAATAAGTAGTCAGAATCTCCTGTTATATATTATTAAAATATGTACATCCCTGGGTTCTATCCCAGGCATCCTATATCAAATCCTGACAAGGTGTGGCCAAAGAATGTGTACTTTTACTAAGTTCTCAAGATGATGAGCAATGAAGTTTGGAAATGTCTTTAAAATGCAGTTGAGGACACTAAGGACACTGTTGTAATGGGAATTTAAGATACAAAATGTAAAGGAGGGAGTCATTAAATTTATTTATTCATTTTCTTTTTCAATGAAGAATTATTTTATCATTTAAATAGTGTAAGATAAAAGCAGGGGATGCAAAGTGAAAAAGTAGGGTTCCTGACCTCAAATATGTATTATTTTCATTAGCACCAAAGGGCTATGCTAATATAAATAAGTATGTACACCGATTTACTAAAACATCAAGGAATGCATATATTTTATGGTCTTTTTGGAAAAACCCTGAGATGCAGGCACTAATATTCCCAACCTATTCTTCCTCCTTTTCTACTGTAACTTTAAGTGGAAGTATCACACAATAACACATGATCAACTAATTTCTTCCATGAGAACAAGAAATTAAAGATAAAATAATAAAAATCAACATTTATTTAGAACTTACATTACTCTAGGCACTGAACTACATACTATACATGAACTAACATCTAATCCTCACACCAACCTAATGAAACAAGGGCTATCATTATCTTCTTCTAAAGCTAACAAAACTGAGACACAAGAAGGTAAGCAATGTGTCCCAAGTCACACTGCTTATAGACAGTCCAGCTAGAAGTTGAGGTTCAGAATGCTTATTTACCATGTGAGTGGGTGTCATTGGAATAAAAGAAAAACAAAAATAAGTTTGGGCATGACGAACCCAGTGGTACATTGTTGCTGGTGACATATAAGACAATGGAATTCTGACATTCAACATGACAGAATTAACTGGGATACATATGCTTTAGATGCTCTTTGTTTCTATTTCCACAAAACGCACACCGCCACCCCCCACCGACCAAGATACTAAATATGAAGAAACAGTACTCGCTGCAGACGCTGAAGAAAAATAAATCACCCTGAGATTTGACAATAAATATTTCACTACACACTACACAAGCAGAATGGAAGAGGGCCATGGCATGTGATTTACTTAATTAAATCTTTGAGGGAGGAGAGTTAGTTAGTTCATAGAGCTGTATGCTTTACACATTGACAGGAACTGGCAATGTCAGCAGCACAAAAGGTATCATTCTAATGACAACGAATGTAAATGCTTAGGAGTTCTGTCTGCCTCTGTTAACTGTGACAGAACCTGCTTCATGTCAGAAAAATCAGGAGACCTTTACTTGGCAACCAGTGCCTGAGTCCTATTGCTCCCATTAAGACATATCCTCAGCGTGCGGTGAATCATTTCTCAGGGAATTCTCTTGAGGCTACTTGTTCAACCAAAAGGGCCAGGCAGTAGTTCTTGACAGAAATGCATGAATGTGCATTTGCTTCCTAATTCTTTGGAGTGGTTTGGTCATCTGGGATTCACTTTACGGTATTTTGGAACATGCTATCAGCCTTTTCCAGTCTTATAATGTCTCTTATATCTTCTTTGGTGTTCCATAGTGTTTGAGAACTGTATCAGCCAGGATAGTCTGGGTTATGCTGTAATAACAAACAACCCTCAAATCTCAGAGGATAAACCTAACAGAGATTTATATGTTGTCACCTGTGCAGCACAAAGGAGTATGGTGGAGGATGGGCTCCTGTTTAGTATAATCACTTAGGAATTCGGCTGAAAGAAGATCTATCTTGACATGTGCTTTTACAATAACCAAGGGGGAGAAAAAGGGAATGTGGTAATTACACACTGGCTCACAAAACTTCAGTCTGGAAGAAATAAATGTCATTTCAGATTACTTCCACTGGCCAAAGCAGGTCACATGACTACGACTAATTTCATGGATAATGGGGAAATACAATACTATCACATGATGAAAACATGTGAAACAGGATATATATCAATAGTCCCAGTAGAAAAGGACACATGTAGCAGTCTTAGGCATGCCTATGAGTGCTAAGAAATTAGGAGTGCCCATGACCTGGTCCCTCGGATTCCTAGTTGCTTGATTTAATCAGTATCCTATCTTGTCTTAGGAGTCTTCCTGCCCCTCAGCATAGGGGCAATCTTGACCATCAAGTTTATTTTCTTCTCTGCAGAATAAGAAGACAGAATTAGGAATAAAGATTATGGAGCATGAACTTCCCAAGAATATTATGTGCTGTTTCTAAAAATGAAAGCATGTTAGATTTTGCCTAAAAAAATAAACAGATGACAGGTGATTGTGTATGTTTCTTGCTCAAAACTTTTAAAGACTCTCTGAAAATGTCCAAAAGGCTTGCTCAGGTAATGTTTGTGGGATACCATTCTTCCTCATGGCTCACTTTGGCCCAGATAGTTAGGGTTTTTGGTGAATTTTTAAATTAATTTCATACTGATGCACTTACTCATAGTTGTGGAATGGAGTGATGGTGATGGTCTTATTCCCCAGTGGCTGAACCTGCTATGGAAAGAATTCACCATGACTGGGTACATTGTCCCAAACTACTGCCATACCACGCCAAATAGTGTCTGTTCCACTTCTAAAAGCTGTCCCATGGCTGATATCATAGTTTCTAATTTTGCATAAGTAAGCTAATTTCCCATTGTTCTCATGTTGACTAAGCACAAGAGTATTCTAACTCAGTAACAATGTATCTTTTCTAATTTCACATTTCATAAGGGTGTGTTTTGGAGTAATAGACACCACTTATCTCACCAGAAGATACAGTACAATATTCTTGGAAAAAGCATGCAAATAAAACAGAATGAGCATTTGCTCTTATTTATTTTTATATTTTAATTATCTTCCCTGTAAGCCAAGGAAGAGATTGTGTTAACACATTCCAACCAAAGTTACCACTTTTAGGTCCTCCAAAAAACTTTCTCACAGTGGAAACCGTGGGCCTTGAAACCATCGCTTTACCACAGATCTATGTGGTACATCCTCATCCAATCCATTAGTAAGTCTTATTGGCTCTATCTTCAACTCTTAAATTGGACATTTTCTCACCATTTCCACTACAAATACTGTAGTCCAAGCCATTTTTTTTTTTAAGAGGCAGGCATCTGCGTTGAATTAGTTGCTACAACTGTGCATTCCAACCAGCTTTCTGTTAGCTGACACTGGTTTCTTAGTAGAAGGAAGTATCCAAGTTCACTGAAAGAGATTAATTGATCTTCCAGGTACCATATTCCAGGACAATGAAAATAGCATCCTGACTGACTTCAGTGATTATACTCTTACTCCTCTGAGGTCCATTATCTACCCAGCAGTAATCATAATTTTTCAGAGTGACTCCCTGTTCATAACCATTCAGTTGGTCCATAGTATACATAGAGTGAGACTCAATCCTTCTACACTGACATATGAATTTCTCCACCATTGAGGCCTTGGTTTCTGACCAGACTCGTTCCACTCTTCTCTTTGTATTGCTGATATAGGCAACTTCTTGTTCCTTAAACACAACATACGCAGAGTCTTTGTACATGTTTTACTCACAGACTGAAATTTTTTCCCTAAAATACTCCCCCAAATATTTCTCCTTCACTTGATTTAAGCATTTGCCCAAACGCCACCTTACCATGGAAAATTTCCTTGACCACCTTATTAGTTTTCTGTTCTTGTGTAAAAAAGTATCCCAAAATGTAGTGGCTCAAACCAATAAATATGTATTATTTCACATGGTTTATGGCCCTGGGAGCAGCTTAGCTTGATGGTTCTAACTCAGAGGTTTCCACAACATCAGGCAGGGCTATAATCCTCTGAGTGCTCAACTGGGGTTGAGGTTTCTCCTCTCAAAGTGGCTCACACATCTGACAAGTTAACGCTAGTTATCTACAGAAGGCCTCAGTTTCTCTCCATGTAGACATCTTCGAGAGATATTTGGGTATCTTTGCAATATGGAACCTAGCATTCTCCCAAGTGAGTGGCCCAAGACTGAGAGAACAACGAAGTACCAAGTCCTAAGATTTATAACTTAATCTTAGAAGTCAACACATCTTTTCTTCCATTTTATTTAATTTCTTGGAACACTAAATCCAGCCCTCACTCAAGGGGAGAGAAATTAGTTTCCACTTCCTGAAAGAAAGAATATCAAAGAATTAGTAGATATATTTTTTAATCACCATGACAAAAACTGTATTCTCCTTACTACTTTTCCTATAACTCTCTATCCTCTTACCCTGCTTTATTTATCTTTATGCCACTTATTACACATGATACATCTTTAAAGAGGCAATATAGTGAAGTTAAGAAGATGGACTATGAGACCAGACTATCTCACTTCCAGTTTCAATTACACCACTTACCAAAAATAAAACCCTGGGCAAGTTACATAACTTTTCTGTGCCTCAGCTTTTACACCTGTAAAATGGTACACTCCCAGCACCTAACTTAAAAAGTAGTAGTGAAGAAGAAGGGAATAGATGGATGAGTGGATGGATAGATAGGTAAATGCTAGAGATAACACTTAGAATTGTGTTCAGTACAAAGAGCTACATATTACACATTATTATATATTATCATTACTACTTCTCCTACTACTATTTTTAGTAAACAAACAAGTATTTTTTATTTTTTTCTTACTCAATATGATTTGCATCAGTGCAAGAAATCTGTCTGTTCATCACTGCATTCTCAGAGCCTAGAATAGGTTTTCAAAAATATGTATTGAATGAATTTATTCTCTAGAGGGCAAAGATACTTAGTTTATATTTTAGGTTTGGTGTCTATAAATGTACTCAAATAAATCCATTAATTTATCTACTCATTCAAAATGTTTTTATTGAGTGGTTTCTGAAAGTCTGACATATATAGTAGCAACTATTTAGAGGCATCACATTTCCACTCTGATATGAATGAAGTGTTATATCAGGAGATGTTGGAGTTAGGGTAGAAAAAGCACAGAAAATTTGAGGGGAAAAAGAACAATCTGAAATGCAGATAACCAGTGATCATGCCCAGAGTTGTGTGGGTTAAAATGAGATATGTAAGTTAAACTGCTAAATATGTTTTATGTTGCAGATTATTACCTAATTTGGAACAGTTATAAGGAAAGTTCATGGGTGAGGAATGAGAACCTTGGCATAAGATATAATTAGGTAGATGTGTTAGGAGCTACATATAGCTTCTCTCATTGTGGCCTACAGTGCTTTATAAATTTAATTCAGTGACAATCCTAGAATTTCTTAACCAATTGATGATCTACAGATAGTGGAGACCTATTACCCATTTTCTTTCACAATTCAAAAACTGGAAATTTAAACAAATTTTAAATGTAAAATTTGTGTTTTAATTACATGGTCCATGAGGACTCCACGGAATTCCCCATTTTGCCTGAACTAGTGCAAACCAAGCAGAACATGACTCACACAGCTGTCTTCATTGGCCATCAACTGCAGACAGACCTGTAGCCCAAGGCCTGTTTTGGAAGAGATCTGAAAAACATGTCATGCCTATATGATATCACTACACTTACTTTTGCACCTGCAGTTTGCTTTTTGGAGTTGTTTAATGGAAACTTCAAGTCCCCTTTAACCAACCACGATTGATGGAAGGGTGGTGGTTCTGTACCATAGGGCATGCATGTTAACAAGCCCTGGTCTACGCAACCACAGGTGTGGCCAGCAACTCGAGTGAGTCTGTCTTTAGCCAGGAAAACAAAATAGCACACTCCTTTTTAATTGATTGCTTCTAGTAAAAAATCTAGTGGTGAGGGAATAGGCCTCAACAAAGTCTGGAGTGCATTGACCTTCCTGATTTACATAAGGTCATTGCTTCTTCTCCTGAATATTGTGCTATTTAATTTTTGCTGCTCATGTGAACCCACACAACAAGGTGTCATCTATATTTGCTTTATCTAGCATTATGGATTAAATGATAGTTGCAAAATTACACTAAGCTTCTAAGCAAGGAATACATAAATTAAGTCTGTTTCTGCCTATTGTAAAGAAAAGGAAGTACTGATCTTTTCAATGAGGTATTTATGCAAAAGAGATAACAAAAATATCTTTTAAATAAGCTACTTACGGAAGATAAATAACTTAAAATTTGGATTGCTTTATGGAGATATTACAGAGAGATCAAGTGTTGAGTTATAGAAATGTTTTCATTTTGATATAAGCACATTAGAAAATAAAGAGGAAGATCTTATATTTTCCTTTCACTATTTCGTTTAATAAATATATATATATATATATATATATATATATATAATGGTACATATTAGTAGGGTCTGGCAGGTGCTGGGCATTGAGGATACAAGGTAGACAAAACATAAATGGTCTATGAACCCCAGGTGCTTACGTCAACCCTGACTGTAGAGAAAGCAAATGCTAAACAAACCATCATCCTAAACATGAATGTATGTCTGTGCAAGTGCCTTGAGAGCCAAGTACAGTCATATATTCATTCAAACAATATTTTTGAGTGCCTATTATATGTGCCTTTCCCCTTTCAGATATATAGTAGTGAACAAAGTAGGCAAGAAATCTGTTTTTATTAGACAAAAAAGACAAAAATCTCTCCTTTTAGAGAAGCAATAAACAAAATAAATGGGTACATTCTAGGGAAAAATGGAGCAAGCAGAGGTGTGGTGAGTAACAGAAAGAGATCAGAGAAGTCTCAAGTTGAGCTAAAGGTATGAATGAAGTAGGACCTTCTAGCAGAGTTCAAAGGCATTGGCTTTTACCCCAGGAGATGGGAAGTTTTGGCAGACTCTAAGGAGTAGTATGGTCCGACATGTCTCAGAAAGTTGATTCAGTCTCTAAGGAGCAAAGGTAGAAGCAGAGAGACCAATGAGAATTCTATTTCATAGTCCAGGAACAAATAAGGGTGCCTTAGCAACCCGTGGCGGTGTTACAGGTATTGCAAAGTGGCCACCTTCTGGATATAATTTTAAGGTAGGGCAACAGAGTCAGCTGCTAGACTGGATGAAGAATAGAAAAGAGAAGAGTCAGGCAGAACTCTAAGAATCTGAAATAATGAGAGTTTTAAGAAAGTCTTCCTTGACAGAGTGACAATTGAGTTGATATTTGACAGAATAATAGGAATTATTCTGAAAAAGAGAAAGGGTGGACAGAACACATAGACTGATAATTGATTATGTTCCTAGGAATATAAAAGGAAGAGACTTTTTTTTATTGAGCTATTGGTTAACAACAATATACTGAAATTAGGGTAGACCAATTATACTTGTAAAACTTTTAGGGAAAATATTACTTCTGACATTTTGTACTATAAAAGCAGTATGTATGATGTTGGAGTCATCATAAATTCTTAAATTAGGCTCTACATTAATTAGGTTTATTGTACATAAATCTAGTATATTTTCTTTCAGAATTACTATTATAGAAGGTCTTTCCTAACACCATTCATCTGTACCTTACTGAGAAGTGAAAAGCATAGTTGTTTATTTCTGAAATTGCACTGTAGTTCTTCTGAACAACAGTAGGGAATGGAGAACAACACACTGAGTGTGGTAGTATAATGGCCTGACAAATCTGGAGGCTTCAATTGTAAATAAATTAGGAAACTTCCAGCTTGCTTATATGGATTCAAACCACACATTTAACCTGGATATGAACTATATTAAATCTGGTCACATATTAAATAACAAATCAAAGCAAATATGTACAGGATCAGCAAATATAAGTAATAACCTCAAACATTTCCATTTTCTGTTAATTATTTATACCATTTAATAGTTTGATGTTAAAAAATAGTGTCATGTTTATTTTACTTATTAAATAGTTGCTCATATCTTTTCTGTCTCTTAAACACTGTATTTATATAAAAAAAGCCACACACACAAAAATGCAGTCCATCTTTCTTGTGTTTAATGTATTTTAAATCGTGGTATTGCCACTTTTATTTTACTTCAGTCCTTATGGTTTGTGTTTTCATTTTTTTAGAGCAGCTTCTAGAAGTACTTAGATGAGTTTTTAACCAAATTCAAAAATTAGGTTATTCAAACTGCCCAAAGCAATGAAAATAAAAGACATCAAAGGCTTTGCATTCTGCTATTTTTAAAACCAGGACCTTCAAGTTTGGTTTGGTTTTTCTAAAGGAGGAAATCAGAAGTATTAGGGCAGGATGTATAGAATCGTGACCATGAAGCTCTCCCAGCATGGGACTGATAGAATAAAGGAAACCCTGTCAGGAGCACATCTGGCTATGCCTCTCATTCTAAAGTGGTGCATCAAGTCTCCTATTTGAAACTGTGGTAAACTACCTACAACACGTTCTCCAAGGCTTTGGAAATGGAGATATCCTTTTAGGAGTAAAAATAGGTTCCATTTTTTCCTTCCGTGTTTGAGTTATATTGAAGTGACTTGTGTGATCATCCAACGATGGTGAATTCAGGAAAATCAGTCATTTAATTGGTCATTTTAGCTATTAGAGAACAATAGTTGCTAGCATTACATAGAAAAATAACATGTTTATATTTGATTTTTCTGGCGTGTGTGTGTGTGTGTGTGTTCTCAACAAAGACAATTTTCAATTTTCAAGAAAATTTTTAATTTTCAGGCTAAAGCCAGATTACCATCCAGGTAACTCTTGCAATTCTGAGGTGACTAGGAATTTCCTGAGGGCAATGTTCTGAAGAGAGCCATTTGCCAGGAGAAGAGAGAAGAAACTATTGTTGCATTTGACTCCTGCATGTGTTATAAAGGTTGATTTAATACAACTGCCTAGACCAGAGCTCTGGCTTAATACTACCAGGACATCTGGAAGAACTATGAGATGTCAAACTCCTCTTATAGTAAGATTTTGTTATGATCTAAAAATAAAAATGATTTGCAAATTGTAAAAAGTACAAAAAAGCATAAAGTGGATGCTAGTCATGTCTAATTCTTCATTTCTGCTTATTGTTATCTGAGTTCCAGTGGAGTCGGTCTCCAGTGCACCTCATTGGCTGAGAAATCATATGCCAAGTGTGGTTACACCAAGAGCAAGCTCTCTTACCAAAGCAGGTAATGGTAAAAATCAGCTAATGTTCACACAGTAGCCTCTAGTTTTTTTAATTGATTTTTAATGCTGTTCATACAAGATATCCCTGGAGAAAGAATGGAATATCTGATCATCCCCATTTGACTGATGAGAAAAATGGAGGTCATAGAGATATTGCATCTACTCACTGAAAGGACTTTGAATTTCTCTTTATATACATGAGGTTACCTACTGTGATATTGATTATGGGGCTTTTCACAGATGCATAATCACGCTATATACATTTGCCCAAGTGAAAGTATTTCCCTTTTGAAGTTTTCTATGCAAAGTCTATTTATTGTGGGCTTTCTTTCATCTACTTGAAGCATGCTTGACGCACCCTGCAAGGAGGGATTGCTAATGGTTTTTATAAAGGACTATCTGTCAGCTTTTGCATTCTTCACACATCGTTGAGTTTTAAAGTGTGGGACTGTGGCAGCTTACTACAGAACATGGTCTCAGTAAACCTATCAATTGGAACTTGGCTCAGCAGCGTTTCAAAAGCCGTACACTAGCCCCAGGTACATTTGAGGAAAATGTCCCCTCTCAGCAGGTACATGTAAAACTCTAAATGCAGTGTTGGCCCTGGTTGAGGAAAGGCCCCAGAAACATCAAGGATTACTGAATGTGTGAATCTAAATCTGCCTTTAAACCTGTTTCAACAACTGCCATTCAACTCTGTGAGGAGTCGCAAATATTGCATCTAGGGTCAGCTGAGTTTTCTATTCTTAAATAATGCTGGCGACCTTCATTCAGGAGTGAGATCTACTAAGGGCAACCCTTTAGATAGAGGAAACTCACTTGTTGTAACACAACCCATTGGGACAGAAGAGTTAGAACTTACTGGGGAATAGACACAATTCAGGTGTGGGCTGCTGCACTAAAGAAAAGTGCCACCCCGGCAGCCTAGGCTCTAAGTTCACCTTTGTATTCAAATCTTATGCTATCAGCTTCTTCCTGCTATCCTATCACTAGATGGCTAGAATAGCGACCCCCCTGAAAGATACTCTGGCTCTCAGAACATACTGGTTGTCTCTCTGGGTATTGGCAACTAATATCTCTGGTTTTCTCCAACAAGAGACTTCTTGTTTGGTGCACAAGGGCAGAATGCCTTCTGTGGAGGCAGCATAGATGGGTAGATATCACCTGATGCAAGAGGGCCATGAAGTCCTCTCTTTCCAGATATCTCTTCTATTTGCTGATGTCTTCTAGAGTTCCCACTTTCGAGGTGGTCGTTGTACTCCAATGTATTAATTTGTCTGCAATTTTTAGCACTCACTCTCAAAACATTATAAATCAATTTATCCAATTATCTGATTGTCAGGGTTACAAAGAGATATCAGCACAAATAAGTTTTGATTAGGAAATGGAAGGGCATAGGAATAGGACATTCTGTGCAAGGAAGTCAGATTCAGGTAAAAGTCTTTGAATAGATAGAACATTTCTTTCATTCCTTTCATTTGGAGCTAAATTATGCAACTCTCATCTTTCAATGCATATTTTATGACAACCTACTCTATTCAAGGCACATTCAAGTTGTGTTGGAAGATAAAATAATTTTACTTATTTTATCTGCCTTTAGAGAAATGAGTTATATAGGGATATATAAGGATACACATACACATACATATATACATTCGTGTGTGTGTGCGCACATCTAAATGAGGGAAATACGGGCAGCCCCAGTGGCGCAGCAGTTTAGCGCCGCCTGCAACCCAGGGCATGATCCTGGAGACCTTGGATCGAGTCCCACGTCGGGCTCCCTGCATGGAGCCTGTTTCTCCCTCTGCCTGTGTCTCTGCCTCTCTCTCTCTCTCTCTCTCTCTCTCTCTTTCTCTCTCTGTGTGTGTGTCTATGAATAAATAAATAAAATCTTTTAAAAATAATATGAGGGAAATACTGTCAATGAAATCACAGTGACTGAATATGTGTGGCCAGAGGAATTAAAGACTAATCCTTCTGAGGTCCAGGTTCAGAATGGAGAGGGCATTTGTGCTCTGCTTTGATGAGTACATAAGACCATGAAAGCCAAGAGAAAGGGAAGAAGGAATCCCAAGAGAGGAGATGAGAGTGGAAGCATGAATGTAAGGAAGGGGATGGTGTGGGAAATGTCAAATAATCCCAGTTTCCTGGAAAAGTCAAGTTCTTATAAAGGTGTGGGAATAAAAACAGGTCAGAGCAGTTAGAGGATCAGAAAGTCATTATAAGGCTTTTGGAATTAACCACGTAGATATGGGGAATGAATGAAAGGATTATAGGACAGAGGAAAGATGTGATCATTTCTGTAGGGTATGGAGAGGTGGCAAAGAGAATGATTGGGGAGCAGCACAGAGGCTGTTGTAATGGTTTAGTCAAGGAAGGAGGTGAAAAGGAAATAGGACTACGAGTGCCTGGCCAGGGCAAGGGCAAGGGAAATGCACTAGGATATAGCACCCAGGGGATGTTATGACTTAGGAAATGTAGGCATTGGACCAATGGGGTATACTGAAAGAAAAATATGCAAAAGAGAATATGAATATGTAAATATACAAACATGAATATATAAACATGTACTGCTGATGGGACATGTGATAAAAATGTTTTTTCTTAATAACCCTTAAGGCTTTCCTGACTGATAGAATAACAATGATATTGATAATAGTATTCAATAGCTGGTGAGTGTTTATCCTTCAGCCTCACAACAAGCCTGAAAAATGGATAATATTATTGAGACTTTGCAGATGACACAGCAGGTACAGAAAGGTGAAGTGTGTTAGATGACAAAGAAATTTAGGTAGCCTAGAAGTTATAGATGTTTTCATTTTTCAAGTTCAGATTTTTTCAAGTTTAATCTTCTGCACATCCTATCAGAGTCACCTCATATGTGCATTATTGCATTCAATGTACCCAAGCAGATACACGATCAGTATGAAATGGTCTTAATTTGGGGGGGGGGGAGTTCTTATTATGTAAACACTATGAGGAAATTTTTCTGCTCCACCAGGAGTAGAAAAAATAAAAACCAACAAATAGACACAACAAAAGCATAAACAGTTAAAATACTGGAGGTAAAATGTATAAGATTAAAGAAAGTTAGAAATAAGCTCCATTGGTCTGTTAATTAATATTGCAAGTACTTTTTGGATCTGGGAAGGAGGGATAGGCTGTTATTCCCTTGAACTCAACACTTAATCATCCCTTGTATTTCTATAGTTATCATAGTTTAAACAATTATTTCCACATTTCACTGTAAATTGTGTTGGTTGATCTTATTATATTATCCTTGAAATAACCACTTTTAGTAGTTAGAGCTGATTTTTTTAAATGTTCATGTTGATGGGTAGGGAAATTGAGAATTTTCCTTATAGCAACTAAACGAAAAAACTAGAACTTGAAACTTAATCTTCTGATTCAATGTCTGAGATTCTTTCCCTGATCCCACATTACCTAAGACAAGTATACTAAAATAACTGAAGACAAGCAGTTTCTATTATGAGGAAAGAAATTGAGAGTTAATTTTTAAAACTGCCTTTCCATTTCTGAAAGGTTTTAGAGAGGAAGCCGCAAGCTGGGAATGCTTCATTTATCTTATCTCTCTGACAAGGAATAAGATGTATTTTGGAATTCCCTGAAGCCCGTGAAGTGTACTATGTACTAACAGAGCTTCCTGTAATTAAAGGCTACATTAGATTTGTATGGAAGTAGCAAACTCCCTTCTGGAAGCATATAGCCAGATGCAAGCCTTAATTTAATAAAAGAGAAATCAGAAATCAATCAAAAATGAGATTTGTTAGGATTAAGATGTTAAATAAAACCATGCTCAGGGCAGAGTTGACAAAATCTGTCTCTCTGAGGTGGTTTGAAGTGAGGAGCTTCCACAATCACACAAAAGATTTTATTTTAGAAGTGGGTGAAAAGAAGAGAGATCGTTTGTTGGTCTGAGCTGGAAGTCTACAGAACTTTTCAAAAGATTTGGTGAACAGATGCTTTTAAAAGCTCTTACCAACTCAGCCTTCACTGCTAGTAATTTCACACAAGGCAGGAGGTCGGAGCATTAATGCTATTTTCCTTCCTTTGTCTGTCGTCCCCTTGGCTAACCACTGACAGGGAACAGCCTGGAGCAGACTTGAGAAGCCCCCATGGTGAAAACACATCAATGTCAGCTTTTAAACTGGGAGCTTGTTGTCAGCTTGAACTAATTTTTCCAGTTTCTCCCCAACTTTACCTCTTCCTACCCATATTAAAATAGGAGCAGCACCCATGATCTGTCTGCAAAGATAAGCAATTTCGTTTGGGTTGTTACCGTGAATTTGTCATTTCTTATCCACGACAAATTCTACATATGTTTTTCTGAATAATGAGACAAGACCGCTTATGAGGAATGAGTGATGGATTTTGCCAGAGACCTTGTATCCTACTCTAAAGACGCTTCTTAGATCGAGATCCCCAGAAGCAGATGTTAAGATGAGTCATGTGCTAGAGATTCATGAAGGAAGTCCTTCCTGGAGTCATTGCTGGGGAGTGGTTGAAGCAGGATGAGGAAAAGCAAGAAGCCAGCAAAGTACAATTTTTTAGCCAAGTCCTCCTTGGGTAGCCTCAGTGCCATCCTCCACGGGGAAATCTGGCTTTTCCATTAATACTCAGAGAGCCCCACTTCCCTCACCTTCTGCTCATTTGTTAAGTGAGGTTGCCCCTTGGGGTTACCAACTCTGGGAAATGCCAGCTACGGTAGCCTGAGGGCAGTCCTACAAGTAGAGTTTTAGAGGCAAGTGGGAGCAAATATATTCCTAAGCCAGAGGAGGTAATCATGGAAACAGAGAAAGGGGTCCAAGGGGAACTAGACAAATCACTGACTATGGACACGCCAGATGGTTTAAAAGAAATTGGCTAGAGTTGCATCCGAGATTTTAATTTCCCCCTTTCCTACAAAAAAAAGAGGTTGATTGTGAAACAAATAATAATAAATAGCCCTGGAGTAGAAACAGGTCTTTGGAAAATTGTGAATGGAGGGGTTTGAAGTACCGGGAAAGACAGGGAGAGGGAGGCAGGTTTCACTTCCAAGAGTTAGACATAGTGGCATCAAGGTTTGTTGCTACACTGTATGTGGTAAATGGTGTCCTTTGGGATAAGTTAATTCTACTCCTAAAGTGGCTCTTTTGAAATACCTATTACTATTTTTACCTAAAATCTCCTGACAAGCAAAAAAAAAAAAAAAAAAAAAAAAAAAAAAAAATCCCAATGCCATGGCCATTTCAGCTCTTTTAGGAGCAAGCAGTGCTTTATTTATTTATTTATTTTCTCACTGGCATTTTAAGGATGTGTAGGTTTCCTTAATCTAGTGTCCTGCATTTTCCTCTATGTTCTGCTTTGCCAGCCCCGAATTAGAGATCTTACTAATTAATGTTATTAGTGCAGTATATTACTAACTCTGTACAGAGAGAGTATATACATGCTACTGGCTTTGTATCTCCAGTGAACATGTCTCCTTGCTATCCCTCCACCCTGATCCACTGCACTGGTCTGATTCAGAACATGGTGGAGGACAGTGTATGTAAGCTCCTGTTAAAGAATGGGCAGAGCAGAGACTTTGCGAATAAGATCTTCTCTAAAATAATCATCATTGGATCTGCAGCTACATCATAATAACATTGCCAAAATTGTCAATTTCCTAAATAAAGGCTAAAAGCATGCATTTTGAAATCTGGAAAACAGCCTATTAAAGATGGATGTGATCCAGGCTAAGAGTGTTTTAGCTGCTTCTTTCTGTGTGCAATAATCAGGAAATACTGTGTGTGTGTGTGTGTGTGTACATGCGAGTGTGTGTGTGTGTGTGTGTGTGTGTGTGTGTAATATTCTCCATCAACTCCCTGTCTCCACCCTGAGATCCATTCTCCACTTTCTCTATGCTGTCTACTTGGAGTACATCACAAGACTTTGGCTTTGGTTCAACTGGTCCTTGAGAGGTGGTGGGAGGAGACAGCCAGAGGGGAAGAGAATGAGACTGGAGTGTTCGGTCCCAAACTCCCTCCATGCTGGGCTGTGTAGGGCAGCCACAGCTTTCTGTTTGGCATTTGATAGTTGTTCCTTCCCTTCGAACTTTCAGCCTAAGGGCTGCTAATGTGTTCTTCTTGTTCTTAGCTCTGTTGTCCCCATTGTTTCACAGTTTTCCACTGTTGTCAGTCCCCGGCGGGACCCAGCTGTGTGTAGCACTTGTACAGCTTTTGTTGGTTTCCCTCCCTGACTCTTGCTCTGACCTCTCCCCGTGAGTAGTTCCTTGACTAAACTCTCTTCAATCTTCCCATTTGAGGACAGTTCTGGAATTTGACCAAAAAGGGTGGAATTGCTTTGCCCTGAGACATGTCTGTTCATAATCCATGGTTCTCATATAGTTCCCTTATCCCTTAACAAGAACTAGACTATTCATTAGCAGCAGAGTTGCCCTCCGACCCAGGTTAGGGGGGGCCTTATTCCAGGCCTCAAGCTTTCAAAGTCTCACCACAAAAACTCACAAAAAAATGAATTCATTAAAAAAAGATGGAAGTGCCTCTTGAAATTCAGTTCTCAGCACTGGCAGGGTACTACCTGGAAGGCTAAACACTAGGCCTCAAGGAAATATCACTTCACGTTTTTTTGCTGTAGCCCTGAGACAAAAAAAAAACAAAAACAAAAACAAAAAATCCCCCAAAAAACAGTTGTCCAAACCTTTGAACATTTAGAAATGTGCTTCTGCTAACGTGAGGGACAGACAGTGCATGAGCACACACCAAGCCTAGGTAGAGTGGTGGGAGCATACAGATACATGAAAAGAAAAACTATCTTATCAAATCCTTTTTCTTAAGTATAAATGCAACAATTTCTCACATAATGAAGTTTCATATCCTAGTAGTGCAGAGTATCTGCTTTCTTTTTTCTCTTCCTATTCCAATTTGTAATTCCGGAGTTCATTATAAATTAGCATGATGGAGTCCCAACAGTTACACAAAATGGCAGTAGAAACAGTTGTGATACTAAATAATTCATATTTCTTTTGCATTTGTGTATATATGCATCTAGACTCAACGTGCTTAAAGCCACTAGCAAATAAATAGACATTGAAGACTGGACTGGGAAATAATCATATATTATAAAAATACGTTGTACAGTTACATGAAATTTTGAAAATAAGTAATGCAGTTTTATTTAAATTCTCTTCTTTAAATGTTGCTGTTTATTAATTGTTTCTTTTTATTTTAATATATAATTTTAAGTATTTTAGAAGAAAAAGATTTTGAAAATGATGTTTCAGATTTTAACATTTACCCTATATTTTGATAAAGAATATATTTAAACATGTAACCTTTAATAAAATCACGTTTTAATTTTTAATCCTTCAGATCAAGGATTGACAAACTTTTTCTATAAAGGACCAGGTGTTAAATATTTTAGGGTTTGCACCTGGTAAAGTCTTTGTTACAACTGCTCAATCCTGCCACTGTATCACAAAAGCAGGCAGAAGCATTGTGTAAACGAATGAATGAGGTCGTGTTCCAGGAAATCTTTATTTACAAAGACAGGCAGCCAGCCCACCAGCCTTAGTTTGCCAACCATTGCTTTAGTCCATTTTGATCGTATGATAAAAATTATATGAAAAATCATGTTATCATAATATATTAGTAATTTTTATTTTATTAAATCAGTGTAAAAGACTTATCAGTTATGTGTTTGTATCATTACTCCTCAAAACAGAGTGATCCATTAACAAAGCATACAAACACTTTAATAGTAATTAAATTTGGTCTTCTAATATTTTGGCTACTTTTAGTCATAAAAAACATAGTTATACACATACATTAAAAATCGTATTGTTTTTTATTTTTTTTAAGATTTTATTTATTTATTCAAGAGAGACACAGAGACATAGGCAGAGGGAGAAGCAGGCTCCCTACGGGGAGTCTAATGCAGGACTCCATCCTGGGACCCTAAAATCACACCCTGAGCCGAAGGAAGATGCTCAATGACTGAACCACCCAGGCATTCCACAATTGTTTAAGAGGATGTTTACCAAGACTGCCTTAAAGAAGATACTTGATTCTAGAGTTCATCAGCCTTATTTATATCTTACAAATACTTAGACATATGGTATGTGAAACTTTGATTGTACTCCTGCCCAGGCGCCAACCAATTTTGAGGGTGTGCCTGGTTAGCTATTTTCCTCTTTCGGAACAGCCTTATTAAAAGATGAAGTTGCCACTATTCCAGAAATTGCAAACTGACAAGCTTCAGGTTATGTTTAGCTCACTCATCTGGGATCAGCATGGTGTTTACAAAATGTAAAATTAGTTGCCAATTAATTTCAGGTAAAAACCTAGATGCCTGGCTTCTATTTAAAAATCTTGCAAAACTGGATCTCCTGGGGAGGGCTCAGTGGCTGCCTTTTGACAGGGCATTTTCTCTCCAGTTTGCCAAAGTCCCTATCCTGGGCAATGCAGTCCCCATCCCAGCCAGCCCACATCTCTATTCAGATTGCTGCCTGCCTTCTGTAGCATTTGGTTTTTTGAAACTATTCCAGAGCACTGGAAGCAGGTCCTTTTCTACTTTATATCCTCATTGCAGTAATTGCTCCTACCCAAAACAAAACACACAAACAAATAAAACCAACGAACTAAACAACAATACAATTCTTTTTCATCCAGAGCACCCGCCCTCCCTTGGTTCTGCCTTAGGCCATATTGCTGGTGGTGTGGCTCCCATTGCTTCTCACTCCTTAATTCTAGTGAATAGAAGGAAAAAGAGAGACCAGTACACTATTACCAATCTTTCACATTTTCTGAAACAACACTACAACTTAATCCTCGCAGAACCAAGATCAGTAACAACTGTGTAGTAAGTAGTCTAACTTCTGACAGTATGAGTGATAAAATGACTTTACCGAACATTCGTGTCAATTATTAATAGAAAAAAGATCACCCTTTCTACTAAAAAAATACTCAGGAGAAAAAGGGGACTTTAAGAATTTAATGGTCAAGCAACAGTCTCCTTTTTGCTTTTTCAGCAAGGTGCACAGAAGAATGATTTGGAATTGAGGAGGTAAAAGATAAAAATTAGCCACTACTCTGCATGATATTAAAATGTCATCCTATAGGGACCAAACAGAGTGCTACGCTTTGGAAATTAAGTTAGGAAAATATCATTCCTACTTAATGGTTTAATGTGTGTGTGTGTGTGTGTGTGTGTGTGTGTGTGTGTGTGTGTGATGTATGTTCCTATCCTAGTGCTTATCAGCTACAACATTGACTTTCAACGTTTGACCAAAGCTTAAATTAAGAAGTGTGTATTATATTGTGACTGTCTATAAACACACACGAGTATTTAATTTTGGAAGAACATTTCATAAAACAATACCTCCTGTTGTACTGTTCGTGATACACACTGACATTTTCTATTCTTTTTCAGACTCCTGTGAAAAAAATGCTCATAGCATTCTTCTAAACCAAACCTTCTCAGTAGGAGTGATACTGTTCCCAAAGAGGTAAAAATGGGTTCTTGGGGGCAAGGGAAACCTGGACAGCATGTGGGTTGGGAACTCCCCCAGGGTCACGGTATATAAATGACTGTACAATCTGTCTGTGGTATTAACGTTTCATGTTAGGGAAAAATGTCTGAAAAGTTTCCTTGGGGGCAATGGAAAACAAGGTTGGGAAACACTGGAAAGCTGACGTGCCTTTTGAAAAACAGTGTGTTTAAAAATGCAGGAGAACAAAGTGACCGTGCCCGAAAGTCACATTGTTAGAAACAGGGCAGAGTGTGCTAAATGTATAGAATCCACAAGCTCAATGAGCAACGTTTGTTCAAGACCCCAAATCCCCAAATCTGAGTCCCTCTCTTTCTATGGGATTTAGGATGTCAGCCGCCTTTCTGAAACTACCACCTTTCCCCTTCTTGCTACCCCAGATGAAGCAAATTCCCTCACCTTTTGCTCCAAGAAATCAGAACCCCAGCTCCAGCGTGAATGAGAGAAGGGAAGAGAGGAGATTATTACAACAGAGTTTGAGGTTAAAGCTTCAAATGGGGCTGAAACGAGAGATCATAAAACTATAGGAATCTCCCCCAATATGTCATATATGAAAAAGAAAAGGAAGCTGGTGCAGAGTGTGTAAGACAAGCAGGTAGGTGAAAATGAAGCTGTTTTTGTGTCTACATCACAATGGGGTAAAGACTACTTAATAAACTGATTACAGGGCACCTGAGTGACACCATGGTTGAGCGTCTGCCTTTGTTTTGCTCAGGTGGTGATCCATCCGGGTCCCAGGATCAAGTCCCACATTGGGCTCCTCATGGGCAGCCTGCTTCTCCCTCTGCATAGGTCTCTGCCTCTCTTTGTGTGTCTCTCGTGAATAAATAAATTCAACCTTAATAAATACATAAATAAACAGATTACAGGATTTGGCGTTTTTTTGGTTTGTTTCCCCTGCTTTTCTACTTTTTTTTCTTCCCATTATCCATTCCTCTCTTTTGGTTTCTATGTTCCTATTGCTGGACCCTTCCACTGGTGAGCTCCATGGTCTAGAGAAACAATGAGTATTATTAATAGTCTCACTATCAGAAAAAGGAAAAACTTTAAACAACATTTCTTTCTAGCAAAATCTAATATCCAAACGTGTGGAAATAGGGTTTGATGTTCATCAAGCACATTTGGATCTACTTAAAATTCACTGCAAGGGATGACACCCAAATCTGCAACAATATCTGCAAACAACTGTGCTTTGCAGCTCGGGTTGTGCCCTACCCTCAGCTCCTGGAAATCTGTAATTGAGATAACAGGCAAATAGTTGCTGAGCAGGAGAGGAAAAGACAATAGGTGCACCAGTTTGTCCTATCCATATGTTGATTAAGCTATTCTAAGTGCTAGTCACCAAATGGAAATGTTGGTTAGCATTTTAGCCAGAGGTATGGATATGAGTCGTATGCCCAGGCTGAACTAGGCAGTTAAGGAAAATGCAGTCAAGTTGTGTCTTGCACCTGCCATGTTCAGTGGATGGCAGAAAGGCTGAGGCCCAGAAATAACCACAGAGCCAAGTAACAGGACTGCAGGGGGGTGGAGGTGGAAAGACAGCATAAGGCCGCTTTTACCAGGAAAATGGATGTTTTCAAAGGGTGGGAAATATCTTGTGTTCTTTTTCCAAGACTATATAGGGAGAAGTTGACATTAAAGCCTTCCATGAATAGGCCATTTCCTGTAAAATGCCTTTCTCTGACTCTAGTTTCAGATTTTAGTGCTTTACGGCCCCGGACTGACATTTTGAAGTATTCAAGTTGATTTGCTCTTTTCTAAAACTAATATTTTATTGTCACTTTAAAAAATGGCATCTGACATCCAGATCCAAGATAATGAAAAATTCTGTTTTTCATGCTATCATTACAGATATTTTTATTCAGTAAATCAGCTTATTTGGTAATGATACAGTATGATTTATAATAAAGTTCCATGTAAGGATTTTTTTTTCAGAAATTCATTCCTTTAGTGCTATTCTGGAAGTATTATTTGAAATGGGGGTTGGGATTTGTCTTTAAGTAAATAAGAATAAGTAAGCAAACTCATACATACACAGTCCCACTGAACACTCAGGGAAAAGTGGACAAAATATTATTATTGGGATATCATTGTTATTTATCAGATGAACGTTCAGAATTTTCTTTAAACTATCAATATCTCTCTTCCTATACATATTTTCTTCTCTACCTCCTATTGCTTGAGATGTGTGACTCTTACCAAATTCAGGACAAGAAACAAGTAAGAAGGGAATCTAATCCAGATAACTGAATTTTCTTTAGGCTGGAAAGCTCTTGTAACACAAGGTTACCTCTAACGGAAGATTTTTGTGTGTATCATAATCCTGCTTCTAGCTATCCCTTGCATAAATTATAAGCACGTGGCTTCCTTTATATTTTCGAACAAGTTAACTTTTCCTAACTGATAGAGTTCTATTGTTTCACTTATAATTCATATTTTTTTAAAAAGTGTTTCAGACACAAGACTATGCTAGTTATGGCTGCACAGACGCTTTCCAGTTGATTTTGAAGACAGATCATCACTTTTCAACTAGTTTTGTTAGCTGGGTAAGCTAATAGTGATGATCACTGCTAGAACAGTTCTGTTTCTGCAGTCACTTGCATTCGAGGGAGTATTGACAACTTGCTACCCATCAGTTAATCTGATTTGAACATTTATCACTGTAGACTTACTTACTGAAGGAGATGGCAAAGCCTCCTAATTATACAATAGGTTAAATAATCGTTTCTATTTTTCTTTCCTTTACAATTTCAGGTTACTTTCAACTGAGAAGTTATGAAGTAGACACACTTTTAGTTTTAACTCTTTAAAACAATCTCATTTTGCTCTCTAATTGAGGCTTTTCCTTTCTTGGCTTATTCTGTAATATATCATCTTGTATCGTATTATGGTATTCTGACTTGTGTGGACAATATTGCAATAAATTGTGATGGCTGACAGAGCATTAAGTGAATTTCAATAAATTATGAGAAAGTTCATTCTGCCAGCTATGCAAAAAAAAAATACTTGGCACCTCAATAAAAGGCAAGAGGAGGAGCTTTAAAACTAGATCCCTTAAATTTGAATATTAGTCCTGTTTTTTTTTCCCCTATGCAACTGTTCTATATCAGGAGGAGGACTGAATAAATATTTTTCAAGGCTGTCATGGTAGTGCCTGTCTTTTTATAAAGTCCTTGAAAACTGAGTTTAGTCAAAATTTTAAGTTATACTTTTTCTTTTTAAAATTACTTAACACGTAAAGTGGCTAAAATAGGTTTAGATGATGATTGTCAATAGTCTATCATTGTCCACACCATATTTGGTCTCTGGCCAATAAAAGATTACAATTTCTGAGGCTATATTGAGGGCTTATCTCTCAGTATCATGTGTTTTACATGGAGTAAAATAGTTCATTTTACAGGAAGTTTATACATAGCCGTGGCGCTCATGTCATTTATCAGCCAAATGGGACACTCTGAGGAAACTGAGGTTCCATTCGGATGGGACGTCTGGAGCACCACTGAAAGCCATCATTGCCAAGAGGAAGACAGTGTGTAGACTCTTATACATTATTGATACCCCGTGCATTTATTTTTTTTATTTTAAATATCTGTTGCTGATTCTGACAAGTGTTTCCAATGACAGCTTTAAATTGTTACCTTTTCAAGCTTTCTGCAATAGACCCACTACTTCATGTGCTAAGAGTGGAGGTAGGGGAGAAGAACATGTTTAACACGTTTGCACTTATTTTAATAATTTTAACTCTAATCTTTCACTTCTATTTATAAGTTTTTTTGAATGAGCTTTTTTCTTTGTCCCTTTCTCCCTTTTTCCTTTCCTCCCCTCCTTGAATTTCATGCCTGGGTGATGGTGGGTTGGGGTTGAGGTGGAACAAATATCTGACAACTGAAATTATGAGAGAAGATGGAAGGTGTGACCAGAGACATTGAGAAGGAGAGGGGCTTCTTCCTGGGTGGCTGTATCCTTGCTGGGTGGGCTAGGAATGGGGACCAAGGTAGCCAGCTTCTCTCTCTGTATCCAAACAGTCTCTTCCCCTCCCCTCGCAGCGACAGCTTGGAGACTGCCCGCTGCTCCATGTGTTACTGAGTGAACCCAAGACATGAGCTTCTAGGGATCTAAAAGAGTAAATCTGTGTCTTCCCCGAAGGTCCTTAAATGAAATCTTCCTTCCAGACACTGAATCAGTTACTGTTGATCTTCTCTCTATCCTTCAAAAATGTGTTGAGCTACCTTAACCGATACTGTCTCTTATTCTCATTTCTTAGTTCTTGCAGGTGTGCACTTTTAATTTAAAATTCCTTGGGGCAGCTCAGGTGGCTCAGCAGTTTAGCCTTGCCTTCAGCCCAGGGCCTGATCCTGGAGACCTGGGATCGAGTCCCATGTCTGGCTCCCTGCATGGAGCCTGCTTCTCCCTCTGCCTGTGTCTCTGCCTCTCTCTCTCTTTCTGTCTCTCATGAATAAATAAATAAAATCCTTTTAAAAAAATCCTTTATTTTTGTTTTAAATTTCTAGTAAGGAAAAGAGCTGAACAATTGTATTTTTTCCATTTCCTTCAAACCTAAATCTTTCAAGAATAATAGCTTCAAAGCTTCAATAATTATCTTTTGTGAAGAAAAAATTAATTCTAGTTCCAGTGTAGTTACCCTAAAGTGCTATATTAGTTCTAGATATAATATAGTAATTCAACAATTCCATACTCAGTGCTCATCAAGATAAGTGCACCCATCTCCTTCACCCATACCCTCACCAACTTCTCCTCTGGTAATCATCTGTATATTCTCTATAGCTAAGAGTCTGTTTTTGGTCTGTCTCTCTTTTTTTCCTTTGTTTATTTGTTTTGTTTCTTAAATTCCACATATGATAAAATCATATGGTATTTGTCTTTCTCTTACTTATTTCACTTAGCAGTATGCTCTCTAGATCCGTTCATGTTGTTGCAAATGGCAAGATTTCATTCTTTTTTAGGAAATCTTTTAATATTGCCTCTGAAGCCCTGAATGATTTGGATTTTGAGTTCTCTTCATTCTCTTATCAAACCTTTTCCCTCTCATTCTCTGTTAAATACACACACACACACACACACACACACACACACACACACATAGATCTTTTGGTTTCCTTCAATACACTGTGCCCCTTCTGCCATAATCTTTATTCCTCCTGAAGATAGCTCTTAGCTCCTTCCATCTTTACGTTATTATGGGATTTATTTATTCATTTGCTTGTTTATTTATGTATCTATTTATCCATTCATTTATTTGAAGAAGTAGGGTCACAGAAATGCAATGTTTTTTAATTGCAATCTTTCTTGAGAAAATTGTAGGTCTCTACACAGTTGTAAGGAATAATACAAGAGAAATCCTTTGTGCCTTTTACCCACTTCTCCCAGTTATATTTTACGAACTAAGGTACAATATTACAACCATGATATTGAATTTAGTCCACTTAGAATATTTCCTCACTTTTACTTGTGCTCTTTTATCTTCACGTGTGTATTTAATTCTATACGTTTTTTTCGGTAGTAACCTTGCCTCCTCCCTTTGTTCTCTTCAGCCTGAGTGAGAGCACTGGTTTCTGGCTCTTACTTCACCATCCAGCTTGGCTTCCTAGCTCTTCCAGCACCTGGGTAACCAATTCCTTGTCCTAAATGATCTGTGTTTAAAATACTTGACTGGAGCTTGACCATAATAGGAAATGATCCCAGATAGGTGAGGCAGAGAAGTTCTGTCTGTCTCCTTATGTTTTTAATAGAAAATTCTATAGGATTTTATTACATGTATAGGTTTATATATCCACCACTGCAGATAAGATTTTGAATATTTCTGTCACCACAAGGATCCTTTGTGCTGCCTATTTATAACACAACCACCTCCTATCCACTGGTAACCACAAAACACCTAACAATTTCTAAAAGTTCATTATTTAAAAAAATATGTCAATGGACTCATACAAAATGTAACCTTTGGGGATGACTCTTTCACTCAGTATAATTCCTTGGAGATACATCCAAGTTTTGACATGTATCAAATATTCAGTCCTTTCTATTGCTGAGTAGTATTTATTATTGAGTGGTATGCAGCTATGTTAAAATTTGTTAAAGCATCCATGTGTTGCTGGACATCTGGTAGGTTCCAGGTTTAGGCTCTTATAAATAAAGCTATTGTGAACACTTGTGTACAGGTTTTTTGTGTGACCATCCTTAACTCTCCTAGTTAAGACTTACCTCAGGGGAGGTTTACTTTCATTGCATTGTATCCTTTTCTTCATGGCAGTTACTACAGCTATAATTTCACATCTATGTGTTTATGATAATTCAATTATGGTTAATATGTGCTTTTGGACCTTAAACTCCATGGGGACAGGAATCATGTCTGTTTTCCTCATCATTTCCCTAATGTTTAAAAGGTGACTGGCAGGCATTTAGATATTTGGGAAATGAATTGTTGACTGCCTGAACCAGTCATAATGATAGATAATTATGCATATTACTGATCTAGTCTTACAACATCTTTTAAATTTATAAATCTTGTCTTTCAGATGAAGAAAATTAGGGAAAGTATTTTTTCTGAATTACTCGGCAAGAAAGTAGGCAAACTAGACTTCAAGAATATATCTGTTTGACTTCAAAACTTTCCACTGTACTATAGTTTTCTTGCAGCTACGAAACTATTTGTACTTTTCTCTGTTGAAGCAATTCAGTTGCAACCTCAGACACAGCTGTGACAAAATGCAACATTCAATTGATAACCTAATACAATGATATGATGAAATGAAACCCAACCCCACTGCCTTTTGTTTTAGGATAGTCTACATGAAGAAAGCATACATAGCAGCTATGTAATTTGCAGTTTGCAGGTGTGGGGATCTCTATTTCATAAGACACAAATAAGTCTGGACATATTTGGTAATTACTGTGTTAATACAAAGTAATTGCATAGCTATTTCTTTCTTACAAATTATACGGTAGTTATACTTGGAATTACCATAAAAAATGAAAAACTTCTAGTTGCCAGTAAATGATTGCTTTATAATTACAAAATAATTACATAGTCATTTTGGCCTAGAAATATAAAGCATTGTACAAAATCCATATACTTTGCCAGAGCTGCCAAGGTCCAAGGCTATCAGTCCTTTTAGGAATTGCCCTTAGGACTTTCTGAAATTCTCAAAAACTTAACTTCTCTGGGAAGAAAAAAAAATGTGTCACAAGAGAAATAGCCTTCCTCATTAAACTAGAATTTTTAGTGACCCCAAAGCTATTGCACTGTAAAAATTATGTCAGTGATGGTAGTAGTAGAACTATTTTGCCTTCTTTTGATTAGACCTGTTTGGCTGTGATTACTCAAGAGGAGCCAGTTAATTTAACAAAAGCTTTATGCATTTCTATGTGTCACCGAGTCAACTTGCTACATGGAGTTGTGGTACTTATTAATTTATTCAACTTTTCTGTCACTTTATATACTGACTTTGGTATGTTTGCTGTTTATATTTTATCATCTCATAATTTTTTGCTTTTATGCTATTAAAACATTACATCATATAAATGTTAGAATATTATGCACATAGATTATTATTTGTGATGCCAATTCTGCTTCTTGAACACTTGAAATAAAACTTTTTTAAGGAAGTCAAAGATAAATAGATGTGTAACTTTAAGTTATGGAATTGAGAACTACTGGAGAAAATATTTTCAACTACAAGGTTTAGGATATTCAACTAGTGTTTTTAGTTTATGTATATTATTTTTTTAGTAACCTGTATACCCAATGTGGGGCTCAAACTCATAGCCCCAGGATCAAGAGTTGCATACTCTTCTGATTAAGCCAGCCAGACTCCCCTCCTTTAGTGTTTTTAATTAATTACTTTTGCATTGACAAGATAGAATGCTTTACTATAACAAAGAATGAAAAATATGTTTAATTTAAATTTTTTTGAATCTGATTTTTTTCTCTGATTGAAAGTACTGAAACATTTTGGAGATTCATAATAAAAATAATTTAAAAAAAAACTGTGGAATTCCAGATCCAGGCATAATTGAGTAACTCGTATAATATGTTGTTCCACCGTAAATAAATTTTAAATACAAAAAAAAATGTATGAAGTATCTGTCTTTAGGTATTAACAACAAACAGTACCTGCCTGTGATCCTTGAGAGAAGGAGAAAACATGAAGCAAGCTCTGCTACCCCCAGCTTTCTGCCCAAGGCATTTTGCACACTTTAGCCAGCACAGGATAGGGAATTCAAACTGAGAGTAACAGCCTTGCTGGGCAGAAGGAAAGGAGATCAAATATAAGAGTTGTGGAGGTGATTGGAATTTTCAAATAGAATACCCAAAAGAATGATATGTCTAGAAAAGAAGCTCCAAAAATATGCTTTGAGTCTTCCTTGAATTTTTGGTCAAACACTCATATGCACATGGATGATGTGAAACTTTATGGTCTTTACCAGAAAACAACTAGTGGGGGTCTTGTGGACTGAGAGAAGATTCCAGGTTTCATGTAGTATTAACAATTATTAGGGTTCCAGCCATTCAGAGTGGGAAAATGAGGGGCTGAATATTCTAAGTATTCATTTGTGTGTCCAGAAAAACCATAGCTAGCCATAGAGAGAAGACCTTTTCTAGATGTACCCGTCTAAAGTCTAAAAAGAGCTGTCCACAACATAAGACATTTCTACTAGAAATTTACTGGTAATCAGAGGAAAATGGAACACTGTGTAGGAGAAGTTAAGAAAACTTACATGTTCCACCACATTGCAGTGTGATATCCACAGTAAAGTAAAAACAATTAAAATATGTAGAATTAGAAAAATGTGGCTGATAACCAGGAAAAGCAAGAAAAATATCAATACATGATTAAGATGTTGACATTCAAAGACAAAACTCTAAAGCAGGTATTATAAACACATGCCGGGATTTAAAGAAAAGTTGTACATAATAAATAATGTATTTTCTCAAAAGAAAAATAGAAACTATAAAAAAGTGAAATTGTAGAACTAAAAAATGCAATTTCTGAAATGAAAATGACACAAAATAGGCTAAACAGAAACTTTGACATTGCAAAAGAATAGGTAAGTGAATTAGAAAGAGTCAAAGTTATCAAGACTGAAGCATAGAGAGGGAAAGAAGATGAGGGGAAAACTTCACTGAACTTTGAGACAACATAAAGAAGTCTAACAAACAAGCACCTGAAGTTACAGATGGAAAAGCAAAGAAAGATTTGGAAAGAAAAAAATATTTGAATAAATAATAGCTATTTTCAAAATTTGATTGAAAACTTATCTAAATAGTTCTGCAAGTTTCTTTTTTTTTCAGCAAGTTTCAAATAAGAAACAATAAGAAAAGCTCACACAAGAATATGATAAATAGTTGTTAAAAACCAAAAGTAAATAAAAAATATCTTAGAAGCAAGGAGAGTTTAAAAATAAATTATATATGTAATTTATTATATATAAATAATATATATATATAGATCTATCTATCATCTATCTATCATCTATCTATCTATCTATCTATCTATCTATCTATCTATCTATCATCTATCATCTATCTATATAGAGAGACTGCCGGTTAGTTATTTGAAACAGTGCAAGGCAAGAGACAATGGGACTTTTGTTTTTAATGCTGAATGGGAAAATCAAAATACCTTCAACCTAGAATTCTATAAACTTCACAAATGTTATACAAAACATCCTTCAATATATTGTGCAAAAAGCCTTCAAAAATATTCTTTAAAAAATTCTTCAAAAATGTCAAAGAAATGAAAACATTATTAGAGTAGCAACAACTGATAAGCAGATTTATTAAATATTTAAAAATTATTTTTGTTAAAGATGTTTTAAATTTATTCATGAGAGACACACAGAGAGAGAGACATAGGCAGAGGGAGAAGCAGGCTCCCCATAGGGAGCCCGTTGTGGGACTTGATGCTAGGACCCCAGGATCAGGACCTGAGCCATATAGATGCCCTTGAAATGATACAATATTAATGCACTATTGACTATGATGACCTAAGAAAAAATATAACCCCTAGAGCAACCACTATGAGAATAAAACAAAGAGATACTGCAAAAAAAAGATACATATTAAACACTAAGTATTCTTTTTTTTTAAGATTTTATTTATTTATTCATAGAGACACACACAGAGAGAGAGAGAGAGAGAGAGGCAGAGACACACACACAGGCAGAGGGAGATGCAGGCTCCATGCCAGGAGCCCGACATGGGACTCGATCCCAGGTCTCCAGGATCACACCCCAGGCTGCAGGTGGCACTAAACCGCTGCACCACTGGGGCTGCCCAAACACTAAGTATTCTTAATTATACCAAAATATGATAGGAAAGGAGAAAAAGTGATATAAATACTAAATGGGACAAGGAGAAAACAAGTAGCAAGGTATTAGAAGTAACTTCAAACACATTAATATTTACAGCTAAAGTAAATAATCTATATGTTCCAATAGAACATGATTTCATCTTACATTTTTAATAAAGCAAGAACCACTTTTTGCTATTTATAAGAAGTATAATCAAAATATGAAGATAAGGACTGGCTTTATGTAAAAGGATAGAAAAATACACGAGGAAAACACTAATATATGAATGTTGAATTGTCCTTATTAATATCAGGCAAAATAGACTTCAAGATAAGGCATATAACTAGAGAAAAATAAAAATATTCCATAATGACAAATCATATAATAATGAGTTGATTCTTTAAGAACACATAATACCTAAAAATGTGTACACATCATAAAACTAAGCTTTAAAATGTATAAAGCAAAAACTGACAGAAGAAAAGGAGAAATAGAGAAATAAACAAATGCAATTAGATTTTAAATTTTGAAGATTTCAAATGACAGAACCATCCATACATTTAACCTAATTCACATTTATAGAATGTCTCACCCAGTGATCATAGAATCCACATTATTTTCGTAAGGAGAATTCATGATGGTGTACCATATGATGTGCCATAAATAATTTTCAATAGATCTCAGAGTACTGATATAACTCAGAGGGTACTCTCGGACCAGAACATAGCAGAAGATTGTTCATAGGAGCTTTATTCATTACAGCCCCAAACTGAAGGAAAAATGTTCACCAAGGGAAAGATATCAGCATATTGTGGAATCTTTACACAGGGCAATACTAGTCAGCAATGAAAATTAACAAACTACAGATATATACAATAATATGGATGAATTTCAGAAATATGCTAAAGAGAAAAAAGCAGGGAGAGGGTGGAAGAGAAAAAGGAAAGAAGCGAAACAGACTGTTAGGGACTGAATGTTTATATCTCCCCTTCCTCCCAAGTTAACATAGGCCCTAGCCCCTTACGTGATATTTGCAGATGAGGCTTTGGTAAGCAATAATAGTCAAATGAAGTCATGGGGGTGGTTCCTTATGATAGGATTACAAGAATGCATAGCAGAGAAATCTTCCCTCCCTGCCCCTTGTCAATCTTTCTCTCTCTCCTCATGTATGCACCAAAGAAAAGCCATGTGAGCACACAGTGAGAAGGTGGCCATCTGCAAACCAGGAAGAAAGCCCTTCCTAGAATTTGCAATCTGATCTTGGAATTCTAGCCTCCAGAACTATGAGAAAAGAAGTCCCAGTTGTTTAATCCACCCAATCTAGAGTATTTCATTGTGGCAGTACACGTAGACTAAGACACAGGTAAAAACATTGTATAAGTCTGTTTATATAAAATTTTGAACACTCAAATTATTCTGATGCAAATGAGTAGAATGGTTGTTTCTATTTGGGGGGTGTGGTGGTTTAGGGGACTTTCAGGGGTAATGCAAATGTTCTGCATCTTAGCAGGGTGTGATTAGATGGATAGATATATGCATTTGTCAAAAGTTGTTTAACTGCACACATAGCTCTGTGCATTTGACTGTATGTAAATCGTACTTCAATAAAATTTGAATGTACTCAAAGTGAAAATAAATGTATTATTAGTGTTCAACTTTTCTAAATATTCCCACTTTTATTTCCTTTATTTTGTTTTTAAGATTTTATTTATTCATTTGAGAAAGAGAGAGAGATGGGGGAAGAGTAGGGGCGGAGGAAGAAGCAGACTGCTTGCTGAGCAGGAAGCCTGATGTGGCGCTCCATCTCAGGACCCTGAGATCATAACCTGAGCCAAAAGCAGACGCTTAACCAACTGAGTAAAATGATCGATAGGGTTAACACAAATTCAATAAAAATCACAGAAGACCCTTTTTTACAATAGAAATCCACAATCTGATTCTAAAACGTATACAGAAATACAAAGGATTTAGAATAGATAAAACAATCTTGACCAAAAAAAAATTGAAGGATTTGTCTTAGAGGCTTCAGTATTTTCTATGAAGCTACAATAATTAAGATAATGTGGTAGAAATCATGCTTTGACTCAGTACCACAACAAATCAACTGAAATAATAATTGTGAGTTATTGAATTAACCATTATTATATTTTCTTTTTGAGATATATTTTATATATTAGTTTAGGAGATGCAGATTGGCCTAACGATATAAGACATAAAAACAGGATACATATTTTAAATATTTAGTAATGTGATTTATGGACTCCACTTTTATAAAGATGTACACAGTTAAATGTCTATGGTATATAGCCTCTTTATTTTTTAATTCATATCTCTCTCAAATACTACAATTCATTTTTGAAACTTCTTTTTATGGTGATGAACAAAGACGCTCAGAGGTATTACAAATATTTAAAAGGAAAATATATTGTTCAAAGAAGCCCATTTTCTAGTTGTCAGAACAGAATTGTTTTCAGTAAGATGAAGGAATTTGTTTTAAATTTCTCAGTAGTAGATATTTTCTTAAAATGCTACAAAAGCATGGCATGGATTCAAATGGTAATAAGAGATTCAAGTATGTAATATGAGATTCAGTATGCTCTAAGTAAACATTTAAAAAGCAATATAAGAAAATATCTATATACTACCTGTTCTGTCAAATGACATTTTGATCTTTTCTCCAAGAGACTAGAAAACATGACTATTTTCCTAACCTCTGTATTTGAAGTGGTCTATTATCAATTTCTTTCTTCAATTAATAATGATTTATCAAATGACTACTATATGCCAAGAACTTTCAGGCACTGGCACTATTAATTATGCAGAATTACTCAATAAATGGTCATATTTATGTACAAATAAATAAAGGAACACATGTGCATACTTAATCTAGGCTGAAAAGATAACCACAGAAACAGTCAGAATCAAATTTCAAAGGATGCAGTGAACACTTTTATTAATGATTACAATGTCCTCTGACATCATGCTATATAGATCAGTGTAAGCTGAAAGAAGTAATTTTTAAATATATTTTTATTTATTTTATTTTATTTTTTTTTTTAATTTATGATAGTCACACAGAGATAGAGAGAGAGAGAGGCAGAGACATAGGCAGAGGGAGAAGCAGGCTCCATGCACGGGAGCCCGACGTGGGATTCGATCCCGGGTCTCCAGGATCGCGCCCTGGGCCAAAGGCAGGCGCTAAACCGCTGCGCCACCCAGGGATCCCTTATTTTTATTTTTATTTTTTTTTATTTTATTTTTTTTTATTTATGATAGTCACACAGAGATAGAGAGAGAGAGAGGCAGAGACATAGGCAGAGGGAGAAGCAAGATATTTTTATGTTCAACTTGATTACTTACAGGATTGTGGTAGCTTTAAAAGTACAAATTTTTTTTCCATGACTTTTTCTGTTTTTCATTGACATTGATTAAGGTATAATAAACTGCACATTAAATGTTGTAAGTTTTAACATATCTATATACACCTGTAAAACCAGCACCACAAGCAAGATAACAAATATGTCCATCACACGAAAGAAGTTCCTCACCACTCTTTGTCATTCCTTCTTCCTGATTCTTCTTCCTGTTTACTCCATATACAAATGTCATATCATATATGAAATGTCATATCATATACATACACAAAATGTCATTCATATACAAAAATTAACTTAAAATGGAACAATGAACTAAATACTAGAGCTAAAATTATAAGGATCTTGAACAAAGAGTTAATTTTCCTAACCTTAGATTTTTTTAATGGATTTTTATTTGACATCAAAAGCATAAGCAGGGCAGCCTGGTGGCTCAGCGGTTTAGTGCTGCCTGCAGCCCAGGGCGTGATCCTGGAGACCCGGGGTCGAGTCCCATGTCAGGCTACAGGAGCCTGCTTCTCCCTCTGCCTGTGTCTCTGCCTTTCTCTCTCTCCCTCTCCGTGTCTCTCATAAATAAAAAAAAATAAAAATCTTAAAAAAAAAAGCATAAGCAACAACAGAAAAAAAATAGACAAATTGGACTTCATCCAATAAAAAACTTTATGTATCAAAGAACATTATCAAGAAAGTACATAAAGAACCTACACAATGGTATTAAGTATTTGTAAATCACATATTTGATTAAGGTCTAATATTTAGAATTTATAAAGCACCCTAAAAACAACAAAAAGGCAAACAATCCAATTTAAAAATGGGTAAAGGACTTGAATAGATTTTTTTTTCAAAGAAAATATACAAATTACCAACAAGCAACTTGATGATATTCAACATCATTGATCATTAAGGAACTGCTTTCATTTTTGAAAGACAATTTTGTTTAGTAGGCAATTCTAGGTTGGGAGCTCTTTTTCTGGTATGTCAGTGTGAGGAATTTTCCAGATACATTGTCCATCAAAATTGGTAAATTATTCTTTGAAAAATTATTCTTTGAAGTCTTTGGAAATGGCCTTAAGGGCATACAACAAATGAAGAAATACTTATTCAAGAAAATATGCTACAACTCAATAAGAGCTGCAAGGGTCTGGGTGCTTGAACTAAAACTTTCCTGCTCAACAAGGTGGAATGTCTACTCCAGATTGGTATGGAACTATAATTGAAGGAACACAATTCCTTTTCATCACCTCCCACTTAGAAGGCTATCTTCCTAGGGGTGACAGGACATGATTTCTTATCTTGTCCCTATCTATCTGTTGCTAAGACTATGTTCCAATGCAACTGAGAAATAGGGGCTCCTTCCTCTGCCTAGTCCCCCCTAAGGTGGGACAAAGGCACTTAATAATAATGGGAGACCAATCACCATTGCTTTGATTCATGGGATTGGGGTACCATTTTGAGAGATACAAGACAGAGACTTGGGGCTTCAGCTCCTACATCTACTAAAAGCTCAGCTCCTAAATGGGGGATACCACTTGGGCAGAAGTACACTGTGGACCACCTCAAGCAGCAGAACAATGGTTCATAGATTTTGCCTGGAAGAAGAAAAGGTCATGGGAGAGATATCACCAAATTCTCTCCAAAGGAATTGATTTCACTTACAGCAGAATTCGGAGAACTTTAAGTATTCTTCAAAAACAGTGGCTACTTGGGTGCAAGGCATTGAGAGATTGATTGACAGATTCATTGGAGATATAGGCTGAATTGCATGCTGGGGGAACTGGGGGAAAAGAGCCCTTCTGGGGTCAGGAAAATCTCAAGCACTGATTTATAGAACTATCAGTTCATAGTTGCCTGGGTTTGATTGGATTGTATGCTCTGCTATTTATGCCCTATATGGATTGTTGAAAACAGGAGAACAATGGTGGAAATTAGAGAAGTTATCACACAGCTAGAAGTGGTAATATAGAGATATGAAAAAAAAAAAAAAAAGCCCTGCCAAAGCCTCTGTTTTCCCAGATTTTTTGTGGGTATACCTCTGGTTACTTGCTCCAAGGGTCAGCATGATAGGTTTGACACTGTAGGACAGAGGTGGTGGAGGGAATAAATTTTGCTAAAGTAATCCAACCAGTCACTAAAGATATAAACAAGAAATAACAATAACAAGCTGGGGAAGGGAAATGGTATTACCAGTACCTATAGTCTCTACAACTACCTAAATGTTACCTAAATGTCCAGTTACCAAGAAAAATATAAATTAGCAGATGGATACAGGAAAGTCTGGTCCATGCAGTGGAAAAAAAACAGACAAGAAATCCATGGAAGAACAACCAGATGCTAGATTTAATGGATGAAGACTTCAAAGCAGCCATTATAAATATGTCCAAAGAATTAAAGTCCTATACACTGGAATGCACTAAAAATCAACAGCAGAAGGAAATTGAAATTTTCCCAGATATGAAGAAAGTTTAAAACATACTCTTTAAAAACCCAGTGCATCAAGAAGGAAATCTCAGGGAAAATTAGAAACTACTTGGAGGCAAACAAAAACACTTTGAGATGAATGAAAACAATGTAGAGAAACTATGGGATACAACTAAAGTAGTGCATAGAGGAAAATTCATAGCTGTAAACTCCCCTAAGAAAAAAAGAAGAAATCCTAAATTAGTAAGCTAACCTACCACCATAAAACACTGAAAAGAAAAATAATGGGGATCCCTGGGTGGCTTAGCAGTTTAGTACCTGCCTTTGGCACAGAGCGTGATCCTGGAGTCCTGGGATCGAGTCCTGCATCAGGCTCCCTTCATGGAGCCTGCTTCTCTCTCTGCCTGCGTCTCTGCCTCTCTCTCTGTCTCTCTGTGTCTTTCATGAATAAATGAATAAAATCTTAAAAAAAAAGAAAAAAGAAAAATAACAAATTAAACCCAAAACCAGAAGGAAGAAAACAATAAAAATGAGAATGAAAATTAATGAGATAAGAATAGAAAATACAATAGGAAAACCAATACCTATGAAGATAAAACCCTTCTGAGTGCTCTTCTGGATGCCCCTTGAAGTATGAGCTTTTGTGCTATGGCGGGTGGAAATAGGCATTATTCCCAGCCCTGTGTAAGCTTCTGGTTTTTTTAGATGGCTCTTTTCCAGCATCTGGTAGTTGCTTCATAGGCATGTATGATCAGTAATGAGCTAAAGACTTAAAGGTGACCTTCCTGCAGATCTCTATCATTTTCTTTTTGTGAGATCTCCTTTGACTGATACGCTGCCATTTAATGCTAGTTTCTTTTGTCTCATTAGACTCCAATTTACATCTCCTAAACTGAAGGTGACCACAGAATTCCACCTGAGGCTCCGTCCTTGGGCCACAATCTGAAAACTTCCCCCAGGACTCAAACTGGGGCCACCATGGGGCTCACATCATTTGTTTCCCATCTTTCAGGATCACTGTCCTTTGGGACCTGGTGTCCATGTATTGTTTCACTTATTTTGTTTGCTATTTATATTTCTATATTTTGTCTGGCTTTTCCAGTTATTTCATATACTTTATCTGGTTCACTAGTTGCTGGAGGCAGGAAGGTAGATCTGGTCTCTTTTACTCCATAATGTGTGGAAGCAGAAACGAATATAAACCTTTTGGTTTTTGGAATTCTATCAATTCTTTTTCCTCTATTTTCAATTTAACACATTCAAAACTACTACGAGGATGATGCACTGCCCTCCATTCTTTGAATTTTTCTTGTAGAGTGATGATAGTTGAGTTAGTGTGAGCATAATTTTTTGTGTGAAATTTTTATTTTTTAAAAGATTTTATTTATTTATTCACTCTATATATTATATATATTATATATTATAATATATATAATATATATATATATTATATATTATAATATATATATATATATATATAGAGAGAGAGGCAGAGGTACAGGCAGAGGGAGAAGCAGGCTTCATGCCAGAAGCCCGGATCCAGGGACTCCAGGATCACGCCCTGGGCCAAAGGCAGGCGCTGAATCGCTGAGCCACTCAGGGACCCTCTTGTGTGAAATTTTTAAAGCAAATCATGTGTATCAAGGTATGAGGGATTTTGAAATGTCACTTCCTTAACCATCTCCTTTGAGCTTGAATTATTACCTGAATTTTGAATCCCTTAACTTGGTGGGTGCTTTATTTTAAAAACATATGGGGATTGACATGTCACTAACAACTCATTAATATTAGTAATCTGGAAGACAACTACAGATTTATACCATTTTCGTGCTTCTTCTTCTTCTTCTTTTTTTTTTTTTTTTAAGATTTTGTTTATTCATGGGAGACACACACAGAGAGAGAGGCATAGTCACAGGCAGAGGGAGAAGTAGGCTCCCTGCAAGAGGCCCGATGTGGGACTCCATCCTGGAACTCTGGGATCATGCCCCAAGCCGAAGGCAGACCCTCAACCACTGAGCCACCCAGGCGTCCCATTTTTACTCTTTTTTGAATCCACCACTCCCCTGCCGTAGTTGCCGCTTTCTGCATCGTCTGTGGCAAATCTTCGACTCCTGCAAGTTCAGCATAAGTTGTGTTTTCCATGTGAGGCTGGTCTTGATCATGACTAAAGATGGCATTTATAGTATGAGAGTAGAATATGAGTGAGAGAGCGTGATTGCTGTTCAGGATTTAAGTGTAGAAGTAAAATTATCCATCCTTCTAGTTTGTAGTACTTTGAGAGAAAGATGATCGTTGTAGTGGATATTCCTAAGCTTTGCAAGGGTTTGGAACTACTGAAAATTTTATGATTAAACATAAGTTTGCACTTGACATACTACTTAGTGTCACTAATTTATTAGTATTAATTCTATAATTAATTCCTTCCATTAGCTTTTCTGTCCTTCTACTGAAACCAAATTTTTAAAATTTATTACCATATTCTATTGTCATATTCTGAACTCAAAGGATGTAATTTTGCTTTGGGTTTTGGTTGTTTTAAATTTTATTCTCTTCTTTCTTTGCATACTATATTCTGGAGATATAGCAATGTCCAGTGAAACTAATAAATTAATTAAAAATATTTTTTTAATTTTTATTTATTTTATGATAGTCACACACACAGAGAGAGAGAAAGAGGCAGAGACATATGCAGAGGGAGAAGCAGGCTCCATGCACTGGGAGCCCGACGTGGGACTCGATCCGGGTCTCCAGAATCACGCCCTGGGCCAAAGGCAGGCACCAAACCGCTGCGCCACCCAGGGATCCCTAAAAATATTTTTTCTAAACTTAAATATCCCACAATAGCAGACTGATCAGCAAATTGTGGTAATCCTTTCAACATATTATCATGCGTTAATCATGTTTTCTAAAATATTTAATAATGGAAGATTATCATAATATATTGCTAAGTGTGAGAATAAGGATAGAAATATATGGCTTGATGTTCTCTTATTGATATACTTTATTTTTCTTAAAAAAGAATATATATTAATTTTATAAACAGTAAATTTAAAAATTCGTAAAATGATTTTCAGAAATTGGTGGAAGAAAATATTGTTTTCCTATATATTCCCCTATTATTATGAGATAATTTATTTAGGTCTCGTGTGTGAATTTTTAAAATTCACCTGAATTGGTCCCTAGTCCAAACATTTTCCAAGGGCAGCTAAGTGAATTTGGAAAAATAATAACTTTCTTCTAAATCATAATCTTCATTCAGTGACAGGTGAATAGGGTGACAGTTTCTGAGAAATTAAATATTTGGGGCTAATGGAGAGGACATTAAAATCTAAGATTGGTATTCATTAGCTAAAATTATTTTACATGGGATTTGCTTAGCCAATACCACGTTTAATATTCCTTTGAAGAGAAGTTTTAAAAATTAATTTCCATCCTCTGCAAAACAGACTTTTACTTATTTTTTCATCTGCTTAATATCTTGAGTTTTTTAACTGATATTAACCAATAAACCTTACTGCATTTTAGTATAAGCTCTTTGAATCTCTTTTCTGCCTTAGTTTTTATAATACTGAACATTATTGTCAAAACAATGAAAAAGTTCATCCATGTGATTTTAGATTAATACATACCAGAACCATGTTGGACAAGACCCAGTTTTTTACTATTAGCATAATTTATCTGAATTTCTTTAAAATGGCACAAATGACTGATTTCTCACCCTCAATTCTATAAACCAGAAACATTATATCATTTTGTTTCAGAGGTACTATTCTTTCCACAGGGGGAAAAAATGTGATTAGAAGAATAAAATTAGAGTCATGTGTTCAAATTTTGGCACCTTGTTTAAGATGATAGACAATAGCTTAGAATGCATTTGGTTTTATAGGAAAACTTTAGATCTTAAAACCATATGACTGATGTTGAATTTGTAATATTTAGGCATTAGTGCATTTCAAAATCATGCCAAGTAACACTTTCTTTCCCAGTTTAAACATCAATTCCATCAGAAGCTAGTAAAATTATCTTGGTTTCTTCTCTGCATCAATAATATAGAAATAAATACATTTATCAATGGATGCCTGAAAGTTTATTTGGACTAAATGATGAAGTGGGATGTCAATAAGCATTTATCAATATTCTCCTTGGTATCAATAAACTTTCCTTTGAAGCAGAATTCCATCAACCTGGAGTCAATCGATCTCATAAGCAAAAATGATAGAAAATCGCTCTCAGGTGGGCACAGTTGTCTATATTTCAGAGCAAAGGCAGTTCAAACTAAAGTAGTTCCATGGCTGTAGGTTTTCACTAGTTAGGATTTAACAGATAACATGATGGTGAAAAAGACAACACTTCACCTCTATCATGGCTGTTTCAAAGTTACAGAAACTAGCTTGTGGCTTGTGGTGGGCGCTCCATTGGTTATATTCCAGCATTTCTCAAATGAATGCATAGCCAGAATGATTTCAGATGCAGGTGTTACTCTGAAATATTTTGGGGGAAATCATGAGCATGTGTATTGGGGGCATCTAAATGAGTAGCTTGATGAGTATTTGAATTATATTATCTCATAAAACTTTGATTGATGGCTAATTGGAAGAAGTTAAGAGATTCTTTGCAACTTCACATAAATATCTTAAGGCAAATTCTGGATAGAATTTCAATATCCTAAATTTTAAAGTAAATTTGGTCTCATTCAGAGCATTTGCTTTTTGTTTTCCTCAGTGAATAATTCCCACAGAAATCCTACTTTGCCCTAGGGATCTGATTAGAAGCTATAAACAAGTACAGATATAATATATGCCAGTCCTATAAAGCTACTTAAATTAAAGAATCGGAACCTAACCAAGGTGTGATAGGAGAAGGTTAATAAAGTTTCAGCCCCATTTCATGGATAAGTTAGCAGAAAACTTAACTAAATGCATTCCACAACATCTGGTTGTGTGGGTGTGTGTTGAAATCAAAGACTTAAAAGAAAAGCAGATTAGGCCAAATCAATCTCTTTACTCATATGGGAATAAAAATGTAGAGACTATCTTTTAGTGCTTAGTGGCTCTGATTTGAGGAACATTTTTTTTTTTTTTTTAGACACACTACCCTTGGAGCTCTGGTCTTCTTAATTCAATATTGAAAACACAGTGAGGATGACCTATTTAAAGCAGAAGGAATTTTTAGAAATATATTTCTTTTGCTTGTGCATCACTAATGGCTTTTTTAAAGTGTTAATTTTAGTTTCTGAAGAATTGTACCCAAACAACTTTCCACCACACCAGAGTAAACAATATGGTAAAGATATCTATTACTCAGAAAATGAAGCATTCTGATGTTTTTCCTGAATTTGTTCTTAGAAGATAGAACTTTGTTTTTCAGAACATCTTTACATTTTTTTCTCATTTAACTCTTACAATATGAATTCAGCAGATCTGAATGCTTACATTCAAGGAAACTACACAAAGGAGTGAGATGTTAGAATATTTTAAAATATCTGATGTCAGCTCTTGCTGTTTTTGATTTTCTTCTAAAAGCAAGGCACACCATTGTCTTTCCACCTGCCAATCCATAACACTTATTGATTATGTTGCTTGTTTGGCCTGTGGCATAAGCAGATTTTCATTACGATCTATGGAAATGCTTGTATTTTATCTGGCCCTTCCTTGATGTCAAGAACAAAGGTTTATTTCTCTGGACCATCATTGCACAGAATGGTATCTAGTGTGATTCCACAAATTGCTTTTTTTCACCTTTAATATCTTCTTAGAATGAAAAAACACACATCACAAAAAGTAGAACCATGTTTAAGGCCAAAATTCCAAGCTCCACTTACTGTTTATCGGTTTGCTTTAAAACCCAGTGGGGTTGGTTATCTATCTGTTTTTGTGTAACAACTGCTTTCTTTAACTGATGGATAAGCATCATCCAATGAGTTTACTGTATAAGTAAAGAGCATATCATTCATTAAAATCACACTCGCAATTGAAAGTGGTCAAATGCTTCTGACAAAAAGAATGATTGTAATAGTGGATTATCCTGGCATGAAGATGGTCAGCTGACAGCATCATGTTTTATTTTAATGGGTGGCAATAGCGCATTAAATGCTATTTTATTAAAAGTTAATATTTATTTTTGAATAAGTGGGTTTAGGTAGGCAAAAAAAATCTTTATTTAGCTTTTAAATCACTTTTATATTATCCAAAGCAAAATCTTCACACTAAATGTATATAAATCACTGACTTTCAGAGCACCAAAGGGAATGTACTTTACACTATAACATAAATACTAATGAAATCAACTGAAAATGATAGTCATTAGTCAGCTGTGCCTTGATAGGGCTCCCTGTGGACTAACATAAAGTCACCATTAAAAATGGATTTTTTTCACAGTCTATAGCATTATTTTTTTCTCAAAGCAGATTTTAATTTGGTATTTAATGCATTTTTTTACATTTTAGAGGGCATGTTTTTGCACTTGCAAGTTGTATTTAATCTTCAAATGCTATAAGCCTGTGTGAAATGTATAAAATAGACAGTAATAATCATCAGTGGAGACATATTAATTATTTAAAAAGCTCAGACCAAATTCTAGTGGGAACAAGATGTATTCATATAAATAGCATGAATTGATTTAGAAGATCTATAGAAATTAGAGAGCCAATATGCGTAATATTATTATATGTCCTTAAAGGTTAGGAAATAGTTAAACTTTTTTTTTAGGCTTTGATATTGAAAATGCTGCTCATAGAGGTGGAGATGGGTGGAGAGGGGTGTGACATAGATAAAGGGGATTAAGAGCACACTTATCGTGAGGGATACTGAGTATATATGGAATTCTTGAATCACTATATTGTACACCTGAAACTAATACAAAACTGTATGTTATACTTCAATTCTCAAAAAAGGAAGGAAAATGCTGCTAATATTTACAGATTCATCAGGTGATAATTCTATAGCAATGAAAATGTATGAGGAATACATACGTGTATTGTTTTGGATGTGATGTAAGATACACACTTCAAATCCACATGTTCAAATATATTGAGAATAAATAAGGACAAGAGATAAGGTAAGAAAAATCATTTACATTTTATATATATTTGTCATCACAGAAAATAGATTAATTTGAAAAATTAATATAGTGTGTCTTGCTATATAGCTAAACAGAGTATTCAGTAAAGTACCCAATCCTTGACATTGTTTAGGAAGTTTAGCTATTAGAATTTCAGTAGAAAATTTCAGTAAGAATTTGTAGCCAAAACTACCCAAATGGTTTATTGAAACACTTGAATTAATTCCATTTCCTACCACATTGTGAATAAATATATAATTACTTTAACTACCTCAGTATCCAAATTGCTTTCTGGGACTCTCTAGAAGGGTATTTAACTCTTTCTGGACAGCATATTATTAAAAAGTGTAATGATGGATGTCATTAGTTAGTATTTTGAAAACTAACAGTGTTACATACTTTTCACATAGTATTGGCAATTGAACTTCAGGGAAAAGTGTATGAAATGTTTGAAATATTTTTGAATGTTTGAAATATTTTTCCTGGCTCTACAAGTTGCTAATATAAAATATTTTGCTCAATTTCACCATCGAAGAGCAACAAATAGGAAAAAAAATTTTCTCACAATAAGATGGAAATGAACACAAACTAGCAAATAAATCAAAGAGATGAGCTAGTAACTCATTAACAAAGAGATTATTAAAAAGATTCATAGTTTTTGTTGTATATTAATGCAAAAAATGTCATAAGGAGAAACTAGTTACAACTATTCATTTATATATTTTTTAAATTACTAGTATATAATTGCTAGGTTGTGTTGAAGTATATATATTTAATATACAAACACATACACATATGAATTTACATATAGGATTGATGACAAGTTTAACTGAATAGATATCTTTTGAAAAAGTATTTTTACCTTTTAACTCCCATGCTTAAGAAGTTTTCCTGAGAAAATAACAAAGTTATCTATTGTGATTGGTTTCCTTACAACACTTTTTAATCACTTATTTTTAAAAGAATTTCAGGAAATTTTTACATCAGGTTGTAATCTTTTAATGAAAAATAAGGGGAAAAACAGGTAAACTGACAATAAAGAATAAATGTCAAATTTGTAAGCATTATGTCCAAGGGTTCTACCCCCAGATATGAGAAGTGCTTGCTTGGCCCAAATTCCTAAATTTGATAGTTGGCCCCCAGAAGCTACCTTGACCACTCTGAGATCATTGGTAGAAAGCCATATTACTAATCAGAGGGCATTTTACCCTGTATGTTCTGTGAAAGACAAAATTAATTAATTCAGTTGATAAGTCAGAACACAAGCTTCGTCCACACTGATGCCTTTATCACACAAGGTAGAACTTCTAGTAGCAGTTGAAAATCAGAGAGGCTCCCAGCACACCTCTGTGCTCCTCTCCATCCTCCTGAGGACCTCTTGTCTCCTTCCTGAGAAAGCGGTTGAGGCATTAAAGTGATATATTTGAGAAAATTAAGAGGAGACTAGGGAAAAGATGAAGTGACCAAAGATATGATTATATATTATGAAAGATAGAGGATATATGTTACTAGCTATCTGACACTGATTGAAGTTATAACTTCTCAAATATCATAAATTTCGTAGTCTTTGAGTGTCTACTCTGCAGAATTTGCATGGAGGAGCCTGTGCACATGCTAATTGTGGTTGTGTAGAGGGAAGAATGGAGGCAGAAATAATGCCCACAAAAAGTCCTCAGTGTTAGAACAATGTCTGTGTTAGTAAGGAAAACAAGAAAAATATGCTACGGAATATCAGAAGCTTCTCTATCTGCTGGAGCACATTTCCTGTAGTTTCATTATAATAAGGGATCATTTCTCCCAGGGCTTGAGGAAGATTGTATTTCATTTATAGTAGGCCTCCTTTGAATCATCTGGCCTCTGCCCCTGGAGAGCTGCCCACAAACTGGAGAATTGAAAAAATGACAAAATTTCGAAAGGAATATTGAATATTTGATGAAGTCTTATTTTTCTCTCCTCCTTGAATGTATAGTTCATTCTAGATTTTCTAGAAGGAAAGGACAAAAACAAATTTCCACTTGGTAAGTGTCAGAGCAAAAATGCTCAGGTATGGGTCCTGTGATGCTGAATTTGAATGTATATATCATTGATAAAAGTTGCCAGTGAATGAATTAAAGTGAAAATAATGGTTTTTTGTTGTTGTTGTTGTTGTTGTTGTTGTTTGTTTTTACAAAATGGAAATGTGATAGGTACCAGCATTGTTTAAGTGCTAGATATTTGTCGGATCTTTTGTCTTTCACAAAGTACAAGTATACTCTGGAAATCCCTTAGTGAACCAATATATTTTGTTATCAATAATCCCCTTTTGGAGTTGGAGTTGGCTTGTCTACGAATGTGGGACGTGAAATCGTAATAGCTCCATTTTTGAATGAAGCCCGGCACCTAAAGTGTTAGCTGCGGCTTGGGGCTCTGAGGAGGGATGGCGAAGTATTTCAAGCCCAGTGTGAACCACCACTGATGAGAGGGACACCGATTAACAACAACCTCAGCGCCTCATCTGACAATTTGCTCAGTAAGGACACAAGGCAGAGTGGCACGCAGGGGGCCTCTCCCTCCCGCATTGAGTTGGCCGAGCTGATCACAGTAAGTCCACTGCTCACTGCAGTGAGCTAAGAGGATGAAACTGGGAAGACCCAGCAAAGCAGAGGTGTTAGCACCAGAGCAACAGCTGCTTTTTGGTCTATCACAACGGTGAAAGCTACCTTCCTAAATGGCACAGGTGTGTGGCTGTGAACATCACAATTTCTCCTTCAGTTCACTATCTCTGTGGTTTATGTTTCTGTGGCCTTTGTGCTTCTCCCTACTGTTGCAAGAGTTACTAAGTCTAGCTGCTCTGAAATGCTTTTCTTCTTCCCCCCTTTAAAATATTTCCATTCACTTTTTATCAGTAGAGTGGAGTCACACGAACCTTAGAAGAAGCAGAAAAGCCAAAGAACTTTGCTAGATTTGCTGCTTGGAAAAGCTTTACGCATTGGCCTGCGGACCACTGTGATATGTACAGTGTAATTGAACACAGCAGCCACGCTGATAACGGGATGGAGGAGCAAACTGCCCTGGGAGTCTATGTGTAATGTGCAAGAGAGAGACAGGGAGGCAGGCACCGGGTCCTGTAAGGTCGCATTCATCCCTTCTACAGACTGGCTTCGGTAGTCCACTGCGTTACCTCCTCAGGACTGGGAGCCACTTAAATCACATTCTGTTAGTTTCATGTCATAACGAAATTGAAAATGGGGAGTTCTGAGTTATAATAGAAATCATGAATTCTCTGAATAGGTCAGAACCCTGCACTAGGTAGGACTTTGCATTTTCTTTTGCAGTAAATTGCCCTGCACCAGAGTGAGAAATCATGTCATATTTTATTACTAAACCTGGGAACTCAAATCAAGAATCAATGAGACTTCAAAAAGTATACTTATTAAGAGTTGGCAGCGGCACACAAGGCCACAAGGCTTCAAAAGCTTTGCCTTACTTTCTTTGTTTTTCTCAACTTTTTCATTTCAGAGTGTCTTCTCAGAAAGTATTCACAAATATTAGAAGAGGCAGTTAAACCCAGGTGCTAAGATAAAGTGAACCTAAAATTCTCTTAAATGCAGAGTTTTCTAAAGACCTTTTGAAGAGCTCTACTTAAAATCACAATATTTTCATTTTACGCAGATAAAATGACAATAATTATTTTCAAGCAATTGCAAAATTACTGAGAACATTTAAAAATATTTATATAAATACCACTTAAATACTGCAAAAAATCTCTACAAGACCCTCAATTTTATGATTTTACTCTCCTACTTTGAGTTTTTAATATACTTTATCAATGTGTTATGAAATTGTAATCTAATCCTTTTAATTGGGCTTCCAAAGTTATTTTGTTTACATAATCTAATAGGGTTCAAAATATTAAGATTATAGCGGAGCATCATTCACACTATGTGCTAATGAGCTATGCAAAGCAGTAGCTTTCCTTTAGTTTTATCTAACTTGAATGCTTCCATTCCTATAATGGTTGATGTTCCTTTAAACATTTGTAGAGAAAGGCAAAGTTGAAAAAAACCTTTGATCAGTTTCCACATTGATTCATATACATACTTATATATTGGAACATACATATCTACCTGTGTATATTAATTTATACCCTTGGTCAAAATATAGTGTTGATTCTCATACTTACAGCTTGTAGTATGCAAGAGGAGTGTCAAATACTGTCAGTTAAATTAGCAAGCACATTTTCTGGGAAATTGATTTCTAGAGTCTGAAATCCCTGAAATCACTCAAAGGCCTTGTTGCTTTTCAGGTGCCCCATTAATCTTTATAGGACTCTATTGACACTGGTGGCAGCTGCTTGGCATGCAGTGCTTAGGGTAGGTGTGAGCAGAACACCATGGCCCAGGGAATCAGATCTAATTCAACAGAACTCACATTAGACCTTTAAACTAAACAAAAAATGATATAGAAGGGATTTGTAAAGACAGGGGTATAAATTACAGCAATGGTGCTGAACTGTTCCCTGATGGGGCTGGTTTCAGAGAAGAGCTTGTTTCTTGAATTACCTCCTTTGCCATTTTAGGCAGCTTGAAATTTAATAACAGCATGCCTCAAAGCCGAGGAGGTACTTCTCATCCAAATGCTGTCTCCTCTGCTAAATGTTTAGGAGTTTGGGCAGCAGCTAGGAATGGAATTGTTGATAGGAGGGGGAGAAAAAAAAGAAAGAAAATGGACCCAAATCCACAGACCACATGTATGGACATAAAAAGAGCTATCAATGAAACTGAATTTTAAAGTACTACATAGGGTTAAACTATATGAAAACGCAACACTGTGATAATGCTCTATTCTCAAATGCAAGGCAGGGCTCTACTGGATCATCTGGGCCCTAATTTGATGATGGTTTTACAAAAGGGTCCTTCTCTCCTGGAGGAGAGACAGAGATAAAAAGTTGCTCTGGATTTTCAGAACTTCTAATAATAGCTGTAGTTCTCTTACAAGTCAGAATAAAAGTAAAATATTGAGAAAGTAGCAGGAAAAATTGTTGGAATTATTTCCAAAACCAAAGGCTGTGGCTGGTGTCCTCTCTGGATTTCTGCTTTCAAATTCTATTGCCATCATGGCCTCTTACATTCAGTTCTCAGAGTAGAGCAATTGTTGGCCATCTATTTGTGAATCTAGGACACTCCAGCTGACTCTTTCTGTATGCATAGTCTAATTTGTGCACACAATCTAGATGGCGTCGTTCAAAAATATTGAAGATTGACTGAAAATATGAGCAATTCTACAGTAAACATTTAAAAAATAACAGAGGCAAAAGTCATGGTTCTGGTGGTGAACAATAAAAGACCATAATGATTGTAGCGATGACATTACCCCAGTGCCTGGGAAAGCAGAATAAGTATGTTAAACCTTGAGATACAATCCATTTCTCCAAAGCAGCATCCTCTTTCATGTGAAAATGAGAGAAATTAAATATAGACAGACAGATAAAAAGGATTTACTCTATTTTCAAGGTAATTTATTTTCAGTGCTTACTTTCTCAGCTTTATTTTCTGTATTAAACTCTATAAAAGCTCTCTTGATTAAGTTCCCCCAAGCATCTCTGAGTGAAGCAGGCCAAAACATACATGGATTTGGTCATAAAGTGCATTTTATTCCTCTTATCAAAACAACAAAAAGAGTCAGGAGGATATCTAAAATCACATAAAACAGACTCGAGGGAAGGCGAGATGTGTTAAAATCTCTTCTAATACCTGACACTCCTAGAGAATAACATGTGAGGATGATTCAGACACTTATGCTTGGAATTAAGCTGGAAAAAATATTTACTTTCTGTTTTAAAAATTATATGTAGATAGGCTTGATTTATCATCCTTCCTCCGGGTATACTGCTAAAATAGACAAAACAATAGAATATTCAAATTTACTCGCCATTTTGCCAAAAAGGATGATGATGCTTATCTGGTTTTTACAGCACTGCTGCTTCAAATAAATGCTGGATGAAAGAAAATTTAGATGTATGTTTTTATTGAAATTTTTAATATAGGGCATCCAGGTTGCTCAGTCAGTTAGGCATCTGCCTTAGGCTCAGGTCATGATCTCAGAGTCCTGGGATCGAGCCCTGCATTGGGCTCCCTGCTAAGCAGAGAGTCTGCTTCTCTTTCTTCCCCTGAAGATGTGACTGACCACCACTAAACTTGAAATAACTGCCTTACATAACTTCACATGATTATTCTCTTTTTCCCTCTGTTCCCTACTCATGCTCAGCCTATTTATTTATAAGTAAATAAAATCTTAAAATAAATTTTAATATAAAAATTGTGCACACGGGCAAGGGTTTTTAAAACAACTTCGACACTGATCTTCATAAACATCCTGTGACTTTGATAGGCTATGTGATCACCCAAGAAATGATGGGCAGGGTATAGACATGACTGCATAGAAATCTACTGTGGGCGAGAAAGGTCTTTAAGTGAGAATCATAGCCAAAGTTCCAACTTTGGATGGATCATAACACTTTCAATGAGCTTTCTTTCAGGAATTCAAAATAAATGGATATGAATTCATATAATCCTTGTAACAATTTAATGGGTCAGGTTAAATAGGTAGTGCTTGTCTTCTTGTTACCAATGAGGAATAAAAAGATGAGGTTTGGGGAAATTATGTGACTTTTATAATGTTACAGATCTGACAAGTGACCTAGCTGGGATAAGACATCCATCTTCAGGCTACTAGGTTCATGATCTTTCCATTACACAAATTTTTTCTCAATCTTTTTTACCACCCGTTTTTTTTTTTTTCTTTTGTTGTGTGGATTTTGTATTTTGAAAAATGTTGTCAACTAAAGGAAACCAACAGCCTCCATAGCTTTACCTTCAGTAAATGTAGAATTTCTTTTGTGGTGTTGAACATGAAAAGGTGTGTGTAAACTTATTATCTCAGGGCACTCTGAAACTCAGTGCACCATAACTATCCCACTCACTCCTGGGATGACAACCTCCAGGCTTACCAGTCCTTCACACATCCATGTCAATGGGACAGGTTTTCTTCTGTGGCTCATGAAGCCTGGGCATGGTATTTGGATGAAAGTAGAGGGAAACGAAAAAATTTCAGAACAGTTGGCTGCCTGGTTAAAGACTAGAGATTGAGGCAGGGAGAATGAGGATATTGCATATTTCACAACTTTTCCGGATGCTGGCCTTGCTTCATATACAAAATGAAAAATAGCAATGAGACAATGGTCATGATTTAATGACTAAAGTAAATAGTTCACTGCAGGTCAGAGGTTATTTTTAGCCTTCATAATGAGGAAATCAAATCATCGCTTGATTCATATGGTTAAAGGATACACACTTGACTGTAAAAATAACTGAACATGACAGATAATTTGTGCCCAGTTAGCAACTACATGATTTCGTGCTAAATTCATAAAGGCATCTTGCTATAGATCCATAGTGGCAAACTTCTACACAGATAGATATTAAAGAAGTAGCAAGCTCAACGCTCAACCAGAACATTCTGAAAATGCAGTATACTCAATGAAATACAAGAAAATTAGGAGACCTCTGACTGACACAATTCTGGTCCTGAAATGAAGTTAGGAAATGTAAATCTATTTTATCAATCAATTACATTTTATAAAATACTGTTATGTCTTAAGTTAGCAATTAAATTCACACAAAAAGAAGATCTGATATTCACAAGCCTTATAGTTTTTGCATTTTCCTTTGTACTTTTAACAATTTTTATTTTATATAATCCAAATGCTTTAGCATATCAGTCTTTTAAAATGGATTGCCAAATAACCATTACTGTCTCATATAAAAACCCCTAGTTAGTTATACAAAATGACTTGAGATTCCCTTGGCCTTGCCTTGTCACTTCAAGTCATTATCTCTTTTCCACAGGACTGTCCCTCTTCCCTTTAAATCCATCCCACACCTATCAACTTGATGAATATCTATTTATCATTCATGATCTTCTTTGCAAAGTCTTTCATTATCTCTCACCTTTCTCCCCACTCCAAGCAGAGCTAGCTATGCTCTTTTCTTTAATCTTGTGGCAATTTTTTTAATAGAGAGCCTCTATTATGATCTTTTTCATATTTCATTAGCTGTCTACAAATTGTCCCTCCCCCAAGCCCAATCTCAGCAAGAAAGAACTACAGTATATTGATTTCTGAATCCCTGGAGTTTAGCTTAAAACCAGACACAAAGTAGGTGTTCAGTAAATATTTGGTGAGTAAATGACTTCGTTCAGGATTGCCAGAAGTAGATCCTAAGACTGAAATTATTCTGCAATGATTGACTGAGGGAGAGATCTCAGGAAAATGCGCAAAAGCAGGATAGGATGCAGAGAAAGGACACAGGAGATGTGATCAGCTGAGGTCTTGCCTCAGCTGCTCTCTGAGAGATGCCCCACAGTTGTTCTCCCTTGAGGCCAAAGGGTAGGCTTCTGTATCCTATATTATTCTGTTATTAGCTGTGTGCCTCCTGAGAAAAGGGAGAATATATAAAAAAACCCAGACCTTTCCCAGCAAACACCTCAGTCTATGCAGCTGGTCTCTGGAGAAGGGGTATAGTTGTGTGAATGAAGTTAGCTGTCATCACTCAGAGCACACATGGGGTGGGTGCACTGGCCCAGGAGACGGGTCAGCATAGGGTAACAACAAAAATACAGACCCATTCTCCAAAGCATTGAGGATAATGACTCATGTGGAAGAGAATGATTCCTGTGGAACACAAGCAGGAATTCAAGCTTAGGACCCAGACACCGGGTTCAAATCCAAGTTTTGCTTTGTGACCCCAGGACAGGTCACAGCACCGATCTCAGTCTGTTTTCTCCTCTGAGAAACAATGATGACAAGATCTATTTCATGTGATTCTGTTAAAAGTTTAGTCAGAAAGTATATAAAGGAACATACAGAAAGCTTAGCAAGGAGCTAGGCTAGTATTATCATCTATCATTTCGTTTTATTCATCTACCACTCTCAAAAATGAATACAGTTTTGGCAGAAAATTGTACTGAGATTTTTTTTTGACAATGAAAGTCCTCTTCCATGTGTTAGGAATATTTTTAAAATAAAGGGTGAAGCAGAGAAGAAATGGCTGATCTGTTTCTGCTCAAAAACCACATCTAACAACCTCAGATAAAGTTTCCCCTTCCTCAAATCCCTCGTCGTCATCTTTCTCATTTGCTTTCTTCAGAGCACTACTCACTATTTAAAATTGACCAACTGTATTACCACTTTTGTTTTATTGTCTGCTTCTTTCCAGTAAAATCTAATCTCTTTAAGGGCAGCTACCTTCTTTTTTGCTCAGTGCAGCTTCCTTGGCATAAAACCCTGCCTGGCACATTGTTGATAGCAAATAAATGTCTCTCTTACTGCTATTTGAAATTATTTTATCAAAATATGCTTGTTTTAACTTACAGTCAGGGCTAAATGTGTTTTTACTTAGCAGAGATCAGAGGCCACACCTGCTTGAGCTGTTCTGTGACCTGTGTGAACACACTTAGTCTCAAAGAGATATATATGTCACTAGTCTTATTATTCACTTAGCCATTAATTATGACTACTTGTAGCTGACTCATATTTCAGATTCCTAATTCCAGCAAAGTTTCAGAAGTTCTGTGTATTTTCAAATATTACTACTACTCTATATAGCCAAGAGACAAGACTAAGAATTGCCATATAGCTCTTGAACAAGTGTGGTAACACAAAAATGATACTGCATATTTGTATCATATTTCTATGTGCCTAATCTTACTTTATCCTGTGAATGTCTCTCGATATAGTCATATGCTGTTTATTCATTTTACTTCTCAAAATTTGCTTCTGGTCTGTAACGTACTTTTTCCCCTACGATCTTTAAGAATATATAAGTAAGAATTCATATTTTTCTAAATTATGAGAACTTATGGATTCTTAATCCGCTTAGTTATGTTTGAAGTGAGATGTGAACAGCAACCCTACTCACTTTTTTTTTTCCTATATTGTTTGATGTCATGTATCCGAACTTGAAACTGGATAACTGAACTCTGTGTTGTTCCTAGTGCCAACATCCATCAGAAGAACAAAGAAGAGGTTGGATATTTTATATAATTACATAAATGCATGCATGGATACTGAGGACTTCTGAGGTTGACTTGTATTTATCACTGATATAGTCACTGAGGGTCTGAATATATCAGTGGTAATGGGTTCTCATTGGTTAGCCTCCCTCCTTCTCTCCCTGCTGATATACCTGCAAGAAATGATTCAACTCTGTTGCAAAAGACTAAGAAAATAAAAGCATATGGAATAATTGCCTGAGAAATAGTTTTTTCTTTCATGTTCAATCTTAATGTTTTTTTTACAGTAACAAAACACAAAGGGTCGTATTGCCTCTATGCATTTTAATAATCTTTTTGGATATGTATAGAAAATCTGGCTGAGTTCAAACAAACTGAAGACCAAATTGAAAGTGGTGTCCTGTATTACCAGGTGGTTATCAAATATTTGTTGAGAAAATAAAATGTATTCAATGATGTATGGATTACTCATGGAGTTAATTCCATTTTCAGTCTCAGATCTAAATTTGAAATATGCATGTTGAATAACTAGACTCTATTTCATCTAAAACCTAGAATGTCTGTTCATTCCAAAGTGATGGATAAATTATGTAAAGTATAACTGAGTCCATAACTTCTGAGTGAGAAAATTGTTTCTCCTCATATACCAAATTAGTTCTCAATGACAATTTAATGGGTAAAGGGAGAAAAGAGACACTAAAAAGGAAAGTGAGAGCTTTTATAGGCTCTCAGAATGAATGAGGGAGGATTTTTTCAGATGAACATCTTGGACTTTCAATGAAAAAGCACCTGATTTAAAAAAAAATGAATGTTTAATACTGGAATAAAATTAAATCCCCCAGATCCCTGCTAAAAATTTCATTGTATTTCCAAATTAAACAACTCTTTCAGGGACTGCTCAATGTGTCAGTCGCCTTTAATAATTGAATTTGCTCTGAGAAATAAGCAAATGAGGAGCTTCTGCTTTTTATTCTATGTCTTCATCACACTGGAAGACTTTGAATTCTGAAATTTAATTTGATTCTTTGTTCCCTAGAATCTCTTCTTGGTTTTGTGGGCTTAAAGTAGTGATTGAATTTATCTTGACATTGACTTTATTCAGTTATGATGGTGCAGATCAAACTACCAAACAGAAGGATTTTGGAAGCATGTACCTGAAGGCCATAGTGACCATTTGTCTTATCCACCGCTTCTGAATCTGCATATATCTCTTTTTACATCTTACCCTTAAAGTTTTCTGTGCTGTATTAGCTTGCTAAGTTAGCTTCAGAATGTCCCTTGCATCTAAAAGGCAAATACTAAGAAATATACCACACAAGATGGTATACATATTTGGGGATGGTATTTGTAGTTTTTTTAAAAATAGAAATTTCTACCCTCCAAGTAAAAAGTCATGCAAAGAGAGCTTATTAAACTCTCAAAACAAGTACCTAATAGATCTCATAGGTGTTATTTGCATTAGCTGGCTTTCGTTAAATAGTGCATGTTGAATCTATATTTGCACACACACGAAGCATATTATTTTATAGGCCAAGTAATTTTTTTCACCAAATGAAGGGTTTCAGTAAGTAAATCATTATACTTAACTGGATTTTCTTTTATTTGACTAGTACTCTTCCTCACTTTTCCTTTATAGAGATAACAGACAATAACAACAACAAATCGAAAAGAAGAAAAAAATCACAGACACGAGTCCAAATGACACTGGCCACAAGCACATGAGAGTTTTCCTCTTCTTGGTAACAGCTACAAAGCTGCATTTCCAACTCAGACACATTTCCTAACTCATCTCACCTTCCTTCAAGTCTTTATTGTCCCCCCTGGGCTGAAACAGTTTTTCCCTGTAGGACGTAATTTTGCACACTACACAGACTGACAAGATATACACTTGTTTTCTTACTACAAAGGCAATGTGTATTTGTTAAACATTCAATAAACATTGGGGCAACTGGGTGATTCAGTCAGCTAAATGTCCAACTCTTGGTTTCGGCTCAGGTTGTGATCTCATGGGTGGTGAGATAGAGCCCCCTGTCAGGCTTCCTGCTGAGCAGAGATTCACTCCCTTTGCCCCACCCGGGGTCTCTCTCTCTGTCTCAAATAAATAAGTAAATAAAAAAAAAATCTTTAAAAAAATCATTTAATAAACATAGACAAAAAAATAGGGAAAATGTACTCTCATTACTCATTACCATAGAAAATCATCACTCATGTTCCCATTGTATACCTTTCTCTTATGAGCACACATAATTTGCAAAAACAGCTTTTGTGGTACGTTGTGTTAACTATAGTTGGCACTTAATCTATTATGAAGATGTTTCTAATTCAATTAATTTATTCAGTCCAACAGTCAGCATTTATTATCACAAATCCTCATGGTCCTACCCATGACTAATAATCCTTGGAGGAAGCCCAATAGTGCTTTTAGCAGCACCCAGATCTTATATTCTCATCTTTTGCTCGATTTTGTCTGGTACATTTTGTGCTTCCTTGACTTGCATTCTCAGGTAACTTACCTGCCCAGGATATCTTTATTCTATTCACTTTTGACTATTAATTTGTTCCATTTGTTCTGTATTTTCTTTAGACATATAGACTATTTGGCTGTTGGATCTCCTTTGTCACTTCATTGTCACATACTCTCAGGTCTACCATTTTTGTGACCCTTTATTCCCACATCTTGGAAAAGCTTCTTAAACATGTTTGCTACATGACAGTTTTTTTTTTAAATCACAGTTGATTCTTTCAATGCTATTTTTAATATAATTTAAAGTTCTGCTTTGACATTTTCCCATTTCTTTCTTGAACTTTTTCAGCCATTTAAAAAAAATTATTGTCAAAGCATTGTAATCTCTTTTTCATGGAAATCATGTATACCTACTTCCTTAGAGCAAAAACCAGATTCCATCTAGTTTTACTTTCATTTCTTAATATATTTTTAGAAACCATATTCTTTATCCGCTTTTTAAATATTTTGTCTTTTTTTATATTATGGAATAATTTTAATAAGTCCCCTGTTACTACTTTCTCCAGTGAAAAGACAGCACCTCACCTTGTATTTTGCTCCTAAGTATTATACCTGCATAATCTTTACATCTCACTCTATTGGTATCCTGTGTTCAGATACAAAGCATTAGAGTAAACCTGAGTCTGGGGAAAAGGAGGAGCATTTGAGATGAATATTGTTCCAGAACAGAAAAGCCTTCTCTGGAATTTCTTCTGCGTGTTAAAACTACTTTCAGACACTAGCTTTCATCACCTAAATTTCTATGCACCCTGGAATACAGTGTAGTTGCATTGGGCTTTTCTTAAAGGGTTGTTGTCGCTTCTATAGGAGGAGATTACTATTGTGCCAGAGAAGAGCTCTAATGTGTTAGGTGCCACCAAACAGAAGAGAGCCCATAATGCAAAAACCTTTTAGGAGAAACTCAGCTCTTGTGGGCTACCTGTATGGTCCTCCCAGCAGAGAGGTTGTGAGTGCTTTTGAATATCAACTGGTATCTACCTAGCACAGGACATGAGAAATAAGAATTACACCTTTCATGTTTATAATCTTATAGTTACTTTTCAAATGAATATATTAATTGGACCAATGAAAGGAAGATGTTCAATAAGACTCTTTTATAGTCCATAGTAAAATTATGTCATAGCTTTTTTTCCTGTCACTTTCTTGTATGACATTTAATTTTAATACTTTTCAATTATCTTATAGCTTTTCTTTCTTCTGAGTGACAAAGCAATAAAATCATCTTGGTCTGAAGTTTTTGGTCCTTTGTTTTTTTCAATGCAATAATATATATGCAACTCTCTCTCTATTAGTATATTTAGATATATATATAAGCATATATAAGTAAATATGCATATATAAGCATATAAAGTATATATACAAATATATATATATAATACAGCCTTTCTCTATACTATGTTTACTATTCTTACAAAGAATCTGAATTCACATATGAGATTCTTTAATAATTGATTATAGAATATTAAGTGATGAATCACTCAATTGTACACCTACAACTAATATTACACCATGCCTTAACTAAGTGGGATTTAAATAAAAACTTAAAAAAGGAAAAAAGAAGAAAAAATTGATTATAAAACATAATTAGTTTAAATTTTTTTTTAGTTTTCAAAGAACATTTGATTTAATTTGTAATTACCTGGAAACCACAGTAGAGAGAAATATTTTTTTTTAATGTTTTAGTCCAAGGAAGCATATCAATAATTCAGATTAAGAAATATTTTTAGGGCAGCCCAGGTCGCTAAGCAGTTTAGCACTGCCTTCAGCCCAGGGCATGATCCTGGAGACCCGGGATCGAGTCCCATATTGGGCTCCTTGCATGGAGCCTACTTCTCCCTCTGCCTGTGTCTTTGCCATTCTCTCTCTCTCTGTGTCTCTCTCTCTCTGTGTCTCCCATGAATAAATAGATTTTAAAAATCTTTAAAAAAATTAAATATTTTTAAACCAAATTCCAAAATCATACATTATGATATGGGTTGATTCACTGGCCATTATGCAACATAATAAATTACATTTAGTTTTGTGAAAAATGGAAAGTTAAGAATATTATGTCCTTTTAATTATAATTCACCCTGATGACCCTGTGTGATAAGTCTAAAGGATTCAAGATAAAGCTTGCAAGAGATAGTAATAGTTCTACTACCTGGAATTTAATTTGATGTATATATTGCTTAAAAGATGAAGTGTTATAACATGAGACAATCACTGAAATGGTAGACGGAACACCCACATGCTTACTTACTATATTTTAGCTTAGTGGTTCTCAAACTTTGGTATGCCTTCGAATCCCCTGGAAGACTGTTAAAACTCAGATTTCTGGCCCAATCCCCAGAGTGTCTGAGTTAATAGGTCTGGGGTGTTTGTATTTTTAACAGTTACCAGATGATTCTGATGCTGTTGATCCCAGCCCACACTTTTATAATTATAGTTCCAGGGTATTCTGTTTTGGGGGAAATGTACTGAAACAATAGACTTGGAATTAGTATGAATGTAAAGCTAAAAGAACGTGCTAACCTCACAGGATCCAAATTTATTTCTAGGGGAAAACTTATATTTCTTTTCCTCTCTTCTCCCTCCAACCAAATTCACTAAAAATAATAGTTTTAGTGGGACAATGTTTAGGGACAACGTTATGGTGAAATACTGTGAAGCAATGGCTCCTTTACCTCAGGCAAACTGTGCTTTCTGTCTTCTGTAAGCCACGGTTGACAATCTGGGAGTCAACAGACTTTGGATAAAAGTAAAGTACAAAAAATGCCAAGGCAATGGTAAAACATATGCAGTCATATCTCAACTGGAGGGGGAAAAAAGGACTGGCATGAAAATAAAGTGCTATGTGTGACTTTGCAAATATCCAAGACTATAACGATCATAAAATAATCCTTTTTATTCTACTTTGCAGTGTAGGTGGCAAATGGATCCTATTACATTAGAGGACAGAGACATTAAAAAAGAGAGAGAGAGGAGAAAAACGAACACTAACCAACCTATGAATGGTGTCAGTAATCGTGCAGGCAAAATCAGTTAGCTTATCAAACAGCTTGGTTTCAGACTACTGTGCTATATATGAGTCTATACACATTTTAATTTCATTCTATTTGTCTTCTGAAATTGAGCAAAAGATATTAAATCACATTAAGATTACAAAGTTAGGGGATTTCAAACTACCATAGATCTCTCCTTTTTTATAAAAAAATTAACTCTGAATTATTTGATTTGGTTTTCAATACAATAAAACATGAAATTGGTGTGTTGTGTTAATCCTCGGATTTACGTTGTATTGAAAATAATGAAAAGTGACAACATTCTTTAATTATGTGAAAAAAATAGGGAGGAAGCTCAGCATTATTTGGCCTTCTAAATGTGCATTTTGGATTTGCCAATTTTTACTCTATTTTTATTCACTTACATGACCGTCTCTCAAACTGTTAACTCCTAGAAAGCAGGGATCTTTGGTATTCCCTGCTCCTAACTTTTAGTACTCAATATATGTTTATTGAATGAAGTACACAAAACTGGGTAATTTTAAACCGTTCTGTGTTTTCCCAAGAAGGAAACTATCAAGTCATGCAATAGGAAAACATCAAATCTTGTAAAAGAGAGCTTCGGTCTTCTGAATTTGAGCCAGTTTCTAGAAACTAAAAAATTAATACTAGATCCACTCAGGATTGATTTTGAAAGTTCCCAATGAGAGCACCATTCAGATTAGGCTTGATTGGAAAGTGGGAACATGTGTAATGCATTCAATACCTGAACCCACATTACTGATTGTTTTGATAAAATTCGAGTGGCTCTTAAAATTTCTAGTTCTGACAAATAGCCCTACTTGAACACCATCCAGCATTCAACTTCAAAGCTCTAACCTTTGTGTTTGCCATCTGTCCCCTTTCTTCATTCACATAGATTTGTAGCTCATTCTATCTCTTTCTTCCCCTCCTTGCTCTCCAATGTTACCTCAACCAAAGTCTTTCCTAACCACCCTGCCAAAAAGCTTCCCTTTGCTTGATTCTTTATCCCTTATTCTGCTCTCTTTTTATAGAGTGGCACCCCAGGGTAAATGTTTACCCTGAGGTAAAAGCAAAAATATTTAGCTATCAGGGATAGCTCAGGGATGCTCATACCATCAGTCAGAGTGGATGCTAGATGGGCTCCTACTGGGCCAGACATTCATCTTTTAGTGCCTAGATCAAAAGGAAACCTGGAGCTTCCCCAGGAAGGTCTGGAGAGACCAGTGCAAGGGGGATGCGCCTGAGAAACTGTCTGCTGTGTAGTATAGAACCATTTCAATGTTTTTAGTCTATACGGCCATCCCAGCCTATCCCAGCAGAATATCAACCTTGTATTTACTTAACATTTTTGTTCATACTTTTGAATCTGGATCCCCTACCTCTGGAATACAACGTCTATAAGAATAGGGGTTTTATCCTGCTTATTTATGTAGCCTCAGAGCTTGGAACAGTGTCTTCCATAAAGTAGGTACACTACAAATATCTGTTTAATGAATGAATAAATGAATGATATGTAACAGATTTACATGATACAAGAGAAAAAAATCTCTCAGAATTTAGCATTTCTTTCCTAAATATTACAGATATATAACTCTTAAAAATCTATTTGTAGTATCTTAATATTATTTTCTAATATTTGAGAATAATATTTTCATTTTAGTAGCATAATGAATTCTCAATTCTAGATGTACAAATGGCTACACAGCTGAATTCTGAAAGCAGTGATAGCCAAACACTTTTAATACAGAATTCCAGGGGGTGCCTGGATGGCTCAGTCAGTAGACTATCTGACTCTTAATCTCAGTGCTGTGAGTTTGAGCCCCATGTTGGGTGTGGAGATTACTCTTAAAAAAATCTTTTAAAAAATGCAGCATTCCATTATTAAATGTTTTGAGCCATTAATATATGCATACATATTTATTTAAAAATCACAACTGTGTTCTATTAATCATATATGCTACATATGTAAGTGTATTCTACTATTATGTAAAACACCTCCGAAAATAGAAAATTAAAATATGAGATAAAGATGAATTGAGAAATATTCAACTTTATTTTGTACTTATTACTGTTCTAATTGCTTTCATTTTTTAAAAACACTATTAATTGATACCTGGTAAGAGTGACTTTTAGTGCTAGCAATATTATTTACCTTTTCCTTTTTCTGGAAATTATTGCTATAATACTTTGTAATACAGTTGATCACAATTTCTGGTTGTAGGTTAACTTAGCTTGTTTGATTTTCATGGCTCTCATAGCTGGAAAAGATAACCTTACAATGACGAAAGATCCAAATACAAAAAGAAATCACCATGGGCAGCTCCAGTGGCTCATCGGTTTAGTGTTGCCTTCAGTCCAGGGTGTGATCCTAGAGAACTGGGATCAAGTCCCACATCGGCCTGTGTCTCTGCCAATCTCTCTCTCATGAGTAAATAAATAAAATCTTAAAAAAAAAAAAAGGAAAGAAATCACCAGTGAGACTTATCAAATCATAATATTTATTTTTAAATGTCATCTCTGTGAGCATTTATGGAAAGGATTTTCTTGAAATTCAGCTTGTAAATTTCTATCTTCCCTAATATCCACCAACTATTTGTTCAAACAACTTAGAACCGGTTAAGTGGTTATGTTTTTATCAAATGGGTTTAAACACTTTTGAAACTCCTCACTTTAAAAATTTATTTTTAGTAGTTTCATAGTGATGTATAAATGATGACACTCTTGTGTAAATTTTGGAAATTAATAACCTAAGCAGGCAAACTTCTCCAAACAACTGTTTTCAAGGTGCTCTCCATAGAATGGATAGTTTTGGGGGAAAACCATTACTTTCTTGTAATTTTAAAACATTACTTTTACCTTGAATGGACACAGTGTGCTAAATTTTCTCTACATATCTTCTAGGTACCCTATGATGGGGTTCAGGGCATGCTACCCCTAAATTTGGCATCTTGGCATATATTAAGAATCTTAAACTGTTGGAATTAAAAAAAAAAAAAAGACCCCCCTCCCCTGCCCTTCATCTCTGAAACAGGTCACAAAACTCCCATGTGAAAGGTCCTCTCCTCCTACCAGGAGGAAGGGAAACATTGTTATCATCAGAGACAGCATTTGGGGCTGAAAACTCTGCACAACCAAATCTTTGTTAAACTAACTCTTATTTTCTTAGTTACTTCTTCACCAGTTACCAATCCTAGCCCAAACCCTTTGTCCTGTCAATTCTTTACAAATTTGTTTCTTTGTTTAAAAGGCATGAAAGCTTTCTGCTCTGGTTATGCCTTTGAGTTTTCATTCTCTTGTGAAGGTCCCACTTAACATGTGAAAGATCAACAAAATGTATCTGCTTCTCTCCTGTTACTCTATCTTTGTCAGTTTAACATTCAGACCCAGCCAGGGACCTTGAATTGGTGAAGGAAAACATTTTCTTCCCCTGCAGATGTGACTGACCACCACTAAACTTGAAATAACTGCCTTACATAACTTCACATGATTATTCTTTATCTTATCAAAGTATCTTCAAGATACCATGATTTAGGTTGATAGAATTACAGAAGCCACAGAAAGAGGCATATGTAATCTACAGTGTGCCACCAGGCACTGGAGGGGAGTGGCTGAGCAACTGGGTGCTGCCAACGCCTTCCACACTCCTCCCAGCCCCTTCTTCCCTCTGTGAAACGTAAGCATGGAGGTGATAAGTGACTCTCTGACAAGCACTTTAATTTAGGAGCATCAAGGTCAGTGCATTAATTAAATTAGAATGAGCTTCATTCTTCCCTCATGTTCAGGGAAAAAAGTAGAAATGGAATTTCTAGCTCTTACTTCCTATAACCCAAAGGAACAGTTTCAATGTGCTTCTGTGACTGTACACCCCACTGTGGAGATAGCCATCTGGAGTCTAAAGATACAGCCGCCATTTACCATGACTAAATATTATGATATTGTGAAAATTCGAATTCAAAACAGATTCTCTTTCTTTGCAAAATCAATCCACTTGAAAAAAATTAAACATTCACTTTTTTTCTCTCTAAAATGTTAGCTAGACAATCCTCCTTTGTATAAGGGGGAAAAAAAAACAAATTCAGACCTATGTTTTTAGATGAATATGTAACATCAATCAGCTTTATTAGCTCTGGGTTGCTTATGTAGGTTTTCATATTTTAAAAAAAAACTTTAGGGAAAATTACATTAGATACTAATGTCAACTCTTCTATTCTATTATGTTCTATTCTATTCTATTCCATTCTTAAGTTTTTTCTTCCCATATCTCTTCTTCATTTTACTAAGCTTGAAAATTTTCAGTGTCAAAAAATAAAATAAAATAAAATTTTCAGTGTAATCATACCAATATGAGTGTCTTAATACATGTTCCAGCTGTATCTTTTGTTACTTTTAGCCTCTGATGCTTCAATGTTTTCAAATCCATTTTCTTTTTTTTATTTATATATTTCATTTATTTTGAGTATCATGGTAAATTCCATATTTTATTAAGAATATCTAAGATTGTAGGCACAAAATTATTTCAAGTTGTGACTAGGTAGTTTTCCTTCATCTCTTCTTTCAGAGCTTCCACAGGAAGGAGAAGAGGAAGCTGTTTAATTGACAGGTTGTTGTAAGCCTCCAAACTGTCAGAATAATTTGAAGGCAGATTAGTTTTACAGATTGTTTATTAACATACTGCAAAGGGGCGATGACAAGGGGCCTGTTTCCTGCTTGGCTCTGCATAAATTGGATCTTCTTGCAAAAAAGCTTGTCTGTGAAATTGGGGGTAGGAAGTGAGTTAGGGAAGGAGCAAAGCAAACATATTCTGCAGTTCAAAGCAGCACTGTGGGGCCTTCATTTAAGATCTTTAGCAAGCAAAGCTAAACTAAAACTTTTTCTGAAGAACTCAATCAAACTCACATTTTTCCCCTATTTACATAAAACATGCCTATAAGGGGTAAAAATCTCCTGAAAAAAAAAAAAGCATTTCTGTTTTTATCAGTGTGTGAACACACACATACTTTTGTGTGTGTACCACTGTGTGGGAGGGATGTTTATGCATTTAGTGAGAAACTTATTTTTCTGATGTGGTTTATACAACCCAAGCCAAGACAAGCACAGTGCTAACAAATATATTTTCCCAGTGTACGAAAATGAGAGCCACACATTATACTTTGGCTCAATATTAGTTGAGTTTTTTTTGTTTTTTTTTTTTTTTTTTTTTTTGGTTTTACTATTTTAGGATTCTTGTTTACCCTATGCCCAACCCAGCATTGCCTTGGAATTTATGCCTATTTAAAAATTGTTTGTTTGAGGTAACAGGGGCAAGCCAGAAAGACAGTGTATTTTTCAAATCTCTGCTTGGGATTTTGCCAGTCTTTATACAATTTTGCCTCAATAACGTGAATCCAAATGTGGAGTACACCAAAAGTCATGGGTCAGTGAGGTAGTAACTCTTTGAGGTCTCTACCACGATGCTTCCATCCCATGCATAAGCATTGATAGAATCTAAACTCACTTCGAACTTTGCCTATTTCCCAAGCTTACGACCAGATTTTCATTTTTGATTCACTTTCTTATATTTATTTGACCTTTACTATTACATAAGAAACAGCTGCCGACATTTGCCTAGGAAAGTGACATAGCACTAGCATAACAGTTGGAAAAGTTAGACTCTCTTCCATTCCAGCCAAAGCATTTGGCCTTTAATGAGAGTCTAAGAAGGGAAGCTCACATATATGAGAAAATTAAAAATTAAGTAAAAAGGAGACTACAGTGAAGGTTAATAAATCAGAAAATTAGGGAAGATGTTTGGATTTGGTCCAGGGAACTAAAGCCAGATTCGTGGGATCTATCCAATAGTCGGTGCTGTAGCAAAGAATCTATAAAGAATCCATAAAGAATGTGGGAGAAACCTAAAATTAGGTACAAACTAATTTGAGGAATTCTGCTTTTTGCTGCTGGGCTTCTCTTTTCCATGGCCTAGCATGTTCCAAGGAGATCTAGAATGGGAACTTATACAGACTAAGATGGACTCAAAAGTGTCAGTTCAGTTCAGGCTTTGTAATAATTAATTCTATAAACTTCATTAAGTTGTTTAAGTTCTCTGTACCCTAGTTCTGATTCCTGCTTCTAAAATAGTATTAATTGGTTCTGGAGCACCTGGGTGACTCAGTGGTTGAACATCTGCCTCAGCTCAGAGAGTGATTCCAGGGTCCTGGGATCAAGTCCCTCATCAGGACTTCTCCCTCTGCCTGTGTCTCAGCCTCTCTCTCTCTCTCTGTCTCTCGTGAATAAATAAGTAAAATCTTTAAAAAAATATAAAAAATATAAAAACAGTATTAATTATTTTTAGATCATAATGCCCCACCTCTGAGGATTAAAAAAAAATATGTGACAGACCTTAAGATATAAAATTGCTGAGTTCAGTGAAAGTGCATATAATCTTCCAAGAACCTGAACACTAGGAGAGATATAAGTATATATATATATACATATATATATATATATATATATATATTTACTTATTTATTTAAATCTCTGTTTTCCTAACTAGGTTTTTGAAATATCTGTGCTTAAAATCAAGCATATTACTTCTCAGGTCTTCATTAAGTAGCTTATTGAGTCTTTTTAAGTTTAATCGTATTAAATTTTCACAAAATTTTTGTAATGTTTTTCAGCATATTAGAAAGAACCTCTCCTAATGGTAGAGAAGTTTTTATTTTTATTATTATTATTTTTAAATATTTTATTTATTTATATTATGAAAGACACAGAGAGAAGGCAGAGACATAGGCAGAGGAAGAAACAGGCTCCATGAGGGGAGGCCGACGTGGGACTCGGTCTCGGAACTCCGGGATCATGCCCTGAGCCAAAGGCAGGTGCTCAACCCTTGAGCCACCCAGGCATCCCGTGAGAAGTTTTTAGAAATAAACATGATAAAAAAAAAAAAGAAATAAACATGATGACATGGGGAATTAACAGATCCTCCAAAGAAAAAGCATTAAAAACTAAAATATAAGCACGGAAATGTACAACAAAGAAAAATAGCTATGTTTGAAATGTTGACAAGGAATCACTAAAAATATTAAAATTCCACATAGCATTCTTTTTTTTAAAGGTAGAAATGTATAACATGTTTGCATTAAAAATAATTATGATTTTTAAGTGACATTTGAGTTTTTGATTATTTTTTATCTTCTGAGAGATTAGGTATATTGACCTCAATTCTTAATGATTGTGTGAGTAATGAAATATCACTGAATTATTAAAATAGCCAATTATCCTCATAAATCATATATGTGGATTATCCATGACAAATTCCTAATTGTGAATCAGGTTTTATTTAAGTATCTAGAATTTTTATAACCTCCTCTTCCCCTTATTCAAAAAAATGCATTCAAGAATGTAAACTTGTCTTAATACTCATCAAACAAATATATTTAAAGGAAGATAGCTTCCTATGCAAATATGTGACTTGTTACTCTCTTTCAGATCGAAAACTGATTTTACCAATAATGAAAGCATCATTCTGTGTATGTGCAGTCCTGACTCCAGTGATGTCCTAATTAGTCAATAAATAAACTTCAAATATTTAGTGTCAAGTCATCTTCACATTCCTATTCAGTCTTCTCCACATGGACTCAGTTATTTCCCAAAGGAGTGGTCAACACAGGTTCCTCCTAGACACAGTGACTGGAGGAGCTATCTGTGTCATCTACTAGGGACTCTCCTCACTTACATGCAAACAACAGAAACCATCAGACATTAGGACAGTTGGTCTTATTTTGAACTTCTCATGCCTGTAATCCAAGCATTACATTAGTAGCTAACAGTCATAGCTCTAGAAATGATCTAATTTAGGGTTCACCAGACTTCAAAGCCTGTGTTCTTTCTATTATTCAAATATGGGACTTTTTCCTGGTGAGATTGTAGAACAGTCTATGTGCTTAATGCAGGGAAGTGAAGGCTCAGACACAACAATAGTTTGCTTTACATAAACATCCCAGTGAAGTGAAGATGGGATGGGAAATGCTGTTAGGAGAAAAATGAAATGTATGAATAATGATTAATTTTAAGGAAATAGAGTGAAAGAAATATAAAAATTTGAAATCTCATTATTTCCTTTATTATTTTTTTTCACAGAATGACTGCATGTAAGATAAAATGTAAGTAATATTGGACTGCCTCTAGAGAAAAATTGCAATATAAGTACAATTTATGATGAAATGGATGAAATATAATCTTAAATTTCTCAGAAAAATTTTTTTAAATATAGTGAAGTTAAAATTAAGTTGTTCTAGTAAACTGCAACTTATATAGACTCACAACTTACTTCATATACAGATCTTCCTCATCTTACAATGGAATTCTTGTAAACTGAAAATATCTTAAATGGAAAATGACTTGAATATACCTAATTTATCATAGGTTAAACCACCTAGCCTACCTAAAATGTTCTCAGAACACTTACATTAGCCAGTAGTTGGGCAAAATCATGTAACACAAAGCCTATTTTAGAATAAAATATTTAATATCTCATGTAATTTATTGAAAACTGCTGAAAGTAAAAAAAAAAAACAAAAACAAAACAAAACAAAACAAAAAACCCACAAAACAACAACAACAAAAAAAGACAAAACAGAATGACTGTGTAGGGTCCAGAATGGTTTTAAGTGTATCACTGTTCACCCTCATGTTAGCAGGACTGACTAGGAGCTGCAGTATCATAGGATACTGGGTACCACTCATCCAGAAAAAGAGCAGAATTCAAAATTTGAAGTATGGTTTTTACTGAGTACCTATCAGTTTTGCATCATCATAAAGTAAATAAAAATCAGGGGAACCAGGGTGGCTCAGAGATTGAGTGTCTGCCTTTGGCTCAGGTCATGATCCCAGAGTCCTAGGATTGAGTCCCACTTCAGGCTCCCCACAAGCAGACTGCTTCTGCCTCTGTTTGTGTCTCTGCCTCTCTGTGTCTGCCATGAATAAATAAATAAAATATTTTTTAAAAGTCCATAAACTGGACCACTATAAGTCAGAGATCATGTCTGTACATACATCTTGTAGATATAGTTTGTGTTTAAAAACACAACTTAGCAGTAATTATTAAAGAAAAATCATGAAGTCTGGTGAACCCTAATTTAGATCATTTCTAGAGCTATGACCATAAGTTACTAATGTAATGCTTGGATTACAAGTATGAGAAGTTCAAAATATGACCAACTGTACTAATGTCTGATGGTTTCTGTTGTTGGCATGTAAGTGAGGAGAGTCCCTAGGTAGATGACACAGATAGCTCCTCCAGTCACTGTGTCCAGGAGGAACCTGTGTTGACCACTCCTTTGGGAGGTAACAGAGTCCATGTGGAGAAGACTGAATAGGACTGTGTATTGAATAGTGTTTATGTGTTAAACACTTCTAAGAACTTTATATGATCTCTCATTTAACACTCACGCTGGTCATAGGAAATGGGTACTTTTAGTACTATCTTTTTACACGTGATGAAAATGAGATATACTATATATGGACAGTTTACCTAGGTTTTCCTCAGATTATATGAAGCACATTCAGAATTTGAACCAAAGTCTGTCAGATTTCAGAACCTGCACCTTTTATGTTTTTTTTTTTTGTAAATGACATTTTGTGTACATTACTAAAGTCCTATTCTATAACATCAAAATAGGAGTTAAGAAGGTAAAGCTATGGGTGTGGTAGATACTCAAAAAAAAAATGATTGTTGGAAAAAAAAGATTGCTGAATAAATGTTTCGATGAATAGTGACATTAACCTCTTAAAAATATCATACTTTAGGGGAGCCTGCATGCCTCAGTTGGTTAAGTATATGACTCTTGATTTGGGCCCAGGTCATGATCTCAAGGTCGTGACATCGAGGCCCACATTGGGCTCTGAACTCCGCGTAGAGTTTGCTTGAGATTCTCTCTCCCTCCTCCTCTGCCTCTCCTCCAACTCGCACTCCCTGTCTCTAATAAATTAACAAATGTTAAAAAGAATAAAACTTTATACAGAGAAATACAATAGTACCTCTGTGAATAATAATAGAATTTATACATCCTTCAAGTTTCCAAACTGCTTATTATACATTTAATCTTGCTAGTTCATGGCAATATCCCTTTGAGGTAGGAATTTGTAGTCTCATTTCACTTCATTGATGAAAAAAACTGAAGCTCAAGTTAATACATGACTGGATGGCGGAATCAGAACTTGAGTCGAAATCCTATGACAACACAACTAATCTGCATTCTGGTACACACGTGGGCCTTGGGAATCAATCACACCAAATGTATCACCTTCCTCTTTCTTGACTTCTGATTTGTTCTTAACATATATATTTTAGAAGCAAAAAAATCTTTTTACCTCCTGCTAGAGTCCTATGTGGTCACTTTATTTTATAATCTGAGCCATTATACCATTGCTTTGTGAGTCCTTCTCCACTGCTCAGAAACCCAAAGCTATTCTGGGACTATGTTCCTGCTCTATATATAGGCCATTCCTTTGAAAATTAGATGAGTGGTAACCTTATTAATATTTCATATTCTCAATCCTGCTTGAATTGATAATGTTGCAGTAATTTTAGTGTGAAATAATGTAACATAATATGCATAGGGAGTAAGTAGTCCTGTCAGAGAATTAATAAAACTTAGTTGTAAGGGGAAAAAAATTCTCAGTTTTTTAACCCCAATTCAGGAGGCTTTAGCCTTTCTCTCTGCCCTATGCAAGCTGCTATGTTACTAAATAAAGCTTCCTTTTGTGCTGGGATGTAAAGAAAAGCTAGCATCACTGTTCTTCACAGCTGAATATAGAATTGCTGTGTCCTGTGTATCTTTGCAGAAGTGAACTGGAATCCATAAACCAAGATAAAGTCAATGGAGACCCAAGAATTGGGCTGTGTCAGCAGGATGCTGCCGCGACAAAGTAGGGGGCTCCCTGGAAGGGCAAGCACATACACACATACATTATTTAAGGTAAATATCAATGTTCTTGGTTCTATAGATTATCAAGGTGTCAATTCCCAGCAAACAGAGGGGAAGAGCTCTCTTCTGATATGAAAAGGTGTACAGTTGCAATCTTGGTGGCATTCACCTTTCTACCGCTCTAGCACCATGTCTGGCTCTTGTGAGATCATTTAAACCAGCAGAGAGATAATTTCTCCAACTTTTTATTTGCATTTCTCATTTTCCTGACTTTCCACTTTGCTAGCTCCTACTCCTTTATTTTTTTTTAATTTTTTTTAAATTTATTTATGATAGGCACACAGTGAGAGAGAGAGAGGCAGAGACACAGGCAGAGGGAGAAGCAGGCTCCATGCACCGGGAACCCGACGTGGGACTCGATCCCGGGTCTCCAGGATCGCGCCCTGGGCCAAAGGCAGGCGCTAAACCGCTGCGCCACCCAGGGATCCCCTGCTCCTTTAGTAGATACCAACTTCCAATCCCTCTCCTTTTTTGGTGAACTCTTTGCATTATCTTACCTGGCATACTGGCCTTGAACTTCATTTTATTCTTACTTCTGGACAGTCCATTAATTTTTGTGTTATTTTGCAGGTTTAGGCAAAAATAATTACCTCTGCCAAGCCTGTCTGCTCAATCTAATATCCTCTGCAGGGCTAGACTCCTAACATCCAGCAGGAGAAAGGGTGGCCTTTTCCAGTTAGAAAATAATATGAAACTTATAAAGATTTGAAAAAAAAATTAAAGTTTTTATTGTGTGGAGATATTTAACATTTGCAGATATTTTACTACTTTTTATGAAATTCTCATTGCAAATAGAAAATGTATATTCTTTCCCTGATTATTTCTTAATGAAGTCCCAAACATGAAAAAAAGTTGGCAAACTTAAAGATGAGTTACTACCAATATGTAGCTAATTTTACACATAAGAGGGTTCAGAAAGTAAAACACACAAATCGTTGTTCCTCCAGCCATCTAAATCTACAGACTCTCATTTTCACATAGTATCTCAGAATCTGTTTAGAGATATACCAATTGATTCATTCAAAAGATCCAAACACAGATCAAAGTACACATTTAGTTTGAGTATGGCTCAAGTTCAAATTTCTGTGCTATGTTTCCATGCTGGAAATAAATAACAGTCATTAGCCATGAATTTAAAATCCTTTTTAAATAAGAGTATCTATTTTCATTTGAGTGTGCTCTTATACCAGTGGTGTTTGTTTAGCTATTCATTTTTCCCGTTCATTCTTTAGTTTATATAAGTCTCTCAAATTTATGAGCTTATCATATATTTCTGAGTGACATTGTTCATGTTCAACATAATGTCATCATTCTTGCTATTTTCTCAATATTGAAATATTGTATGTGTCATCATACTCCACATAGTTTTACATTAACCCACATTTGAACCTTTGGATGTCAGAAGAAAGAGGAAGGGGGAGGGAAGAGTAACTTGGGTAAACTGCATAGTGCAGAGAACCAGATAGCGGTTGTGAGCTTCCATGAGGCAGTGACAGGAGGATGAAAGAATCTCAAGGATCTCCAAGGCAGATATACTGCAAGGCTATAAGATTCTTTGGTAGAACAAGGTTATTGCACTAAAGGGGTCCCCATGTCCCCCTGTAAGATAGTAATTTGTTAAATTATTTTAGGGATTTAATTTTGATGTCTCACCTTAGAAGCATTCATTTCTATTCTCTAATTTCTGTCACAGTCTTCTGAATATTTGGAAATGCCTAAAGCTCAGCTTAGAGCTTGTCCTAAAGACCGGTGATCCTAAACATTCGAAAGAATCGATATGCTGCCCCAAGTTTCTCCCATTACCAGGTGTGACCTAGCCATTGAAAAGAGGAGGCTATGCTGGGAGGCATGGATGTGAGGATAACTTTCCAAATGGTTTAATGTTTTTCATTGCTTTTTTTTTCCTTTAAGATTTATTTTTAATTTATTTTAGATAGAACGAGAGCACATGAGCAGGGGGAGAAGCAGTGGGAGAGGGAGAAGGAGAGAAGCAAACGCCTGAATGGAGACTGTGGTAGGGCTCAATCTCATTATCCTAAGATCATGACCTGAGCCAAAATCAGAGTCAGACGCTCAATGGACTGAGCCACCTTGGTGCCCCAATGCTTTTCAGTGTTGCATTTAATCAGGTGCTCAAAATAAGCTGCAAGTTTCTACAACTTGTAACCAGGGGAGCATTTCCTTAGAATTTTTCTTCATACTCCTGGCTTTCTTGTGGGTGATGAACCCATGTGCCTGGATCTGGCCAATAAGTCATGCCAAGACCATTTAATCGCTGATGTAAAACCATCCAAATTTATTTTTTCTTTCTTCTAAGGACTTGGAAAATTTCATATAGTGGTTCTTCCATATGCCAGGGTCTTCCTCTAGGGACAAACTGTACAGAGAGATCTCTAGTCAACCCACAATGAACGTGTCTCATGAGTGATAAATAATCCCTTGCTGTGTTAAGGCACTGAGAATTGGGTTTGTGGTGGCTGCTTGCAGCCTTCATCTATCCTAACTGACACAGCATGTAATTCAAACATTCCAGTATGTTTTAAAAGTTGCAATTTCATCCTTTAAACTGCCTTAATATAGCAACATTGCTCATTTTCTAGTATCTGAATTCTGTACAGATAGTTCCAATGGTTAAATGTTTTCCTAATCGTGAATGAAAGATCATGAGTTTTAATGATCTGCAGGGTTCATACTGATCTCTGACAAGTCACAGTGACATTAAACATCAATCACACGGTAATTTGCAGTTATCATTGGGCTGTTATTGTGTCTATATTAGAGACAAAAACTTCAAATACACACGAGAAATCACTTTTGCATTCTAATACTACTGTGCTTGTATGCTCAGAAATAAACTTGGGAGTGGATAAATTCCACTGGGAAGTAGTCATTAAAATACATGAGTACATGCTGCTGGTTCAGGATTTTGACACAAGTTCATTTGTTTTTCCATGTATCACTATGTTTCAGAGCATGTTGAATATAGTTTAGTGCATGCATGAGATTCCGAGAACAGGGACACTCTGGTCAGGCAACTTCCGATGGCTCAGCAGTTTTACTATTACACTTGATCCCACTGATGACGAAAATCACTTAATGAGGTCACATTTCTTTTCTGTATGGAGAAGAACGAAGCCTCTGGCAAGCACCTTGCTCTGTTATGTCTGAAAACTTCCCAGGTGGGCCTCTACTTTCAAATTGTATCTACCTCATCTCTAATCTGTTGTGTTTGGGGATGAAGAAATATAGCAAAACAATTTCCATCATACTCTAAATTTATGAATTTAAAATTCAACCTTGCAACTTATCTTTTGAAAGGTATTGTGCACTGAGAATCATGCTTCCTTCCAAAGCCTCAATAACTGCACTGGCTTCTTAAGATCTCCTTTCTAAAATCAAGTGACATTCCTCTCTTCCCATATTTGATGATTTCTTGTTCAAATCATGGTGGAGGCCAGGAGGTACTAGGAAATATAAGGGCCAAAGATTAAACGCATCAAATCTTATGACACAGAAAATCAGCTATAATTTGATGGGGGAAAAGTTGAAGTACAAGGTTGAAAAGAGCAAGAGGTAATCATATGCCAAAAAGCAAAGTGTGAGAATCCTATTGGTTAAATTAATATTTAGAGGCCTGACACACAAATGAGTTTGGTATGGTAGCTGTAAATTTGTTTAATTGAATCCTCTAAATATTAACATTACAAGATCTTCTGAAGAGAAAGTGTGATGCCAGGCACAATGAGGCCTCATGAGGTGCTGACTCATGCAAGTTAATCAGTGCATTCGTTGTTAATTTTTTTGAGAGAGAAAAGAAGAGAAACAAAATAAATAAATAAGTAAAGTTCTGATATTTCATTTTCCAAGAGAGAGAAATCATTATCCTCATTTTATATAAATTTCTCAAAGTCTGGTTCTAACTTGTGATGTGTGCACTGTGATGGAAAAGGTAGATCAAGGGCATGTCATGTGCTTTATAAAAGGAATTTCAGAAGGAAGAGACACTTATTTGTGGGGGACAGACCAATATAAAGATAATGTTTCAAAATGTCCTTTTATGCAAAGGCAAAATCTTGGTAGGCTTTCTTGCTTCTACGGCTACAGAACACTGCTTCATGTAACTCACAGGGGTTGTTATCGCCATAGGAAAGGCAGGCTCCTTCGTGGCAAATCTAATAAAATAGAACTCATCGTGATAGAAATAGCAGAGCATGATACAGAGAGGAGGGTTGTAACTCACGTGCATATACTCAGCAATTTTATTATGAGAGCCACTAGGATCCATGGAAAACACGTGTGGTTTTTTTGTTTTTGTTTTTTTTAAGACTTTTGCTGCAGAAGTGTGCCTGGCATTTCTATTAAAGATATTCCTGATCATATCTCAGGATATTTCTCACATCTTAAGATATCTTTTTAAGATGTGATCTTTAAGATACAATGATAAATCCTGAGCTACTAAATAGATCTGATCCTGTTTGATGTGATAGGTGTGGTAAGTTCTTGCACTGTCTACCAAAATTAATGCTTCCTTATCCCTTTGCTTTTCTCTCCAGAAGGTCAGATCTCCCTACTGTGTTGAACTCAGGCAATCGCCATTCTACTTACTTGAGCCAATGGACCATGAGTTAGTGAAATGGATCATTGTCAATGATTGGAGTGAAGAAAACATCAATCAGAGTCTCAGCCAACCCAAGGTACATGAGAAATAAATGTATTTTTTATTGTAAATTGTAACTGTTCAGACTTATAAAAAAGAAGGAAATCTTGCCACTTGTGACACCATGGATAGACCTTAATGGCATTACACTAAGTGAAATAAGACAGGGGAAGAGAGATACTATATAATTTCTTTTATATGTAGAATCTAAGAAAGAACAAGCAAGCAAACATCAATAACAAAAACCTAAACTCATAAATACAGAAAACAGATTGGTGGTTGGCAGGAGGCAGCTGTGATATGTGAAGGTGATCAAAAGGTACAAACTTCCAGTAATAAAATAAATGAATCCTGGAGATGTAATGTACAGCGTGGTGAGTATAGTTAATATTATATAGCATACTTGAAAGTTGAGAAGAGAAGAGATCCTAAAAGTTCTTTTTTACAAGGAAAACATTTCTAGCTATGTGTGGTAATGGATATTAACTAGACTTATTGTGATAATTTCATAATATCAAATTATTATGCTATATATCAAAACTAACACAATCTTATGTGTTTATTTTATCTCAATTTAAAAACTTTTTTTCCATAAAAAGAAAGAACCTGGGATCCCTGGGTGGTGCAGGGGTTTGGCGCCTGCCTTTGGCCCAGGGCACGATCCTGGAGACCCGGGATTGAATCCCACGTCAGGCTCCCGGTGCATGGAGCCTGCTTCTCCCTCTGCCTATGTCTCTGCCTCTCTCTCTCTCTCTGTGTGACTATCATAAAAAAAAATAATAATAAAAAATAAAAATAAATAAATAAATAAATAAGTAAATAAATAAATAAGAAAGAACCTTTTCAAAGGTTCAATTGCGGGGATGCCTAGGTGGCTCAGTGATTGAGCATCTGCCTTTGGCTCAGGTCATGATCTCAGAGTATTGGGATTGAGTCCCACATTGGGCTCCCTACAGGGAGCTGCTTCTCCCTCTGCCTGTGTCTCTGTCTCTCTCTCTCCCATGATAATTAAATAAAATTTTAAGAAATAAATAAATGTGCAATTGGAGCCCACAGGGTAGATTATGTGACTTTGAGTGTGTCAGGGGAGTAAGTGCCCGTCCTGATAAAGGTGCAGGGAGAGAAGAGGACCAGCTGAGATGCTAAGCACCAAAGATGGCCCAGAGAATGGCCCATCAGTACAGAGCTTCTGAAGCTGCAACAACTCCTCCCAGATTCCTAATAAGAAACACCTTCTGCCCCAGGTACTAGAGGCCCCTAGTCTCAAATTCCTCCATAAGGAGACACCACCTCAAGCTGGTGGATGACTTGCCCCACCCTCCAGTCAGAGTCATGGTGTGACAGCCCCTCCTCAGAGGCCCTGCCAGGTACAACAGAGAGACTTCCCAAGCCAGAATGAAGGAGAAAACTGTGGCCTCCAGGCCGCAAATCTACAGCCTTATAGGAACCCAAGAGGCTGAAGCAGTCAGACTGGCTTCTGGTGAGGAATGTCGGACCCCCACTCCTATTCCTGCTGAGGTCAAAGATTATAGAGACCTAAACCTAAACAAGAGGTGCCAAAACACATTCCCAGAGCCAGCTGGCCCTTCAAACAGCTGTGTGCAAGGGGTTTATAACTGCAGCCTAACCTACCTACTCTACTGAGAAACACAGAAATCTGCAGCAGAAGCAGATGGTGCAACAACAAATCTACACCATGTGGCCCTTGCTTTGGAAACAGGGCTTCACCAGTGAAAAAAAATTGTTAATGTGAAGCTATAAAAATGGTTATTAATGTTACACTGTGGGAAATCATTTTGAAAAAACTATTGCCTGAGATAAAGTAAAAGGTAATGTCCCTAATGAGCTTATTACTTGAGATATTAAAAAATAAATAAAAGAAGAAGAAAAGAGACTGCTTGTAACATGAATTATGTTCTATGGAATGTGTTTTTTTTTTGTTTTTTTTAAAAGATAATACAACAAAGAGGTGATCTCAAAAAAACAAACAAAAAGATTGGCCTGTTTACAAAAAGGGATAAAAGCATTTTGCAGGGTTAAAAGATGCCATTGATTCACATCAAATCAGTACAAGATAAAACTGGGGCCCCTTTGAGTGACAGCCTTGGGCAAAGACAAAATCAAGATTTCTCCCATTTCGTCCTTAGCTAAATTTATAAATGAGTCACATGGAATCCAGGAAAGCTTTTCAGGTGGCTGCAGAAACAATGGCTTAGGAAAAAGAGGTTCTCCCAAGGAAGCCTTTTAGGCTCAAGTTTTCCACAATCTATAGAAAGGGTCATGAGTGCTCACACTTGGAAGAGATGGAAGAAATCAAATATTAAATATTCAATTATACTGGAAATTTTATTGATTACATTGTATATATACACTGAGTATGATGACCTATCTGTTCCACTATTGAATATTCTTTGTGAGCATGTGCACATGTATCCTATAGTAAGTGGTGAGGCAGTTCATATTTTTGGTTCCTAGGTCTCTGAAACAGGAAGAGCCATAGGCAGACCTGATGAGATGTAACTCAGAGACCCAGGTCTTTGAACTCAAAGCAGAGACTGCATGGGGCTATTGCATTGTTTTGCTGAGTCAGAAGAAGGAAAGAGAATATTAGTGGTTGACTCTGGTGCATATAATTTGCTCATCGTGGTGAAGATATAGAGGTATAGGATATAATCTATTTGAAAATATTCTCTAATTGAGAAGAAAAACTTGATTTTGAAGGTTTCTGTGGTAGGGATTTTTAAGCAGTCAGTAATTCCAGAAAGACATATTATTTGGGTCAGTGGGTAATTTTCTCATTCATTTTGATGCTAGTTAATATTCAGTTCCACTTTACTTGTTTTTGAATACTCCTGCTTTACTAATTAAAGGTTTCTTCGTTGTATTTCAAGATTTCCACCCTGGATTACCTAGTTATAAGAACTCAGTCATCAAGAACGAGGCTTCTAAGGAGTATTAGCCTTGAGCAATAGAACAGTAGGAATTCCTAGTTTCTGAAAAAACTGATGGCATAGTGTTACACAAATGCTGTGAGCTTATTGAGACCATGCTTTGTTCTGACATCAGAATCTTGACACATAAGTGAATTTTAGAATAGCTGTAATTTATTGCAAACTGTGCTTGTTTTGGTGTCGTCCTGAAATGTGTTTTGTTTTTGACTCCCCCCAACAAAACTTGGGAACTGGACAGCTCCACTCACTTTAAACTATTTGAAAATGCCAACAGGATATTTGCTAATAGCAAGTAAATGATTAGAGAAGGAATAAATCAACATATAAAACATATAAAGCATATAAACATGATAAATTTCTGGTTAAGAAGTGACTCATGAGAAAGTTAAACTGTAAAGGATGAATAAGATCCAAATGGGAATGGAAGAGTCTCTTCAATTAACAATACCATGTGTCAAAACATGTGACGGGCATGAGAATAGAAGGAGAAAAATTCTGTGGACACCAATTATCTGGGGTTAAAGAGTCTAAAGTATGCTGAGCACCAGATAAAAATTAAAAACATTTACCATTATAAGATAACATTACTTTTACAAATTTTAAGACTTTAATGGGGCAACAAAGAGTCTCAACTGTATCTATCAGGTCAATTGTAGTAAAGCCATGTATAGAGAAAATAAGCTCAAGTTCCTTTCAATCTCATTAGTATGAAAATTATTTAATTAGGTAGCTACTTTTCTGAATTACCCAAGCAAATATTTACATACTAATTTATAGAGCCATGGGATCACACGGGAGACAATGTGACTGGATCTCCTAAAGTGGTCCAGTGTGGAAACTCTAATTCTAAACAAGAAATGAAGATTATTGATGTATGAAGCAGGGGAGGGAGATGAGACAAAAATGGCAGATGTCTGAGAATATTAAATACAAGTAATACAAATAATGACTGACGCTTATGATGTACTAGAGACTTTTTTAATTGTTTCCACCTGGCAGGGGATGCTATGTTTTATTCACATTGTACGGATGAGAAAACTGGGGCACAGAGAGATTAATTAATTTGCTCACGATCTCAAGTTAGGGACTATGAAGCCAGGACCTGAATCCATTTCTGTCAGATCATAATATCCTTGCTTTTAACCCCTATGAAACACTGTTTTCCTATGGTCTTAATCCTTCCTCACCTGACTTCAAGAAGCAAGGCCAATATATTTCTGAATTACTATCTGATAGCTTTAATTTTGAAAAGGAAACTAGGTAATCTTTTTTTTAATATTTTTAATTTTTTTTCAACTTATTTATTTATGATAGTCACAGAGAGAGAGAGAGGCAGAGACACAGGCAGAGGGAGAAGCAGGCTCCATGCACTGGAGCCCGATGTGGGATTTGATCCCAGGTCTCCAGGATCTCGCCCTGGGCCAATGGTAGGCGCCAAACCGCTGCGCCACCCAGGGATCCCGAAACTAGGTAATCTTACTTATAATTTTAGTTGTCTGGGCTTCTAGAACTTTGTTAAGGAATAATATATAACCAATTAATGATTATCCTATACTGGTAGCTTCATACACCTATATGGACAGAATGCTATATAGCTTTACTTAATCTCAATAAATATTAAAATTATATTTGATTTGCCATTTGTATACATGATGAAAGCTTTTTTAAAAAAAAATTTTTAAAATAAGTTTTCAAGTGGTCACATGAAAGAATTGAACTGGAACTAGAAACCAGAACTTCTATAACTTCTATATTATGGACTATTGTTTTTTGTCCTATACAGTATGTTTCCACCATACCATATCCATCTAATACTTCTTACACCTCATCCACCAAGTTTCTAAGGTGAGTGCTTTGAGGTATAACCAATGCTAGTGACCTCTTACAGGTATCCTAGAATAACATTTAGAGAACCTGTTCCTTATCTGTTTTTAGAAGATTTATGACCATTCCTTGAGATGATTGTTGGGTGGGAATTGATGTATGAAAGCCAAAATATGTATATTGCAGTGTATACCTTATAATATGTATATTACAAGGCACTGATGTAGAGGTTAGCAAGTTATTTCCTTTTCCCCACTCCTTTAACACTGTTAAGCAATATGCAATTAGTAATATAAAATGTGAGAAAGATGGTATAATTTCTAAGTGATGTTTTGTTGTGGTTTTGCTTTCAATTTCCTGAATTCTTATATATTCAAACTTTCAGGTATGTCATTTTCAAGCTCCAGAAAACTTGTTTGGTTTTTTACCACATTTCATATTATCCTCAAGTTACCAAGTCTTTTTTAAATGTGGTAAATTAAATAGTCACTTACATGGAGATCACAGGTTTTTCTCATACATACTGCAGTCAGGGCCTGGAAATCATTTCATACCGATCAGTTCTGCTAAGGTAATATGTTAATCTTTGTAGAATGATTTCAAATACATTTGCTTTGTTATAGCTTTTTAAAACATTATTTAGCTTCACATAACCATTGCATTAAGACATTTAAAAGAAAGGAACGGAAACTTTCTTTTACTATTTACTCTATTTTTTCATTTCCTTTGTTATTAATCATCTGATCCCCTAGAGTCCCTATAATAGTATGTGAATTACATGGATACTGTTTGTCTTGCTGCATGTCAAGCCTTACATGAAGACCATCTTTGGATCTCAGCAAATAAATGGATTTGTTGCTTTCTCACTCCCAGTCTTATAGGCAAGTCACCAGAATATCACTTTTTATATTTTAGTAAACTAGTCTCTCTGCATTTATTGCAGGAGAAAGAGACTAGCCACACTGAATATCTATTCTTTTCTCTTCAGACTGACAGGGAGTATTCACATAACTGTGCTCACAAATGAGTAACCTATGGCTGTATTACTTACTTAATCATCAGTTCAAGCCAGTGAGCAGATGACAAATCTATCATATTACCAAATTTCATTCCCCATATAAACAATGATGATTAGTCTAGATATTCACAATTATTCAACTTCATAGATAACATTGGAAAAAGTTACAGAACTGATCAGTATGAAATCATTTCAAGGCCCTGACCTCAATAGGCATGAGAAAAACCTGTGATCTTCATTTAATTTACTTACTCAATTTACTGCATTCATAAAAGGTTTGGGGACTTGGGGATAATGTGAAATGTGATTTAAAAACAAAACAAAACAGAACAAAACAAAAAACAAGCTTCTGGAGCTTGAGAATGAGGTAGCCAGAATTTTGAGTATGTAAGAATTCAGAAAACCAAAAAACAAAAGAATTGTTCTTGTTTATTTTAATCTATTTTTCATTTGAGTTTTTAAAAACTATCAGCACTGAGATCACTGGAGATGCCTGTGAGTGATTTAGTTGTATTTTGAATAAGACACAAAGCCTTTCTAACATTTCTGACTCAATTATCAGCCCACAGCTTGACCAAAAGTTACCTCTTCTATTCACCAGCTTGTGTCATTGATTCAATAATGCATCCTTTATAAAGCTAGAATTTTAAAGACCAGGAAATATGACAATTCTTTAAATACAATGATTTTTTCTAAATTCTAAGATTCAATATTTACATGACTTAAAGTAAAAAAAAATAAATATCTATCTCTATATAAAATATAGATATAGATACAGGTAATACTGAGTAACTCTGATAGCTCTGCATTGCAGAGCCTATGAGAAGATAGCACACATTCTGTATAATAGTTACACATCATCTATTTTTTACTAGAAACAGTCATGTTTTAGGAATATGTACTTAAGCCAAAATGTTAGCAAGAGTGGTATCCAAATGCCCGTGAAAGATATATAAAATGGAGTAGTATTAACAGTACAGCTTTATGTGTTAGAACTTGGGCTCCAGGGCAGCCCGGGTGGCTCAGTGGTTTAGCGCTGCCTTTGGCCTAGGGTGTGATCCTGGAGACCCGGGATCGAGTCTCATGTCGGGCTCCCTGCATGGAGCCTGCTTCTCTCTCTGCTTATGTCTCTACCTCTCTCTCTCTCTCTCTCTCTCTCTCTCTCTCTCTCTCGTGTGTGTGCTCATGAATAAATAAATAAAATCTTAAAAAAAAAAAAAAAAAGAACTTGGGCTCTAAGACCAGATAGCCCCAGTCTGAATTCCAGGTCTGCCACATACTAATTGTTTGCCCTTGGTTACAGGCACAAAACCATTTGGTGCCTCAGTTTTTCATCTGTAAAATGAGGATAATACTACTACTTACTCCATAGGGTCTGCGTCAGGATTGAGTTAGTGTTGAATGAGCTAGTATGTGAAAGTGTTCAGAAGAATGCCTGGAGTGTAGGACATGCTACCTAGACATTAGATATTATCATTAAGTAAACAGACTTAAAACCTCAAATTAGTCAATTCAATATATAAGAGCCAGTCTATATGAAGAACAATTTAGTCAGCAAATCCTCTGCTGTTATAGAGTGATTTTGCTTTTCTTTTCTTACAAAATTTGATAAGAACTGTGAAAATAATGTGTCGGTAAAACTAGAAATGTAAATTTTTGGGTGAGGATGGCATCTGGCCAGTGGTATTATTTAGCTTTTCCCAATTCCCTTCTGAGATGGATAACAAATGAAGAACCCTAATGCCATGAAAATTAACTTTGATAGACACCCTATTGCCAAAACCTGCCAAAAATTTCCCACATTCTAAAACCAATGGAGCTGAAAGACGAATTGCAGTCATGATTTATAATGACACACACTTTGCTACTTTAGAGAGAACCAGCTCGCTGGCCAGAAGGACAATAAAAGAAGCCTCATTCTTTTCCCCAGGCTACAATCTGATGCAGAAGCCTTGGCTGTACATGTGACAGAGAATCCAGGAACCATGTCTCTATTGTACCCATGTTTATTTTGAAAATCCAAACAAAGCAAAATAGTTATTTGTTTTTATTGCTTTCTACTCCCTACACAAACACACACATCTTTCCTTTTCCAAAACTTAGCAACAAAAATTCCTTTAAAATAACAAAGGAGAATGGTAAACCTTTATAATAAATGAGGAATATGATAGATTTGACTATGAGAACAGCAGCAGAATCAGAGAGAAGTTACCTCGGCACTTGATTGGATATAGATATTGAGGGAAAGGGACAGGTCAAAAAGGATTCCTGGTTTTCTGACAAGAGTTATTGATTACATAGTGTATCAATTTACTGAATTGAGAAAGCTGGAGGAGGGGAGAAGTTTTGGGGAAAAGATCATGTGTTATATTATTGGGCATCCTGTATTTGTGGTGTCTAGGAAATAATGAGGTTAAGTTTTGACTAGAGATATAAAGGTCTGGGGTCAAGACAAGAACAAGAGGCTGGAGGATATGAGTTAGGGATAGTTAGCAAATGAATGATAATCAATGCTAAATGAATTTATGAAGTTGGAAGAAAGTGTACTGTGAGAAGAAAAAAGGCTGAGAACCAAGTCTTGTGAAACAGCAGTTAATGGTGAGTGGACAAGGGAGAATCAGCAAACGGGACTGAGAAAGATAAAGCACATAGGAGAAAAAAATTTCAGAAGGGTTGTGAACTACAGAAGAAACGATATGAGTTTCATAAAAGAGCAAATGTTTAAGAGTAAAGCCCATCCAAGAATATTTTGCCTAGTGTCTTGATGAATTCAGACATGTAGTAAAATAGCTTAGCAGGATCACATTCGTTAAATCAAAATAAAGTAGTTTCATGTTCTCTGCCTATCAGATCAGTAGTATGAATTTTGAAAACCTATTATATACATTTGATTTTTAAATTATGGAAAAATTAAAAAAATAAATTATGGAAAAATTACTTAAATAGGAGATACTTTTATATGATAACCAAATTGATCAAGTCATTTTAAAAGATCAGGAACATAATAGCTAGCACTTCCTGGGCACCTGCTATGTGCTGTATTCATTTCTCATGTTTAAAGAGCTATAAATTTTATAATAATTTATAATTGAGTGAACTGAAGCTCAGATAGTTTTGAGAAACTTGATACAAGGTCATGCAGCTAGTTCATGGTAGTTGAGGGTCAAATGTAGATCTGGGATTCTTTGTCCAAGAATTCAAACTATTTCTATTATCCTGAAGTATCAGTAAGTTTTAATATGGACAAAAACAGAAAAAAAAACTCTCATAAAAGCAGAAGGAAAAGAATATCTTTCATCATTAAATGTAATTTGAGAAATATGAGATACTTCTTTCAATCCCAAGCAGTCTAATTTTTTAATTCCCTAAGAATATTTTCCAATATTCAGCAGCTACATATCCTTTTAAGCAGTGGTCTGTGGATTTGTAGCTTATCTTTATTAAAGAAGGATGCCATGGAAGGCATTAAACAAATGTTAGAGTGTGAGTTCATGAGCGCAAACTCACATGCTGGCCAGTGATAGCAAGACATGAGTGCGCATGCTCAGCTCCCTTTCTGCACAGTGTATCTCAGTATATTTAATGTGAGAGTTGAGTGTATAAACTCTATTTTCTTATGAGTTTATCTGATATAAGGACCAATGCTACATGTATAGAGAGGGAAAACATGTTTTCTGCCATGTTAATTCAGGCAGTAGAATTCTCTAATGGTTTATTGGGACTTAAAAAAGATCAACTGAACATAAAGTGAGTCAGAAATATTTACTTAATTAAAGACAAATGAAAACAAATTACCTTCTATTCTAAAATGCAGTTCAGAGATAGATGGAAACAACTGCAAGAAAATGTTTTAGATCATAAAATATGAATACACAAAACATTGAAAACAAAATTTCAAAGGGAAATATTCAGTTTCTGTGAGCATGTAGCTGGGATTAGAGCTGTGGTAATACATGAGGAAGACAGGATCCATGGCAGCCATAAACAGTGAAACAGAATAATGAATTCTGGACACCAGTTCGCCGTTTCTCTCCTGTGCTCAGCTTAAAACCCCATGACTGCCACATGGCTCACTTGACACCCAGAAACATGATTCTCCTGTAAGTTAATTCTTGCCTGCAGGCAAGAACTTTGCTGGTTGAAACTGGAACATAACAGGCACAGAGGGACTTTCATCATCAGGCGTGGCAACTTGAGCGATTGGATCAAGATCTCAGAGCACTCATTCACTGAGTGTTAATTTTAAGCTTGGGAATGTCCTCAGTGTGTTAATATTTTCTCCAATTGCTTCCATACTATCTCAGATGTAGAGGTAATCAGTTCCAGTAAGTGGAGTTAATATATTTCTTCAAAAACTTACTTGGAGTTACTGTCACTCTACATGGAGCTCATGCTTTGGGATGAGAACAAAGATAACTAGCCTGGATTGATTTCGTTACTTTATTCATTTCTTTGCTTTGCCCAGGTAGTGATCAAGAGAGAAGATTTGAGAAATACGGAGATGGATTTTTTAAAGTAATAGAAAGCATTTAGAAAAGCACGCTAACAGATGGGAGACCAGTGGGAGGACTGGAAGAAAAAAGGTGGCTTGGAGGAAGAATGCTGGTCATGTTAAATAATTAGTACATATTTAATTAGACAGGCCATAGGTTCTAATTATTTGATTATAAATGCTTGGAAATATTCTTTATATGATGTTATTAGAAATGGAATCTAATGAATTATTGGATTTAGGAAGACAGCTCTAGTAAACTTATTAGCTAGGGCTTTATGATTGTTGGGTATAGAAATTACTCCAAAAAGCTTAAGAATAATGGAAATGTAATGACTTTAGGGGTAAGCTTTCCCATTGAGCCCTGTGTCTGATGCTAAAATACTACAGGACACTGAGTTTCACTCTGTTGAAAAGGAGGCTGGTTCTCCTGGATAAAGTAAACATCCTTATTATTTTTTTAATAAATATTTTACTTATTTATTCATGAGAGACACACAGAGAGAGAGAGGCAGAGACAGAGGCAGAGAGAGAAGCAGCCTTCATTCAGGGAGCCCGATGTGGGACTCAATCTGGGTCTCCAGGATCACACTCTGGGCTGAAGGCAGAGCTAAACTGCTGAGCCACCCGGGCTGCCCAACACCCTTATTCTTGAAGGTGAAAAGCAACCAATCCCACTGAACCACATGGCCTGGAGGTAGGGAAATTGGAAGTGATAATGAACCACGAGGAAGTAGATGCTAGACACACAGATGACCAGCCTAGGAAGAAGTGTTATGATACAGGAGAAATGATGGGAAGGTTGTTGAATGATTTCATCCTTGTGGCCAAAGAATCAAGGTGAGTCACAAACACTGTTTGAATTGAACCAACCAGAACAGAGGGCCTGGCTCACATCAAACTGCATAGTTTCCTCAGATACAGAGTGCCCCTCCATTATGAGAAAAGTGCAGTGGTTTAGAAGAGTCTTCCTAGGTCCTAAAACAAGCTCCCAAACTTACTAATTCTAGGATTTTGAGCACGAGCCTTACCATCACCATCCTCACTTTTTCACTTTGTAAAATGTGTGTAACAATTCATTACCTCTCTCATAGTGCTGTGGTGAGCAGTAGCTGATATTCTGAAGCCCTTAGGATGGCACACAGAATAATGTACGAGTTTGCCATTCTTGTTTATATTGATGCAATTATAATGAGGAAAACCACAGGCTAATAATATGCACATGTGTAAGGAGGGACACAACAAATGAAGTTTAGAAGTTCATACTTAGATGGGAAGACAGAAGGGATGTGAGTTGAATACAAAGTGTGGGACCACAGAGGAAATCACTAATAGCTATTTGGTTGTAGTATTAGCTGGTTCTTTCTCCCTGTTATGTGTTTGCGACCATGGCTCCCAATCATCCCTGCTTTGTGTAATTTCTTCCCCTTGGATGTGGGATGAACTTATTAACTTCTAATGAATAGAATATGGCAGGATTTGTGTAACAGATATCACTTCTATGGCTTCTGTCTCAGGAATGCTTTCTAGATCTCTGTTTTTCTCTGTCTCTGCCTCTGTCTCTCTGCCTCTGTCTCTCTGTCTCTCTCTCTCTCTCTCTCGGGTCACTTAACCTGGGGATATCTAGCTGCCATGTTGTGATGTAGCCCTGTGGTGAGGGATGGAGACCTCTCAATAACCACATGAGCAAAACTGGAAGCAAATTCCTCCACCTCCAAATGAGCCTTCACATGGGCCCATTGCTCTGGCTGACAGCTTAACTGTCACTTCATGAGAAATCTTGAGCCAGAGGTTGTCAGCTAAGCTACATCCTGATTGCTGACCCACAGACACTGTGCAGTAATAAATATTTATTTACTTAAAACAATAAATAATGTATTAAGCTTCTAAATTTGGGAGTAATTTGTTATACAGCAGTGGATAACTAATTAATCGTTTCTAGACTAAAAATAATACAACATAATTATCTAGTAGCTTTTGTGACTCTGCATAAGTTACCAGTAAATGTGACAACTTTTTGCCTGAATGGATCCCTGTGGCCCTTACTACTATCAAGGAGAGATGAATCTACCCCAAGTAAAGAGAATGAAGGAAGATGTCAATTAGTTTACATAATTTTCAAAATAAATACACTCTGACTCTATTCTGACATAACCTTTTTTAGACCATAATATGTATTTATATATCATGCCATAGAGAGGACAGAGAATGCATGAAAATTATTTTGGATACTTGATTTCCATAAATTTAACTTGGGGATTAAAACATATAAGTTAAGTCATGAAGTTAAGCCACAGTGCAGTGAATTAAGTGCCCAAATGACATACTTTGACTGGTCACACCAGCTAATTTGAAAGACCAAAAACTTAATTTTTCTTTCTTTTTTTTTATAACTGAAAAATATTTTCATGCCCCCTTTCTTGCTCAGCTAAGGGAAAATTATTTTTAGACCAACCTGGCAAATTCAGTCAAAACCAGTAGCTTTTATTCTACCCCGGGCAATAAGATATCAGATTCTCTTAGAAAATATGCAATCAAATTCAAGTATCATTCTCTCGTCATTGCTCACAATTCAAAGTTTTCTTTCAGAGCTTCCTCCACAATTCTCCATGCTTGCTTTTTGTCTGAAAACAAGGAAAACTGGGAGGAAGAGGCATCTGCTTCTGAGGTTGAGGGAATATGAAGCTGTATGATATATTCATTGTCATTTTCTGCGACTTCTGGCATGTGGTGTCTTCGTATCACTCTGTATTGTCTCTGTTGCTGAAAGCAAGTACTGCAGGCTATCTTGTAGAACATTTGATAGTTCTCGAGCTGCACAGCCTCAGTAGCCCTCCTCCAGCACAGGGAATTCTCTATGAAAGCACCATATTCTTTCTGGCTCCTGGAAGTATCTTTTGGGTGAACAGGAAGCTGGTTCAATTGTCAGCTGCTGCCCACTGTCTTCTCTGAGCTTATTAGAAATCTTCGAGTCAGAGCCACCTCACCTAGGATTCCCATACATGAGTGGGAGTTTGACAGTTTCTACGGGGAAGGTATTCTCTCTCTCTCTCTCTCTCCCTCTCTCTGTCTGTCTCTCTCTTTTTCTTGGACTGCTTACTATAGGGGAAGTTGAATAGTGTGTTGGTTGGCAGTCGAGTGGAAATGCACATATAAAAGGATTAAAGTCAATAGGTAGTGAAGAGTTCAGAACCTTCAGGGATTTCCCTCGGTCCCTCCCTGCAGGGATTTCAGGATGAACAGAACCCACATTATGAATTAGTTTGGAAATGGACCAAAGCCCCATAAAGACAGCAAATCTTCAGTAGAGCCAAGGTGACAGCTTGACTGCCACTTCATGAAAGACCTTGAGCTAGATACCTATATAGGCCATGCCTGGTTATTTGAACACCAAAACAATGACAATAAATGTTTGTTTTATAAGTGCCAAGTTTTGGAGTAATTTGTTAAACACCAATGGATAACGAATACACCATACCACCCTGTGAGTGTTCTCTGTTACTACTTCTGATCCTTGGCATCACTGGAATCCATACTTGCAGGTAATGCATATAACAAATTCCGGATCATAAACTGGGACCGTGTTCTTTTATCAGAAACTTTCCCCAAACTACAATGGAGATGATCTTAGTGTGACGAGTCTCTATAGAGTGATATATTAAATATTCTTCTACCTGCACCACTGCATAAAGGAGGACGAAAAGACAAATAATTTGAGTTTAAGCCTCTATAGAGGCAGTTCTCCAAATCTCTCTCACCCCTACCCTACTAATGCCCACTCTATTGCCTAATAGCAAAGGCTGCAAAACAGCTCTTCCTTATTTGAAATGTGGTACAGACTGGGGAAGCCCCGATCTAGGAATAAGGCTTCTGTTAGAGTTATCTATTTGAAATAATGTCATTACCCTTAGATGTAAGCTGTATGCACAGTTGTCCATACAGTCCACTTAGTCATCATGAAGAGACAGACAACTGGTAAGCCAGGAGAGCAGAGATAGCAACCACCTAATGACAACTTACATTATGATGGAACAGAATTCTCTGAGGAAGAGGTCAGTGAAAGCTGGTCTTGTGGATGAGGTGGGATTTGTTCTGCCTTAAAGGACTGTAGGATTTGCATAAATAGACTGAAGTCTTGTGATCATTTCAGAAAGGAAAAAAAAAAACTTGTGCAAAGGACATTTAGATTAAAACTACTTTGGGGAGCATAATAGAAAGAACACACTAGGTAGGAACCATAATAGAAGCAGGGTTGCCTCTTGGGCAACTGAAAGAGATGTTTGGTGCTGGATTGCTCAGAGTCTGATCATTATCTGTAGACAAAGGGGAATTTTTAAGTAGAAGAATAAGACAATGAAATTAATGACTTTACAAATTGATTCAAAGGCTATGGATAACCAAAGAATAAATATTATTGAGGGTCTACTATTTATCAGTCATAAAACTGAAAGTTCAGTGGTATGCAGAGTAGATATTGCTGCTACCCTCTTAGAGCTTACTATCCATTGTGGAAGATCATAAGCATACAAATAAATTACACGATTTTAATGTGCAAAATGCCAAGAAGTTGCAATTCCACATGATACATAAGGCTATAACGGGAGAACTCTATGGAGTTAGGCTTTCCTAATTTTTTTTAATTAAACTTTTTGCTTTGAGATATATATTCACAGGCAGTTATAAGAAATAATACAGAAAGATCCATGTATCCTGTTCCCAGTTTTCTCTAATAGTAACATGCTGAGTAACTATAGTACAGTATCACAACCAGGATATGGACCTTGATACAGTGAAGATACAGAGCATTTCCATCACAAGGATTCCTCATGTTGCCGTCTTTAGCCTCATCTACTTCCTTTTTGCTCCACCACTTCATTAATCTCTGGCAACCACTAAATGGTCTCCATTTCTAAAATGTTGACATCACAGGAATGCTATATAAATGGAATCAAACTATATAATTTTGGTGATTGGCTTTTCATATCCTGCATAGTTTTCTGGAGATTCATGTAGGGTTTTGCTTGAATCATAGTTGATTCCCCCCCCCTTTTATAGCCAAATACTGTTCATTTGAATATTTATTGTTTTGAAACTGGCAAATCACTTTCCAGAGTGGTTGTACCATTTACATTCCCTTCAATAACGTATGAGTGATCCGGTTTGTCCACATGTGCCATTGTCCCTTTTAAAATTTTAGCCATTCTAATAGGACATAGAGATTGCTCATTGTGGTTGTAATTTTCACCTTCCAAATGCAAAAGATGTTGAACATCTTTTCATATGTTTATTTGCTGTCTGTATGTTCTCTATGAAATATCCTTTCATGTATTTTGTCTGTTTTCTTATTAGGTTGTTTATTCTAATGTGTGTCTTGAGAGGTTTTTGAATATTCTAGATACGTGAAGTTTGCAACTTTTTTCTCCTAGTCTGTATCTTGGCTTTTTATTCTCTTAAAATTTCTCTGTCTTCGACAGAGCAAAACAAAATAAGACTTAGGTCTAACATTAACTTTTACTTTTATGGATCATGTGTTTTGTGACAAGTCTAGGAACACTTTGTCTAGCTCTACATGCTGAAGATATTTTTCAGTGATGATTTCTGAAAGTTCTATAGTTTTATATTTTCCATTCAAATTTATGATCCAACTGAATATATTTTTGTATGACATAAGAGACTTAAGTCAAGGTTTGTATTTTCTGCTGTAAGGTCCAATTACTCCAGTACCATTTGTTGAAAAGGCCCTCCTCCATTGAATTAATTTTATGTCTTTGCAAAAATCAGTTAGCAATACTTACATGAGTTGCTTTCTGTGTTTTAAATTTTGCTCCATTGACTGCATGTTTTCCCTCTGCTAATAACCCACCATCTTGATTACTATAGCTATATAGTAAGTCTTGAAATGAAATAGATTCCATCACTCTTCCCTTTCAAAAAATGTTTACTTTGCCTTTTCATATCAATTTTAAAATAATCTGTTTATATCTAAAACACATTTTGCTAGGATTTTGATCAAATTGCATTAAACCTGTATACAAATTCAGGGACAATTGGCATCTTTACTGTGTTAAATCTTCCAAACAATGAACATGTTGAGCCTCTCCATGTATATGGATTATGTTTGGCCTCATTCATTAGCATTTTTTAGTTTTCAAATTCCATACGTGCTTATTAGATTTACATCTAAGAATTTCTTTCTTTCCTTTTGTTCCCCAGTGACTTTAAATGGCACAATAGCCTTTTCATTTGGTGTTTATATTCGTCATTGATAGATATACCTTTCTCACCTTGTTGCACTTGCTAAAACTTCCAGTTCTATGTTGAATGAGTGGTTAATGCGGACACTCACAATGTCCCTGATTTTAAAGGTAAAGAATCAGTCTTTTAGATCTGATCTATAGATATTCGGTAGATGCCCTTCATCAAATTAAGGATGTTACCTTTTATTCTTATTTTTCCGAAAGATTTTATCTTAAATGGGCATTGGATTTTGTCAAATGCTTTTTGTGCATTGACTAATATGATGTGATATTCCTTCTTTAGCCTTTTAATATGGAGGATTACACTAACTAACTTTTGAATATTGAAAAAAGGCTTGCATTCCAGTCACAAACTCCACTTGGTTATGGAGTATAAACTTTTCCTATATCACTGAATCATGTCTGCTAATATTTTAGTAAGGCTAGTCTTTGCATCTAAATTCATGAGTACTATTGGTAGCCTTCTTCGAATTCTTTTTGTACTAATTATGGTATCAGGGTAATAATAGCTTCATACAATGAATTGAAAAGTGTTCTTTCCTCTTTCATTTTCTGAAAGAGATTGTGTAAAATTAATCTTAATTTTCTCAATATTTTGTAGAATTCTCAAGTGAAACCACACTGAGTAGAGATTTTTAAAATATGAATTCAATTTCCTTTATAGTTATAGACCAATCAGATAAAATAGTCAACATTTGGTGAGTTATCGTTGTTTTGTATTTTGCAAAGAATTTCATCTAAGTTTTCTAATTTATGTATGCTGAGTTTTTTACAGTATTACTTTATCTTTTTGATATCTACAGGGCCTATACTTATATCTCTCCTGTATCATTTCTAATGTTGGCAGTTTGTGTCTTCATTATTTTATTCCTTGTCAATCCTCTTAGAAGTTTGTCAATTTTAATAATCTTTCCAAGGAAACAGTTTTATCTCATTAATTTTCACATTTGTCCTTCAATTTTCAATTTCATGTGTATCTGCTGTTACACAGTATTATTTCCTCATTCTGCATGCTTTGAATTTATTTTGTTTTTTTCTTTTTCGGGTTTTTGAAGTGGGAACGTGGATTATTGATTTGAGGCTTCCCCTCTTTTTTCAATATGCAGTTTAGTGCTATTGGTTTCCCTCTCAACACTGCTTTAGCTACATCAATAGATTTTGACATGTTGTATTTTTATTTTCAATCAGCTAAATGCATTTTTATGTCTCTTGATATCTTCTCTTTGATCCATGGATTACTTATGAGTTTTCTTTAGTCTCCAAATGTTTGTAAATTGTTATCTTTTTGTTATTGATTTCTAGTTTGATTCTACTTTGGTCAAAGAACACACTTCGTATGATTTAAAATCTTTTAAATTTGATGAGGTTTGTTTTATCATACAGTATATAGTCTATGTTGATATGTTTCCTGAGCTCTTGAAAAGAATATGTATTCGATTGTTGACAGGAAGGGTCTATAAGCATCAACTAGATCCTGTTGGTTGGCAGTGTTATTGAGTTTCTTCTATATCCTTGTTAATTTTCTAATTGTCCTGTCATTTGTTAGAAAGGTGTGTTGAAACTTCCAACTATATTTGTGGATTTGCTTATTTCTTCTTTAGTTGTCATATTTTGCTGCTTTTTTTTTTTTTGGTGCATACACATATAGGATTGCTGTCTTGGTGAGTCACTTCTTTCACTATTATACAATGTCTCTCTCTGTCTCAGGTAATTTTCTTTGCTCTGAAATCTAACTTAATCTGAACATCATATAGCTCCTCTTGTTTTCTTTTCATTAACATTTGAATAATATGTCTTTTTTCACCTTTTATTTTCACCTTGCCTCTGTCCTTATATTTGAAGTGAGTTTCTGTGAGACAGTATATAGCTGGGTCATGATTTTTAATCTACTCTGCCAATCTTTGTCTTTACTTCATGAAATTAGACATTTACATTTCATACATAGAGTGTTGTCTTAAGGCTGAAATCTGCAATTTAATTTTGTTGCTTTTTCCCTCTGCTTTTTGTTTCTGTGTTTTAACTTTTCTGCTTTCTGTGGTTTGCAAGAACATACTTTAGAATACCACTTCAATTTATCTAAAGTGCTTTTGAAGGTATCTCTTTGTATTGCTTTTTTTTGGTGGTTGCTCTACCTATTAAATTATATATACATAAGTTATCGTAGTCCAAGGATGTCGTGGTTCTGCCTGTTAGATAAAGTATAGAAACCTCATCTTCCTCTGTCTCCTTACTCACCTAAATTTGTAATTGTATTAAATATTTCCTCTCTATAGTTTTAGAACCATAGCAACAAACATTATGTTTTTGTATCACTCTTCAAATATAATTTAGAAAACTCAAGAGAAGAATCTTTTGTATTCACCCATATTTTGCTTACCAAGTTGCTTTATCTTTCCTTTGATGTTCAAAAATTTCCTCACCTATGTTCCTTTTGTGTTTAAAAGAGCTTACTTTATCCATTCTTTTAGGATAGGTCTGCTGATAAGAAAGTCTTTTAATTTATCTTCATCTGAGAATGTTTTGATTGTTCCCTTCATTCCTTGAGAATATTCTCCCTGGATGTAGTATTATGGATTGATTATTCTCTTTCAGCACTTGAAACGTGTCAAGTGTCGGGTCACTTCCTTTTGACATCTTTGTTTTCTGATGAGAAGTCTTGTTTCATTCAAAAATGTTCTCTCTGTAGGTCATATGTTATTTCTTTTTCACGGCTTTCAAGATTTTTTCTTTATCTTTAGTTTCAGAAGTTTGACTATGATATTTCTTGATATAGAATTCTTTGGGTTTTATTCTATTTGGGCTTTGTTCAGCTTCTTCAACCTTTAGGTTTCTTTAGGCTCATATCTGTTGCCAAATTTGGGGATTTTTCAGCCATTATTTCTCTGAGTACTTTTTTTCCTTTCTGCACTCTCTCTCTCCTCTTCTTCCATCAGTCTGCAATGTATTTTAAAGGGCAAATAGGAAGCAATGATAAGGTTTAATGAAGGAACTTGTATCATTAAGCCTTTAATGAGAAACAAACCACTCCACAACTTAGTGGGTTAAAACAGCAGTCATTTAATTAGTTCAAAAATCTTCGGATTGGCAATTTGAGCTGGTCTCAGTAGCACAGTTTTTTTTTTTAAGATTTATTTTTATTTATTTATGATAGACAGAGAGAGAGAGAGAGGCAGAGACACAGGCAGAGGGAGAAACAGGCTCCATGCCGGGAGCCCGACGCGGGACTCGATCCTGGGACTCCAGGATCGTGCCCTGGGCCAAAGGCAGGTGCTAAACCGCTGAGCCTCCCAGGGATCCCCCCAGTAGGACAGTTTTTATCTCCCTCCCCTGCTCTGCTCTCTGCTGGTCTTAGTCATGCATCTTTGGTTGGTTGCTATACTAGCTGGAGGTTAGTTGATGTACAAAGTCTTGGGAAAATTTGTCCTTATTCAAATGTCTCCTCACCTTCTAGCACACTAAACTGAATTTATCACATGGAGATGAAAGTGTTATAAGAGTTATGAGAAGTAAACTCCACTATGTAAGAAATTTTCAAGTTTTGCCATTGGTGTGTTTTCTAATGTCCCATTGACCAGAGTTAAGTCATATAAACAACCCAAATTCAAAAGATGAAAACTTGGGATCCCTGGGTGGCACAGCGGTTTGGCGCCTGCCTTTGGCCCAGGGTGCGATCCTGGACACCCAGGATCGAATCCCACATCAGGCTCCCGGTGCATGGAGCCTGCTTCTCCCTCTGCCTATGTCTCTGCCTCTATCTCTCTCTCTCTCTCTGTGACTATCATAAATAAATAAAAATTAAAAAAAAAAAGAAAAAAAAAGATGAAAACTGGACTACAATTTTCAATGGTAGGGAAAGATTTTTGCAATCCAGCTCAGGGCTATAGTCATCAGATTCACCTTTTTAAAAAAGTATTTTATACTTTAAGAGGTATTAGCTGCAGGAAGAAATAGTTGAGCATGAGAGATCAGATTAGGTAGGAAGAGAGAGAAAACAGGAGATTTAAAATATACTTAGGGGACAGAATTGACAAGTGATTGATAATGCATGATTAGAGAAAGAAGGATGTGTCATGTATTACTATTAGATTTCTGTCTTGAGCAATTTGTGAATAGTAGTGACATTTATTGAATTGAGAATCCTAGAAGTGGCAAGATATAGACAAGGGTAACGAGTTCAGTTTGGGAAAAATTTTATTTGAGATACTGAAAAGCATCCAAGTGGAAATATTGACTTTATAGTTCAATATAGGGCCAAGATCTTAGAACTGAGTTCTGGACTAAAAGAAAAGATCTGTAAGATACCAACTTATTGACCATATCTTTGGCTACAAGAGTGGGTTAGTTAAATGCTAGTATCCTAATAGTTGTATGGTTCTGAAAATATAAAAGATTGAACAAATACGAGATTCCATTGAATTCAGTATCTTTTGCATAGTCAGAAAGGTATTTTATTTTACTATTTTATTAAGATGAATATCTTTGGTATTTGTTTAAAAGAATTGTATATATATCAAGAGATAAATAATTACAAAATCCAATCTCGGCTATCACCCATGTTGAGAGCTACAGACGCTCATGAGTAAAGAGAAGAGTCAGATAATTATATGCTGGTAACAAGGAGTCAGTGCTATGTGATCGCAGAATCTAATCCCTCATGGTATTATGTAACTATTAATATAACAACTCCAATTAGAGTCATCTGATCAGGGTTGCCAAAAAGAATTCACTCAGTAAAATAAGGCAATACTCAAAAGTATCTGGGATATTTGACTTAGTTTCAAACAGTGAGAATTGAGCCAGATTTCTGAAGTCTAGAGATCATGACCAGCAAAAGTCTCTGGCCATATGTCACTTATGCCATATGTATGTATTTCTTAGTGTGCATGCATCTTCCAACTCTAGGGGTAATTAGAATAAAGTACAAAGATATTTCAAGAAGATTAAATTAAAATATTATCTTGGGATGGAATCTATACATCATTTTTGTGTAGATGAAATTAAATAAAATTTGGCATGTTTGAGTGACAGCCTTGTAAATCTAATTTAAAATTTTATTGAGTAATTGATTCAGAATGGTGATGTAAGTTAAAATCTTGCTAAGTTAATGTATAGTACATTATGAATATTTATACAAAGTTAAATTGTATCGCACTTGTAAGTTAATATCTGGGATTTATAAAGGTCCCTAATACATGAGAGAGATTTTTCTTGGAAAATCAACACTTAAAATAAATCTAAAATAGATTTTATTTATAAATTCTGCTTAAAATGTTTGAAGTCATATTCAAAGGCCCTTTAAAGAGAACTGTTCTTCTAGAATTATAAGTTGAATAGAATTTGCTAATTGAACTTAAGTACATGACAAGGGTTTTGAATTTGTAACTTCAGAAAATTAAAATAAACATAAAACTCTGCTAAGTCTTTCTTACATACAAAATCTACCTTGAACTCAAAGACAAGGGAATAAGTTAGAAGACTTTTTCATGAAATAGAACCTCAGTACCAGAGGCACAAGAAGAATGAAATTTGGAAGGGCAGTATAATGGGACCTAAAATGAGGCAAGTACAAAAATAGAACCAGAATGACATGCTAAGGATCTTGAGAGAGAATGAAACTTGGGTTGTACTGAGGTCAAAGTTAAATGCAATGAAGTCTTGTTGAGGCCAATATTAAATGCAATAACCAAAAATGTTAAAAATAGACAGCTAGCAAACAGCAAGGCAAAGGGTTGATTTTCTCTCCCCCTCCACCAGGTCACAGGGAAGCCCATTTGCAACAAACTTCCATTGAGTTCCTTCACTCCCTGTGTCTCCAATCTTGAATAATGAGAGGGAGAAGGGTTGTAAGAATAAGCCTATTTGTGTTGATTCAGGTAGTATGGGAGACTAGGTGCTCAGAGCAAATCATGAGCTTATAAGAACTAATTTTAAACCTACCTATATGAAGCAGACTTATTGCTTTATCCCTTCTTTTCCCCAGAATTGGAAAGATATGTTAGGTATCTTCCTTGTTCATACTCTCTCATTCATACCATGATCCTTAACACAGGTGTAAAATTCTACATATCTCTGAGTCTCATGATACCTCTCATTTCTCTCTGTGCTCAACCACTGACATTTTAATCACTCTCTCTGCATTCATTTTAAAAAGCAAAATAGCATGTCATTGATAATCTTCCTCTTTCCACTAGGCTTTTCCCTATCCTGGGTGACTTCCTTCCTTCTAAATAGCAATCAAATCTATTTCTCTCCATCCTACCATCATCTACCCATTAATCCTTCATCCCATCATCATCTCTTTTCTGGGTTATTGCTCTCACCTTTTAACTGATCTTGCTGACTTTGTTTTGTAACTCGTTCCTGTCTATTCCTCCATCTGCAGTGTTGATTCCTTATAAAATGTAAATTAGATCACTGACATCAGAATAGTGTCCAAATTCTTAAACAAATGGACTTCTTTTCAAGCCAGTTCTTTTTTTCACTTCACCTCTCATATTGTCTGACATCCATCTACTTCAGTAAGATTGAAATTCATTGAGTTCTCAAAAAATTCCTTGTACTCTTACCTCGAAGTCTCCACATATGTTACTTTCTTCCTGAAACATCAATCTTGTCTCTACCCATAAATTTCACTCTCGGTCATGATTTCTTTATCTAGTTCTTTCCTATATAACCAGTAGGTCCTAACTTAAATTTTACTTCCTTTATGAAGTTTTCTCTAAGATTTCCCCTATTTCAGGCACCCTGGATGTAGTGCTCCTATATCTATATATCACTAAATCTTTCTCTACTTCTTAATCAGATAATGTTTATACTTTTTGAAAATTACTTTGTTTTTTTGGTAGGTTCTTTGATCAGTATATATTTTGAAATGTTAAAGAGTTAGACTTTCCTAAACATAACATCTCTTCTCTTTATGTCTGCAAGCAATAGTCTGATGAATAATGTGTTATATTTTTAGAATTTCTTTCCCAGTTTAAGCCAGCACTGTTTCTTTTCTTAATGAAAACTATTTACACTATAGGAAGGTGTGCTTGAAGGATATGGCAAACCAAGATTCACTGATAATTAGGTGATATTAATAATTACTATTTCATAGGTTTCCATTTGTAGTACTGTATTAATGTATTAAACTTAGCTGGACATATATTAATAAAAATTATAACTTTTATTTCATTATATACTAATCACCATGGCTTCTTGCATGCATGCGTTCATTTGCCTCTTCACATCTTATTTAAAAGTAGACATTACTTCATTATCACAATTTAGGAAATAGAAAAACTTAAGCTGATAAAACTTAAGTAACTTGCCTCAGGTTTATGATTTATCCAGGTGAGGAAACCAAGGTGTATACTTACATAGTTAGGTGCCAGGGCTTGCCCTCTGAATCTCCCAAATGTTTTAGTAAGAGAATAATCTCGGATGCCTGGGTGGCTTAGTGGTTAAGCACATTTGCCTTCAGCTCAGGGTGTGACCCTGGAGTACCAGGATCAAGTCCCACATCAGGCTCCCTACATGGAGCCTGCTTCTCCTTCTGCCTATGTCTCTTCCTCTCTCTTTCTGTGTCTCTCATGAATAAATAAACAAAATCTTAAATCAATAAGAAAAGAATAAGCTCAGTTTAGGGGCACCTGGGTGGCTCAGGCAGTTAAAACTCTTGGTTTCTGCTCAGATCATGATCTCAGGGTCATAAGATTGAACCATGCATTGGGGTCCATGCTCAGGGTGGAGTCTGCTTGAGATTCTCTCTCTCCCACTCTCTCTGTCCTTCCCCCTGCTCATGCTCTCTCTCTCTCTCTCTCTGTAAAATAAATAAATAAAATCTTTTTTTTTTAAAAAAAAAAGACTGATCTCAGTATAAGGAGAGAAAGATTATGTTTTATATATGAAGCAATGTGACCTCAAGAAATCAGCATTTAAAATGGAAACAAGACCCTTACTTACTAGTTCTCACGCTAGTTTCTATTTTGGATTCTATTTATGTATTATAATCTGAGTGGCTCATACTACTTGTCATATTGGATATCATTAGATGTTTTTATTTTATGTTGAAACTCGTGGTAAGAGACATAGGATAGTTGACCTAGAAAATAAAAATTGAAGGCACTCTTTACTAAAAAGTGACTTAGTAGCTCGTGAAAAATACATTTACTTAATGAGGAAATATCATATGGCCTACCATGGCAACAAAATCAAGCACCTGCCAAGAGCATGTTCAAGAACTATGGGTAGTATAGTCCCAAATCCTTAATTAAGTGCCCTTTCCTATAAATTCCCTGATGTGTAGTCCATTTTACTAATAGCTACAAATATCCTTGGCACAGAAATGATTTCTTTTGCACTAAACATCACATATGCCAAGGGAAAGAGACAACAGTAGCAGAGCAAAACTGATTCTCACACAGAACAAAACTCACATGAGGAAGGTTTACATAGTATATGAATGGGGGTTGAAGGATGAAGTGGCAGGCTGGGGGAAAGGAAAGGGAACACAATTTATGTATTTCCTGTTTTAAGATGAGGATAAGTCTCTGCATTTCTATATCTTCCTCCATCCTCCAACTTTCCTTTCCTTCCTTCCTTCCTTCCTTCCTTCCTTCCTTCCTTCCTTCCTTCCTTTTTTCCTCTTTCTTATCTTCCTTTCTTCCTTCCTACATTGTATTAGGGATTCAGATGCATGGATCCAGGGGAGAAACATGTAATTTACTCAAAGAAAGGTATGGACCCTGCCAGAAGTGCTTGAACTCACTGCTCAATTTATTTATTTTAAAGATTTTATTTATTTATTTATTCATGAGGGACACACAGAGATAAAGAGGCAGAGACAAAGGCAGAGGGAGAAGCAGGCTCCCTGTAGGGAGCCTGATGCGGAACTCCATCCCAGGACCCTGGGATCATGACCTGAGCCAAAGGCAGAGCTCACCCAGGTGCCCCTCACTGCTCAATTTGAATAGCAAATTTGAAAATCATCTACTAATTCCAATCTATTTATTTAAAAACAAAGAAATAGGATATGTGAAAGTTTCTTGTTCTTTCTTGTTTTGATATTTTGTTATTTGTAAATTTAGAAATAATCATCTCAAAATGAAAAGGATATCATTCTAAATTGTAATTCAAATTTCTTTACACAAATCCTGAGACAGTATTAAGTGTAGGAGATATAGAAGAAAAAAACAAATATTATTTTTACTTTCTTCTATTTGTATGAATTTTGGTAATCTCCGTATTTTCTGGAAATGAAATTTTTCATTGACAAATGAGGGCATTGATACTTCTCTTATTTCACAAAGATTGAGGATTAAATTTGGGAGGGCATTTTGTAAACGCAAAAGGATTTGAACATGCTTATGATTATAATGGTGTGTTGTCTATCATTTTCTCAGCTCAGCCTTCATAGCACTTGCAATTACTAAATCAGTATTCATGCAGATTATATCATTTAGAAGGCTCCAGAGATCTCTTAATGAAATTATAAAAAAAAGCAAATATTTTATACACTATCAGAATGCATCAGTTCTGGATCAGTTGCCTAATAGGAAGAATAACCATAATGGTTTACAACAGAAAGTGGAAATATCTCTTTCAGTTGACATTCTAAAGGGATTTAGGTGGGAGAGAAACATTTATGCAGAGTGGATAACCATGCTCAGATTTGGAAAATGTGCCCTGGAATCTTAAATAAGTTCAAGTAGACAGGCGTTTAAAGCTACACTCATCAAGGCTAAGAAAAATGCTTTTCCTTTTGGTATTTAATTTTTTTTTTTTAAATCTGAATTCTTTACCCTAAAACTTTTCATTTCTCTCAGTAAAATTTGCAAAGCTGGTGTTGGTATCTTTAAAATTAAGTCATTCATAATTATTTTCTTTTCTAATCTGTTAATGAAGTCCTTTTATGTAAGCAAAATCTATATGATTTAAACTATTTTTTTTTCCTTTTCCCCAGAGACATTTTCAAAGAATACAATCCCTCTTAGAAAATTCTTGAAAGGATAATTTTTTTTTTTCAATTCTGCAAACTGTCTGGGAAACCCTGATTACCATACACATTTCTTGGAGATTCACCAGTGCATATTAGCTTATTAAAAGCTTTGCATCTTCTTGTTGTAGAAAAACATATTTAACTGTTTAAACCAACGTTTTTAAAAATTTCTTTGGCCATGAGTAATTGGACTCAATTACTCAAGAATCTTGGCTGCCTTGTCACTTAAGTAAAAGCTGAGAATCAACATACACAAATGAAACTGAATAAAAGAACTTTAGCCAAAATCTATCCAAATCCTAACCAAAATAAGAATAATTAGAAACTAATACGATATATTGACAAAGGACTAGGTGGTGGCTGGGAGAGCAGATAGTACATGAAAATAATTTTACGATATTTTAGTTAGCAAACAAGCACAAACAAATGTAAATCAGTCTGCTGTCTTAATTTCCTTTTGGTAGTTTAAAGATGATGGGGAAATGTATTTGCCCATTTCAAGTCACCTTGGCTCCTTCTAGTTAAATATCTGTGATAATTACAATTTTCTATCTTCCTCTTTATAAGATTCTTTTTGATCAAGGAATTAAAATCTTGTGATATTATTAGAAAGAAATATTCCCAAAGTTCTCTTTATTAAAATGACATAGATAGTCTGTTTTGAAGCATATATACCTAATTTGGTTGGATAGTGTATGTTACTTATTTGCTTAACATCAGGCTGGAATGATAAACAGACATATTTCTTTAACCCTGTTCCAACATTGTTTATAAACTTATAGGGGAATGAGACATGAGATTTGGAGGAAGGAGAATTAGCATATAAAATAATTAGAATGGAATTATTTGGAAAATCCAATCAAACACCAAAATATGTGATAGATCACTAAGATGGAAAGAGATCTAATAGATGTAGTAGATATGGTTTCATAGATAAAGGTTATCTCACATTTGGCATAAGCAAGGGTAGGAGAACAAGGACCTGAATTAAGTAAGTATCATAATATGAATGGATAAATTTGTATTTGGGCAGATTATGGAGGTTGTCCAATGATGGTCTAAGAGGTCTGTAAAGTGATGAGCTACCTCATGTGCTAGTAATTTGGCTGCCCCTCATAATGTTGAAGTGGAGGCCTCCTGTCAGATGCTGTGCAGTGGGGCTTCCTTTACTGAGTGGGGGGATGAAATGAATCAGTCTCCCACATTGCTCTTTACATGACTTGCCTCTTAGTCCCTGATCTGCCTCTCCCATTCATGTTTTTACACTACATTAGTATTTTCAAAATTGTGTTACCAAAATCATGTGTATTAGGTACATTGATATATACTATGTAAGGGAAAAAATTCAGCCTAGTCACATTGATAAGTGGTGAGTTAGGCCAAATCATACAAATCTCTTGATTGTGAAAGCCTCAAAACCTTATATTATTCTCATGTTCACACAGATTCTCCAAGAGGAAGATATTTTACAGTTTGCTAATTTTTTAAAGAATACTATTTTTGGAGGCAGCCCTGGTGGCTCAGCGGTTTAGTGCAGTCGTGGGGCCAGGATGTGACCCTGGTGATCCCGGATCAAGTACCACATCGGGCTCCCTGCATGGAGCCTGCTGCCTCTGCCTGTGTCTCTGCCTCTCTCTCTCTCTGTGTCTCTCGTGAATAGATTAAAAAAAAAAAAAAGAATACTTTCTTTTTTCAAGAAATGCCTAAGAAAAGGATTCCAAAGAGTTTGCCAATAGTGAAATTTTACAAGTCAAAAAGGTTTGAATTGTATTCTTCAATAAGTACAAATAAAAACATTTCTAGTCAGTATTCTGAATATATTGTCTGGAAGACACTGCTCTCCCTCACATTCATAAACAATGAATGCATTTTTCAATTTTAATCTAGAAATTTCACATTCTAGATGTGTGCTTGTCTTTCTGAACTTTGCATATGCCAAATAAATAATTCTTAAGATACAGGACATTTAAAAAACTGAATTAGAAAAAGAAGTTATTTATTTTGTTATTTTGTTGTTATTAACTACCTTTTATAAGGTAGTTTGGTGATCAACTGTATTAAGGGTTAATCCAATAAGCATACATGTGCTTTATTAATGCAAATAAAAGTTTGATTCTATAAGACTTTTCTGTTTTTGCAATAAATAGAGACAATATTGGAGAGTGGTATGAACATTAGATGTGGAGAGAGAAGATCTGAATTTTTATTCTCCTTCTTCTAAATTGACATTTGACCATGGGAAAAAAATTAAGGGAGTAGCAATGGAGTACACAGGTTCAAAGTATAAACACTGAAGCACCATGGCCTGACTTGGAAGTGCAGACTATCACTGATGAGCTTTATGATCTCAGACAAGTTATTTAACCTCTCCAGGTCTATACCTTTATCTGTTCAAAGGGATATTATAATGATACTTACTTCATAGAACAATTATTGGCACATAAAAAAAAACACTACATAAATTTGTTATAACTAATAATTACTCTGGGCTTCAGTATCTTCAACTAATGGAATTGGACTAGATCTGTTAGGTATTTTGTCACTAACACTCCATATTCTATGAATTATCTCATCAGCGAAGAAACCGGAGCATATCTTCCTTTATGCCAATGAAGAAACTATGTGAAATAGTAAAGAATATGCTAAAATTTTATTCAAGAGGTGTGGAATGGGATACAAAAAATATATAGACCCTCCCATTTTGGTAAAGCTGTTTCTCTTTTAATACCCATCCTCCCAATAAGACCATTAAATGCAGAATTATTCAGTTATTAAGAAAACAAAGTCTTCTTTTTGCAGCATAGAAGTTTATTTTACTTCAATCCAGGTCAGCAATTAAACAATTATTATTTGCAAGGACCTCCACCAAGAAGAAAAAAACAACAACAACGTATATATGGCTTCTCTTGAATTTATATCTAGTTAAAGATGTAGTTCAGTGGAACATTCCGGGCAGACTCAGAGCCATATCCATTTTCAGCAAGGGATGTTGTATGTACTGTGCTTGGGGAGATGAGCAGGATTCAGAGGAGGGAAGGGGCTTGGGGATGGTACTGTAATGCTGGGGGATTAGAACTGGCAGGACATCATGGAGGAGGACACAAGGAGGAATGTGCAAGAATTTTTCCAGGTGTCATACATCAGTTAGTCTAAACCAAGATTTCTTACACTTCATCACTATTGACATGTGAGCCTGGATATTTCTTTGCAGTATGGAGGGATCTCCTGTGTATTGGAAGATATTTAGCAGCATCCCTGACATCTGACAAACTAGGTGCCAATAGCAACCCCTCTCTCACTTGTGACAATCAGACATGTTTCCTGATATTGCCAAATATCCCTCAAGGGGGCAAAATCACCCTGGGTTGAAAATCCCTGAGGTAAAAGTTACAGAGTATCCAGTGGATAGTAGTTTTGTTTCAAGGAACAGGCATCAAGACAGTCTTGGATCCCTGGGGGAGGGAAGCAGCAGCTAACTTCCCTAAGAAATGAGAAGTGAAAGAAAGTTGTTGTGTTTTTTTTTCCCTTCCATGGCAATGATATATAGTAATTAAATTCAATTATGGCATATAACATAGAAAGGGGAAACATATAAAGACCAATTACAGACCATGGAAAGACCATTATTCCCTGTCATTAATAAAAGAGAGCATAAGATGAAATTGGCCATCTGCCACCATGAAAAAATTCTATTACAAATTTTTAAATTGATTAAAAGAAAAATCACAACTCATCAAAGTTTCACAATAACTGGGGAAAAAAGACCATTGAAATCTTGATTTCTCTTTGGCAAAACAAGAGGGACTAGATGTGATATGCATCTTTGATGTACTGCCCTTCACTCTTTCTTTGGGAATCTCAAGCAGCTGTCCTGCCCCTGGGCCCTGAGAGCAGAGACTGAGGTAGCTCCGCAGTTCATCAACTGCTCAGGCCAGCAAATGTTGGTGATGGGACTTCCTGGTTCAGACAACAGAAGGGGAAGGAGGGTGCAAACATTAATTTTGGGAAGCGGTAAAAGGCCATATATTTTGTTGACCCTTCCAGTGAGGCCTTCAGCCAGTGTCAAGTAATCCAAAAGCATTTAGTTTAACCTTTGCTCTGTCAAGCTGAGAACAAAACACAATTATGGTCATAAAACCTTTGCTGTTGGAAATAAAGAGACATTAGGTAAAGGTTATTATGTGGCAAAAGCATGTATAATTTTTTTTTTTCAAAACAAGATGGAAGAAGACATATCATACAAGGGAATTATATGAAGAAAGCATAGTAATTTCTAGTTTTGTGAAAACCTATTGCAGTGCTGTTATTTCTATTTTTAGAAAAATCTAATGCAGAGTCTAAAGAGAAATCTATGTCACTCACTAGATAGAAAATATGAGTCTGAGTTTTACGCTAGAAATCACATCTCTCAAGTGAAATTTTGCACTTACACACATGCGCACATGCACACACACACCAATTAGGCAACTAAAGGATTATTACGTTCCTGGCAGGGACTGCCAAGGAGCATGGTTCTGAATCATGTTCATTGCTCCTATTCAGGTCACTGTCTATAATTCAGGCTTATTCAAAAACACTTCACTTTGTCAGTTCTCAGCACACTATTTTTAGTGATAAAGAGTTGCCATTAGAGAGAAAGAAATATGGTTCTCTGTCTTTTGTTAAAAGACACCTATTCTGCAGCAGAAATACTTATGCATCTTTCACTTGTTCTCTTGCATTTACTCACACCTTGACATGGAAAACTTGAGGTCTTTTATGGCTAATTATTCCAACTTCACCTTTTTCGTTGTTAACGTGACTAGATGCTGTGATGTGATCATTATTTAAATGAAAAGATGTCTTGAAATTCCTTACTCTTTTTATTTTAGGCAGATCATTCAAATCTTTTGAGAGACATTAGTATACCATTTCCAGGAAAGCAGAGTTTATTGAATCTTTCAAATACTCTCTGCTTAGTTTGGCTGTCATCATACCATCAGTTGTGAAGTATATAAATAACCTCACTTTAACATATGAGAAATAAGAAAAAAAAAAGACTCCTTCTGGATGTTAAGATGTGAAATTAAACTCCAGGTGCTTTTTGGAGTTATTTGGGACATTTCCAGTTGTCAATATGGAAATCTCGTCACTCAGGGTAGGGATCTGTTGCCATGGGGAAGCAAAAGCTGCATCGTTTGACAAGTTGGCAGTTGTTACAGTTGGTAGAAGAGGAAAAACTTAGAGACAGGTATTGGAAGATGACTGTTAACTGGGGATTGGTGAACTGGCTTGGAAATAATTATCTTTCTTTCCTACTCCTGGACATTTGTCTATGCATAAAGATTATGGACATTTAGGCACATTGATCCTAGAATTTAGGCATAAATATGTCTTTCAGCCACATAAATTAATTTACAACCAAGCATTTAATTAATTCACCTCTAAGATTCTGACACCAAGTCCAACATTGGTGGCAGGGGAGGGGTAAGAATTCCACATAACATCAAGGAATTCTCTGACACCAGCTGGGTGTCCTACAATTCTGTTTAATTCCACACTACCTATTTAGAGATAGCATCAGATTTCACAGGTTAAGGACTCCATGCCACAATACTGCCCTCCACTTCAGATGCCACTTCAGATACCACTCCAGGTTGTCACCTGTACTTCTCACAGATGATAAATCAGAAGTTACCATGGGTACCTTCATAGGTTCAATTAATTTGCTAATGTGACTCAGAGTACTCAGGAAACCAGTTTACTCACTAGTTTACCAGTGTATTACAAAGGATTTTATTTTTTTATATTTTATTTGTTGTTGTTGTTGTTACAAAGGATTTTATGGATATGAGTCAACAGCCAGATGAACAGATGCATAGGTCATGGTAGGTGAAAGGAGGCAGAGTTTTAATGCTCCCTGAGTTTGCACTCTCCCCAAATCTCCAGGTGTTCACCAACCTTGAAGCTCTTGAATGCTCTCCATTTAGGTTTTTATGGAGGCTTTATTACTTAAGATGTGATTGATTAAATCATTTGCCATTTGCAATTGATTCACCTTACAGCCTCTTTCCTCTCCACAGAGGTCAGAGGAGTGGAACTGAAAGCTCCAACCTTCTAACCACGTGGTTGATCCTCCTGGCAACTAGTCTCCATTCTTAGGTGTGGTCCAAAAGTCATCTCATTAACATAATGAAAGGAAGCATAATTTATCACCCTAAAATACAACTATTTGTCATGGGGATTATTGTAGGCTGATTATTTTTAAGAAACAGCATACATAAGAGAAGCTCTGAAAGTTGAGTAGAAGTTATTCTTTTGCAAGAGACACTCATATTTATAGAAGAATCTCTATTTATAAGGGTGTCTCTCTCTCTGTACCAGAAAGAGGAAAATTACTCTAGAAATTTATCAATTAAGAAGGCATGGACCTGGGACACCAGGGTGGCTCAGCGGTTGAGCATCTGCCTTCCACCCAGGGCGTGATCCTGGAGTCCTGGGATTGAGTCCTTCATCGGGCTCCCTGCATGGAGCCTGCTTCTTCCTGTGTCTACGTCTCTGCCTCTCTCTCTCTCTCTCTCTCTCTCTCTCTGTGTGTGTGTGTGTGTGTGTGTCTCTCTCATGAATAAATAAAATCTTAAAAAAACAAAAACAAGAAGGCTTGGACTTAACTCTGCATAACAACCATACCCTTGTTTACTGTGCTGTGCCTGATCACTTCCCATAACTGCTTCCTTTAGCCCCCAAATCTTCTGTTTTTAGCTGGAGATACTTAAACTGATGGCTTGGATCATTTCAGGGTGTTACTCAGTTTTCCTGGGTATCTCCCATGTATACAGAAGGTATACATGTTATTAAACTTCCATTTTGTTTTCTTTTCCTGTTAATCTTTCTTTTATATACAGGAGGTTCTCAGTCAAGAACCTAGAAAAGTAGAGGGAAAAATTTTTTTTTCAGATAAATTATGAACTTTATGTATATTTCACCATTTAAAACTCAGAACATAAGAAATTTCACTTTCTGGAAAATCATCTTATTAGAAATACATGAAGTGCACTTAAAACAAGGAAATTGGTTTCTTGGTACCATCAGTGAAATGGACACACTCTCATCCATTCCCTCAAATGAAGGTTTTGTCAATTTTTTCTCCAAACATAGACCTCTCAATTTGGGGAGGTCTGAGTGAACTTTTTTCTGGAAATTACAGTGAAGACGCAGACCTTAAATTTGGGCCCTCCCAAGCAATATCACATTAGAAAAAACTATTTTACCCCCAAAGGGCTGTGTCTTTGCTGGTTACTCGGCATCTGCAGCCCCTACAATATTTCAAAAGACACATTTATCACTCTCATTACTTAGGTAATTCCAAGAGTTTTAGGAGCTCTTAGCAAAAAAAAAAAAAAAAAAAGAGATCAAAGACTAAATATATATTTCTTATTATAAATCACAATATCACAAATACTCTTTTTGGAATGATGATATATTCAATAAAAATGTCATTATTCGTTTGAACTGGGCTATGGCTTCCGAGAGTGTCAAACACTGAACTAGTAGGTAAAGAGGTTAAAGGCCTCTTTTGTTTAGTCCTAGTGAGGTTTTCATTAAAGCTATTGTATTCCATTCCATTCCCTCAATGCCCTCAAAGAGGTTGACAATTAGGCAAAAGTTCAGAGAAGAGCAAGGAATGTTAAGTGGATTGAGAAATTGACTTGTCAATAAAACTAAAACCACTACACCACACTGGAAGCAGTGTGTCGATTATTAATTTCCCTTGAAATTCAGGAGGGCACCTGCTTTCCAATTTCTCCTGGAAGAGAATTGGACATTAGCTGTCACCCTAAGGTAGAGATAGCCCCGATTTGGCCTAAATCTAGGAGGTCTCAGATCCTCCTTAAGACACTTAACTTTTGGAATTATGAAAGTGTGTGGCAGAGTCCAATCTCTTAGATATAATATTTTTGCCTGACCCTCATGGAGTATAAAATACTATTTGTTTTCTCAAATGAGAATTATCTTTAATTCTAGATACGAGTGAGAATACTTGGAGTTTCAAAGTAGAATTCCAAAGTACGCTACTCTGGGAAAACAATACATAATCAAGTAGAAGAGGTAAAAAGGAAGTTGTTTTTTCAATATCTACTGATTGAGCTGCTCTAGATAATAATTCTTATGCAGGTGAAGAAAATAAGACTTCTCTTTCTCCCTTACACAGTTAAGCAATGCAAAGATGTTCCTGGTGGCAAAGACTTGTTCTTTTTTAGATTTGATTTTTGAGCTACGTCAATCACAGTTCCTCTTACATAGTGGAATTTTAGTAAATTACATTTTTTAAAATAATATTCATGTAAATATTTACTAAAAAGGCTATAAAATTATTTGAAGCCTTATGGTGGAAAAATATGGAGGCAGGTGTGGGTTTAAGAAGTTTGAGGTGATAAAGTCCAATCTATAACCCTAGCAACCTACTTGACAGATATAAAATGGAAATGCACTTGGCATAATTTTTAAGTTATAATTCATTTCTCAAATTAGTTTCAGAAAAGTTAAAGGTAAGCTGAATGTTATATATTTTTATAATATGGAATGTATTAATATATAATTACTCAAAAAAGCAAAGTGGTGGAGTAAACTGGAAAAAAGAAAATATGCATGAGAATAAATTTACAGTAAGCAAAAAAACAGGTTGGGATTAGAAGAGAGGAAATGAATTGACCTTTACTGAGCACACTGTGTGACAGGTACTAAGCTGCAGGTACTGTCTAGGTACATTTCTCCTAGAAATTTCTAAATGAAAAGACTGAGGCTTAATGTTTGTGGCATTCAAATTCACTAAGTAAATGGTGTGCCAGCAATTAGAAGGCTGATCTGTCAGAGTCTATCATCTGAATTTTACCATAGATCGTATTGCCTTCCAATAAGATGGTTTGGAGAATATTATATTCTGGCTCTTCTGTTAACCAGTGGTTATACTCAAATTCAATTCTTTGTGCTCTTTTTCTAAATTAAAAAAAATACATATTTTTTTAAATTTAAGTAGTCTCCACACCCAGTGCAGAGTCCAACATGGCCTGAACTTACAACCTTGAGATCAAGAACTGAGCTGGGTTCAAGTTGAGCCACCCAGGCACCACTTTAGCATTCTCTTTTATTCACCTCTTAAATAACATCTGTCTATCCATCCAACTGAGTTTGTATTCACTGTTCTTTCTAACCTGTTCTTATCATCTATTTATATGTCATCATATATGGATATCATACCATCTACCTTGGTGACTTTTCCTATTAGCAAGTGGCAAGTTTCCTTGAGCTGCTCAATTTCAATGTTCTTTTCTTGGACACACAGACTCTGTCCTTGACCAAGCTTTATTCAGGCTTCTCTGAGCCCTTTTCTTCACTAGGCCTAGACCTTGGACTTCCATGTTGATATTTGCATCATCCAGTTTTAGCAATAATCCCACTAAGTCAGTTTAGAGATAATCTCTCACCTTTGATACATGATCATCCCTGGTATCTAATCAATATTCCTCACCTCCACCATCCCCCAAGTAATCCCCCCATCTGATTACTGTGGCCTGCCTTTAGTGAGAATCCTGTTAGGTAAGGTTAGCAAGAATTCCTCCCCTTGTTGATGTCTCCTAATAACTTCCCATCTACCAAGCCCCCAACCTGCTCCTGGGCTATTAATCCCCACTTAATTTTCGGTATCTGGAATTGAGCCCAGTTCTATACTGAGGTCGCCTTTATTGCAGTAGTTCTTGATTAATGTGTTTTTATTGTTTTAACTCCCATCCAGCTTTGGTTTTCTTTGACATCTTCACTACAAAAAAGTACAAAGCTCTAATTTTCCTCAAGATCTTAAATTCTAAACTTTCTTTCTGATTTCAGTTGTTCATCATTTCACTTTCATGAATTCCTAATGTTTGTGGAATCATTTCTTCATACGCATTTTCAACTTCTGCAATTTGCAGGGGTAATAATAATGGGGACATGTGAGGGAGAACATTAAAATAGCCATTCTAATATATTAATTTATCTGTCTGGGAGTTCATAGTTTAAAAATTATTTTACATACAATTTCTCAAGATTAGACCAAACTCAAGAATGCTGGATTGAAACACACTGTACTTATTTTTAATTTATTTACTTTATAGCTTTATTGAGTTATTATTGTCATATAACCTGTGTATCTACTGCTTAATATATATAAAAATCACATAGTGAGTATGGATATTTTGAACCCAGAGTAAAATGAATGAAATTAGCATTGTGCCAATATGGTCCATTGGATTAAAGCATTATCTCCTCATTGGAAAGCCTTTAAACAAAAAAAGGAGGTAGACTTCTGTGAGGCCCTTTCTAATTGTGGGTAATATTTCATTTTAATGGTTGTAACTATTCCAGAACAGGTATATTTTTGCCTATCTTGTATTTCTTATGCCTCTAGGGATTTAGCTAAAAATTTTATATTAAATTGCTTTGCATTAGGTGCTTCTCATTATCATCTTTATTTTCTAAAAGAATGTTTTAGAAATTGCATCAAAATTATGATGCTACACTGTCCATTTGCATTCTGGTCTATGTACGATACAGACCTGTGTTGTCTGCCCATGGCAAACAAATGAAGAATATAGAATTCTTCTATATTGGTTGCTGTAGAAAGAAAGGTCTATGCTACTTATGGTTTGGGGGATGGCACTTGGACATATTGAGTATGTTAGAGGTGAAAGAAAATGGAAGGGGCAAAATAGACTCCTGACCACCTTTTCCTCCCCTGAAATAGGCCAAAGATCCTCATGTGTGAAGTGTCCCACCAATATCAGGAGGAAAGGAGCAACTTATCTCTGAAGATAGATGGAAACCTAGAGGAATCTGAAAAACAAAAACACAAAAAAATGGGCTTTGCTAAGTTTTCTCCAGTTTACTATCTTTAGCTTGTACCTATCACATATTTCCACAGCTTTCTACTCTTCAGCAAACCTGGTATTAAAAATACTCAGGTTTAATAATTTCTTCAGATCTTTATTTCCTCATGAAAACAAATACATGTGTATGCTTTTCTCTTGTTAATCTGTCTTTCATCAGTCCAATTTACAGGGGCCCAGTCAAAGAACCTAAAATGAGGAAAGGAGATCTATCTTTCCCTACATTACAGTATAGTGAAAAGACACAGAGCTGTGGTGTTAGACAGCTTTTATTTTTGTCCTGGCTCTTCAACTTAATTGCTGTAGTACTCAAGTTTTGTGATACTTTGTTTTCTCCACTCTAAAATGGGGATGAGAACACCTACTTCTCTCAGCTGTTGCAATATTAAATGAGATTAGGTATATAAGCATTTAGCCTTGCATATGACATGCATAGGAGCTGCTTTTTAACTGACTATTGTTCTTCACATTATGTAGATCTTTCTTTTATATATATATATATAATTTTTTTTAATTTTTATTTATTTGTGATAGTCACACACAGAGAGAGAGAGAGAGAGGCAGAGACATAGACAGAGGGAGAAGCAGGCTCCATGCCCCGGGAGCCCGACATGGGATTCGATCCCGGGTCTCCAGGATCATGCCCTGGGTCAAAGGCAGGCGCCAAACCGCTGTGCCACCCAGGGATCCCTATGTAGATCTTTCTTAAGTGATTGGTATGAGATTATTCAATGTAGCACAACATAAGTCCTTCCAAGCATTTGTTTTTACATTAAAATTAGGATTCCATCACAGTGACAGGATAGAATTTTATCGTTTTCTTCTTTATAAATAGTATGCTATCCTAATGACAAAGAGAGGGAGAGAAAGAGAGATAATTGACCAAGGAGAGATAACTAAACATGTCTATTTTCTCTATTTAAAGACATAAATATCTAAGGTAAATAAATTTAAACCTAAGGTAATTTCAGAGATGTAACTATCCAGGTAAATTACGTCACTCAAGAAAATAAAACAAAGGATATTGGATAATTTTCTCTCTCCCAAGCAGAGTGCAGTGCAAAGGGCGGTTTGGAAGACAGGGGTAGACCATTGAAACCTTCAGCAGTTATCGAAGCCATCTTGAATAAATATGCTTTCTAGGTAAGAGCTCCATGCTACACACTACAGCTATAAAACTTGCCTTCTGGTACATCCTCTCAACTAAATAGTTGTCCTGATTCCAGATCTACCACAGCTTCTATGCATCACTAACTCTTAAAACCTCTGTTCATCTGCTTTCTCTGGCTCTATGCTTTCCTAATATCCTCCTACCCAGGCATGTTTTCCTTGTCTCCTGTCTTATCACTAGTGCTTTTTTTCTTATCTAAAAGACCTATCTCCATACACTGGCATAATGAGTGTATTTGCTAAGGAAATGTTCTAGGTCTTCCTTTGATCTGGTTTGAACTTCAGTTTATTCATCTACATAAATATCTCTCAAGCTCTGGTTCCACGGCTACCCTGGATCTTTCACTGCTGTCATCCATGATCCATCCATCTCTTAAATTCATTATGTGTTTGAAATCGCATTGCTGTACTCCTAGTCACCCCTTCCAGAAAACTGAAGACTTATCCAATGTTTTACTTTCCAGCCAGTCCCCAATTTTTGCCCAGTTGACCTCTCTTCCTTTCCAGTCTACTATCATTGGCCTTTTGTCATCTCCAACCTAGATAAGTGCCATTGTTAGCTCTTTCTCCAGATTTTCTCCTGCTGACTTCTACACACAGCACTGCTAAATTGAACATGTATTAAGTCTACTCTACTCTAAATGAGTTTTACTAATTTACCGCCCATGGAATACATTTGTAACTCTCAAGCTATAGCTCACATTCCCTATGATCTGATTCTGATCTTCTATTTCTTCTATTCAATGTAACCTACCCTCCAGCCTAGCTGAACATTTTCCACAAGAATCTTCCAGCTTTTGTTGTCTTTTCCCATATTTTCTGAATGAAATGCTTTTTTTCTCCCATAACCTGCTCTAAGCCTATCTATACTTTGTCTCAACTCAAATTCTGCAGAAGTCAACTCATTTTATTTCTAGCACTTTCTTAAAATTTAAAGAATTTATAACATTCTGCCTTGCATAACAGTTTAATAGTCATCTGCTCTTCTTTTTATCTCTCCTATTAAATTGTAAGCTCCTTAGAGATGAAGTCATCTTATTTATTTTTATAGCAGCTGCCATCTTTGCACTAGTGCTAGTCTTTTTGCTTTGCGTTGTTTTCAGATATCAAAAATACAGAAGCAGACTAATTTTTAGCACATAACTATGATGTGGTAAGTACTATGCTATGCATTTTCAACACAATAACTCTAAGAAAAAAGGTTAGTATGTTCATTTTACTGATGAAGAAACTTATCCTTGGAATAATTAAGTAACTAGCACAGAGTCGCATACTCTGTGAATGAGGAAGCCAATTCTGATTCCCATACCTCCTCTCATCTCTGTTCCATGATACTTTTTTTTTTTATTGCAAATGCACTGCAGTAATGTGCTTACATTACGGTCTTCAACTGACTTTGAGTTTCAGAAAAGAAGGCTAACGTTCAGAGAGTGCATTAATACATGCTTGGTAAATGGTGTTGATGAGTAAATGTAAAATTGCAACACAGTTAAAGTGGACAGTATAGCAAGATAGAGATCTCAAGTTGTTTTGCTTCTGCTTTTTTGTTTAAAATATCTACTAAAATATCTACTAGATACACTTGAAATTTCTAGCCAGTGAAAAAGCAAATGCATTCATTGTTTTCATCCTACGTTCTCTGAGCCTAGAACCTTGCATGTACAGTTGTGATCTTTAAACCAACAGCATGAGCACCACCTGGGACCTGGTTAGAAAAGCAGAATCTGTGTCCCATCCCAGACTTAGTGAATCAGAATCTTTACTCTGCAAGAATCCCAAGCAGTTCTTGTAAACATCAACATTTATTTTTCTATATGACCACTGCCCCAGAATGCAAGCTTCTTGAAGGTAAAATTCATAAAAATAAAAAAAAAATGCAGTGAACTCTGCTTTGATTAGTAAATTCCTAGGATGGAGACGCATGTTTGTGAGCAAGTGCTGACACAGCCAATCATCCATTTCAATATAATCAGAATTAACAAGCAGCACAGTCTGCAATTACTGTCAAGAGACCTCGTTGCTCTCTTTTTCCTTGCCCCTGCCCAGGCCATTCCATTAACTGAGCCCTGGGAAACATTTCAATGACAAGTGCAGTAAATGGTTTGATTTCCTTTTCAGTTTATATTTGCAAGCAAAAAAGAAAGGAGGTGGAATAAAGGAAGAACGTTACAAACTGCATAATGCAAATGAGGCCCCTTTAAACAGCAAGCAATCAGCATAGGTACATGCCTTATGCTGTAGTCCCAAATGCAATCATTAGACTGCTTTCCCACTAGGGAAAGGGAAGACTTTGAGTGCTATTGAACATTGCCAATTTTTATAGTGGATCAGCTTGAAAATATTTAGCACAGATGTTTCTGTAATTGTGACACACTGGGAAAATTCACATGTTCAATAGCCCTCTAACTCTATCTTCCATCTGTGCAATGTGATGGTCCACAGTTACTGCACAGGGCCATTATATGAAACAGAGAGTGATGGGGTCTGGCTCAGGACCTATAGAAAAGGTTTCCTCGTACCATCTGTGCAGCACTATTTACTTGCAGGTATGATTGTGTTTGTCCTTATTTATGGTTGTCACTATCATACACCTGAAAGGTTGCATTTATGTCCTCTACTCAGTGGTTAAGCAGATCTTTGCCCACAATCAGCATCTAGAGAGAATGAGTGGAATAGGGAATTGGAGAGTAGAAACTCCACTTCCCTTTCCTTGGCTCCAGCTTCAATTCTAATCAAGGTCAGTAATGACTGAAAGTTTTTCAGGAGCTACTAGTCGTTGTAGCAAAGTAAGCTAACTGACTCATTTGGGTTCTCAGTGAACATTTGTCCAAGTCACAAACCATTGGCTTCATACTTTTTATCTGAGCAAAGAGATCTCCTAGCAGAGTGTTCTCTCTGAGTATTCCAGGCCTTCATTTCTGTTCTCTTCTCTCAAATCCAATATCACTTCTGAATCTGTGCCACATGGTTTAGCTGCTAGTCATCCCCACACCTTTTTCAGATGCTGTCCTTTTTAGACTCCTGTTCTGTCCCCTCTTACATTACAGATTTTCCAAGAAGGGCCCTTCTTTTATTCCTATCCCATTCTCACTGTTGGCTACAGAGAAAGTCTGAATTTGTGACTCACCGAAGATAGAATTAATAAAAATATTGACTTCCATAGAAATTATTTTGGAATGGGACTCTTGGGTGGCTCAATGGTTGAGCATCTATCTTTGGCTCAGGTCATGATGCTGGACTCTTAGCATGGAGTCCTGCATCAGGCTCCCCGTGGGAAGCTGGCTTCTCCCTCTGCCTATGTCTCTGCTTCTCTGTGTGTCTCTCATGAATAATGAATAAAATCCTTAAAAAAATTATTTTGGAAAATATAATTAAAATGTAACATGTGAGTATAAAGTTTGGACTATTCTGACTTTCATGATATACTACATTTTCCTTTAGCCTCTAGCTTCTAGTCACATGGACACTAAAAACTCCTTGCAAAATACCGAACTGTTGATGTGACTTTTCTCTTGGGCAACAAACTACGAGGCCAATAGATTTTTAAAACCACTCAATCATTTTTAATGTGACCCCAGGAACATTTTTAATACAATATTTTCAACTTGAGCTGTAAACATTTCATATATTTTGCAAGTAATTTGCAGGTTGAGTAAGCTATCCTGACTGAATTGTTCATAAATTGAGGTACGTCTCATTATAATCACAGCCATCTTAGAAGAGCTACTAAGCCAAATTAGGAAGCTAATTTTATCTTTTAACAATGTTTAGCAATTATAAAGCTTCGGAAAATAGTATACTTGAATTGGACCTAAAGAGATAAGAAACATTTTAAATTCTAGGTTTTGTCTCTCAATGATTACTTTGCTCCATGCCACAGTCTCTAAGTCATGCATTGATATTGTTAGAGTTAGATGCACATCTTTGATGATGAAGGAATTCTAAAATCCACATGAAAGGGGATTTGACACAAATGGTTCCAGTAATTTAAGGGAAACAATACTGTACCTTTTGCTGAGTGGACTGGGGAGAACTCCTTGGCCCAGAAACCTCCACACAACCCATCCCTGGGATGTTGCCAGAGACTCCTTGGTCTCCTCAAAAGAAAAAATTCAAAGGCAGACAGTAGTTGGGTGGGACAAGAAGGAAAGTTTATTACAGTGAGGGTGCACTCTCAAGGTGTGAGAGTAGGTAAGTTCAAGGTAGAGCTGTGCCCAGGGTTTTGGGTTTCTTTCTTTAATTGACAGTTATTCACAAGGGAGTGGAACATTTATTATTTGAGGAGGGGGTTTCTTGGTTGCAGAGTTTCACACCTTTTCTCCCTTACTTGGTCAGGGTTTTCAGCCTCCTTTGTTTTGGGCTTGTTTGATCTGGCTTCTCATGGCTTTGTTTTGGAGTGTTGTCAGGACAGGCATCTGACTTTCCCCATAACCGGCCATGGCTCCCCCTTTCCTGGCTCAAGGCTTCCAGTGAAAACCTAACTAACTACTTACTCTACTCTATCTGCTCTGCTACCACATTGTGGCAATACAGGAACAAACGTAGTATCACCAGCTAGACCCTAAGACCTGACCTTTATTGCCATCTGCTTGTACCCACCAAGCTCTATCCCACATTTTTCCTTAAGCTCTTCTTTCAAACCTATCTCTTAACTCAGATGAAAGACCCGATGGACATAGCAAATTTGATGGAAACTGAAACGACCCCTCAAGAAATAATGACCATCCTGAAGAAAAGCTCCAGCAGTGGGACCACCTTGACCAATTTGAGCTCAACCCCTAACTCGCACCTGTGTAGATGGACCATGGAGTGGCTGACATGATGTTTGCCTCATTATCTAAATGTTTGCCTATTATACTAAAATCTCTGCCTGAGGAAGAGCACAAGCCTCATTTACACAACATGTGATATATGAATAGGCATATTTCCTTAAAGCAGATGTGGAACCTTATGCCCACCTCTACACATGATAACAAGTTTCCCCTTTCTAAATGGTCATCTCAAACCTAAATAAAAGAAGCTCATCCATCCCTGCTCAGGGAGTCATGGGTTTGGAATTTATTTCCCTTAATTTCATTTACTACAAATAAAGTTTCCCTTGTGTGACAACTCCACCTGGTATAGTTTTTAACTGTAACTCATCAAGGAGCAAAGTCACTTTAGTTCAGTTACAATAACATTGACCTATTGTCTATATTTTCAACCAGGTATTCAATTTTCAATCAATACATATTGATTGCATATCTATTTTTTTAAAAGATTTTATTTTTTCATGAGAGACACAGAGAGAGGGGGGCAGAGAAAAAGGCAGGGAGAGAAGCAGGCTCCATGCAAGGAGCCTGTTGTGGGACTCAAGGATCACGCCCCAGGCTGAAGGGAGGCGCTCAGCCACTGAGCCACCCAGGGGTCCCAGATTGCATATCTATTATGTTAGGCACTAAGGCAGAGTGTTGAAAAAAATAAAATAGTTGTATTAGCTTTCCTCTTAAAGCTTATGATCTACCAAAGACTGGAAAACAATGGACAATTTAAATTTGAGTTGAGTCATTCTATGGATAGTATAAGGTGTCATGGAAACTCATAGAAGTCACGTCTTACTTGTGGGATGAAGGACAGCTTCTTCTAAGATTTAACATCTTAGCAGATTTCCGAAGGATAAGTAGGCATTTTTGAGGAGATTGGAGAGTAAAGGTATGCTGCTTCAAAAGAAAATAATCTACAAAGCTGTAGAGGCAATATATTTTAAAAGAAGTGAGTATTTCCTAAAATTAGTACTGTATAACCTCAGATGTGAGCCAACAGAATCATTTCCCAGATATAATACTAAGAGCCAAGAAGAACCCAAAAGGTACAGGAATATACCACCTCAAAATGTATCATTTTAACATAAGGATTATTGTGAGCTGAAGTCATTTGAGAAGAAACTAATAGAAAAGCACTCTGACCTTCCCCTATTTCCCTGAAAGCAGAACATAAATTTGTAAATGTAATCTCCCCTCTCTCTACCAGGAAGAGTACAAGCTAATCATGGAGACAATGCTAGAAACTTTGCAGCCTGGAGATAGTACCAGAGGAACATACATAACAAACCTTACAAAAATTAACCCTGTTCTACTCTTACTTTCTCCAGGTATTTGCCTTTCACAATTTGCCCTTCTAGAAGCTTCATGTCCTTGACCTTTGTCTTGTCCTTTCTCTATAAAGTTACTGTTCTTTGCTAAAATGCTATATAAGCTCAGATTCTCACAGCCACACCCTTACTCATCAAGTATTCTCATGTATATGTGTGATGCCTAGACTATGTTAATAAAGTTTTTTTGCTTCTTTAATCTTGTTAATCTGTCTTTTGTCAATCTAATCTCCAGGGCCCCAGACAATGAACCTAAAATGGGCAGAGGAAAAATATTATATATATATATATATATATATATATATATATATATATATATATATTACAGTACACAAGTATACAGTATACAACATATATATATATATATGTATATATATATATATATATATATAGTGGAAAATTGTAATACCACATATGGAGGGTATATTAGTTTTCCCTTGGTAATATAAAACTTATCACAGATTTAGCAGCTTCCATGAGTCAGATGTGGGAGCTTAGGTTTGGTTCTCTGCTTTGTTTTGTAAAATGAAGGTGTTGGAGTCATGTTCCTTTGGGGAAGAATCCAATCCAAGCTCATCCACTTGTTGTAGAATACAGTTTCTGAGAAATATGTTTTGAAGTTCTTGTTTCCTTGCTGGTTATACATCAATTGCATTAGGACAAACCTATGTTTTCAAAACAAATCACTAAAGCAAAACTGATCACATATATTTTAAGGAAAAGGAAATTAAATTTGGCTTTTGCATAAATGGGCATAGTAGCAAGCTCATAGACAGATAAGGTGAAATTTTTTTTTTGTTTGTTTCCAAGCTATTCTAACTACAGGAACCACATATCTCTAAGACCTTAATTCCCTCACAGGTAAAATAAAGGGATTGGGTCAATAGTCTCACAGGTCCCTTCCAGGTAAAACATAATTCCATAATAAATCTAAGTTCTTAGGAAATGTATAAATAACTTATAAACAAGATTTTTACAAGTGTTGACTTTTCGTATTTGTAGATGAGTACATCTGGTAAAGGGCTCTAAATCCATTATTCAACATTTTATAACTTTGAAATTATAAAAGAATAAATTTTTGAGTATTTTTTGGACGGCCTTGTGGATAAGAATGAAAAAAACTTAGAGGACACTTGGTTGGCTCAATTGGTTAAGTGGCTGCCTTCTGCTCAGGTCATCATCCTTGGGTCCTAGGATCCAGCCCCACATGGCATCATAAGCTCCCTGCTCAGGGGGAGTCTGCTTCTCTCTCTTCTGCTGTTCCCCCTGCTTGTGTGCCCATGCACTCTTTCTCTGTCAAATAAATATATAAACTTTTAAACTTAAATGAAAAAGAAGAAATAAAAAGATGACAGGTTCTAAATACTAGCCAGTGATGAAATATATGTATTTCTCTTATAGAAAAATAAATGATATATGTTTCCCCTGGGCTACTGATATAGGCACTTGAATCCAGACACTTTGAATCAGATATAATTTTAAGCATTCTCAAATATTGTATTAGGAAACAGAATGGAAAGCCAGTCATCCTAGAGACAAGAGGTTCCCTTTCTTTGAATTTACTAGCCTGGCCCCAGACTATCAGTTAAGGCAGATATCTATACTCAGATAAGGTTGTTTGGTCAGAGCTAAAACATGTTCTTCCTGGCAATGATGTTTAATTTAACCAAATTTATTAAACATCTGCTGCCTCTTAAGTGTCTTTCTAGATTGCATAAGGGTTGAAAAGATGCACAATATCTTAGGCCTTATGATCAAGAAACTCACAGATACAATTGCAAAACTGTTCCTCAACAAGTTATCTTCTATCTCAACCCAAAGATAACAGAAATGAGTCAAAAGGAAGCTCCATTAGATCTTACTAAATTGCAATTCCCAAGAGATTCTTTTTCTTTCTTTTCTTTTTTTTTTTATCAGCATCAGTCTGCTGAGCTACTTGTTACAGCTGACTTTGGAACCTCCTTAGCAGATTACATCACCCAGCATAGTGAAGTCTGAATCATTTAGTTTCTTTCTTTGCTTCTCAACAGCCTCTCCCTCCATCTATCTTCCTCCTCCCTTACATGCTGACTTGCATTTTCCTTCTCTAAGTTCTCTCAGTGCCTTGGTTCCCTACTTTCAGAGCATGTACTATACTGTAGTGTCCTTGTTGGCTTGCTTTTACAGGTTGGCTACTAGACTCAATTTTAATAGAGCACGGACTGTGTCTTGTGTCTATGTCTCCTCAGCATTTGAAATTATGACTGAATTACAGAAAATGCTCAATGTGTGTTGAATAGAGTATATCAATGGTGGTAGCTCTATTGATTGAGTCAAATTGAAACCTCTCAGAAGACAAGGCTTAAATAATTCAATATTTATTTATTTATTTATTTATTTATTTATTTATTTATGAGAGAGAGAGAGTGAGTAGGAGGGAGAGGGAGAGGAAGAGGGAGAGAGAATCTGAAGCAGACTCCATGCTGAGCACAGATCCCGACACAGGGCTCAGTTCCACAACCACAAGATCATGACCTGAGCAAAAAAACAAGAGTTGGATGTTTAACTGACTGAGCCACCCAGTGGTTGAATTCTTGGCAACCCAAGAATTCCATATTCTTAACTAAAAATCACTCTTCACTATATGAGCCCTGTAGTTTTAGGCTCTTTCTGGCCGTAGGCAAATGATGTTACTAGACTTGATACAAATGGGAAGCAAGTTTATGTATTAAATATCAGTGTGGCCAGTTGTTGGCTTCCTCAGATTTCATTCACAAATCAGGGTTTTTATGTCAGAAGTAGTCATAAGAGAAAATGAACACAATTTATAAATATTAAGTGCAACCAATAACCATGCAAACAGAACAATGCAATAATCATATTTTAGTGTCGTCATATGTTAATCAGTGTTACCACCAAATATGAAGGTCTGGATATTCTACTCATTCTTGAAAGAATATGGGACTACATAGCAAACTTGAAATATTCCAGTGTTTTTCCATTTTTTACTCAAATAAGAACACATTCATATTCCTATGTATAGCAAAATATCTTGTTTATAAGTTAGGAGACTTTTTTTTTTTTAGATGTCAGATTTGCTCCATTATTCTGTGGCTCTGATTAAATACTAAGATGATTCAGAGGAAAAATCAACAACAACAAATCAGTCTGTGTTTCTATGAGCATAGGAAAATTTACATAATGGTAGGCCTTAGGTCTCCAAAGTGATGGTGTTGTGAACCTTGAATAAACTGATCTATTTATTTCAAAAATCAGTATGTGTGGAAAGAATTTTGGCTAAAACAGGGAAGATATTTAAAATAAAGGTCATTACGTTTTTAATCTATTTTAAATTTAAGAAGCTTCAAAATGATTTTAATTCTTCATTAGTTGACACATCCAAATTTTAGTCCCAGCTCTGTCATTGATTACTTATTTAAACATATCAAGTTATAATTTTTTTTGGACCTCACTCACCCTATGTGGAAAATTAAAGAGCTGACAAAATGGATCCTAAGATCTCTTCCATCTATATCATGTATCTTCTTTCCTTTTTACACAATATTTAAACTTAATTGAGTGGGGTGAGGCTCAACCAAAGATTATATTACTTGTCTTCAATTCCCACTTCAGCTTTCTCTTGGGCAGAGCAAAAGATAGCTTGATTGCTATCTTTGCACCACAACTCAGAGCTAAGTTCCTCCCTCTTCCTCCTCTTCCCCCTGACAAACTTTTGTCCTCAAGTGGAGAAAGGGAAACCCCCACTCCACAGACTGCAGATTATAGGAGTGTCCACTAGGCAGACTCAGATTTCAGTTAATTGGGATACAATGAAAAGTTAACGCTGTAGGTGAGTGTTTTAGAATAGAATTGGGCTCCGAGGGGGGCCAGCTCAAAATGCTGAGAGTAGAAGTGAAATCTAGATGCAGAGTTGGTGAGAAATATCATATCTGACTGAAACAACAAGTGATTAAATGGGTTTACATTTTAGGAGATACCTGAAAAAGAGATGAATGATATAGAAGAAATTATTTTAGTGCAAATTAAAGAGCAGTATTTGGGAAAGAGGCATACACAGCTGGATACTATTTAATAGCTATAACACTGGCTAGAAGTGTAAGCCTATGAACCACAGTTTTATCTGTGAAATTTGTATTAATCAATTATTTTTAATTGTTTAGAAAAATTCAATCATATTATGCACCTAAACACTTAGCAAGGTGCCTATTATGTTTTAAATTACTATAAATTTTCTGAAAGTAAATTTTATGGTTATTTTCCTGGCAGCTAGGCCAGTGCCATGCAATTTCCTCACATGTGAAAGCAGGATCTTGGGGGATATTATCCTTTGTGGAAGTAAAATTCGATGGCTTTCAACTCAGTGTGGCACACTGAATCATCTTTCTGCCAGATATCCCACCTTTTTCCATATCATTTCTCAGTTTGGGCCTCATTCTAATACATATCTAAGTGAGATTGACTGCTCAGGAAAGAGAAATGGATCATTTAATCATTCATTTACTTAGTAAGAATTTATTGAGCGCCCAACACACACTAAGAACCCTGTTGTGTAGGAAGACACCATACTGATTAAAGCACACATTTTCTCTGTTCTCACAGAGATGAAAATGTAGAGTTGAAGAAAGACAATAAAATCATTGTATATGGGGGATCCCTGGGTGGCGCAGCGGTTTGGCGCCTGCCTTTGGCCCAGGGCGCGATCCTGGAGACCCAGGATCGAATCCCACGTCGGGCTCCCGGTACATGGAGCCTGCTTCTCCCTCTGCCTGTGTCTCTGCCTCTCTCTCTCTCTCTCTCTCTCACTGTGTGCCTATCATAAATAAATAAAAAAAATTAAAAAAAATCATTGTATATGCTAAATTGGTTTTGTGATTTTTCTGAAGGGAAGAACACAGTGTTTGGGGGAACATACAAGAGAGCTGGATAACACATTAGGGAAAGTCAGGGAGGGAATCCCTAGTCTGAAGACACAATGTTTGAGCTGAGATTTGAAGACTCATTAGAAGTTTACTACATGAAGACAAAAGGAGACTTCAATAAGAGAGAGCTATATATGAAAAGGACCCATAGAAAAAGTAAAATGGAATTATGTAGAAGTGGCTGACAAGCAAAATATCTGAAACTTGCAGAGCAACATATGTTAAAAGTTAAGAGAAGAATAAGGGAAAGAAGGGCAAAATAAGAACCATTTTATACTGAAAGAATCAGAAAGCTGTTGGAGTGTTTTAATCAGGTTTGGAGGGTTTTATTTTCTGGTTCCGTTGTGTGAAATGGAATAAAGAGGGATGCAGGTGGGTATGAGCAAGACAAGCCATTTAAAAGTAGAGACAGCAACCGATGGAAGAGTGGTGAAGATGAAGATGGACGTGGTACCAATCACAGGAATTAGAGTTTGAGACCCCTTTGGAAGATGCAAGAAGAGTTGTTAAATAGGCAACTGTATCTATAAAATTAGACCTCAGAAAAGAAGACTGGAGTGGTGATGGAAATGCAGGAGACATCCACAAATAGGTGGTGGTTGAAGTCATGTGTATAAATGAGAATGAATTATGAAGAAACAAGAGTAAGAAAAGGAGAAGGGCTGGGCAACCTTGAGATCTCACACTTAGAGGCAAAGAAGACAGCATTGAGGGTGAGAGACAGGGAATGAACAATGAGGTAGGAGGGAAACCAGGAGATTCAGATGAACTTGTCTTCCAATGTTGAATAGCCATCAGAATACCATTTCTGGTTAAGGTTGGTCTAATTACCAGGAAATCAGTGAAAGGTAAATAGTAAGTTTGCTATAGAAAGTTTCTATATAAGGAAACAACTTGCTGGCATCAGCCCTGATTTTGCAACTATTTAGAAAATATGACTAAATGTAACGAGATCCATGTGATATTTCCTACATAACTAGAAACTTTGAAATGAAAGGCAAAATTTCTTCTAGCAAAACTATGTTTAACTGAATCAATTTCTTGTTTATTATTATATACGTATTTTCTACTATATTGTAAAATGTGTTTCTATTGATTCATCTGTTATTTATTCACTCTTTAGCATGTTAGATATCATATGCAAACAATTTTTAGCTTACATTTCATGACTAATTTAAATCTTACAGTGTTGGAGGGAATTTGACTAAGATAGATAGATAGATAGATAGATAGATAGATAGATAATAGATAGATAGAAAAATAGAAAGATTCCTCTAACCTGGTTCTAAAACAAACCATTTCTTCAAAGATCTCTGTTCTTTTTTGGTGGGGAATAGAATTCAGAAAGCAAAATCTAAGTGATAGGTATGTTTATTAGGGCAAATTCTAATGCCAATCTTTATTCTAGTCCCTGGCAAATATATCAACCAACCAACCAAGAAAAATGCTAGCTCTTAAATTAAGCTGATAACAAATGGTGGAAATCTAGGCAAAAATTCTACAGCACTGCTTGCAAATTTTACAGGATATCCATTATTATAATCAAGCCCATCAAAAAGTTTGTCAGGTTTGAACTAATTCTCATAATTAAACCCATTTTCAATTTACACTTAGATAGTTAGATTTTGAAACACTTGATCAGGATTTGAAAATTTTGAAAATTGAGTATCTTCCCATCTTAACTGAACTTAAAAATGGATAAATTTAAAGTTTCATTAAACATTTAAAAATATCATTTTTTTAAGAATCTAAACTTCTGGGGATCCCCAGGTGGCTCAGTGGTTTAGTGCCTGCCTTTGGCCCAGGGTGTGATCCTGGAGTCCCGGGATCGAGTCCCACGTCGAGCTCCCTGAATGGAGTCTGCTTCTCCCTCTCTCTGTGTCTCTTTCTCTCTGTGTGTCTTTCATGAATAAATAAATCAAATATTAAAAAAAAAAGAATCTAAACTTTCCAAGTCAGGGACAAATTGTACCATTCAAAAATAATAGCTTGGCTATATATATATTTTGCTAATAATTAGACATTTAACTGTGAGTAAAATGTAAAGACATTTTTGCTAAGATCTGCTCTGTGTTAGACTCAAGCTAGCCTTTGCACTAAGATGAGAACATGAGAGTTGAGTTAACAAAATCCAAAATCTGGTTATGATTACATAATATAAAGTTAAAAACTCACTTATTAAAGAGGAATACTTTCTGATAAATTATTCTCTGTCAATACACACCACTAACCAAGCTTTTATTGTTGTTGCTTATAGCCCTTAGCAATACTTGATATTATTCAATGATTTTATTTATTTTTTATGGCCTTTTTCCTCCGTTGAAATATGTGTTTCAGAAGGGCTGGAGATTTTATTTGTCTCCATCACCTGAACAGTACCTGACCTATAGTAGCTTCTAAATACACAGTTGTTTAATGAATGAATCAGTCATTCATAGTGAAAAAATGAAAATATGGAGTTGATTGTGATTTGCTGTTAGAAAGATATATAATGGGAAACTGTATTAGGGAAGATCTGGATAGTCAAAAGGAAATTGAGGGAGTGGGGTGAGTGTGTGGGGAGTATAGTTCAGGATATGAAGTTCCAGACAAATAGGTCAGGATATTTATCAAGATAGAGTAATGACCCAAGTTACTATTCTTTCGTATTCTCTAATGAAGTGTTCATATAGATAAAAGGGTGAAGATTTTCACTTTTAAGTTAGATTACTTTTATCTTAAATAAGTAAAGGTTTAAACTGTAATTAGAAATGTAGTAAAATTAATGTGTGAGCACGAAACCATTAAGTAGTTAAGGGAATTCTGGATCACAAGTGGAGGTCAAATTTTAAAGAAGAAAAGAAAACAGGACCAACAGGTTATAACATCATGGTGCTACTATAATGTATGTGATCTTTTATGCATGTGAAAGAAATAAAAAAAATAATGTTTATATACATTGGACTGTGTGTGTGTGTATATACCAACATATGTTGGTATTTTATATGATTTTTTATAGAGCTTAAGTCATTTGTCTCTATATGCATTTAGTCACCGTGGCCAATTTTCAGGCAGCCATAAATTACAGTTTTTGCTCTTACTAAACTTCCTATTTCAAGAAGGCCAGTATCTCTACCTTGATGGTCATGAACACACTATTTCCTATAACTGGAAACACTTTTCCTTTTCCTGTTTGGTTTGTTGCTTTTGTTTTTAATCTGGTGTGATCTGAGGAGTATGCAGTGTAATCAGAGGATCAATATCTTTCAGAGATTACAAAGTAGAAATCATGGCAGATGTCCAAACAAGTCATCCATATACAAGGGGGGTCTCAGCACATAGGCAATGTTCACAAACTAGGAAGAGCACACATGAGAAGGATTTCAATAAGATGATGTTGTTTAAATGCTATGAGGATGAAACCCAGAAACTGCCATTGTCATTCAGAATATTTGGTATCAGGGAATCCTGAGAAAGCCAGAAATAGCTTTATACAAACAAGATTCAAGCATGAATCTTTTTGTGCTTGCTACCTAGTTCATTAATGGTTGCGAGAAGAGGAAGTCCCAGGAGTAATGATTGAAAAAGCTTCCACATAATTTTTCCCTCAAAGTACTATCTGAAGGTTACTGAGGTTTTTGCTAAGATTATAGAGAATAACATAATTCCTCTAGAAATATGCAAACACTGGATTGATATTGCTAGAAGCTTTTCCATGAACTCGGAGAAATATCCTTTTGTCATTGCTAAGAGTAGTCTAAAAGATTTTAAGTAAATAAAATTAATGTAAGTACTGAGAAGTATTTCCTGAGATTTGATGCCATGAAGCATTCTGATTCCAAAAGGTTCTATCAACATATTCTTCAAATAAAGGGATTTTTTTTTCTTTGACATGCTGGAATTTTCTTTCTCTCTATATGTGGGGTAGTATATAAAGTACTCTGTAATTAGATAAACAGCTTTTAGTTTATAATTATTGTTAATTAGATACATTATTTTATTTGAACATAATTCCTTCACATCAAGATTGCAGAATCTTAGAAGAAGATTGGAATACAGAATGCCTTTTCTCTGCATCTATATTATTTCCAAGACATATTTTAATCAGGCATTGATTCAACAAATTGAGTGTGTGCTTTGAGTGTGTAGTATATATATATATGTGTGTGTGTGTTTCTTGAGTGTGTATATATGTATATATAAAACTTATAACTTATATGTCATTTATGTTATTTACTAAAAGGAATATATATTATAATATATAATATGTTACATATAATAGTATATATTATATATATATAACACCATATATATTACTGGCAGTTAATTTTTAGTAAGAGATTCTTTAAAGAATGTGTAGTTATTAGAAGAAACATCAGATCTTAGTTTTTTTTAACAAGCAAAATTTATATTAGGTAAAATAGTCACTAATTAAGAAAACACTTTTTTGTGTTTTTTTTTTTAAGAAAACGTCGTTTACAATGCAAAATGTTTGGATAAATTGTTTTCATCTAATTCAACAGGATAACTCCAACTGGCATAAATCATTCTATTTTAGGAAAAAATATCATACTAATAAATTTTATAAATAAGATTCATTAGAGCTATGTAAAAGGTACTTTACTCCCTAAAATAGTTCAACATATTTTCCAGATATATGATCTGAATAAAAATAAATTAACTATTTAAAAACAATTATTGGCAAAAATATGTTGGACTGATTTAGATTTCAACTCTTACATTCCTTTGATATTTGAGACTATTGTCTTAAATCTATGAACAAAGTAATAGTAAGAATGGATATATTTAACTTCCTCTCTATTTTTCTCTCACTCTCTCTATAATAGTACTGGTTTTGAACAAACCTGTGATGTGTTGGGACTGAACCACCATGGCTTATTTTCATCAGGCTACATACTTAGCAAGAATCTGACCACATTTTTATCTACAAAATGAAGTTTGCTACAGTACTATTTAAAGCAGTGTAGTTTGAATACCTACCTAACAATTTTATAACTGTGCTGGGCCATAAATAAAGTGACATGTATGGCCAAAAGAGTGTCACTGAACCTCTCTCAGGCTACTGTGCTTACCTTGGGCTTTATAAAGTGCTCAGAGTTGGTCCTTTTTTTCTTCTAGAGATTCTAAAACATTTTTCTTCTGACTTTGAAGACTCACATCTCCTGTGCTTTTTGTAGGTATCAGTCATAAGTGACAATTTCCATAAGAGAAAAAAATCCTTTAGCTACCTAGAAGCAGCATTCACATCTGAAAGGGACCTCAAAGGTCATCTAATCTAGACTTACTTTGAATACTTGAATTCTTTTTTCAGTAGACCTGCCAAGTGGTAGTTAAGCCCTATTCGAATGCTTTCAGTGACAGAGTACTTCACTACTTCAGAAGCAACACTAGCTACCCCTTTACTCAGAGCATGTTGAGTAGGTCTAACCTTCTGATTCACTCCACACAAAAGCCCCTGAGATATTTGGATATGGCCTTGGTTCCCTCAGGAGGGCAGCAGGACTGACAGTGCTTGGTTCCCAGCAGGAGGCCATAGCTTGCGTATAGTTCTTGATATATGAGAGTTTGGGGGCAGAAGGAGGTACAAAAGTACCTCTGGGAAGTGGGAGGGTAACATGAAGGTCCTTGCCTCCTGGGCAGGTAACCATAAGGATGGGTAAAAGGGAACAGAGCCTGCTAGTTGGAAAGTTTAAAAGCATACTTGGCTGACTTCACACCTTGTCTAAGACTATATGTAAACTTTATCATGTTGAAATGATACTTCACTTAACAACATTATGCATCTTTCTATCTTTCTCATCGTCCAATAAGAGCACCCTAAACATATTATCAGAGCTCAAGGTAGAATCAAATGTTGTTCAAAACTGCCTATAAGGTCAACGTGCTATTAAAAAAAAAAATAGTAGTCAGGGTATTGTACTCTGGAATCAGGCTACCTCAATTCAAATCTGAAATCTCCTATACAGGCTGCTCAATCTGTGGATATTAATCTCCTCATGTATGAAAGGAAGATAATAATAGAACTCTTCTTCTTACAGATTTAAGGGTTAAATAAACTAATATATTCATTGTGTATTCATTTCTTTCAGTGTTATTATATGTCTTCTGTAAGCCACATATTCTGTAGACAGGAAGGAAGCAGAGTTTAAATTTACTCTTGAATATTAGACAAATGATATTATGCCATACTTCTTCATGATATTCTCCTTGGTTAATATTTTCAGTAATTTTATATTAAACCACAGATTTAGGGAGTGAAGTTAACTGGTTTCATAATTTATGATGAATTAATTTAGTTAACAGACGCTTCATGGTTCTACCAAAGTATTGACACATTTTAGTTAGGAAGTAAAAAGAAGATTTTTTGTCACTGAATTTTGTGTCATATTTTGTTGTTGTTTACTAGACTGTCTTTATTTGAAAAATAAATCCTTAAAAAAAACTCTTGTTTTTAACATCACATCTTTTATAAGAAAGGATGTCAAATATTTTTCAAGAAAAAAAAATTGAGAGCTGAACTTAAATTGATTGGGATATATAAAATAAATGAATAGTTTTTACAGTTTTTACCTTGTGTTGCTAAGTTCATTTATTTCAATTGCAGTGAGCTTCTCTCCTGTAGACCATGTCTCTGGAGTTGAATGACCTCTGTGGAGAAGAAAAAAAGCCCCACAAACTCAGTTTATGTCCTTAACTTCTCCAATAAATATGTTTCATGAATAGATCAACATTAATGCCTATTGGTTTTGTTTTCTTAATGAAGAGGTCAAAGACAAAATATCCTCTTATTGGCTTTCCTGTTGTGCTACACTGAATAATTATAGTACTTGTGTTTTAGATTATCACTACATATTTTTAAAATTTCAATGGCAACTCTTGTGATTGTTATTTTTTTCATGAGAAAATACATGGTTACCAGGCTTTCTCTAAGTACGTTTTTCAAGTGTTAAGAATAATTGGGTACTTTCTAAGGTTTGCAAAGATTTGTGGAAAATGAAGAAAGGAGATCAAATGGGAAACTACATTCTCATATTTGTGAGTGACTTTAAACTGTGAGGAGGGCAGTTTCTAGAACAATACTAAAGAAGAGGCTAACAGTCTTGCCCTCTACCTCAACCAAGACCTAGCAAACTACAGTAAATTGTATCTTACTGTTCTCAGATACAACGTGAATGTCCATAAAGGTCCATAACACAGACATTTGACCTTATGTTGCAAAAGAGCTCAAATAAATAAACTAGGAAAGGGATTTTCATATTTGACCATGAATACTACATTAAAAGGATGATCTAGTTACATTTTGCAGTTTTTTTTTTAATATGACAGCTTTATTATTGTTTTGGAGTGCTTTCTCAACTTAGTTTGGAAGCTTGCCTTGCAGATTTTCTCCTTACATAGACAGAAGGGTCTACTAAAGAAGGGTGAAGAGTTCTACTTAGAACTAGTCAAATCTCATTGTATCTTTTTATCAGTGTCCACAGTCTTTTATCAGTGGATGCCTGTGTCACTTTACCAGAGATATTTTGAATGTACAACTTTTTAGAGCACTGAGGAAGTTTTCAAAATCATCAATTTCAACCATAATGTGGTTGAAGAGTCAACTGACTTTTAAGTAAGTGAGCAATGTAGCATGAATGGTTGGGGCATGGGAAATGTAGTTGCAAACTTTCACTACTTCTCAGACATTTGACTTGGGTAAGGTTATTTTTACAACTCACTAGGCTTCCTCACTCTCTTTATTTACCTAATGATCCTCAAGAGCCAATGAGGTCTTTCCAGAATAATGTTTCCAAATGCATAAAATAGCATGCATAGAATTTAATACAATCAAAGAAAGGCAGTACAGTTCTAAAAACATCTGTGATCCAGATGTTTATGAAACAATTCTTCCCAGAGTCATAAGACTCATGGCCTGTCACTTTTGGAAAAGGTGTTTCTGGGAATGAGTTATTGCCATTGTGACAAAAGAAGAGAAACAAATATCTGCCATTAAATCCAGAGATGCCTCCTTATTTACTCCTTCTATAATAAAGGGCTAAAGGGCTTTTATGGCTACCAATGGTAAGATGGATTTTCTCAAACACCACAGGCACACAAATACAAATATAAATAGAGTAGTTATGAAGTAGACACCAAGGTCAATATCAGATGTCTTACAGTTCTCAGAATGTGCGCTGGAGAATAAAGCACTGTAAAATTATGTGATGAACCAAGCTGTATGTATAGAATGGAGCATCCTCGGCGTCAGATGGAAGGTGTCCTTTGAATAAGGGAAGTAAGACAAATAGGATTTAGAGAGCACTAGGGGAAGAGAAGTCATCAAATATGGGAGAGGGGAAAACATAAAACTCATTCATGTATATATTTGTAGGCATTCCAATTTCTACCAGGTGCAAATGACTGCAAGGGGCTTTCTAACATAAGGAAGTAGTGTGAGATAAAATATAACTTAACTAGGGCAGCCTGGGTGGCTCAGTGGTTTAGTGTCACCTTCAGCCCAGGGCCCGATCCTGGAGACCCAGGATGGAGTCCCACGTCAGGCTCCCTGCATGGAGCCTGCTCCTCCCTCTGCCTGTGTCTCTGCTCTCCTCTCTCTCTCTCTCTCTCTCTCTCTCTCTCATTAATAAAGAAATAAAATCTTTAAATATATATATATATATATATATAACTTAACTATACATTAAGTCTGAAGCTACTTATATAGTGAATTAGAGTTCTAAAATTAATCCTAATCTTAATATTAACTGGTTATTTTATACACAGCATACAATTCTAAATCACTCAAAAAGTAAGCACTTTTCCCGTGTAACGTATATATGGTATTACCTACTCACTGGCTGATAGATTGTGTTGAGTTCCCTATTGCTTCCTTTATGCTTTCTTGACAGTGAAGAACACGAAAAACTCCTAAGAGTTAAAACATTACCTCTCAGATAAAGATTTCCCCTGTGGTTTGCTGCTCAAACCACAACTGGACTAGTTGCACTCAAATATGTCAGAATATTTTCATATTTGAAACTATGTACATATTCTCAAGATGAAAATCTGTAAGGGATGATTTGCGCAGCAGCCCTTATAGTAGCCCTGAAACTTGACAATTTCCTTTTGACCCAGGGTCTAAAGAGTTGCATAGCTTTTCAATCTAATCAGACTCCTAGATGCCAGGGGAGACACCACATTTCACCTTTAACTCAGGCTGTAATTTGAATTCCTACTGAGAGCTGACCCTACTTCTTATTCTCTTCCTTCCATTTGCAGGATTCCAGAATCTAGTCCTGAGAACCAGTCCTTGATAGTTGCTTTCACACCCTGACTTGTTTTGTTTTCCTTTCCTTTGCTTTGTTTTGTTTTGTAATATTTTGGCGAAGGATTAAATGAGTGCAACCTCTAGAGACCTGTCTAGCCAGCCCAGGTCAGTGTAGATCAGGAAATAGCAATGTCCAGAACTAGTCTGTCAGTAGTTTCTGCATCCAAATTTGTTGAAACATATGCCCATGTCAAATTGTATGAGACTTTGATCTTGATTTTGCCTTGTGACGTAAAAACATTATACAACTGTGAGAAAATGTCTGGCTATATTCCTGTGAGTTGGTCATGCACACATCTGATAATACTGAATACTCAAGAGGATTGGAAGTTGTCCTATGACCATTAAGTAGTATTGTAAAAAGTAAACTTAGGAGGTAAATTCTTCTTCTTCTTTTTTTTTTTTTTTTGGTGTGCACTACATCTTTCTAATCATTTGAGAGGTTTCTTTTATGTAAAACTGGATCAGCCTTAGCTTTCAGTTCTGTACTGTCATATTGTTAGATTCCTTTCAACTTTAATTAACTTTAAAACTTATTTGTGCTCTTTCAGTGTTCAAAGTAGAGAGACATTTTTTCTTATTCATTATATAGTATTAATATATTTTTTCTAAAAAATATAAATATAAGTTGATTAGTAAAATACAGAATATTATGTACTGCTTCTACACCAAAATATATATGGCATTAACAATAGAATGGTGTTTTCTCATGGAAGGATAATATTGTTTATTTAAATACTAAGTGGGAAAGGAACTATCCTTACATAACAAAAAAAAAAAAAAAAAAAACGAGGAAATAACCCCTCAGTACAACTAATTATCTATGAAATGTGAGTTAAAATAAATATATTTTTTTCCAACAAGCATGCCCAATCCAGCCATAATATTTACAAATTGCTACCAATATTTTAAACAAACTTAAGTTTAAAACTTACTGCTTACATTTTGACACCATTGAAACACTGAAACTTGGCTTTTATTAATAATTCAAATCTGAGAGACATTATGCATACCATTGCTAGAGTTCTTTTTTTTTTCATTGCTAGAGTTCTTGCAAAGTATGTTTACATCACTATGTCATATTAGTGCTGAAATGCTATGCATAATTCACACGAGGATAGAAATATACATTTACTTTAAAAGTGTTTGAAACTACAGTGGATAAGATTCTTTAGATGGCATATGTTCTAAAGAGTCAGAACTATTGTATTCAGCCTGAATCTTTAAAAATTCATTCAATAGACATGATTGAACAACATCCGGGCTCTGTGATAGATGAAAAAGACACAATCTCTAGCCATGATGTAACCATAGTCTACTGGAATATATGTATATATGTACAGGAGCAATTGAAAAAAATAATGTTCTAAGTGCTATCTGGAGATTTTCATGGAGTCTTAAAGGAGGAGCATTAGAGAGAATGGCCTGACGATGACGATCAATGATGAAAAGATGAGAGAGAAAAAACAATATTAAAAGAAATTAAAGATTTCAAAGAAAGTATAATTCATCAAGTGAGTGCCATTGGTACTGAAAGAGCAATTGAACAACAACAAAAAAGTAACTGAGGCTGCATCTGGCACTTCATAGAAGCGATCTTGGAAATAGCAGGCAACCCTTTGAGACTTCTCATTTGTAAATTGAGGTTAATACTGGTCAGATCAATCATTCATTGTAAGGATCAAACAAGACCATTAATACAAGTTGCCTAGCAGAAATCCTACACATAGTAACTAACCACAAAGTTTTATTTCTTTCCTCTACCACTGAACATATGCATGAGTGAGCTTTCAGATGATTATAGACAGAAACCATGGAATCTTCCAGATGAGCCAGATGAGGTACTAGACATTGTGGAAGAGAGTCACATTATCTGCTATATCCTGTCCAAATTTTTGACACTCAGAGTCCACAGACATAATAAATGATTATTTTGTACCATACATTTTCGTTACCTTGTTACCCAGCATTAGATAACTATAAAACTCCCCAAATACAAACCTATCTAAGCCTGGATGTATTAGTAGAGACTGGCAATGAATAGGATCATTCAACATGAGTATAGTCTTGTAAATACAATGTTCGAACAAGAAAGGTTGAAGTGCCTAATAGCAAATGGCTTAAATATGCACTTAGAGTCTCAGATCAATACAAAGAGCATAAGGCAGGGCATGGAGAAAAGGCATGAGCCAGGAATGGAAGGTCTCAGAGTTGGTGTAGTAAGATTTAGGATTACAAGTTTGTGAGGTCAGAGAATAGAATATTAAATATTAAGGTTCATTGGTGAACTCTTTTTATCTAATCAAAAGTTTTCTTATCTTTATAAGATGCCATGAAGTTAACTCAATTAGTTTTGAATACATTAGAAAAAATTATTGAAGAAAAGGGTACTATTAGCAATGTAAATTTTGTAATGGCACTTATAATCACTCATAGTAACAAATAATGATAATATATCACTCTTAACTCTTTGCCATAGTCAAAGCCGCTCAACAGAATATTTTTCCTTCTTTATTGTTCAAAAATAATTGTGATGAAAATGCTGTAACAATGCCACCAGCATCAGTCTCTTGTCATAATAATCAACAAAACACATCAAGGAGTAACTGAAAGCATGTTCTTAATATAATGATTCTTATTGTCTGTCTTTGGTATGGGGAAACAATGCCAAAAATAGCTGATATTTACAAGACTGACCTGAATGAGATATTCAACAACCTGAATAAGTGCCAACTAACTTTGAGACTATGCATTATGAAAAAAAAAAGAAAAAAAAACAGAAATTACTATACAATAGACCACCTTGTAACTAAAGTTCTTTTTCATAACATCAATGATTGTACAATGCTTCAGAAAAAAAATCTAGCAAAAATAGAAACACATTAAGTAGAGAAGACAGTTGAATCCAGCTGAGCATGTTTGAGGGTAGACAAGAACAACTGATGAATTAAAACAAAAAGAAAAATTCTGGGGAAAAGGACCTATGTTAACTATAGGAATAAGCGTCCTGAAAGAGGAATGGTTGGTTGAGAACAAAGGTTCAGGGTGAAAGCTTCACATTGGACAAGAAAGTATTGTTCTCTTATGTCAGTGAACAAAGAAGAACTGGGAATGAATTTAGAGATACATCGAGTTCAGGAAGTTGATGGAAGTGAATCATAAGCACTATCCTCTGTCATCACAAGAAGAATGCTGACATGATTGAGTCACAGCTACAAGCCAGGCTCCATGATTCAACTGCAAAGGCTGAGGATTCTGCAAAAGCTCTTATGTGTCAAGAATAACCTCAGAACAGAAGAAATCCTATATGATCAATAATATGTAATCCTCCAATATCCAAAACTGTATTGTCAAACTGCAGTAAATGCTTAAGACATGTTTCTAAGGGAAAGGGAAAAATAAAAAGAGTAGTATGTATTAAGGTAATACATTAGCACATTTCAGAGGATAACCTATCAGAAGTGTATACACCCAAGAAAAGCTTATGCAACTCTAAATGTTGGCCATGCCTACCTCTGATAGAGATTCTCTACTCAGTTTGAAATTCTGTGACTTTGAGACACTTGTGTACCCTAAAGAGGATCAGTGCCTCTGCCAAAAGTATTATTTGCCAGCTAACTATGCAGATACCCCATGGCTTTGGAGATTATCTCAAGACAGCTACCCAATAGAAACACATCTTATAGAATGATCCAGTCAATTTTCTCTCAAATAATTTGATATAAAGAAACAAAGAGGAATTGTGGAATAGATATAGTAATAGAAACAAAATATTTAGCCATAAAGAAACAAAGGAAAAAGAAATAGAAACAGATTCAGAAATGGGCTGAATCATAAGAAAGCAGAGTCACTTGAAGAAGAGGTCATCCCCTTTCAAGCAGAAGACCTGTGCCAAGTCAACTGCCAGGCCATGAGCACATTAGGATTGTCATTATTTCCAAAATGACAATCTGCACCATGTACAGGCTATGGAGGTATGTGGGTGTATGTAAACAGGCACATAATGAGGTTATTAATACAAAACTCCATAACCTGTGATAATCTGCAGTACCTTCAGTGTACCTCAGTAGTAGAATTTGTGTCAGGAATCAAGTTCTTGATTTAACACCTGGATTACAGAGTGCAAGATGCCCAATAATCATGAGATTTGAATCCTACGCAGATTCTGGTTGTGCAACTATTTCCTGCAACATGAAATTGACTAATGAGTTGCTTACACCTTTTGATCCAATCCTTCTACTCTATTTTAGGAGAACATGACCCTGCCTTTGAAAAACTATAGTTATTTAAAGTATATTTATATTAATAAAAATGATAAATTTATTTTCAATAACTATGGGATGGTTAAATAAATAACAATATAGCCAAATGATTAATTGTATTCATATGCTAAATCAGGTTTTAGACAAATATTCGTTGAAAATGATATCGTGTTCACAGGATAATAGTAAGTGAAAATAATGAAATATAACTTTATTAAAATTTTGTAAATATACAGAGATAATAACAGAAAACATTAATGCTCATTAATGGTGGCAAATCCTGGACCGGATAATAGTCACTTTTCTTTATTTTTTATGTATTTCCTTAACATTCTGTAAGGTACAGAACACATTTGATGATTATGAAGTCCTACATAGAGTCACTTGGAACCAAAACTGAAAGTGAGAAAGTGAATGTCTTGCTTAAAGTACCTGTTTCTAGAACTGTGAGAATTACCTGCTCAAGTCCAACAGGTATATTAGTTTCCACCACTTTTCCTCTCAGGATAATGTATCTCAAACTAATCTATTGTTTTAGGAGCTCCTCCCCAGTTCTGCTAGTTTTCAAAATAATCTTGGTTCTTACTTATGGAAATCTTTAATTGGTGGGCAGAGATTTAATGTGTAGGGTGTCAAAAAATTCCCAAGGCAAATATCCATTAAAGGTCAAAATGTTGGTAGACAAAGCACATCTTGACCACTGTTTCCATCAGCATAAAAGGAGTAACACTGCCTTCCAAGTTAACATCATCTTTTGTCTGGTTAGTGCAATTGACCTCTTACCTGGCCTCCCTGCTTTGACATTTGGCACCCTATAGTCTGTCTTGACATGACAACCAGTGATTCTTTTCAACTAAAAGGCTTATTTCACTTCTCTATTCCAAATTCTACCAAAGTTTCCCATTTTACTGAGAATGAATACATGAATGCTACCAAGGTTTTACATGATCTGGCCCCTGTTTCTTCTCTGAACCATGACCCACCGTGCTTTTTTTTTTTCTCACAGCTTTCTAGCCACTCATGCTCCTCACTGTTCCTTGAACACACTATGTGAACTTTACATGAAGATCCCTGCCCTGACTGTTCCTCTCCTGGGAATTCTTTTTAGGCAGCTGTCTGCATGACTGAGGCCTCATCTACTGCTAATTTTAAGTGCTATCTTCTTGATAAGCCCTTCAGTGTTAACCACTTGATAAAATTTAACCAGCCCCTACATTTCTGACACTCCTGATTCCCATTATCCTGATCCAACTTTCATTTTTCTGTAGAATTTAATGATTTTAATATTCAAATAACTCATTTTATATCTACTATTTATTGTTTATCTCTATCTACTAGAATATAAATTCACAAAGGCAGGGATTTTTGCATCTTTTAATCACCAATGAGTCCCAAGTCTGTCAATGTATACCTGGCATTTACTAGGCACTTAAGAAATGTTTGATGAGGGGTGCCTGGGTGGCTCAGCCAGTTAAACATCTGCCTTCAGATCAGGTCATGATCTCAGGGTCCTGAGAGAGCCCTGCATCAGGCTCCCTGATCAGCAAGGAGTCTTCTCCCTCTCCCACTGCCCAGTCCCCTGCTTGTGCTCTCTCTCTCTCTCTCTCAAATAAATAAATAAAATCTTAAAAAAAGAGAGAGATAGAGAAACATTTAATGAATGAAAGAGATATATCTTTTCTTGATGCTCCAAATAAAAGGAAAAATGTAAATTTATTCAACTAGAAATAAGCAGGCACAGATTTCCTAACAATATATTTACAACTTTAAAATAAATGTTATCAGTTTATATTCAAGATTATTCTAAATAATCTAGAAATTCCATTCCAACTCTTTGGAACAAATATTTGCTATGGCAGAATCATTTAGACAACTCTAAAAGTCTGTGCTCTCTCTGGCTGTGGCTAAGAAGAAACTGTCCAGCCAGCGATTACATTCCTTGGCCATCAGACTAGTACCAGTGGAATTTGAGTGAAGGTAATGCATATCATTTCCAAACCAAGATGGCTAAGTGAGTGCACTTAGTTCCAAACCCATCTCTTTACATGTTTGTCAGCCAGAAGTAGAGAACTCTGAGACATTAAAGGATCTTATGTAACAAAATAAAAGGTCCTGGATCCTTGAATCACTACATAGAGGAAAGCCACCTGTCAATCATTAATACCTGTATTTGAATATTAGATGAGTGTGAATTCTATACTTACTGTGTTAAGTCATTGAAATTTGTGGTTTTATTTGGTATACCAGATGGCATGGCCTTAAATGCAAAAGAGAATTTAGTTAGGGTATAGACTTGGGAATCACAAATTTGTATATGATCATAACTACAGAATTCTTGATCTTACAGAGCCATGCAATTCAAATGCCCAATCAGAAAAAAAAAAAAATCCCAGGTTGAAACACTGTTGCTTAATAATATTTTCAGAGTCAAGTGGTTATGAAAGCTATTCACCAGGATGCCTGGGTGGCTCTGCAGTTAAGCATCTGCCTTCAGGTCAGGGCATGATCCCAGGGCCCAGGATGGAGTCTTGCATCAGGCTCCCTGCAAGAAGCCTGCTTCTCCCTCTTCCTATGTCTCTGCTTCTCTCTGTGCGTCTCTCACGAATAAATAAATTAAATCTTTAAAAAAAATAAAGTTACTCATCATAAGAAGAGGATATATAGAAAATCTGATTTTATAATCAAATTAATTTGGAATATAAATAAAGAAAAAATAAAGGTAATAGATAAATTACATGAATGTGGTTGTTTGAAGGTCCTGTAAAGGCTTCAACCATGTTTAGTACACACGGGGGACTAGTAAAAGATATATAAAGAAGTTATGTAATGAAAGAGGCTCTAGTTTATGACTTTGAAGATAGAATGCTACCATGTTACAGTATCAGAAGAAAGTGATATATCCTCTCAAAGGTTGGTGATAACAAAAAGAAAACGATTTAGTTTCAGTAATAAAGTGTATTTTCAATAGAAATGTTGCAATTATTGAGGAGAAACTTCTCTTTATGATGAAATAATTTCAAGAGAGTGAAATTGGTGTGGAACAGCAGAATTTTGTCATAGTGATCTCTTGAAAAAAGAAATGTAGAGGTCTCTGATTTATTTGAGTGGAAAGAAGCAAAGAGAAGAAAACTATATGAATGGAAATTTGCCTATAGAATGAGAAAGAATTTAAGTCTTGATTCCTTCAATTGAAGAGAGTGAAAATTGAAGAGAGAGAGGCAGAGACACAGGCAGAGGGCGAAGAAGCAGGCTCCATATAGGAGCCCCATGTGGGACTAAATCCTGGAACTCCGGGATCACATCCTGAGCCGAAGGCAGACGCCCAACCTCTGAGCCACCCAGGCGTCCCTCATGGCCACATTTAAATCACCATAGATAGTTACATGCAAGTTAGGCATTCATTTTTCTACTTGAATTGTTTCCAAAACAAAAAATAAAACAAAACAAGCCATTTCCATTGCCTCCATCTCTAATATCTACCTATATAGACAAATGCTATTTATCATTCAAGACTTATGGCAAATATAATCTCCTTTATGAAGAAACCCCAGTTCACAAATACTAAAAGAAATTATTTCCTTAAATAATTCCTACTAACACTTCAAAAAATAACCTCTATAAAAGTAGCACCTCCTTTGCTTAAGGGATTTTAGACAGATGTCTATCCAATAGGACTGTGATTGCCTAGAGGCTGGGAAAAGTGTCATGGGCATCTTTTTCTTTTTTTTTTCCAGGTTTATTAAGATATAATAAACAAAAATTGTATACATTTAGATGTACAACATATTTCAATATATGTATACATTGTGAAATGATTACTATAATCAAGCTACTTAACATATCTGTTACCTTAGTTACCATTTGTGTATGTGTAGTGAGATCACTTAAGATCTACTCTTAGGAAATATCCAGTATACAGTACAACATTATTAGCTGTAGTCACCAAGTTATGCATTAGACCACCAGAACTCATTTATCATACATAACTGAAATTTGGTATGATTTGACCAGCATTTCCCACTCCTCCAGGCCTCTAGCAACCATCATTCTGCTCTCTGCTTTAGTGCATTTGAATTTTTTTAGCCTAGACATAATAGTGAGATCATGCAGTATTTGTCTTTTTATGTCTAGCTTATTTCACTTAACATAGTGTTCTTCATGTTCATCCATGTTGTTGCAAATAACAGGATTTCTTTCTTTTTAAAGGCTGAATAATGTTGCATTGTGTATCTATACATGCACACAATGGAACATACTTTAAGTACATAATTATATATTAATATATATACAAAGCAATACATGTATGTATATATGTGTATTTATATGTGTATGTATATTATATACAAATAATTTTCTTTATCCATTCATCGGTCCACAACACTGAGGTTATTTCCATATCTTGTCTATTATGAATAATGCTTCAAAGAACAATGCAGTGTAGATATCTTCAAGATACTGATTTCACTTCATTTTTATATATACTCAGAAGTGAGATTGCTGAATCATATGGTGGTTCTATTAGTTTAGCAATCTTTTAAGGAAACTGCATACTATTTCCAAAATGGCTGTACCAGTTTTCATCCCCATCAATACTGTACAAACGTTCTTAGCTATCTTTTTCATTATACGGAGATTTGCTCATAGTAGTTAAATGCCCAATGAATGATTACGGTATTGAGTACCTAAGTCCTAAGTAAAGGAAAGATATTGTCAACAGTCATGTTTATTGATGATTTAAACTATTCCTAGAATTCAAAATTTCAAAAATATATATTACCCATTACCCTTACTCCATAAAATGAAGTATATGCTATTTCTATTCTTCTATAGTGAAGAAAAAAAGTCTGATGAAAACTTCCTCAGTAAGACTATCAATTTATAATCTAAATATTAGGACAAAAAAAATCATTGCTCCATATCCTAGTTTCGAGTCAATTAAAAAAATTCTTCAGTTATTGAATTAAAAAAAAAAAGATACTCTGTCTGCTAACGTTGGGAAAATTGGCCTTACAGCTGGCTGACTGGTTCATTTGGCAAGAAATTGGTCAACTTTCAAAGCTTTGAAAAATACATTTATACAGTGCCAAGAACCATAAAGTTGCTGAGCCAACTGGGAGTAAAGAACTCAGGCAATTAGAGTAACTTGGAACAATAAGAACAAATCATATCCTCACTACTCTCTCAAGCTAAACTAATACTATGTCTAACACTTGGACCCATTTTGCTGAATTGTCTATTGTAAACTTTCATATTGTCATCAACATTTAGTCTTAAAACTCTTCATAGTCTCTAGCCTTCTCTTCAGGCATCTGTTCCTGATTTCCTTCCCATGTTCTGCCAAACTCACTCACCTTTGCAGGGTACGTTTCCTTTTTTTCCCTTCAAGGGAAGAGAATGTTTGGTGTTTGTCTAGGATATTATGACTACAATGTAGGATGTGCCTCCTACCAGGTGGAGTGCAACATAAAATGTCTCCTGCTCTGTCTTGCTGGGAACTTGAGAGGAAGTTTGCCATTTATAGTGTTTAATATATTTCCTGTAAATGTGTAGGAAATGCTTGTTTGAAGTTCTGAAGCAAACTACCTTGATGTTCACAGAGATGAGATAAACTATTTGATGAAAGAAATCATATTCAAGAAAAAATCCTATGAGAGGAAGGCGGCCTCTTTATTTACATGAAGATCAAAGGAGCTTCACATGAATTGAGACTACATGTTTTTTTTTTTTCCCTAGGTGATTTGGAAAGAATAATCTACATGGCTGAAAGAGAAAAGTGGTAAGTCTTTAATGATTGTATTTTGGTTTTATGTACTTAAAAAAAACTACCAAGCAAACTAAAGTAGTATACTTGTAAAATTTGGGAGTTTTTCTTCAGGAATTACTCTATACTTCCCATATTGATCAGTATTAAATTATAAGTGAATGTATTAAGGAAGATATGTTAAGTATATTAAAGTTGTATTTAATACATTAAAATCATTGCTATCATGCTTTTTAGTTTTTACGAAAGAACCAACAATTGGGCTTATACGAGAAAAAGAAAGCTACACTTAACAAATAAATGCTATCAATGATTAAAGACCTTTATAATCAAAGCCAGTAGAGTATTGTGCAGATGCCAGGATAATTTAATACAACAAACAGAATTCCTCTACATACTCAACACCATAATGATTTGCTGCCTAATATAATATTCCTTACTCTATAAAAGAATGGATGTTGCCCCCAAATGAGAAACTTATGAGTGATGATTCATGTGAGGGAAAACCACACATTCTTAAATCATTAGCTTTTTCCTTCTGTTAGGTAACAACCTACATTCTTTTTCTCTCTTATAAGGGTGAATGAGCTTTAAAGAATAGGAAGGGAAGGCAAAAAGGCAATCAACTTCAAAAATCACTTTGGCACAGCACAGCAAAATGCATCCAATTAAAACATTAAACAGTATGCTAATAATTATGTTTCTTTTAGTGCCTTTTCATCAAGGATTTCAAAGTTGAATTTACAATTCCTCAATTATGCTTTGGACATCTCTAATTCTGATTACTGGCAAGTCTTCCTTCCCCCTTCCTAACCTGCACTGAAAATTCTAGCTGAATTTATGGACAATCATTCTGCTTCCAAGTCTAAAAGACTTGGGTTCTCCTTCATCTTCTTTTGCCTTTTCTCAGCTAGCTAAGTGACTAATTCTGGGTAATTTGTAAGCAGAAGTTGGCCATTTTAAAAATGTTAAAAATTTGAATTATGGGCTTTTAAAAATGAATGAACTTTTATGACTTTCAGGCATAAGTGCTTAGCTTGAAGTACACTACCAAAATTCTGCCTTCATAAGCAAAAGGTGGTTAGCAAGAAGCATTAAGTTAAGCATGCAGATCAGTGATTTTAGGGCTCTTATAAACAATATCTCTGAATAGATTATTTGTAAATATGTTTTACTGCTTTCATACCTCAAGTATTTCTTCAATGTATTTAAATACACACACAGAGAGAGATCTATGAAGTGATATTTGGCTTAAGCACTGTACACATCATCAGATTCCAAATTAGATGAAAATTTTACTGAATAAGGTAGACTTCTATATTGTACAATGTATGATCTTTGAAGTCCAGACTTCTATGACTAAATTTATTGTTCCTGCATTAAAAAGCAATAATTATCACATCAATCAATGTATTTCTTCCTTCAGTCAATACAATCAATGTATTTCTTCCTTCAGAACAAGAATATATGTATTCCTTCAGAACAAGAATATTTGTCTACTCATTTTGTCTTACCATTTTATTCATAAGGCTTGGTGTTTGACTTCTCTGATACTTCTTTTTTTCTTGAAATTCCTTTACATGACTCAAATATTTGAAAACCTTGCCTTAAACTGAATGAGAATCCTTTAATCCATAGTTTAAAAAGAACTAAATGCAAAGCCAGAAATTATCTAAAGTCTAATTCTAAACCTATCATTTAACTATCCGTGTATCATTTTGCAATCCACACAAATACACTGTCTTTATTTTTAAAAGGAAGTGAATGACCTTAATGTGTCTTTAAATATTAAAAACCATAGAGTTGAAAGTTAAAGCTTAATGTTATGTCTTAAGGTTCCTAATACCTCAGTAATAAACAATTGTGCAGCATGTATTGAAGTCCATGTGCTAAGAGGAAGATAAGCAAGAAATGGCCCTTCTTTCATTCATTCTTACATTGGAACAATTTTTACCTGTCCATCTCTCTATATATTATCTTATTTGACTGGTCATAACAACTTATGAAATAGAAAAGAAAGCTATTATTATTAGCCTCATTTAGGAGATAAAGGAAAGTACTTTCAAAGAGATGGAGATGCATTTTTTAGAAAATTCTAGAGCTAGTGAGAGAGGCAGAATGAAAACTATGTAAGATGTTATTATTGTTGCATATTGATTAGTGTGCACTGTTCTTAAAAGACATTCTTTAGGCCTCTCTTCCTGAGCCACATAATACTGTCCCACTGTGAAACAGGCATTACAATTTTGTATTTACTTCTAATGTATCTCAAAGGGGACCTTGTTTAATGATATAACATTTGTAAATCTCTTTGAATAAAGAAATCATTTACATGCAAAGTACTCCTGAACATTATCCCCTTTACTCTCCCACTGGGTACATAAAAATCAAATAGGGCTGACTGTGATCTTTTAGGAACATTCAAGTGTCATAAATTGACTCTTTGCACCTTGCTGCACCCCCCGCCGGAGAAACCGTGCACCTCAGGCAGATCGCTAAGTGAGGTTATGATACCCAGGCCACACGTCCTCCGCAGAGCCCCAACAGGGGAAATTGACAAGCTGCTACACCGTTCTTAAACTTGCACTTAGTGTCAAATCAGCAGACACTGGGAATTCGTTTCTCACGCAGCTCAAGCAAACGCATTGACAGAGATCAGACCTGCACAGGGGGGAAACCGTGGCTCTTGGAATCAGAAATTATGCTGCAAGAAAGAAAAAGAAAGAAAGAAAGAAAGAAAGAAAGAAAGAAAGAAAGAAAGAAAGAAAGAAAAGAAAATTCTGCACAATTTCACCGCCCCTGCTGACACTGGCCATTGGACGCCTCCTCTTCCCTCATTTCCTCTTACTTTTTATTGCCACTTTCAAAGTAGACTTGTGTTGTTCCAGTAATCTAGTCCTGGTGTCCTAACCGTCTTGCAGCTTGAGTTCTTTCCTGATAAACGAAATTTCCCTAAATCCAACTGCCGCTGCTTCTTTCCTTGCCTAGGATGTTCCCCTTGGAGCATTCCATGTAATCCCCAAACTTCAGTTTAGGGCCTAAAGAGCTTGACAAGCAGTGCGGGACTTTCCTCTTCCATGCAGGCTGTTATTTTGGTTGCCCTTTGGCTTATTAATGTTTCTAATGCTTTCTAATGCTCATGCTTCCTCCACATTTATCTCATCTTTACATAACAAATCTCCTATAAAGCCCTGTTTTGGCACATCCTTTATAGAAATTACAAATTTTTAAGCTATCTATGTAAAATATATATGCAGTGGAAGGTACGGATCTTGAAAAGCTCAGTGAGTTTTGACAAAGGTGTACTCCTATAAGAGATACCCTGAACAAGATGCAGAGCATTCTACAGATCCAGAGAGTTCTCTCCAGTAAATGCTAATAACTCCTTAAGTTACCAGTTTTGATTTTTTACAGATTACAGTTACAGATTAATTTTTTTCCTCATCAATAACTTCATGAAAAGGAAATTACACAGCATTTTACTGTCTTCTGTTTTTTTTTTTTTTCAATTCCATGTAAATTCTAGATACCATATATCATGTTGAGGAAATTTTCTTCTGTTTTTGGTTTGTGGAGGACATTTATCATGACTTCACTTTAAATTTTGTTAAATGCTTTTTCTACATCTTTTAAGATTGTGACATGGTTTCCCTCCATTCTTCTGCTAATTTTTTAATTTTTTCTTTTGAATATTAAACCTTGCATTTATGGGACAAACCCAATTTTATTTTACTATATTATCCTTTTTATATATTGTTGGGTTTGATTGCATGAAAGTTTTTAAATTTTTATAGAAGTGATCCATATATTTAATTTTTATAAATGATCCATATATTTGCACAAGTGACTCATATCTTGTTTTCTTGTATTGTCTTTCTCTAGTTTGCTATCATGGTAATCCTAGCCTTATAAAATAAGTTGGGAAGTGTTTCCGATAATTCTGATAATTTTTTATTTCCAAAATTGCTCTAATTGCATCTAAGCTACTTAATTTATTAGCATAAAGTTGTTTATTGCATTCTCTCTCAATCATTTGTCTTTTTGAACTGTAGCAAGGCCCCCTTTTTAATTGTGATATTGGTAATATATATTTTATCTGTCTTTTTATTGATCAATATAACTAGACCTTAAGCAATTATATTTTTTCAAAAACCATTTTTTATTTTCCTCATTGTTATTCATTTTCTGGCTCACTGATTTATGATCTTACCAATATTATTTTCTTCAATATTTCTACCAATACTTATTCTTGGGTTTAATTTCCACCTCTTTTTTTAGCTTCTTATTTGGAAAGTTAGACTTAATTTTGAACCTTTCTTCTTATCTCATGTAAGCATTTAAGGTATAATATTCTCTCCAAAATCTGTTTTAACTGTAATTCATAAGTTTATATGAATTACAGACTAATACATACATAATACATAGTTATTCAACACATCTAAAATATACTTTTATTTTGTTTATATAAAGTTCAAAATATTCTAAAATTTTCTTCATGATTTCTCACTAGACCTCATATGGTTTTTAAGTATTTTTAATACCTTACTATATAATTCACATACCATATATTTCACTCATTTGAAGTTTACAATTCAATGGCTTTAGTACATTAAGGATTGTGTATCCATCACCAGAATCAATTTTAGAATATTGTCCTTATTCCAAAAAGAAACCCAAGACTATTTCCACTGTTTCCAATCATTTCTCCTCCCCACAGCCCTGAGCAACCACTGATCTTTGTCTATAGATTTGTCTATTCTAAATATTTTATGTAAATGGAATCGTACAACATGTGGTCTTTTTTAACTGCTTTCTTTCACTTAGCATGTTTTTTTTTTTTTGAGATTTCATTTATTTATTTGAGAGAAAGAAAGAGAGGAGTGACTGAGAGAGGGCATGAGCAGGATAAGGGGCAGAGGGAGAAGCAGACTGTTGCTGAGCAAGGAGCCAGATGCAGGGCTCAATCCCATGACTCCAGGATCATGACGTGAACTGAAGGCAGACTTTATCCAACTGAGTCACCCAGGTGCCCCTCACTTAGCATGTTTTTAAAATTCATTCATATGATGGTGTAGTATATTTTATTTATCCATTCATCAATTGATAGACTGTTTCTACTTTTCAGGTATTATGAATAATGCTGCTATCTGCATTTGTCACCTGTTTCTGCATATACATATGTCTTCATTTCTTTTGCATAAATACCTAGATGTAAAATTGCCAGATCACATGGTAACTCCATGTTGAAAGAATTGGCACACTGTTTTCCAAAGAAGCCAAATTCGTTTACACTTCCATCATCAGTGTCATGAGGGTTCCATTTCTCCGTAAGCTCACCAATGCTTGTTATTTTCTGTCTTCTTGATTCTAGCCATCCTAGTGGGTGTGAAGGTTTTGGTACAGAGAGTGGTTCTGGAGGAATAGAATTTAGAGATGAGCTTCTTGAATTGATTATGGGGCTTCCAGAATGGCTAACTTTATCAGATGTAAAGATACTAATCCACTGATAGTCCATGGCATGATTTGGCAAAGGAGGTAAGCTCTTGCTTATCACTGCTGGACCCTCTTTTTTCTTTTTTTTCTTTCTTTCTTTCTTTCTTTCTTCTTTCTTTCTTTCTTTCTTTCTTTTTCTTTCTTTTTTTTTTTTTTTCTTAGAGCAAAGACAGGGGGCAGGGGAAAAGAGAGACTCTTAAGCAAACTTCACACCCAGTGTGGCAGTGTAGAGCCCTGAAATTATGACCTGAGCTGAAATCAAGAGTTGAACTCTTAACTAAGCCACTCAGGCACCCTACCCTGGACCCTCCTAATCAAACACTTATAAGAAGCAAGTATCTGGGTGACAGTGTATTTTATATTTTTAAACATTTTTGTCAAATTAACAAATAAAATGAGACTAGCTAGTTGCTCCTAATGTTTCTGAACAAAGTGGGTAAGGCAAAGTATATATTCAGGAATTGGAATTCTCAGCTCAGGCACCACATAAATGACTTAAAAATTTCCATGTGGCCTGAAAAAGACTCTTATCACCTGTAACCACAGAAGTGAGATTGCTGAAAACCAAATCCAAAGTTTCAACCTATAAGTGACTGAATTACAAACCCAATTTGAATTCCCAGTCTCACTGGGTATCTATTTTTATAAAGTGAGGGCACTGATAGGAAAGGAATGGGATCCACAGAGTTGGAATTGGGATGTGTAAGAAGAACCTGATAACATTGGGGACACTGAGCTCCTAAATGTTCATGAATTTTTTTTTGTCAGCAAAAGTAGCGTTACTGCTCTCATTTGAGGGAATTAACCCTGCATTGCCTGAGGAAACTGTGATGGTCTCCCCTGAAGCAGTTGCCTTACAAGAAAATACTGATTCTCCTCAGAACTCATCTTTACTACCCGTTCTTGCAACTGGACCTACAACTAGATTCAAGTATCAACAGGCCTCTGGGTGAGGTACAAAATGTGACCTATGAGGAGGTGTGCTACACTCCAAAATAATAAATTCCATCTTCTAATTCCTACAATCAGAAATTCAGAGAATATGTACAGGAATAATAAGGGAGTGTAGTAAGGTTGGAAGAATAGAAGTTAAATCAGGGTAAACGTATTGATATGAGCTCACTATGCAAAGATTCTGCACTTAATATTCCAGCTCAGGGAGTTAGAAAGGACTCTAATTGCATCATCGGTTGACTGAAACATGGAACAAAAAGTAGCCCATAGTAAATGATTTAGAAATGCCAGAACTACCTCAGTTTACATCAAAGGGATTAAAAAATGTAGGGAGATTGGAATGTTAGAGTAGATTTGTCATTTAAGACCTACTTACCCCACCCCTCTGAAGAAGATTTAAAAGACATACATTTCACCATGACTATAAAAAATGAATTTTCAGTGTTCCTACAATGGCTCTTCTCTGTAATCCAGATCTTACAGTGGGAACCATGGTCATTGAATTGGGAAACTAAATGCAATGAAAGTAGTAACTGGATCCAAGGGTAGCAGGAGCCAAGTGGTGGCACTCAAAAGCTAAAAGCAGAGTAGGTATAGTTACTGTAATGGGACCGCCGAGTCAAAGCAGGAATCAAAATAGTATGACTCAGGCAGATTTATGGCATTGACTAGTTGATCAGGTTTTTCCTAGAAGTGAAATTGATAGGAAGTCTACTAAATTTGTACTTGATCCATATAAGTAAAAAAGTTCTGGTTAAGTGAAGAAAAGTCTAACCTGAATAATAAAAAGAGTCATGACCCCATTAATCCATTCCCAGACACTAATCAATTTACAGAGGACCTTGAATGAAGGGGGAGATCAGGTCTCCTGGAGGAAGGTCCCTGATACAGTGACAAAAATTTATCCTGTTAATTTTTCTCCCAGCCTTTCCCAAAAGACTTATGTCTTTTAACTAAGGAACTGTGCATTGGGGAAAAGGATATAATTAGACATTTCAGAAACCACTAGACACTGGCTCTGAACTGACACAAATTCCTTGCAACCCCAAATGTCACTACGGTTCACCAGTCAGAGAAAAGGCTTAATAGTGGTCAGGTGATCAATGGGGTTTTAGCTCAGGTCTGCCTCATAGTGAGCTCACTGAGTCTCCAACCATATCCTGTGGTTATTATCCCCATTCCAAAATAAATAGTTGGAATAGAAACACTCAGTAGTTGGCAGAACCCAAACATTGGTTCATTGATCTGTGGAGTGAGGACTACTTTGTTGAGAAATGCCAAATGGAAGCCGTTAAAACTGCCTTTACCTAGGTTACTACTAAACCAAAAATAGTAACTCATTCCTGAAAGGATTGAAGACATTAGTGCTACCATTAAGGACTTGAAAGATGAGGGACCCTTGCCTATTTGGCCTGTGAAGGATACAGATATATCCTGGAGAACAACAGTGGATTATCACAAACTTAATTGGGTGGTGACTCCATTTGCAACTGCTGAACCAGATGTGGCTTTGTTTCTTGAGCAAATGAAAACATCCCCTGGGAACTGATATGTGGCTATTGATCTGACAAATGCTTTTTTCTCCAACCCTGTTCATTTGAGACCATCAGAAACAGTTTGCTGTCAGATGGCAAGGTCAAGAATATACCTTCACTCTCCTACCCATGAAGTATATCAACTGTATTGGTCTGCTAAAGCTGACATTAAAAAAAATTATATATATATATATAATTTTATATATATATCCTCCCCACAGATTGGGTGGCTTGAACAATAGAAATTTATTTTCTCACAGTTCTGGAGGCTGGAAGTCCAGGTGTCAGCAGATTTGGTTGCTCTTGAGATCTCCCTCTGTGGCTTACAAATGGCTGCCTCCCTCATTGTGTCTTCCCATGGTCCTTCCCCATGGATTCTCACTCTCCCTTCTTATAAGAACACCAGTCCCATCAGATAAGAACTCCACCTTTATGACATTATTTAATCTCGATGACTTTTTTAAAGGCCATATCTCCAAATACAATCATGTTGGAGGTTAGGGCTTCAGCATAAGGATTTTACATTACAAAGTTCAGTGTATAATACCAATTTTCCAATCCTATGTCAAAATTTAGTTTATAGGGATCTTGATTGCCTTTCCATTCCACAAGATACCACATTGGTCCACAAAAACAGAGGCACAACATTTAATGGACCTCTTTGGATTTTTGAGGCAAAAAATCCTTATATGGTGTGTTACTTTGCCCTATTTACCTCAATGATCCATAAGACAGTTATTTTTAAGTGGGGTCCAGAAAAAGAGAGGGCTCTATAAAAAGTTCTGACTGCTATGTGAGCAGTTCTGCAACTTGGGTCATATAATCTAGCAGATCCAGTGGTGCTTAAAGTGTCAGGGGCAGATAAGAATGATGTTTGAAGCCTTTGGTAAGTCTCTACGCATGAATTACAGTGATGGCCCTTAGAATTTTAGAGCAAAAGCCTGCCACTACTCTACTTTTGAGAAATAGTGTTTGACTTCCTACTGGGCCTTAGAGAGACTGAATACTAAACCACAGGCCATCAAGTTAACATATGACCTAAGCTTCCCATCATGAACTGAATGCAACTGACCCACCAACCCATAAAGTGGGGCATTTAGAGCAGCCCTCTATCAGCAAATGGAATTGGTATATACAAGATCAGGCACAAACAGAGTAGATTATAACCAGAGTCCTGGAGATACAAAGACCTGTTAAGATGACTTATTAGTATTCAATAGCCTAAGCGTGAAGAGATTAGTAACAGCTGGGAATTAAAAATAGAGATAAAAAGGAAGACTATGTGTGTATATATGGCTGCTGAAGACAGACAAATGGAATGAGACCCTCTACAGGTATTCAGCAGATAAAACAAAAAAGTCTCAAGGAGAAAACCTGGAGAAACAACAAAATGACTTATAGAGACATTGGGATATGGCGGATGAGCAAGAGAACATAAAAAATATGAGAAACGGCTATATGAATAGGTCCCTAAAATCATTGGAGATAAGAAAAAATACACATTAGAACAAAAATCTATTACTCATTATTTATCAGATTTTCAAAAATTATAAAGTCGAATAATAAATAGTCATGGTGGCCATACAGAGAATCAGGAGCTTTTATGTACTCAATATTGAAAATATAGACTTTTATAGTAATTTTGCAGAGTAATCTCAGTTCTCATTCAGTTCAAGTATGTGTTTATAATTCAGTAGTTCCACTTACTGAATTTATATTCCAGAGAAATGTTTGCCTGATACTTATGAAACAAGGAGGAAATATTTATCAAATTGTTATCTATGAAAGTGAAGGGTTAGAGACAAACTAAGACTGCATGTGTGAGGCAGTGGTAGTGTGGGAAGTACACAGCATGTGTGGCAGATGTATTATTGTTAAAATATTTACTGTACTCATAAGATTCTCCTCATTGGGCCCATCCTGTGAAAAGATTATATTTCCTACCCAATCTTTATCACACATGGAAATGTATCTTACGTTGGCCATTGAAATATGAATGGAAATTGCATGCACCCTCTCTAAGCAGAAGCTTTAAGAACCAGAGCATTGATCTTTTGTGTCTCTTTTTCTTCTGTCACAAGAATGGCTCTATAGTAGATAGTAGCTCTTCTTTCACCTAGATCCTGGTGTGAAAAGGATATAGAATAGAGACACAGACAACATGTAATACAAATAAGAATTAAACTTTTTATAAGTCACTGGAATTCAGGTGATGTATTTTCTTATAGAGCAACCTCTCAAAAGCTGACTGTTACTTTGTGAAATGCCACATTGTAGTTAGAAGAAGCTCTTGTTTGGATTTGAAATAATTAGTGGAGATTGAAAGAAAGAAATACATGGGGTGCTGGGTGGCACAGTCAGGTGAGCCTCCAAATCTTGGTTGCAGTTTCTGCACAGGTCAAGATCTCACAAGTTTAAGATTCTCTCCCTCTCTCTGTCCCTACCTCCACCTCACTTGCAGGCTCTCTCTCTCTCTCTCTTAAAAAATAAAAAAATTAAAAATCAAAAAAAAAAAAAAGGGGGAGAGAGAGAGAGAAAGAAAGAAGTACATTATAATCTCTCTAACACAATACTAGTTAGGTAAATTTAAAACATAGCAAATGAACCAAGCGACATATTTTAGGAGAATACACAGAAATTCAATGAAACATGAAATACATTAGAACATTTGCCTATGCAAGCTAAAGAGAATGTGAATGGGGAGCAGAGATAAAAAGGTATAGAACAATATATGAATTTTAACCTACATGTGAATATGCTTACATACATAATAGATAAATCCCTCAAAGGAAAAAAATGTTTTAATATGAAAAATAATAAGAGGAATATAATTAAGTCAACCCTTTGTACCTAAGGACTAAAAACAAACTAAAATATTAAAGGGAGGGAAAGAAAGTAGAAAAAGAAACAAATTTTAGGGACATTTATAGGGGAGAATGTTTCACAAAGGAGGCAGAGATTTAACAATACAAAATGCCATGAAAGGTCAAAGAAAAAATGACAAGTGCAACTATACTCAAAAAAAAAAAAAAAAATTGGGACACCTGGGTGGCTCAGTGGTTTAGCGCCTGCCTTTGTCCCCCGGCCTGATCTTGGAGTCCCAGGATCAAGTCCCACATGAGGGTCCTGCATGGAACCTGCTTCTCCCTCTGCCTGTGTCTCTGCCTCTCTCTCTCTATGTCTCTCATGAATAAATAAATAAAATCTTTTAAAAATAAAAAAAATCATAAAAAATTAAAATTAAAATTAATTTAAAAAATGACAAGTGACTGTTTTGCCTGTTGCAAAGTCACTAATACAATCCTGCGTTTCTATAATTGTAGGTATTATGAATGCATGAGGTGACTTAGAATGGAAATTTGGAAGCAGTTTGTCAGAGAACTGTGTAATTGTATCTATTCCTTCTTCCTAAACTTTTGCAGGAAAGAAGAGGATTTGACAGCATTAATTGTACGTCTAAGATGGAAAAACATGTTTTCCCCCATTGGTTTTGTGGTGACAGCACCTTAGAAGTGTTGGCCGAAGTCCCTTTGGCATTCTACAAAAATTGTCAGATGACTTTCTGTCTAGTCTTTGAGAGATTATGGTTGTCTCATTCCAGAACACATAATAGTTACTTTTAAATAAGCTTTTGTACTTTTGCTGTGATTTTTATTTACTGAGCCCATTGAGATAGTGTTTGCAAGCTCAGTTTAGAAGTAGGTGCCTAGCAGGTATGGACTGGCTTCAATTCCATTGTATTCTCCAGGTGTGCACTGTGCCCTTGACAGAATATTGGAGTACATAAGCCTTTGCACAGCAATGAGTGTAGCTTTTCTCTCCTTCTGATTTCATATTTTCCTAAAAGAATTGAATCTGTGGCAAAATAGAATATTGTTCTTTAGCTTATCTCAAGATCCCCATGATCCAAATTTTTGATGCCCACATTATTCTACAATTTTTATGACCTTAGAGTTTCCCGATATGAAACATAACTTTTCTCTCCTTCTCATGCTTATTTTATTGAAAAGATGTTAGAGCGTTTGTGATAAGGCAGGAGAATATTAATTTTTCAAAGAAAGCACTTTTAGTTTTAAATTCCCAGTAAGGAAAATGCATGAGAGAAAGGAAAGATAAGAAAATAATACAGAAATTAAAGGAGATAATTATTTTTAAAAGCAGATGTGGAAAAAAATTAAAATTTTAAATAATGAAAGTGGATGATTGTATGTGAATAGGTTAAGGAATATAAGCATTTAAGTCTTATCCTCAAATCACTTCCACCTCTCACAAGATCTCTCAAGATGCATTATATTTTATGTAAATTAGTTTGAGTTCATGATAAAACAGAATTTTCCTAAAGTTTGAGCCAAAGAACAACAGTCCTAAGAGATATCCTTTGAAATAAGAAGGGAAAATTCTACCTACTATATTATCTTGGAGACTCCCCAGTCACATTAATATATTAAAAGTTCTAAGATAAACTGACTTAAAGAACCTTGTTTAACTTGATTTAGTACAATTTTTCCAAATTTATTTGAGCCTATAATTTTTTCCCCATAATAGCTATTAATAGGCCTTAGAATGAAAACTTTTTGGATCATGCCCTGGTAAATGTGACAAAGGTATTTGAATGATAAACATTTTAAACTTGATTAATACAGTGCTCAATAGATAATACCCATTCAGTAAATATTTATTATAAATTTAAAGCCAATGAATATCTATTATTTCAGTTGATTATCTGAATAGTACTTTAAGATAATCAGAATATGTGTTATCATCCCTGGTGAACAGAAGAGGAAATAAAACATATTGGATAAGTAAATTCCCCAAAAGTCAGACGTCTACTTGGTTGAAGAAATTGAGAACTGACAGATATATTTTTTTTCTTTTCAATCATTTTTTGCATTAATATCAATTTATTAAGCAAATATTTAATTTATTTATTAGCTATAGCTTATCCTACCATATAAATTACCCCCTAAAGAATTTTAAAATCAATATTATGCTGTAACAGTCAAAGTAGTAATCATAAGTAGTAGTAATCAAAGAGAGTAAACAATCAAATTTTTGTCCAAGTTCCTAGCATATAGCACAGGTATCAGAAATGACTTAAGACATAGAATAAAGGTAATATTGTAAATTAAGTAAAAGGCAAAATAAACTTTAACTGCTGTTGCCTTTTTAACTTACTTTTAAAAGAAGCCAAATACCATCATCATAGCATTCATCTTTGTATGACATGAGGCCAGAATATACTATTTTGCTTGAACAGTAAAAATGGCACTCTGAATTCTTTCAAATATTAATAAATATTATAATATATTCTAAAATTCCCAGCAGCCTAAAATGACCTATAAATTGCCATAAATTCGATAAAATTCTACAGTCTTTCTGGCTCCTACACCCTGCAGCGACCACACTTTCAAGAAATGAGCTCTAACTCATAAGATTAGCAAATAGGTAGTGAAAGCAGCAGGAACAGTCTGCTCAGACGTGCTTGCATACATGGCAATGCTAAAAGAGCAAGTGCCAAGAAAAGGCACCATTATCCTGCATCCTGCAGAAAAGCACATGGCTTGTCCATTACTTACGAATATTTGATCAGTGTAGACCTATTAAACACAACTTAAATCTGTATCTAGCTTCATTAATGTATCCCAGAAGACCTCAATATTCCAATAAACTTCCACCATCCGTTAGGGTTTTCAGCTCATTTTGGAGAAGAAACATTAGCTAATATTATTCATGAAATATGTCTGAGTTTTTACTTCATTCATATTAAATTAAAATGGGGCAAAATTGCACTGATTTCTTAATATTAAAAATAGAATTATTGCTCAAACAAAGCAGTAGCTACAACAGCCTATTGTGTTGCCATTTTATAAACTTCAAAGAATCTAGTATAATATCTATACCTAACAGGCATTTAGTAATGATGAATGTGATAGAATGCTGGATGCTGTCCAATATTCATTTTTCCTTTCTTTCACTGGGATGGTTTATCCTCCTTCATGAAGCCAGCCTTGGAAGACCCTGTATTTTCCAGTATCTTTTGCACCTTTCTATGGTCCAAGCTTTACCATTTTTATCAATGAGGTATGAACAGAAGTTGTGTTTAACACTCTTCAAGTATACCTTTAAAAAAAAATTGGTCACACACACAAGTTGGTCACATACTCCCATATCCTTTTTCCATTCCTATGGCTCAGACAGAGGGGAACTTGAACCTGAGATGGAGACTACATGTTGAGGATGGCAGATTTGTTTCTACCGTCTGGACTATGTACCTCTGAAGTGTTACATGAGGGAGAAATAAATTAACTTCTTTAGTCACTGTATGGTGAGATGTCTTCTTATAGCAGCTTAGTGAGTGGCATGCCAACACATCCACAAAAGGGAGTACACATGAGTCTTTCCCCAAAACACAATGCCAGCCAATAGCAGAAGGAGGAATAAAGTAATCAGAATGGAACAATACTTTCCACTATTCTCTCATTTTATGATTTAAGAAAAGATTGTTCTAAGTACTTTCATATTTAGTGTCAAGAAGCAACAGCTTTTTTTTTTCACTTGCCAGAATGTGACTGTGCTTGCCATTTAAATACTCTGTGCTTATATTTCCTCCTGTGTCAAATGAGTACAATATCTCCCACACAACATTACTTTGAGGAATAAATGAATACTTGAAAAGTTGTATTAGGTAAGCAACAGTCCCATTTTACATAGAAAAAAATTAAGATCCAGAGTTACTCTGGGATATCTCAGTAATAATTACCATGTCCTGGGCTAGAACTCTAGTCTTTTCTAAAATATTGCCCTGTCTATATATGTTAGAGGGCTTTAGTTTCCCTCAATCTGGGTCATGTAGAAGCCTAGGGATCCAGGGACCCTATTTCTGAGAATATGTGATTTAAAAAAAAAGGATTCAATTATTATTAAAGTTTCAAAACCAGTTTATTGGGACACTTGGGTGGCTCAGCAGTTGGGTCTGCCTTCGGCTCAGGGCATGATCCTGGAGTTCTGGGATCGAGTCCTACATTGGGCTCCCTGCATGAAGGCTGAATCTCCCTCTGCCTATGTCTCTACCTCTCTCTGTGTGTCTCTAATGAATAAATAAATAAATATTTTTTAAAGTTAAAATTAAAAAATAAGATCCAGTTTATTGAGTAAGCTTATGAGATGAAGAAATTGTTTTATTTATCTTTATATCTACCATTATATCTAATGTTATGATATGCATACAGTTAAATAAATGCCTTCAAATTCATATTGCATTAAATACATCATCTTTAGAAGCTATGACACCTAGCTAGTGCACTGAGTTATTTTACCCTTTGGACATTTTATAGTGTCTTTGAGAGGGGATTTAATTGTTACTTAAAAATATGATTTTAGTGTTACTGTCTCATAGGCAACTAATTGAGGCAAATAAATAGTCTGAATAAATTAGATAAACTAGCCTCATCTTCAGTAGGTTTTGTTTTAGTTTTGGTGTTGTTATTTTATTTTGACATGTGGAAAAGTCACTCAGTGACTCACTTAAAGATTCTTTAAGTAAATATTCTATCAGAAGCATACGGAGTTCTGTTTTAAGCTATGGGGCAGAGGATAAAAATAACACTGTTTTAAAATTTATTATGATTAGATTGAATTTTAATAGTTCATTTAACTCAGTATAATTTGTTTCTTAGATTACCAGATAATGGTTTTGAGGATGAGGCAATATTTTATTCTTTTTTTTTTTGTATTCCATCATTTGCATAATGCCTGGTAAATGGAAAAATGAGTAAATGAATGAATGGCTAAGAGAATAATATGCCATTAAAATACTTGTGCCTTGAGTTACTAGGCTGGATGTATAATGACAGCATACTCCCCTCTTTTCCTTATCCCACAATTTTCTAGGAATTACTGCAATGGAGAGCCTGCTGTGTTTTTTTAAAAAGTCTTAGGTCTACTCCAACTATGCTATGTCCCAGAATCAGAGATTGCTATAGAATGAATGTCTGTGTCCCCACAAAACTTATATGTTGAAACCTAATCTCCAGTAAAATGGTAGACGGAGGTGGGGCTATCTTTTGGGAGGTGATTAGATCATGAGTGTGGAGTTCTCATGGATGGGATTAGTGCCCTTACAAAAAATATCCCAAGAATTCCTTCACTTTTTCTGCCATGTGAAGTTACAGTGAGAAGACAGCCATTTATGAACCAGGAAAGGGATCCCTGGGTGGCGCAGCAGTTTGGCACCTGCCTGTGGCCCAGGGCGCGATCCTGGAGACCCGGGATCGAATCCCACGTCGGGCTCCCGGTTCATGGAGCCTGCTTCTCCCTCTGCCTGTGTCTCTGCCTCTCTCTCTCTCTCTCTCTCTCTATCATAAATAAATAAATAAATAAATAAATAAATAAATAAATAAATAAATAATATTTATGAACCAGGAAACAGACCCATACCTAAAGCTGATATTCTGGTGATGTGATCTTGGACTTGCCAGTCTCTAGAATTATGAGAAATAAATTTCTGTTGCATAAGCCATTCAGTCTATGGTATTCTGTTACAGCAGCCTGAATAGACTAAGCCAGAGACCTACCTTCCTTCGCTGCTGAGGGGATTATGTTCCTTTCTCCCATGAACTTATATGGTCACTGGGAACCCTTCTTACTGTAATAATTAGGTATTAATATGAACTTTGTTTACTGAAAATTAATAATGAAGCCCAATTGTCTGTTGTGTGAGCAGGAAATCTAACAATTTGTTTTGCTTTTGTTTCCTTAGTCACAAAGAAAAAAAATCAAAGGAAAACTTAAAATAATAGAGTTGTTCCTAATAAAATATCTAAAACAATTTAAAATAACCTCAAAAATGTTTTTATACATTAGCCTACTTTTTTTCACATTATAATTGTTCATAACCTACCAGAGTTATAAGGGAATTAATTAGCTTTTTTTAAATTTTTATTTATTTATGATAGTCACACACAGAGAGACAGAGAGGCAGAGACACAGGCAGAGGGAGAAGCAGGCTCCATGCACCGGGAGCCCGACGTGGGATTCGATCCTGGGTCTCTAGGATCACGCCCTGGGCCAAAGGCAGGCGCCAAACCGCTGCGCCACCCAGGGATCCCTAATTAGCTTTTTTTTTTAAAGATTTTATTTATTCATGAGAGTAACACAGAGAGAGGCAGAGACATAGGTAGAGGGAGAAGCAAGCACCTTGCGGGGAGCCTGATATGGGACTCCATCCCAGGACCCGAGGATCATGACCTAAACCAAAGGCAGCCAGTTAACTACTGAGCCACCCATGTGCCCCAAACTTTTAACTTTTAACTTTTAACTTCAGTTGCCAACTATTTGAGACAGTGAGGGAATTCTGCTTTTCCTAAAATTTTTTAAAACTCTCCATTTAAATGTGTTTAATCAAAAATTCAGAAAGGAAGACTTTTAAAACTGTGGAAACCACATGAAATTTATTTTAAGAGTATTTGAGGGAATTGATTAAAATATACTTTCCACAAACTGATTTGGAAGCAGGATGATCAGGAGGTCTTCCAATATATGTCCAGAAGCTGTTCTCATTTCTGTCACAATTCTTTGGAGCAGCCAACTGCATAGAACCCCAAGCAATTTCTCCCAGTATAAAGGATGTGCCAGATAAGCAAGGGAAGTTGAAATGTTCTGGAAACTAACCACAACCTTATAGTTGACAAAATATCGAGATTCAATGGCTAGATGAAACTATTTAAGTTTAAAGACATTTTGAAGCTACCACTTAGAGATTTTGGGCCAAAAGCTATTCTAAATCACTGAAGTGCTGAAGTTCACCTGAAAGCTTGTATGTTTTTGTTCTTAAAGTTTTAAGAAAAGTTTTCTCCTTAGATACTAGAAGTGCAATGGTTAGAAAACTCTTTAAAACTCATTGAAAAAAATCAGAATTGTATGCATTTATTCTTAGGCATTAATATTTCTTAAGTATTATATTTTAAAAACCTTGCTCTTTTTTTAAAAAAATTCCAACTTATTGAGATATAATTGACATTGTGTAATGACATGTAACATTGTGTAAGGTTAAGTATACAATGTGATAATTGGATATTCATATGTTTTACAAAACGTTTACCACAATAGCTTAGTTAACATAATCCTCACCTCACAAAGTTACCCTATTTCTATGTGTGTGTGGTAAGAACTTTTTAAGATTTACTCCCTTAGGGGCACCTGGGTGATTGGGCATCTACCTTTGGCTCAGGTCATGATCCTGGGGTCCTGGGATCAAGTTCCACATCAGGATCCTCGAAGGGAGCCTGCTTCTCCATCTGCCTATGTTTCTGCTTCTCAATGTGTGCCTCTTATGAATAAATAATCAAAATATTTTTTAAAAAGTTTATGCTCTCTTAGCAACTTTCAAGTGTATAATACAGTATTTTTAATTATACTTACCATGCTGTACATCCCCAGAACTTACTCATCTTATAATTGGAAGCATGTACACTTTGACCTCCTAAATCCATTTCCCTTACACCACCCCACCTGACTCCTGGTAACTAACAATATTCTACATTGCTAGGAGTTCAGATTTGTTAGATAACATGTGTGAGATAATATGATATTCGTCTTTCTATGTCTGGCTCATTTAATTGAGTATAATGCCCTCAAATTTTATCCAAGCTCTGCTAGTTAAGATTATTTCCTTCTTTTTTATGACCAAATAATATTCCTCTTTGTGTGTGTGTGTGTGTGTGTGTGTGTGTGTGTGTGTGTGTGTATGATCACATTTTACTTTATCCATTTACCTTTTGACAGACACTTAAGTCATTCTTATGTCCTGGCTTTATAAATAATGCTGCAATACAATGGGAATGCAGATACGTCTCCAAGCTCCTAATTTCATTTCCTTTATGTATGTACTCAGAAGTGGAATTGCTATATCAAATGGATAGTTCTATTTTTAATTTCTTCAGGAATCCCCATGCTGTTTTCTATACTTGCTGTGCCAATTTACTTTCCCACCAACCTTGTACAAAGGTTCCTTTTTCTCTACATTGTAATCAGTATTTGTTATGTTGTTTTTTTTATAACAACCATTCTAACAGCTGTGAGATGATATCTCATTATAGTTTTGATTTGCATTTCCCTAATGATTAGTGATGCTGAGCACTGTTTGGTGTACTATTCACCATTTGTATATCTTCTTCTTTGGAAAATATTTATTCAGGTCCTGCTGATTTTTTAATCAGGTGATTTGGGTTATTGTTGTTTTTTGGTTTTTTTTTTTCTTTTTGCTACTGCATCATATGAGTTCCTATATATTTTGAATATTAGTTTCCTATTAGATGTACGGTTTGTAAATATTTTTTCCCATTCCACAGGTTACCTTTTGGTTGTGTTGATTTGTGTGTGTGTGTGTGTGTCTGCAGAAGCTTTTAAGTTTGACGTTGTCCTACTTGTTTATTATTGCTGTTGTAGTTTGTGCTTTTGGTGTCATACCTAAAAAAATCATTACCAAGACCAAGACATAGATTTTCCCCTGTGTTTTCTTTAAAGGGTTTAATAGTTTCAGGTCTTGCATTCAAGGCCTTATTTAATTTTGAGTTAATTTTAGTAAGTGGTGTAAGACAGGGGTCCAGTTTCATTCTTTTGCATGTGGATATCCAGTTTTCACAAGACCATTTTTTGAAGAGATTGTCTTTTCCACACTAAGTATTCTTGGTTCCATTGTCCAATATTGGTTGATCATATACACAAGTTCATTTGTGGGCTTTCAGTTCTGTTCCTTTGCTCTATTTGTCTGTTTCTATGCTAACACCGTACTGTTTTGATTACTACATCTTTGTTACATAGTTTGAAATCAAGAAGTATGGTGCCCCTAGCTTTGTTCTTCTTTCTCAAGATTGTTGTGGTAATTCTGCAGTTCCATACAAAATTTAGGAATGTTTGTTCTATTTCTGTAAAAAAATGCCATTGGAATCTTGATAAGGATTATATTGAATCTGTAGATGGCTTTGAGTAGTATGGACAGTGATATTAATTCTCCTGATCCATGAACATTTTCATTTATATGTGTGTTTTTCTCTTTTTTTTAAGATTTTATTTATTCATTCATGAGAGACACAGAGAGAGAGGCAGAGACACAGGCAGAGGGAGAAGCAGGCTCCATGCAGGGAGACCCATGTGGGACTCGATTCTGGGACTCTGGGATCACACCCTGAGCTGAAGGCAGATGCTTAACCACTGAGCCACCCAGGTGCCCCATATCTGTGTTTTTCTATTTCCTTTTGATGTCTTATAGTTTTCAGTTACAATCTTTTCCCTTCTTGGATAAACATATTCCTAAGTATTTTATTGTTTTAAATGCTGTATAAATGGGATTAATTTTATTTCTCTTTCAGAGAGTTTGTTGTTAGTATATAGAAATCTTGATTTTTGTGTGTTGTTTTTTGCATCCTGCAATTTTACTGAATTTACTAACAGTTTTTTGTGTGTGTTTGGAGACTTTAGGATCCTTTAGAACATGTCATCTGCAGTGACCATTGTAATTCTTTCTTCCTTTTCAATTTGGAGTTTATTTATTTACTTACTTACACTATTTATTTATTTTTCTGGTTAGTTAGTTAGTTATTGCCTGATTTCTCTAGATAGGACTTCCAATACTATACTGAATAGAACTGGTTTGACTTTGTATTCTTGTCTTATTCTTCATTTCGAAGAAAAAGTTTCCAACTTTTAACAGTTGATATGATATTAGCTATGGGCTTGTGATATATGGCCTTTATTATGTTAAGTTATATTCTTTCTATACTCAATTTGTTGAGCATTGTTACCATTAATTGATGCTTTTTCTTTGTCTATTGAAATAATTTTTATCTTTTATTCTAATAATATGATGCATCAAATTTATTGACTTATGTACGTTGACTTACTCTTGCATCCCAAGGATGAATCCCATTTGACCATGATGTATGGTCCCTTTTATGTAGTGTTGAGTTTGGTTTGCTAATATTTTGTTTTGCATTGAGAACATGTTGAGAATATGTGCATTTACATTCATCAAGGATATGGGCCTGTAGTATTCTTATTTTGCAATGTCCTTAGGCTTTGGTATCAAAGTAATTTTGGCTTTGTAAACTAAATTTGGAGGTATACTTTCCTCTTCAGCTTTTTGGAAGAGTTTGAGAAAGACTTGCTTTAATTCATCTTTATTTCACCAGTGAAACGATCTGGTTCTTTAATTTTTGTTGTTGTTGGAAGATGTTGATTACTGATTTAATCTCCTTACTTGTTCTTGATCTGTTCAGATTTTCTATTTCTTTATGATGAGTCTTGATAGGTTTTATGTTTATAAGAATTTGTCCATTTCTTCTAGATTGCTCATGCTATTGCATTCAGTTATTTCATAGTAAACTCTTATGATACTTTATATTTCAGCAGTATCAATTGTAAAGTATACTCCTACACTTATAATATTATCTACTTGAGGCAGTTTTTTCTGGCTAATGTAGCTGCAGTTTAGTCAGTTTTGTTAATTTTTTCAAAAGGCCAACACTTAGTTTTGTTAACCTTTCTACTGTGTTCCTATTCTCTGTTTCATTTAGTTCTGCTCTAATCTTTACTGTTTTCTTTCTTCTGGTAACTTTGGTTTCAGTTCCTTCTTTTTTTTCTAATTCCTTGAAGTATAATGGTAGGTTGTTATCTGAGATCTTTCTTTTTTTCTTAATATGTAAGTTTATAACAATAAATTTCCTCTTAGAACTGCTTTTGCTGCATCTCATAAGTTTTAGTATGTTGTGTTTCATGTTCTCTTTTGTTTGAAATGATTTTTTATTTCTCCTTTGATTTTTTTTCTTTGATCTACTATTTGATGAAGATTATGTTGTTTAATTTGCGTGTATTTGTAAATTTTCCAGGTTTCCTCCTTTTATTGATTTCTAATTTCATACAATTGTCATCAGAAAAGATATTAAATGTTATTTTAATATTCTTAAATTGGTTAAGGCTTGTTTTGTGGTCCAACATATGATATATCCTGGAGAACGTTCTTTGTTCTCTTGAGAAGAATGTGTATTCTGGTGCTTTCAGATGGAATGTTCTATCTATAGTTGAATGGTACTGTAGTCTGAACTTAAAGACTGTCCAAGGTCACTGTTCAAGATCTCTGGATATGCAGGACCAGAGTCTATATTCAAGTTAGGTAGGGTGGGTGGCTTGGCTTACTTCCTAAGCAAGTCCACAGGATGGACTTTTTGGCTGCCTGGCTTCTCTGACCAGGTTTTCTGGCCAGGTGGGACTGGAAGTGAGGCTTAGCAATTAGGTGGGGCTGTCAATCTGGCTTCTTGGCCCAGCCATCACCATAGAATAGGCCCCATGCCCGGTATGGCCCAGTGGCTTGAGGCTCAAATCAGACAGAACTGCCATCTAAGCCCCTTGGCCAAAAAGGGTACTGACTTGGTTCTGCAGATAAGCAGAGCCAGTTTCCAGTATCTCTGTTCAGGCATTACTGCTAGTAAGAATGCAGTTTGCCAGGATCTGAAATCTAATTGCTGTAAGCCAAACCCCCATCTTTGTTTCCCCAGTTGTCAAGCCCCACAGATTCTCCCACTGACTCTTGTAGATAGAGACCTAAGTATGCCTTCTACAAAGCATTTGACAATGCTGGGGAAGCTGAATGTCCTCTTTGGGTTCTCTTTTTGCCCTGGAGACAATAGGGCCAAGTGACTCTTCTCAGTGGGGGGCTGTGCTGGTTTAAGGGAGGATCAATTGGTTCAGAGTGAAACCACACCTCTAGACCTTTTAATGCTCTCCTTCTCAGACTCTGTGGCCCAAGGAGATTTTTCAACTCCACTCCTGGGGATTCTCAGATTTTCCCAATAGTACTTGTCTATGGATAGTTGCTAATTGGTCTTCTTGTGAGGGGCACTGAAGTCAGGGAAGACCTATGTCACCATATTGATGATATCAGTTCAAGAATTAAAATTTGGAGGGTCTGCCTCTGTTCTTGTAGTTATGGAGGCTGGAAAGTGCAAGATCATAATACCAGCATGGTTGCTTCCTGATGAGAATCCTCTTCCTCATTCTTTTCTCATATGGCAGAAATGCTTAAATCTTGGTCTTAATTGTAAAGGTTACATGACTCTTGGTATACATATGAGAGAACAAATACCAGATATATTTTTTGTGTTTTCCCAGATAATTTGTTTTGATGAATTCTACTTTATTGGGTTGCTATGGTCTCAGTTACTGCTTGAGTTTTACAGATTGCACTGTCATATACCTAGACTAATATGACTATGTTAGGTCAGTTAATTTGCCTGCTACAGAAAGTTTTACAAGTTAGGAAAACATTTCAGGCGCTTCAATAATGGTTACCAAAAAAAAAAAAAAAAAAAAAAAAACTTGCAACCTAAGAAAAACAGCTTTTATTTAGAAAACAAAAACAAAAAAGAGCCAAGCCTCTCTTATCAACCACCAACCGTGCACTATAATTTTAAACAGCTTTTCAGCACAGTATTTCTTTTCTGTACAATGACTAGTTGAAAATGTTGCTCAGCCTATGGACCAAAGCCTCTTGATTAGCTGTGTCAGATGGGTCCTCTCAGAAACACTGCATGGTTGCACTTCAATGCTTCCATTTTGACATACCCCGTCAAGGGTTACACAAAGTTACCTGAAGAGGTTAATAATGAAGGAGGTTAAGGAGGAGGAGAGGAAAAAGACTGCCAGAAGTTCAAGAATTTAACAAGAAAATGATCACTTCCTGTGGTGCCTCTAATCTTTGGAATGAAGGCAATGGTGGCAGTAGTGGAGAGCTATTTCATCAGTTTGCTTGTTATTTTTCACGTACTAACATGCCAATTTTAGCTATTTCAGTGGCTGAGGAGTAGATTCTGCTAATGTCTTCCCAAGTGAGAGTTACAGGTGAAAAAAAACTATTATTTTTACATTACATATGTATATCAAAGTTTTCCTTATATAAAAAGAAATTAAACCAGACGATTGTTTGGGAACTATTGTTTAGGAAATGTCCTTGGGTATCCAGCTCATTGCACTAAAAGGTTGCATTGTCACAGTTTTGCAAGTGAATATTAATTCTTACTTCAGGTATACCCAAGAAGTTTATTCTACCATTTATAATTTTCTTCATCTTTATTTATGAAACCTATATCGATTTTCTTTTATCCTTCTTCCCTCGCTTTTTACTTCCCTCCCTGTCTTCCTTTCACTTTCTACTTTTTTCTCTCCATCTTTTACTCCTTTTTCCTTTTCTTTCTTCCTTTGCATAAAATGAAGATTGAATTAAAAAAAAAGATTCTTTTTAGAAACTTAATCATCATGGATTCTGTGATTATAGCTGAGATAGTCTTATTATTTGAATAATTCTCCTTAGATATGTTTAACTAAATACACTCAGTGATATCCTGCAGTTTTATTTGAATCATAGATATATTCCTCAATTATCAGATGAAAAAAATAATAAATGCCTACAGCAGTCCATGGCTTTGACATGGTCTTACTAAAAGTCTTGAAGATTGATCAGAGTTTAAAAATAAGTGCTACCAGGGCAGCCTGGGTGGCTCAGCAGTTTAGTGCCTCCTTCAGTCCAGGACCTGATCCTGGAGACCCTGGGATCAAGTCCCACGTCGGGCTCCCTGCATGGAGCCTGCTTCTCCCTCTACCTGTGTCTCTGCCTCTCTCTCTCTCTCTCTCTCTCTCTCTCTCTCTCTCTGTGACTATCATAAATTAAAAAAAAATAAGTGCTACCCTACTTGCTGGACATTAAAAAATCCTTAATGATTTGGCATCTGCCTACTTATGTTCAATTTTTGCAATGGCTCCGCCATACCCTCTGAACTAGAACCACATTACTCAGTTCGCAGAATATCAAAAAAAGAAATTCTTCTAGGACAACATGCCACTTTTTACATTGATATTCTTCTACCCACTTGTCTCCCTGGGAAACTTCTATTTATTTGTAAGACTCAAAGAGGAAATTTTACTTCTCCATCTAGGAAAAATAACTTCTGCTTCAGCCCTGGTAACCTGTGATATTTGCTTCTGTTCTAGGGCTTGTCACAGTACAATTTATATATCTGAAGCTCTCAGAGGGCACATATTTATCTTGCTCATCTTTTTATTCCTAAGTGTTGAATATTACAGTGTCTTGCATGTGGAAAAGGGTTAATAAAGTGATTGCTGAGTGACTCAGATGATAAATAATAACAATTATTACAAAAATGTATATAACACTTACTTAATGCCAGGACTCCTTAGAGCATTTTAAATATTTCAATTCAATAAATTTGATCCTCACACTCACCATATGTGGTATTTTTCTTATTTAACAGATAAGAAAACTGATAAACTTACCAGAGATGTTAAACAACTTCCCTTGGGTCACACTGCTTGTGGGAAAGATCCAGCATTTGAATCCAGACAGACTGCTTCCAGGAACCAAATTCATAAGCTTTGCCTAACCACTTCCTGGTTTAAGAATATTCAGTAACTCTCCATCTTCTATAGGATAGATTCCACTCTGATTAGCAGAGCAGAAAAGTCCACTTCATTTTATTACTCCTGAATACTTTTTAGATATTTATTTTCAGATTCCCAAAGCTGCTCTCATCTTGAAATATCTGTCATTCTATCAACACACACTGTTTTATCAAGCCACTATGTGTATATATATATATTTTCTCTGCTTGGAAGACTGTCCACCCAAACCCTGCTTTCATCCGACTGGGAAAATCATTGCTATCTTGTGAGAATGCATAATCATCACTGTTTCTTTAAAAATCTAGAGAGGTCCTCCCTGAGATTCACATTCCTTAGTGCCAAAGTATATGAAGAAATGCTGTTTCCACAGAGGCAAATTTTAAGAACCACTGCACTTCAATGTTATTCACATAGATGGAAATATTAGGAGTCAAATTTGGAAAGGCAAAGCTGGCACTAAGATTCAGTAAAGAAGAAAAGAATAAAGACTTGTTTGGTGCAAAACTGCAAGTTTCAGTTAATTTCCTTTGTTGCTTTTTGGCTGAGTTTATTGGAAATACAAATTTCTGTAACAGGCATGTTAGAATAGCAATAAAGATCAACTTGTCAACCTATGGTTTCCTATCTAGATAGTTTGTGAGATTAATGCATCTGTCTATGGGTTATGCATTACTAACTCCAGCTTCACAGAAATGAAACGTCATGAGCAGCAATGTGTGCTTTATTACTTAATTTGTGACCTATCTTTGGATGGGACAGAGAATCAATGTCCTTCTATTAGTTTCCATATTTTGTTTTATGAGTCCCATTCCTGAACAGTCCAGTCATTGATAAATACTTCATGTTAAATAGCAGGTCATCCGATGAAGAGTTCTGGCCACCAGGGATTAGGAAAGTGATACCAGCGTGAGCGTAATTAAAGGTTCCATGCAGATATTTTGCAACCACATAGAGAGGAGAGCAAGACTGTAATGCCATTCTTTTTTTTTTTAAGATTTTATTTATTTATTCATGAGAGACACAGAGAGACAGAGAGAGAGAGAGGCAGAGACACAGGCAGAGGGAGAAGCAGGCTCATGCAGGGAGCCTGATGTGGGACTCGATCCGGGGTCTCCAGGATCACACCCTGGGCTGAAGGCAGCGTTAAACCGCTGAGCCACCCCAGCTGCCCTGTAATGCCATTCTTAATGCCAGAGAAAAGGCCAAATGACATAGAAATAAAACGAGACAAAATCAACAAAGAATTAAACAGAAAAATCAACCTGCTTTGAAAAGAAGACACATTTGAAGTTGTCACTCTAGAAAGCTACCTATATTCAGCCATGCTTACCTCTTCCTTGTCCTTTCTTGTCTTGCTTACAGTTCTCAGGAATGGAAATTGATCTCTTACAAAGATTACATTCCTGGCTAATGGAAACTCCTCTGTCACCAGTGTTGGGGAAGGGAAAGAATGATGCTGGTGATAATGAATGTACAGGGACAACTTCTGGTGCCAGTTAAGGGTTATAGCCTCAACTGTTTCTTTCTTTTTTTTTTTTTTTTTGAGTCTTCATGGTATCCAACATGTAATTTATCAAATAGCAAGAGAATATTTTAGCCATTGTAGTGGCATCAACTACATACTACTCTCTGCTTTGGAGAATACATTGTGCCAATGTAGTACAGAATAGTCTAAAGACTGTGAATTTTGGAGATGGATCTGGGTTTTAGTTCTGAAAGTGTACTATTTAGTTTTCTGCTTTTGAGCAAGTTATGTAATCTCTTTGAATATCAGCTCTTACCTATAAAATTTAAATTCAAAAGGGGTTAATTTGCAGGCTACACAAAAACTTGGCATATAATATGCATACAGTTTCATAAATATTTTATTAACACAGTAAAAAAGGAAAATTTATAACTTTTTTCTTTAGAAACCAAAGAGGTTTGATGAAACTTTCTCATAAGATCAGCAGCCTAAACTATTAGATTAAAAGAAAACCTAAAATTGCTCATAATGTTAATTTAAAATAAGCAGAAACTTAAGAAGTACAATTTCTTAACAAATGAAAAAAACACAAGAAAAACTGTATTTCAGATGAAATTATTATTCTATTAAGAGATATTAAACAAAGATCTGTAGAAGTTGAGGGAGGGCAAGAAGGCGGAAGAGTAGGTCCCCAAGTCACCTGTCCCCACCAAATTACCTAGATAACCTTCAAATCATCCTGAAAATCTACGAATTCGGCCTGAGATGTAAAGAGAGACCAGCTGGAATGCTACAGTGAGAAGAGTCCGCGCTTCTATCAAGGTAGGAAGACGGGGAAAAAGAAATAAAGAAACAAAAGGCCTCCGAGGGGGAGGGGCCCCGCGAGGAGCCGGGCTGAGGCCGGGGCGAGTGTCCCCAGGACAGGAGAGCCCCGTCCCGGAGAAGCAGGAGCTGCACCAACCTTCCCGGGCGGGCGGAAAGGGGCTCGCAGGGAGTTGGAGCAGGACCAGGAGGGCGGGGATGCCATCGGGCTCCCGGGGACACTAACAGGCACCTGCGCCCCGGGGGAGTGCGCCGAGCTCCCTAAGGGCTGCAGCGCGCACGGCGGGCGACCGGAGCAGCTCGGAGGGGCTCGGGCGGCAGCTCCGCGGAGGGGGCAGCGGCTGGGAGCGCGAATCCAACAGCGCAGGCCCCGGAGCACAGGGCGCCGGGACACAGCCCAGGACCTGGCCTCCCCCGGGACAGGCAGAGGCCGGGAGGGTCCAGGACAGCGAGGACGGTCCTGCCCCGAGCTGAGCAGATCAGCGGCCCCGCCCCGGAGCCTCCAGGCCCTGCGACGGAGACGAGAGCCCGAGCCCCGTAGTTCCTGCGGGGGCTGAATCCAGGCTTCCAGAGTTGCCATAGCAACTGCGGCTGTTCCTCCTGGGGCCCCACGGGGTAGACAACCCCCGCTGAGCCCTGCAGCAGGCAGGGGCTGAGCAGCTCCCCCAAGTGCTAACACCTGAAAATCAGCACAACAGGCCCCTCCCCCAGAAGACCAGCTAGACGGACCAGTGATACTCCCCCGTGTTCCAATACAACTTGTTTTTGGCCACTCTGCACTGAGCAAAATGACTAGAAGGAAAACCTCACCTCAAAAGAAAGAACCAGAAACAGCCCTCTCTCCCACAGAGTTACAAAATCTGGATTACAATTCAATGTCAGAAAGCCAATTCAGAAGCACTATTATACAGCTACTGGTGGCTCTAGAAAAAAGCATTAAGGACTCACGAGACTTCATGACTGCAGAATTTAGATCCAATCAGGCAGAAATTAAAAATCAATTGAATGAGATGCAATCCAAACTAGAAGTCCTAACGACGAGGGTTAACGAGGTGGAAGAACGAGTGAGTGACATAGAAGACAAGTTAATGGCAAACAGGGAAACTGAGGAAAAAAAGAGACAGACAATTAAAAGACCATGAAGACAGATTAAGAGAAATAAATGACAGCCTAAGGAAGAAAAACCTACGCTTAATTGGGGTTCCCGAGGGCGCCGAAAGGGACAGAGGGCCAGAATATGTATTTGAACAAATCCTAGCTGAAAACTTTCCCAATCTGGGAAGGGAAACAGGCATTCAGATCCAGGAAATAGAGAGATCCCCCCCTAAAATCAATAAAAACCGTTCAACACCTCGACATCTAATAGTGAAGCTTGCGAACTCCAAAGATAAAGAGAAGATCCTTAAAGCAGCAAGAGACAAGAAGTCCCTGACTTTCATGGGGAGGAATATTAGGGTAACAGCAGACCTCTCCACAGAGATGTGGCAGGCCAGAAAGGGCTGGCAGGATATATTCAGGGTCCTAAATGAGAAGAACATGCAACCAAGAATACTTTATCCAGCAAGGCTCTCATTCAAAATGTTAGGAGAGATAAAGAGCTTCCAAGACAGGCAGGAACTGAAAGAATATGTGACCTCCAAACCAGCTCTGCAAGAAATTTTAAGGGGGACTCTTAAAACTCCCCTTTAAGAAGAAGTTCAGTGGAACAATCCACAAAAACAAGGACTAAATAGATATCATGATGACACTAAACTCATATCTGTCAATAGTAACTCTGAACGTGAATGGGCTTAATGACCCCATCAAAAGGCGCAGAGTTTCAGACTGGATAAAAAAGCAGGACCCATCTATTTGCTGTCTACAAGAGACTCATTTTAGACAGAAGGACACCTACAACCTGAAAATAAAAGGTTGGAGAACCATTTACCATTCAAATGGCTCTCAAAGGAAAGCAGGGGTAGCCATCCTTATATCAGATAAACTAAAATTTACCCCGAAGACTGTAGTGACAGACGAAGAGGGACACTATATCATACTTAAAGGATCTATCCAGCAAGAGGACTTAACAATCCTCAATATATATGCCCCGAATGTGGGAGCTGCCAAATACTTAAACGAATTATTAACCAAAGTGAAGAAATACTTAGATAATAATACACTTATACTTGGTGACTTCAATCTAGCTCTTTCTACCCTCAATAGGTCTTCTAAGCACAACATCTCCAAAGAAACGAGAGCTTTAAATGATACACTGGACCAGATGGATTTCACAGATATCTACAGAACTTTACATCCAAACTCAACTGAATACACATTCTTCTCAAGTGCACATGGAACTTTCTCCAGAATAGACCACATACTGGGTCACAAATCGGGTCTGAACCGATACCAAAAGATTGGGATCGTCCCCTGCATATTCTCAGACCATAACGCCTTGAAATTAGAACTCAATCACAAGAAGAAGTTTGGAAGGACCTCAAACACGTGGAGGTTAAGGACCATCCTGCTAAAAGATAAAAGGGTCAACCAGGAAATTAAGGAAGAATTAAAAAGATTCATGGAAACTAATGAGAATGAAGATACAACCGTTCAAAATCTTTGGGATGCAGCAAAAGCAGTCCTAAGGGGGAAATACATCGCAATACAAGCATCCATTCAAAAACTGGAAAGAACTCAAATACAAAAGCTAACCTTACACATAAAGGAGCTAGAGAAAAAACAGGAAATGGACCCGACGCCCAGCAGAAGAAGAGAGTTAATTAAAATTCAAGCAGAACTCAACGAAATTGAGACCAGAAGAACTGTGGAACAGATCAATAGAACCAGGAGTTGGTTCTTTGAAAGAATTCATAAGATAGATAAACCATTAGCCAACCTTATTAAAAAGAAGAGAGAGAAGACTCAAATTAATAAAATCATGAATGAGAAAGGAGAGATCACTACCAACACCAAGGAAATAAAAACGATTTTAAAAACATATTATGAACAGCTATACGCCAATAAATTAGGCAATCTAGAAGAAATGGACGCATTCCTGGAAAGCCACAAACTACCAAAACTGGAGCAGGAAGAAATAGAAAACCTGAACAGGCCAATAACCAGGGAGGAAATTGAAGCAGTCATCAAAAACCTCCCAAGACACAAGAGTCCAGGGCCAGATGGCTTCCCAGGGGAATTCTATCAAACGTTTAAAGAAGAAATCATACCTATTCTACTAAAGCTGTTTGGAAAGATAGAAAGAGATGGAGTACTTCCAAACTCATTCTATGAGGCCAGCATCACCTTAATTCCAAAACCAGACAAAGACCCCACCAAAAAGGAGAAATTACAGACCAATATCCCTGATGAACATCGATGCAAAAATTCTCAACAAGATACTAGCCAATAGGATCCAACAACACATTAAGAAAATTATTCACCATGACCAAGTAGGATTTATCCCCAGGACACAAGGCTGGTTCAATGCTCGTAAAACAATCAATGTGATTCATCATATCAGCAAGAGAAAAACCAAGAACCATATGATCCTCTCATTAGATGCAGAGAAAGCATTTGACAAAATACAGCATCCATTCCTGATCAAAACTCTTCAGAGTGTAGGGATAGAGGGAACTTTCCTTGAATTCTTAAAAGCCATCTACGAAAAGCCCACAGCAAATATCATTCCCAATGGGGAAGCACTGGGAGCCTTTCCCTAAGATCAGGAACAAGACAGGGATGTCCTCTCTCACCACTGCTATTCAACATAGTATTGGAAGTCCTAGCCTCAGCAATCAGGCAACAAAAAGACATTAAAGGCATTCAAATTGGCAAAGAAGAAGTCAAACTCTCCCTCTTCGCCGATGACATGATACTCTACATAGAAAACCCAAAAGCCTCCACCCCAAGATTGCTAGAACTCATACAGGAATTTGGTAGCATGGCAGGATACAAAATCAATGCCCAGAAATCAATGGCATTTCTATACACTAACAATGAGACTGAAGAAGCAGAAATTAAGGAGTCAATCCCATTTACAATTGCACCCAAAAGCATAAGACACCTAGGAATAAACCTAACCAAAGAGGTAAAGGATCTATACCCTAAAAACTATAGAACACTTCTGAAAGAAATTGAGGAAGACACAAAGAGGTGGAAAAATATTCCATGCTCATGGATTGGCAGAATTAATATTGTGAAAATGTCAATGTTACCCAGGGCAATTTACACATTTAATGCAATCCCTATCAAAATACCATGGACTTTCTTCAGAGAGTTAGAACAAGTTATTTTAAGATTTGTGTGGAAAAAAAAAAAAGATTTGTGTGGAATCAGAAAAGACCCCGAATAGCCAGGGGAATTTTAAAAAAGAAAACCATATCTGGGGACATCACAATGCCAGATTTCAGCTTGTACTACAAAGCTGTGGTTATCAAGACAGTGTGGTACTGGCACAAAAACAGACACATAGATCAATGGAACAGAATAGAGAACCCAGAAGTGGACCCTGAACTTTATGGTCAACTAATATTCGATAAAGGAGGAAAGATGATCCACTGGTAGAAAGACAGTCTTTTCCATAAATGGTGCTGGGAAAATTGGACATCCACATGCAGAAGAATGAAACTAGACCACTCTCTTGCACCAGACACAAAGATAAACTCAAAATGGATGAAAGATCTAAATGTGAGACAAGATTCCATCAAAATCCTAGAGGAGAACACAGGCAACACCCTTTTTGAACTCGGCCACAGTAACTTCTTGCAAGATACATCCACGAAAACAAAAGAAACAAAAGCAAAAATGAACTATTGGGACTTCATCAAGATAAGAAGCTTTTGCACAGCAAAGGATACAGTCAACAAAACTCAAAGACAACCTACAGAATGGGAGAAGATATTTGCAAATAACATATCAGATAAAGGGCTAGTTTCCAAAATCTATAAAGAACTTATTAAACTCAACACCAAAGAAACAAACAATCCAATCATGAAATGGGCAAAAGACATGAAGAGAAATCTCACAGAGGAAGACATAGACATGGCCAACAAGCACATGAGAAAATGCTCTGCATCACTTGCCATCAGGGAAATACAAATCAAAACCACTATGAGATACCACCTCACACCAGTGAGAGTGGGGAAAATTAACAAGGCAGGAAACAACAAATGTTGGAGAGGATGCGAAGAAAAGGGAACACTCTTACACTGTTGGTGGGAATGTGAACTGGTGCAGCCACTCTAGAAAACTGTGTGGAGGTTCCTCAAAGAGTTAAAAATAGACCTGCCCTACGACCCAGCAATTGCACTGTTAGGGATTTACCCCAAAGATTCAGATGCAATGAAACGCCGGGACACCTGCACCCCGATGTTTCTAGCAGCCATGTCCACAATAGCCAAACTGTGGAAGGAGCCTCGGTGTCCATCGAAAGATGAATGGATAAAGAAGATGTGGTTTATGTATACAATGGAATATTCCTCAGCCATTAGAAACGACAAATACCCACCATTTGCTTCAACGTGGATGGAACTGGAGGGTATTATGCTGAGTGAAGTAAGTCAATCGGAGAAGGACAAACAGTGTATGTTCTCATTCATTTGGGGAATATGAAAGGGAATATAAGGGAAGGGAGAAGAAATGTGTGGGAAATATCAGAAAGGGACACAGAGCATAAAGACTCCTAACTCTGGGAAACGAACTAAGGGTTGTGGAAGGGGAGGAGGGCGGGGGGTGGGGGTGAATGGGTGACGGGCACTGAGGGGGACACTTGATGGGATGAGCACTGGGTGTTATTCTGTATGTTGGTAAATTGAACACCAATAAAAATTAATTTATTAAAAAAAAGATCTGTAGAAGTTAAGAAATTTGCATTATTAATGTGAAAAAACACTTTAAGTACTAATGCTACTCTGTTTTATTGCATGTCATTTTTCATGACAGTGCATCACCTAGCCCTAAAAATTAAGATTAAGGTAATTCAAAGAACTTTTGCTTTTCTTGCTATAGCTTGGTGTTCTCTCTCCTCTATCCCCAACTTTAGATAATTCTATTTCTCATCTGACATTTTGCATTTTAACATTTATGATTTAATAGGGATATAGAATGCTGTCATTTTAATTTATACCATCAGGCAGTAATGGGGACATCCAAGGAGAATTTTACAAGACTATTGGGTTAGTTGAACAAAGATCAGTAGGTACCCTAAATGATGAGTCTGAGAAGTTAGATTATTAAAACAAAAGTAAGTCTTGTGATGTTAATATGGGGATGGCAGAATGGAAAACAAAGCCTTGAACGTTGCTAACCCTAATAATACAAACCCAGTAGTGGTGCTGGCTTCCTTGCAAAACTGAACATGGGATTTCTAAGGTGTATGCCCATTTCTTATAAATGTACTGATCATAGATAAATTGAATCCTGTGTTACTATTATTTAATATTCAGACCGATGGTGATAAAAAGCAATTCAAACTCAACTAAATTTTCTGCAAGATCTTTCAGATATAATGACTCTTGAAAAAAGACCAAAAGCAGTTTCTACTACAGACAGTGTACATACCTCTGGACTCTCAATTCCATTTGGACCCTTTCTGTGCTCATCATAATTTTTTTGTTGTTTTGTATATATCCCTATTTTAAATAAATAAACAATAAAGATATATTTGCTGGGTATAACATTATGCCAAACGATGGGCAATAAATCAGTTTTCAAACCACAAGAGAGAAAAAATTAACCAAGTTCTAGTTTCACTATCATCCTACAATAAAAAAAAAAAGATTAATGTATACAACTACTAGTTTTATGGACTAATTTTTATCAGTATGTGTATCTACATGGTACAATAATTTAAAATATTTTATGAGTTACTCATAGATATGGAAAGAAAAAAAAAACAAAAGTCTTTGAGATAAAATGACTTTAAAAAATAATATCAAAAAAGAGGGGGGAACAATTATTTTAAGTGTCCTTTGTCTGCTATAGCATTTATTCAAAGAAATAAGGTGTCTTTATTGCAAAAGAGGGAAGGAGAAAGTTGGGGTCTGATTAATTCACAGTCTGAATGTATCCATGAGAGAAGAGGGTGAAAAAAAAAAAACCCAAGGCGTATTTATTAATGGTTCAAAATGTGATAGATATAAAATAAAATTACATAACATGTAATTCCTGATTATTTCATTTAAGTATTTTTGTTTATTGGCAATTTGAGTTCATTTTTTCTGTGAATTTCCTTTGTCCTCCCTCTTTTCCTGTACAGTAGCTTACTTTTTTGCTTATCAATGTGCACATTTATCCTGGGTACTAATTTGCTGCATGTTATCTATGGGTATCTATATCAAACAGGTAATCATAAAGAGATGAAGTGAAAATATGCAAGAGACTGAGAGATCTTCTCTTTCAGGTGGTGAGTAGCCTTGGAAAGGAAGGAAGGGAATGAGTTGAGGGAGGGTATATTTCAACTCCTCAACACTTTATTTGTTAAAATTTTGAAGAAAATATGGCAAAATATGTTTAATCTCACCTGAGGAATGGCACTGTAAAGGGGCTCAGATTCCTCAGAGATGAGGGTCTTGAGGGTCCACCAGGTAAACTCAAATTGACATAAGTTTAGTCAAGGGTAGGGGAGTCTAGAATGGGATGTAGAAGAGAGAGAAAATAAAAACCACTTCCAAACTTGAAACCAGCTGCAGCCGGGTGAGCTATATAGTTCATCTCACTGATCTTCCTCTTTTTATGTTTCTCAGGACAAGAAACCAATCAAAATCCTGGAGGAACTGCTCCCAGATGGGGTGAACTTACTATGAGGCAGGTGAATCGAGGCATCACAAAAGGTAGTTTGTAGTTGATATTGTGGTTCATCATCCAAATCTTTTAGGATTGAGGTACCCTGTCACTTGACTGCTGGGAAAGTTGGTTGCTGGTAGCTCACAGCTGCATGTCATTGTGGAAATTGTTTTTCATCAAAGGAAGCTTCCTCCCCCAAGTAACATTCCCTCCCCAGGGCAATTATAGGAGTCCAAAGAACTAAGTCCCTTACCCAGATTGGAGATTCTCTGAAAAGCTGCCCTAGTTTCAGAGCTCCCTGTGAGAAAGATGGAATCCATTATTGCTATCATGACACAATTTAACCTTACCTCACTCTCACTCTTGCTTCCGCTTCCCCTTCAAAAATAGTGCTTATGAGAGCACTCTTGAATCAACCAAATTTAGAGCATCAGATTCCATTCCTAGGGGGGTTATCTATGACAAGACTGAGCTTTAAAAGGTAAAGGTAGAAATTATTTTTAGTTTACATTTAAGTTGTCAGCCTAATTCAGTAGGTAGGAAAGAGGTAAGAAATCAAGATAAGATCTTTCATGAATAAGTCAGTGCTTTGGAACTTCTGAGAAATCTAGACACAATAGGACAAAGAAGAATTCAGGAACCCTGAGATAGATCACAATTTATTATATTCATGAAGGAAAATTGGTCTATTTTCATATATTCAGAGTTTTAAACAATATACTAGTCCCCTTTTCCCATTTGTTCATTTATTCAACAACCATTAAACTATTCTTGTATGAAAGCTACTGTGCTAAGCATGGATAATTCAAATAAGAGGCAGTCCCTATATGCAAGGAACTATTGAGAATATTGGTAATAAACCAAAAGTAACAAATAGTGTAATAGATGCTATAATAGCCATTTACACAGGATCCTTTCTGAGTAGATGGGAAAAAAATAGATGTAATGGTAGGGAGGACAGAGGAAGGCTTCTTGGAACAAATGAAGATTGAGTTCACCTTTGAAGGACAAGAAGAAATTATTTAGGCAGGGAGATATGGGAAGAGAAATATGAAGTACATTATGTGGAGAATGAGACACTTAAGGTAATGAATTTGATGTATTTCAGTATATCTTGTATAAATATATTTCAAAATGAGTCTAGAGTGGTAGGCAGTGACCAGGCTATGGTGGTTCCTGGTATGAAGGAAATGAATTTGAATGTAATCCTGCCAAAATAAGAATGGATGCTTGAAAAGATTTCAGATAGAGGGATCTCCTGATCAGACATGTTTTACAAATATTACTCTGAATGTAGGCCACTATACCTCCATCCCTAATTTAAAGTTCAGAAATATAATCTCACAGAGTTCTGGATAACTATCCGAAGATGTGCAGAATAGTCTTTAACCTTTTCTAAGACTCAGTAATATGACACAAATAAATAACTCAGGCCTCTATCAGGATGGTACCTAATGATATATGTCTGAAGGGGTGTGGAAATTAACAAGGGATAGTGAAGCACCCTAGGGCAACAATGTGGGACACTCATCACGACAGCTGGGATCAAATGATTATTGAAATTCAGTTTCTCATAGGTAGAACTGAGACTTTAGAGAAAGGAAAACTTAAATTTAAGTTAAATTAAATTTCCATAGGGTGGTGAGAGTATGAGGAAGAAAGTCTAAAATGGCTGAATGGGGAAAGGCAGGGATCATGAAAAATAAGTTAATATGCGTTGGCCAGAAGAACCTCCTAGTGGCCAAGCCAGAACACCAATGGAGTCCAAGTGATAGCAATCACTGGAGTCAGTTCAGAGTTCAGGCAAGCTCATTTTATACCTTCCATGGAGGTCAAGCTCTAGGGCAAATAACAGGATGGAGAAAGTTGGAGAGTATATTGAGATGGAAATGAAGGTTATTCAGCATAAGATCCTAACTGTAGGAGAAGAAAAATAATTTTTCTTCCATGTATCTGAGTTCAGAGCTAAGACCCCTATAAGATAGATAGATAAGATAGATGGAAAAACAACAGTTTATTAACATGTACTCCTCATTTATAGATGTGAGACACTCAGGAAAAAATTAGTAACTCCCCAAATTGGCTTAGAATTCAGAATTAAATACCATTTTACCAAGGAAGAAAGAGGAATATAGGATTCAGCATGTTCACTTCCAAAGTTTGCTTAAGAAAGTAAACACCTTCATAAACATAGGAAATAAGAATGGTATAGTGAAATGATGTCTCTGGTTTCCCACAAGATTGTGAGACACCTCTAGTCACAGACCTGCTAATCAGTTACACTGGACGGATGCTACTGCAGTGGGACTTTTCTAGCACTAACAAACAATGAAGATTGATATGACAAAGGCCCCTTCAAAACCAGGACCCCATAAGGCGAGCTTCCCTGACATCTGGCACAGTTGGACAAAGACAATGTTGTTTCTCAGATCCATAGCCTATTTGGCTGTCCATCAGAAGCATACTAGTACATGCATCCTCCAAATGGCAGAGACCAGAGAGAATATTCTTACTGGTCACAAAGCCAAGCTCTCAAGACATAGAACAAAATGAAAAGAAAATTTCATCTGAAGGTTCTTTTCTTTATGACAAATGATGCAAACGACAGAAATAGAAGAAAACAATAACCATTTCTGGGATGAAAAGGATCAATAGAAAAAAGAGTCCTCATAATAACTTTTTACCAGAGTCACTATACCCAAGGAAAGAGTTCACACAAATATTTTCTCCTGCTAATCTACAGTTGAAAAGGAAGGGACAAGAAATTTTTACCTTTATCTCTCAATCAATCACTATAGAAAGAGATCAGAGAAAGCTGACTTTGGTAAAAAAAAATCCTTACCTGTCATCAGCATTGGCTAGTTTTCAGGATCCCATCTATAGGTTCCAGACAGTATGGTTTCCACAAAGAAAGTCTCTTTATCGTCACCAAACTATGAAGTAGGAAGAATAAATTTTCCTCTACCTTTCTAGGTTCTTGGCTGAGACACCCCTTGAATAAAAAACAGATTAAGAGGAGAAAAACAAACAAGTTTAATAACAGCTATACCTTCTGTATACATGGGAGATACCCAGGAAAACTGAGTGACTTTCCAAAATGGCACAAGCTACCACTTTAAAAAGCATCTCCAGCTAAAGACAAAAGACGTTGGAGGAAGACAGAGTGAAGAGGATGATATGATATGAACCAGGAGCAAAAGGTCAAGAAAGAATTCTTGAGACATTTTCAGTGCAAAAGATGTTTTTTTTTTAAAGATGTTTTTATTAAAGCATGGGAACAGGACACAACCATGGGCAGGAAGAACCACACTGATCGTGAAGAGTGATTGAGTATATACTTTTAAAGTGGGGAAGATAAAGATGAAGGAAATTTCTATAAAGATTTTCACGTGTCAAAGAAGATTTACAGGGTCCTAGTGGTCTGTCTATCATCAAGGTAATTTGCTTTTTGTGTCTAGCAAAGTATTAACATTAAGACAGTTGTAAAAAAAAAAAAAAGACAGTTGTGAGTTCTTTAAGGAATGTCATGCTCTGTCTTTCTCAAGTATTCATCAATGGGCTGCAAGTTGTAAGGAAATTTAATTGTATCTACTTTTTTTTTGCCTTTGTTTTCCTCATCAAGGAGATGCCAGTTATGAGAGATTACCAGGAAAAATACATTAAATAAGGATCAGGTTGTTATGCAGATTTAAGTCTTTGCCTTCTTTATTGATAAGAATATGTAGAAAATTAATCATTTTTCACTTCCCTGGAACAGAGAGGGAGACATTTTTACTAATAGAGATTTCCCCTATAAATTTAAATGTTTTTTTTTTTACAAAAGGGTAACTTCTATTCAGTTTTTATAGTTTCTCCTGTGTCTGTAGTTTTTTAAAAATAACCAGTTTATGATAATCCTTATGTGAAAGAGACATCTTCTAGAGTGGCAACTTCTGTTCTCCTTCAGTATAATGGTAAAGGACATTGGGGGTTAGGGCATGGTAAATAAGAGCTGGGGAGATAGGGTTTGGTGAATCCGGCTCCTTGAGTGAATCCTAGAGAAATACCCCGGTCAGAGAAGATTGGCTGCTAAGCTCAAAGCACAGGTATTTTCAGAAAGGAGGCCCCCTGGCATCCATGGTTGTGGGCTTTTAAGTGACCTGTATGTAGGTTACCAGGTAGGTTTCAATAAAAAGGAGATTTACTGAAGGTCCAATGCTTGGAGGCTTTTTCCTAATTCTCCCATATGCAAACAAGTTTCCCCAATTCTTTTATAACCCTAGGAAAAGAAAGAGAGTGACCATAACATTTGAGACTGGATTTCTTGGCAAATCAGATTGGATTTCCTGGCAAGTGAAGGCATCAACATTGGTTACATACTTGGGACTCTGAATCAAACCCTGCTCTCAAGAAAATTGCAAAAAAGAAAAGCCAGAATCCTGAAGCACACATAAATCTGCCTGGATTTAAGCCTTTTGAGTATTTTTTGTGTGCACACATAGTTAATGAAATCTCACTGAATTCTTTAAGTACTTTGTAATGATAACCATAGGAATTATAAAAAGGAGTTTCAAGTTCTGGCCCAGCAAAGAGCTGAGTGAGAGGAAGTTGGTTCAGTCTGTGTAAAAAGGAAAGGCAATGTGAGACATAAACACGTTAGTGAAGCATCATTCACAGGCCCTTCAGGAAAGGAATGACTTTGTGCTTCTCAAACCTAGTGAATGCCATACTTTAGTTCAAAATTTATATTTTACTCAGGGAAACAGCATTTCCTGAAGAGTTAATATTTTGAAAGAAAAACATCCTAGAATAGAGAGGGTTTCTTATAGAAATTATTTGCAAAAATAAGTTCCATTGTAAAATGTAAGGATTAATGTATTAATCAGAGCTTTGTGAACTCTCACATTAAGCAGCTTTGTTATGCTAATTCACTTGTAAATGAAGAATGGAGTGATTCTCCCATTATTGAAAATCATTCTTAAAGGCCTGATTTAGAACAATAAAGATGTCCTTTATGCTTGTAAATTTTGCTAAGTTTTAGATCAGGAGTCTATTTAAGTGAAAAAGTCACCTTATTTTTTCAAGTTGCTACATATCCACTAAACTTTGTATTTAGTTTTATTCAGCCCATGAAATTAACAAAAGAAATATCTCCTGAGGAAGGGAATAATACAAGACAACCTTGGGAATCTATTGCCTCACAATCTTCCATAAAAAGGCCAATAACGCATAAAAAGCCAAATGATGCATCTACACCAAAGGTCAACACGACTGACTTGAGGGTTACAAAGTCAAAAACAGTGTTTGGTTCTGGTTCCCTCTATAATGCTTTGTTTTGATTTTTAAAAATTGAATTGTAAAGATTTCAAAATTGAGGGATTACATACAAAATCCTGATATCTGGATTTTTGTGCAAAATAAGAAGATGTAACTAGCATGGCATTCAACATTGGCAACAATCACTTGGAGCTGACTAGCAGCTATTTACCACTAAATTGACATTCTTTCCAGTTAACATCTCAAAATGCGATAGCTTACCTTACTGGCAAGATAACTGAGGATTGAAAGAACAAGGTGTAAGAAAAAAATGAAATCATTCTATTGCAGCTAATTAGAAAGTAAATATAAAAAATACCATCCACTGATACATATGTCTCCTGCTGTAGTAAAAAGTAGTCAATATTTTGGTCATGGGGCTTATGAGAAGTACAATATCAAGAAATGATTTGCTTTTTGTCTGTTGAGAATTCTTCAATCATTAATTGGTTAAAATGAGGAAGCAAGAATACAGACACTCCTCTAATAGTAATAACAGATTTGATATGAAAACTAACACCAGTGAGGTAATTTTTCAAGACCATGGTGCTCAAATCAGTTTATTGCTTTCTGAAATTCCTTTAAGATAAAACACTAACATGGACTATATTAGCACTTGACAGTAATATAAATCACTCAACAAACCATCTTTACTATCCTTGATCAATCCATTGTACAATAGAGTAGGTTATAATGTTGTCTAGAGTTTAGGTAACTTGGTCTTGACCCTATTAAAGAAATTGACTCACACATGTCATCCAAGGGAAATATCTCCACCTTTTCATCAAAAGATTTTTGTTAATATAGCCAATCTAATTTTTAATAATTATTCAGTCCAATTATTCATAATCAATAATATAACTATATGATTAGAGTCATCAAGTTAATCTGTGTCTTTTAAGAAATTCATTTTGTAAGAGATAATAGTAACCTTTTTTTTCTGAAATCAGTTTTCAGAAATAGCAATGAAGAGCACAGTATTTCAATATGGTGTATCTCAAGACCGAAATCCAATGAAAGTTTTCTTATTTCTGACTTTGTGAAAATTAATATACACTGCTTAGTTAGCTTTTCATAGTTAACATTCATAGTCGATAGTGTAAAGAACTAGAAATTAAACTTATTAATTAATAAGAAAAAGCAGAAAAAATATCAAAATATTACCTCTCAATAATTAAGCTCTCAAAATTATTAATAGAACTTTCAGATGTAAACTCTTAAAAAACTTTAAGAATGAATGAAGAATTAAAGAAAGAATAATTATGATAAAAGAGTAGGGAATAATGGAAGAATATCAGATCTATTTAAAAATAATAAATTGAAATTCTAAAAGTAAACTATATGTAGTCATTGAAATAAGAAATAATCAAACAGGCTACATATGTTCAACACTGAATTAACAAACTGGAATAGCATCTTAAAGGGCCACTACATGTCTGCACCAAAATGGAAAACAATAACTTGTTTGAGCCACATTCTGATAGAGTATTAAAAATTTATTAAATGTGTACTGCTTACCTCTCTATCTCCTATACAGTTTTAAATAAAATATTTCTCATAAATTTTATTCAAATCCCTCTCTTACTAGGTCTTAGAGAAGAGTATACAAAGATAGGTCACATACATACAAAATGGATGTACATCCTAAAATGCTCAGTTTCTCTGCCATTCAATTCTAAAACATTATTATTATGCTACAGTTATCCTATCCCCAAGTTTCAGTTTTCTGGCAATAGGTGTCTTAGTCCAAATCACAGACATTCCATTGCCCTGGCTAAACAATTTTCAGAAATGCCCATGTATTCCTCAACTTCAGTGCCAGAACTCAATCTAATATTTCTTGTAACCAAAAGTAACTGGTAAAGTAAATCTATTTGTATCTTAATGACTAAACTTTAGAATAGCTTTATAACTTGAACATATTATTAAAATGTTATTGGGATTTAAAGTTTAGGGCTCAACCAGTATTTATCTATAGGATCTTAATTTTGTATAAGACGCTTTTTTTTTTAAACTAATGTCCCTGTAAATATTAACTGTGGTTTTAAATAGACTAGCCAAGAAAACATCAACAGTCATTAAAGTGAATGCTGTTCTTCATTCATCACAGAAATGATTTGTCTTTTCTCCATTGTAAAAACTATCCAAGGAATGTCTATATTTGTGAGCGTAATCAGAAAGTGGTCAGGAACAGATTCTGGGACCAGAATATTTTGGTTATAAACCAACATTTATATACATAAAGCATGTAGGCCTGTTCAGACAAACAGTAAATACTGCATGAATATTATGATAATATTGAATTTTCACCTATTTAATTCATAATAACCTTGTTTTAATTTTCATAACCTTCAATTCTATCTATAACATGCATTTTTCATGTATCAAATGAGTATAGACTAAGAAATAATTCTTCTACACATTCATCCATTTATCCATGTATTTATACCTTTAGTAACTAAATAAATCACCTTTTCCAGTCTCTTTTCTAAGTTAAAACAAGTATACAATTTAGTGGAAGAGTATAAAGTCATGGAAATGAACAATTAGAACAGATTTTCAATTAAGACTATGGTAACAGTACTTAAATTTGCCTGGGGGAGTTAGAAAAGGTTATACAGAATAAATTTTGAATTGAAACATGAAGTAAAATATGTCAAGCTGAAGTGTGGGGGGACATATGTGAAAAGCAGAAATAAAACTGGAAAATCAGCTCTCTGTCAAACAGTAAATAGAAGATATCTTAGAGAAATTTAAAGCCTGTAGAACACTGAAGATGCTAGTCCAACTCCTGCCTCGATTAATTCAAATTCCCACATTAATGTCTAGTAGAAGGAGAAACATTTCCAGGCACAGCAATCATTTATCTGTGTCATTATTGACCTACTTAAGCTGTCTAGCTTTCAAAAAATATCTGTGAGGCATATTAGAAGGAAGAAAAAAAACACTGCCAAGCCACCAATCAACAAATAGAACAAGACTTAAATATGACCCAGATATTGGAACCATCTGACAAGAAACTTAAAATAATTGTGATTAATATGTTAAAGGGTCTAATGGAAAAGGTAGACAGCATGTAAGATCAGATGGGTAACTCTGACAAGATGAAAACTATCAGAAAGAATCAACACACATGCTAAACACACAAACACTCACACACACACATACAAACATAACAGAGAAGAAGAATGCTTCTAACAGGCTCATCTACAGACTTAACAGAGCCAAATAAGGAATCAGTGAATTGATAGACAAATATAAAATTATAATTGGAGACCTCAACACTCCTTTCTCAGCAGTTGGTAGAAGTAAACATAAAATCAATAAGGACATAAAAGACATGAACAAGACTACCAACTGACTTTACCTAATTGGTATGTTTAAAAAATCTCTATCCAACATACACAGAAGACTTTTTTTAAGTGCAAATGGAACACTCTTTAAGATGGATCATATTCTCATACATAAAACAAGTCTTAACAAAATAATAGAAATCATATAAGTAATGTTCTTGAATGATAACCAAATTAAATAAGAAAACAATAATAAGATGTCTGGAAATGCCAAATATTTGGAAATTACACAATATATTTGTGAATAACCTATGAATCAGAGCAAGGTCTGCAGGGAAATTAAAAATATTTTAAGCTGAATGAAAATGAAAATACTGTAGATCAAATTGTTGGTATGTAATTAAAACATTGCTTAGAGGGTAGATTATAGTAATAAATATTTATATTATAAAATATATTTCAAGTTAGAATTCTAAGCTTTTACCTTTAAGGGCAGATTGAACTTAAAGGAAGTAGATGGAAGAAAATAATAAAGTAAAAGCAGAAATCAATGAAGTTGAAAATAGGAAAATAGTACAGAAAATCAATGTAACTAAAAGCTGTTTTTTTCTTTGAAAAATTCAATTAAATGGCTAAGCCTTTTTACAGACTGAATATTAGATAAGAGAGAACATGAAAATTATTAATAAGAATGAAAACAGGGACATTACTACAACCCTATAGACATTAAAAGGATAATGAATAAATACTATGAACAATTCAGTGCCCATAAATTGAACAACTTAGATGAAAGGGATCTATTTCTTTAAAGACAGAATCTACTGAAACCTATTCAAGAAAATAAGTTGAATCATCCTACTTCAATGAGAGAAATTGAAGTACTTTTTTAAATTGTTCCAGTAAGAAAATTCCAAAGCCAGATGATTTTACTAAGGAATTATAGCATTTTCGAAGAAATAGCAGTTCTTCAAACTGTGTTAACATTTAGGGAAAATATGTGAAGGGTATTGATGAACTCTCTTACTATTTTGGCTATTTTTCTTCAATTCCAATTTTGGGTACTTTAATTATAAAATTATCCCAAAACAGAAGGTATTTTTTTAAAAAGTAGAGGGAGAAATTAAGATAGAATCCAATAAAGTTTGCATTTTATAAAAAGAACCATATTAATGATTTGAACTATTAAAATTTCAGAGATCCTTAAGTCTTCCAATTTTAATTTTCTTCAGGATTTTTCTTTCCAGGGCTATTTGGACTAATCAAGACTTATTATGAGTATATACTAATTAAGAGCATAAGGTGTGACCATCAAGATACACATATAGGTCAATAAACAGAATAGAGTCTAGGAATAGAGCCAGGCAATTGATTTTTGAGAAATCTATCACTATAATTCACTGAGGATCCATAATTGTGCTGTGGCAACTGGATATCTAAATGGAGGAAAAAATAAACCTTGATCCTTACCTCATAGCATACACAGGTATTAAATCAAACTGTGTAATAGATGTCATGTGAAAACTAAAACAATATAATTTTAGAAGAAAACATAGAATGTTTTCAAGACCTTTAGATAGATAAATATTTCTAAAATGGAAATAAAGCAAGTGCTCCAATTTATTATAAAATTAATAAAACTTGATTTCATCAAAGTAAAAAAGGTTATGTATTAGAAACTGTAGCATTAAGAAAGTTAAAAGGTAAACCACAGACTGAGAGAAAATATGCTATAAATGTATCTATCAGACTTCTGTTCAGAATATATAAAGAATTCAAGAATAAAACAAAACAATTCATTTAAAAATGGGCAAATTCTTGAAGAGAAATTTTACAGAAAAAGATATCCAAGTGACCAATGAATACATCAAGATATCTTATAAGTCATAAGTCATCAGAGAAATGCAAACTAAAACTATAATTAGATACAACACACTTACTAGATTATCTAAATGTAAAACACTAGATGATAGTGGATATTTGAATCATAAAACATCTGGCAATTTCTATTGAAGTTAAATATACATCTCTTTTAGAACTCAGTAATTCTATTCCTTTCAATCCTGAAATTCCTGAGATGGATAAAATACATATGTCCATAAACATACATCCACTGCTTTCATAATTTGAAAGCAACCCAGTGGTCCAGCAAGGTAATAGTTAAACAAAGTGGTATATTACACAATAGAATATCACATAGAAATGGTGAGGATTAGAGCCAGATATATTGTATTGAGAAGTATATGAAAAAGGAAGGTATAAACCATGCCTTTTTTACAATTCTTTCTCAGTTGGACATTAGTGCTCTCTAGGTGGCACTTTCAATGCACATGTGTGCTTCTATGGTTTCGCGCTAAATTAAGGTACTTCCTTTAAAAAATTTTTTTTCAACTATTTTATTTATTTGAGAGAGAGAAAAAGAGAGAAAGCAAGAGAGAGAGAGCAAGCATGAGCAGGGGAGAGGGAGAAGCAGAGTTCCCAAAGAGCAGAGAGCACGATACAGGGCTTGATCCCAGGACCCCGGGATCATTACCCAAGCCAAAGACAGATGCCCAACTAACCAAGCCACTCAGGCCTCCCTTAATTTGAAGGTACTTTGATACTTAGTACAGAGATGAGTCAGAGAAGTTAGACATTTGGCAAGTACCAAATAAATGTGGTACAAATGTGTCCAAATGTGGTACATTTGGACAGTACCACATAACAAAGTTTTCTTACATCCTGATCAGCTTTGGAAATATCTGTGAGATAGTCGTAGAGTTTAATATAAATGTTAAGAATTCTCTTTGCAACTGGATGATGGGCATTAAGGAGGGCACATGATGTGATGAGCACTGGGTATTATACTATATGTTGGCAAATTTAAATTAAAAAAAAAGAATTCTCTTTGCCTTATACTCCATTTAACATAAACAAAAAATGTTATTGTGTAGTTTTAGTACAACTCTATTTTCCAGCAAAGCAACTATCGTGTAAATCAACAGAAGTTTTACTTTGCTAAGAGTTTTTCACTACTCTAGGAAGCACAACACTAATAGCAATGTTAATCTTTGAGATTCCAGAACAACATCAGGCTGCTTTTGCAGTTATTGAATTAACAAATATTTTAGAAACCAGAGCAAGTACCTTTTTATTTTATTATGTCTTCTCTGTGAGGTCATACCTAAACATTTTCAAATGGAAATGTATATTGCTATAAAATATTTCTTTATCATATTAGCTTTATATTATAGAGATTTGTACTGATTTTCAAAAATATATGCAGTATGTAAGTTATTATCTATGCATTTCATTTTAAGATAGAAATTGGGTGTTAAAATATTTATAATAAAGGAAGGTGTTAAGTCTGATAAAGTCTAGAATCCCTGTTTTAGAAACTTGTGAAAAGAAGAAGAATGTGAAGGTAATTAAAAATATATTTTTAAATTATTTTAATTTAATGTAAAATTGGGAAGTTGAGAAGGTCTTAGTTCTACCGACACGGACAGAATAGCAGTGAAGAAGAGGCTAAATGTACAGAAGGACAATATGGGTAGTTTTAAAGAAATAAACTGGGAGAGTGAGAAATATAGTTTGTGTTAATGTACCTCATAACATGATATACCTGATGACTCCTACATCAGTTTTCATCTATATCAGGGAGCTTTAGTGTGTATTTCTGAGTAATTTGTTGCTATATCTTGTTACCATTGTCTCCTCTAATTAACTCTAAGTTCCTTAAGTAAAGGGACCAGGAACTTCACTCATGTACATTGCTAAGCAGGTAAGTTATATGTGTCAAACGTTCTGGAGCCTGATACAGACGCTGAGTGTGGAATGCTGGTGGGATGGAGAAGGGTCTGGGCAAGCCAGAACACAGAGCCAGCTTGGTTGCTAATAATGCAGCTATCCTCTTTTCTACCTACATCTTTTATCTCTGACTTCAAAATTTCAAAGAATGGATGAGAGTGGGATCCCAGCCAAACATAACAGATGACTTGACTCTGACCTTTGAAAAAGTCAAGTTTTAAGTAATAGTTGTGACTTGTGGGATAAATTACTTTGGCAATGGAGAGCAAGTACCCCCCGGCCAAATCAGGATGAAGGTACAGTAAATTATTGTACTGTCTTACCTTGGCCTGATTCTCTTGTATACCAAGGCCTCAGAGCTATTCACATTTCGATCCTAACAGTAACAGCAAGAAACTCTTCTTATCTCTGCTTTTCAGATGAGGAAACTCAAGGAGGTTTTATGACTTGGCTAAGATCAGTCAAGAAATCAGCAGGTTGAAAAGAAACATCAGATCTCCTGAGGTCAAAACTTATGTTTCAAAAAGACATGTTACCAAATCATGCAGAAATGTCATAATTGAAAGAAAATATCTCTGAATTTATTCTTCTAGATTTTGATCATTTGAAGTCAGTGTAAATGAAATAGCAGACTCTGTAGAAACTTATATAACTTGAAAACTATTTTCTTTATCATATTAAATGGCATGTGAAAGCACCTTCGCAGTTATGTTCAAGTTGTGTTTGGCACAGTTGCTGAAATTAAAAGATACGAATTCTAATTCTAGATTTAACACTAACCCATTTGATGTTGTCTTAATCATTTCAATTATTTAGATTTTAAATGCTCGGTTCATACCATATCTATATGTAGATATAGATATAGATATAGATATAGATATAGATATAGATATAGACCATATCTTTTTTCTTTTTTTTAATAATAAATTTATTTTTTATTGGTGTTCAATTTACCAACATACAGAATAACACCCAGTGCTCATCCCATCAAGTGCCCCCCTCAGTGCCCGTCACCCATTCACCCCCACCCCCCGCCCTCCTCCCCTTCCATCACCCCTAGTTCGTTTCCCAGAGTTAGGAGTCTTTATGTTCTGTATAGACCATATCTATATGTATGTATATGTATATAGATATATATGTATGTGTATATAAAATTAATTTCCTTTTTAAAACCTGTGCATTTTAAACACCTTAGAGTGCCTGTTTCATAGGATCCATCCATCCAGAAGTAGTTATGGGTCACTTATTATTCACTATGATTTTAAGGATAGAGATTAAAAACGAAGGCACATAAGTAGTCTCAGGAAAATAAAAAGCAACCCTTTACAATAAAAAATGTTTAACATTTTACGGGTCTATTGGATAGTCATTTATATTGTGAGATCTTACAATATCAAATTATGAGAAACATCATCATTGTCATCCTCTAGCACTTTATTGTTCCTTTTGGGATTTATTTTTACCCATAGCACTTGTCACAATCTGATCTTCATATTTTAGAATTGTGAGCTCCACAAGAGAGGAGAGTTACCATTATTTTTTTCCTTTTTATGGCCCCTGCACTTAGAAAGATGACTTGCATATAGTACATGTTTAAAAATACTGACTATATGAGGTGAATATAAGAAATCTGATAGATTAGTTTAATTAAGACTTTTCTGGGTTCATGTATTTAAGAGAACTCCATGTAAATAACTTATGTGTATAGCTACATAATGAATGCTCATGCTATGCTTAGGTGCTATGCCTGCCAAATTGGTCAATTTTTACCCTGTCTTTGCCCTATGTGATTTTTGCCCTGTCCTTGAGGAGTTATAATTCTATACATGAGATAAGGAAACAACTGAACCAAAATATAACTTAAAATTTGTTGGCTAGACAGGAGAAGGGAATTCCTGTTGAGAAATGGGTATTTTATTGGGGTAAGAGTTAACTTCTATGGAAGGAAAAAAAAAAGGTAGAAGGAAATAAAGAAATATCTCTGCCACATACACTTCTGGAGCTAAGATATTTAGGGCCATATCCATAATATTTAGTGGTTCCACATAACTAGCTCACAGACAACTACATTAGTATTTGGACATAATCTTTCCAATATAGAAAGTAGTATTTAAAGTCTTTCCGGCAAGTATTGAATTGATATGGCCATACATCCTTTTTAATAAAGAAAGTCTATTATGCCATTTTTTTTTCTGAAATCCCAGATAAGGTTGTAAGTCCTAGAATTCAATTCAAATACTCTTATTCTTAGGGCCATATCCTAGAAAGAAGCACAGCATATGATTACTAGGTGTACAATAAATCCTTCCCACATAAATGAATTTTAAAAAGCTACAGAAAGGAAAAGTTCAGGATTTTCCCCAAATATTATGCATGAATGCAATTATATTATTATATTTCATTTTTACTGCTAATGTGTCTACATTGTTTCAATCCATCCAGTAATTATAATTATAAGCATCAATTACACTCGATATGTTATACTAAAAAACTTAAACTCTGCCATTCATCTATCCAGCCAATATTTTCTAAGTAACTATGGCTATGTGGCATTACCTCTGCCTTCAAAGAGCTTTTAGTGGAGAAAAAACATTGCAGTATAGATTGACAAACAAAAAGCAGGAAGTGAGGGAAATAAAGATGCTCAACCTTTTGTTTGGGAGTCAGGCATTAGTCAAGATAGGCTAGACTTCAGCTACATATAAAACAATCCCTTTTTACATCATGGCTTAACATATCATCATGAATTTCTTACTCATGTAGAGTTGTAACATATCATCATGAATTTCTTACTCATGTAGAGTCCACTGTGTTCAGGAGGGCTTTATTGCATGCGGGCCTTCAGAGATCCAGTCTGAGGGATGCTGAGCCATCTGGAGTTTTGCTGGTCTCCTAAGCACAAGAGAGATTGGAGAGTCAGTCAGAACCTTTCTACTGCCCCTGCCTGGATGTGCCACACATCATGTAGCCCACATTCTACTTACCAGAGTTGTCCAAAGACAACTTACTAAAACAGGACAGAAAGGAGGATCAAACTAGTCTTCAGAGAGTTAAGACATTGATTCTACATTAAAAAAAAAAAAAAGAAAATAGTGCTAAATAATTAAATAAATGCTCTGAAATTTCAAACATGAGTACTGATAGGTGGGACTTCTGTTTATGTTCAAGATAGAGTAACAAAAATATGAACATGATGATGATACAATGAATGACAAGACATTGAACATCAGACAACAAAGGCTAATGACTCTCAAAATTGAGAAACCAATAAAATGAGCCCTATATGAAGCCCAGCTATTGCTTTGAGAAGTTTCCAGGCTGTAGCATAGGAGGAAGAACTCAGATCCCTCCCCTTACTTGGAATAGGGGAACTGAGGCTCTAGAGAGAATAATCAACATGTAACTAAAGGGCAGAGCACTGAAGAAGAGAGAAGCTCAGAGAGAGAATTCTGGAGAAGTGCAGAGGATCTCCTTAAGTGTTCAGCTGGAGACTGAACTGCTATGTAAAAGGGAGTGATCTGTAAACAGGGAAAGGGTTCTCTGAAAGGATTAGATGTAACAGTGCTCCCATGCTCATACAGGACTGGGAATTGTATTAGTTCCCACCCTCTATATGGGAAAACCTCAAGATCTGTAGTGAAGTGAGTATATGGAGAGTCTTGGGTCTTACTTAAGTAATAAAATACTTTAGTCCCATATTGAGCTTTGCTCCAGTCGTACTTAGCAAACCTTATAAACAAGAAGCAAAGGAAGCCATTTCTAAGTAAGGAAGTCCTATCTTAAATCCAAGTCTAAGAATGTTTACAGTAGGACAAACATATCTAGCATCCAAAAAGGTAAAATTCACACCGTGGGGTATCAAATAAAAAATTAACAGGCAAGAAAGGAAGTAGGAAAATAAGGCTCGTAATAATGTAGAGAAAAATTAATCTTAGTTGACTCAGAACTCATTTAGATGTTAAAATAAGCAGACAAGGACATTCAAACAGTTATTATAACAGTATTCCACATGTTTAAAAAGTCAAGTAGAGATAGGAAAGATAAAAAGACCAAACTCCTAAAAATGAAAACCGAAATACCTGAGATGAAAAGAATACACTCGATGAAATTAACAGTGGCTCACACATTGCTGAAGGAAATATCAGTGAACAGATGAAACCATCCAAAATAAAGCACAGAAAAAAAGAGAATTTTAAAAAGTAAAAGGGCATTAATGAGGTGTAGGATAACTTCAAATACCCTATAATGCCTTTAATTGGAATTCCTGTATGGATTAGGGGAAACAGAATATGTTTTAGGAAATAATGGCTGAAAATTATCTAAGTTTGGTGAAAACTAAAAACCCTCAGATCCACAAATCTCAATGAATCCTATGCCCTAAATATTTTTTCCCTTGAAACACAGAGAAGAAAAAGCTAGACCAAGGAGGTACACCATTGCCAAATTTCTCAAAAGCAGTGATACAGAGGAAACCTAAAAAAAGTCAGAGTGAAAAGACATACTACATACAAAGAAACAAATACAAGAAAGACAGTAGATTTACTGTCAAAAGCAATGCAATCAGGGCAGCCCAGGTGGCTCAGCGGTTTAGCACCACCTTCAGCCCAGGGCCTGCCTGATCCTGAACATCCAGGATAGAGTCTCATGTCAGGTTGCCTGAGCCTGCTTCTTGCTTCTCCCTCTGCCTGTGTCTCTGCCTCTCTCTCTCTCTCTCTCTCTCTCTCTCTCTCTCTCTCATGAATAAATAAATAAAATCTTTAAAACAAAACAAAACAAAACAAAAGCAATGCAATCAAGAATAATAATGGGGAACATTTTCAAAATATCGAAAGAAAAAAAAAACAAAATATGTGATCCTAAATGTTTTCAGAAAGGAAAGAAATTAATCACATACAAAAAAACTATTATTAAAAAAAAACCCACTGTATTTCTAGTTGTTACATCTAAAGTTAGAAGACAATAGCATGTTGTCCTCCAAGTTTTGACAGAAAATGATTTCAAACTTTGAATTTGCACCCAAACCACTGACCAATATGGGGAGTAAAAGAAAGACATTTTAGGCTATGCAAGGTCTCAAAACCTATACCTTCCATGTTTTCATTCTTAGGAACTCATTGAGGATGTATTGTACTAAATCCAAAAAATTGGGATTCAGGAAAAGGGGAATTCATTATAGGAGAAAGAAGAAGATTCCAGGACAGTGTTTGTAGAATGTCCTAGAATGTGTACAGCAAATCTAGAAAGCTGCAAGTCTAGGCTCCAATTGAATAACAAAAGATACTGATAATTACCTTCTAAGTTCAGAAGGAATTCGATTGGAGACTTGGGAGTTAAATTAAGAAAAAAGGAAGTAAACAAGTAAGGCATTTATTAACTACACTGAAAACAGAAAGCTACAGAAGAAATGATTATATGAGCATAATATACTACCTTGCTCAATTGTAAATAAGATTTGAAGTCATAATATGAACACTGATTAATAATTTAACAAAATTATTATATAATTACATTGGGAGGACGTATTTATGCATGTGCATTGGAAGAATGCAAAATCCTTTCATTTTTTATTAGTGTAATTAATGATATCTACTAGTGATAAAAATGAGTGAGTTTGTCACATATTATTTAGATATTTCAGGAAAAAACAGCTCAAATAGTTCAAAATGCTTGCTTCTGTGTCTGTGCTGGCTTCCCACGAAGCCATGTGATTCCCATGCAATTACACAAGACCCCAGATTCTAAGGGGTACTATGCTCGATATAATGGTCTGCTGTTGAAGTTTTTAATATTTTTATTTTTTGAATTTAAGTCTTGTGAATAAAGTCCAATGGAAAAATAGAGCACATGTGTGAGCCATAGATATATACAATATGTGTACCCAGTCTTCCTTGCTTCCATGTGTGTAATGCCTGAGATGCTTTCTGAGCTTAGACTTCCGGTGGATCCATAACTGGTGGGAGTTGAGCAAGATTCAAATGATGGAAAGTGTTCATGTTACATCTACACCTGAGTTAGTGATAGGGGAGCTTCCCTGAACCAGCTGACACTAAAACTGAAAATGATGACATGGAAGGAAAGGGAAAGATGAGCCAGAGGTGGAAAGAGTTAGTAGAATGTGTGCATATGCAGAAGTAGAATAAAAACAATCAAGTGAGTTCTGATAAGAATTAAATGCATCTTCATATACAAGCTATGAAATGCAAATTATATAATTTTGGTGGTTTCCTATATAAGTAAAATGCTTTTATATTTATATCTTAATACCATCATTACATAATATAAAGATGAATGGCAAGATTCATCAAATAATTATTTTTTTACTTAAAACATTAAAATGATATTAAATAGCAAAAATAAAACACCAATACAAGTTGAGAGACTAAGGAGGAAGAAAAAAAATCTTTATATTTTAATACCTTTAACTGTATTTTTTTTTCTTGATTTTAGAACAAAGGTTCTCATATTTTCATTTTGCACTGAGTGCTACCAATTATGTAGTTGGCTGTGTTTTAAGAATCAAGATCTGGAGGGGTATGGGAAATAGGACAAGGGGAGCTTCTGTTTTCCACATAATCCCATTGGATTTAAAAAAAAATTAAGATTTGTGTATTTTAGAGAGAGTGTGTGTGCATGTGAGTGAGAGAGAGCAGAGGGAGAAGGAGAAGGAAAAAAATCTTAAGTAGGTTCCCTGCTCCCAACTTGGGGCTCCATCTCAGATCTCACAACCCTGAGACCTTGACCTGAGCCAAAATCAAGAGTCAGACAACCCACTATGCTACCCAGGTGACCACAGATTGAACTTCTTAATGAAAAATATGCCTTGTTTTGCTGGAAATAAATATTGAAATGAAAATGCTGACAGTCATAGGTTACTGTTACTATTAGGCAGCTAAAGAGAGGGGAAAGAATTTGCCTGGTAGAGGAATTGTGTGTGACAATGAAGTGCAGTGAAGTGATGGTGAATTCTAAGAACCAAAGTCACCAAGATAGGCCAGAGCATAAAGAATGTGACTGGTGAGGAGATTGGGGAAGAGGATGAGACATGTTGTGGAGCTGTAGGATCCACATTAAGGAGTTTGGATTTGATTTTTCAAGTGATAGAAGACATTGAAGGTATCAAACAGGATAGATTTTACTTGGAGCAGGTTTAATTGTGCAGCAGTGAAGGATAATCTATAAGGAACAGTTATACTTTTTGAGACCAGGTCTTCTCTAGAAATTGTAATACATGATGATGATTAGAAAATGAGAGGTTTGAGTGAATCATCAAACCAAATATGCAAATCAATATATCAGACCTATTTTAAAGTAATGTAGGGGAGTTTATCAAAGTGATTAAAATTTACCACAATGCTCTCAGCACCAAAATTAAAGAACACTCTAGTTTTTTTTTAAAGATATTTATTTTTCAGGGTGTCTGGGTAGCTCAGTTGGGTAGGTGTCTGCCTCAGGTCTTAATCTCAAGGTCCTGGGGTTGAGCCCTGCATCTGGCTCTACACTCAGCAAGGAATCTGCTTCTTCTTTTTTTTTTTTTTTTTTAATTTATTTATTTATGATAGTCACAGAGAGAGAGAGAGAGAGAGAGGCAGAGACACAGGCAGAGGGAGAAGCAGGCTCCATGCACCGGGAGCCCGACGCGGGACTCGATCCCGGGTCTCCAGGATAGCGCCCTGGGCCAAAGGCAGGCGCCAAACCGCTGCGCCACCCAGGGATCCCGAATCTGCTTCTTCTGCTGCTCCTTCTCTTGCTTGTGCTCTCTCTCTCTCTCAAATAAATAAATAAAATCTTTTTCAAAAAAGATATATATTTTTCATGAGTAATTATTTTCACTTTTCCTGCACAGCATATTATTTTATTCCAGTTACTACTTCATAGAAAAAGGCCAGAAGAAGCCATTCAGAACTTTCTCTTATATCACACTACTATTTTAAGTTCACCTACAGAGGAGGGATTTTATTTCAATTGCATAAATGTCTTGAGATTTTCCTAAATAGACTGATTCTAACCTAAATGTAATGGCATCTTTGCTTGAGGTGGGAAAGGCCTAGGCAGAGAATTATTCATCTCTGCTGAGTAAATCATTCAGAGCCAGGTGACTTAAATTTCTAGTGATGATGAATAGCTAAAAAGGCAAAGGCAAGGCTACATTTCCTTTGGGGCAATGGAGGATGATGAAAATCATCAATGAGCTGCTAAAGAGCGGAAAAAATGCAAATGTCCCTAATGTTCCTCAGTGATGCACCAAAAATGTATTAAAAATGTTAAAACTATTGTCACAACCTGAAAGCATGAAAATTGTATAAGCCACAAACAGAAAACAGAAAAGATAACATAGGATCACACATTTGTGGATTTTCCCCTTTTAAAAATTGACAAAAACTCTTTGATCAAGTGGATTGTGTTGATGAACTATTTTTGCAGCAAATGGAACCTCTTATCTTAAAGCTATGAAACAGAAAAAGTGTTCATAAAGATTGCATCGAATGCCAGTTTCCCTGTGTTTTATAAATTTAAGGATTTGAAATGTACAAAAATGTGTGACATAAAACATACAATGCAGTATGCATTCTAACACATGGTAATTTATGGCCATTTTTACCATTTATTGCACATTCTTGTAGCAAACATTACTCCCTATTCAGAAGTTATGCCACTGGTTCTAAGCTAATTTTTCTAATAAAGATTATTGTGTAGAATATGAATTTCTCTTAAAACAGAATGTGTAACCAGTTTAACCTGATAGTTTTCTCTGATAATTCAGTCATAGTTCTTTTTTTTTTAATTTTTATTTATTTATGATAGTCACACACACACACACAGAGAGAGAGAGAGAGAGAGAGAGAGAGAGAGAGAGGCAGAGACACAGGCAGAGGGAGAAGCAGGCTCCATGCACCGGGAGCCCGACGTGGGATTCGATCCCGGGTCTCCAGGACCGCGCCCTGGGCCAAAGGCAGGTGCCAAACCGCTGCGCCACCCAGGGATCCCTCAGTCATAGTTCTTGATAAACACATGCATTTGGTTCTATACTAATAGACTATTTGAAAAGTAGAAGAAAGGAAATGTTTTTATGCTTTAAAAAAAAAAAAAGAAAAAAGAAAGAAAAGGAGACTTAAGAGAAATTGTTGGTAGCTTGTTAAAATTCATACATCTTTAGAAAAAAACTAACAATATCAGATTTTACCCATATTTTGGAAAGTGATGTTTCTCTTGCATCCATTAATTCAATTGGCACAGTAGAAGTTTTAAGTGTCCTTTCGCCTTTGGATATGGAGTTGTAGTTTTAGCATCAGCCTTTCAAAAATAGTAAAATAATTGAATAGAAGTTCAGGATTCCAAAGATTGTTTTAGGAAGAAAATAGAGATCTTTTGAGTAAAAAATATCTTCATAGTTTGGGGAAGGGAAGCTTTTAGGAACCAATAAACACATACTCTAAAATCAGCTGCTTTAGGGCAGAGAGTCTAGCTGGGAGGGAGGTGGTTAGTGACTGTGATAATTTGGGGAAAATGAATCCTTTAGTGGGATTATTTTCTTCTTTCCTAGGTTATGTAGCACTGATATTAAAGATACTCAAGAGAAAGCAAGAGTTTAAGAATGATAAAAAGTCAGGCCCCAGCACTATGCTGCAAGTGTAACATTTAAATGGCTGTTCAGAAAAATTCTAAGTAAAAGGAACACTAATACACTATATGAATGAAGATATATAGATGATTATTAGACACTTATGTACTGTTTATAAAGAATTTTAGGCTTTACAGTCTTTTTTTTAAAAACTCAACACTAGTAAATCCTCAGAGAAATAAAAAAGGCATATTTGAAGAAATGAGAAGGCCCTGAAGTTTTCATGACTCTCTGAGGGCAGGGGGAGCAGGGCACTGTAAGGTAGAAATGCTTCAGTAAGCATGCAGTTGGCTTTCTAACTGGATGGTTCTAAAATGATTTGGAAATATCTTGGGATCTCCCATTTCTATTTCCCTTCATGATCCTGAGACATCTTTCCTTCTTTCATTCATCATGATTTAGTGGTATGATCAATTGAGGTTTAAAAAAAACTCTTTAACAACCATAGGAAAAAAAAAGTAACAACCATAGGGAACCCTTAATTATAGAATGGAATTAATGTAATAATGATTTGAATTTAACTAGTTGAAGACAGTGTGTAGCAAATGTGGATCAATCCCTTGGTCACTAGGTTTTTATGGGGGGAAATCAGACAGGATGTGCTTCTGTCTTGCCAGCTATGGTTTTATTTCTTTTCTTTGAATCTTGTCTTTAAAGTTTCCATTTCCCTTTAGCTTATGATTAAATCTCTCTTTGAAAGCCATTTATTTTACTTTGGATGATAGATTACTTGTGGAAAGAAATTGGACTGCATTAATATATCTACTGTTCCATGCATTGGGAGAATCTTGTAATCTACAATAAAATGTCACAAATATCAAAGAAACATTAGAATATCTGCTGTGAAAACATTTCTATACCTAAAGTTTAGTATGAGAGAAGACCTTAAAATAACGATATTTCATTTCATTGACAAGCTCACAAAAATGTGAAAATATAACTTAATATATATGCTCTAGTATGTACATTTGTAGACATTTCCTTAGGTAAGTACAGTCTTTTTTACTGGTGATAGTCACATGTAAGAGTGTGATAGGATAGTGGAGACTCTCATTAAAGATTGTTAATTATATAAATGATTATATGTAGATTTGTATAATTTATCCTAAGAGATCTTGAGAGAGAAAATTCTTCCTTTACTAATACACTATACAAAGTTCTTCCTTTGCTCTCTATATTATTACTGGTAACAGAGCTTTATTTACTCCAAATAATTCCAGGAAAGCATTAGCTGTTTTAACAATCTCAATCTACCATTTGTAATCTGGAGCCTCTCAGAGTTGCAAATTCCTAGGATATGCCATTGTTATAATGAAAGCTCACATGAATAGAATGCTTACTACTCACTAGGAGCTTTCATTATATAAACTCATTTGATATTCACAATATCCTAGAAGCAATATCGCCATCTCCTTTACAGAGGTGAGAAACTGAGGCAAAAAGGACTTTGGTAAATATTCCAAGGTGGGAGCTAGAATTCAAGCCAGACAATCAGAGCACAGAGCCTATGCTCTTAATCACTTTGTTTTACTTTACTCTCTCCTCTATCATGATACTATGTCATTGCTGGCTTATTCAAACTGCATCCATGTGTTAATGAGAAGTTACTTTATTTTTTTTTTTTTTTGTGGCTGCTATAAAAAAAACACCACAGAAAGCGTAGCCTATTTTTTTTTTAAAGATTTTATTCATTTATTAGAGAGCAAGCAAATGAGAGAGGATAAGAGAGAGTAAGGGAGACAGAGGGAGCCGAGGGTGGCCAGGGAGGAGGGAGGGAGGATCAGAGAGAGAAGGAGAAGCAGACTCCCCGGTGAGCAGGGACCTCCCCCCCCCCCAACCGCCAAAGAGGGCTCGATCCCAGGACCCTGGAATTGTGACCTGAGCTGAAGGCAGATGCTTAACTGACTGAGCCATCCAGGTGCTCAAACAAACAAACAAAAACTATTTCTCAGAGTTCTGAAGGCTGGGAGGTCCAAGATCTAGGTGCCAACCTGGTAACTTTCAAGGGAGCTGATGTCTTCTCACTGTGACCTCACATGATGGAAGGGGTGAAGTTATCTCTGGAGTGTCTTTTATCACAAGTCTAATACCATTTATGAGGGCTCCACATGAATTAAACACCTCCCAAAGGTCCCACCACCTAATGTCATCACCTTCGGTGGTTAGAATTTCAATACATTAATTTGGAGGGAAGGGGGTGAAGCAAACATTCAGACCATAGCAGTACTATTTATTTTATCAGGGCTCTTTCTGAGCCAGTATATCTTGTTTTTGTCATCTGTTCTACTTGATATTCTGGTGATGGGAAGGTATAACAATTGGGAGATCTATACAAAGTGTTTCAAATCATTTCCTCTTAAGCACACACACTCTCTCTCTCTCTCTCTCTCTCACACACACACACACACACACACACGCATACACAGAGTAATGTTTTTAAACACATTCTTTGGAAATTTATGTGACATCATGGAGAAAATCCTTTTGAAAGACATATTTAAAGGGTAGAGTGATCTTAATTTATATGTAGATTTTCAAAAAGAATTTGGAACAGGAATTTTGAAACAATAATATCTTGATAAAACCAAGGGGTGACAAATGTTTTCTCAGGTAGAGACTTATAGAGATGCAGTACCTGGTTGGAATACCAACAATCCAAGACATGATCATTATTTTTTTATGTCCAGGAATTCACTTGTGTCAGTATATTCAAGGAATACTATTTTATGGGTTCCAAACGCACCAGAGACTATTTTATGAAAATGCCAATGAACTAATTTATAATGAGAATTATAGTTACCAAATGAACTACATCTTTCATGTTTAGCACTCAGAGCATTCTTTCTTTGTTGACCAATTTATATTTGAAGGAAATTTTAATCAAAAGTTCACTAAACACAAAGGAGATCAGGAGACTTAGAAAATTTCCAAAATGAATGTGACTTTGTTGTCACATTTTGGTGACTATTCAAGTGCTCATTCCTGAAAGGAGTGAACCCAGCTTATAAAGAATGTTTTCTTGTAATATTTTGTGATTTCCAACCCATATTATTAATTAAAATATTACTTCCTAAAAAACTGAGCAATATATACTTTCAATTTTATGAATATCTGAACATTTATGAGTATACAAACATAGGCATATTTCAGAAACTATTATTCATATAAGCTGTGCCAAATTTAAGTCCTTCATAGGGGACATCGTGGAAAACGTTTCCAAATAGATTCGTGGGGAAAACCCTTTCTGTGCATGGGAAATGTTTCATTAAATTCTAGTGCACAGCTAGACAATAAAAATGATATGGATCAGAAATAACATCTAAGTTTCCTTTTTATTTTCCTATCACTTTCATTTTTTTCTTTCTACCATTTCAATTTTGTTGAAATTGTCATTCAATGACCATTTGAAAATTATTAGAGGCTTCAAAGCTTTATTGGATCTGGAGTTAATGTGATGCCAAGAACGTGACTGTCAATTGCTGTGAGTATTCATTTCTCTCCCAATTCACAGACAATCAAATTCATTCTCACCTTGTGAGATCCAGCCATCATCAATCACCTCGGTCTATCACAACAGTCAATCTACATAATGGGAAAATGTAAAAATCCAGGGTCAGAAAAGAGCCCTTGCTACTTGAAAGCTACAGAATATTTTATTAATGTATCATAGTGATTTCAAGTGTGCCTTCAACATTAAGTTGAAGAAATATTTGTTTATTGTGCTCTACCTTTTTTCCTAAATGAGGTGAAAAATAGAGTTTTTGAGGTTAAACTATCTTTTGGCACAAACCTTCTTTTAAAAAGTTAAATTTCCCACTACCTCATTTTTTAATTTATAACATGAGCTTTTTTTTTTTTTTTAAATCTCTTCTTGGAAAAGGTTAAAATGAAGTTTCATGACTTAACTGTGTCCTTAAGTATTGTCTTTCAGTCTTTCAGTCTCCAGATAAGCATAGAAAGCAAAATGTTAGTTAATATTTAGCAAATAGATAATAAGACTCCTTTAATTCATTTATGCTTACCAAGGCATGGGATTAGTTGAGTTTCCAAACTTATTTTCCCTGTTTATTTTTGTAGTAATTTCTAACAAGTAGCCCCAATTTTATTATTATTTTTTAAGGTTTTATTTATTTATTCATGAGAGACACGCACACATACACACACAGAGGCAGAGACACAGGCAGAGGGAGAAACAGGCTCCATGCAGGGAGCCTGACGTGGGACGCGATTCCAGGTCTCCAGGATCACGCCATGGGCTGAAGGTGGTGCTAAACTGCTGAGCCACCTGGCAGTTGCCTTGTAGCCCCAATTTTAAAGTAAACAAGTTGTTTGAGAGCCTGAAGAGAGAAAAACCAGAGGGAGATCTCAAAACTAACTGAGTTTCAATTTTTAAGTAAGAAATTCATAAATAAGCAAAAATAAAGGCAATTTAATTTTTGAAAGATGTTATTTATTCATAAGAGACACACAGAGAGAGGCAGAGACACAGGCCGAGGAAGAAGCAGGCTCCATGCAGGGAGCCCGACGTGGGACTCGATCCCGGGACTCCGGGGATCACCCCTGAACCGAAGGCAGATGCTCAACCGCTGAGCCACCCGGCATCCCAGCATCTAATTTTTTAAAAAGATGTTAGTGCACTTAACACAGCAGGGTTCATAAGTGCTCTGAAAGAATTTGTATACATTGACTCATGCATGATAATTATTAAATAGATACGGTTTTCTTATTACTTTCAATGTTCCATGTCAAAATAAATCCCATGTTTTGACACTCATTTGGAGACATTTACAATTTTCGCGTAATAGCTTATCAAGGTCTTTTGGTGTAAAAAGCGCAAACTCAGCAAGGTTAAGTCATCAGAACCAAACCAGGCTGGAATATAGTAAACTGTGTAAGGAAGAGAGTTTCAGTTTGGGAATCAGAATCACAGAGGACATTTAATAAAACTGCCACCAAGGGGCAAAAGATGTCTTCATGGGGAAGGTGTTTTAGACTGGTCTTTGAAAAGCCTAGAGGAAGGAAAAAAAAAGTTACAAAATCCTCATGCTACTCTGTTTCACAGCAAGGATAGAGAGTAAAGAGTTGGAGGAAAGCTGAAAATGAACCCACAGCTCTAAAAGGAGTTCAGCCTCTGTACATTTTTGAAGAGCTTTATAACTATTTGAGATCTCTTTTTCAGGATAATTTAAAGGAAGAAACTTCTTGAAAGTGAAAGAAATGTGCTAAGTGACATCAAATATAAAAGCACAGATATGCAGTGCCAAGTGAAACAGAGCTGAGGGCTGTGTTCTTGTCTCCCTGACAACGTCAGGGTTCCTAAGAGGTCCTGGGGAAGTGTTTGCTTTCTTCTTCCCAGAAAGCATTTCCTCTCCCCTTTTAGGTCTCCTCTCCTTTTTCTCTTCTAATTTTGCTATCTGTGACTTTGTGTGGTTCCTTCACTCAAATATCTATGGCACCTCAACGGCATGCTAGTCACCTACGTTAAAAAAGATGCAGCCTCTGACATTGAAGAACATAGGCATTGAACAGGCTGCAAAAAACAGCAACAAACTGCACCCTAAATCCACCTGCAGACCCATTTCCACTGATGACTTAACAATGCTGAACACTCAGTCATGTGGGTGTTGGCTTCTTTTGTGAAATGACTACTCAACACTTTCTGCCACTTTTTAATATGTTCGTCATTTTGCTGAATTTTATGGGGGTTTATAAACTGCGAATGCAAGTCCTACTGTCACAATTTTTTTCTTCCAGTCAACCATTTGCCCACTTCTTTCATGAATGGTATCTTTTCACATTTTTATTTTTATTTTCTGTTTTTCCCATCTGTCTTTCATTTGCTCTCTTTCTCTGTTCTTTGGGAGGTTCATCAAGAATATTTTCATACTTCACCTGATATCTGTTATTGCCATTTTACTCATGCCTCTGTATTATTTTTAGTGCTTGCTAAATATGCAATTTTAACCCATCTAACTTACTTTAAAAAATGATTCCACTGTTTCACGATGTATCCGCCTTTGCAGTAGTATATTTATATTACTAGCATATCTTCTCATTGCCACATATTATTCCTTTAGCTATGCTATACATCTCAGATTACATCATTATATTTTACTTTATTTTTTAATCATTCTTTAAAAGATTTTATTTATTTGACAGAAAAAGAGAGAGCACAAGCAGGAGGAGCAGCAGAGGGAGAGGGAGAAGCAGACTCCCCACTGAGCAGTGAGCCTGACATGGGACTCAATCCCAGGACCCTGAGATCATGACCCAAGCCGAAGGCAGACACTTAACTGACTGAGCCACCCTGGAGCCCTCACCCCCTTTATTTATTTATTTATTTATTTATTTATTTATTTATTTATTTTTTACTTTAAACAGTCAGTACTTTTTAAAGAGATTTAAAAATACACAGACATATACATACATACAACATATATATAGAAAATAACTTGTAAAAGGCCCTAATGTTTACATTTTCTTATGTTCTTTGATCCATCTTCCAGAATTAGATCTCCATCTGGTGTCATATTCCTTTAACCTTAAAATTTTTAATTTCACTTGAATTGCAGGTTTAAAGCAGAGACTTTTTTTCAGAATAAATCTAGCTGAAGTCTTAATTTCACCATTATTTTTTAAATGAAGTTATAACTTACATATAATAAATTTCACCCCTGTTAGTATATGTAATTGGTCAGTCCTCTTCTTTAGCTATGCCTTTAGTGTGGGATTTGAGTCAATCTATGCAAAAATTGAGCTGGATTTGAATTTGATTGTTGCTTTGGTTGCATTTGGTTTATCACAGGTTTCAACTGTACCCAGCACCACCTTGCATTGAGTAGGGCTAGTTTGTCAGGTAGGTTTTCTCCAACCTCGGGTCTGCCCTCAGCTGCTGGTGTCCATTACACCTGTGCCTACATCCTTTATTTTATGACATTGGTAAAATAGTGTTACTCATTGCTCTATGTTTGTAAATGTAGAAATAGCAGTGATGGTGGGTATATATTCTGTTGTTGTCCTTAAGCTTTAGCCTTGAGTAGCATTAGGTTCCTGGGTCTCAAGGATGAGACCTTCTTAGAGGGGGTTCTCTCCTTCCTTCAGGTGAAGACCTGAGATGCTGTAGGTCAGTGGGAGGAATTGGACTATTCTTTCTAGGGTGATATCCAACATGATCTGTCACTTTTGCTATTTCTGCATCCTATAGGTTTCATTCACAGTGCTTTTTAGAATTTATATTTTATGTCTTCATTTGTTTTTGCCAGATTCACCCATAAGATAATAACCTCATTAGGAAAGAGAGTACATCTACCTCTTTGAATTTCATATGCATAATAGTAAAGAATCTAAATCATAGTGGTAACTCAGAAAATATATTTGAATGAAATAGTGAACACTTGTTTCTTTTTTGATGGAAGATTGATCTTATATTTTCTGTAACATTTTGTTTTTATTTAATTTTAAACATACTGAGAAGTTGCAAGAATATCACCAAAAAACCCTATATGCCCTGTTGAGAGTTTAAGCTACTCCATGGTGTTGCTGCCTTGGCATCCATTTCATTTGGCTAAGCAAACTTCAGGGACCTTAAACTGACACTAGCTTCTCATGCAAAAGCAAGCCCTAGATGATAGTCTGCAGAGTCACATGCAAATGCCAAGTCCCTGATGTGACTTCCTCAACAGCCCTTGTGGTCAACATTCTCCCTCACCTCTCAGGGTCCTCTCCTGGTGTACCCCTTATACTAGACCTCTAAAGAGCTTACCAAAACCCTGTTTTTTGGAGGGGAGGGTTGACCATTCCAGTCAGCCTAGGAACCCCAAGGCATTCTACCCATGGACTCTAATAAAGACATCTGCTCTAGGTTTTGCCTCTGTCTGTACTCTGCTGCACAGCTCTGCAAGTGTGCCATGGACTTCCTCCAGGACCTCTGGGTAATATAATTCACTATTTCTAGTTTTCTTGTAGTCTTTTGTTGAACAAAGTCTCACTATCTGGCTCCCCATGCTCCATGTTGCAAATGTTAATTTAACAAAGTCATAACATATCTATTAACCAAATCCAGTAATTATTTATATGTTACCCTTATTTTTTAAAGATTTTATTTATTTATTTGAAAGACAGAGAGTGAGGGAGCCCAAGCAGAGGGAAAAGCAGGACTCCCTACTGAGCAGGGAGCCTGAGGTGGGGCTTCATCCCAGGACCCTGGGATCATGACCTTAAAGGCAGATGTTTGACTCACTGAGCCACTTAGGCACCCTTATGTTGCCATTCATTTTATCATCTCTCTTTCTCTGTCTCTCTTTTTATGTGTCTGTAATCATATAATCTTTGGCTATAAATTTGACTGTTTAGAGAAAATGGGCAAATCCCTAGAAGAGCAAAACATACTCAAACTAATTCACAAACAAGTAAAAATTAAAAATATTCTTTAACTATTAAAGAAATTGAATCCATAATTGAAAAAGTCCCACCATAAAATCTCTAGACTAGATAATGGCTGCAGTGATGAGTTTTCCAAACATTTATGGAATATATAAAACAATATTATGCAAACCTGTCCAGAGAATTAAAAAAGAGGAGACACTCTTCACCTTGTTTTACAAAGTTGCTCCAACTTTAATAGCAAGTGACAATTTTAGGCTAATTATTCTCAGGAACATTAAAAAAAATCTAAGTAAATTAGTAAATTTAATTCTTAGGAAGTATAATTCAGCAATGTACAAAAGATCATATATCAGACTGAGTCAAAATTATGTCAAGAATGCAAGGTTTTGGGGCACCAGGGTGGTTCAGTCAGTTAAGCATCTGCCTTTGGCTCAGGTCAGTACCTCTCAGTCCTCAGGTTGAGCCTGTTGTTGGGGGGGGGTCCCTGCTCAGCAGGGAGTCGGCTTCTCCTTCTCCCTCTACTCTTCCCACTCCCTCCCACCCTTCTCTCAAATAAATGAAATCTTAAAAAAAAAAAAGAATGCAAGCTTTTTTTTTTAAATTTTCTTTCAATTAATTCACTAGAGCAAAATGAAAATCCTAAAACAAAATCTCCCTCCCTCTAGTTGGAATGCAAGGTTTTTTGTTTTTTTTTTAATTGAATGTAACATACATACAGAAAAGAGCACAAGTTACCTCATGCATTTTCTCAAAGTGAACATACATGTGCTATTAGCACTCAAATCAGGAACCTGAACAGTAAGTACCAGCACCCTGGAAGCTCCCCAGTGTTCTCCTTCCTAGTAACTTAAACATACTCCTCATTTATCTTTCCTCCAGCTTCACTGAGATATTATTAACTTAAAACATATGTTATTTTGAGTGTACAATTTGAATATTTTTTAAATTGAGACATAATCAACATATACTAGTTTTAGGTGTACAACATAATGATTAATATATACATATATTATATATATTTGAAAATTATTACCATATTAGCCAATACCAATTATTACCATCCATCATCACTCACAGGTTTTTCCTTGTGATTAGAACTTTTAAGATCTCTTTGCAACATTTAAATATATAATATAGTATTGTTAACTATACTCACCATACTGTACATTACATTCCCAGGACCTATTCACCTTATAGCTGGAAGTCTGTACCTATGGGTCACATCCACCCATTTCTCCCACCTGGCCCATCCATCCCCTCATGTCCAACAACAATCAATCTGTTCTCTGTTCTCATCTGTACGTTTTCTGTCTGTTTGGCTTTGATTTTTTTTTTTTAGATTCCATAAATAAATCAGATTATGAGGTATTTGTCTTTTACTGACTTTCACTTTGGACATAATGCCCTCAAAGTCCCTCCAATTTGTTGCAAATAACCAGATTTCTTTTTTATAGATCGATAAGAATAGCAATATATATATATATATATATATATATATATATATATATATACTGAATATATATTGGGGGGATATATCTATATGAAAATAACATTTTCCCTATCCATTCATTGCCAATAGACACTTAGGTTGCTTGGTTTTGGCTATTGTAAATAATGCTGCAATGAACATAGGGCACAGATAACTTTTAGAGAGAGCGATGTCATATCTTTCAGGTAAATATCCAGAGGCAGAATTGCTGAATCATATGATAGATTTATTTTTAATTTTTTTGAGGAACCTCCATACTGCTTTCCATAGTGACTGTAAAGTACATAGTTCCTGCTAGTGGTGCACAAGGAAGAGTTGCCTTTCTCCATACTCTCACCAACACTTGTTTTTGGTAATAGCCATTCTAACAAGTGTGAAGTTGCATCTCATTGTGAGTTTGATTTACATTTCCCTGATAATTAGTCATGTTGGGCATCATTTCATTTGTCTGTTGGTCATTTGTATGGCTTCTTTGGAAAAATATCTATTTAGATCCTATGCTCATTTTTTTAAAAAAAGATTTTATTTATTTATTCATGAGAGACACAGAGAGATAGAGAGACAGGCAGAGACACAGGCAGAGGGAGAAGCAGGCTCCATGCTGGGAGCCTGACATGGGACTCGATCCCAGGTCCTGGGCTGAAGGCAGCGCTAAACCACTGAGCCACCCGGGCTGCCCCTATGCTTATTTTTAAATTAGATTTTGAGTTTTTGCTTGTTTGTTTTGCTATTGAGTTGTATGAGTTCTTTATGTATTTTGGATATTAATCCCTTATCATATTATGAATTGCAGGGGCACCTGGGTGGCACAGTAAGTTAAGTGTATAACTTTTCTTTTCAGCTCATGTCATGATCTCAGAGTTGTGAGACTGATCCCTGTATTGGGCTCTGCCCTCAGCACACAGTTGGCTTGAGATTCTCTCTTTCTCTCTCTTTGTCCCTCCCACTAGTGCTTTGTCTGTCTCTTTCAAATAAATCTTTTTTTTTTTTTTTTAAGAAAAAGATATAGGAATTGCAAATACTTTCTCCTGTTCCATATGTTTCTTTTCATTTTGTTGGTAATTTCCTTTTCTGTGCAGAAACTTTTTGGTTTAATGTAGTTTCCCCTCTTTGTTTTTGCTGTTGTTGCAAGAATTTTTTAGTAATTGAAAAATTCATCAATATAATTCACTGAATATATGTAATAAGGAGAAAAATTATATGGAAATGCCAAGAGATATAGGGCAAATATTTGATAACAGTTGAATATCCACTTATAATTGAAAACTACGGGATCCCTGGGTGGCGCAGCGGTTTGGTGCCTGCCTTTGGCCCAGGGCGCGATCCTGGAGACCCAGGATCGAATCCCACGTCGGGCTCCCGGTGCATGGAGCCTGCTTCTCCCTCTGCCTATGACTCTTCCTCTCTCTCTCTCTGTGTGACTATCATAAATAAATTTTAAAAAAAAGAATTAAAAAAAATAGTAATTGAAAACTACTTGGCACTAAGAATAGGAGGTAGTTTTTTAATCTAATAAAGTGTACATATATAATATTTAATGATGGGTTATTAAAAGCTTCTCCTGAGATTTTTAACAACACAAGGCACTTATTATCATTGCTTCTATTTGTTTTGGGTCATAGGCAGTAAAATAAAACTTTAAAAAAAGAATATGAATTAAAAAGTAGAAAGAAAACTTTCATTTAGTGTGCATAATGACTTTCTCCCAGAGATTTCAATCTGAAAATGGGAAAATAAAAGTAATTCTATAGAGGAAAAACTTGTCAAAAACTATCCACACTGGGTGATCAAGGTTAATACCAACAGTCATAAATCATGTAGATAATATGTACCCTTGATATGATGTGATGAAAAAGCATGTTTATCTCTGTGGCTTTCCTTCACCAATCTGATAACCCCAGTATAATCATGAGTAAATCATCAGACAAATTCAGATAGAGAGCCATCTCACAAAATAGCTAGCCACTATTCCTCAAAATTGTGAGATCTTAAATACAAGCAAAATCAAAAGAGACTATCACAGCCTATAGGAACTTAAGGAACCATAATTATTAATCCAATATTGTGTTTGGAATGGGATCCTGGAACTAATAACATACATTAGATAAAAACTAAGGAAATCCTAATAAACCTTGGACTTACATAAATCATGTATCAGAATTGGTTCATTAATCGTATACTATTCTAAAGTAAGATATTAATAGTAAGAGACAAAGTGTGAGGTATACAAGAACTCTCTGTATTAGTTTAAATTAACTCTAAAAGTGTTTTCTGTAAATCTAAAAAGTTTATTTTAAAAAAGTATGCATAAATTTTACCTACAAAAAAAAGTATGTATTGAAAAGTTGCTTTCTAAACGTAAAAAAGGGCATTTATCCAAGAATAGGTGTTCTAAATCTAGCTGATCCAAGTATAAGTATAAACTTATATTCTGTAAATAAAGCTAGTGACTCATGAAATTGTTGACAACACAACCCAAAAATTGTGAGTTAGACTTGGTAGTCAGTATACATGACACAGGATGAAAAAAAGTCTCAGAAAAAAATAAAATTAATTTTCCATCATTACTTGTATTATTTCAAATAGAATGGCAATCTTCAAATGGAACAAAACCATTTCTATCATGCTTGGAAGAGTTGACTTTTAAAATGAGTTGCATTAAACAGATTTCATTGTTCATCCTTTGGGAGTTTATAACATTATTTATATGTCAATTTGATGTTGTTCTTTCAGCATAAAGCCTACTTAATTTGGAGTTAATTGGGTCATAAAACAAAATAAAAACCAAAGGGGAAAGCTTGTTATATTTAGGGTCAAAGTTATTTCTAGCAGGTATTGGTAGAGAAAATTGTTGGCCATAGAAAGTTCAAGCACAAATTGAAACGAGACCTTTTTGTGACATTTATAAAGCATAAATGTTACATAAGATTGCAATGAAAACTTAATGAAGACATGTAGAATTGCCTCAAAGATTAACAAACTTACATTTCTTTGAATAATGAAAAATATTACTTATGATCCTTAGCCAAGTGGTACATGTTGCTATATATCTCTTCAATTTTTAATTTTTATTTCTTTCTAGCCTTAAATCTAAAGATAAAACATTACATAGCATCATCTATCATTTATAACTGCTATAAGGCAATTTATTTGTTCCAACATAAAAATATAGGACTTCATATTTATTAACATCTTATGACAAAATATAACAATGATTGGGAATTAGAAAAGGAAACTTCATGGGTCTTATCATGTTTCAGAAGTTTCCATTCTCCTTTGTTCAAGTGGGAAATTTTTGAGGGGACATTTTGGATCTCTTAATTCTCATATTAGAAATGACCCACCACCTTCCCAGGTTTATCAGCCACAGTACATTGTAGATTTTATCCCCCGGCACCCAGTTCCTCTTCCTCCTATAAAAAAGACCCAGAAGATTGCAGTTCTGATATTTAAATGAGAAAGATCACTCAGTTTTAAGGTTGATCAATTCCGGCTTAACCAATCAGCGTAGTAGCGGCCCATTCTTTCACAGTTTTTGGTCCAAGGCTGGACATAGTAACCAGATCTAAATAATGGCTTCCTGCTAACCACAATGATTCATTTAGTGATGAGAATGAAACTTTGAGCAAAATGATTGCGTGAGAGGTGTGCAGTATCACGATTTCTACTCTCTCTCTCTCTCTCTCTTTCTCCCCTCTCTTACACTCTAATTCTTTCTGTATATGAATGGGGGATCAAGTAGCTCCAAGAAATATTGATGGCTATGTTCCTCACAAAAGAAGATAGTTGTGAGGTATAACTGAACTCATAAAAAAGCTGAGTGTTACTAGGGAAATAAACTAAATTCTTAATAACATCACACCTATGGATTTATACCACATGATGCCTAGCCTTCCTAGTTGCAATGAGTACAAAAGCCCCTCACAGTAAGGTAGTTGATAGTATCTACAGTGGTAAGAGATCTAGAATTGTAATAGATATATCAGTACATGGATCACAGTGAAATATCACTTGTATAAATGTGCTATATTTCTCAATCTGTCTGTGCTCAGAATGGACCTGTTGATTCCATGTGGGAAGACTATATGAGTAGGGCTTCTATAGATAATGAGGGACACCCACAATTTGTCTCCTTCACTCAAAACTAATATGCGATACAGTGAACTTAGTCAATCAGATCTCTTCTGTGCACCCAACTTTCCACATAGGTGGGTGCACAAATATAGATTTTGACAGGGAGTAGGAGACTGCCATTTTAGCTTCACATCTAAGCCATATTTTTAGAACCAGATTTATCAGTCCCACCTCTACACTGAAAATTATGATGATCTCCCTTCCTATCACTAATGTGTCTCATGACTCGTCATCAGTTCATTTTGTACAATTTTCCCATAGTTTAAATCTAAGGAGAAAAAAAGGCAATTCAGTTGAACCCTTCTCCTACACAATAAATTTATTTATTTTACAAAATTTTTTTTTAATTTTTTTCATTTTTATTTATTTATGATAGTCACACAGAATGCGAGAGAGAGAGAGGCAGAGACACAGGCAGAGGGAGAAGCAGGCTCCATGCACCGGGAGCCCGACATGGGATTCGATCCCGAGTCTCCAGGATCACCCCCTGGGCCAAAGGCAGGCGCTAAACCGCTGCGCCACCCAGGGATCCCTATTTTACAAATTATGCAGTATATTCATAAAGTAAATACATAATGTAGCATGTACAGTTTTGGATGTGAAGATGGCCAGTCAGATTTGTGGTTCCATTACTCTAATGCATCTTTTTCTAGGCTGGATAATGGAAAAAGGATGAACAACCAAGCAGGTATTTCATAACAGTGACAGTTTACCTTATTGAATCTCATTTATGAGGCAGACACAGTGCTCCAAACTATACATATTTTCGTTTTCTCAAATAACTACTCCAAATTTGTTCAAAAAGGTTAAATGATTTGATCACTAGCAAGAGTATGACAGAACTTGCTTCTCAGAACAAGCTTGAATTTTTACTGCATTACTTGGGACAAGAGAGACTTAAAAAACATTTCACTACCTGCTGACTTCCTCATCCCCTAAGTATCGTCAGTGAAACTCCTGGAACATATTGAATCTTTCACTTCCTTAAATTCTCCATGGCAATTACCTTGGTTATAACTCTCCTCATCTCTCAACTGAATTGCTTTAGAACCTTCTTAAAGTTTTAATGGCTCTATAGGTTCCCTTTATCTGTAAACTTCAATTCTATCCACTTACTACTAGTATAACTTGGAGTAAATGTTAAAACTTTTATGAATGCTTCCCCCCCACATGTAAATTACATATTACAGTTTTAACATGGACAAGGGGCAGAGATAAGTGTATTAGAATAAATGGAAGTGCCAAGGACATTGACTGGCATTCAACAAATGTTATTTTGATTTCTTTCCTTATACATCAGTTCTAAAGCTTAACTTGTTGAAGGCTCATCAGGCTCATCAAAGTATTCAGAATACTTTGGCAAATTCACATAACCTACAAAATAAAACCCAGACTCTTTAGACTGGCATTCATGATTTTCCACTATGAATAATGACACCTTTACAACTTTATTTCCCACCATAACCCCACCATACTACTTATAACTCCCAGATCATACCATGTACTACATGTCTTGTGCATTCAGAAATGTTCTTAAATCTGCCTGGAGTTTGTTCTTTTCCTGTTAAAATCCATCTTATCCTTTAAAGTTTAACCTTACATTTCTTCTTGTTCTTCAAAGCCTTTCTTAATCTCTAGACTATAATTATATCCTCTGTATCCCCACAAAACTTGATTTCTTTTGTTCATTTTGATTTTGATTCTGTTTCCATTCCTAGAGTATATCTCCACTTCCCTCCTGTACATTGTTCCTAATAATTTCTTAATTAATATTTATTTTTGTCATGAAAAACATACTCCAAAGAATGTAAAACATAATCTGAATAATATTTAGCAGTCATAACTATAATGAGAATCAGATATGAGGAAATACAACCCTCTGGAGGAGAAAAAACACCAAACTCAACTAAGATCTCAGATTAAAAAGTAATTTCTATTACTGAGTTGTATGGAAAAAAGAATTCATGGTGTGTTGATATTGTTTTATGCACACATAGCTGGAATTTGAATACTTTATTTTTTTAATGTTCCGAGAATTTGGGAAAACTTTCTGTACATATGTGGATCAGTGAACACACAATATCCATAAGGCTAATTTAGAGCCATGGAGAAGGATGGAGACATCATATTAATCTGGCTGACAGAATCAGTCTTTTCCAAGATTTAATTATACCAAATATAGAAAGGGTTTATTTATTTATTAAAATTATGTATATAAAAGAATTTTAAAATGCTGTGCTATGCCCACTTTGAAGATAAAACTATATCTGACACATGTTTTTCTACAGCGGGTATACTGTAGAAAGTCAAACAGCTGGTCTGTGATACATTCATTCCTCATGAAGGGTGAAGGGATTCCTCTGGGGAAAATAAAGAAAGAAAGGGATCTAGCCAGCTTCCTTGTCAGACCATTTAGTAAATGTCCACTGATATATTCTCAGAGGAAGAGACCTGATCTGTGGGTGAATGCCTTTAGTAGGACATCTCTGGGTAAAAGATTAACTAGATCCAGAATCTATAGAGCATAGGTACCTGGAGAATAAGGAAATTATACAATTCTCTGGGGTATAGAGAGGAAATTTTTCATAGTTTAAATGACTTTCATGTGAAATAACCACAAGAAAATTACTTAGAAATCCTATTTGTTATTCTGGGCCAGAGGTATATGTCCAATGCAAGAATAATATTCTAGTCATTATTTTAAATTGTTTACTGAAGGAGAAATGTTATGTTTAGCCTGCCACATTATTGAAAGTGAAAAACTTGATATTTTAATTTCAGAAAAGTCTAAAACTTTATGTAACTGACAACTCAGAAATAAAAAATATGAGTGGACATATGAGCTGTACATCCAGAAGTAAATGTCACCAATTTTAAAGGGCTAATTACTAGTGACTGATTATAAAAGTAAAACATGAATTTGGGCTTCTGAGTTGATCTGAAAATCATGTGTAGAAACCCTTCTATACATTTTTATTTTATATTTCATATTTATCTTTTTTTTTCTGGGAATTCAAGAAGTCCTTTTTTGCCTATAAGGACTCTCTGAGCATACCTGTGTTTTGTTGTTTAATTTATAAAAAGGATCTCCTGGGGATAATACTATTTCTTCTAAATGAAACATATGGCTTAGCTTCTTTTTCTTTATTTAACATGTTAACAATGTCTCCTGGTTTATTTAACTAGGAAAATATCTTTTTTTAAAAGATTTATGAATTAATTAATTTATTTTAGAGAGGGAAAGCATGGGTGGGGGTAAGGGGCATCAGGAGAGAGAGAGAATCTCAAGCAGACTCCCCACTGAGTATGGAACCCAATGTGGGGCTGGATCTCATGAGCCGGAGATCATGACCTGAGCTGAAATCAAGAGTCAACCAGTTGAGCCACCCAGGCCCTCCAGAAAATACCTTTTATTAAGAATAAAAATTAAGAATTTCCCCAAACACTATGCATTTTGAATGAAATATATGAATAACATATACAAGCATTAGAGCTATAGAAAATATTTCACACAGTCCATCACATTCTAACAAGTGAATATATCCACTTATAATTAAGGTAAATCAATGCCTTCAGCAAAGGTATACATATATACATCAGCCCACTTGCGTTAGTCATTTATTATATAACTCAAGAGTTTCCTAAACACTTCATCCAAACTGGAATGTGAGAACAATTGGTTTAGTATTTAGGTTGAAAATACAAAAACAAAAGGCTGCTTTCCAGCAAGTAGTAAAGTGAGATCAGGTGAAATAGGTAATATTTTATAGTTTGCATCTATTTTGACATTTTTATTTAAAGGAAATAACACGTCTAGGAATTTAAACATTCAAATACCCTACAGAGATTAAACCTTGTGAGGGGGACAGTAGGGTTTAGGGTCATTTTATAATAAATGTCAAAAGTGGATTGTGACTTCTGCCTCGGACTAAGATATAGAAACAAGGATTGGATGTTTCCTTCCCTGAAGCAACTAAGAAAAATAAGACAAAATATATGAAACAATGGTTTTCATTTTTTTAAAGATTTATTTATTTATTTATGAGAGACATAGAGAGGGAGGCAGAGACATAGGCAGAAGGAGAAGCAGGCTTCCCATGGGCAGCCTGATATTGGACTCTATCCCAGGACTCCAGGATCATGACCTGAGCCAAAGGCAGACTCTCAATCACTGAGCCATGCAGGTGCCCTAAAACAATGGTTTTTAAAACACTAAACATAATGTGGTAAAGTATTCCCTGAAAGGAGGTGAGCCCTGTGATCTACACAGCTTAATCACTCAAGTAGGAAGAGTTTAAAGAAGGAACCCCAAGAATAGCCCAATTCCCAAATTTGAGAAGATGGAGCTGAGAGTCCAATCTACCAGAGGCTAGAGTGTGCAGAAGAGAGTGTTGGAGAGGAGAAAGATGTAGAGAGAGCTATATATAGAGACAGAATCTACCTTAAGTTTTCAATAGATTACTGATCAGTGCATACTTGTGAGGAAACTGTCAGAGGCTGGGGGAAGAAATCCTCTAAAAAGGTTAGAGAGAATAGTGTCTGGTGCTCATAAATAGCTCATCAGCCACTGGAGAAAACCTCATAATTCACTGGGCTTTGGATACAGTATACATAGAATGATCTTACTTTAGTATTGGGGCATAATTAGCCCTAGCCTAAATGTTGTTCTGGTCCTAATTAATGAATCTTAAAAGCAAAATCAGAAAGGATCAAGCTACTTCAAAGTAATTTACCTGCATCCCAGGAAAAAGGCTCTAGAATATTTATAGGAATAAAAGAAATCAGGACTCAAGGAAGTAAAATTAACAATATCTAAAAAGGAAAACTTTTTTTTCTCTCTCTCTTGTACTACTCACAACATTTTTGACATGAGATGTGTGAGTTTTTCCAAAACAAGCAATTCTCCAAATCTTGACCGAGTGTCCTACACTTTAACTCAGTTCTGACACTGAGTGCAGACCCTGCAGGTTAAGATCTTAGTCCTAGAAGACTGTCCCCCACTTCACTTCAGATGTTAATAGCAAGTCCCACGTTGTTGACTGTACTTTTTACAGACCAGCTATAAATTGGGGGTTCCCACAACTGACCTCCTTACTCAGTTCAAAAATGTACGAGAATGACACAGAGAACTCAGGGGAAATATTTGACTTGCAGTTCCTGGATTATTATAAAGAATACAACCTTGGAACTACAAGATGGAAGAGATTCATAAGGCAAATTGGGAATGGGGCACAGAGTTTCCATGTTTTCACTGGGTGCACACCCTCCCAACACCTCGATGTGTTCATTGAACTCCAGAAACTCTCTGAACCCCTTTGATTAGTGTTTTTATGGACGTTGCATTATGTAAGGATGATTAATTAATCATTGGCCATTAGTGAATAACTCAAACTCCAGCCCCTCTTCCTTGTCTGGAGGGGGCAGTAAGGGGCCAATCCTCTAACCACATAATTGATTCCTCAATTGTCAGCACCTCCATCTTTAGGGGTGTTTCAAAAGTTACCTCATTAGCTCATTCACATAAACAGGTGTGGTTGAAAGAGGCTTATTCATGAATAATAAAAGATGCTCCTCTCACCTTCACTACTCAGGAAATTCCAAGGATTTCAGAATCTCTATGCCAGGAACTGCAGATGAAGACCAGATATTATTTCTTATTATATCACAGTATCACAATCTAGCATACAATCAAAGATCATCAGGCATGTTAAGAAGCAGGAAAATACAAGTATATCCTCTGACTGTGACAGAATTATGCTAGAAATCAAATAGAGAAATATCTGAAAAAAATCTCTAAAATATGTGGAAATAAAAAGCATACTTCTACTATATGATGGATCAAGAAGTAAGTGACTCAGAAAATTAGAATATATTTTCCATTGAGCAAAAATAAAGACACAATATATCAAAATTTGTGGAACAAAGCTTTGGCAGCTCTTAGAAGGATATTAATAGAATTAAATCATTGATTTAGGTGTGAAAATGGTATGTAGGTTAAGAAGAGACATCACAGAAAGGTTGTAGGAATACTCAACTCATTTTGTTTCATCTCTTTTCATAAGGATAATAATCCTTCAAAGATGAACAAGTATCTTTAAGAGAAAATTCAATTTATAAGAAAACCTTTAACAGTTTAAATAATTTCAAGTCTTCAGACTCAGATACAATGGATCAAAATATACTGAAAGAATAGAATTTGAAGATGTAATTGAAAAATCACATTCTTAAAACCAGAGAATATTTGGGGAAAGGAAGAGATGATAAAAATAAATTAATCTTTAAAACCTGACAATATGAAAACTCTAGAGGCCAAGAGCAGGCTGCCCAAGATAAGTCACTTTGGCATGAACATTATTTTGAGTTAGAAGTGATGAAAATCCAGCAAATGAAGGAAAATATCTCTTGTAAGTCCTCAACTGCCTAAATTTACAATGGGAAAGGAGAGCCTATACCAGGAAGAAGACTATTAACAGAGACTTCATTTATCTAAAAAACTTATCTGCATGGCAGATTTTGTTTTTCAAAATATCTTTCCCCTTCTTGCTAATGGTCTTCCTTCTCTTTGTATCCTCTGACTCTACCCTTCTCCTTAGCTCATATAAACTTCATGTTGTTTTATTGTCTTTGGAATTTCATGGATGTGTGGATTCTGCACACAAACACCTCTTAAATTTAATCTCTCTCATGTCAATTTGTTTCTGAGTTCAGCTAGAAAGACCTTGAAGGACAAAGGAAGCTTTTCCTTCCTAACAAAACTGTTAACTAATCCTAAAAGAAGGAACAAAGATTCTAGAAGTGGGGGAAAGTAGACTAGGTAAAAGTCTGGCAAATTTGAGAATGAAATAATTCCAAAATGATTATTTGTTAAGTACAGATCTCTTAAGAATGTCATGATTAATCTACATTTCACTTTTTTTAATTTTTAAATATTTTATTTATTTATTTATTTATTTATTTATTTATTTATTTATTTACTTGAGAGAGACAGTGTATATGCAGGACATGCTCAAGGTGGGGGAGGGTCGGGGGAAGGGGCAGAGGGGGAGAGAAAGAGAGGGAAAGAGTCTGAAGTGGACTCAGCCGTGAGCACACTGGGCTCACTCTTGCAACCCTGAGATCTTTACCTAAGGGAAAACTGAGGCACCCAGGTGCTCCTACATTCCACTTTTTAATACAGTAATCAACACATAATTAAGGCAAGAACTTTAGAATATACATTTTCATAAAACAATAATTCTTAAGGATAGAAAATAAATATGGATTGTAATAATTGCTATATTAGAAATATTAATAAGAATGTTTTCAACCAAGAAAGGTAATTCAGCTTTCCACTTTTTGTGATGCTTTGTGGTTGATCACTAAAGTGATGTCAACCTCAATGGAAATATCTGTAGCATAAAGTAGAATAAGGTTCGATATCAAATATCAGTCATGATTTTTGAGATCTTTATACAACTTCTAATATATGTATAAGCACCTTGCTTACAATAATTTCCATTTAATTTTATACCTCCTTTCTAATTTATACCAAGATAATGATATTAGAATCAATAATAAGTGCATAAATATATGTGATATGAAATTGTGTTTGCTCAAAATGGATTAATATAAATTCTGAAGTATTCAATTTCTTTATTAGCATAATAAAAAACATTTTGATACTATTTTAAATTACCTTATATATCCCTCATGACATTACTTGAAAGTTCAGAATTTTAGGACACTATTTTTGAGTTTATTGAATGCAGTAAAATAACATAAATATACAATAGTATATATGGATTTTTCTATGGTAACTTTTTCATAGAGTGTTATTATACATTACAAGTTAAATGTTCTTTGAGAAAGTAAGTTTACTTTAGAAATGCAAATAATTTTTATTAAGAATAAAAATATATATTTTATTAATAAAAATACAAAGTCTAAGCAGATTTTTCTTATTTACTCTTATAATAATATAGGGCTTATAGGGACATGTCCTCATGTATATAATATATGTAATTTTTTACTCAGTCACTCATGTACTGAAATATCTATTGGAAATGAAAATCAGAATATGAACTTCTCTTACTCTTTGTGAAAAACCCACTTTGTAATATACTTTCTTCACACTCCAATATTGGTTCAATATAGAAATTGTCAGGTTTTTTTGTAAGTCCTGAAAGACAATGGTGTAGAAAGCAAGAGAAATAATCAATCAGTACATGTAATAATAGAATCACTTGTGTTGTTCTTTACAGATACAAGCACTCTTGTAGTTAACATCTTCTATTCTGACAAGAACCAAAGTCTGCTGCTGGGACAGAGTTGTTGATTTGTTCTTTAAATATAGCTATAACATCATTTCTGATATATATCCTTCTATGATTACAAGAAAGAAGATATATGAGAAGCCATTTATCTATATCATGACTCAGATAACACTCTTGCCTGTTGCTACAGAAACCCTGATCATAGTCATGTATTTCTATGAAAATAGGAAATATGAGAATATTAAGATTTGCAGCTCCATTCTTTAATTCTTGTTTTATTTTGACACAAAATTAGAACTTTACTTGTTTTGACTGCCTTGCTTACGTTACATTATATCTGATAGCCCATCTTCATTCATGTTTTGCTCTACAAGAAGTGTGCTTTGGCAATTTGCACATCAGCAAATGGAATTGAGCACATAATGTGTTAAATTTTCTTCATATATATATATATATATATATATATATATATATATATATACTGGAGGGATTCTTATAATTCTAATGACCACATCATTATATTGTAAAAATTATGATGACACTATGTCTGATATATTAACTGTATATAATCATTCAAAGCTAACAGCTTAGCAGCTTTTAAAAACTCTTCATTGACTATACCATCAATTACATAAGACTCATTTTTACTCCCCTTTGGCAATAGGCAGTTATGTAGGTCACTAACTGGATAGCTTTTTCTGATTCCTTTTATTGTGCTTCACATAACCAAAAAATGTGAAAAGTGGACCCACGTTCTGCTTGGCTTCCTATTTTAAAGAAGTTTGTATTTGTCAGCAAGTCTTTTTACTGTCTATTGCTTGAATGCTAAAACATAAATCTTTCAACAGAGATAGAAATCATTTACATATGTGCCCCATTTTCTTCATTTCTAGGGATATAAAAGCCCCTTGAAATTGGCAATTAAGACAGGCTACATAACAGTGAGTATATATCATACTATATTTTTTTATTCATCCTAAAAAATTGTATTTGTCTTGCATTTTGACTTAGGAAATGACGTGACAATAAATTAAAATGGGATTAAATCTTACTAAAGTCCTGTCTGTCAGAAATTTTAGTATGGGAAAAAATTGAATTTATATCTTTTTTTTAAAATTATAACCTCATTTCGCTAATTTGAACTAAACTAGTCAGGTCACCTCAGATGTATAATTTTTTTAAATTATTGCAAAATTGTATATACTCAAATGCACACATATTAAGAGTATGGCTTGATGGGTTTTGATGAATGTGTAGTAACTTAACCAATATCTAATCAAAATATTGAACTCTACTACGACAGGAAAAAGTTCCCTCCATGCCTTTCCAGTTAATCCTCATCCATATTTCCTGCCTAGACTCAGCCACTATCCTTATTTCTTTCCCTCCAAATTAATTTTGTAGTTCTATAATTTCATGAAAAATGGAATCATACACTATGTACGTTTTGCTCAATGTATTTTTCAGGTTTGCATATGTTGTGTGAAATCCTCTTTGTTAGTGCTGTAGAAGTGTGCCTTTGTGTAAATATACCAGAATGTGTTGATCTAATCTTGTGTTAATATACATTTATGTTGTGGTTCCATGTTTTTCTCTTTTCTTGCTACTGCAAACAAAGCTGTAATGAACATCCTTGTCAAAAGTGCTTGTGTTAAATGTAAATTTAAATTTCCTTTGGAAATTATTACCTTGTAAATTAAATACTTGGGAAGGTGTGCTGGCTACTTAGCTAGAGCCTCTCAGTTCCACACTGGGAAATTTGGCCCGCTCTGTGAAAATGGATCTGGGCCAATTAAATCTTGTTCCTTCGTCAATTTCATCTGGTTAAATTTTGCCAACAGAGGGTGCTAGAGAAACATTGCAGGAGGAAGGTTTGCCTCTGGGTTCCAGTTAGCTTCTCTGCACGTTTCTGCAGTGTGGAGAACTTCTCCAGCCTCTGCAATCTGCAACGTCTGCAACGCTAGAGCTTCTCCAGCCCCTGACTGCTGCTGCATGGCAGGCAGCTGTGCTCAAACCAACAGCTTCTCCTGGCAGCGCACCCCAGTTCATAAATTTTGTAGGAGAATATCTCCAGTGAGATACATCTCCATGGACAAGTTTCTCCAGAATTTTATTTCTTAAACAACTTTATTGGGGCATAATAGATGTACAAAAAGAATTCCTGCACATATTTAATGTGTACAATTTGATGAGCTTGGACATATGCATATGCCTTTGATCCCATGAGCCCAGTCAAGGTAAGAAACAAAACCATGATGGTAAGTGAAGTAAGTCAGTCACAGGAGAACAGATACGGCATGATTCCGTTTATATGAGACATCTAACATAGTTAAACTTATAAAAGCAGAAAATAGAATGGTGGTTGCCAGGGGATGGGGAGAGCAGAAAATAGCAAATTGTTCAACGGGTATAAAGGTTTATAAGATGCATAAATTATAGAGGTCTGCTATACAACATACTGTCTATAGTGAATAATGTGCTGGTATGCTTTTGCTCAGGACTCTTGAGATGATTTCCACTGACTTCCACTGACAGGAAACCCTCACACTGTGCTGCCAGCCAGTGAGCACTCCAGTGAGTCTTCTCCTGAGAGGTGGGTGTCACTTTTGGGAATGTTTTATCTAAGTCTTAGAAGTAGTGGCTGTCCCCTCTATGTGCTATTCTTGTGTACTTTGGAGTTGTCTTTACTTGCCTAGTCTCTAATCTCTTATTATATTTAATCAGTTTCTATTAAACTTTCCTTGCTCAGATTGCTCCAGGTTTTTTCCTCTGCGTGGACCAAGATTGACACAGAGTTGCATAGCTGGATCTGGTAGGTGCAATTGATTTAGAAACTGCCAAGACATTTCCTAAACTGGCCTTATCATTTTACACCCCTATCAAAAATATAGGAGTTTTCTAGATACCTCATATCCTCTCTAGCATTAGATATTATGCCATTTTTAAAATTTTAGCTATTTTAATGTATGCATAATGGCTGCTGTGGTTTTACTTTGCAGTTCCCTGAACACCAATAACATTGAACTTCTCTTCATGTGCTTGTTGATCTTTTATTTATATGATATCCTTTGTGAAATGCCTTTCCAAGTCCTTTACTCATTTTAAAAAATAGATTATCTTTTTATTACTGGTTTATGGGAATCATTGTATATTCAGGATGCCAGGTCATTGTGAATATTTCCTCCCACTCTGTGTCTTGCTTTTTAAATTTCTTTTGAGAAGCAGAAATTTTTTAACATTAAAAAGATCAGTTCACAAATTTTTAAATTTTTGCTTAGTATTTCTAGGTCATTTTCCTTAAGAAATTTTGCCTGCAGTAAGATCACAAAGCTATTCTACTATGTTTTCTTCTAGGTGCTTTGTACTTTAGCTTTTTAATTTTAGGATTACCTCAAGTCAATTATTCTAATTGATTAATCCAATTAACTAACTGATTGGATTAACTAATCTACCTCAAATTCATGTTTGTGGGCAGTGTAAATAATGTTCAAGGTTTATTTTTTTCCTCTATTGTGGTCTAGTTGATCCAGCACCATGTAATAATGAAACTGCTTTTTTCACCCAGTTTCATGGAGACATTTAATTACTTTTCTTCCTTTATTGCCATTGGCTACAACTAGCAGTGCGCAATACTGAATAGAAGTCATAATGATATAGGAATGAGTTAGGGGCAGACAGGGCTAGGCAGGGAAAGATAAGGGAAAGGCCCCAGAGTCAGGCTTCTACCCATTCCAAGAAAACAGAGATAAGACAGTAAAAACAAAAAATAAACCTGGCTCCCTAGCTCCAAAATGTTAGGGTGTATTCCCCTTTAATGGCTACTAAGTAATCATAGTAACTCACTAGACTACAAAGGAATATGTCATTCAGGTGTTTTCAATAGTCCTTGATCAAACCAATATAGCACAAGAATCTCAAGGCCATGGGCTACCTGACTAGGCTAACAGAAATCCCAGATGTAGAGAAATATTATGGAGGAGATATTAACCAGAGAGAAGGGAACATCTTGTTTGGGCTCATGATATTTACCAAAACATCTTGTTTGTTATTATGATAGTTAAAAGTCCACCATGTTTGTTCTAAGTATCTACCCTGATATTGACAAGAAATTTACCAAGTTTCCTGGTCAGTTTCCTATAAAAGAGAGACAACAGAAGCCCTCAGTGGCAATCTTGTCAGAATCCCTCTTGCTTTTGAGATCTTTCTCTGTATCTCCACTTAATAAACTTCTATCATTTTGCTCACTCTGTTATCCGCGAGATTCATTTTTCGACTCCTGAGACAAGAACCAAGCTCTCCCATATCGATAAGACTAGATAGACATCCTGCTTTAACCTCAGTTTCAGGGTAAACATATTCAATATTTTAAAATGAGTAATTTTTTGTTACAGCAATAATGACATATAAATGACATACAATAAGCTGCATATAATACCATATGTAATGTGATGTTTGTACATAAAAATATAGCTGTGAAATCATCACAGTCAAGATAGTGAACTTATCTATTACCTTCAAAAGTGTCTTCATGTAATTTGATCCTCCTATATCTCCTATCATTTACTCCTAAGCAACTACAGATCCGTTTTCTGTCAGTATTGATGTTTGCATTTTCTAGGATTCTACATAAATGGAATAATATTATACATGATCTTTTTTGTCTATATACGGTTACTCAAAACAGTTATTTATAGATTCATTTACATTGTTGCATGTATCCATAGTTCATTCTGTTGTATTGCTGAATAATATTCCTTGATAATTTGTCCCTCATTCATCTTTTGATGGATATTTTGGTTGTTTCCATTTCTTTTTATTCTAAACAAAGCTACTTTGAACTTCCATGTACAAGTTTTTGTGTGGATGTATGCTTTCATTTCTCTTAGGTAAATGTCTAGTAGTTGGATAGTTAGGTCAGATAGATGCGTACTAAACTTAAGAAACTCCCAAACTATTTTCCAAAGTGATTATACAGTTTCTACTCCCAACAGCGAAGTGTGACAATGTATTTTCTCCTCATCTTTGCCAGCACATGCTATGATCACTCTTCTTAATCTTGGCCATTTTATTAGATGTGTAGCGCTGACTCACTGTGATACTAGTTTACATTTCTCTAATGATTGGTGTTGTTGAACTTTTTATGTACTAGCTTGCCACCTTTGGCAAGTTGTCTGTGAGATCTCTTGTCCATTCTTTTTAAATTAAATTGTTCCTTTGCCTTCCTTGCTTTTTCTGGGTTCTTTATACCATATATGTGCACCTTTTAGCATGTTTTAAAATAAATGATTTGCAAGTATTTCCCCATCTATGGCTTGTGTGTTAACAGTCTCTTTTGAAAAGCAGTTTTTATTCACAATGAAGTACAATTCATCAAGTTTTTTCTCTGTAAACTGTCTTTTCATGTCATACCCAAGAAATCTTTGCGTAACTCTGGAATTTTATAGTCATAGATTTTTTTTTTGGGGGGGACATGATTCATTTTGAGTAATTTTTCTATGTAGCATAGGTATAGATTTATTGGGGGGGCATATGAAATCCAATTTTCTAGCATCATTCATTGAAAACACTATTCTTTTTCTTTTGAGCTGTCTTTGCTTTTTTATAAAAAAATCAATGGGCCTTATATATGGGGGTCTTTTTCTGGATTCTTAATCATTTCAAAAGATGCAGAAAACATCATTTAGTAAAAATGAACATCCAGTTATGATTTCAAAAAACCAGCAAATAAGGATAGAAGGAATTTTACTTAATCTGATAAAGGACATCACAAATACCTAATACACACATTATATATAATGGTAAAATACTTTTTAAATCCTCTTCATATTCACAAAAAAAGGCAAAGAATACTCTAATCAGTATGGTAAGGCAAAGAAAAAAATAGAATTACATAAATTGCAAAGAAAAGAAAAAAACCTCATCGTTCATAGGTTATATCATTACCTAAGCAGAAAACCTACAGTGATTTAAGAGAAATCATTAACATTTATAGTCAGCCAAATTTTGGATGCATAATTCATCACAAATGCTTTTATTTATGTGATTTAAAAATGTATATTACTGAAAATAACCAATGACATGAAGTTCTCACAAAACTTACAATGCCTATTAGATATTTCATAAAATCTGACATGAAGTTTAATAATTCTAAAACTTGTATGTAAGAACAAATGATACGGAAAGCCAAGATACTTTTGGCAAAGAAGCAAAGGTAAGCAACTTACCTTACCAGATATCCGAACTTCCTAGAAAGCTAAAATGACTGAGACATTTTGCACTGGAGCAATATAAGACAGACCAAGGGAGAAATGGTTAAGAAATACATTCATCCATATGTGGACAGTTTATACCTGACAAAAATATAGCAAAGCAGATAAGTTGTAGGAAGGTTGGAGAATTAAATGAATGGTGCTGGTAAAACTGGCTGTTTATATGACAGACTTTATCAGATCCTTCTATCGTTCCAATGTTATTTGTTGTTTTTTTTTAATAAATATTTTATTTATTTATTCATTCATTCATTCATGAGAGACACAGAGAGAAAGGCAGAGACACAGGCAGAGGGAGAAGCAGGCTCAGTGCAGGGAGCCTGATGTGGGACTCGATCCCAGAACTCCGGGATCACACCCTGGACCAAAGACAGATGCTCAACCACTGAGCCACCTAGATGTCCTCAAAAGTACTAAAGATTTAAATGTGAAATGTATAGCTCTACAAGTTTCAGAAGACAACTTGGAGACTGTATAATCTTGGAGTGGGGAAATGACTTCCTTAAACAAGATATAGGGAGCATAAAACAGAAGTTAAAAGTTTGAGCATTTCACTTGCATTGAAACTAAGAACATCTGTTCATCAGAAGACTAAAAATTATTCACAAAGTTGAAGGAGATATTTGCATTGTGTGTACATATATCCACATCTACACACACATATATCTATAATAGGTTATTATTTATATTACATATATCTATAATAGATTATTATAAGAGATATAAAAATAATTCATATGCATGGCAGAGCAAAAGATAAACAAATGATGAAAATATTTTGACAGGCACTTCTTTTTTTTTTTTTTTTATAAATTAATTTTTATTGGTGTTCAATTTACCAACATACAGAATAACACCCAGTGCTCATCCCGTCAAGTGTACCCCTCAGTGCCCGTCACCCATTCACCCCCACCCCCCACCCTCCTCCCCCTCCACCACCCCCAGTTCATTTCCCAGAGTTAGGAGTCTCTATGTTCTGTCTCCCTTTCTGATATTTCTCACACATTTCTTCTCCCTTCCCTTATATTCCCTTTCGCTATTATTCATATTCCCCAAATGAATGAGAACATACACTGTTTGTCCTTCTCCGGTTACTGTGGCCAAGTTAAAAAAGGGTGTTGCCTGAGTTCTTCTCTGGGATTTTGATGGAATCTTGTCTCACATTTAGATCTTTCATCTATTTTGAGTTTATCTTTGTGTATGGTGCAAGAGAGTGGTCCAGTTTCATTCTTCTGCATGTGGATGTCCAATTTTCCCAGCACCATTTATTGAAGAGACTGTCTTTCTTCCAGTGGATCGTCTTTCCTCCTTTATCGTATATTAGTTGAGCATAAAGTTCAGGGTCCACTTCTGGGTTCTCTGTTCTGTTCCATTGATCTATGTGTCTGTTTTTGTGCCAGTACCACACTGTCTTGATGAACACAGCTTTGTAGTACAACCTGAAATCTGGCATTGTGATGCCCCCAGATATGGTTTTCTTTTTTTAAAATTCCCCTGGCTGTTTGGGGTCTTTTCTGATTCCACACAAATCTTAAAATAATTTGTTCTAAGTCTCTGAAGAAAGTCCATGGTATTTTGATAGGGATTGCATTATACGTGTAAATTGCCCTGGGTAACATTGACATTTTCACAATATTAATTCTGCCAATCCATGAGCATGGAATATTTTTCCAACTCTTTGTGTCTTCCTCAATTTCTTTCAGAAGTGTTCTGTAGTTTTTAGGGTATATTTTGAGAACCATTTGAATGGTAAATGGTTCTCCAACCTTTTATTTTCAGGTTGTAGGTGTCCTTCTGTCTAAAATGAGTCTCTTGTAGACAGCAAATAGATGGGTCCTGTTTTTTTATCCAGTCTGAAACTCTGCGCCTTTTGATGGGGTCATTAAGCCCATTCACGTTCAGAGTTACTTGAACTTCTTCTTAAAGGGGAGTTTTAAGAGTCCCCCTTAAAATTTCTTGCAGAGCTGGTTTGGAGGTCACATATTCTTTCAGTTCCTGCCTTGACAGGCACTTCTAAGAAGAGGATATACAAATGTCCTTCATCAAAAGTGTTAAAAAAGAAATAATTGGCAAAAAATTTGTTTTAAGATTTAATTTACTTATTCATGAGAGGAAGAGAGAGAGGCAGAGACATAGGTAGAGGGAGAAGCAGGCTCCCTGCAGGGAGCCCGATTCAGGACTCGATCCCAGGACCCCAGGATCATGACCTGAGCAGAAGGCAGACTCTCAACCACTGAGCCACCCTGATGCTCCACTGGCAAACTAGTTTTGAAAAACTACAAAAAAAAAAAATGCAATTTCACCATCAGATTGACAAAAAATAAAATGTTAGGAAATACAAAGTTTTGATGAGGATTATAGCAGCAAAGACTGCTAATGAGAATACACATTAGAGCAATCACTTTGAAAAAAAACTTAGTATTATCTTAGAAAGTTGAAGATGTTCATATACTGTATTCAGCAATCCATCCTAGGTATGTACACTAGTTTCTGGAGAAAACTTCAGCATGTACACTAGAAGACATGCTCAAGAATATTCATGGCAACTATGTGTGTAAAAACAAAATGAAACAAAACAAAACCCTTCAAAACAAGATGTTATCAATAGCAGAATAAATACATGTTACAGTAGTCTTACCATAAACACTACAGAAATGAAAAAAAATGAAATGCATCTATAGATATAAAGGTCTTAGGAATTACAAAATGGAGTAAAATTGCAAGCCACTTGCACAGCTAATACCATTTATTTGAATGTCAGATATGTAAAAAACTAAATACATTATGTGATAAAGTATACAAAGTCTTGTATTTATTTAATATGTAATACGTATACCACATATATTCTAATTTAATATATATAAAATGTTTAAGTTCTATGTAGTATAATGCATATTATATAATTATTTGTTATATATAAAGTATATAATGAAATATACTATCATTATATAATATGTGAAATATAAAATTTATATTTTATTTAAATATAAGATTAAAATGAAGGCAATGGGGTGATTTTTTCAAGAAAATTTTCAACAGAGATTATTACATGTAGTTAAATTATTATGTAAATATGAGAATGAAATAAATAGTCCCAGAGTGAAAATGCTTTAGAATTCGTATCACAAAAAAGTCCATTTCTGAAGTGACAATCTTGAAAGAAGTATTTCAGCAGAAATGGAAGTGTCTACATTAAGAATACTAAGCAATGGGTATTAAGCATGAATGAAAAATAGAAAACTTCATTGCAAAATTAGTAAAGTAGAATTATATGTAGAAAAATGAATAAATTTCAAGTTCTTAATACTAAGTAAAACAAATTAGAACTAAGAGTGATAATGAAGAGATTGGGAAAAAATACACTTGCTGAATACCACACACACACACACAAAAGTGCATGATCTCCAGATGTCAATGTATATCATACTAACAATATGTAAGATAGATGGAAGAACATGTTAAATTAATTAGTGTGTATGTCTGTTGGCAGAAAAGAATGGTGGAGGAATAAAGCACCAAAGTGGCAGGAGAGTATCACAGAAGTAGAAGATAGAGAAAAGCAAAGAAACCTCTTGTGTACCCATGGAGTGAGTTAATCACGCTCAATCATTGTAGGTTAAGTCAAAAATAGCCCATGGAGTAATGGATCTATGAAGAGGGACAATAAATGGAGCAGTTGAAAGAGAACCAAGAGATCATGTGGCAAATTAACCAGACCAGATGATAAGAAGCATTGTTTGCCATTAGGCAACCAGGATTCAGTGGATGTTTTTTGAAGGGGGAGTGAGGTACCAACTCTCATATTAATAAAAATCACTCCTTTGTGAGATGGAGAAAGTCTTATAAGATATGAGAAAAAGAGCCTGTGGCAAAACTCATGAAACAGCGAATTTAAGGCTAGATGGAGGCAGAAAGGTTTTGAGACAACAGAAAGAAGTGAGCTTAAAGGTTGAGTGAGTGGGAGGAGTAAGAGACAGGATGGGGTCACCTGGGCTACGGGTACTTGTTGGGCAGAGAATGATCAATAGTGTGTGCAATGCCTTAGAAACGTAGGGGCTGTTTTCAGACACTTGGATTTTGCAATTAGAAGACTGTGATGAGTGAATTTTTCCACTGCAGCTTTACTGTTGTGTTTGATGTGGAAGCTTTATTTTGTGATTCAGGTGTGTTAAAAAAGAAATAACAGTCCCAAAATGGAGTCACTTGTGCTAAGCCTACATCATGAAACCAAGATTCAATACCTAGCCTAATTGCAGTGGGGAAAGCATTCCCCAGGATGCAGTCATAAATGGTCAGTCTGGAATTTTCTGGTCAGCACCAGTGAGGTACTCTGCCACCTAGATCCTTTCCATTGCCCAAAGGAAGGGGAGGTAATCCGCTTTTTCCTTATTTCTTCCCCCTTCTTTCTCTGAAAAATTTCCAATTTGTACAGCTCCTTGGAGCTCCTTTCTGCTGGCTAGATGAGATACCGTCCAATTCATGAGTCGTTGACTAAAGCCTATTAAATTATCAAATTGACTTGGCTGAATTTTGTTTTTTAATAGATGTAGGTGCGATTTGAAGAAATAGCCACAGTAAATAGAATAAATTTAGTTTTACCTGAAAGCAAGAGACAGCGAGAGGATGTGATTCAAGGGTAAAGCAAGTTGAAGGTAAGAACTTGTTGTTTTAAAATAGAATTTCCTACTTCTTCTTTCCAGAGTACATTTTTTTTAAATGTCTGCTGAAGCTTTCATTGTGTTTGCTAATGATAAATTTAAATATGTATCTATGACTGTAATCTCAACTAGTTGATGAGCTCTTGAAGGACCTGGATTATATTTTATTCATTATTTTAATCCCTACAGTATGTGATTTCTACATGCCTAAAAAACAAGAATTTAATAAAATTTAACTCATCACTATATAGTGTTTCATCTTTCAAATGATTCTCAAGTATTTCATCTAGAATAGCAAATCTTGTTGTTAGTAAAATGTAAAATGTCGCAAATATGCCTTTCCAATGAGAGGCAGCACAGTGGAGAGCAGTGGTTTTCAAAGTGTGATCCCCAGACTCACAGCATAAGCAACACCCTGGGGGAGCCTGTTAGAAATGCAAATTCACGGGTCTCACCCAGACCCAGTGAATAGAAACTCTGGGGCTGGGGCCCAGCAGTCTGTGTTTTTTCTTTCAACCACCGTCCTTGATTCTAATTGGCCCTACCATTTGAGAACCATAGATGAAGAGAAACAAACAAACAAAAAAAAACCTTGGATTTAACCAAACCTGTTCTCACATCTGACTTCTGTTACTTACAAACTGCATGCGGTCAGTGTGTTATTAACTCCAGAGTGCAGTTTCCTTAGGCAGTGGAGTGGGACCACCTGGAAGAGTCATGATGAGAAGCCAGTGACACAATGGTGAGTTAGGGACAAATGAGGCTAGGCAGGGCTAGGTAGGGGGCCATGGAAGCAGGCTCACAAATATCCCCAAAATGCTGAGGTGTAAGGAAACCAGAGATAAGGGAACAAGCCAGACCACCTTACCCTAAGGTGTGGGTGGGGAGAGTGTCTTGGTATAACAGCTACTTGTAACCAACAAAAAATCATCAGACTCTAAAGAGGAGGTAAGGCATTAAAAATGTTATCACTAGACCTTACTCAATGGTGACATCAAAGGATATGTTAAAAGGATTTAGGTTCCCTGATTAGGCTTCCAATAAAAGACCAAGCCTACAAGCCCTCAGTGGCAACCCTGTCAGGACCCCTCTCACTTCTGAGAGCTTTCTCTCCATCTTTACTTAATACACTTCTATCCCTTTACTCATTCTCCTGAGTCCCACAGGATTCATTCTTCCACTCTGTGAAATAAGAATCAAGCTCTTCTGTATCAATGGGTAGAAGCCTTTAGCCTACTTCCTGATGCAATGTCCGTATTAAATGTGAATTTTCCTATTTAGGATACAACGTGTTGTTATTATGCAACGATGTTGTCCCAGAGAAATTTAGATATAACATAGTTAAAAGTGGGATGGGGGAATGGGATTTGATGTAAGCTGTGCACTTAACTTTGTCCTGGTTTTTTTCAAGAGTGTCATCTAGGTTTGGAACAAGGCCTTTTTCACTTCAAAGTCTGTTTTATTTTTAGCATCACTCCAGGTACCTTTGTGCCAAGAATGAGTTAATTGCAAAAACAAAACAAAAAGGTTCCTACAAGAAATTCTGGATTTTGACTTCAAAACCTTAGATTCAGAGCACCTGGGTGGCTCAGTGGGTTAAACATCTGTCTTCAGCTCAGATCATGATCCCAGGGTCCTGGGATGGAGCCCTGCATCAGGCTCCCTGCTCAGCGGGGAGTCTGCTTCTCTCTCTTCCTCTGTCCTTTACCCCCCACTTGTGTTCTCTCTCCCTTTCTGTTCTCTCTCTCTGAAATAGATAAATGAAATCTTAAACAACAACAACAACAACAAAAAAAACCCTTAGATTCTTTTATATCTATATAGTATACTATAGCAAATACTCTCACAGGGAAAGACGTGTGTTTTTCAGAGCTTTGTCTCTTTCTACTGTTCAGCTTCAGCAAGAGTATTAACACAGCTTCCTATAAACAGCACTTATTCATACTGTTCGCACTCTCATCGAGCTTTCCCCCATCCTCTATCTTTAAATGCAAGGTCAGCTCTGCACTGTTAGCTAGAAAACTGTTTTGGAATCACACCTCCCCCTCTCTTTCATGCCTCAAATATATCTCTGAGCCCTGTTCTTGAATTGACATACATTTAAAAACAATCCAATCGTGGATTGATCAGCTGATCTAGTGACACAGACTACAGCTTGCTCTCGCCATTGTTTCTTTGTTGCTAGTGGGCCTTTGTTTGAATCCTGCAGCCTCAGCCCTGACCGCAGTAATTGATCGCTGGAGCTGTGCCACAAGGCACAAAATAACAAAGGAAGAAAAATATGAACAGTTAGTGAAAGAAGCCCTGGGAAAAGACAGAAATAAATGGAGCGTACCCGAATACTGCAGTGTTGATAGACTCTTAACCAAGACAGGGAGACCAGGTGACTGTATCTTTATTTTAATGTTTGGGAGGTGACTTCAAGGAGAGACATTGTGTCCCAGGAGCCATGTTAAGCCTGATCATTTCCTAAGCTAATGGGACGAACACACCCACCTATAGATAAATTCTGAACCTAAACAGCCTTTACAGTTTGAACTTCCTAGGTAATATGGTAATGAATATTCTAGAAAAGTCCATGTAGATAATAGCCATCAAGTCAAGAAAGAACAGACAGGCTGCATCTCTGGTCACATTAGCATATAAATCCATCTGAGGGAACCATTCAGAACTCAGCATTTAGCTTTTTCCATGAATTTGAATAAGACTTAATAAAATCCCTTAAACTTTCTGTGAGGTTTGTATACATAAGGAAAATCACAGCCTTTTAAAATCTGTGGGTTGGAAAGCACCGTAAAGGTCAGATTACCCAGTTACCTTGTAATGAGTTGTTTGGGTGAGGGGAGCAGCATTATCAAGTTGTGTCTATTGTAAAGTCACACACAATTGCTAATTGGACAGAGGCTCAGCATCTGGGGCACTTTCGTTGATGACAATTCGTATAGTAAGTTTCAGACAAAATTATGTAATCAGAGAAAAAGATGATTTCGAGCTCTGTGCCTTTTGTAAGAGGACACAGCATTTACATTGTATTAAAGGAAGGGATTTCTTTAAAATGTTCTTGTTTACACCTAAGTGGGCTGGTTTCTGACTTTCTTTTCTTCCATCCTCCTATTTTTTTCCCTTCTTTTTTTTTTCTATCATCTTTCTCTCCTTCCTTTGATTCTACAAGATAAAAACCAGTTGAAAGTTAATTACAGAACCCATCTCAGGAATTGTTTAGAAACACACCGGATAAAGCTATTTAGTCAAAAATAAGAGATGGAGAGAGAGAGAGCTGGCTAGGGTAAGACTGCTGTGCCTAAGAATTTAACAGCATTTGTGTGTGGGTACAGTCTGCTGGGAGACTAAGAGGACCTGAGCAATTGCTTTGAAATATCTACCTGTGAAGAATTCCCAGAGGCTACAATAGTTAAAGATTTTGACCAGTGATGTTTCAATTTTTAAGAATGTTTGCTAAGCAGTGCTATAATCTAATGCCCATCTATTTCATCAAGATTTTAATAAAGTATGCTCACATGAAATCATCTTGTTAAGTGGAGTTGAATGACTTAAAAACAAACAAACACATAAAAATCTGGGCTTCAGTTCTCAATTAACATGGTGCAGAGATAAAAATCAGGTAATGAGAAATGACTGAGATACAAATTTCAGCTGAAACAGAAATTAATAGTTTACATTTAATGAGGGAAAGGGTCAAACATTGTGTTATGGGCTTCCATCAGTTTTTTTTTTTTTTTTGTTACTCTTTAAAGATTATTTTTCTCATATTCTACAATGAGAAAATAGAAACACAAAGAAATCCATAAAGGCACATTGGTAATAAGTATTGAGAATGAGCTGTTCAAGCTCAGGGAGTCTGACATCAAACACACACACACAAAGGTAAATAGATAGAAAATTAAAATAGAATAGAATAATGATAGTTGAAGATAGAGATAGATGATGGATAGATAGATAGATAGATAGATAGATGATAGATAGATAGAATTATGGACTAAATGTTTGTGTCCCTAGGATATTCATATGTTGAAATTGTGCTCCCCCATGACATTAGGTATTAGACATTAAGAAATAGGACCTTTAGGAGATGTTTAGGTTTAGATGGGGTCTTGAAGGTAGAGGCTCAATAAATAGGATTAGTCCCCTTAAAATAGTCACTACAGAGCTTGCTTCCCCTCTCTGCTCTCAACCATGTGAGGATACTATCACAAGTCAGCAGTTCTGCATCCCAGAAAATGCTCTCAACAGAACTCAACCTAGCTGCCAGCCTTCTAAAAAATAAATTTCTATTGTTTGTAAGCCTACATTATTTTTTTACAGCATCCCAAACTAAGATAGATAAATAAGTAGGTAAATAATACATAAATAAGTACTTGTTAATTAATTTTCTTCCAAAGAAAATCTGTTATTGATTTCATAGATCATAATTAATTTGTGCTATAGATAGTGTATTTTTTAAAAAGATTTTATTATTTGAGAGAGAGAGAGAGGGCACATAAGCAGGCAGAGGGAGAAGGAGAAGCAGACTTCTCGCTGAGCAGGGAGCATGACATGGGGCTGGATCCCAGAACCTCAGGATTGACCTCAGTGGAAGGCAGATGCTTAACTGACTGAGCCACGGAGGCACCCCACATAATGTATTTTTTTTTAACAAAAATGTTATCTCCTCTGTAATATAACTGCTCTCACACGATTCATACTTGAAGTGGTGGTTTAAAGACTGACTTAATCTTTACAGTTCTGACATACTGTATTATTAATTCACAGAAAGAAATGGTAATGAATTTAAAAGGTCTTTGCTTGCTAAGAACAGCCCAGAGTATATAATAGGCTGTACTACTTCTTTAATCTCTAGCCTATGTAACACAGTTAGGTTCTAATTACAGGTGTACCAATCTGTTTTTGTCCTGGAAAGGGATTCCATGCCTTAAATATAACTTAATGATTGCCAAAGGAATATGGAAATTGCAAAGACATGCATTCATTGATCACAGTGGCTCTCAGAAGTGTTTTCGCAGTCTAAAGTACAAGATTTGTCCATTGACTTTTTCACAGGTTTTGCTTTTAGTATCTTTTATTTTTCTATTTCTAGGTGCCACACACATTGAAAGACTTAGCTTTTTACAAATCTATGGACTTTTCTAAAATAATTAGAAATAGTTTACTTTAAGAATCATCTCAAAAAGAGGTCAATAGATATGATTTAACTTCAAAGAAATTTTACAGACATAAAAAGAGAGATGCAAAGTGGCATATACAATGTAATGCCAATACTTTTAACAAGTATTTAATTGTGCTTCTAGCAGAGATGGAAATACAATAACTGGGTTTATCTTCTTTCCTGAGACAATTAAACAACAGGAATACAATACATAAAACAATGATCTGAAGCCATTGGGCATGAAACAATGAAGACCAGGAGTTCCTGAGAAGACACAAAGAAGGAGATACTTATCATTTCCATATTTAAATGCCTAAAGAAAATGTCTAGGCCATGAAGCAGAGCCAAGGAAGGTGGACAGGGACAAGACGCAGACAGATCCCTGAGTTGAAAGTACTAAGCTGGGAGTTCAGGAAAGCCAAGATTTCATTGGTCAGAGTATGAGACAGAAGAGACTCAATAGAGAGAAAACTAAAGATATGCAGTGTTCCCTCAAGTATTTAGTTGAGTACTGATTAACATTTACACATCAGGAAAATACCTGAGACTGGGAAAGAACTATATGAAAAGACTGAGAGAATGCTAACCCAAGCTCATACGAAGCTGGGAATAGTACCTGTTCTCCACAGCTGGAGTGGATGAACATTCTTATAATTCAAGGGGCTTTGGTTAGAATATTAAAAATGGTTTTGTCATCTAGGAGAGAGTAATTAGTCCTAGACTAATGTATAATGTGTAATTGGAGCCATGGAGAAAGAAGGAGAGGCAGACAAATATTAGAAGAAATATTGGAACACTATCTTCCACTTTGGATAAAAAGTTGTTATTTGCAATACACTTTAACATACAATGAGTTAAATTGCAAGTGTATACAATAAATCCTACAGCAACAAATAAGAATGAAAATTTATAATTAATGAGCAAAAATGCAATAAAATTGAATCGTAAAAATACACAACCCAAAAGAAGAAAAACAAAGGATATAGGAAAATAAACAAATAGAAAAAAATGGTATATTTAAATTCAATTATATCAATAATCATATTAAACATTACTGTTCTGAACATCTCAATTTAAAAAGAGATTGTTATGTTGGATAGAAATGCAACACTCAACTCTACATGCATCCTACAATAAACCCAGTTTAAATATAAAAGTACAAATAAGTGAAAAAGAAAGGGAAGGAAAAAATGTGGACCATCCCAACACTAATCATGAACATTGGAGTGGCTATATTGATATCAGACATTGCACATTTCAGAATAAAGACTATTTCAGAGTTAAAGTAATTCATAAGAGTGTATGAGCATACTAAATATTTACTCACTAATAACAGAATTGCAAACTATCAAAGCTTACCCAAGAAGAAATTAGTAATCTGAATAGCACTACACCTATGAAAGACATTGAATTTTTTTTTTTAATTTTTATTTATGATAGTCACACAGAGAGAGAGAGAGAGGCAGAGACACAGGCAGAGGGAGAAGCAGGCTCCATGCACCGGGAGCCCGACTTGGGATTCGATCCCGGGTCTCCAGGATCACGCCCTGGGCCAAAGGCAGGCGCCAAACCGCTGCGCCACCCAGGGATCCCAAGACATTGAATTTATAGTTTAAAATCTTTAACAGAAATTTATATAACAAAACTTGTTGGTTCAAATGGCTTCACATGACAATTCTACTGAAACAATAACAGTTTTAGCTAAAAGTCTGCCTGCTGAACTGAAGAGGAAATAATGTAATTCATTTCATGAAAACTGTATTACTTTCCTACTAAAATCAGATGGAGATATTTCAAGAAAGAAAATGGATAGATCAATATTCTTCATGTATATAAATCAAAAAAAAGACTAAAATTTTAGCCAATAAAATTCAACAATATGTAAAACTAATAATACATCATGAGCAAGTGGAGTTTGTCTCAGGCATGATAGGTTTACCATTTGAAAATAAATCAACGTATATTATATTATAAATATGATATTAACAAAAAAGAAAAGTCATATAATCATCTCAATAAATGTATCAAAATCATTTTAGTAAAACAAAATAAAAATAAAGAAAAATCTTTCCATGGTTAAAACAAAATTTTAACTGTATCTGTAAACCAGGAAAATGTGTCTGGATTTAGTACATGCAGGTATTGAAATATAGATGTAGATAGACTTTTGAAATATATGTAAACAAGGACTCCTGGGTGGCTCAGTGGTTGAACGTCTGCCTTTGGCTCAAGGCATGATCCTGGGGTCCAGGATTGAATCCTGCATTAGGCTGCTTCCAGGTAGTCTGCTTCCCTCTCTGCCTAGTCTCTGCCTATTTCTGTGTATCCTTTATAAATAAATTAATTAATTAAATCTTAAAAAAAAAATAAGTGGGGCAGCTGGGTGGCTCAGCGGTTTAGCGCCACCTTCAGCCCAAGGCGTGATCCTGGAGACCTGGGATTGAGTCCCACGTCTGGCTTCCTGCATGGAGCCTGCTTCTTCCCTCTGCCAGTCTCTCTGTCTCTCTGTGTCTCTCATGAATAAATAAAATATTTTTTTAAAAAGTGTACTTGAACATAATATCCATCTCACAAAGTTGTGAAAATTAAACTGTTAATGCTGTTAAAATATTTAGAATATTAGCTGACCTGAGTCAGTCTTCAAATTCTAGAGGTTATTTGGGTCAATAACGATTTGTCCCCTTATGTATTAATAGTCATTTTTAAATATGTAAAATAAATATCTTAAGGAATTTTTCATTTTTCCCTCTTAATTGAGTATTGTCCACTTGGCTAATAGTGCCCTTCTTTATCTGTCTCAAAATTAATACTGTAATACATTAAATGTACTAAGTAATCTGAGAAATATATCTTTTATATTATCTATTGGTAGTAAATTATTTTTTGATTGCTAAAAAATTTCTTTGAGATTCTATTCACTTTGTTGCTTTTCCACTTATAGAAGTTTCAAATTTCAAACAATTTTTGGCATAAACTTAGAACCATAGAACCTCTTAAGATAGTAGAGAACTATGTGACTAAAATTTAGTTTCATTCATGAAGGTATACCATATCTATTCACATGGAATGAGAAAAGGGAAATTGATCCAAAGAAATTAACCAAACCTAGTTCAAAATATTGTTTTATCATTTTTATTCTCAATTTGTCTTAGTATTATTCATTATCTAGTGTTGGAAGAGGTCATCTATAAATGATGCTAATTGGGAATCCATGATGGTGGAGGAACAGGAGATCTCAGTTTTGTTTGATCCCAGGAATTAGGCAAGATAGCTATGAAATCATTCTGAGCACCTGTGAACTCCATTGGAGATCTCAGAAAAGAATAGCTGCAGCTCTACAAATAGAAAAGTGACTATTTTCTTCAAGACAGAATGACAAGATGGAAAAACTCACCCCAAAAAAGAACAGGAGGGAATACTGACTGCCAGGGACCTAACCAGTATGGATATTAGTAAGATATTAGAACTAGAGTTCAGAATAACGATTATAAAGTTACTAGTGGGGTTTGGAAAAAAAACATAGACGATACGAAGAATCCATTGCTGGAGAAATAAAAGAACTAAAATCAACCATGTTGAAATAAAAAAGCCTATTAATGAGATGCAATAAAAAAAATAGAGGCTCTAACTGCTAGGATAAATGAGGCAGAAGAGAGAATTAGTGGTAAAGAAGACACAATCACGGAGAATAAAGAAGCTGAGAAAAAGAGAAAAAGTTGGATCATGAGGGAAGAATTCAAGAGATAATACCATAAAGTGAAAAATAATACAATAATTAGGATCCCAGAAGAAGAGGAAAGAGAGGGGCAGAGAGTATATTGGAGCAAATTCTAGCAGAGAACTCCCCTAATCTGGGGAAGAAAAGAGGAGTTCAAGCCCAGGAGGCTCAGACAACCCACTCCCCCTTAAAATAAATAAAAATAGGTCAACAACTTGACATATAATAGTGAAATTTGGAAATCTCAGAGACCAGGAGAAAATCCTGAAAGCATCTTGAGATAAGAGGTTTGTAATCTACAAGGGTAGATATATTAGACTAGTGCAGACCTATCCACAACAACCTGGCAGGCCAGAAAATACTTGCATGATTTATTTAGGGTGCTAAATGAGAAAATATGCATCCAGAAATACTTTATCTAGCAAGGATATCATTCAGAATAGAAGGAGACATAAAAAGCTTCCAGGACAAACAGAAACTAAAGAAATTGTGATCACTAACCAGCTCTGCAAGAAATATTAAAAGGAATCCTTTAAGTATAGAGAGAGCCAAAAGGTGGCATAGATCAGAAAAGAACAGAGACCATACACAGAAACAGTGACTTTACAGGTAATATAATGGCAATAAATTCATTTTCTAAATGTAAATGGGCTAAATGTCCTAATCAGAAGACATCAGAGTGGATAAAAAAGCAAGACCCATCAATATGCTGTCTGTTAGAGACTCATTTTAGACCCAAAGACACCTCCAGATTGAAAGCAAGGGAGTGAAAAACCACTTACCTTGCTAATGAACATCAAAGGAAAGCTGGGGTAGCAATCCTTATATCAGACAGTTTAGATTTTAAACCAGAGCCTGTAATAAAAGATAAGGAAGGACACTATATCATCATTAAAAGGTCTATCCAACAAGAAGATCTGATAATTGTAAATATTTTGCCTCTAACATGGGAGCAACCAATTATATAAACCAATTCATAATAAAATTAAAGAAATACATTGATAATAATACAATAATAGTAGGGGACTTCAATACCCACTCACTGCAATGGACAGATCATCTAAGCAGAAGATCAATAAGGAAACAACAGCTTTGAATGACACACTGGATCAGATGGACTTCACAGATATATTCAGAGCATCCTATCCTAAAGCAACAGATTACATGTATTTCTTGAGTGCCCATGGAACATTCTCCAGAAGAGATCATATACTGGGTCACAAATCAGGTCTCAACCAGTATCAAAAGATTGGGAGCATCCCTTGCTTGTTTTCAGACCACAATGCTTTGAAACTGGAATTCAATCACAAGAAAAAATTTGGAAAAAACTCCAATACTTGGAGGCTAAAAAGCATCCTACTAAACAATATATGAGTCAACCTGGAAATTAAAGAAGAATTTTAAAAGTCATAGAAACAAATGAAAATAAAAACACAACTGTTTATAACTTCTGGGATGCAGCAAACGCAGTCCTAAGTGGGAGGTATATAGCAACAAGCCTTTCTCAAGAAACAAGTAAGGTCTCAAATACACAACCTAATCTTATACCTAAAGGAACTAGAGAAAAAACAGCAAATAAAGCCTAAATACAGCAGCAGAAGAGAATTAATAAAGATTAGAGCAGAAATCAATGAAATAGAAACGAAAAGAACAGTGGAACAGATCAATGAAACTAAGAATTGGTTCTTTGAAAGAATTAATAAGATTGATAAGTCTCTGGCCAGACTCATCAAAAAGAAAAAAGACCGAAATATATAAAATCATGAGTGAAAGAGGATAGATCACAACCAACACCAATGAAATACAAACAACTGTAAGAACGTATTATGAGCAACTATATGCCAATGAATTGGCAATCAGGAAGAAATGGATGCGTTCCTAGAGATGTATAAACTACCATACCTGAAATAGGACGAAATAGAAAACCTGAACAGACATAACCAGCAACGAAATTGAAACAGTAATAAAGAAATCTCCCTACGAATCAAGAGTCCAGAGCCAAATGGCTTCCTAGGGGAATTCTACCAAACATTTAAAGAATTAATACCTACTATTCTGCAAAAAGAGAAAGGAAAACTTGCACTTTTTTAATGACATCAGCATTAATTTAATCCCAAAACCCGACAAAATCCCCACCAAAAAGCAGAATTACAGACCGATACTCCTGATGAACATGGATGCCAAAATTCTCATCAAGATACTAGGATCCAACAGTACATTAAAAAGATTATTCACCACGACCAAGTGGGATTTTTTTCCTGGGCTGCAAGGGTGGTTCAACCTCCACAAATCAATCACTGTGATACACTACGTTTAAAAAGAAAGGACAAAAATAAATAAATAAAATAAATAAAAATAAATTAAAAAAATAAATAAAATAAAAATAAAAAGGACAAGAATCATATAAACTTCTAAATAGATGCAAAAAAGCATTTGACAAAGTATAGTATCATTTCTTGATTAAAACTCTTCAGAGTGTAGGGATAGAGGGAACATATCTCAACATCATAAAAGCCATACAAAAAAAGATCCCAGCAAATATCAATCACAATGGGAAAAAATTAAGAGCTTTTCCCCTAAGGTCAGGAAGATAAGAGGGATGTCCACTCTCATCACTGTTGTTTAACATAGTCCTAGAAGTCTTAGCCTTAGCAATTAGAGAACAAAAAGAAATAAAAGCCATCCAAATAGCAAAGAAGTCAAGCTCCCACTCTTCACAGATGACATGATACTCTGTGTGGAAAACCCAAAAGACTCCACCCCAAAATTGCTAGAACTCATACAGGAATTCAATGAAGTAACAGGATATAAAATCAAACCACAGAAATCAGTGGTATTTCCATACACTAACAGACAGAAGAAAGAGAAGTGAAGGATTTCATTCCACTCACAATTGTACTAAAAACCATAGGATACATAGGAATAAACCTAACCAAAGAGGCAAAGGATCTGTACTCAGAAAACTATCAAACACTCAGGAAAGAAATTGAGGAAGACACAGATAAATGAAAAAATATTCCATGCTCACTGATTAGAAGAACAAATATTGATAAAATATCTATGCTACCTAGAACAATCTACACTTTCAATGTAATCCCTATCAAAATACCATCAACTTTTTTCACAGAGATGGAACAAATAATCCTAAAATTTGTATGGAACCAGAATAGACCCCAAATAGCCAAAGGAATGTTGAAAAAGAAAATCAAAGCTGGGGCATCACAATCCCTGACTTCAAGCTCTATTACAAAGCTGTGATCATCAAGACAGCATGGTACTGGCACAAAAATAAACATATAGATCAATGGAACAGAATAAAGAACCCAAAAATAGACCCACAACTTTATGGTCAACTATTCTTTGAAAAAGCAGGAATGAGTATCCAATGGAAAAAAGATAGTTTCTTTGACAAATAGTGTGGGGAAAATTGGACAGTCACATGCACAAGAATGAAACTGGACCATTTTCTTACACCATACACAAAAAAAAAAAGAATCAAAATGGATGAAAGACCTAATTGTGAAACAGAAATCCATCAAAATCCTAGAGAAGAACACAGGCAGCAACCTTTGTGACCTCAGCCACAGCAACTTCTTACTAGACACATCTCCAAAGGCAAGGGAAACAAATGCAAAAATGAACTATTGGGATTTTATCATGATAGAGAACTTTTGCACAGCAAAGGAAGCAGCTAGCAAAAACCAAAAGACAATGGACAGAATGTGTGAAGATATTTGCAACTGTCTTATCTGATAAAGAGCTAGTATCGAAAATTTATAATGAATTTATCAAACTTAGCACCCAAAGAACAAATAATCCAATTAAGAAATAGACAGAAGACATGAACAGATATTTCTCCAAAGAAGACACACAAATGGCCAATGGACACATGAAAAAATACTCAGCATCACTTGGCATCAGGGAAATACAAATCAAAACCACTATGAGATACCATCTCACTCTGGTTAAAATAGCTAAAATGAACAAGTCAGGAAAAGACAGATACTGATGAGGGTGCAGAGAAAGAGGAACCCTCTTACACTGTTGGGAATGTAAGCTGGTGCAGCCACTCTGAAAAACATGGAGAGTCCTCAAAAAGTTGAAAATAGGGCTACCCTATCACTCAGTAATTGCACTACTAGGTATTTACCCCAAAGATACAAATTTGGTGATATAAAGTGGCATCTGCACCTCAATGTTCCTAGCAGCAATGTTCACAATAGCTAAACTATGGAAAGAGCTTAGATGTCCATGACTGGATGAATGGATAAAGATGAAAAAAAAATATATATATATATATAAAGTTGAATATATATATTCATATATATATATACTATATATAGTCATATTCCATTGCATATATATATATAAAATAAAAAATGAAATAAAAAAACAAAATCTTGCCATTTGGAACGACATGGATTAAACTAGAGGGTATTATGTTAAGCAAAATAAGTCAACTGGAGAAAGAGAAAGGCAATCATATGAGCTCACTCATAGAATTTAAGAAACAAAACAAAGGATCATAGAGGAGGAGAGGGAAAAATAAAATAAGATGAAATCAGAGAGGGAGAAAAATCATAGAAGACTTACAATCATAGGAAACAAACTGTGGGTTGCTGGAGGGGATGGAGGTGGGGGGTGGGTGATGGACATTAAGGAGGGCATGTGATATAATGAACACAGGGTATTATATAAGACTGATTAATCACTGAACTCTACATCTGAAACTGGTAATACATTATATGTTAATTAATTGAGTTTATTTAATAAAAAATAGAAGCATAAAAATAATGCAAATATTTGTTTATAATATATAACCAATTAGGAAGCAAGAGAAAAAATATCTACAAGTCACCACTTGAACATTTAAATATTATGTTGGTAGGATGATTGCTTATAGAGACATTTAATGGGCATCTTACTAAATAAAGAACCATACTCTGCCTCTCTCTCTATTTCTTCATATATATATGTATATATATACATATATATATATACACACACACTCATGTCTTTGTATAAAAAGAATTTAAACTCAAACTGGATAAATACAGCTATATACAAACTATAAACATATGTATGCGCATTTTACATTGTATGTCATATTTTACACTGCACTGGAGTACAAATACTGATACATTAGTGCATATATACACATACACATTCATATGTACAAACATGTACATATACAGGCCATATTTTGCATATGGTGAAATAATAAAACAGTTTAAATATATTGTCTACTGGCATGTAACTGTATGTGAATATTTTTTAAGTACATAAACTATAGATGTTAGAACTGGTTAGACAGGACAAAACGAGGTAAATGTGAATTGATACCTGTGGACCTGGTCAATGCAAATTCTGCAAGTTGTACATAAATTTTGTAGACCTAAAGATTTTTGAAAATCATTTCCAAGGCTGTTTATGTCTCATGTGGAAATCTAAATGGGATCTTACAGGAACTGGATTAAAGAATTTAACTCTTGTCAAATACTGCTGGTCTCTGCTTTTTAATTTTTTCTTCCCTCATGCCTTTAATACATGCTTAGCCAGAGTAGGCCAAAAGTAGAACTCTCTAGCTAATATTTTTTCTTCCTATTGTGCAAAGGAATTCTTCTTTAATGCTTACATGGTTATTTGAGTCTTGCTGTAGAATGCTGTGCACTGCAGTTTTGCTTTGAAATGAATGATCTTTTTTTTTTGTTTCAAGGTAAACAATTTTCTGCAGTGTTTTTGTTGCTCATTGTTAGAAGTCATCCTATTGCTTAGTTGTAAAAGGGGATTTAAAAGAAATCACTGTTGTGAACAACTAGCTGTTTGATCATCAATCTTCTTTTTTTTTTTCTTTATTTCTTCTTTTGTATTGGTCCTAGTTCCTGTCTGTCCTTTATGACACGTCAGGATATGACTAGCTGGTACCACTCACAGTGGAAGCAACTTAATCTTTGTTAGGAAAGTACCCTGCTTCCCAGAAGTCACACAAATATCTTAGGAAGAATGGTTGATGGAATTGTTTTTGCCAGCAGTTATACTTATCTGACCACATGCTTTCTTTGTGCAGGATTTGGAATTTCTTTTCCCCTTTTACTTTAGAGGGTATAATCAGGCTCAATTGCTCCCTGTGTGTACATGCTTTGTTCTTCCAGCATTTTCTATAGAAAGAGTGAATTTCAGTTCCGGATTTATCTTTCAGTAGGAAAACCTAGATATTGTTCAGCATTTTAAGAAGCACAGACAATACCCTAGCTTTCAACTTCCAATTGGAGCTTTGTCTTCTGGCCATTGAATAAAATGATTGTATTTCATACAAGGCATTTCGCCTTCTTGTTGACATCATTTCTAACATTAAAATAGAGTCTGCATACATATTAAAGCTGGGTGAGAGATTTGGTAAGGGTTGGCATGAGCCAGCTGAAAAGTGATGTATTCCTTTCCTGAGAGCCTAGTCTGATGTACTTGAGAGAAAATTGTCAGTTAGTGTTCTTTAGGACCAGGTTTAAAGATAATTAAGGAGAGTTCAGTGACAACAGGTATTCTCTAAATATAACGCAGGGATAGCATTAGGGGCAGACAAAATATTTCATGTGTTGAGACAATGAAAGGTTAAAGCATGGACAAAAATATAAGAGCTTTTCATTATTATGGTTGAAATAAGTGTGTTTTAGTCAATCTATCAGAATGGATAACTTGGAAAAGAACATCTTCACTGATTAAGTATTATATGTATTTATAGCTGTCTTGAGTTCTTTTTTCTAGAACTCATACATTAGATTTATGTACTTGTGTTTAGAGATTGTTCAGTAAAATGTAATGGTATTAATTTTTTATTTATTTTTTTATTGAAGTGTAGTTGACAAACAATGTTATAAATTGTTTCAGGTGTACAACATAATGATTTGACAACTCTATATGTTATGCTGTGCTCATCACAAGTATGGTGACAGCTACCATCTGTCACAACACATCGCTATTACAATACTGTATTTTAAAAACATATATGCAAAAGCTTGAGCTTTGAAGGCCAGATGCTAACTTATTTAAAAACCAAAGGTAAAAATAACCTGAAAAAGATATCTGGAAATGGCAAAATTTCCATTAATTTTGTGATATTTGAATTACTCTAATAAATGAAAGTAAACTTTATATAACAAAAAAATAATGCATCATCATGAAAAATTCCTGAGTTTTCTTGTTAGTTGGTCCCACTAGAAAGATTTAAAACAGCATCCAATGATAAAATTTTGGAATAGACACTATAGAAAGGAGATGATGAAGGAAACTTAAGTTTGATTTGCAATTGATATACTGATCATTGAAAAGGACTTAAACATTCATAATGAGTGTATTTGTTACAAGTGTGTGCGAAGATATTACTCCATGTTCTGTACTTAATGCTCAATATGATTACTATTCTCTGTTTATATGCTTTATCAGAAAATAACTATACCATTTTCATCAATAAAACAGCCACATTTAAACACACATTTGGTTCAATGCTACCATGATATTTTTTTTTGCCAGATTATTTACATGATGACAAGAGAATAAATTCTTGTTGGAGCCAAAGCATTTTCATTTTCTTTGCCACGTGCAGATGTCTATAATATTCCTTCACAAAATACTTTCTGTCAAATGGTAATTTTGTGTTCCTTTGGTAAAAACTGCTTTGAAACTAAAATGAATTTGATTTTACTTCTTTGGAACATTTGAGAAGGTTATTTCTGCACCTCTCCCACTTGGTATTCCCACCAATCCTTCTGGATGTCTTAACTATGTTTTTGCACAATTTCTTTTTTAGACAGACTTCCTTTAAATCCGACCATTTCCCATGATTCTCCATTACTGGGTTAGTATTTGGTTTAGTCTTCTACATGCCTGGAGCACCAGCCTTTTTTAGTCAGTGAGTTACTAGTAATGAAAGCAAATAAAAATACTATAGATTTTTGTTAGCTGCGGCTAAAAATCAGCTATAATTCATCAATTTTATTAGTTATCACTCAAGTAGCTAAATATACAGGAAGCCCCATGAGATAACAGTATCATATTTTTTCATTTGTGGTATCCTTAGACAAATAATGTTTTCTGTCTGTAATATTAGCAAATGAAACAGAATTAATACCTAGATTGCTATAACACATGAACACATGAAATAAAATAGGAAATTTAAAAATAAGTTTTGAACTAGAGTAAGAGAAGGACCATAACACTTTCAACCTTACCTACCCTTTTCTTCTATGAAACAGTAGTTTGGGATTCTTCACTTGATTTTTGGTAACTCTGAAAGTTCCGATACCAAGCTAGGAGGGATATTTAAAAATATGAGCCAGTGATTTTCTCCTTTTTCATTAAGTATAAATAATACATAATCAATTACACATAGATAGGGATTATTGAAAGAAAGGGTAGTAAGGAATATCTCATTGTAACCAAATTAGCAAAATTTATTGGTAGGCAGTATGATATGAATTTAGCTTATTACAGAGTAGACTGCTTCTGATAATATTCATTAGATTGGGAATTTTTAGAGTATATATATGAAACTTTGTTTTCACTAATTCTGATTTGAAGGATAAATACATTTTATCTAACGTTGAGGTTTTATTTTAGAAAAATTATTTTCATGATCGATTTTAATATATTCAGATTCTTGGGTAAACTTTTTATTTTAAGGTGACCTTGGATTCACATCCAGTTCCAGTAGGAAATAAGACAGATACTTCATGGATCCTTTACCCAGTTACCTCTGATGGTAATATCTTGCAAAACTTCAGTATAGTATCACAACTGCATAATGGCATTGGTACAGTCAGGACACACATTTACATCACCACAATGATCCCTCTTGTTGCCCTTTTATAGTCACTACTACCTTCTAGACTCAACTCTTGGCAATTACTAATCTGTTCTTCACCTCTATAAATTTGTTATTTCCAAAATGTTAAATAAATGGAATTTTAAGGGTGAGATACATTTTGGCATGGTTTTTTTCACTCAGCATAATTTTTTTGAGATTTATCTAGGTTGTTGCATTAACATAAGTTTTCATTTTTCTGGGATAAATGCCCAGGAGTATAATTGCTGGCTCATATGATAATTGCATGCTTAATTTTAAAGCAAACTGCCAAACTGATTTTTAGAGTGACTGTACCACTTTACATCACTGCAAGGAATGTATATAAGTGATACATCTCTTCTGCACTCTTGCCAGCATTTGATGTTGTCACTGTTGTTTATTTAACTATTCTGATAGGTGTGTAGTCATATCTCAAGGTTGCTTCATTTGCATTTCTCTAATGGCTAATGATGGCAAACATCTTTTCATGTGCTTATTTGCCATCTGTAGACCTTCTTGAGTGAATGTCCCTTTTCATGTATTTTGTCCTTTATCTAATTGGATTATTATTATTATTTTTAATATTGCGTTTTCAGAGTATTTTATATATTTTAGATACTAGTCTTATGTTGGATATGTGGTTGGCAGATATTTTCTCCACTCTGTAGCTTGTCTTGTTATCCTCTTTACAGGGTCTTTTGTGGCACTAAAGGTTTTAATTAAATTGATGAAGTTTAATTTATTGATTTTTCCGTTTATGGATCATGCTTTTGGTGTCAAGTCTGAGAATTCTTTGCTTACATCTAGATCTCAATAATTTTCTCCTACATTCTCTCTACAAGTTTTATAGCTTTATGAGTTACAATTTTGTTTTAAAGATTTTATTTTCTTATTTGACAGAGAGAGAAAGCACCCAAACAGTGGGAGCAGCAGGCAGAAAGAGAGGGAAAAGTTCCCTGCTGAGCAGGGAGCCAGATATATGGCCCAATCCCAGGACCCTGAGATCATGACCAGAACCAAAGGCAAATGCTTAACTGACTGAGCCACCCAGGTATCCATTAGTTACACTTTGAATTAGTTGTGTGTGAAGTAAAGGTTTATTTTTGTGTTTTTTGTTTGTTGGAGGGAGAAAGTTGTCTAAAGAAGTCCAAATGTCTTAAAACCGTTTGTTGAAAAGGCTATCCTTCCTCTATTGAATTAATTTTTCACTTTTATTAAAAATAAATTGGACATACTTTAGTGTCTTAATTCTGAGAGTCTATTCTGTTTTACTGATCTGTGTCAATTCCCCACCAGTATTACACAGTTTTGAATACTGTAGCTATGTTATAAGGAATATGTAGATTCCTCCTTTTATTATTATTTTTCAAAATTGTCCTAGCTATCCTAGTTCATTTGCCTTTCTACATACATTTAGAATAATCTTATTTATGTTCCCCAAAAGTATAGCTTGGATTTTGTTAAGAATTTTGTGAAATATATGTATCAATTGTGGAGAATTGGCATCTTTACTGTGTTGAGTTTCTAATCCTTAGAACGGTGTATCTCTCCATTTAGTTAGGTTACCTTTCATTTATTTCATCGACATTTTATAGTTTTTAGCATAAAAGTCCTATATATGTTTTGTTAGATTTACATTTATTTCTCTTATTTTTTAGAGATTTATAAATGGCACTGTATTTTAATTTTGGTCTTCTTATGTTCATTACTAAAATATAGTTGATTTCTAGGCTGACTTAGTATCCTGCAATATTGCTGAACACAGTTATTAGTTTAGGGTTTTTTTTTTTTCTATTAGGATTCTTAGAAATTCCTACATATCCAATCATATCATACATAAATAGGAACAACTTTTAAAATTCCTACGTCTTTCATTTACTTCTCTTGCCTTTGCAAAATCTTCCATTACTGGACTGCATAAGAATAGTGAAAGGAGACATCTTTGCAGTATTTTTGTGCTTAGGGGGAAATCTTTCAGTTTTTCTTCTTTAAACATTTGGTAGTATTCTCCAGTGAAATCATCTGGGTTTGAAGGGTTTTTTTTCTGGAGTTTTTAATTTATAAATTCAATTTCCATATGGGTTACAGATCTATTCAAATCATCTATTTCATATTGGGTGAGTTTTGGTTGTTTGTGCTTTCAAGGAATTGATCCATTTCATTTGGTTGTCCAACTTATATGTGTAGAATTATTCATAGTATTGCCTCATTTCTCTTTTGATATCTGCAGAGGGTATACTGATATGCCCTGTCTCCTGATATTGGTAATTGTTTAATACCTTCCTCTGAGATCTTTGAGATCCTTTTGGTTCTTGGTATGACCAGTGATTTTCTATTAAAACCTGGATATTTTTGGTAATGTATAATTAGTCTCTTTATTTATTTAAGTATTTTATTTGGCTTTCTCTTACTCTATTCTTGCAGAGAAGGTCAGGAAGAGGGTGCCACCTCATTACATTCAGCTTGGGGTCAGAATGAAGGTTCCCCATTGATATTTGTTGATAACAGAGATGGAAAGTTTCTCTCTCCTGTTCTGGAAGGAGGTGAGAGTTCTGGCTTCCTACTGGGCCACTCCTGCTATTACTCAGACGGAGAGATAATGGGTACCTTTTTAGCGTTCCCCACATGGCCTCCACTGACACCCTTGAGGGATGTGGCTTCATTACCATTGAATAGTCATGAATATTCTGATTCCCCACTGACTATTAGAAAACATCACCTACAAGGAAAAATGAAACAATCATGGAATACAATGACCTATCAAAAAGAATGCATTAAGATAACACAATTTTCAAAATAAAATTTTAATAGAGCATCCAAGTGCATGCTACACAAAGCCTATCAGATTTGAAGATACATTAAGAAAATTTTTAAAAGGGAGGAAATGGACAAAAAAATGAAACAAATTGAGAGATGGTTATACATTTAGTATAATTTCCACAGGGGGCTGGCAGTTTGGAGCTGTAGTCTGAGTATATGAGAAAGAAACAATAATCAAGAAGTAATAGTAATCAAAAATTTTTTAAAGATTTTATTTATTTATTTGACAGAGAGAGAGAAAGAGCACACATGAGCAGGGTGGAGAGGCAGAGGGAGAGGGAAAAGCAGTTTCCCACTAAGTAATGTGGGGCTCAGTCATAAGACCCTATGATCATGACCAGAACTGAAGTCAGACACTTAACTGACTGAGCCACCCAGGCACCCCAGTAATCAAAATTTTATAGTTTAAGGAGTTTGAGGAAAACTTGAAATACTGGACTTTAAATCCCATTTCACGAAGAACAAAATAAAATAATTTTTAAAATCCATAAAAGTTCTGAATTTTAAAATTCTCAAAAAATACATCAAAAAAGAAAAAGTAGAAACATGTAAGAGAAGAAATAAATTACTACTCATTATAGGCAATATGTTTTTCTCCTTAGAAACTCAAAGAGAATTAACTCCCAAAATATTTCAATTGGCAAGATAAGTCATTTGAAAAGCCAATTTCAAAATCCATAGAACAGTATGTATTATTCACATAATAATGATAATAATGATAAAAATTGCTTAGTTCTTACTGAGTCGAGAATTTTTGAAGTATTTCACATGGACTATCACACAACAGCATTATGAGTCAGTTATTATTATTATTATTGTTATTATTATTATTCTCACCTTATAGATCATAAAATTGAAGTGTAGAGAAAAAAACCTCTCCATGGTCACACAGCTGGTAAGTGTACATAAATAGTACAAACAATTTTTTCTCTATAAACAAGATTAAAATCCACTAGGATTTTGATATATTAACACAAAAATATGTTTTATTGAAATGATGCTATTAATCACACAAACTAGGAATTGAAAAGAGAGACAGGAATTTGTCAAGACATATGGACATGGCTCTGAAGAGAAGGTCTTCAGATGCCTGCAGTTTTGCCCCAGGAGTCACAACATCCATGTGGCAAGGTACATTGGTCCAGTCTGGGCCATGTGCCTGCTCCTGGGCTGGTGGTTGGGAGAGGTAGTCGGGTAGAAGTCAGTTGATTACAAACCACACTACCACACTACAAATATATAGAGTTGGGTAAGCAAAGTTCTTCAAGAGGAAGGGGTGCAAGGAGAAAACAAGTATTTATATATTTAAGACCTGGACTCTTGGTGGGGAAGGCTTGTTGGGTTAGGCAACAGCAGGCAGTGTAAATCCATTATGACAGTAATGAAGGGATTGATTTCCTGCTGAAACCTGAACATATTATCTGCTTTAAAGATTACTTGAGGGCACACTGAAGAGTCTTATGTTGGTAACTTTCTATCTAGGATTCATTTTAAGTGGCTTTTACTCTTTCTCTCTTGAATCAAATCAAACAGATGACCCTGAATAGAAGTATACTCCAGAGAGTTTAGGGATCCAAATATTGTTTTTTACTTGGTCAAACAAGGGACTTTTGAAAGTACACTTCTTATAGTACCATTAGTCAATGTACAGAAGTTTAGAAGTCATGAAAAAAATGGAATGTCTGATTAAATTTATTGTTAGATTAGTGTTATCTGTTGTAATAGTGTTGGGATGTCATTTATTTAAATTACTTGGATATTTATAGTGCCTTTAAAAAGACCTTGAATTTAAAGATAAACCTCTAGAATAAATGTTTTGTATAAACTGGGATTTCTCAATCTCGGCACTATTGATATTTTGGGATAGATAATTCTTTGTGCCTTGTGTGGAGTCTGTCTTGTGCATTACAGGATGCTACCAGAATCTCTAGCCTCTACTCATTACACGCCAGTAGTACTGTTCCAGCTGAGATAATCACAAATGTTTTCAGACATTGTCAAATGTGCCGCTGGGAGCAAAAAGTCCCCGGTTAAGAACTACTATTATAGAAAAAGCAGGGGATTCTGGGGGTGCTTGGCTGTCTCAGTTAGTGGAGCATGCGACTCTTGATCTTGGGGTTGTAGATTTGAGCCCCATGTTGGTTGGAGAGATTATTTAAAAATAAAATCTTAAAAGAAATAAAAGGAAATTCTGGACAATGGATTTAGCAAAACATCTTAAATACATATTACAGAATATTGCCAGATAATGCTTAAAGGACAAAGTTCTAATGATCTAAAAAGGGCTAATCTTGGGGCACCTGGATGGCTCCGTCAGTTAGGCATCCTACTCTTAGTTTCAGCTTAGGTCATGAACTCAAGGTCATGAGATCAAGACCCACATTGGTTCCGCAGTCAGCGTGGGGCCTGCTTGTCTCTCTCCTTCTCCCTGCTTGCTCTCTCTCTCATTCCAATGGATAAATAAATATAATCTTAAGAAATAATAATAAGGACTAATCTTAGTGTTTTATAGGAACTTGACATACTTTTTGATTGGAAAATCATCCTAGGGAGTGGTTCTCAAAGTGCATGCACAGTTTGAATAATCTGAGGGACTCAAAAAATATACTGATGCTTAGGTCACAATCTAGTAAAATTATATCAAAAATTCTGGTAGGGGACTCAGAGACTTATTTTTGAGAAGTTCTCCCAAGGGGTTCTAATATACAGGAAAAAAAAAAAAAGCACTAATGTAAAGCAACTGTCCTTGATAATCCACTAGCATCATGCCCAGGTTTTCTCCCCAATTATGCACATGGCCATAAGAATTGTAGTATACACAGAAGGTACAGGGACAAAGTGTATCAGTACTGTGGTTTACAGTACTAAGTATCTGGTTGATCATTAAACTGTATAAAGGAAAGATATAATTAGCTAAGTTATTCTCTGATAAACTGGTCTTTAAAATACCAACATAATTTTATATGGGTCCAGGCATTGCACCAGTTTACTGGAAAACTAGATCTTACACTTTTAGCATCATACAAAACATCCTTGGGCAGGTTTCACTTCTGTTGTCATACAGTGCTCCACTAACTGACTAGTGGATTTAACAGCAGGCCTGATTCATTGTTCATCTGTATTTAGCCTATAGATGTAGGATCACTATATGTTTTGAATCAATTCTGATAATGAGGACTTAATCAAGAGAACATATAAACTTTAGACCAATATGCAAAGGACTTAAAATTAGTCAAAAATGTTGTGACTGGATATTCTGGGTCAGGGTCCTCAGAAGTAGAGTTTTCCACATGATTCTTGTTCCACTGATCTTTTAGGGGTTACTCTCAGAAGACAAGGAGCACGGAAAGCAAGGCATTGCAGAGAAAAGAGAAAACAAGCCACAATGTGGTCTCAGGTGGAGACTAGCTTTAGTCTTATCCTTATAAGGGACACTCTGGAGACCAAATTACAGGGCAGATTAAGCCCCACCTGGAGGCAAGGGAGGGGACCAAGTTTAGACTCCTTTCCTGTCAATCAATGGCTCATTTGTGGGGGAAGAAAAAGTCTCCTGAGATTCTGTTTGGCTTAGTGCAATTCTCTAGAGAGGCATCTCATCTGCTGTCAGCCACAAGCACAGTAGCTAGGGGACCAGTGCACCCACTGGTGAGGGGGATCTGGGCGGACTACCAACAGTGTTCATTGGCATGTGCACCATAATTATTTCTTTTGATGTTTTCAGATGCAGTATCCTATTTTAAACATAATTGAATCAGGGAATGAACACTGGCAATATAACATTATATTATCTGAATTTTTCATCATTTTAGCTATTTATAATCAAAGCTTCTCTGTCATTTTCAGGGAGGTTTTTTTTTTTGTTGTTGTTGTTGTTTTGTTTTGTTTTTTTTACATATAGCCAGTGAATGCTGGTGGTAATCAGTTCACTAAAATGAGATCTCCTATTTCCAAAATAAAAGGTAAATTTCATGTGGCTAACTCCTTTTTTTTTTTTTTTTTACTGAGAAACAAAAACCCATATTTATGAAAATAAATATTTCATAGAGCTTATGCATTCATTTATTCAGCAAATATGTACTGAATATCCCATATATACTTTACATTGTTATATAATCTAGAGATATATAAGTATGGAAAATAAATAATTTCTGGAGACAGTTCTTGTGGAGCTCTCATTATAGTTAAGAGAGAAAGGAAATAAACAAATAAGAAATCTATTTACCCAAAGAAATGAAAACATTAATTCAAAAAATATATGCACCCCTAGTTTACTGAAGCATTATTTACAAAAGCCAAGATTTAAAAACAATATAAATGTCCATCAATAGACCAATGGATAAGGAGGATGTGGTGTGGAATGTTAGTCATAAAAATGGAGATCATGCCATTTGTGGTAATATGGATGTACCAATAGGGCATTAAGTGAAATAAATCAGACCGAGAAAGACAAATACCATATGATTCCAGTCACGTGTAGAACCTAAAAAAACAAATGAAAGAGCAAACAAACAAAAAACATAATCAGACCTATAGATACAGAGAAAAAACTGATGGTTGTCAGAAGAGCCTGGTGTGGAGGGATGGTCAAAACAGGTGAAGAGGACTTCGAGATACAGGGCTTTTGGTTATGGAATGAATAAATCATAGGAATAAAAGGCACAGCATGGGGAATATAGTTAATGACATTGTAATAGTCTTACATGGTGACAGATGGTGGCTACAATTGTAATGAGCATACCATAATAGAGAAGTTGAATCACTATGTTTTACACTGAAACTAATATAACATTATCAACTATATTCAAATAAAAAAAATTAAAAAACAAAAATTTAAAAATATAATACTTGTAGTGGTAATAAGTGCTACAGGGAAAAATAAACTAGGTAAAGGGATGGATACTGTCGAGATGGGAGTGAATTGGTGCTATTTTAGACCTTAAGGAAGGGCTTCCTGATAAGTCGACAACTAAACAGAGAGCTAGATGAAGGGAACTGCATATATTGCATTGCCTGGCCTGAAAGTGTTCTATTAGAAACAAAACACTTTAATACATTCAATGATGGTTTTCCATCACCAAAAGTTAAGGCATGGACAACTTAATCACGGCACAATAGCACTGGTAGTTGTCTGCCACTGTTGGTCACTAGTGGTAAGATGTCTCTGAGCTGTACCAAAGGAGTGAGGACATCAACTTAGATCTGGTACTTGATTAAAAAAAAACAAATATATTTATAAATCAATTGTAAGAAACCACAAAAATATACAGTAGGAAATTAGCTTCCTAGAAGTCCAATTCATACTCAATAAAATAAATCCCCTTTATTAAACTCTAAATTTATAGGTTGAATTTAATTATAATTTGCTGTTTGTAAAACAAATTTTTTTTTCTAAAACATTTGGGAGCATAAAAGAAGCTATTGATTCTAATAAGCTTCACTTGGACATTGCAGGTTTGACCTTAGGAAAACAGAAAACAACATAACTAAATTTTATGGTTATCAAAGGGGTGAAGGAGGAAGTCAAATGAAACTGTTCACAGTGTCTCATAAAATGAATAACATTTTGAATTAAATTGTGAGCAGTGAACTGAATATCAATTTAACTTATTAGTTATGTAGGAACTAAAATTTTAATGATTTACAGCACTTTTCCACTTATTACCTTACAGACTGTTAAACTCTTAGCACACCCTGATGAAAAAAAAATGATTTTGGAACCTATTTAAACAAATCTTCATTATAGATAGCCTCAACTACTTAGATCAGCTTTAAGAAACTCAGTCACCTCTTAAGAGAAACTAGTTTTGGATGCAGAAATCAGAGTGTTATTTGTTTCCTTAGCAATATTATACCTGGAATAAGTTGCATATGGCAATATTGAAAGATTATTTGAGGTACTGGCTATTTATCAAAGAGCATAATTTTATTTTATTTCAAGAATAATATTAGAATAGCCTAACCATTAATGGAAACCCAAGCCAAATTCCTACTACACTTTCCTTTGTTGAGATTTGAGATCCTTTTGTCCTTACCACCAGATTTCTGAGTGAAATAATGTCCTTGGGGATAAATAGACATGTTCAGTTTTTAATAATATCATTTTTGTGAGTCAGTTATTTAGAGTGTTATGAACAGATGGTTTAATCAGGGAATCGAAGCAAGTAGACTCAGTCTAGTCCTATCTCGTTGACAATACATGGCTTCACAGATCTAATGAGACTCCTTGAATTTTGACTTATGAACCAGAAATTGTATGCAGCTGTAATAGTTATATTTGGAAGAACCCAGATTGTGTGTGCTGCTCATAGTATGTGTGCCTCTCTTCAGAGTTTACTTAGTAATATCTGTGTTTTAAAAAAAAGGTTAAAAAGAGATTGTGATATCTGAATTATTTTCAGAATCTAAAATATTCCTGTAGGCTTGAAAACACTTCACTTACTCAAAAGTGTCTTAAACTGATGATTCCAGAGTAGGCAGGTTTACATTCAATGTTAATCCTGCCTGTTACAAATAAACATTTTTTAAAATTATTGCAAAAATAAGTTTAGGATCTTGGTAGGAAACTCCACCTCAAGTTCACATCCTCAACTCAAATACATTGTCTTCAAGTGAAAATCTTCTCTAGGTCAGACATATTACCAATAAGATAATTCATATTGTACTTCATATTCGAAGTATGAGTCTTCCCAGCAGGAATTTTTTGACAACTCTAGTGTCAGTTTATTGATATTAGAAATAAGTACTTAAAAGATCTTGAAAACAGTAACAATTGATTCGTGGATTACTAATTCTAAGAATATGTTTTCTATGTTTCCCAAGGTGTTCAAAATCCTTAAATGAAAGTATTGGTTATATAACATGAATTAGAATCCATGACATCTTTGTGATTGGTAACTATGCTAATTTTTGTATACTTGCATACCAATTAATGAGATTCCTAAATACAGATTAAAAGATAAAATGTGCAGACACCATAAGCACATTTTTTGAGCCACTAAAACGTAGTGAGTTTTGATGTTTCTTCGAAATGTTGAAAATCAGAAGTACTGTGACTCACTTTTAAAACATAAGAGTTTTAAGGATTTTTGAGCAGTTTATATAGAATGAAGGATAAGACTCTTTAGGCTCTTTCAAATTATATCAATTCAGTCTGAATCTGTTCAATATTTGAACATCTAAATACCCAATCCGATGTCAGGTGATATTTTTTTATGGGAAGAAAAGTCCAAAAAACCAGACATTCTGTAAGATATCTTTATTAACACTGGGAACAGGACCTCAGGAAAGTTAAGTTAAGCATCTAAATTGAGAGTCAAATGTGACGAAAAGGAGACCAGCAAATAGAAGGGGGGGAAGTGTTTTAGAGAATAAAGCATCATGCGTCTAATATTCTGAGAGTTTTGTATTCTTCAGTGTTTCTAAAAGAAGATATATAAAACTTGTACATTTTCAGACACTCTAAGTGAACACTTTAAACTCTTGGCTAATAAACTTTCAGATAGGAAAAATATGAAGGGATGAAATCAGAAACTTGAGCAGGAAGCATGGTGGGTACAAGCTGATCACTTTGACTACATATTTAAATAGTCTTCTTTTGTAGAAATTTACATGTTATAAAATTGGGGAAAGTCATATGCATAAAACAGGAGAGGAAAAAGTTAAAAGGTAGTCTTTCTTATATAGTTTTCTCTAAATAAGGACTTGGATTTCCCTCCCTCGTCTCTCTCACACTGGTTTTTGGAAACTCCATATACTTGCAATTGGAGTGATTAGGTTTGAAAAACAGGATGGAAATATAAAAATAGCAAACTTAACGAGCAAGGAGCAAGCAGATCCTCTAGTTTTAAACACACTTGTTCATTCTTGTTATTATAACTAAAGGCTAATTAAAAACAACAAGAACAACAATGTCAAACTAAAGACACAAGGGCCGATCCAAGAGAGTGTCAGTTGCTTAAAATTAGCTCAGGGTTTGGCATTGCCTCCTTCCTACACAGAGTCCTGTCTCTTTCATCCTTCCCAAATCCTACACTCTGCTTTTGACCGACTAATTTTTAGCACACTACAGTCAGTGAGAAAAGGGGAAATGGGAACTCTTGGGGATCATCTACTCCCAAAAGACTAAAGTTGACTTTCCATACAAGTACATACTTTATTTTGGCTAAATATTTGGGTTCCGATTCTGATATGGTGCATCACACTCATGAGCTAAATGGGGCCATATATTATCCCTGAGGATATTTGTGATGGATTATTGTGCCTAAGTAAAAGCAAAACCAAGTATCACCATTTATTACTTTCCCTAGCATGGTGTTTCTCAAAGTGTGATCCACAGATCAAAGGCATCAGAATCCTCTGGGACACATGTGCAAGGTGTACAAGCTCCATATGTTTCACTTCCTTCCCATATGCACATAATGAGTCAGAGTCTGTGGAGGTGGTTTCTGAAAATCTGTAGCTTCAACAGTTTATTGGGGTGATCAGGAGACTGAAGACTGCTGGCAGTTTTGGCCCAAGAACCCCTCATCGTGGTGTTTAAGGCAAGAAGAGACCCAAAGACTTATTAAAGGAAAATAGGAGTATTTGTCTAAAGCTACCAGCTGTTAAACTCATCTTACTGAGTTTTCAGCTAGTGTTTCTTTGTTGTCTTCATCCTTGGGGGGAACGGAGAAAATGAGTTTCAGGGACAGACCTACTCTAAAATTCAAGGAGATACGCATGCCCTGTGTCTAGATACTTAAAAGTGATAAATGAGGCTAATAAGCTGTTAAAATGTTTCATCTTCTTTGATAAACATTCCTTTAGAAAGTCCTGGGAAGTCAGGTCCAATTTAGAATTTTCAAATCCTTGAAGTTCTTTGTGGGGTATTTGGTGGCACAGGCAGAGCCAGCTGCACACCCCTAGGCTCCAGCTCATATCATAACCCACACCTTCTTATCTCAGTCTCCCCAGGCCTCTACTTTGAGAGGCCTCATATACATAGCAGTGGGCACCATTCCTGCAAGTACAAGTGCCAGCATCCTTAACTACACAAACCAACTGAGCCACCCAGGCACACCCCCTCATGTAATATTTTAAAAGTTTGTGAATTTAAGTTGGTGGATTCCAGGGACTTTTTAATTGAAAATACTTTAATTGTTTAGAATATGCAAAGATATGAGTTATCTATGCAAAGAATAATCATTATATTTTATTCCATATGAGAAACTGAGGTTCAGATATTTTAAATGTGGAAAATAATACTGCTGCATTGACTAACAAGTCTCAAAAGATATCACCAGGAAAACCTGTTGATTCAAAAAAGCTAAGTTAATTAGACTTAGTGTAGTAAATACTCCCCTGGAGGTGTCCTTATAGTATTTCAGAAATGAGAACTCTGAGGAGGGTATAGATAAGTTTAAGGCCTTGGGGTTTTTAAAAATACCTTTAAGGGGTATAGGACCTGTATTGGGTGATTTTAGGGTAAATTTTGCAAGATGGAATACTAGTTGGGATTGGCAGGCATAGCAAGAAAAGGTTGTCATATCTTTCTGGAACAAGTATTTTTGAGAAGTTAGCTAGGTTATTTTATTTTTATTTTTTACTTTTTTTTTTTTACAGAGAGAGGAGGGACAAAGGGAGTGGGGGAGAGAGAAAGAATCTTTTTTTTTTTTTTTTTTTTTGAGAGAAAGAATCTTAAGCAGGTTCCATACCCTGCTTCAGAGCCTAGGGCTCCATCCATGACTCTGAGATGAAAACTTGAGCTGATATTAATAGTTGTTTAACTGACTGAATCACCTAGGAACCCTAGTAGCTAGTGGGTTTTTTTGTTTTTGTTTTATTTCTTTTTTTTCTCTTTCTTTTTTCTTTTTTTTTTTTTTTTTTTTAGCAAATTGCTGCATTGCTTAGATCTTAGCACAAAACCAGGATTGTATGCTTATAGATAAGCATGAAAACAAAAAAGGTTGGCAATTAAAATTATTAGTTAAATCTCAATTTTTTTCTTCTAATAAATCACTGTTGCAGAGAAGTTGAAAGTTATTTAACTCTAGTTCATTTAAGAAGAAAGAAAACAACAGTCTAATCCTTTTATCATTTATATGCAAACATATGTCTACACAATCAAATAATCCTATTAATCTTCCGTTTTTACCAGCCATACTGATACTTCATGTTTCTATACATTGATTTTTTTTTTACCAATATTTCTTTTTTTTTTCCTTGAATGTCTTGACCTCTAGATAAACCTATGAGTGAAGGAATAACAAATTCAATAATAAAGAGCACACTCTTGAGAATGCCAAGATTTGTGATTGATTTTTATTTTCTGCTTTTGACCAGGTATAATCCTGCCATAAGATTGACTTCCTGTAAATAAAGAGAATGAAGAATTCAAGTTTCTTTGCCTCAGACTCACTTTAGAAAACTACCCAGAAGCTGCCCTTGAGCTAAAATTGATGTGCCAGGAACACCCTTGCCCTTTCTTTATTTGACTCTAAAATAAATCTGCATTAGGTAAACAAAAGCAGGTAGGAGAACTGAATCAGCTCTAGCTGCCTTCCAACTTGCGTGGAAGCAGCTCGCCTTTAGATTCAGGTCCTTGTGTTACTGTGGGTGAATAATTATCAGTATTAGGCGGGCTTATAAGAACTTTAAAAACAAGCAATTAGGAAATTGAAACGGATATTAATCTGTTAAGAATGATAAAACTGTTGGCTTGATCTTATTTTGTCACTATAAACTGCAACATTTACTTTTTTCTTTTCCTTTTTTTGCATGTTTTCAGAAGTGTTGCTAGTTTTTTGGTTTTGCTCTTAACTCCTTTAACCATAAATAGGGTTTTTTTTGTGTGTGTACACCTGTCTGTCCTAGTTTTAATCTGTTTTAATGGTCAGGTAAAGAGAATATTGGCATTCATTTCTAAAATAGGACTATGAGTGTGTTGCAATGCAATGAGAATTACAGTATGAGTCAGGCAATCTGAGTTCTAGTCCTGGCAATCAAAACAGATAATTATATAAATTTAGGGAAGCTCTATGGGACAAAGTTGTTTATTTGAACAAATAAATGTGTTGGGCTATTTGATACAATTCTCCCATGCCTATGAAGGTTTAATTTAGCTTAATTATAAAATACCCATAGTAAATTAGATTCACATGGAAAAGGATGTTAAGAAACTAAACAGGCTAAAACATGATGCTTTCAGTGGATTGTTGAATCTAGGATGATATAATGGAATTATATAAAAAATACGAGAGGGGCACCTGGGTGGCTCTGGAGTTGAATGTCTGTCTGCCTTTGGCTCAAGTTGTGATCCCAGGGTCCTGGGATCGAGTCCTGCATCAGGCTCCCTGTAGGAAGCCTGCTTCTCCCTCTGCATATGTCTTTACCTCTCTCAAGTAAATAAAATCTTTTAAAAAAATGAAAGAGAAATCAAAGGTCAAATTTAAATTTAAATTTAAAAATCAAATAAAAAAATAATAGAGATCTACATATTTAGGAGAACACTTGAAGAAAAAGCTTTAGATTGCAAAATGAATTTAAGTCATCAAATTTAACGTACAGAAAAAATGTAATGTTCCTAAATAAAAATCTGGCTTCTTTCTTTCTTTCTTTCTTCTTCTTTCTTTTTCTTTCTTTCTTTCTTCTTCTTTCTTTCTTCTTTCTTTCTTCTTCTTTCTTTCTTTCTTTCTTCTTTCTTTCTTTTTCTTCTTTCTTTCTTTCTTCTTTCTCTTCTTTCTTTCTTTCTTTCTTTCTTTCTTTCTTCTTCTTTCTTTCTTTCTTTCTTCTTCTTTCTTTTTCTTCTTCTTTCTTTCTTCTTTCTTCTTGCCCTTCTGCTAATGGTGAACTTCACTTGAGCTCTGGAAAACAAAGATGATTAAATGGTTAAGAAATCTTCCTAAGGTTTAGGTTTTATTATCCAGATTCCCCCCCTTTTGTGTTATGGGAAAAAGTTTACCTCGAAGAACCACCCACGGGAGTTAGATAAAAACCTTGGGGCAGCCCAGGTGGCTCAGCGGTTTAGTGCCACCTTCAGCCCAGGGTGTGATCCTGGAGACTGGGGATCGAGTCCCATGTCCGGCTCCCTGCATGGAGCTTGCTTCTCCCTCTGCCTGTGTCTCTGCTGCCCTCCCCCCACCCCCATCTCTCCCTGAGTCTCTGTGTTTCTCTAGTTCTCTCTCTCTCTGTGTCTCTCATGAATAAATTTAAAAAATCTTAAGAAAAAAAAAAAGACCTTCTTTCCACCCTTTCTTATGACTCCTTTACAATTTGCAGATGACTCCCATACATACCTCAGAGGCTAAACACAGAACTTTCCCCCTTTTGCCTGAACTTGCTGACCAAACCAGACCTAGACCATCCTCTTCCCTTTTCTTGTCTCCTGAATGATTAGCTGAGATTAGAACTGATTGTCCTGGAGAAACCAGCTAGACACAGGCTTTAACATTTTCATTTTAGCTGACTGAGACTTCCTTGATTGAAAAAACAAAATAAAAGAAAACACAGCAACAATTTAAGCATAGATCACTCTATCTTTAACTTTACTCCTCTCTGTAAAAGTCTAGTGTAAAACTATAGAGCTTAAACACTGATTTTTGGATCTCCCTATTGCAATAGCCTGTAAAAAATCAATCTCCTCACCTGTTTTGTCTTTGACATTACCTTCTATTCTTTTTTCTTTTCTTCCTCTCTTTCTCTTTCTCTCTTTGTTATTGGATATCCATAGATTTTCTCTGATTTTATTCAAGGTGTGGCTTGAAGCACAGAGAAGACACTTCTCTTGCCTTCCTAAACAGTAAGAATGATGAGTAGCAGATGGGCATGTGAGAAAAGAAAAGATTAATTACATACTGAAAAGATAATGCTTCTGAGCTGAGTAGCATTTTAAGGACCACATAGTACTCAGTAATGATAGAATAATTTAATTTGGATCCATCATTAAGAAAGCTTGGATTTGAAATTCCTGTTTATAGGTCCTTTAGAATAACTGACATCCAAAGTTGTCTTTAAATATAAGTATATATGTGAGTTTGTCTTGTGTATGTATTTAATACATATTTATTTCTAACTGTAAGATCCTATAGCTTAAAGAGACCCCAAAGAGTGCAAATCAATTAAAAGTATTTAATGTATATATGTGTGTATGTATATATATATTATATACAAATAAAATATGTATGTGATCTATACAATCATACATAAAGTATTATAACAATTTTATCAAATTGAGGGGCAGTTCAATATTTTAAAAGTGTTAAGAGGGTTAAATTTTAATGAAGTTCTTCTAGTTTAAGAATTATTCTATTCCATATTCCTCTAATCTATAAAAGTAACCCAGTAAAAAAATAAATGCTACTTACTTGAATTCTTGATTTCTATAAATTTAATTTTCTACATGCTATGGTTCTATAGCATTTTTACTTCTGTAAGATTTATAGATCAGCAGATCTTAAAAGATTTCATTTGAATTGGTTGCAGAACAATATACACATTTCTATATTTCTTATAATGACAGTCTGCTTCTTCTTCTTGTGCAGGCACATTACTCTAAGTGATGAGGTTCATGGCACTACACAGCATGCTTTCTTGGATCAACACCAGCTCTTCAATCCCAACACATCTCAGAGTGTATTTTAGATGAATAAATTACCAAACTAATGAGACACACTAAGAGGTTAAGGATTGATCAAGTACTTAATCTTTTTAATGAAGGACACAGCATGAAACACATTCCTCTAAATAGATACAATAAACAATCTTCTAAAACCTAATTAGAATAAAAATACAAAGAAAGGTGCAAAGAATTAGAATTTTTCTACCAGATAATAACTTAGCATTTTCTGCAACAATGGAAAAGCTTTAAGTCATCAAACTTATTAATATTTGAATCAGGTGAGCACCAGAAATGCAGCAGGATAAAATAATGTTTTTTTTTCTGAGTCTGTCTGAAGATAGGAGTTGTGCTAGGAGAAATTAATGATTTATTGGCTTTAATCATAACAAAACAGTATACATATAATGAAAGCTTATAATTCTCCTAGCACTGCCATGTTTTACCTCATTGAATTCTCCTAAAAATCATAAAATGACTGCTATTATTTTCCCTGTTTTACAGATGAGAAAACTGAGCCCTAGATAATGTAAGTAACTTGCCCAAGATCAATATGTGGTAGGTAAGAGAACTGGATTCAAACCCCACATGGTTCAGAGTCATAAATCATTAAGAGAAGAAAACCATTACACTACATTAAAAAAATTTTTTTTGTACTGGATGTGTTTCCTACAGAAAAATTACTTCGACAATATTCCTTTTGCTAGTAAGAAACAAACAATTTAGTATGACAGTTATTTAAGTTCATCCACATGACATTGTTCATTGAAACTTCAAAAACATGCATTGGCTATGCCAATTCTATTTACTCTTTATGTTTGCCATTCTTCAAAGACAGATCAGATCTCTATCCAGTGAACTAGTAACTTCCCAATAAAACTTAAATTATTGATTAATATGGAATTTTGGTGGTGTGGTTTAGGGAATAAAAACTGCAATTTCAAATAGAAGTAACTGCAATGTGCCCTTTCTATATTTGTTCTACCAGGAGGCCATAAATAATATGCTTAGAAAGAAATCTACAAAAAAAAAAAAAAGAAAAGAAAAAAGAAATCTACTTTTAGTAGAAAGATGGTCCTAATTTATTACAGTTAAATATAATTATGTAAACATTTCCAATTATCTTGAAACAACCATCACTTTGCCTCATAGACAAGTATTTGGTTCTCATGTAAAATAATTTGTTTCCTTGGGGAATAATTCATATTTTTGGATGCCAAATCTATTTAGTGAATCACTTTCTTTCATTTATGACTCTGCTTTGGAAGAGTTACGCTATAACTACTATTCATTTACTGCCTCAGAATACTAGAATTCCAGCAATTACTTCTAGAATAAACTTGTTTTCAAACTGTGCTCTAAGGAGTGCTAGTGATTTAGTAAGGACCATGCCTAAGATGGGTGGACAAATAGCTAGCCTGCCTCTGTCAATACTGGGCTGCCAAATCCAACGTTCCTTGTTCAGAACAGAGAGCTAAAAAACCAAACCTGAACTCCAAAAAAAATTTAAATTCCTTGAGTTAGAATAGTAAGTAGAGGAAAAGTCATGGTATATTCTATATTCATTTCAATATCTTAAAACATTTCTTTTTGGAAGAATTTGCATATATTTGAAAAGTTGTTAGAAGATTTGAGTTGAATGTGATTTTGTTTTTACCTTGATGTATGAACTTTGGGGGCTAAGGCTCTAATTCTGTGGGGAGAAGCAAAAGAATGTTGGGTCATTCAAATCACCTCAAGCTTTAAAACAACAACAGAAAAATAATGAATACCAATAATCACAAACAAGTAGCATTTGTTCTTTGAAGATTATGCTATAGCACAGTTTTCCTATATTACTAATAGATAATTACCTCATATGATACTGTTAATCAACATGACATCTAATACCAGTATGCAAAATTAAACTTTCAATGATTCAGATATTTATAAGTACCCTCATGTTTGTTTCCAGTGAACAGTATTTGTGATTAAGATTTTTCATTCTAAACTAATAAGTTTTCAGGCCCATAGTAGTGTTGTCAGCACTTACTAGCTTCTGTAGAAGCCTGAAAGAATTTAAAGAATTCATAAACTTTTCAAAGGTACCCAATTATCTCCCCATATTACTCCACAATTAAAAAACAAATTTTCTTCTTTATAATTTACAGTTTCATTATTTAACCAATTTATAATTGTCTTTGAAAAAGTTCATTGCACACATTTAGGGAAAACAGAGTATATTTTCTTTTCTCAAAATATATATGACTCTCCATATTTATTGCTTTGTGGATTTTTATGACTATAAAACTTAGCATTTTTTTTCCCATTTTACCTTTTAGGGCTCTGGGTAGTGAAACTTGGCCATAAGCATGTTAAGTCATTCAAACCTTAAATTTAGTACATTTTCCTTTTAAAGATCTCCAACTGGGATTCCTGAGTGGCTCAGCAGTTGGGCAGCGGCCTTTGGCTCAGGTCCTGATCCCCTGATCTGGGATTGAGTCCTACATTGCGCTGCCCGCGAGGAGCCTACTTCTCCCTCTGCCTATGTCTCTGCCTCTCTCTCTCAGTCTGTGTCTCTCATGAATAAATAAATAAATCTCAAAAATAAATAAAATAAAATAAAGATCTCCAATCCTATTTTACACACACAAAAAAATTGAAAAATTTGGCTTTTGCTTGTTTCTTTCCCTCCTCCTCCTATCTGAAAAAGGCACAGATCATAAATGTATAGTTCAATGAATCTTCAGCAAGTGAATGCATCCCTATAAATATATTAGAAAATAGAATATTACTAGAACTGTAGAAAACTCTGTCAGGGTTCTTACCAGTCACTGCCCACCTCCTATGGTGATCTCCATCAAAACATTTAATATCACAGAAGCCTGCTTGACTTTAAATTTTATAAAAACAGGACTGTGTAGTAAGCCCTCTGTTGTGCATGATTTCCCTGGCTCCATTGTTTGCTTTTTAATCTGTCATGAATTTGTGAGTGAGATGGGTATTATACATCTTTTGCTCAACAGTTGAAAAATAGTTGATGAACTGTTTGAGGATAAAAATGTTCTTATAAGCAATATAAAATGTCTGTTCCTTATTATTCCATATTATCTCCATCTTATGTGGGATCTTCACACTAATATAGTAAAGCCTTGCTGACAATAAATGATATGTAATCTGAGAATAATCTATCCATAACCATACATAACAAGGCTTATCTTTCCACAGCTTTCAATTTCAGGGCTCAAACTATCTTAGAGATTTCATAAAATATAGTTTCTTCCCTAAAATGAATAATGAGACATAATGCATATTTGGGACAGAAAATAAAATAATTTCATATATGTGACTTTTGATTTATAGGAGAAAGTTAATCAAATAGACTACATGTTATGTTAATTCCAGATTGGCATTATACATGCTTGTCTTTTTCCCTTGCATTTTGAATGTATGCCACTTTTCATTTCCATTGCTGAGTTCTAGGTTCTTTGGTTGGAGAGGCATTTATTGTATTTCTCAACATTAGAGTATTTCTCAATTGTAAACAAAAGTAGGTGCTTTCTGTTTGTGTTTGAAATGAATAAAATGCTGACATCTTTTTTTCCAAGTAATGCAATAATAAGTAGTGAGAATCTTTATTTCTGCATTTAATCTATAAAATCATACCCTTAATATTGATTTTCCTCTTGATTATGTTTAAAATCTATTATTTCTGCGACATAGGAATGTTTTTGTTCTGTGTAATAAAAGAACCTGTGTTATTCTGTTTACAGTAAATGTTTTTGAAATATTCTTGAATTTTCAAACCAATAACTAAAGCTAAAATATGAATTTTTCTTTTGTCAATAGGAAAAAAAAAATCTAAGAGAAATTGGTAGCCCTACCCTAATCTGTAAATCAGTACGAAGCCACAGCCTAAAATTACTGAATTCCACTGGGTTGATAGGTAATACTCCAGAATGCATCAGTGGCTGCCAACTTTTGCCTTAGAAATAGAGAATGGCCTAGAAAAATGTTTCAACAAGAGAAAAAAAAAAAAAAAGATAATCAACTAAGTAATTCTACCTCATGAGAGAACATGATGAAATATATTAAATTCAATCTTTAGGCATTGTATTGCTAACACTCAGAAAGTTAATATAACAAAATAAATACAGTTTCTGGGGTTTTGTTTTGTTTTTATTTGGGGGTTTTGTGGGGGGTTTTGTTTTTGTTTGTTTTTGTTTTTGGTGTAGTTCAGTCTACAAAATAAATTGGAGGAGAAAATAGAGTTATCTCTCATTTCTTCTGGTCATAGTTGGTTTGAAATTGTTCCATGAGGCAGATAGGCATTTTGTCAGTAGAATTGGAATCAAAGTGATTCAGTAGCTTTGTTCTATAAGAAAAATCTTTATTTGAATTCCCAGTCCAATATTTTTCTATGTGTATCAATTTGGTTAGAGATATTTAACATCTCCCAAACATTAGTGGCCTATCAAATGTAAATACCATGTACATGTTCCCTTTCAGTCTGGGAAGTTATTAGTTAAAATCATCTGGGAAATATGGTAGAGATTAGTTTCCTTGTCCAGTCTTCTAAATGGCAGCCATGCTTGTGCTGTCTGCAAAGCAGAGGAAAAAAGCAGAGATATCAGAGAAGCCAGCAAGCAGATGGCTTAATTGTCAAGTCCATCCTATCCATCACTGGGCCATGTGCTATTTTGGCGGTCCAGGAAATGTTATTTCTAGGAACAGCAGGAGTTGCTAGTGCTAAAGCCAGCAAATACACTTTTGTGGCAGCACATTGGCCAGTAGCATAGAATGTCACAGCTAGAGATAACAAGATTTTATACCACAGGTAGTTGAATTAGGTGTTTAATAACATAGGGAATGGTATTAAGTACTTGCTATCACATGTAGTAATACAGATGCCTTTGCTTCTTATGCCATCCTTAAGAAATGAGGCAACACTAACACATCCTTATGTGCCTTTAAAACCATTTTCAAAATGTAAGATATACTTATGGGTTTGATAAACATCATTATAACAATTATAACATACTAAATTTCATTGGTGATTTCTATTTTTAATTTGAAAGCTTTTAGTAATGTCTATTTTTTCCTGGGATGATGGAAACTCATAATAGAGAACTCTATCATAATCTGATAACAGTAAAATATTTATGGTACAGACCAGCTCATACAGAATGATAGATGGTAATCACGTTGAAATGAAAGCTTCATTTTTGTCAATAATTGGATTTATAATGAGTAATAGCAAACGAAAGTACTGAAGAGAATAATATTATATCACTCAAAGAATCTATATTTCATTTATTTTTGCTGTTGTACATATAAAAAGAGACAGGATATATCAAGGATACAACTTTTAAAGTTCAGCTTTGCAAAGTAGTTAATATAAACACATTTATTTTTAAAAACGCAAGGTTTACATATATAATTACTGCTTATTGATGATATTCAAATACGATTAATACAAGAGTTAGTCAATTTTTGGCAGGCAGGAAGAAAAGAAAATGTATTTAGTATAGAATGGTACACAAACTGTTGTGTCTATTTACTTGGCAAACATCTCTTGCTTTCCTTGAAATAACAAGAACTTCATGTTTGGATGTTTACATTATCACCCCACAAAGAAGGGCCATTAGAATTAAAAATACAACAAATGTAAATACCATAAAAAGGGAGATTTTAAAGTTTTCTTTGCATTTTTTACACTTTGAAAAACATTTTCCCAGTTCCAATTTTTGAAATAGTAAGTCATATCTACAATCTAATTAAACATAATTTAAATATTTCCATTTGTGAATTTCCTTATTTTTAAAAAAGTAGCATTTAAAAAAAAGCTTTTGCAGATAGTCTCCTTTTGTTCCCTTAAAACAGTTCAGTCCACAAACCATGACCATTTTAGTGAGGGAGATCTAGAAATTGATTAATTAAAGTCCCACACTTGAAGTTGGAGGTTGAGAGGGAAGGCATGAAAGTTATAGATTAGTAATCGTTAACTTGTGTGTTAGGCATCTTTAGATAACCAAATCCAAGATGCCTAAATTCTCCAGACAATGGGGTCTAACACTTCCAATCACACTAAACAGAGCCAGGTCTTCCATCAATCCTCCTGAAGTAGTCCCTGAGGCAAGGATTCAGATGCCAGTGATTTGTTAAGGGAGATCCTTCCGGAGAAAGCTGGAGCAGCAACCACACAATCCTGTGGTTTCAGTGGAATCCCAAACTCAGCCCCAGCCCTCAGGGAGCTCTGGAACATAAAAACACCCTAGGACTGTCCAAACTTGAGGCAAAGGTGAGGAGACTCTGTGCTCTCATACTAGTCAGTCATTGTTAGGGATTGTGGCTAGAGGGAGGGAATAAAGTCGCCTGTACTTCTGGCTCCCTGTAAGGGTGGGAACCAGAGAAAAGCAAATACAACCCATCAGCCACAAAGTACACTGAAGCTGGGAGGTGGTTGCACAGAGATGGTCCACCGTTCTGACTGGGAGGGCACCACCAGTGTCAGCCAAAGCTCCATCCTGCATGAGCATGCAGGTCCAACTCCCCTCAGTTATTTCTGAGGAATCCCAGCAAGAGTCTGTCTCTTCCTGGCCATGGCTTGTTTCCTATCCCTTCACTGTATCCCCCCTGGTTATGACAGTCTGCTCCCTTGACCATCTGGTGACTGCTGCTCCAAGCTGTAACCCTTCTTTCCTAGTTAGCTTTGCCCTGAAGGGTGGACACAATCTTTTCTCTTTAATCACGATAACACTGAATACAACGCTGTGCAGTGAATAGATATAAGTAAATCTTTAAGATGGCATAAGAGAATTACAAAGCATAAAAGGAAAGCCGAATGGTTCCTGTGTGCTATGCCTCCTTACCCCTTAGAGTGACCTGCCCTGGGCTTTCTCCTGGTTCTGCCTCCATGTTCTTGAGATCTACCTCTACCCCCACAGAGAATAACAATCCTCCTCTAAATTGGCATATTTAACAAACCCTATTTAGGTGGGTGGGGGATGGGGGGATGGGCATCAAGGAAGGCACGTGATGTGATGAGCGCTGTGTGTTATAGGCAACTGATGAATTACTGAACTCTCCATCTGAAACTAATGATGTGCCTGATGTTGGCTAATTGAATTTAAATTAAGAAAATAAAGATGCTCTCTACACATACACAAAGAAACCCTAGTTAAGGCACTTTAAGAAGTTTTTTTTTTTAAGTTAAAATTATCTTTTCAGTGGAAAAAAAGATTATACTATCATTTATAAAATAGAATTCTTAGAGTCCACTCAAGTATTTTTGTGTTCGATATATTCTTTTCTAAAGGAATGAATAGTGGCTAGAGCCTTGCCTTACTTCTGTAGCACTAAATAGTCACGTAAAAAGCTTACCCAAGATATTTCAGCTTACATCCTAGAACGCAGAAACTGTTACTTTTTAAAAATCAGCTCTGGGGGCACCTGGTTGCCTCAGTCAACAGAGCGTGGAACTTCTGATTTTGAAGCTGTAAGTTTGAGCACCATGTTAGTTGTGGAGATTACTCAAAAAAAATCTTAAAAAAAAATCAGCTCTATTTTTTCCCTGCCCTATCTATTTTTTTCCAAGATTTTAAAAATATATTTATTAGAGACACACACACACACACAGAAAGAGAGAGAGAGAGAGAGAGAGGCAGAGACACAGACAGAGGGAGAACCAGGCTCCATGTGGGGAGACCGATGTGAGACCTGATCCTCAGTCTCCAGGATCATGTCATCCGGGCTGCCCATCCAATCTTTCATTTTTAAAAAGGTTTTGGGCAGCCCAGGTGGCTCAGTGGTTTAGCACCGCCTTCAGCCCAGGGCGTGATCCTGGAGACTGGGGATCAAGTCTCACGGGCTTGAGTCCCACATGGGGCTCCCTGCATGGAGCCTGCTTCTCCCTCTGCCTGTGTCTCTGCCTCTGTGTGTGTCTCTCTCATGAATAAATAAATAAAATCTTAAAAAAAAGGTTTTGTAGTTCCAAATTTTGTCTTACGTTTGTATACCATCTTTTGGGGGCTTTAGAGATAACTTGACACATAGTGTGGCCTCTCAGGATATTTTGAAAAACTCTTCTCTGATTTAAGGATATCCCTCTTTATGAATCCTGCCTTCCTAAGACAGGAACTGGACCTGGCTTTTCCAGTTTTCCTAATAGCTCAGGCACAAAAATACAATTCAGGATCCAGAAACTTGAGTGTGAGACTTTGCTACAGAAGACCAATGTAACCAAGCAGCGCCCTACAGAACCCACCCTAGAGAAAGTGTGGTGGTAAAGGTGGTTGGTTTTATGGGTAGCACTGGTGAAGGTCCTGGCATTCATTTCCAAGCATCAATTTTGTAAGCAATTGAATCATTTCCAAATTATTAATCTGGGGGTAAAATTCATGCTTACTTATGTGAGCGTTTAAGAGAATTAAGTGAGATAATGCATAAACAGTGCTAAAAGGTATGTACAGCACAAAATAAATCCTCAATGTGTTAGTTTTTATAAAGATGATGATAATGATGATGACAGGCTCAGTCTTCTTAAATCCTTTAGTGGTTCCCCAGATTTTTCAAGGTGGAGGCCAAACTCTTATGTCACAAAGGCCTGCCCCTTTCTTTTCAAAGCCTTCCTTCCTCCACACTAGATGTAGACATTTTCATGAATTATATCCACCTGCTTCCAGTTTCTGAATATATAATATTTTTAAAAGTCTCTGTGCTTTCATGCATACTATCCTTTTCCCAGAATTGCCCCATTCTGGCTATGAAACTTAATTTCTTTCAAACAGAAACATTTCCAGAAAGCTTTTGTTTACCCAGTTTGAATTAACGCCCCTTCTGCTCTTATGGTGTAATATCTATTTCTCCATCTCAGCATTTAATACAATATAAAGCCCTCTGGACTTAAAGATTTGTCTCACCACTACTCTACTTGAGAGTATGAAATATGTCTTACTTGCATGGTTCTCCATACCTTTTAATCTCAGAAAACATTATTAAATCAAAACAATTTAATTAGAGACTCTGGGTAGAATAAATAGAAAGATCCTCAATCAAAATTGTTACATCGATGAAGGCAACATCTCTCCCAAAAGTGTAGAATCATCTATTATTTACTATTAAATATGCAAATCCTCTTTTGTTATATACAATAGTCGACTTCATTCACCTATCTCCACATAGCCACTGCTCTCCGGCACCCTTGTTCCTGAGTTTTCTTTACTTGCTATGTCTACTTCTTCATCTCCACTTACTCTTTTGCCCATTCCAGTCTGGATTCACCACCATCTCCAACACACCACGAGGCAATCCTCACCAAGGTCTCAATAATCTCCAGGTCAGTAAATCTAATGAACTGTACCCATTTCTTAACCAGCTAGACTTGTTGCCTACATTGAATAATGTTGAAGTATTCCCTTCCCTTAGTATTTATGTCCCAACACTCCCCTGGTATTTGGATCTCTCACCTATTTGTCTCCTACTTTCCAAGCTTAGTCTCTTTCTATTAATTAATTAATTAGTTAATTAATTAATTTTTAAAGATTTTATTTACTTATTCATGAGAGACAGAGAGAGAGAGAGAGAGAAGGAGAGGCAGAGACCTAGGCAGAGGGAGAAGCAGGCTCCCTTCAGGGAGCCAATGTGGGACTAAATCCCAGGCCTCCAGGATCATGACCTGGCCAAAGGCAGACACTCAACCACTGAGCCGCCTCAGTGTCCCTCTTTTACTGCCTTTAAAAGAGGCAGTGCCCCTCTTTTACTGACTTTAAAACTTTGAATTCTTTATGACATGATCTGAGGGCTATATCTCTTCTTGTTTGTTATCCAAAGAAATCTCTTCTAAGACTATGCCTTTAATATACTCTCGATATGTTTACACTGAGAACCTAGAACAGTGACACACAGTACACAGTCAATTTCTATTTATTCCATGTATGACTGAGTAAATGAGCAAATATCAGAAAGCTAGAGTGAGTGCCTCTTTTGTGGTGTACTAGGCCTTAGGATGAGCAGAAAAGAGCCCAAATGCTTTGGACAGTAATGGAGAACCACTGTAATCTCCTATATGAGATTAGACTTTGTGGTCTCTGGAAAACACTTATCAATGAGGGATGTATTATTTAACAACTCATCCGATCAGGAAGCTCTGCTCATAGTTTGAAGCCCATACTCTGTTTATGTTCTGTTAAGTCTGAGCTGAACTGGCCATGCATACTAGTACAATAGAAGCCATGAGTCCAATTTCAAGTCTGTGGTAAAGAAGAGAAACAATAGGAAAGGCTTTCTATTGTTAGTAGAAGGTTGAATTTTCCCCAGGGAAACAGTAGGGTTTGTGGAACACAGAGACTTAGAGAAGTTTTGTGTAAGATGGGTGATGTGCAAACCTGAGAAGTAAGGATCAAGAGTAAAAAAAAAAAAAAGAAAGAAAGAAAGTAAGGATCAAGTAAAAGGATCAAGAGTAAAAGAGTATAAAGTAAGGATACTTTCTTTAATGTCTGTTGTTTAACATGTGGACATTATGGTATCTTTTGTGCTAGATAGTTCACACTTCAACTTTAAGGGCAGTGAATTGTCCTTAATTAGAATTTACACCTCAGGGGTCCTCACTGGCAAAATATGGTCCACACTCCAAAAGTACATACTCCAAAAGTACACACACTCCAAAAGGTCCACACTCCAAAAGTACACACACACACACACACACACACACATACACATACACACACAGTATACATAAAGCACTATATAAATATTGTATATATTATATATACTTAAGTGGAATATTATATGATGGAAGAGAACAGACACATGCAAAAAAACCAAATATTCTGATTTCCCTAGAAATAATCAGAATCTACTATTTGTTGAAGAAACAGAAGAGAGCATAGAAATACTGAGGTTCTATTACCTTAACATTTAGAACATGTCTAAGACCTAGAACATGGCCTAGGCTGGGTATATACTTGACAAACACTTTTGAATGAACAAAGGAATGCAGTCAGCTTTTAGTTGTTAAGGTATATTATTCCTTTTGTGAATTCTAACAAAGAAGGGAGTCCTCACTAGTATTTCAACTCAGTTCTCATGGCTTGGCAATCTGGTGAGTGCTTAAATATGTTTGCTAGGTCAATGAATGTTTACTGGAAGGAAAAAAATCAATGAATGAATTAAAAAATAGCTACTAGATTCTAAATATTAAAGTACATCATGATGGGACAAAAAAATTATACCATGCTAAACAGGTGAAACATATGTTCTTTAAGAGGCACAATTATTATTTGTTTCTATTGCTAGATAAGTAGACTCATAATAAAATAATGCATCTCAAAACTTCATAAATATTGCTCTAAGGTTATACAATTAAGACTGATAAATTTTTAAATACCGGAAAACAGATAATATCATATTGCTAATGTGAATGTAAGAGAAAAGGAACAGTTTCTCCTTGGAAAGGTTCATTTTATTATATGTGGTATCTTAGCCCAGGGACTCATGTAACAAAAATTTAAAGCTATTGTGCTTGATCTTGTACTGTTAAAGGATTTTACAAATAAAGCCTTTGTCACTCTCTCTCTCTCTTTAAATATTTATTTATTTAAGAGAGACAGAGCAAGCAAGGAGAGGGGCTGAGAGAGAGGGAGACATGCAGACTTCTCACTGAGAGCAGGGAGCGCAACGCGGGGCTCAATTCCAGGACCCTGAGATCATGACTTGGGTGGAAATCAAGAATTGGATGTTTAATGGACTAAGCCACCCAGCTGCCTCACCAGTTGAACAATGGGAGAGGTAATACATTGAGAAAGTAAAGAGTTAGTGATGTCATCTATGGATACTAGATGAACAGTGTAGATCATTCCTGAGCAGTATCTTTCTTGAAACATCAATTAGACTTAATATTCTAGACTAGGAGTCTAGAAAACTAATTACTGACCAGTTGTTGAAAGTTGCTTAATATTATGGAATTAACACAAACAAATCTCACAAGAAATTCATGTATAAAAAAACAATAGCAATGAATAGTTTAACATTATATCACTACACAGACTTTCCCAGTACTAGAGAATTTAGAAAACTTGAATTTGTAATCAAGGAGTTGCTTGGTATAGATGAAATCGTAACAGAGAAAGTGGAACTTTCAGGGATGTCCTTTTTCTTTTTTTTATTATTTTTTTATTATTATTTTTTGGATGTCCTTTTTCTATCCAGAATGAATTACCCACTGCTATAACAGAACATATGGCTTCAGTGATTCTAAAGTTCTTACCCACCAGGTGAGGCAAGAAGGAGTAGAAAGATTATGATGTATATATTTTCAGCTTTTGTTGAGGATTTAAAAGGGAATGAGCTTCAATGACATGCCTTGGTTTTATCCCTGTAATTGATTAAGTAGTCTATACTTTGATCGGCCTAAGTTCTGAACCCTAAATTTAAGAAACGTGCCACTAAACAGAAATAATGTACTTAGGAATTCTGTTCCCGAATGCTTCCATTAAGTTGATCCACACATATAGTACACTGGTTCTCTACTTTAGTGAATATTAAAATCATCCAGAATATGTAGCAAAATTTTAGATTCCTTGAAGAAGTTCCATAGTTTCTCATTTTAAAGATCAGGAATCTGAATTTTTAACCAGAACCTCAAACAATTTTAGGTGAGCAGAATAAGAACCAGGATTTGTTAAAAAATCCTCATGTAGTATTTTCATTTAATTTGAGTGTGCATCAATCCCACTTCTCTTTGATGTTGGCTGCACTGGTGTCCATTCCCATCAGATGCCTAACTGAGTTATGCTGGAGCTAATGATCTGGCCAGAAGGTCAAGTGGTGTCCACTACTGTGTCTAGCCAGCACGTGTTCTGACAGTGAAGGCAACTACAGTCATCACTATAACTGAGTGGTTAGCATTTCAATATTACCTCTGCTAATAGCAGCTCTTGGTTCCTCTATTTCCCGAAGGAGAATCCTTCTGATTTGCCTCTGAAATAAACTTAGTTTTTTCTCTCTCTGTGGAGATATTTCTGCTTATATATCCAAAGAAGCAAGGCAGATTTTTTCCAAGTCAATAACCAAGATACAGTCTTATGATTTCATTATAGGCAGGGTTGACCTATTCACGCATCAGTGGCCTAAGATTGACAATTAAATAACTCAGTTTCTTCCTAAAGTGTCATGGCTATTTGGGGCCCATTATGCAAACTTTGAAACAAAAATTTCTCCACAATTGACATGGATTGCTTATGTGTGTGTGTGTGTGTGTGTGTATCACACATATACAAATAATTTAGAATTTAAGTATTTTCCTAAATATGAGTTGTCAAATACCAGAAAATAGTATTAGAGGAGGCATCAGATTGTTTTCTTCTCTTCTGTTATGTATTATAGAAAGAAAAAGGGATCCCTGGGTGGCGCAGCGGTTTGGCGCCTGCCTTTGGCCCAGGGCGCGATCCTGGAGACCCGGGATCGAATCACACGTCGGGCTCCCGGTGCATGGAGCCTGCTTCTCCCTCTGCCTATGTCTCTGCCCCTCTCTCTCTCTCTCTGTGACTATCATAAATAAATAAATATTAAAAAAAAAAGAAAGAAAGAAAAAAATTAGCATTTACCTCTCTGTTATAATGAGATATAGTTCGGTGAGGAGGAAGCATGGAGGGGGGGCATGAGCTATCAAAATCCCATCCAACCTAATGAATCTATTTATTTGTTCTTTTCCTATGCTTAGATGTGGCAGTGATGAATGCGATTTCAACACAATACAATGCCTGTAGCTGGCACTGGGATCACGTTTTGTAATGAGCTAGGTATAGCCATCTACTCGCATATCTTGGCTATTGTTCTATTTAACATAAACCTTGAGAAAGTACATTTAGTTAATAAATGTTTAATCATTTTTAATAAATGTGGTTTTAGGAAGCTGTGCTCAGAGAAGTCTAATTTAGGCTATAAATTATGTGTATTTAACCTGATTTCAACAATCTATAGTGTCTTATTTTATATCTGCCTAACACATCAAGCTCCCTTCTTCTTTTCTTGCTTTTTAGATTTCAGCCCTTAATTTAAATTGTTACTTTAACCTGCTCCATCTGCTTACCTAAAGTGATTATTTTTATGATTTACTTGGAAGCAGTTGCATATCCAAATGCCAATTAGGCATATCCAAAGAAGAATATATAGAATATATATTTATGAATATATATTTACATGTATATTCATAAATTGTATATTTAAGGTAAGATTGGTATGTAACAGTATATTATTTTCAAGTATATCATATAATAATTTGATCTTAGTATATACTACAAAGAGATCACCAAAAAAGGTCTAGTTCCCATTCATCACCACACAATTGTCCTCCTTCTCTCATGTTGCTCAACTCAACTCCTTTCCCTTCTAACTACCAATCTTCTATATCTATAGGTTTTGTTTTGATTGTTTTGTTTTTTTTTATATTCCATATATAAATGAAAGTATATGGTATTTCTTTCTCTGTATCTCTTATTTCACTTAACATACTGCCCTCTATTTCTATTCATGTTGTCACAAGTGGTAAGGTTTATTTTTATAGCTGAGTAGTATTCTAGTGTGTGTGTGTGTGTGTGTGTGTGTGTGTGTGTGTGTATGTGTGTGAGTATAATCACATTTCCTTTATCCATTCATCTGTCGATGGACACTTACGTTGTTTCCATATCTTGGCTATTGTAAATAATGCTGCAATAAACATAGGGGTGCATGTATCTTTTCAAATTAGTGTTTTCATTTTGTTGGGATAAATATTCTGAAGTGTAATAGATGGATCATATGGTAGTTCTACGTTTAATTTTTTGAGGAATCACCATACTGTTTTCCATAGCAGCTGCACCAGTTTACATTCCCACCAATAGTGTACCAGGGATCTCTTTACAAATCCTCACCAACACTTGCTATTTCTTATCTCTTTGATAATAGCTATTCTAACAGTTGTAAGGTGATGTGTCATTGTGGCTATGATTTGCATATCCAAAATGATTAAAGATGTTGACCATCTTTTCATGTTCCCATTGACCCGTATATCTTTTTTTGGAAAGATGTCTATTCAGATCCTCTGCCCATTTTTAAATTGGATTGTGTGCTTTTTCACTATTAAGTTGTTTGAAGTTCTTCACATATTTTGGATATTCACCTTTTATCAGATACATGGTTTGAAATTTTTTCTCTCATTCAGTAGGTTGCTTTTCTATTTTGTTGGTTGTTTTCTTTACTATGCAGAAGCTTTTTGGTTTCCTGTAGTCTCATTTGCTTAGTTTTTCTTTTGTTGCCATTGTTTTTGGTGTCAAATTAAAAAATGATCACCAACACTGATGTTTTCACCAAAGGGTTTTATGGTTTCAGGTCTTACATTCAAATCTAATAAATTTTGAGTCAATTTTTGTGCATTATATAAGATAGTAGTCCACTTTCATTCTTTTGCATGTGTCTTTCCAGTTTTCCCAACATCATTTATTGAAAAGACAATCTGTTCTTCATTGTGTATTCTTGGCCCCATGTAAGCATGGGTTTATTTCTAGGCTTTCTATTCTGTTCTGTTGATCTATGTTTCTGCTTTTATGCCAATATTATACTCATTTTGATTACTACAGCTTGGTAGTAAAGTTTGAAGTTAAGGAACATGACACTTACACTTTTATTATTCTTTATCAAGATTGCATTGACTATTGGGTGTCTTTTGTGGTTCCTACAAATTTTAGAATTATTTGTTATAGTTCTGTGAAAAATACCATTGGAATTTGGATAGAGATTGCAGTCAATCTGTAGATTGCTTGGGTAGTATGGACATTTTAACAATATTAATTTATCCAATCCATGAGCATGGACTATCTTTTCATTTATTTGTGCCTTCTTCAATTTTTTTTAATCATTGTGATCTGTCTTGGAGAATGTTCCATGTGCCCTTGAGAAGAATGTGTATTCTATTGCTTTTGGATGTAACGTTCTGTATATATCTATTAAGTGCATATTATTTAATGTATCATTAAAGCAGATGTTTCTTTGTTGATTTTCCATCTGGATTATCTATCAATTGATGTAAGTGGAGTATTGAAGTCCCCTACTAAATGGTAAGTAGGGATAATAATATTAACTTCCCTCTTAAGTCTGTTAATATTTGTTTTATATGTTTAGGTGCTTCTATGTTGGGTGTATAAAAATTTACAAATGTTACATATTCTTGTTAGATTGACTCTTTTATCATTATGCAATGCCTTTCTCTTTTATTACAGTCATTTTTAAATCTATGTTGCATAATATAACTACATCTGTTTTCTTTTTGTAAAGAAAATTTGTCCATTTTCATGGAATACCTTTTTCTGTCTCTTCACTTTCAGTCTGTGTGTGTCCTGAAATCTGAAATGAATTTCTTATAAGTAACTTATAGGTGAGTCTTGTATTTTAATTCATTCAGCTATCCTATGTTTTTTGACTGGATAATTTAGTCCATTTATACCTAAAATAATTATTAATACCTAAGCACTTATTATCATTTCATTAATTGTTTTCTGTCTGTTTCCTAGTTCCTCTCTGCACTGTTCTTCTCTTGCTTTTTTTTTTTTTTGTTTTGTTTTGTTTTGTTGTTTTTTGGTTTGATGACTTTCTTTAGTGTTATGTTTAGACTCCTTTCTCATCATCTTTTGGGTATTTACTATAGTTTTTGCTTTGTGGTTACCATAGGTCCACATATAATAGCCTGTGTGTGTGTGTGTGTGTGTGTATGTACAAATATCTATATATAGATGGCACAGTCTATTTTAAGTTAACAGCAACTTAAGTTCAAACACATTCTAAAATCTATGTCTTCACCTCCCCAACCATGTTTTGGTTTTGATATCATGTTTTACATTTTTTGTTTTCTGTAATCTTTAATAATTCTGCAATTAATTTTACTAGTTTGTCTTTTAACTTTCATAGTAGCTTTATAAGTGGTTAATCTATTACCTCTACCATATATTTGCCTTTACCAGTGAGATTTTTATTTTTATAATTTTTGTATGTTACTAGTTGGTGCTTTTTCTTCAGCTTAAAAAATTCCCTTCAATATTTCTTGTAATATTGATTTAGTGGTGACGAACTCCTTTAGCTTTTGCTTGTCTGGAAAACTCTTAATCTCTCTTTCAATTCTGAATGATAATCTTACTGGGTAGAGTATTCTTAGATCTTTTTTTTTTCGTTTCAGCACTTTCAATGTATTATGCCACTTTCTCCTGGCCTGCAAAATTTCTGCTGAAAAATCAGCTGACTACCTTATAAGGGTTCCCTTGTTTGTAACAAATTGTTTACCTCTTGCTGCTTTATTTTTTTTTTCCTCTTGCTGCTTTAAAGAGTCTTTTTCTTTAGCTTCTGGCATTTTAATCATAATGTATCTTGATGTAAATCTCTTTGGGTTTCTCTACTTATGAACTTTTTGTACTTCCTGGACCTGAATGTCTGTCTCCTTCTCTAGGTTAGGTAAGTTTTCAGCTATTATTTCTTCAAATAGGTTTTTCACCCTGTCTCTCTTTCTACTTCTTCTGTTATCCCATAATACTAATGTTATCTCACTTAATATTATCCTAAAGGTCCCTTAAACTACCTTCAGTTTTTTTATTTTTTATTTTCTTTTTGCTGCTCTGTTTGGGTAAGCCTCATTGCTCTGCATTCAAGGTCACTGTTCTATTCTTCTCCTTCATCTAGTTCGTTGTTCAAGTCCTCTGCTGTACTTTTCAGTTCAGTTACCTGTGACTTTTGTTTGATAGTTTCTTGGATTTTTTTTTTTTTGTCTTTTTCTTAAAGTTCTCACTGTCTTCATCTATTCTTCTAAGATTGGTGAACATTTTTATGATCATTACTTTGAATTCTTTATCAGATAAATTGTGTATCTCCATTTCATTGAGGCTTTTTCTTGGGGTTTCATCTTGTTATTTCATTTGGAACATATTCCTCTGTTTCCTTATTTTGCCTAACTCTCTCTCTGTTTCCATGTATTAGGAAAAACAGCTACCTCTCCTCAGTCTTGAAGGAGTGGCCTTGTGTATATAATGAACCTTTCAACCTTGCTGTAGCTCTTGGTTATTTCTAAAATCTTTGTGATTATCTAAGCTGCCTTATTTATTCTTGATAGTTCCCACTTGTTGAAGGTGTGCCAAGCCCTTGTCAGTGTTCCAAAGGGAGAGATCTCAGCACCTAGTTTTATGCTTATTGGAAGCCAAATCTCAGGCAGCAGCTTTTAAAGTGTGCAAACATATGTAGTCCTGTGAGACTGCAGTCATAACTTCTGCTGGCCTTCAGACCAGATGATTTGGATGTGTCTCCTTGGTGACGGTGCAGAAAATTGGGGCTCTAGACAAGTGTAAAAGCTCTTTTCTGAGAAGTACCAGTGACATCCATAGAGGCCAAGGGAGAGTGCAAAAATGGCATCCCTTGGTCTATGTTCCCTGGAATCACCTTTAGCCCCTAGGTGTGTGGTAAATCTGATTCCTACTCCTCAGCCTGACAAGTGAATAGTCCTTTTTTGCAGGAAGACTGGGAGTGTGTTTCAGTCTGTTGTCTGTGTTGTGCCCTCGGGTGGTGGTAGCTTGCTAAGAACTGTCTTTCTGATAGTTTCAGTCCTGTCGTGCCCAGAAACATTGCCCTCACCCCCACACCTCCCACCTCCCAGCCACCAGTCAGGTGATCCAAGAGTATCCTTTCTGTGGACTAGATAAATCTGCTGGCTTAAGCAAGCCCACCGATGCTTGCTGAAAAGGTAAAATGGTGCCAACCAGTGCCTTTGTCCCCAGAGAAAGTCCCAACTGATCCCTGCACACCTGGCAGATTCTTTGAGATTAGCTAATAAATCTTCACGTATTGTCCAGGTGTTTTTCAGACTGTTGCTTTTGCACAGGTTCCCAAGGTGCATGAGCCCTTTAAGAGTGGACTTTCCATTCTTCACAGACTTCTGGGTCTCCTGGATATAAGCCCTATGGTTTTCAAAGCTGGATATTTTAAGGAATCATCCCTCCAGTATGGGTCCCAAGGGCAGTGGTGCCTGATGTGGGACACAAACCTCTTGGTCCTGGTCCTGAGGGATAGGCTATTGTGATATCCTTGATTAAGGGTCACTATGACAGGGATGAGGTTTTTGGCAAGACTGTGTCTCTGGTTTTCCTAACCTTCTCAGTGTGATTCTTTTATCCTTTGTTGTGCGGAAGCTGTTCAGATAGTCTACTGTTTTGTTTTTGTTTTTTTCTCAGAGGGAATTTATCTATATGTAGCTGTAAATTTGGTGTATGTGCAGGGGGAGGTGAATTCAGGATCCTCTTATGCTGCCCTCTTTGAGCTTTCTTTCCCCCACTCAATGAGACTTATATTTATTTCTATATTTTGTGGCTTAAAATTCCATCTGAAAGCAAAGGGACTGAGGGTAGGAATGCATACTGAACATCCATATATATGTGTATTTTTTTTCCTGGGGATACATAACATTTTAAAGAAAGAGAGAGCTGTTAGAAAGTGTACAAATAAAAAACAAAATGAAGCCTACAACATTTTTGTGCATTTTGTGCAAAATCAAACAATAGCACAAAAATATAAGAATAAAACCATTTTTTTTCTAGAAAAGTCTTTTTCAAGAAACTTCTTCCTTCTTTTATCTTCTAAACAGTTCCTTGAAGCACTGCAGTTTGTTTCTGCTCATTGGTTTGAAGCTGACAGCAATATTTTGAACTCTCATCAGTGTGCTATGTACTTTTTTCTTTTCCATATATTCATCATCATAATTTTGAAGTCTGGGTATTGAAACAGTTTTAAAACATAACTGAATGGGTCTCTTAAAATTCCCCTGAAGACAATGTTGATCTGATGTAGCTGATGGTGAACTGGACTCATTGATATAATGGTATCTGTGCTGGGCAGTAAACGATGACTTTAATCAAGATTCTAAATGTTCTTCAGACTAAATTGCTTTCCAGGGTTCTCTGATTTTATAGAGTCAGAGTAGGTGTATCTGTTTCTCTTTTGTAGTTTCATTCCCCCAGATGCTGATTTCTCTTAACTCTCAAAGCTGTAAAAGAAGCTAAGACAAAAATCTTGCTATTTACTTAGTGATCACTTTTTGTTTTGCAATCTGAAGCACATCAATGTTAGTAGCAATAGAAAAGAAAGAAATGTGCTCTAGTTTTTCCTTTTCATTATCACTTCCTTTGAACATAAAGGAAGAATATTACACAAAAGGCAAATTTTGCTGCTACCCATGAAATAACTTATCTAAACAAATATATCTTGGTTGCTTGAATGCTGTCACCCTAAAAGGCTATGCTCTCGTTTCACTCATGCTGCATTTGCCTTGGGTAGCTTTGTTCCAAAATATTAGAATTATTTTCAGAACCAGAGGCAGATTTTTATGCTTTCTTTTAATTTTCCTTTCTATTATTTCCTTCCTCCTTTCCCCCATCCTTTCCTCCCCTTCTTTTGGCTTCCTACCATCTTTTTGTCCTTTCATTCTGTTTTCTTCCTGAGCAGGCACCCGTAGGTATAATGCACAAACATACAGGAGCCTCCCTAAGACTGAGACTCCCTTGGGTTTTTAACTCTCAGACTTGTTCACATAGAGCCTCCAGCAATTCATCAATTACAGTTTGTGTTCTTACCCTGGTATTGGTTCCAGTGGAGGTTTTTGCTCTGCTAATTTGTGAAACTCTGTGTCACCTCTTTCCCCAATTTTTGGGGCAGGGGCAGCAGCTTACCCTGTGACCTTAATTCTCTAATAAATCTAATGAAAGTAGTTGATTTTTAGTTCAGCTTTTATCTTGTGAAGATGGGAGTGATTACTTCCCACTTCCTTACAAGCTGGACCAGAAACTAGCAGTCTCTGAAGCACACTTTTAATGTATAAGAAGTTGCAAGCTTTGGAAGGAGCCTTATACATATGATGTCTTTTATAATTTTTAGCTACTATTATTGCTGTATTTGAATCAGCATATCTTATTGATTTGGAGGCTGTATTTTTTTTTTTTCAGATTTCAACAGTCTTGAAATCATGATGTGGTGTCTTACAGTTGGTTTGCATATGATTCCTGAAGTTTCTGACCTTGACTCAACTAAGGGAGGAGTCTAATTGCTATTAGGGTAAGACCTCAGCAATTGCCCTCTCCACCACAAATCTCTCAAGTTGTATTTATCCATTTCCTTTGTACCAACTCCCGTCTGTCAAACACAACCATTAATATCCTTGGACTGACTTTTGCACCAGGCAAGAACACTGCAAGGCAACTTAGATTTCTTTGGACCACTTCCCAGGTCTGATATGTATTGACTATCATCACACATCCATCCAGAACTCTCTTTTTTTTTCTGTATATCTTTCTGTCTCTTTCAGTTTCTTAAGTTAGGATAAGGAACCCTTTTGGAACCAAAGAATGTTTGAAAGAACTTTTCTAGTAAGCACAAAACAAAATAATTCAAATTATAAGGAAACATTTTGTCACAATTTAACTGTCAACATTTCTTCTTTATTCATGGAAGCTAAAATGGTGTTGTACAATTGATAGCAACTTATATCTGATCAAGTAATCCGGTAATTTACTGTAGCCAGCTTCTTCTCCTGGCTCATGAGGTAGAGTGTGTGCATCTCTTCCCAACTCCATTCCCAGTGACATCAAGTTGATCACTTGAAGATAGCTATGGTGGGATTTTTAACATCATGCAAATCAATAAAAATAAAAAAAATCAGTACCTCCTCCCACAACTGTTAGATATTTTCTAGAAGACCACGGATCTTATCTCTGAGGTACAATTTTCACTCTGGAAAAGCATTGTCTGGTTTTTCTTTTTTAAAGATTTTATCCATTTACTCCTGACAGACACAGAGAGAGAGAGGCAGAGACATAGGCAGAGGGAGAAGCAGGCTTTATTCAGGAAGCCCGATGTGGGACTTGATCCTGGGACTCCAGGATCATGCCCAGGGTGGAAGGCAGATGCTCAACGGCTGAGCCACCCAGGCATCCCAGCGTCATCTGTTTGTGATTGACCTCATAAAATACAAACTTGTAAAATTTAAAACATATTTTAGAACAAGCCATTAATGAAGTTAAATGAGATTACCACATATTTTTAAATATTATTTAAGTTGATAACATCAATAAAACTATTTAGTTTACTTCTCTTTTTTTGTTGAACATTAAACTTATTTTTAAAGAATGTGTTGCAATAACAAAATACAGTTTAGTTTATCATTTATGTAAAAAAATGGCCTACAATGAATTTTAATGAATTCTTTGGACCTTTTAAATTTATAGCAATTGGACATTCTTAGACTTTTAGCTAGTAGTTACAAGATTTTTATTTAAGAAACTTTGTAAAGTTGAAAAACTTTTTCAAAGAGCAGCATTTTTTTTAGCTAATATCTTTCTCTTTGACTATTATCAATCCATGACCTTAAAAGGGCCAGTTTCTTTTTCTTTTGAGATCTAGCAATGAAGAAGCAATCCTTTGTTTATGGTACAAAAGAAACAATGTCCTCTGGAGAACAGCAGGTGAGAGACTGTCATTTTCTGTAGATCCCAGTACAAATGAGTTATTAAGATGGAAGTTTTTATTCTGGTATGTGTACCTTCAACTGAAACAGCAAGTAGAAATTACTTCATTTAAAAAAATTATGCCTAAATCACTCCTTAAGTCTACACATTGCTTTAAAATTTTTATCTAGGTCAAGTTGATATCCTTGGAAAAGTTATCACTCATTTCCTTTTCACATCTTGAAGGTTTTTATTGTTCATCTATTTTAATTACTCATTGATTTTATCGAATATATTTCCAGTACTTAAGACAATGGCTCATACATAGTAGGAATTAAAAACAATTAAGAGTATGAATATATGTGTGTTTCTATTTATAGTCAACCTTAATAAATTGATGACAGCACTCAAATATAGGATATAACAAGAGGAGAGTATCTAAAATTGAGGACATTTAATCAGGATTACACAAACCTCTGTTCCAACTCAAGTTCCATTTTAACTTTGCTTTCTTTCACTACAGGTCTTTTCCAATCCTATTTCTTGCATCCTTTCCTTCTTCCTTTTGCTATTTTACTCACCAGCTTCTTAAATTACTTTTTTATTCATGCCACTTCTTTTCATAGGAATTGCCGAATAACACAGGCACAAGAAAAACTGACCCTAATTCGTTACCTTCCTTCATTTTGAAATGTATTACTGCATTACAGATCACAGAAATGATTGGTGGATAGAAACTGTTGTGTGGTTACATCTCTATGCATCCATAGGTAAATACAGCACATAGTACTAGAAAGCAGGGAAGCATAATTAAGAATTTCATCACTGCCATTACTACTCAAGTGGAAAACTATTTCTGAAATGTCTAACATGTTACTCTGACTGTATCAATAAATAAATAATAAATGAATCCTTCCTTTCTCCAAATGGTTTATAAATTAATATTTTGAGTATTAGATATCAATATAAAGTATTCCATAATTTACACATGGATATTTATTGAAATATGTAGTAAACATTAACCTAGTTATGTTTTGAGGTTATATATTTTTATTTTATTTTTTTTAATTTTATTTATTTATTAATGAGAGACAAAAAGAGAGAGAGGCAGAGGGAGAAGGCAGAGGGAAAAGCAGGCTCCATGCAGGGAGCCTGATGTGGTACTCACTCCCAGGACTCCAACTTCATGCCCTGAGTCAAAGGCAGTTGCTCAACCACTGAGCCAGCCAGGTGTCCCAAGGTTATATATTTTTAACCTGTTAATTTAAATGATACTTGAAAGTCTTCATTCTGTTTCAGTTTGTTAATGTAAGTTTAATCATTTTTTAATATTCTAAATAAAGATCCATTATTATTCATGTAGCATGTATTAGGAAAAATTATCTTCAAATGAGTAAGATAAAACTATGTTGAATGTACAATGTGATTAAAAATATCAACACAAAATAATTTGTTTAGGAAGAAAAATATTGAATGTTTAAAAAAAAAGAATTGCATTTACATATATAATATACATCATTTAATAACATATTTTGTTTGTAAGTATTCCGGTCTCTGCAGAAGATAGTTACTATATACAGAGTTTCATTTGAAAGGCAAGTAGAGCTAGAATTTAAGTGTAATTAATCACATGTTTAACAAACATATCAAACTCAAATCTCAAAGTCCATATAGCTTTCTGCTCTAGGACTTTGGAAAGAATGGACATAGTGAACAGGAGGGAAATAACCCCTATCTTGCTCTTTTGTCTGTGGGAGGATCTCTGAACTTGGAGCTCCTCATCTAATCAGGAAATTCCACACCTGAGCAGGCACTGTAAGGTGATTTTTAATGTGAGAATTAAACCCATTTATTTCCTACCTTGATTCTATTTAAATTAGATTGACCCAAGAGAGAAAGATGTAATTTGATTAGGTTGTAATTATTTTTTTTAATATTCATTCTAAAATTATGTGGCAATTACCTGTGGAAAACATAAAGTGTTTACATCTGTTAGTACTTTGAAGATTAAGCACGAAGTTATTCTCCAGGGAAAAGTTGCCAAGAAAATTTAGAGGATTTTTTTTTCCCCTTTAAATTTCTAAACCTTTACCTGAAAGTCTTGCAAGACAGAGTTCTGAAATAACTTTTAAGGCTGTGAAATGATCAGCAGAAAGGTGAAAAAAAAACCAAAAGGACCATAATTCAGCAGCTAATCTGCTGTGGTCAAAGTCATGGTGTCCATTTTGAAGACTTGTTTTGGTGGGTGGGATGAGGGAGTGCTGCTACTTATCTCTTGATTAAATAAATAAAAAAGAAAAAATAGAAAAGTTAGCATAACTCAATGATGTTTGTTTACTCAAAAGTGCAATACAATACACCAATTTATTTGCAAAGTCATTCTCACATAATTAGATGCTATTGCTTATATTCAAAATTCATAAATTCCTAGGGAGCTTTAAAACATTAAAACATTGCTAACCTGAATATAATTTTTTCTCCCTTCACAGCCAGTTCTTCCCAAGGAATTTGAAGGAGAAGGTCACATTTGCCCAGTAAGGCTGATTTTACTTTAGTGGATGTGAAAACAAAGCTGGATGTTCAAAAAGGTCTTGAGATGTAATTTAAAAGTTTTTAGGAAGCAGCAGAAAAAACTAACCAATAATGTTGAAGGACCCATCTTTTCTTTTAACCACCTCAAATCAGCAGCCCTATTATAAAAAGGAACAGACACTCGGGTGATTAGGTTCAGGGTACTGACAAAAAGAAAATAATTTTTAAAATCTGGCCCAAGATATAAATTCTAAAGATAAAAGTAATCAGAGAGGGGTAACTGTTTTCAACATTCTGAAGTGACAATAAAATAACTACAAATAAATTTGTCTTAAGATTTGTGTGTTGCGGGATCCCTGGGTGGCTCAGCAGTTAAGTTCCTGTCTTCAGCCCAGGGCATGATCCTGGAGTCCTGGGATCGAGTCCCATGTCGGGTTCCCTGCATGGAGCCTGCTTCTCCATCTGCCTGTGTCTCTGCCTCTCTCTCTGTGTGTGTCTTTCATGAGTAAATAAATTTAAAAAAATTGTGTGTTGCTTACACAAAAAGGAAGTAAGGAATTGTGCATTGAATCTGCTGTATCTGTCCCTAGAGAAAGCAATCTTTCCATTCCTCAATAGCTTCCATGTAATCCCATCATTAAACACTGGTTTCAAGTTTCTGAAGTTAATTGTTTTCATTTAGTTATTTCAGAAATACATAGACTCTATAAAGCTTAAGTAATTTTCAAATATGAAGATATTGAGCCAAATCATGTCCAATTAATTAGATCTGGAATATAATACATGTAACAACCAAAAGGATTCCTATTGTCTGAGCTAGTATTAAGCTGCTAATTTAAGTCAACCTAAGATAGAGAAAAAAAATAAATGCACCACAAAAAGCAGTGAATATAATGAATATCAAGCAAAATATTACAAGGTAGACAGAATAGTTAAAGAGCATACACTTGGGATCAGGAAAATCACATTTGAAGTTCAAACATTTCCCCTACTCAGGATGTGATTTTTGAAATGCTCTTTATTCTTCCAACTGCTCACTTTTTTCATCTGTAAAATAAGATACTAAAATAATGAAAAACATTCAGCTTCTTAAACTTTATAGCAATGGCTTTGCTTACAAGTTCCTTAGAAAAAGTAGCTATTATTAGAGTTTTGGGGATGGAATATTTCAAAGAATTAAAGTCCCATAGTTGCAATTTTACAAGATCTTATTATCTATCTAATTCTATATGCTAGCAGCTCACATTCTTATTTGAGGGGTATAAATAACAGTAGCTTATAAAAGCTATAAACCTTTCGGATAAATCTTCCCTTAGAATTGCAGAATATAAACATATATAAGTGTGTGTGTGTGTGTGTGTGTGTGTGTGTGTGTGTGCAAACATCCACAGGAACGCATATGCACACTTGTTTCATAATGTAGTTGTTCTTATAGTAACTTCAAGAAATGACATATCACAGCTGTATACTTTTATAATGTTGTTTGATACATTAAGAAATTATTCCTAATGAGAAAGTTTGTTTAGATTCAAATCTGTAGCATATCTGCTTCTAGATCAAGTCACAAAACCATTCTGTAAACCCAAGTATTCACTTTTCTTTTGGTTTTGGTTCTGGGTTGTTGTTTTTATACATTATATATATATATATATATATATCTTCTTTGACTCTGTTCTGTTTCTGTGGGGGAAATGACAGCGTTTTTCATCATTATGTTCATATCACAATCTGACAGATCTTATTGCTACATCTATGTTTTAATGCACCAATTTTTAAAAGGGATCTGTGCCTTTTCAATAGATACTGCTGTTTCTCCCATTTGATTTTGCTGGGTTTGCTGCTTACTTTTGCCTCATATTTATTGAATCTGGTTCCCAGATATTTTTTTTTGGGTGTCTCTGTGTTCCTGTTCTCAAATATGAATGTACAAATAAACAAATGTATATGTGTGAGCTGATTTAGTTCGGGCATGTGTTCTCCGGTTCAACACAGGCCCTGCTGTTCTCTGCTGGCTTATTGTGGACTTCTTCACACTCTGTCTTTCAGAAGATGAGTTTTGGCTGCATCCTTAGAGGCCTCCAGACTGATAGAATCATTTACTAAATTGCTGTTGCTGAATTGGGACACGGTGTTCTCCAACAATTTTTCTGCTTGGTTTTGCTACTGCACGTATTGCTTAAATATATGGGCAGCTATTTATTTTTAAAACAATGCAGATTAACTTTATGGACTAATATGTAACAAATAACTAAGTCTATGTAAAATATTGCAAAGGCTTTTATTCTTATGGCATTACATTTGTCAGCAAGAGTTAACTTTGCTTTTAAAGTACTTTTAAAGTACTTTTAAAGGAGAAGTTATGGCATTTCCAAATTTGTATGTGTATCTAATATAAAATGAAGAACTAACAATTTTATATGCATTTGCCCTTTGTGAAAATGTACCATCACTATTATTGTCTTGCAAAGGCACATTCAATCAATTCTTGTTATTATAAAAATGACAAGCAGATAGCATTCGTTATTGTCATGCCTCATGTGGACTTGTACTTGGTCTCTTTCCAAGAATAATTCTTCTAAGGGTCAGCAGATTTTTACAATATTTATTTTTAAATCCTGGCTTTTTCTTAAATAGCAATTATAGTATAATATATACCCTTGGAGTCCTACTCTGTAAGGAAAGAAAAGACTATATGCAAATATAAAAATATATTTATATATGTATATATTTACATGTATGCACAGATACATGTACCTATATGTACATGTGTGTATGAATATATATATACATATGTATCTTTTATATTGGATTGAAATTAGGTATTATATCTAATGACTTATTATAGAAGCATGGTAATTTGTCTGAAAAGTCTAGGAGGGTGGGTTGGAGGAGTTGGCATTAGATCTGTCAAGAGATTGAGGGAATTGAAACAGATGCTGACAGTGGAATTTCAAACAAATGAACAGATGAAGGGAGTCTAATTTTTATAAGTTTGGTCAACATAGAAGAGAATATTAACTATGTCAGTCTGAAGGAAAAGCAGGGATTTCACACAGCAAAAGAGAGTCTTAGCAAATAGGAGAGATGAGCTCCTTGGGACCGGAGAGCCTCGAGTCAGGTCTCTGGGAGCACCGTGCCCAAAAATCCACATACAGACTCATTTTTTTGTGCCTGAAAAACCACAAACAGGATGGAGGTGGTGTAATGCCAAGCCCTCTCAGTGATACACTCATGTATTAAGACTGATCCTTGCTTTAGTCAGTAACAGTTCAGAAATGAGTCCAAACTGACCAGCAAGTAGGGTATTAAGTGTAGCTTAATCACTGGGGGGGCTGGAAAGAGCAATCTAATATTCCTGGCTGATATTTAGTATCTAAAACAATGAAATTTAAACTAGGAATACTTAAGATTAATAAGTGTACATTTTTTAAAACTCATGAGTATCATTCTTTTATGTAATGACAGTTATAACTTCTACCTTATGGAATAGATGTATACCTAAAATGTACATGTAAGTAATTATTGTTTTAATAGATTGGCTTATATGTTAAGTGAGCAACAAAACTCAACTGTTTAAAAAGTATCAAATGAGGTCATCAGAAATAGGAACTTTGTCCTTCAACGTATGACTTTATCTTTTTATAGCAGTTTACAATTTACAAGAAACATTTTCACTTCTGTTGCTAACTTTGAATCCATGACTCTTTAAGTTACACAAGTGAGTATAATTAGGTGCAATTTTGGAAGGAGCAGGGGTGAGAAATATGCCCATTGTCACACAGCTTCTACAAGTTAGCTCTAGACCTTAGACCATCATCCTCTCTCTCTCCCTCTGTCTCTTTCTTATACCACATTGCCTCTATATTTCATAAAAATGTGTTCTTATGTTCCATGTTACAGTCTGTGATTGGGATCTTATTAGCGAAGAGGGCTATTTTATTTGGTGACAGTGGTGGTTTGGTCCATCCTCTAGCAGGTGACATAGCAGCTGGGAGCTTAGAGTTTGTTGCTACCCCAATTGACTCCTCTCTCTCCATCCCTTATTACTAATGTTCTCACTCATTGCTCTGACACTGACTCCAGGCTCTGGAGACCTTCCTTAAGCTGTGTGTCCCTTCTTTATGCAGCTTTAACCATACATCATAGGGCAGCCTGTATAGTTGTCCATGAATGAGTAGGTTTGGAGGGCTTTTCCTCTCTTTCCTTCCAATTCTCTTGCTAACACAGAGATTCTTTAGATCCTATTACTTCTATTTCCCTACCATTCTGAAATAACAGACTTCCAAGCCTGGGTTCTTACACTGCCTCAACAGTTGAGGATGGATTGTGTTACACCTGGTTTTCTTTTTATTTTTTTAAAGATTTTATTTATTTTTGTATGAGACACACAGAGAGAGACATAGGCAGAAGGAAAAGCAGACTACCTGCAGGGAGTCTGGTGGGGGAATCGATTGTGGGACTCCGAGGTCACACCCTGATTCGGAGGCAGATGCTCAACCACTGAGCCACCCAGGCATCACTATACCAGGTTTTAGATGGGCCCATAGCCCTCCTTACTGCTAAATTGCTCTGCTTTACTCAATAATTTCCATGTTCAATAAGCATACCTCAGTGATAGACTCTGTGGCTTAAAAATTTTTATAATGTTTAAAGTCACCAGCAAAATGGGCCACCTATTAATCTTTCCCTTCAATATTAGCCTTTAAGATAAAGAAAATAATTATTATCTCTTTTGGTTTAATGTATTCACTGAATTTGTGACTGGACAGCCTTTTTTGGGAAAAGTTTTTTATTGCTCTTTGAAATGTTATAGTGTAAAATTTATAAAATAGGTTAAATGCAAATTGTTAGCTGATTTTCAGAAATAAACTGCCACATACAAGAATGATTCCTTGGGGAGAAATTCATATCAGATTCCAAACAAATAACTCAGTTCTAAATTTAAAAAGAAAATCAACCTATTTGCAGCTTCAAGGTTGCTTGTATTTGGTTGTTTTGAAATGAAGCACACCTGCTTGACTCAAATTACTAGTACCATACTTATCATTTCTTTTGACTATTGCAGCTGAGTTTACAAATATTACTTGTTCAGTAAAACTCATTTATAACACTGAGGTGGGGAAAGTGAAATACTATCACATTAGAAGCTTTTGTTGCATCATCATCTTTAGTTGAATTCACATATTGTGTTTCAGAAAGCAAGAGCCGACTTGTGATTTACCAGAATTCCCATAATAGCCAAGAATCATAATATACCTTGAAGTTGAATGTATTTGAAAAGAAATATGCCATTCAATTGAAAGAGTTTTGCACTGAAAGGAGAAAAAGAGAGGAAAGAAATTAGTGGATTAAATTCAAAACATAAGATATTTTAGAAGATTATGTATATCACTAAAATTTTTAAAGAAAGGCTGTTATGGAATAGGAAAGTAGTAGTTTCAAGAGACAATAATAAAAAGAACATTAGCAAGTCTGAATATTGTTTAAAAATCCAGATAGAAGCCAATAGGAATATTTGGGTGATGATGAAAGCAATACAGATACGGGAATAAGCTACAAAGTAATAGACTAGCAGAAAATAACATGTACTATACTTCTTTAACAGACAAGATAATGACATTGATTGAGGAAATCCACTTCAGATATATGCGGGAGCTTCATTTTTTTTTTTTGAAAGCAGACAATGTGACAAATTTTTGTCTTGTCAATTTTCTCTCTCACACAAGCAATGAGAAAATATATATGTACTGTCAGTGTTTAGATTGAAAAAGATTCAGAGGCATCACAATGACTGTCTTTAAATAAAGGAAGATGTATTATGTGAAAAAGGGATTACTCAGCCTAATACACAATTCCAGAGGGTATAATTAGAATCAATGTATAGAAACTCAAGGGGAGTTAAATTTAACTCAATAAATACAATTGTTGTTCTTGATTTATTTCTTATTAATGAAACAATGGAATAGGCTTTCCAGTGAAAAAGTAGGATGGTAGTCATGGATTTATTTGTGACTTGAAAGTCCAAATAGGTGACATCTCTAAGCCTAAAGGACAGTAATCTTTATTAAAAGGGGAGAAAATTCTGCTACTACCACTATTAACAATAGCCAAACTTTGAATACTCACTATAAATCATACACTATTTTAAACCCTTTATTATTAACTTTTTTTAGTAGAGTGACCAAAGACTTGACAATAATCAAGAGAAAACTGATACAGGATGATGCTTGAGAGGATTTTGTTGAGAACTCTTGGTGAGAAAAAAAAGAAAAGATGTCAATATTGGCTGTTTGAGCTACATAAAAAGATATGGAGTGGATCCCTAGAATTTTGGTAGGATATTGGTAACCTAAAAAAAGTACTTTCAATATAATATTGAGAAGAGTCTAAACAAACCTAGGAGTTGGCAAGAACCCTGGCTATAGCAATTGCAATTCTGGATTTCAGACCAATCGTCAAAGTGCTAGAGAGTTGCAGGACGGTAATTAGGACATGGAATTTTAAAAAGGCTTTTTGGGATTAATATACCCAAGTGGAATAAATGAACTCAATTGGCTTTTATCACATTCTATACACATTTCCGTTTAACAAATACTACTATTTATATGTCTAAAATTAAAAGTATGAGATATGACTATCTTAGCATCATATTTAACTAGATGCTATATCATTATTTACTTGCATGATCATTGAAAATGAATCGTCTATACATTTTTAATCTAAATAAGCATACTATTTCTATGGTGCTATCAAAATGATATTTATATGGCAAATGACTTAAATATTGTAGGTGATGTTTTGCCATCAGCACTTTGCTTTACTTACAAGAAATAGAACCTCAAATTGAAAACTGAGATAGGATTGTTGTGAATAATCAATGGGCATTATCAATGATATTCATGTAAAAATAATCCAGTATAAAGGAGTGCTATAGAGCTGAAGTTAAGAAATCAAGTGGCTGGAAGCAAATTCTTTTTCTTTACAAAAAAAAGCTGGTTTTTTAAATCTGTTTTCATATAACTAACTTATTTAACTTCTGTTTTATGAATGCTTCAAACATAGAAAACAACAGTGGGAAATAATAGAAGTGTTTCTTGCTATATCTAAAGAATCATCTTAATAGAAGTAGATTGCCTATATATTTTTAAAGATACAAAATATGACAGTCACCACTTATATGATTACTAGTAGCACATTCAAATACATATATTTTTCACTAGACAAATAGAATGTCTACTTCTTAAATGTCTTCTCTTTAGAGACCACATATACTTAAATTATTCTTCTTGAGGAATCAAAATTTTAATTTGAAATATCCTTTTGTGTTTTTTTTCATTCCAATAAGTTGCAGACAGCCTTTGAATAATCTTAGATTCTAAACTACATCCAATATCTTGTAAATACTTAAACATAAAATGATGCCTTAGCAGTATTTTTAGTTAGTAGGTATATGGAATGCTGATTGCCAATGAGAGATGTCAGAATTTGTGAGTAACTTTGGTGTTTTTCTGCTCAGTTTCAACTCTTATTATAGTGGTAGGATGCCCCTATATAGAAGTAAGAATTTGAAATGCTAGAGATTAAATGATCTAAATTTGAACATAAATAAGTCATTCTAAGGTTTTGACAAGTCTTTTTTGGAAAACTTATTTAAGCCACTATAAACTATTCTAAACAGATACACTCTTTAGTGATTCATTACTCCTCCAGGAAAAAAAAAAATCTAATGAGAGGCTATAAGTAAAAGAATAATTTTCAATAATCTATTGTTTAAAGGGGCAATTAGAATAACTATATAGGATTTTTTTCCACCTCTGGCAGATATATAGTTGTTCATAATTCATTGTTTGTTTTTGGCTTCTGTGTTACTTTGAAGAATGTTTTAGTATTTTATCCTTTAATCTGATAAAGGTTATCTACATAAAAACAGAGCAAACAAAATATTTTATGATGAAATGTTGAATGTATTTCCTTTAAAATAGAAACAAGAAACAGGTTACTGTTATCACAACATTTTTCAATTTTTGGTTTTCATTGCAGAGAAGCAAAGAAAAAAACTGTATGCAGACTGGAAACAAAAAACCAACAACTCAAGACCTGTCAATATTTGCAGAGCATATCATTGTGAATAAATATAACATGGGAATATAAAGATAAATTATTAGGACTTAGAGCAGACTTTAGTCAAATTTTTGAATGCAGTTTTAATAATTACAAATCAAAAGCATTATATACAGAATTACATGAAGTTAAAAAAATAATGAAAAAAATTAAACCTCATTTCAAATGACAAAAAGAAAATACAAACTATCTTGGAATTTATTGTATAAAAGCCAGATAAAAGTCTATTGTATAAGATTGTACAAAATTCTTTTCAAGTAAACAATCTAGTTGAAAATTCTTTTAAAAAATTAAATAAATTAGGACTATACCTGGTTCATAGCTTGAAATTTTCAATAATTAAAAAATACAAATTATGTCAAAATTGATGCATAGATGCAATGCAATTCTTTTTTATTTTAAGATTTTATTTATTTATTCATGAGACACACACACACACACAGAGAGAGAGAGGCAGAGACACAGGTAGAGGGAGAAGCAGGCTCCATGCAGAGAGCCGGATGTGGGACTTGATCTGGGGACTACAGGATCATGCCCTGAGCGGAACGCAGGTACCAAACTCCTGAGCCACACAGAGATCCCCAATGAGACGCAATTCAAAAAAAAAAAAAAAAAAAAAGAATCTGATATGTGTGCATTTCAATTGATTGTTTTAACCTTTAACCTAAAGTTTATATGAAGTGGAAACAACCTAGAGTTACATAATTTTTTAAAAGACTTTATTTACTTATTCATTAATGACACACAGAGAGAGGCAGAGACACAGGCAGGGGAAGAAGAAGGCTCCCCATAGGGAACCCGATGCAGGACTTGATCCGGACTGGGACTACACCTTGAGCCAAAGGCAGACACTCAACCGCTGAGCCACCCAGGCTTTCCTATCTAAGATAATTTTAAAGAACACAGTAGGGAGACTTACCCTACCAAGTACCGAGAATTATGATAAAGTTATCATAATCAAAAGAGTGGGGTAGTGGTGCAAAGATATCCAAACAAATAAAGCAGAAAACAGACATCAAGAAACTCGTGCAAACACACACACACACAGCGTCATGTAAGACGATCACATGGGGACAAATTACTTTTTGTCATGTTCTGGAATAAATGATTATATCAATGTAAAAAAAAGAGAGAGAGAGATTAGGGGGATCTCTGGGTGGCTCAGAGGTTTAGCGCCTGCCTTCGGCCTAGGGCATGATCCTGGAGACCCTGGATTGAGTCCCACATCGGGCTCCCTGCTTGGAGCCTGCTTCTCCCTCTGCCTGTGTCTCTGCCTCATTCTCTGTGTCTCTCATGAATAAATAAATAAAACTAAAAAAAACAAAATGTACTCTTAAAAAAAAGGAAGATTAAATTTCTTTATACCATAAATTAATATAAATTACAGGTAGATTGGATATGAAGGGACAACCTATATAATTTTAGGAAGACAATATAGAATATATTCACAATCTTTAAAAAGAAGTGGATGTTTTAATTAGGCAACAAAACAAAACAAAAATTCATGAAGAAGAGAATTGCTGAATTCAACTTAAAAGAACTTAAAAAAAAAGATTTATTTATTTGAGAGATTGAGAGAGAGAGCACAAGCAGGAAAGGCAAAAAGAGGAGAGAGAATTTCAAGCAGCCTTGGCACTGAGTGCAGGCTGGCTATGGGGCTGATGTCAGGATCCTGAGAACCTGAGCTGAGATGAAACCAAGTCAAATGCTTAACCGACTGCACCACCCAGGTGCCCCCAGCTGAAAAGAATTAAAAAAAAAAAAAAAAGAATTTCTGTCTATCAAAACATACAGCAAAAACAGTGCACAGTCATGTAACATTTGTGACACATACAAAACATTTTCAGGATATATAAACAACTTCAGTGAATCTGTATGAGAAAAAGCCAAAAATTCAATAGTGGTATTGGCAAGAGTTTTGTCCAGGTACTTCATAAAAGAGAATGTCTCGTTGGGCCACAAGCATATGAAGAATTAATCAAGGAAATGAAAATATAATTATTTTCTTATGCATACTTTCTTCATTAAAAAGAATATGAGTGGCACACTTTCTTAGTCAATGAAAAATTTGAAATTGTCCCATTTCTTGTAGGACTGAATTTTGTAGATAATCATCTTCAAGTATTTTCTCTTTATAAATAACCCATTTTTTAAATTTAATTTTTTAATGTGGACAGTAATTTTTTCACCCTTATAATTTAGAAATGTTAAAAAAAAAAAACTGTGACTTATTTTCCAGGTACTTAGTGAGATGTTTTTACATACATAAATTTGACTATCTCATACTTGGAAATTGTTTAAAATATATTTTTCTTTATTTCCCTATTCACTCCATGTGGACTTTGTATATTAAGATTTCCTACAAGAGCTCTCCCCATTTCTTTTATTTAATTCCTAACTTCTATCTCTTTGACTTTTATTATTATTCTTTTAAGTTCAGAGAATTTCCTGGAATTCTCTTTTAATGTAATAATTTTCTATTCTGGTTTATTCAATCTATTATTCCCCTGCTTTAAAAACCACAACAACCTTGCAGTTATGATTTGCACTTCCAAGAACTCCTTCATTTTGTTATTAGTCCATTTTCACAAGAACTAATTCTAGATTACCAATGTGACATGCTTTCTACTTTTTCCAAAAAGAGAGAATTATCTTCTTTTTCTTGTAATGGCTGTTTTTATAAAGCATTTTATTCTCAGTTTTATCCTATTCTTTCCCATGCTGAGTGTTTTTATATTTTTAATTTTTTCCCCTTTTCTTCCTTGCACTTATATGAGAAGGTCTGTACATACTAGCTCTGGGAGAGAGTTGGGTCTTTATCCAATATTGTTATTACTGATCAATCCCTTTAGTTTCAGCACAAGTCTAAGTATTTAGACACATTATAAAATTTCTTTTTTTTATGTTACCATTAGATTTTCTGGGGAGTGTTTGGCTTTGGGCAGACAGAAATAGTTTTGGAGCAGAGTTTTTCCTCTTTAGAAACAATCTCTTCTTATGAATGCACTGGCAGTCCAAAGACATGAAAAGCAGAGTCTCCTTCTCTAACTGGTCACCTAGTCTATGTGAATTTCTATGTTTTCCCCATTCCACCCAAAAAACTTTGAATTTATTCCCTGATCTGTACAGATTAAGGATGACTTGTAGGCTCAAACAGGGTCACGATTTATTCTTATGTCCTTTCCTCCAGTCTTTCTGTTAATCTCCACTTTAATAAGTAAAATTTGTAGTTGTAATTTTATTTGTGTGGTAATTTAATTTTTGACTTTCAGATACCTAATGATTAATAGGATTACATTGTAGTCTTTTACAAAATTATAGACAATCCCATTGTCTATAGAAGGAGAGAGAGTGTAGCAGGTGCGGAGGGGTAGAGGGAGGAGAGAGAGGGAAAAAATCTTAAGCAGACTCCACTCCCAGGGTGAACCCCACATGATGCTCAATCTCCCAACCCTGAGCCAAAATCAAGAGTCTGACGCTTAACTGACTGAGCCACACAGGCACCCTTATTTATTTATTCTTAATGATTTTGGACCCAGTGTTATTCTTTGTATGAAATTAATATTAACATCACAATATTACTTACAATTTTTTTGTTAATGTTAATGTGAGGCACTATATTCTCGATGGTTATCATTTATATAAGGCTTATTCTTTGTTCCTCACCTTTATTGATATATAATTTACATATAACACTATGTGAGTATAAGATGCACAATATGTTGAGTTGATACACATATATTTCAAAATGAAGAGCACTGCAGCATTAACTAATACCTCTATTACCTATATAAATACCATTTCTTTTTTGAGATGAGAATATTTAAGATCTACTCCTAGCCACTTTCAGTTATATAATACAGTGCTGTTAACTATATATATACCATGATGTACATTTAATCCTCAGAACTTATTTATCTTACTACTGAAACTTTGTGCCTTTGACCAACATAGCCCCATTTTCCCCATTTCCCAATTTCTGGTAACTATCATTCTGTTTTCTCTTTCTTAGTTTGGCTTTTTTAGATTCCACATATAAGTAATATCATATGGTATTTGTCTTTTTAATTTTACTTAGCGTAATGCTCTCAAGGTCTATCCATATTGCTGTAAATGGCCCAGAAGTGGGGTTGTTGAGTCAATTATATGGTACCTTTATTTTTAATTTTTTTAGGAACCTCCATACTGTTTTCCATACGGGTTGTTGCAATTTACATGCACACTGACAGTGCACAATGGTTCCTTTTTTTCCATATCCTAATACTTGTTATCTTTTGTTTTCTTAATGATAGGCATTCTAATGGATATGAGGTGTTATCTCATTGTGATTTTCATTTGCACTTTCTTGATGATTAGTGATTTTGAGCACCTTTTCCTGTACTTGTCACCAATCAGATGTCTTGTTTTGGAAAAATTTGTATTTAGGTCTTCTGCCATGTTTTAATCAAATTATTTGTATTTTTGCTATTGCATTGTATGAATTACTTATATATTTAGGATATTAAAATGCCTTATGAGATATGTGATTTGTAAATATTTTCTCTCATTCCACAGGTTGCCTCTTCTTTTTGTTCTTTTTCTTGATTGTGCTTTTTATTATGCAAAAACATTTTTTTTCAGAGAAAGAAAGCAGAGTGGGGGCAGGTAGAGGGAGACAATATCCCAAGTAGACTACACCTGAGCACAGAGCCTGATGTGGGGCTCAATCTCATGACCCATGAGATCATGACCTGAGCCAAAAACCAAGAGTTGGATGTTCAAGTGACTTAGCCATTGGGGCATCCTATGCAGGCACTTTTTTGTATGATGTAGTCCCACTTATTAATTTTTGCTTTTGTTGCTTGTGCTTTTAATATCATATCCAAAAGATTGTTGCCAAGATCAATGTCAAGGAAGTTTGTTTTTTTTTTTTTTTTTTTTTTTTTAGGATTTTACAGTTTCAGATCTTATGCTTAAGTCTTTAATCCACTTCAAGTTATTTTTTGTTGGTCAGGTAAGAATGGGGTTCAACTTCATTCCTCTGCTTGTGATTATCTAGTTTTCCCAACACAATTTACTGGAAACTATCCTTTTCCCACTGAGTATTTTTGGTTGACTGTATATACAAGGGTTTGTCTCTGAACTCTCGGTTCTGTTTCTTTGATATACGTGTCTATTTTAGTGTCAGTATTATACTCTTTTCATTACTATAGCTTTGTAGTATAGTTTGAAATCAGGAAGTGTAATGCCTCCAGTTTTGTTCTTCTTTCTTAGGATTGCTTTGGCTATTTGAGGTTCCACACAAATTATACGATTCTTTTTTCTCTAACTGTGGAAAAATGCCATTATTCTCTCAGCTTCTGCTTATTTGGGAGATTTTTAATCTCTCTTTCATTTCTGAAGGACAACTTTGCTGGGTAAAATATTCTTGGTCAGCTATTTCTTTTCTCTTTCAGCACTTTGAATGTATCACTCTACTCTCCTGGCCTGTAAGATTTCTGCTGAGAAATCTACTAATAGCCTTATAGATATTCTTTTGTAAATTACAATCTTTATTGTACTCTTGATTGCTCTTAAGAATCTCTTTGTCTTTGATTTTTGATGTTTATTGTAACATGTCTTGGAGAGAATTTCCTTAATTGATTTTTTTTGTTACCTATAAGCCTAATGAATATGGATATCCATATCTTTCCCTATATTTGAGTAGTTCTGAGCCATCATTTCTTTTAAAAAGTTTTCTGTTAAAAAAAAAAAGTTTTCTGTTCCCAACTCCTTTTCTTCTCCTCTGGAACTCTAATAATTCAAACCACAAATTGGTCCTTTGATGATATTCCATAGATTATCATCAAAGAAAAGAAGGTGCCCACAAAACGCTTTTATAAAAAAAATTAACATTTTAAAAATATAACTTGCACAACTACAAATAATAACAATTTGTTGTAAAATTTATAAAATGTATGGAAATAAAATGCATGACAAAAGTAGCACAAAACCCCATCAGGTAGTAAAAGAAATATGCTGTTGAAAGGTTATTAAGCTACATGTAATACTATATATTTAAAGGCAGACTGTGGCAGTTAGAGATATATATCATACACTATAAATAACACAACAAAGAGCTGTAGTTTAAAAGTCAACAGAGATGTTAAGATAGTATCATTAAATACAAAGCTCAAGTTATCCAAAGAAGGAAGAAGGGCAAAAAAGGGAACAAATAAGAAATACAACAACAGAAATCAAATAGCAAGATGATAAGCTTACAGCCATCTATAATAATCACACTATATTTAAATTGTATAGATACACTAATTAAAAACAGATTGTCAGACTGTGTAAAAAGACAAGCCCTAAACATATGCTATCTAAAAGAAATTCACTTTAAAGATAGAAGGAAGTTAAAATAAAAAGATGGGAAAATACACACGATGCAAATAAATATAAAAATAAATCTGAATTAGGAATATTAATATCAGACAAAGTAAATTTCAGAACAAAGAATTTTATCTGGGATCAATAGGGTCACTTCATAATGATATAACAATTAATTTAGCAAGAGGAAATGAAACTCTAAATGTTGTTACTAACACTAATAATGGAGCTTTAGATATATAAAGTAAAACTTGTTGGAACTCTAAAGATAAATAGAAAACATGAATTTATAAATAAAATTAATTTAAAATATGATAAAATAAGACAGCTGAAGTCAGCGATTTTAATTTTCCTAGCTCAATAATTAATAAAATAATAGTCAGAAAATCACAATGGATGTAGAATTCTCACCCATCTTTATCAGCCAATTTGGCCTAATTGACATTTAGAGAATACTTCACTTAACCACAACAGGATAAACATTCTGCTGTGTATAAATGACTATAAAAACTAGAAATTAAAGGAGACTTCCTCAACCTCATAAAGGGCAGTTATGAAAAATATACAATTAACATCAACTTAATAGTAAAATTAAAGACTGAATATAATTCCTGTAAGTTCGGGAACTATGCAAGGATGTCTACTGTCAGCACTTGCATTCAACATTGTAATTGGAATTCTAACCAATGCAATAAGGCAAGAAAAGGAAATGGAAAGAATACAGATCGAAAAGGATAAAGTAAAACTGCCTTTTTCATGATGTGATCATCTATGTAGAAATTCTGATGGAATCTATAAAAAATATACAAGAATGAATAATTCAACTTAGCAATATTACAAAATATAAGATCATATACGTATGTGAATCATATTTGTATATATTAGCAATTAATAATCAGAAGTCTAAATAAAAAGTAAAAAATAACGCTCATGTTGGCAATACACAGATTAACATTAGAACAATAAAGAGATGATTGGCATGGACCCTGAATAGAGATGACTTGCAAATACATGAAGCATTTTTATTTGTAATGACAAATATTCTATGATTCCATGTATGTGAGATACCTAGAGGAATTAGATTCATGTAGATAAAAGGGAGAATGGTGGTTGCTACAGGCAGGAAGAAGGGAAGAGTTATGTGTAAAGGATATAGAATTTTAGTTTGGGATGATGAAAAACATTCTGTAGTTAGATAATGGTGATGGTTGCACCACAATTTGAATGCACTTAATGCTGCTGAACTATATATTTAAAAAGATACTTAAAATGGTAAATTTTATGTTATGCATATTTTACCACAATTAAAAAACACATACAAAAAATAAATAAATAATACCCATGTACACTAGCATTAAGAAATATGAATATTCAGGGATAAATAACAGAAGCAACTTTGAAAAGGGAAACTTACCATCAATTTCAAGACTCAATATAGACAAGTAAATCAAAGGAACAGAATAGAATTCAGAAATAGACCACTGCACATATGGCCAATTGATTTGCAAAAAAGGTACACAGACAATTTAGTGGAAAAATATAGAGAGTTTAATTTTCAGCAATGAAAAAAGTATATAACCATGTGTTGAAAAATGAACTATATCTCTCAAGATATACAAAATGTACTTCAAAATAGATCACAGACACAAATGCAAAAATTAAAAGTCTAAAATTTGTAGAAGAAAAATAAGATAAAATATTTCTGGTGTAAAGTTGGGCCAGTTTCTCAACTGTCTCACTATTGAACTAGATAATTCTTTGTTGTGGGAAGGAGGGAGAGGAGTGTGCATCCTAGGATATTTAGTACAATTCTTGGCCTCTACTTATTGATGCCACTGGTGTCCCTGCCCACTCTCCTTCAGCTGTGACAGTCAAAAGTGTTTCCAACATTATGAAATGCCCTGTGGGTAGAAATATTGACTCTGATTCACAACCACTGGTTTATTTTATTTTTATTTATTTTATTTTTTTAAGATTTTATTTATTTATGCATGAGAGACACACACACACAGAGAGAGAGAGAGAGAGAGAGAGAGAGGCAGAGACACAGGCAGAGGGAGAAGCAGACTCCATGCAGGGAGCCCGACATGGGATTCAATCCTGGGTCTCCAGGATCAGGCCCTGGACTGAAGGCGGTGCTAAACTGCTGAGCCACCGGGGCTGCCCACAACCACTGGTTTAGATTAAAAAAAAAAAATAACTATCACATCAAAGCACAATGAAAGAACAAATTGATGAGTAGGACTGCATCACAATTAAGGATATCTCTTTCAAGATATTTTTCAGAGAACAAAGAGGAAACCTACAGACAGAGGGAATATTTTAAAATCACATACATGATAAAGGACTTGTATTTAGAATACTCTTCAAACTCAATAAGGAAATAATATAATAGAAACCCAAGAGAATATTTGAGCATATTATTTCATGAAATAAGATTTATGGATGGCAAATGACTACGTGGAAAGATGTTGAATATCATGTCATTAAACAAACCAATTAAAACCACAGGGAGATACCACTATACACCTATTTTAGTGTTTAAAATTAAATAGACTGATGATATCAAGCATCACAAGGTTGTAGAACAATTAGAACATGGGACACCTGCCTTTGGCCCATGGTGATCCTGGAGTTCCAGGATTGAGTCCCACACTGGGCTTCTTGCATGGAGCCTGCTTCTCCCTTTGCCTGTGTCTCTGCCTCTCTCTCTCTCTGTGACTTTCATGAATAAATAAATAAATTCTTAAAACACACACACACACACAACTCCTACTTTCCTCAAGTAAATATTGTAATTACTTTGGAAAACAATTTGATAGTTTCTTGATATTAAGTATACATCTACCAAATATTCATCCATTTTACTCTATTCATGAGAAATGAGGTATGTGTTTACATGAAAACATACACAGAACAGCCTTTTTAAGTAACCTAAAAGTGTAAATACCCAAATGCCTACCAACGTGTGGTATGACCACACAATGAAATATTATACAGAAATAAACAAAGGGCTATTGATATACCCAGAAACATAAATAAGTCTCCAAACAGTTATACTAAGTGAAGAAGCCAGACATAAAAGATTGCATACCATACGATCCATTTATACAAAATTATAGAAAGTTAATCTATGGTAGCAGAAAGAGATTGGTGTTTGCCTGGAGATATGGGGGCTGCAAGGTTGGAAGGAATGGGTTGTAACAAATACAAGAAAACTTTTGGGGATAACGGATAGTTTCATTAAATTGATTGTGTCAATGATTTTATTGGTATAGACATATGTGCAATTTATTATGTCAACTATACCTCAATAAATATGTCTAAAGATAAGGAAAGGGTTTGGTTATTGACTAGAATGTAAGTAAGGTTACTCTATCCCTTTATTGAAGATTTACAATGAACATTATTATATTCAATGTTTGAAATACACTGCCTCAAACATCCTATTATACTTTGTTTAAACTAGCATTTCTCAAATGTGTTTTATATTAGGATCCTTTACCCAACATTTTTTTTTTTCTTTTCACACATTGTCTATAATTATGCTCAAGTACTAGCATTCCACAGATCTCAATTTAGAAAACACTGGTCTTAAGCTGTAAGCAGTGGAACAATGTCTGATTGTGACTAGGGTATGGAGATTGTTGCCAGGATTATTGAGCATAGAGCTAGAGAGAATAAAGCTCTAATCCTATACTAGGTGCTAGATTCGGATTCCTTAGTTGTATGCATATTTGGGTGATGATAGCAAGTTAGCCCGACGTCTAAGAATACTTAAGATATTTCCATAAGGGAAGGTATCAATTCCAGGCTTAGCCAGAATAAGATTTGTGGGTAGAGTTAGGAAAGTGATTATATTTGAGAAAAGATGTAAGTGAAAATTAGAGCATATGCTGAAAGATTGTGTACTTTTAAAAAGATTTGCATTTCTCATAGGTACTTCTAGAATTTACAATTGTTTGATCAGACAGTTTTCCTGTAAAGTGCACTTACACTATGAACAAGGCTTGATTGGTATATATTCTGATCACTATAATTGTACCTTTGGAAATTAGAACCAATAGTCTTCTATCAAATTTTTAAAAAGATTTTATTTATTTGACAAAAAGAGAGCACAGTGGGGAGACCAGGAGTGGGGGGAGTAGAGGGAGAGGGAAAAACAGATTCCCCACTGAGCAGGAAGCCTTATGATGTGGAGCTCGATCCCAGGACCCTGAGACCAGGACCTGAGCCAAAGTCAAATGCTTAACTGACCGAGCCAACCAAGTGCCCCTCTTCTATCAAGTTTTGATGAGAAACCTCTGAAGCCTTTAAGTTCATTAGATGTTGAATAAAACTATAGGTTTCAGAAAAAATTGTAAACATTACCTGACTCTCCCCACCACCTCCTTTTCTAAATGTGTTCCTGTCCTGAATTGTGATTACTCCAGGGTAGATAAATGATAAGACTGACAAAAAAATATTAAGGTATTTTTGGTTTTAATTGGCAAAATGTTGTGATTCCACTAAATCTGTCTTTCATATTAAAATGCAGAAGCAAATAAGAGGAAGATTTGTATATAGTAAAAACAAAACCCAAATACCAAAAAACAAAAAAATAAAAAATAAAACTCTGGAGTTGGGTAAGTTGGGTAGAATAACATATCTTCCTACTTAAATGTCACTGATAAATCCTTGCCCTTCAATGTAGGATCAGAGACCCTTCCTGATAAGACTTCCTTGATTACAGCAAAATATCAAAATGTTGATACATTCATCTTTTTATTTATGGTTTTTCTATGAGAAGGATCATAAACATTGTGTCTTAGACTAGGTTTCCAGGACTCACAGCCTGAGATAAGGAATCAGCTACATGCTAATTATTAAGACAATGCTCTTAGGAGAAACCCACATGGGAGTGGGAAAAGCAGGATGTAAAATGGGAAGAATCCAGACAAAAGTGAGGTTTCAGGCAAAGTCGTAATCTCAGCCTGATTCTTCAGAGAAGCTGTGGACTGCAGATCAGGCCTCATAATTTGTCCCAAGTTAAATCAAGGGAGCTGGGCTTTGTAATTCTGTACCAGCAATCTTTGTTAAGGGCTATTCTGGAGGGACGTAAATTCCCAGGCACTAATGGCTCCTCTTACTTGTGGGTAAAGCAGCTCTAGTAGTCCAAAGACAATCTTCCAGAAAAGGCTGAAGGTATAGACCGAAGGAAGCAAAGCACACAGCAGCTGAGGGGATGGTGATCTAGCCTGAGCATTGATGGTCAGACTACATGTTTTGTTTTGTTTTGTTTTGTTTGTTTGTTTTGTTTTGTTTGTGAACTGTGTGAAGTCTATTATGATTCAATGAGGTACCAGGGGCATTTCCTGCTAGCACCATTTTAAAATTAAGTATAAGGTGCATTCATTAGTTTTGTTGACCAAGTGTACACTATCCATTTGTGAGTCTTAAATCAAGGCTTTGCATTTCTCTGTATGTTCCTCAGAAGAAGGATAAAAAGAGAAAAAATGTCAGAAAAATCTTTTTTTTCTACTTATAACAAGCAAAGTCTTCTTTAAGAAAAGTATGTGTTATAAAACGCCAAAACTTTGTAATTTGAGTATTTTCTTATTTGCTTGTTATATGCAATGGCTGAGCTAATAACTTGTTCATATATAATCAACTTCTACTTTCTTTATAATAGAGTCGATCAGAAGTTCCATAATTGAGAACTTTTTGCAGTTGGTTGGCAGGCTTCCTATAGGGAGGGTGTAATTGAAGAGTTAAAAAAAAATCCTATATTCTTTAAAGCAGCGTTATGTAGATTATGATCCAACTGTCACCTACATCAAAATTGGTTGGGGAGTTATTGAAACCTTTGCAAGCCCTAGCCTAGAATTTTTATTCAAATTTCTGATGGTCTGATGATCCTCAATATGCTTTTTTCAAAAGATCCCCAAATGATCCCTGTGCACATTTTAGAGTAAGAACTTGTGCTGTAAATAGAAGCAATATCAGATGTAACTTTTTAAACTCTTTTTTATTTATTTTTTTTTTTTTTTAGAAATAGGAGCTTCTAGGACAAGATTTGCTGGAGGTGCAGGAGTTCAGAAGGAAAGCTCTAACCTATTACTTCTTATCTTATGTTTTCTAGTGGCTGCCTACGTATTTTCCCCACTTTTAGCACTGCTTCTGTTCCAATATAATTTCCATTTCTGCTGACACTCTTACGTTATAACTATAATCATGCTTTTCTTTTTCTCTAAATCTTCATCCCCACGCTTACTAAATCTAGGCTAAATGCCTTAACATGGTCCTCAAGGACCTTCAAATATAGCTCCCATATGTATTTTCAGTCTTATCTTTCAGTGCATTCCCGGAATCCAACCAAATTCCTCTGCTCACACCCATTCTATAGTTTATGCATTTTAATATCTCACTCCGCCTTTTATCTTACCATATCATGTCTTATCAATCCATTGCTGCTTCAAGGCCCAGAGTCAATGTCATCTTTTATAGCTATAAGAGGCTGTTGTAACCTGTACTCTCGCTTAATAACTGTTTAAAGAATTTTGGATGGTTTCAGTTATATGTACTTTAATGGTCCATCTTTTGGTTATTTGAGCTTACTTTTATTTCCTCTGTTTATTATTGTAAGGATCTCCTCATGAAATTGTCAACCCATTTATTATACAAATTTGTATATCTCACAGTTTCCTGTACTTGTCTTTTTTATATAGTCATGCTCAACAGATAATTATATTAATAAAATAGTGGTTAGTTTATAGAGCCTTCAAAAGACCTCTAGGATTAGTCTACCCAGCTGGTAATCCATTTCTGTTTTATAAATAAGTAAGTTATCTAATCATATCTCCACCTAAACCCACTCCATACATAATCCCAATAAGTCATCCCTCAAACTATTCCATATAAATATATATTGTAAGTAAATACATTCTATTTACCAGGAATTGATTATTTGGAAGAAAAATCCACTGGCTTTATTCTTACTTCTTTCTTCCAACCTTATTGCTACTGTGAATATTAACTTCATTAAAATTACATTTACTATAGTTCTGTCCTAAATGTTCTATTTCTACTTCTACATGAATCCTGAAAACTTTATTTGATATTATTACCTTGAACAGTCTCTGTTAGTTTCTCTATTGTCCACCTACCTCTGTAGCCTAAACCTTATCCTTTAGGTCATACTGTACATAGAGCCCCTTAGAATAAATAGGTGAGCAGAAAGGTACTTAGTTGGAGGAGGCTCAAGCTTGCTGGATACTGAATAGTAAAAACATCTATTTGCACTAGGTGAAATTTATTGATCTTTCCTCCAAAACAATATGGAATTTTGGAAAGCATTTTGGGCTAAAGTTTATAGGGAGTGCAAGGATCTTAGAAGTTGATTTTATATACATTAAAGACAAAGTTTCTGTATCAGCTCTATGATTTATTAGCTTTGTGAACTTGCAAGGATCAATGAACTTTCCTGAGTCTCAGTTTTTTCATCCAGTATTTGGGATAATGATACCTAGTCTTTGTCTTGTCAACACTTGAACATTTACTTAAATGCATAAAGACTCAGGATTTAACTCTAGAATAATTTGCAAATGTAAGACATCACTGAAATGCTGTTGAATTGACATTTTTCTTATGTAGTATATACACAAGGGTTTTGTTTGTTGTTTTATCAGAACCATTTTGGGAACTCTGTTAAGAACTCTTTTTGGACTAAACCATAAACTTCATGTTTTTCTTTGTCAAAAAAATGCTGCAAAATATATTAAAAACTATTTTCCCAATTTTAGGAGTATACACACATTTGACTGCTCTGATTTTAGAAGACTGATAAGGCATGTGCATTAATACATATTAATCTCACATTGGCTATGTCAATTTTTAGTTGACAGCTGAAGAAAATAGGAACTTTTGACCTGTTAATTTTTCTATGTTTAGAAATATCATTTTAAAAGCTACTGAAAAGCATCTAGTATGGCATATAACAGAGCTGTGTCCTCTTAGGGTACAGAGATGCATAGGAAATGGCCTCCGCTTTCTAGTTTTTAATCTAATAGGACAACTGAGACATTATTCACACATAGCTATTTACATATTGTGTGATGTGTGTGTCCCTTTCTCCCTCCTTCCTTCCCTCTCTTCCTTCCTTCCTTCCTTCCTTCCTTCCTTCCTTCCTTCCTTCCTTCCAGAGTGCATCACAATCAACAGGAGAAATGTGAAGAAGGAAAAATCATTATTCATTGAGATAATCAAAAGGTATAATTTAAGCATAAAGATTGCTCAATAGAAGCAGGAGTGGGAAAGGAATAAGGGATGGCATGAACAAAGCATTGTGGACAGAATAGGGAACACATTCTTCTGCTACACTAAAGAGCACGGTTTGGTTGGAACCAAATGTCAGAAAGATAACTACTTTTGGAAGAATTGAGAAAAGAATAATCCCATTTTTGAGAGTCTTAAGATTATAAGGTTTGGTCTCCCTCCTGAATGCCTTATCATTGATCCAATTAATTTCTAGAAATTAGTTGGAGCTTTTCATTCAAATTCATCATACTCAAAAAACAAAGGAAGTTGATGAAAGTTTTTGAGGAGGGAGTTTCCTGGTGACTGATTCAATATGAGAGACAGGAGGAATGTGGCAACTTTACTTTTAGAAAGTAATATTTGAAATTGAAAAGTCCCATGTATTCCTCTTTATCTAAAATAAGAATATGTGAGGACAGCATGGGAAAGGTTAGTATCTTCTAAACAATCAACCACAGGAGAAGAGCATGATGGATGAACCCAGAGAGTGTGAAAAAAGTTTAATAAAAGCATCAGGGATGAGAGGTTTGTGGCTAGAGATCCAACTGGTTAAAAGCCACATAAAGAGTGGTGATTTACAGGTGGGAGAGAAAGGTGCCTGTCATGACATAGTGTAGTGCTGTGTGATGGGGATCAGAGGATAAAAGGACAGGTTCACTGAGGGGATATGAAATATAAGCATCCAAGTATAGTGAAACACAGCATAGATCTTTACTGTCATTTTTTTTTAAGATTTTATTTATTTATTCATGAGAGATACACACACACAGAGAGAGAGAGAGAGAGGGGCAGAGACACAGGCAGAGGGAGAAGCAGGCTCCATGCAGGAAGCCCCACATGGGACTCAATCCTGGGTCTCCAGGACCACACCCTGGGCTGAAGGCAGCGCTAAACTGTTGAGCCACCTGAACTGTCCTAGTGTGTCATTTTGGTTAGGAAAATATGTTGCTTTATGATTAGTAGCAGAAAGGGAAAAAAGAGTACAATTATTATGTTGCATTATTTAAAAATTTTTTTGTGGTGCAAAAGTGACTTTTAATATTACACGTATGGAGAACTAAATAAACCTTCCTCCAAAAAGACATCAAGATGGCCAACAGACACTTGAAAAGGTACTCAAAATCACAAATCAACAGGGAAATGCAACTCAAAACTGCAATGAGATATTAATTCACCTGTTAGAATGGTTATCAGCAAGAAGACAAGAGACCTGTTGGTGCTGGTGAGGATGCTATGAAAAGAAACCCTTTACATTGTTGGTCGGAGTTTAAATTGGTCCAACCATTATGAAAAACAATATGGATATTTTTAACTCAAAAAGTTAAAAATAAATCTAGAGTACAATCCAGCAATTCCACTTCTGGGTATACACAAAGAAGATTTTGATGAGATATTTGCACTCTCATGTTTACTGAAGCATTATTCACAAATATGGAAACAACCCAAATGCCCATCAATAGATAAATGAATGAAAAAGATGTGGCACATTTACACAATGGAATATTATTTATCCATAAGAAAGAAAGATATCCTTCCATTTGTGACAACTTGGGTGACCTTGGACACATCGTGCTAAGCAGGATAGGTCAGAGAAATAAAAGCACTGAATGATATCACTTATATATGGAGTCTAAAAAGCTTAAATCTGTAAAGGATAGTAAAATTCTGGTTACCAGGGGATGGAAGGGAAGGAAAAGAGTAAAAGTTTTAAGGCTACAAACTTGTAATGAGCAGTTAATAAGCCATAGAGATCTAATACCTGATATAATGAATATAGACAATAATATTATACTATAATTATGGAATATGCTAAATAAATCTACATCAGGAATCATTACAATATATAAATATATTAAAGTAATGCTATGCTGTGCATCTTAAACTTATACAATGTTCCATGTCAAATTTATTCAATTAAAAATGATACTATGGAAAAACTTATGTTTAGAAAAATCAGAAAAGGAATGAATGAGGTCAACTACAAATTGGCAAAGATTGGGTTACTTTTAGTAATTGTAGAGGTTTAAATTCGGTATTAGTTTGACCAAGGTGAAGCTTATAGGAGCTTTTAACTTACTTTCTTGAAAATAAGGACACATTTTGAAAAGGATGGCAATCCTTCAAACCATACTTGTAAATTTAAATCTTACGTGAACCCTCCAGGTTCTCACTTTCAGTGAGAAAGTAAATATATTTATATTTTTCTAACAACTCCATATGTAAATATATGCATTTAATGTATCAAATATAAGAAAAAGCACAGTCCCTGTGAATACCTTGAAACAACCAATTTTGACAACATTCTCATAAATCATTCCTTTTGTTCATTAATTTTCAGTGAATTATCATTAGTCACATGAAATTCCCTTTGCCTTTCAGTTATAATAAGATAGAAATGTTTCCATTGTGCCAAAATGCCTGTTAGATACAATAAAACTTTCAAAAAGTAGAGAAGGCCATAATCTATAGAATGAACTTTGTGTTATGCCTAAATTACTGTGGCTCTAGCAAAGACCTCCATATTCCTCTCAAATTGTCTTATGCCTATAGTATTTCGAGGCCCCCTCAACTCCTGGGCTCTTTGTTAAGGCATCCTTAATTCCCTTTTAGATTCATATTTGCAATTTGTCTACCATTACCACCATCATCAATATTCTCCTGCCCATAACTTGCTTTGCAAGATAACAATTGTATGACATTCTTTCTCCCATGTGTCTTCTATGGAACAATTATTTATTGTTTTATATTCTCTTTTTCCAGCAAATATTTTATTAAATGGTGGTATTTTTTAGGCTATTTGCAAGCTTCTTCTCATGCCATTGTTTTCCTGGCTGACCATTTCATTTTTTAAAAAGATTTTATTTATTTATTCATGAGAGGCACAGAGAGAGAAGCAGAGACATAGGCAGAGGAAGACGCAGGCTCTCTGTGGGGAGCCAGATGCAGGACTTGATCCCAGACCCTTGGAATTAAGCCCTGAGCAGACCCTCAACCACTGAGCCATCCAGGTGTCCCTGCCCATTTCATTTCTATGCCTCTACTTCCACCTCTGTTCTTATGTTTATGGACCTCAATTATCCTGAGCTCTAAAATACATTGCAAACTTCTTACTAATCATCTTTCTTAGATACCTGTAAGGCCCTTCTAATTTAACACAGTCATCATTGAACCAAGTGTGCCTTTATTCACAACACCTTCCCTGTTCCTCTCTTTTACTGGCTGTTCTTTCTCTTTTTTCTCCATTTACTCCCACAGATACGGAATGCTAAGGGACACAATAACAAATAAGCTAGACATAGTTCCTGCCTCATGGAGGTAACAGTCAAATGGAATAAAATAATTCTCAACAGATCAATATGGTAGTCAGACGATAAAGAAAATTGACATACTGTGAATGTGAAAAGATAAGCTTCTGTAATAACAATGTGGATTATATTCTCTATCAGTTTGGCAGTAGCTTGTGGTTACTGACATTTTGAATGTTAAAATGCCTTCATTATCAAGTCTCCTTTCGGATAGTACTGATAGCACTTTGCCTCTCCCCACCCCTACCTTCTTACTTTCAAATGTTAGACAAAGATGTCAATAGAAAATTGTATTAGATGTCCTCCTTCCAAGTTCTACCAAATTAAGAAGGACTTGTAGTTAGTTCAAAAGGCTCTCTAAACTAAAAAACAAACCAAAACCAATTTAAATTACAAAGGTAGAGTGAACAGGAAATTCCATCTACTGTGAAAATTTTTCTACTAAAGCTCTACATTAGTATCAATTAAATGACCAATTCCTGGTTGTTTCTGTACCTGACTGAGACACATGCCAGTTGATGCTTTCATAGAGCAAAGGTAGGCAGCGCTGTACTGCCACATTTAATTATTATGGTTTTTTTTAATGGGAATCAATTTTTGAAACATTAAAATTTGAAAATATCCTGTTTATTCTATCATACCATTAGCCCCTAGGCTTTATTTATTTATTTATTTATTTATTTTTTTTTAATTTTTTATTTATTTATGATAGTCACAGAGAGAGAGAGAGGCAGAGACACAGGCAGAGGGAGAAGCAGGCTCCATGCACCGGAAGCCCGATGTGGGATTCGATCCCGGGTCTCCAGGATCGCGCCCTGGGCCAAAGGCAGGCGCCAAACCGCTGCGCCACCCAGGGATCCCCCTAGGCTTTATTTAAAGATGAGGTAGAAATAGCTTTATACCTAAAAGGGTAGGTCAGTCCACGTTTCTCTTCATTTGTCAAAGGACTTGTGTTGATTAGAATCTGTGGACTATGATGAGCTGAGGATAGTTTAACAGCAAAACTCTTCTGGAACAAGGTGGTTGTCTAACAACTAGAGATCAAGCTTTTCTTACTCTTTTTTTTTTTTTTCCTCTCTCTCTCTCTCATACTTTGCCAGGATGCTGGAGCCAAACACTAAACAAAAGCACATTTACTATCCTTTAAATGTGCTTTAAATTAACTATGTTAGATTAGGTTTGTAATCAATTCACTTCTAAGAATTTCAGTGTTAATGCACTTTCAAATCAAGAGGGATCGTCTCTGAGAGGCTAAATTTGCCGTCAATTTGATACCCCCAGAAAGTTATTCTAATAACGTCTATCTTGAGGCATTTCACTGGCTATGGCTGGAGTCCCCCTCATTCGCCTAATTGGATTAATCTCAGGAAAAGCAAAGATTAAAGAAATTTAGTTTTTGTTTTAACTTCAATTCTCTGATCAGGTAAGATTTTCTGATCACACGGGCCTATAAAAGAGCTTTGTGCTATCTGTCCAGATGTGATATGTAATAAAAACTTTCAGTGAGAATTTGATGGTTTGTCTACCACGCCCCCTCCCCGCCCCAGTATATTCTCTCTTCAGATATAACAACCATTCTGAAGCTATTGTATATCTTCCCTGGTCTTTCCCCATCTACGTATGTGGTCTTGAACAATATATAGTATATGTCTCAAAGCTACAGAGATATCATAATGGACATTTTTCTTCAACATTGTTATTGCAATTTACACATATTGATACACAGATCTAGAGTGTTATTTATATTTTTATCAAAATTTAGTTTTGCATCTTACAAATATACCATTATTCCATTTTCCACTTCCTTATTTGTGAACAGGTAAGTTGTCTCCAATTTTATGCAAATACTATTAACATAAACAACAAAGGACATGTCTCCTTGAGAACATATGTAGTACTTTCTGGAAGGTGTGCACAGTACTTGGAAATGGAGTTGCCATGCACATTTGCATCTTTACCTTTTTTGCTCTTTGCTTTTGTGGGCTGTTTTTTAGGCCTCCATTTTCAGAAATATCTTCTGAGTGCTTGGTTTCTTTTAGTTACTCTAAATATGTCTTTGTTGTAATTATTCCTCGTTGGTTTTTCATAAAGGTCTATTTTGTTTTCCTTACTATTCCTGTCAAGTTTGTTGTTGTTGTTGTTGCTGTTTGCTCATTTTGTTTTGTTTTGGTTAGCATATGCCTGATATATTTTTCCACCCATTTGCTTTCAACATTTCTGCCTTGTTATTTTCAAGTGTGACATTTATAAACAGCATAATAGTAGATTTTTAAAAATCCAACTTGGGAATTCCTTTTAAAGGGTCATTCATTTTTAATTTACTTATCATTATTACTGGTATATTGGATATTAATTCTATTTTATTTTCTGTCATATTTATGATGAGTTGTCTTTGCTACTTCTTAGTCTTTCCATGCTTCTATTTTATAATTTTTTAAAAACATTTTATTTATTTATTCATGAGAGACACACAGAGAGAGACAGGCAGAGACACAGGCAGAGACACAGGCAGAGGGAGAAGCAGGCTCCATGCAGGGAGCCTGACGTGGGACTTGATCCCAGGTCTCCAGGATCACACCCTGGGCTGAAGGTGGTGCTAAACCGCTGCGCCACCCAGGCTGCTCTCCATGCTTCTATTAAATTCATCAATTTTTATTTATTTCCTTTTCCCTTTTGTACTAATTAGGAGGCTATATGGCCCATGTGTATCAGATAGTGAGTCTATTTTCTAAACCACATTATTGAATTAAATCTAAAGTTTACCAATATTTCTACCCTCCTTATGAAGAACACATGAAGAACATGCTAGCTCTGAATCCACCCCTCACATTTTATAAGGTGTTATTTTCTGATGTAGTATTTTAGAACCATGTTTTAATGATCCTCACTTAGTCTTCCACAATTTTCATGATTGTCTTACCATTGCTTCTTCTGTAATCTGGGGTTCAATTTCCTTTTTTTGCCGAAATATATGGTTAGTTGTTCTGAAACTGAATATGTATTACTGGAAAATACCTGTGCCATTGTTACTATTATTATTTTTTTGGTCTGAAAACACACTTTGTCCTCAGTTTTTATGACAATTTATAGGTTACTTGATTCTTTTTTTTTTAATATTTTTTTTAATTTTTATTTATTTATGATAGTCCTAGAGAGAGAGAGAGGGGCAGAGGCACAAGCAGGCTCCACGCACCAGGAGCCCGACGTGGGATTCCATCCAGGGTCTCCAGGATCGCGCCCTGGGCCAAAGGCAGGCGCCAAACCGCTGCGCCACCCAGGGATCCCAGGTTACTTGATTCTATACCGACAGCTAAAGCGCATTGAAGATAGTATCCAGTGGCTTTTCTTGTTACTTTCAGAAAGGATCCTCTCCATGCAATGGCAGCTTCTTTGGAGGTAATCCGTATATTTGTTGTTGTTGCTCTTTAGATTTTCTTCTTTCCTATACTATTTTGTAGTTTCACTGCAATGCATTTTGTTCTTACTTTATATTTATTTATTTTAGTGAAACTCATGGTTTCCTAGTATTCATGACTTTCAGCATTTCCGGCAAATTCTCAGGAATTTTCTCATTAAATTATTCTTCCAATTTCTTTTCTTTCTCCCTGCATCATCTATTTAATCTCTGTAATGATTTCTCCTTCTACTTTCCATATCTTAATAGATCTTTCACATTTTTCATCTTTGTTCCTTTGCACTAATTTTTTTTTCCTTTGCACTATTTATGGATGATTTTCTCAGCTACATCTTTTGCCCATTGAGCGTTTAATTGCAATGGTATTTTTCATTCCTACAAGTTCATTTTAATCTTTTTTGAGCTTTTTTTTCTTTTTTTTAAAAAAAATCTTCATCATTTTTAATCTTCTTTCATCTCGTCAGTTTCTTTAAATATATGTGTTTTGTAATCTTTGTTCAGAATTACTTTTGTATGAAGTTGCTGGGAATCTAAACCTACATAGTCCTATGCATGCTACCTCTCTCTCCTTTGGATGTTTTGCTTGTATGACTTTAGCTTTTTTCTTTTGAGTTAATATATAGTTCAGTTTTCTTTTAAGTTATAGAGTGAATTTGCATTTTTTTAAAATTCTAATGAATAATCCAGGGTTTTCACCGACCTGAGACCTATATAAAAGATAAGTTATCATTTCAGGATTTTAGTTTCCATGCCCTTGCATAAATTGGGAGCCTACTCTTGTGTCCAGGATAATCTTAGTTTTATTGCATTTCTTTTCTCTATGTGGAGTCTGGGGCAGAGATAAGTTTCCAGAGATAGTAAAATGATTTTATTTTTTAATTTTAAGGTTGGGATGTTTTTCTTAGCTTTAAGTTTAGTTTCTCTACCAAGCTCAGATCAAAGTTTACATATCCCCTTCCCAACTGGGAATCCCACATTCATGAAGCCTATCACCAAATCTAAAATAATCTTTTTAAAACATGATGATCACAGTTTCAATCTATGTTTAAACAGTTCAACAAGCTTCTCGTTATCCCTCTGAAAGCTAACTAAATATTTTCAACTTTGCTTATGAGTTCTTTCCAGGTCTTACTTCTGCTTCTTCCTTCTTCTTGGTATCTTTTTATTTTCACTTTCCCACTCTGTATTCTAGCTATACTTGACTTCTTTTAATTTCTTCATTATGCTATGTTCTCTCTTGCTTCTGGGTCTTTAATTAGCTCTTTCTACTTCATAGGTAATACCTTTCACCTTCCCTTCATAAGATAACTCTTCTTTCTTTTAGATTCTTTCTAACCATGCCAGTTCCTCTAGCAAGGAGTTTTCATAAGCCATGTGTTTCTGTATATTAAAACTTATCATCTACTGTTAAATATACTATTTAATTATTTGTCTTCCTTGCTAGTCTATAAACTCCATGAGGGCAGGAAAAATATCTACCTTATTTACTACTGTGTATCTAATGCCTAGCAAACTTTTTATACACAGTAAATATTCAATGCTTATTTGTTTTAAAAAACAAATAAAATGCATACTTTGAATAAATGAATAAATAATGGTTTTACATTTTTTATTTTGGCTGTAGTTATTCCATTATAATACTATCAAATCTAATTAATTTGCAGTAAGTAAAATCCCAATCTAATTTTATACACACAATTTCTTATCTTATCCTGTATATAAAATAGGTTACAGAAATGCACATGAGCTTGCTTACCTAGTTCTTGTACATGTGGAAATACATGATCTCCAGCTTTCTGAGGTTAATTCAATTCTTAGTAATTTGACTAAAATCATGCGTTCTGGTGGTTATAATTTGATTTCATATAAATTCTCAAGGATCCTTTAAACTATATAATCTATCTTGTTCTTTGGCCCAACTTTGGATTAATCCCATGCCCATATCTTACCAATGCACTTTGTTTCAATTATAGCAATGGAGAAGCTGAAACCATGTTAATATTTTATTGTACCAATTTAATTTTAACAATAATCTGTGAATATGGGTACAAGAAGTGGGTTTTCTTACTGAGGAAAAGTAGAAATAAATTTTCTCTGAAGAGAATTAAAGCCATCCTCAGTAGATGATGTGAGGAGGCATAGTCCCCAGCTGGTACTGGCATATTACTGCAGGAAGAAATTCTGAAATGAAATAACACAGGCAGTCTTCATGCTGCCTTACCAGTGGGGATCTGTGGATGAGCTGTCGAGAACACTTGACCTGAGATTCTAGGAGGAAAAAAAAAAATCAAAAAAACATCAATGTACTCTGCCTATATTTACTAAAGGGTGAGGTAATGGTACTCTTTTGCTCAAATATTCTACAACATATTTTAAAATATAAAAAATATATAAGTGGAAAATACAAAAATATATTTGTTATCAAGGTTCTCAATAATAGGTTGGAATTCTTTTATATGGAGCAAAAAGATATTGTTCTTATAGTTTTCAGAACCTGGTTGTTAATGTCCATATTGAAAGAAGTCAGGATCCCCGGGTGGCGCAGCGGTTTGGCGCCTGCCTTTGGCCCAGGGCGCGATCCTGGAGACCCAGGATCGAATCCCACGTCAGGCTCCCGGTGCATGGAGCCTGCTTCTCCCTCCACCTGTGTCTCTGCCTCTCTCTCTCTGTATGACTATCGTAAATAAATAAAAAAAAAATTAAAAAAAAAAGAAAGAAGTCATATGCTAGTGCATTAATTCTGTGTATGTACTGCATATGTACTTTGAAAATTTACCGAAAAGTAACACAGAAACCAAAAGGAACCTCAATCCTTGGCTGAATTTTGTCTTAAAAGAACTGGGAATTGAAACAACAGCAAGTTTGCAAAGTTTCTGGTTCTTAAACTTGTTCAGAATAAATATATTATTGACTTTAGGATCTTAAATTCCATTTCAGCTATAACCTTGTGTTATAAAAAGAAAAAGAGCAATTTGATTGCAGTTTAGTAGTGTGCTTTTGTTTCCATATGTTACTAGCAAGCTGTATTTAAAGCATCACTTTTTTTTTTGTAATGGACCAACATCCAATGATTGAATTCCTACAAAATTTTGAGTAGTGTTAAGCAGAAGACTAGACTTCTGAATATCTCTGAAAATAGTAATATGTCCAGTTAGGAAACTGATATAGGATTCCTCTAACACCCCTAAAACACTTGTCAGGATGGCAAAAGTGATTTGCTCTGTGGAATTCTCTGACCACAAAATTCAGGCTGATGTTTTATGGGAAATGTGTTGATTTATTTTTACATGGAATACTATGCATTTTATGTTGTGTTCTTTCATTCTGTAGAGAGTGCCAAAATAAATTTGAAGTGCTTTCTGTATGTGATGAATCCATCTGTTTTCTAAACATTGCCTCTGTGAAAACTGTTTTTAATTTAGTAAACAAGTACAATTACATTGTAAGCTTCAAAATGAAAGGGGCAACAATATAATAGTAAATCAATATTAGATTAATTTGAGGAATGGAACTTATGCAGCATTGCCAGATCAACCCTAGAATTTAGATTTGATGTGTGTGTATGTGTGTGTGTGAGAGAGATTGCCAAGGCTGTTAAAATTAAAGCAAATTGGTATTATCTTTCATTTTTAGCTAATATCCACTGGAATTAATTTTAGTGTATAAGATATGAAGGTTTGGATGAGAACGGTTTGGAGTATTTCTGGAATTAGCTAAGTTGATGATAGTGAGTATCTTAGAAACAAATGTTTGTTTTTTTTTTGTGTGTGTGTGTGTGTGTGTGTGTGTATTCTTTACAGAATCCTCTAATTAATTTTATTAACACTTGAACAATTTCAAGGAGCCCACAAAGCTAACACATAGTATGATTACGGATATAGCAGTAATTTTAACAGTGATATCAAATGCTGTTAGACAAAGATCTGTCCATCTTATAGGTAATTTCTCCAAAATCACTGAGTTTAGACCCAAAATTCTTACAGTTGACTGGGGGAAAAAAGGCTGCTATCTGCATTTCATGAATAGTCCACAGTGTTTAATAGCACCTGCTCTGAAGTTACTTTTCCTGGGTTCTTAATTTAGCTCAACTACCTACTAGCTTTGAAATGTTGTGCCATTACTTATTTTTCTTATCCTTTAATTAATTACTTTTTTGTAAAATGAAAATCCTATTCTTAATAGAATGTCCACTTCAGTGGTTACTATAAATATTAATTTATAAATATACATACAACTCTTAGCACAGTGCCTGGAAAAATAAATGTTGAATCAAGTATATATTGTAAGTTTGTGTTATAATTTAACCAAACTGTTATAATGAGGGGCTTCTCTCAGAAATCACAACTCCCCACACTATATTTTCTTTGGACTTTATATAATAACTAGTTTGTAGTGGTTAAAATACTTGAAATTCATGAGTGTGAAATAACAACACAATAATATTTTCATTTTTGTAGAAATGCTACTTTTCAGAACTTTTCCATTTTGGTACAATTTTTAACCTATCAAGATTGCTTTATCATTATAAACCTATCTTTATTTCTCTCTCAAAACATCAGACTGAGGGCAGCCTGGGTGGCTCAGCAGTTTAGCGCCGCCTTCGGCCCAGGGTGTGATCCTAGGGACCCGGAATCGAGTCCCACATCAGGCTCCCTGAATGGAGCCTGCTTCTCTCTCTGCCTCTCTCTCTCTCTGTCTCTCATGAATAAATAAATAAAATATTTAAAAAAATCGGACTGAAATGGTGAATTTCCAGTCCCTAAAACATCCTAGAACACTTCTTTAATAGAACTTGGACACTATTTTTATTGTTCAGCTTTATAGGAAAGTACAACATATAGTTTTCCTCATTGGATTTAAAGGTAACATTTGCAAAGTAAAAGAGTAAATAAAATTTTCTCTGATTCTTTATCAGGGAGCCTCAAAGTCTGTATTGATTTTGCCACAAGTGAGTTTCACAGCCTGTGATGATAAATTGATTTGGGGGCTGTCCATGTTGCAACAGCTTTGCACACAGCCAGTTTTACTGACAACAACACTGCTCTGAAGACCCCAAGAAATATGATCTCTGACTTGGGGATTTTCATCCCTTGTCATCTCAAATGTCATTTCAGAATCATTCATCATAAGTCTTTGTCACTGGACAAAAAAATGGGCCACTGTGATATTCACTCAAATACACGCAGGTTTGCTGCTTGTGTGACAGGTCCTGCTGTTGGCTACTTGAGATTATGTAGAAGTTCAGACACGTCAAATACAAAATAGGGAAAACATGAGATTGGAGCTGAAATGGCATTGTGCATGCCCACTCAGTCTGCTGGTTACATGAAGAGTTGTTATAAAAATAAGAGGGCTCCTTGCTGCTTGTGTTGCAAGTACTGAGTGACTTATATTTCTTGAGCTATACAGCTTGAGCCATTACCATCAAGAGTCTTTTGATTTGGGACCTGTAACCACCCTGAGTATTCAAGGATACATTGCACGGCTTATCAGACAAGCTCTATTTGCTATGCCAGTAAGTGTGCATGGGGGTTAAGTGTGGTAGAGGTTCCCCCAAATCATTAGATGACTTTCAGGGCCACATATACCTATTACCTCCATTTTCCTATGATGAAACAGCTACTTTTAGCCCCATTACTATCACCAGCAGCCCCCGTGTATTTTATCACATTTGCACTCTATGTGAATTTCCTAATTACTATTTGGAATAGATGTATTTTCCAGAAGAATGAGTTTATGGAGATGGAAATTCATGCAGTTTGGTAACTTCATACAATATTTTGTGTCATCCTTTTCTATCTGAGCCTTTAAAGTTAATGTAAGGATGGTTTTCAGTTGTGGCTACCTTTGGCTTCCCACCCCTTGCTTACCTCTCTTCAGGCAAGATGACTTTTATGATGGAACTAGAATCTGTTCCATCAGTATTACTCATTCTCCAATTTTTCTTTTTTTAACCTTAGAAATTATAAATTTCTTAATGTAATCTCAACATTTTTAACTGGGTACTTAAAGAACTGACACAGCCAGACTCTTCATATAAGCTAGGCTTGTTTTGTTTGTTTTCATCTAACACATTTTCCTTAAGACATTTTAAGTACATTTTGGTAAGTCAGGAGTTAATTCTAGATTTAAGTTCTAAAAAAAGTACATGCCTTTACTGCCAAAATTGAATCAAACTTTGAATGTTGCTATTGAGTGGTTGGCAAGAAAACATTACCAAAAAGTTAGGATTTTATCTCAGTTGAAATTGTCTGAAAACTAAAGTACCTTCTTCATTCAGTGATCCCATCTCAGACTAAATGTCTATTGATCTGTTGATAAGGAAGGAAATATTTGGCCTATGTCATCTTGCAATAAGGAAGGAAAGACAGACAGTTTAGTAGGAAATTAATAAACAATATGTTTACAGAAAGAACCTAGGCTTCCCAGTGACAACCTCATAGATTGTCTGCCATTTAACTTACAAGGCACATTCAACTTTTATTGAGAAAGCTTTCTCTATTCACGTTAGATGAAGAGTTTAGGGCTTGAGAAAAATAGAGCCTACCTAGATTGTACATCCTCAGCATTCCTTTGAGAATTCAAGAGGTTAGCCAAGGCATGATGTTTAAATCCACTGATCCTTGCAGACAGTCCATTTAATAGTCCGTGTCTTTAAATTTTACTGCTTTTAAACTATTTTCAGTTTCCCATTTTACCATGGCATATGACTATTTGTGCATTACTATACTGGAAACTCTTAAGGGCAGTTTTAAAAAAAAATTAGTAGTAGTATTCATACTTGTCTTCTAGCACACTGTAGTTTTCAACTTCTATTTCAAGTTGAAATTGATTGAAGCTAGAAACCATGTTAGAAGAATAAGCTTTCATAATGAATTGCTCCAGTAGGAAAGAGAGGACCTACCTTTCCTAAATGTTTTCTGTTTTTGTTGTTTACATTAAATAAAGGTATATGTGACTAATTTGGGTTATTTTCCTGTCTTTATCGCCAATATATGTTAGCGAGTAAATTGACTAATAGCTAAGGTAGATACTATCAGTGGTACACTCAAAAGTTTGGGGGAAGTTCAGGCTTATTCTGTCCCCAGGGAAAAGGAAGCCTCGTTATATTCAAGTGTGTGATTTCTATTCTAGGCATGAGCGTTTATACCACTCTACTAGGGGAAGCTGTTAGAGGGAGAAATAGGAGCATAAATGGAGCAGGTCTGGATGGATGTCTCTTGGATCACATCCACATGACCTTTGATCAACCCATCTTTTTTTAGCCTGTGTGATAGTCAGGCTTGGAGACACTTCCTCTTGGGGATTGATGACCACTACCCATAGAAGGTCAAAATGAACGAAGATAGGGTCAGGAAAAGGTGAACTGGGGAAAGCCACTTAACCATGAGTCTGATAGACTAGACAGGAAGAACTCTAAGGAATCATCTGAGATTTTAACTTCATAATAACAAAAATGCACTAGTCCACAATATTCTGCTTTCTTCTATGCTAGTCCCAGCAGCAACTCATGAAGCTAAAAACAAAGGATTTCTTGTCTTAGATTTTTCACTGAGTCAAAGTTCTAACAACTATTTCTTACTCCTTACCTGACCCGTTTCTGAAAATGGACAGAAAATCAGCTGTGATAGTGATCTCAGGAGAGAGGCAATATGATAAAATATGCAAGGAAGCAGGTATATAGTTTTATATTTGTTTTTTTCTAACACATTCCAAATTCTTCCCTGTCTTTACTCTCCCTTAATTAGTGTTCTCTCAAACTTTGAGTCCTTTCTTAAAAAAAAAAAAATTGTGCTATATTGAGTTAATCTAAAAGAGGTTATGCTTCAGTGATACTTGCCACCTATACAAGTGCTCAAAGGTTGTTTTTGTTTTTTTACTTTCTGGAAGCTTAAAATTAAGCACATAAAAATATACTTATTGACCTAGTATATAAAATGCATGTTAAAATATGTAACAGATATATACTCTCATGCACATTACATATCAATAAACAAAAAATACATAACATCAACCTGAAATTGCCGATTAAGCTACTTTGTTGCCTTATAAAATGCTAAAAAAAAGTCTGTTGTATCTAGAATCCTAATTTGAGCAGCTAAACCAATCACTTTATAGATATAGTTGATTTCAGTGGCCATTTTATTTTTCCAAGTACTAATACGTCTACTACCTTTCAGGGGGCCCACTGCTATTTGCTTCTTTTGTCTGAACACAAGATTCTGGAAGTAATTGCCTAATTAATGTAGTGTTGGGGAAATGTAGTGGCAAAATTAAGTCAAATTAGGTAATTGTTCTCAATCTTGACTACATGTTGGGAATCAGCCTGGGAAGTTTTAAAAAAATATGCTTTCACCCCCACAGATTCTGATATAATTGAAATGGGGTGGGGCTTGCATCTTGGGATTCTAATTGCTCCAAGGTCATATTAATGCAGCCAAGGCTACAGATCACTGAATTAGAACTTGAGAGGTAATACACCTCATCAATTAATCTTTACATAGCCGTAGTATTTTTCACTAGATCCAATGTGGAACTTAGAAATAATACTGATTATACTTATAAATATTCTTTAATATGACACATAACTCCTATAGAGGTTGAAGAATAAAGGATTTCTTCAGAAAGGAAGAAATATTCCAGTTCCTTGTGTTTCTGAATGTATCCATTATGTTATTATTTAATACAAATCGCAGTGATGTTATTTGGAACAAGGAGTACTTCTCTTATGTTGTACAAAGTTACTGTTATAAATGGTTTAAAGACAAAAGGAAAATATTAGTATGAGTAAAAGTATTAGCATTAATAAAGCGAACTCCAAAGTAAGTGCTTATGTTGTACAAAGTTACTATTATAAATGGTTTAAAGGTGAAAGGAAAATATTAATATGAGTAAAAGTATTAGAATTAATAAAAGTGAATTCTAAAGTAAGTGCAAGCTCTAAGCTTTACCTGAAAAAATTACTGAAGTACATAGTAGATTGAAAACTTAGAATTTGAGTATAAAATATAATCTTAGAATGTGCTTCTTATTGAAAACTGGGGTGCTTTTGTATTTGTAGCTGTTAATTTTCCATTTTCTTCATTTATTATAGTAATAACCTGGTTATTGCATGGGAAAGTATACAGCAGGCATTCAATTATGTATATATTATATGCAGGCAGGGATCAGCTGGGGGAGAGAGAGTGTGTGTCAGGGTCAAACTACCTGGCTTGGATTCCTGTTTCTGCCTATTCCATAAATATCCTAGGATAGTTGCTTAGCTTACACACATACTACTTAAAATTTCATAGTATCATGAGGGAAGTTAACTTAGTTTTTTTTTAAGTACTTATTAAGAAGGAGATAGCATTAAATGACATGTACACTTTAAAGAATTATAAAACAACAGCATGCTTTGGGGGGACCTGGTGGCTCAGTCGGTTAAGCATCTGCTTTTAGCTCAGGTCATGATCTCAGGGTCCTGGGATCAAGTCCTACATTGAGTGAGGAGGTGATCCCTGCTCAGTGGGGAATCTGCTTCTCACTCTCTCTCTGCCCCCAATCCCCACTGGCTAATGTGCTCTCTCTCTCTCAAATAAATAATAAAATCTTTAACAAGAACAACAATATGCTTTTAACCTTGGGGCCCCAATGTAAAGTGCAGACTCTACACCTAGATATAATACAGTTATTTCATATATTACAGTATCTCTGCCTTTTTTATAGTGAGTATTTAATTAAAGGGGAATTGACAGTGTGATTAATTTTACCAGTATAAACAATAGTTATCTATGAGAATGATTTTGCAAAATCCAGGAAATAAGCAAATTTTGAATGAAATTAATTAGTCAAAATGTACTGCAATGTTTATACTGCGTACTTTGTGGAACTTTTAATTTGATTGTCAAATAGGTTGTTTGTTTAAGCAAATAGTATACTCCATATTTTAACCATAAGCAAACTGTTATTTTAAAAAGATGTTACATTTTTATCTTGGAGGAAACAGTTTGTGAAAAATAAAAACTTATTTGGAAATATAAAAGATTAAAAAAAAACACTGTATGAAGTTGATCAATCAATGAATCCAAAATTAAGTGCTCATCTTTTGCTGTTCACAGTAGAAATGAACCGTACTATACCTACTCTGGTCCGCTTTGATTTGTCCTCATTAACAAGCTGCTCTGTTTCTTTAAGCAAGTCGGTAAAAAGTAAATAGTTTCACTGTTTCTTGAGTTCTAAAGTGTCTTTTTTCAAGAAAAGATGTTAAATAAAACTCTTTTGAAAGGCCAACAGTCCTGGTTTTTGTTTTTATTATTTTTCCCTCTTCTACTCTAAAAGCAGACTAGCTGTGCCATTTTATTTGTGTCAAGTAGTCTGTGCTTCCCATTTCCATCTTCTTCAGCTACTAATGCTATCTTGCAGCAATGCTGTTCAGCGGGCCCAGGGGAGACAAGTGTCAGTTTTTCCAGATGGCAAGCTGCCAGTCTACAGTAGACTGTTGAAAGTCACTGAGGGAATACATTTCATTGCAAAACCAAAGAACATCATTTCATGCACACCTTGTACAGGATCAGCTCACAACAGCTGATGAGTAGCCACTAAAATGGACAGATGGAAAGAGACAGAGGAGAGAGAGCAAGAGAAATGCTGTTTTAGTGAATTTGGCCCAGGTTCTAGACTATTATACAGTGCTATATTTTATTTTGCAAACAGAAAGTTTTAAAAACATTATTGCCAATTTATGGGAACTTCTCTCCTAATAGCTGGAACAAAATTTGCAATTTGCCCTAATTAAAATACTAGTTTGGAGGAATGAGTTTTTCTCCTTCATATTTAAACTGAACATAAAAAAAAAAAGTTAAATCACTTTAAATGGTCCTTAAATTACATTCTCCCTATCAGAATTGTTAACTCTTTTTGCCTGAAGAGAAAAACCTCAATGTATAAATATAATATCAGAGTAGAAAGTGTTTTTTCTATAATAAATATTTTGGCTATTACAGAGTTTGTATTTAAATGGGAAGTATTATGAGTTTTACCAATAGGGAATGCTAACTGAGAAATACGTTACTTTTTAATAGTTAGGTAAATGGAAACCCGGAGCATAGGGAACTGTATGATCTAAAATGTTATTTTAGGAATTGAACAGATAAATCTATAGGTAGAAAGTTTAAACTGCAAAGGATGCAAGAAAATATGCCATATAGATCATGTAGATTATGAAGCCAAGAGACAGAGCACTGGTTCCCGGGGGTTTTATGCAGCCTCTCTGGGTTTAATGTGTAGAAGAAGCAGTTTGGTTTGGTTCTCTAAATTTTCCCCTTCTCTTAGAGGTGCAAGTTATTTGGTTAAACTACAAGTTAAGCATTCCTCTGAGCAAGGGCTACACTGTGATAGTTCTGTTATTATTATAACACAACTTCATTTTATGACAACATAACAATGTTTTTATGGAGGAGGAAGTCAGAAATATAATGTTTTCTTCTGAATATTACTATAAACATTGACAATTTGTGGCATTTGTGTATATTAAATAAGTATAGTGTGACATCAACATGAGAGTGCTCATGCTATGATTACTATTATCCCTCCATTTTCAGCACTTTCAAATGTCTTTAATCAAGTAATTCATGAATTTCACCCATGTAAGAATCAAATGAATAAGTATTTTACTGGAAAAAAGTTATTTTAATTCATAATTAAAACTGAAATTGTATTTGTTACAATACACAGTGTCAGACACAAGATTACTTTTTAGATAGCCTAAAGCTAGACCATATTTTATTTTTATTTTTAAAAGATTTTATTTATTTATTCATGAGAGATACAGAGTGAGGCAGAGTCATAGGCAGAGGGAAAAGCAGGCTCCATGTGGGAGCCTGATGTGAGACTCGAACCTGGGACTCCAGGATCACACCCTGAGCCGAAGGCAGACACTTAACCGCTGAGCCACCCAGGCGTCCCAAACTAGACTATATTTTAAAATATTTTCTAAATGTATTCTTTTTTTTTTTTTTTTTTTTAAACTTTGAGTTTTTTTTTTTTTTTTAATTTTCATTTATTTATGATAGTCACACAGTGAGAGAAAGAGAGAGGCAGAGACATAGGCAGAGGGAGAAGCAGGCTCCATGCACCGGGAGCCTGACGTGGGATTCGATCCCGGGTCTCCAGGATCGCGCCCTGGGCCAAAGGCAAGCGCCAAACCGCTGCGCCACCCAGGGATCCCTCTAAATGTATTCTTAAATGTATTCTAAAAGTAACGACATGTAGTTTATTGTTTATTTGTTATATTTAGTACTTTTATCAATGATAAAAAATTATAATCTCAAATCTTCCTTAAGTTACTATATTATCTCAACTTTTAACATAAGAGCTTTATGGCAGGATAAATAGAAAAAAAATGCCAAGAATGTTTTGAATTTTAAAAACCCTACTTGATAGTTACTATTTTACTAATTTCCCCTTGCCTTTATCAAAGACTCCCCAAAATATAGGATGCTGATTCAGGTGTTGGGAAATTCAAAGAAAAGCAATAATTTACCCTGCTCTTTATAAACTTAAAATCTCAAAAAGACATGGTAGTCCTTGTGGTCCACAAATACATACCATCATCAGATAGAGCCAGCTAAATACATTTTTTAAAAATTGTGATTCAGGGGATCCCTGGTTGGCTCAGCAGTTTGGTGTCTGCCTTTGGCCCAGGGTATGATCCTGGAGTCCTGGGATAGAGTCCCACTTCAGGCTCCCAGCATGGAGCCTGCTTCTCCCTCTGCCTGTGTCTCTGCCTCTCTCTCTCTATCTCTCTCTCTCTGTCTATCATAAATAAATAAATAAATCTTAAAAAATTGTGATTCAAAGATCATTATTTTCATATTCTAAATATAGAACTTTTAGCTGTGGTTCTCTGGTTAGCAATTGGAGCACAAGTTTGAAAGCTGAATATGCACAGTTGTTTATTATACATGAAAAAATATACAGCTCACATACAATAAGTAGCTTTCCCAAGATTCGAGAGTAACAGTACAAGGGCTGCCTTGGATACTGGAGCATCCCTGCATTCCTTCCCAGAGAGGCCAGACTTTGTGTGATTAGGAGAACTTAAAATAGTTCAATTCTTCCTTGCTCTTGTCTTCAGTGTTGTGAAAACAGTAGCTGGTGCTTGGTAGAAGCGTGATTGAAAGTGATGGGCTGCTGAGCGGAGAGGGGTCGATGTAGAAACTGTAAGGAAAAGCATTTGACAAAATACAGCATCCATTCCTGATCAAAGCTCTTCAGAGTGTAGGGATAGAGGGAACATTCCTCAACATCTTAAAAGCCATCTACGAAAAGCCCACAGCAAATATCATTCTCAATGGGGAAGCACTGGAAGCCTTTCCCCTAAGATCAGGAACAAGACAGGGATGTCCACTCTCACCACTGCTATTCAACATAGTACTGGAAGTCCTAGCCTCAGCAATCAGGCAACAAAAAGAAAAAAAAAGGCATTCAAATTGGCAAAGAAGAAGTCAAACTCTCCCTCTTCGCCGATGACATGATACTCAAACCCAAAAGATTCCACCCCAAGATTGCTAGAACTCATACAGCAATTTGGCAGTGTGGCAGGATACAAAATCAATGCCCAGAAATCAGTGGCATTTCTATACACTAACAATGAGACTGAAGAAAGAGAAATTAAGGAGTCAATCCCATTTACAATTGTACCCAAAAGCATAAGACACCTAGGAATAAACCTAACCAAAGAGGTAAAGGATCTATACCCTAAAACTACAGAACACTTCTGAAAGAAATTGAGGAAGACACAAAGAGATGAAAAATATTCCATGCTCATGGATTGGCAGAATTAATATTGTGAAGATGTCAATGTTACCCAGGGCAATTTACACATTTAATGCAATCCCTATCAAAATACCATGGGCTTTCTTCAGAGAGTTAGAACAAATCATCTTAAGATTTGTGTGGAATCAGAAAAGACCCCGAATAGCCTGGGGAATTTTAAAAAAGAAAACCAGAGGCGGGGGGCATCACAATGCCAGATTTCAGGTTGTACTACAAAGCTATGGTCATCAAGACAGTGTGGTATTGGCACAAAAACAGACACATAGATCAATGGAACAGAATAGAGAATCCAGAAGTAGATTCACCAGACACAAAGATAAACTCAAAATGGATGAAAGATCTAAATGTGAGACAAGATTCCGTCAAAATCCTAGAGGAGAACACAGGCAACACCCTTTTTGAACTCAGCCACAGTAACTTCTTGCAAGATACATCCACATCCACGAAGGCAAGAGAAATGAAAGCAAAAATAAACTATTGGGACTTCATCAAGATAAGAAGCTTTTGCACAGCAAAGGATACAGTCAACAAAACTCAAAGACAACCTACAGAATGGGAGAAGATATTTGCAAATGACGTATCAGATAAAGGGCTAGTTTCCAAGATCTATAAAGAACTTATTAAACTCAACAGCAAAGAAACAAACAATCCAATCATGAAATGGGCAAAAGACATGAAGAGAAATCTCACAGAGGAAGACATAGACATGGCCAACACGCACATGAGAAAATGCTCGGCATCACTTGCCATCAGGGAAATACAAATCAAAACCACAATGAGATACCACCTCACACCAGTGAGAATGGGGAAAATTAACAAGGCAGGAAACCACAAATGTTGGAGAGGATGTGGAGAAAGGGGAACCCTCCTGCACTGTTGGTGGGAATGTGAACTGGGGCAGCCACTCTGGAAAACTGTGTGGAGGTTCCTCAAAGAGTTAAAAATAGACCTGCCCTACGACCCAGCAACTGCACTGCTGGGGATTTACCCCAAAGATACAGATGCAGTGAAACGCCAGGACACCTGCACCCCGATGTTTCTAGCAGCCATGTCCACAATAGCCAAACTGTGGAAGGAGCCTCGGTGTCCATCGGGAGATGAATGGATAAAGAAGATGTGGTTTATGTATACAATGGAATATTACTCAGCCATTAGAAATGACAAATACCCACCATTTGCTTCGATGTGGATGGAACTGGAGGGTATTATGCTGATTGAAATAAGTCAGTCGGAGAAGGACAAACATATGGTCTCATTCATTTGGGGAATATAGAAAAAATGAATGGGAAATATCAGAAAGGGAGACAGAACATGAGAGACTCCTTACTCTGGGAAACGAACAAGGGGTGGTGGAAAGGGAGGTGGGCGGGGTGTGGGGGTGACTGGGTGTCGGGCACTGAGGGGGGCACTTGATGGGATGAGCACTGGGTGTTATGCTATACGTTGGCAAATTGAACTCCAATAAAAAATAAATAAATAATAAATAAATAAAAATAAAGTGATACACAAATTAATAAAAAAAGAAAAAGAAACTGTAAGGAAGAATTTCCAGGGATCCCTGGGTGGCTCAGGGGTTTAGCGCCTGCCTTTGGCCTAGGGCATGATCCTGGAGATCTGAGATTGAGTCCCATGTCGGGCTCCCTGCATGGAGCCTGCTTCTCCCTCTGCCTGTGTCTCTGCCTCTCTCTCTGTCTCTCATGAATAAGTAAATAAAATCCTTAAAAAAAAAAAAAAGGAATTTCCACTAGAGTATGTTACTAAGCTGAGGAGGAAACATGAAAACCTGAGGGTAGGAGTGGAAGGGAGTTCTATGAGACAGACTAAACCAGGCAAGCATCTTCTTTCTCAATGTCTGCAGCACACTGTCGAGATTTCCCTATTACTGCTCCCCACAGGTGTACTAGGATGATTTCCAGAGAGCCATGCTTCCGCAAGACTTTTATACACTTTTTAATTGACACAATATTAAGTGCTTCATGTGTTATTAATGCAATAATCAGTGTTCATTGTAATAGGAGCTGAGCTCAGCTCCCCTTCTCAACCCAACGTGGATGCTACTTTTACCCTTTGAAGGAAAAAGAACAAAGGTTTGAGACTTTGAAACTTTCTCAGGTCAAACTGCTAATAAGTGGCAGGCCTGGGATTTCAACCCTGTGCTGACCTACAGCAAACCTTTGCTCTTAACAACTACGGGAGTATTGGGAGTATTGTACGTTAAGATGGATGCTCTGCATAAATTAATTTCATTGGTTAGAAATAGACAGAAAAAGAGAAAAATGATTCTTCTCTGAGTTGGAAAAATATGTTGGATCTGAAAGGCACTTTTGGCTTTTTTAACTAAGATTTCTTGAGATTTTAATTTGCTAGGTGCATGACATTTCCTAAAGGATGGAGGAACGCTGGGTGTTGCATTTTGTAACATTTGACCGTGCAGAACTGTTGCAAAAGTTCATTTTTTTTTCTAATTTATTCTTTCGTTTTTAGGTTACCATCTATTTACTTTCTTGTTTCTTCCACACATCTCCCTCTTACATCCAAGCCAGCCCAGATCTTTCCCTGCTATGGTAAGACATATACAAGGTAACTAACTGCAAGACTTTTCTTCAAAAATAGATCCAATAGAAAAATAGATTTTTCTTCAAAAATAATAGGACTCAAATATTTTGATTGCTATTGCCTTATTTTGAAACTGCCTTGACCTTAGGCAACTGAAGAAGTCAAAATCTACTTTTCCCCCCAGACTTTTCCTGATAAAATTCTCATTATCTATTAGCTGAAATAATATGTCACTTTCAAGTTTTTAAAAAATATTTTTCAACTAAAGTGAACACTCTTGATCGGAGGAATATTTCATATTGGAGTTCCTCTATGCAAATAGGAGAAACTCAGTATTTTCTGAATATGACTTCTTTTTACCCATCCCCCCATCAGTTGAGGGTCCATAAGAACATTTCAATATAGACTATATGTATTTCTCTTCTTTCCAAAATTAAGTGTATTTACCTGGTCTTCATATATGAGGTTGTAGATTACCAGAGATCTTCTCAAGTGGATTTGTAATGGGCCCAGTTTTCACATGGTCCTTCAGTTGGTAAAAAAAAAAAAGGACTTAGAATTTCTTTTCCTGCAGCAAAGTTTATTTCCTAAACTATATTTTTTTTCTTATTGTAACAGATAACAATTTGAGGTATCACAGCATCTGCTCACACTAGGAAGTCTAGGGGAGAGGAGATTACAGTTATCCAGCTTGGAAGTGACAGGCTGTGATGCTGGGAATCGAGAGGAAATATCAGCTTCAAGCAGTGGTGTAAATAGGGTGGGTGGTCACACTGGTTACAAACACAGAAGGAAAGAACAGGGCCAAAAGGATTTGCTCTGGGTGCCTTCCCACAGTTCATCCCATCTGTTTGCCATGACTTGTTAGTCGCCATTCCTGAGTGGCCTTGCTTCGCTTTGACCTTATCTGTTCATCAGTAGTCCTCCAATGACTTCCACATCTGTACCAACTAGCCTTTTATTGGCACGTCTAACCTGTCACCTGTACAGGTCATCTTTTGTCAAGTCCCTGAGAACTTATCTCTGTTTCTGCCCTGCTCTAAACCCTAGTATAGAATGAGTGTTTTCTTAAGACCCCGGAGCCAGTCAAGGATTTAATAGATCAAATCATACTAATCCTAAGAATCCTCAATTTATAGCTTTCTGTATTTACTGGTTTCTGCTAAACTGACTCAATTTTCATTTTCTCTAATTTTTCTCTCATATCTATGCTTAGTTTTTTTTTTTCTACCTGTAAAGTACCTGAATACATTCTAGATACTTCTGTCTCTCCTAGTGGTACCAGCTATACTCATGAGGGGCAAGTGATTAACAGATGTCCATGCAGTAAATGCTGCACAGTGAAATTCCAAATTCTACATCTTTTGAAAGTTTTGCTGTTGTTGTTGTTGTTGTTTTTTAATCACCAAATTTTCTTTAATTAGCCAAGGAGTTTGGGTAAGATTGAGAATCATGCATGGAAATATTCAGCAAGAAAAATAAATTAACTGTGATACCTGAGCAAGGAAAAAGGATGTGCCAGGCTTATTCTCTTTATTTGTGGCTCTCAAACTGATTCTGAAAGCAATTTCAGAAGATGAATTTTCAAAAGGTAGCACCATCAGAATAACCGATGGCCAAACTTTCAGAGTCATTATTTCTGAGTAGGAATGCATTTATTTGCATACATAAGTTCTGTTCAAGAGTACAAAGTACTAAAGACAAACCTAGTAAAAATAGTAAATTATCAGAGATCTCGCCATGTAAGCGGTATCCACTTACATGTAATGGCGACATTTCAGCAGATTCTGGCCAGAAGCTGCTGTTTTAGCCAATCCAGTGTTTTAGCTTAGTTATATTTGCCTGGACAAGCAGTGAGGTGTAAGAATGCCAGAAGGAAAAACCTCAGCTAGGAGAAAGCAATGTTTTCTTGACTCTCAGGGCCGCTCTCATTGTTGCTGCTAATTCTAACTCGGCTCCTGCTGATCACTAGCAAAGGGATCTGATACTGTTTGACTTTCAATTTGGGGAAATATTTTAAAATTTGCCTTGGGACAGAAAGCACAAGTTATAGTTGGTTTCATGCCAGCAGAATGAGAAGTTGTCAATACTTGTTTGTTCTATCAAATTGGTTTGCACTGAACACTACTGGATACAATTAGTATTATGACAGGGAAGAGGTTTCTGGCAATTACTCAATATTTGTTGGACACCTGCTATACACTAGTGTTCTGTGAAAGGAGAGAGCAAAGGTAACATTTCTGACCTCCAAAAGCTTCCAATCCTCTGGTGGATGAGAGTGAGAAAGAAAGACTGACTTTCTTCCAAAGCATACAAAACAAGTGACAGCAGAGCAAACTGCCACCATCCCCAGGGACATCATAGAGTTGTTTCAAATAATGTTTCCAGCCAAGGTTGTAAATATATGTCCATGGCAAATTATACCAGTTATACTTCTTTCGTAGTATTGTCTGTCATGCATATGAATATTTACCTATCACTTAGCATGATGCTTGCATCCGGTAACAATAGGCAATCTTGCAGGATCAGGGTGGAGGCTTCTTGGCTATTTGCTAGTTGCAAAGCTTCCTAAGAACACGAATTTGAGAACCTAGGAAACCATAGCAAGCAAGGCTATTTAATACCCCAGAGAATTCATGTAAGTTATAACTCATGAGGCAGTGGAACTAAGCACTGGGTATTTTCTAGGTCTTTATAGGTTACATTTTCTTTACCTTGTTATTTTGTAATACTTCTATAAGAGAATTCAGAAAGTACATCTTCAAAGTCCCTAATGAGTAAGGAAAACATAATAGGATAGCATCTCTGGTATGAGAGAGAGGCAGGGAATTTTGGGTAAGGAAGTGGGAGCCAAATAATGTTCAATGTGCCCTGTCAAAGTAAAAAGCATCTCGTAGCTCTCCTCTTCAAACACAAGGGATAGAATCAAATGTCTATTCAGACCTATGCAAGAGGCCAGAAATTAGATAAGAAACTTCTTCATCTAAGAGTCGGGTAACTAGTTTGGGTAAATATGTGATTATATAGTGTTTTCTTGAATAAAGACGTTTGACTAAAAATCTTGTATCAACTCTTTAAATCACTTAGACTTTTAATCCATTTATTCACTCACTTACAAAACAACTTCTGTTTTGGTGGGATTTTTTGTTTTTGTTTCTTTTTAAATTGGGCTTGGCATGGCAAAATGATTCTCCATGAATCGATTTTCCCTAAGTAAAGTCCTAATGTTATCTATTTTTCTTCACATTTTCTGTCTTCCTCCTCGCATTTCAACTATCACTTGCAGGCAACTAATTTCCTCAGGCTCATCAGGTCACTGTCTAAAAAATGTGTCAATAGAGGTCCTCTCTGTCCTATTTCCATGCTCTGTATCAGATATTAACCTCTCCCCTTAATGTGTTACTACATTTTTCCTCTGGTGGCTACCCTTCCCCCTTCGGATTTAGCTTTGATATACTGAAACTTTCACAAAACTGCATTGTAATAGTTAGCCTGAGAAATATTACTCATTCATCCTCACTCGTGGTATTCTTACTTTTGTGTAATTTCCTTCTAGATTGTACCAGAGTTTATGTGATCAACAGAATACAGCAGAAGAGATGGGTATATGATTGCCAAGTTTTAGTTCTAAAGACTACTTCTTCTATCTTAATTCTGTGCGTGTGTGTGTGTGTGTGTGTGTGTGTGTGTGTGGTCGTTTGTTCTCAGGGAGGCAAGCTGTCATGTCATAAGAACACTCACACAGACTGTGGAAAGGACCATGTGATGAAGGATGGTGGCCTTTGGTCAATAACCAGGAATTAATGGAAGCTTACCAACAGGAACTTGGTAACCTGGTACCAAGCTTGGTAACCAGCTTTGAACCTCAAAGCTGATTCTTCAGGCTTGGTTGAATCTTGAAATGACGGAAGTCTTGGTCTACAGTTCAACTATAATCTTGTGAGAAGTCTTGAGTCAGAACTATCCATCTAGGCTGTTCCAGAATTCCTGACACAGAAATTATATGAGATAATAAATATTTGTTATAAGTTGCTATGTTTGGGGATAATTTGTTACATAGTAATAGATAACCAATACAAGACTAATGTATACAGAGTCTCATCACTTTGCCTTCCCTTCTTTTGAGGAATGGAAGTTAACACATCTTGAATTCAATACTCTAGAGTTGACATTCAGGTTTTTGTAAAACTACTGAGTTATAACATTTTCTACCTTTCATGTTGGTCCAGAATTTAGGGCTAAACTTTAGCTTTCATCTTTACCTCAGAGGAAAGAAAGCTGAATTATCTGGTACTAGACTATCCTCAAAAACTGGGTCTTATATTTAACCACCACCTTGATAGAGAGTTGGGTATTTGTGGAGGGGAGGGTACAGATGTATAACCAATTTTTAGACTGCTTCATTTGGGTCAGAATCTATTTTTCTTGTCCTTTTTTTTTTAAGACTTTATTTCTTTATTTGAGAGTGAGAGAGAGTGAGCACAAGCAGGAGAAGGGACAGAGGGAGATGGAGAAGCAGACTCCCCACTGAGCTGGAGCTTAATGCAGGACTCAATCACATGACCTGAGCCAAAGGCAGGTACTTAACTGACTGAGCCACCCAGAGACCCCTTGCCCCCTCTTTTCATAGCAAACACTAATACTCCCCAGATAGAGTCAATTCTCATTTATGTTCTAAAAGTCAACACAAACGCTGAGTTAGCAAATACTAAACCATTGCTCCTAGGGGAGATAAAGTGTAAGGTTCCTGCAAGATTCCAGTCACATTTTCTCAACTGATCAATATATAACCTTGTTTTATGTGTATTTCTGAGTATAGGAGCTTTATTCAATATATAAAGGCATATCTTATTTTATTGTGTTTCCCTTTATTGTGCTTCACAATATTACCCTTTTTTATAAATTGAAGGTTGGTGGCAACTCTAGGTCAAGCAAGTCTATTGGCACCATTTTCCAGCAGCATTTACTCTCTTCATGTCTCTCCGTCACATTTTGATAATGCTTGTGTATTTCAAACTTCTTTCATTATTCTTATATTTGTTATGGTGATCTGTGATCAGTGATCAGTGATTTGGACTCACTAAATGCTCAAATGATGTTTAGAATAGTGTAGCTAAAAGGTGCTTTTTAATTAAAAGTATGCATATTGTTTTTAAGGCATAATACTATTGTACACTAGACTATGATATGATATAGTGCACTTTTATATGCACTGGGCAGACAATAAAAATTCAGCGTGGCTTTATTATGATATTTGCTTTATTGCAGTGGTCTGGATATTTGCAATATCTCCAAGGTATGCTGTTGATTAATTTTGAACTCACAACTAACATCACTGTAATTCATGCCTGGACAAAACTTCTCTAATATATATTTTCTTTGCAGGGCACATCACAGCTTTCTTGCACTCATCAGCACTATATAACACTTGAGCACTACACTCAAGGGTTATTTTGAACAGTAAAATGACCAAGTAAAAAAGCACAAATATACAAAAAAAAATGGCACTAAATAGATTATGAAAAGGGCACTGTTTATAATATGAGAGCTGAAACCAGAGAGCAGAGTACCACCTTGTCAACCTCAGCTGGGAATGGGCATGCTGGACAGCCCACAGTTTCACCGCTCTAGACGTGTCCAGAATGACTGCAAAAGTTCCTTAATACTGGTTTTAAGGTTGTAAATAAACTTTACCAAGTAGGGAAATTTGCAAATATGAAATCCACAAATAATTAGGGTCAACTCTATTTTGTTCCTCATACACGCTTAGTGATAAGTGTGACAGAGTCTTTGTCATAAAAGTACTTGCTATTTGTGGACATGAAAAATTATAAGAAGCAATGTATGCTTTATTGCACTGGTCCCCGAAAACTTTATATAACATGAATACCTACTGTTATTCAGTATCATACTAATTTGGATGGTAGGGAATCAACCATTTTGAAGCTAGAACAGATGGATCCCTTTACCTAGTGAGACTGGACAGTCTGGTTGTCCTGTACTATTAGACTTTGCACCTGGATCAGATTACTGATAACCTTCTTTATCTGTTCAGGAGTTTGTATAATTTTCACACGTTCCCAAAACTCTGTATCCATTGTCAATTATCTTGGGGGACATACAACAAAATATATCTTACCCCTTCAAAACCTTCTCTGCCACATCAACTTGGAAAGTTATAAACAAATCTAATCAGAGTTGCCTAATTATAAAATCACCTACAGGGATCCCTGGGTGGCGCAGCGGTTTGGCGCCTGCCTTTGGCTCAGGGCGCGATCCTGGAGACCCGGGATCGAATCCCACATCGGGCTCCTGGTGCATGGAGCCTGCTTCTCTCTCTGCCTGTGTCTCTGCCTCTCTCTCTCTCTCTCTCTCTCTCTCTCTCTCTGTGACTATCATAAATAAATAAATTAAAAAAAATATAAAATCATCTACAGATCATATTGAAAAAAACCCATCATTTTCTTCCAAAATGTATATCAGAGTTTCCAGGGAAAAGTCTTGAAATTCTATATTTTTTATCAAGTGTCCTAAAATATATTTATGATTAGGCAAGTTCTCACCCTTAATATTTTTCCAAAAACTTTGAAAACTCAGGAAACAATAAATAGAAGAAAATAAGATACCTGACTCAAAATTTCTTTTAGGTCCATTTGAACCCAGGTTTTTAATAAAAATGAGCTATCAGAAAGGCTCAGACTTAAATAATTTTCACATAAGTAATAGTTAAAAGCATACTAATGGAATTGCAATGGATAAATTAGAAGTATATTTTATGGTCTTGACTTGCCTATAAAGAGGTGGCAATAGTTAAGATATTTAATGTATTAAGATATTTAATGTATTTGATTTGAAACTCACTGTTCCTAGTGCTTTCTTGATTCTACCAGAAGGCATCAACAGAAAATCTTAGCAAGTACATCAAAACTCCTACCTGCCTGATAGCAATTGTAAGATTCAGGACACCATTAGTGTTAGATGAATTTCCATTGTAGATATACTAACATGTAAAACAAACAAAATAACAAAGACATCAAAAATGTGGCAAATAATTGATGAATTTGGGTTCTGTTATTATATTGTTATGTTACACTAAATTTATTTCATAATAATTATAATGGCCTGAATCATGTTAAAGACTATTTTCCCAACTAGAAAGAATATTCTGTGGCACTTCTTAAAAACAGCTGCTATCACAGTATCTTAGCTTCTGAGTGAGATCCTGAATGCAGGGAGTGCAGGGTATATCATGAGAGTCTAGAGTGACTTCTGGCACTCTTAGACTTATTCACATTCATAAAAAAGGCATCTTCACACTTTCTGCTGTCCGGCTGCACGACTTTAATTTTAGCTTCTTAATAGATTCAACACTGCCAGTCCAAATTTCTACTCCTAATAGCTAAAGGTGTACAATGCCATTAATTCATAGAGTTTATTTGCTTCATATTGATAACCATTAAGTCAAACAGAATTTTCAGCTAAGAAACTTAACTTATATAATCTAGTAAAAGAATATGTGTGAATTAGTTAATATGATATCATTTAAAGTTGGAAAGATGTATTTTATTTTTTTTCTGAGAAAATACCTTAAACAAAATATTACATTAATAAAGTTAATTCCAGGTTGTGAGCTAGAGTGTTGAAGTGATTCTTTTATCTTGATTAGAGTCTTTGGAGCCTTCTAATCAGATCCAGAAATTGGTCTCCAATTTGCCTCTGTGCATTATCAATTAACGCTTTTAAATCTCTAATCTATTTTCACTTTTAGAAACCACATCCTTTAAGAAGCCTACTTCAATTGTTTGGTGTTTTATCATAATCTTCCTTCTCTCAGGGTAATTTAATCTTTTCCTTTTTTTAATAATACCAAACACTGCAATAATCAAAATGTTATGTATGAATGAAAGTAGTTTGTAGCCTTTTGTTCCAGTATAAGAATAGTTAAAGAAAACTGAATGCAAGAAATATATTCACATGTTCTAAAAAATTGCATAGTATAGATTGAGTGCCGAATATGATTTGCCATTAAAACAGATCAATAATGAAACCCTTTAAACATTGAAGCAATCAAACAGTTGAATAATATTAATTGGAAATCATGATATGTTTTATAAATAAAAGATGGCAAATCAATAACAAGGTTGAAGGTGCACCTGTGGTGATCATTCTTGGTTGCATTCTCCTGGCAAGTGACCACATAATATTGATTGGGAAAAAGCTTATATTGAATAGATGGCATAAACTGCTGTCTGGGCCATTTACTGCTTACAGCCACAAAGGAGAATGGGACTTAATGAATTGGTCCCCTTATGTGTACATAATTACATAAGCAAACAAAAATTACTCGTGTGAGAGTAGTGGTATTGTTAATTAAATGATTAGTATATGTGGATTATATGAAGTTGAAAATAGGAACCTGGGATCCCTGGGTGGCGCAGCGGTTTAGCAACTGCCTTTGGCCAAGGGCGGGATCCTGGAGACCTGGGATCGAATCCTATGTCAGGCTCCCGGTCCATGGAGCCTGCTTCTCCCTCTGCCTGTGTCTCTGCCTCTCTCTCTCTCTCTGTCTCTGTGTGACTATCATAAATAAATAAAAATTTAAAAAAATAGGAACCTGTATCATTAATCATAGAATCTCGGAAAGGTACTCTAGAGACCCTAATTCAACACTCTCATGTAATAGTGCAGGGAAAAAAACAGACAAAGCAGATAAAATGATTTGATTAAACCAAAATAATAAGTAATATCTAGATCTGGAACCCAAGACCATGTTCCTTCTGTTTCTGATGTATGTTTGCAATATCTAAAAACTAAACACATCTAATTAAATAATATTTCTATTGCAAAATATATTTTATGAGTTGGTTTACTGAAATTTGGATTCTGTTTTACCAGAAATAGAATTTTACATAACAAAAACTAGATCTCCAGAAAAATCCACAAAAGTTTTCAAGCCAAAACCTGTCTTTCCTTCTGCAATTGGATAGAGAATCAGCAACAATTTTTTATTTATGTAACTTTAAGAATAAAACATTAAAATATAAAAAAACATTAAAATCTAAAATGCCTTATTATAAATTTAAATAGTCACAGTGAATAGCATTTCTAGTATTTTCTAGGTTGACATTCTACAGTGTGTGTCTACACTTTTTACTACTGCAAAATTTCAAATTTGGTAAGTGTAAGATAGAGATTGGAATTATGCTTTAAGGAACCCCAGTTAACCTAACTCTATATTGCTTTTATGAACCATTGGCCCCCAAACTATATATTTTAAGATCCTTTGCATAGTGCATAGATTATTCATTTTCTTAAAAAGGGGATAGCCTTTATCTGTTATAATGCCAATTAAGTATTTCCCTTGACTTTCAAAACAAATATAATGATTCACTGTCATCTTCCAACACATATTAAGTTATTATGGAGGATTTTATGCTTCCAGTGTTTCCATTCACAAACTGTAATTAGATTTTGATCACCCAACCCTAATTCTCACTAACTCTATTTATCAGTTACCTATTGCTTTATAATAAACCATCTCAAAACCCAGCAGCTTGAAACAACCATTTATTTAGCTCATGTTCTTTGTGCTAACAATTTGGGGTGGACTCAGATGGGTTATTCTGTTGGTCTCAACCAAGATCACTTATGCAAATACAGTCACCTGCCAGTAGTTGGAAGGACTCTGCTGCTTGGATTGGCTGGTTATAGTTGGTGGTGACAGAAATAACTGGACCACATGTTGCCTATCAAACAGGAGGCAGCAAGGACTTTGTCACATGGTGATGTGGCAAGGATTCAAAGAGCATAAGTAGAGGGAAAACATCACTGTCCAACAAATTTTTATTTTTTAAAGATTTATTCATTTATTCATGAGACTCAGAGAGAGAGGCAGAGACATATGCAGAGGGAGAATCAGGCTCCCTGTGAGGAGCCCTATGTGGGACTTGATCCCAGGACTCCAGGATCAGGACACAAACCAAAGGCAGACATCAACCACTGAACCTCCCAGGTGCTCCGTGCAACAATTTTTTAGTCTTTGATTGCATCATACTGCTAATTTTCTGTTGGCCAATAAAAATTGGCATAGCCAACCGAGAATCAAAGAATGAGTTAACAAGCTCCATTTCTTAAAAGGAAGATCCACAAAATCAACACTGGAGCACAGATGCAGGGATGAAAAGAATTTGTTATCATTTTTGCAATCTCTCATACATTGATCCTGCTTATGACTACTAGGTTGCCTGAATAGAATATCAGAAAAATTGACTAGATCAAAGTGCCACACCTACTCAGTTTTAGAAAAATATTCAAGCAAGATATATTTGTCTCCAAAGGTATCAAACTCATCTTATGAGAGATCTTAAACATATCTCCTACCTCTTCTTTCTTTCATTTTCACTGTAGGTCAGGCCTTCATCTCTGACCTGGATATAATCTCCTTCCAACCAATCTTCCTGTTTCCAACTCCTCTATGTGCAATACATTTTCCATAAAGTAATCTGAATTATGTTTTTAAATGTAATTGAACTTATGCAATTCACCTAATTTAAACATTCCAGTAGTTGTCATCCTCCTACTTAGAAAATAAAAATCCAAAGTTCATATCTTGTTTATAAAACCCTACAAGATCCTCAGTCGTGCTTTGTTCTCCATACATACATTACTATGTCCTGCTCAGGGTTCATTATACTTGAGCCACACTGGCCTATTTATTGTTTCTCTAATACACTGAATACATTCCCCTTAAAAGCATTTGTTTTTGCTGTCCCTGGAGACATAGCTTTTGAAAGGAAAACTCTTCTCTCTTGGACTACTTGGCTGGCTTTCTCTCATTATGCAGGCTCATTGACAATGCCAACTTCACAGAAAGGACTTTTTCTTAACTGTTTTCTGTAAAGTAAATCATGCTTTTCCCTGGGTCCTTCATAAAGGCATTTATTACATTATAGTAGGATGGAACACCAGGAAATAATGTCAATATAATATTCATTAGTAATTATCTTGCACATTTGTTTATTTTTATAACATCTATTTTCTTGCTACAAAATAATAGTAGAGACCTTGTCTGTCATAATCACTGATGCATTCTAAATGAAGGACTAGTGCTTAACACGATATTTGTTGAATTAAGAAATGACATGCTTCAGATCTTGGAAAAAGCCATGAACAATAACAGGACTCTTCCCACATCTTTGGCAGCTTTCAGTAATGAGCTGGAGGCCAACTGTTCTAAAGCTCATTCTCTTAAGTTTTTTCTTTAATAAGAGTCTTTACACTATTTTGGAACATGATTCCAAAAGGATTAAAGCTGTCACCTATAGGGCATTTAGGCTGGGTATGACTTCAGGTATGTTTACATAACCAAATGGGGAAACAATGGTCTTTGAAATTAATTTTCTCTAACATTTAAATGATATTATATCCCTACCAGGTATAACAAAGGAGGAATGATAAAAGTTGAAGAATATTGAAGTGTGAATAATGGAAGGAAGTAAATACTGAGAGGAGAAACATGAAAGAATTGTAGATTTAGTGACACAGAAGACAAACTACATTGACTTGCTTTGATTAACCCTATTTTCCTTTAACTTGGTAAAGATAAAAATATAAGCTACATCTGGAGTATTTTTGTCATTCCTGACTGAAAATACAGACAGCTGTGTTTTAGATGATTTATGAATATTTTTAACACAGATTGTGTAAAGGATTTCAGTCTCAGTGGAATAAAGTATGCTTGACAGCAGAGTTATAACTAGAAGGGCTGTTAAGAATAGAGTTATGGAGATTAAGGAATGTGTCCTAGATTTATAAGAGTATACACCAAATAGTTCAGTTTTATAATTACCTTAGAAAATTGGTAAAGAGAAGAAAATAAATTTTTAAACTGCAAAGTATACTATTTTCTATCTTAATGTAGCATTTTGGGGTATTTTTAAAAAAATGTTGTGTGAGCCTGGTAACAAAATGGCATTCTTAAGATTGTTTATGTTGGAATATTGACATTTCCAGGAGATTTGTGATATATCAAAATGTCTAAAACAGTCTATTTTAGACACTGACTAGAAGGAGTATATATCTTGCTTAGTTGAATTCTCAGTTGGGTAATGCAGTGCACTTTATGTATTTACTATGTACTATACATAGATGAGTGTATATTATATATGTGTGTGTATTTATTTTTGAACATTTTGCTTTTATCAGAATGGAAATATCCTGCTACTAGACCTGCTACTAGATGAGTGAAAATACAAGATAAGAAGACAAATTTCTCTTTAAAAAGTAAATTATTTTTTAGTAAAAATAACACACATTCACAAATCAGTAAGGCATAAGATATAAAGTGGTGTGTGCAATTAAATTGCACCATTTTGGTAAATTTTATAGTATATAGATTTATATCTCAAGAAAGCTTTCACAAACACTACACACAAAATGATATTTACAGAAACATGACTTATCAAGGTCGATTCTTTGAAAGCTGATATCAGCTGGTAGGTATGGGCACACTGGGTGTTTTTTACTGCTGACAATTATTCTTTTGGGGTGTCCTTTGTTCTGATTGATTACTATAGAGGCTTCATTAATTTTAAGGATTTGATCATCACCATTCTAGATAGAGGGTTTGAAGTATAAAAATTAATATGTTAAATATTCTAACAAAAAAAAGAGAACAGCATGAAATAATAGCTTCCTTAAGTAGAAAAAAGGAACCTATAAAAAAAGAATGATATAGAAGAGTAAAAAATAAAAAAGACACACATGTTAAGACTATCATTGATGGGCTCATCAGTAGACTCATCACAGATAAATACACAATTAGTGAACTTGAAGATAGAAACATGAAATAGAAACCATGAAGAGAAATAAACGCACACACATACACACACACACACACCACAGAGAATCCAAGAGTTGTGGATTAATAATAAATGGTCTAATATATATAGTTGGCAACCCAGAAAGAGGAATTAAAGAGAGTACAAGGCAGAAGAAATATTTGAAGAAAATATTAGCCAAGAATTTTCTTTCTTTCATTTATTTATTTATTTATTTATTTATTTATTTATTTATTTATTTATTTATGATAGGCACACAGTGAGAGAGAGAGAGAGAGGCAGAGACACAGGCAGAGGGAGAAGCAGGCTCCATGCACCGGGAGCCCGACGTGGGATTCGATCCCGGATCTCCAGGATCGTGCCCTGGGCCAAAGGCAGGCGCTAAACAGCTGCACCACCCAGGGATCCCTCCAAGAATTTTCTATACTTGATGAAAGATATCAAACCATTGTACAAGAAGCTAAGGAAGCATCAAACAAGATAAACACCAAATAAATACAAAGAAAAACAAAAGACTGAAAAAATCTTAAAAGTAGCCAGAGGAAAAAAGAAAAATTACATACAGATGAATAAACATGAGTTACTACAGATGTGTGACTGATATCTTTACAGCCAAAAAAAGTCAACTCAGTTTTATACCCAGTGAAAGAACCTTCGAGAGCAAAGCAAAATAAAGTATCTACAGAGAAAAACCTAGGGAACTCGTTGTGAGTAAATCAATTTTATGAGAGATGTTAAAAGTCCTTCAACAGAAAGAATATGATATCATACAAAAACTTTAATATTCACAAGCAAATGTAGTACATTGGAACTATAATAAATGATAAAATAAACTTTTTTTCATATTTTTAATTGCTTTGAAATATAACTGACTATATAAAGTATAAATCATAGTAATATATCATATGCTTACAACATACTAAAAGTACATCTTATAACAACATTAACACAAAATATTCAATAAGAATTTTAGAATATATATTCAATTCTATAGCCATATATTAAACACTTAGATAAAGGGGACCAAGGCCTTGAAAGGCAAAAAACTACCAAAATTCCCAGAAAAAATAAAGTGTAGATGATATTATGTATAGTAAAGAAATTGTAATCACAGTAAAATATCTTTTAAAGAATATTAGTTTAACTGGAACATTTTATTAAACATGTAAAAAAAGAAAACATTCCAATGAAAAAGAACTCTTTCAACTCATATCAGGATATATTTATCATAATATCAAAGTCAGATAATAATAATACAAGAAAACTACAGATCCATATCCCTCATAAACACAGATAGTAATATCATCAAAAATTAGCATATTGTATTCAATAATATATCACAATCAAGTAGGTTTATCCCAGAAATTTAAAACTGGTTTAATATTTAAAATCAATTAATATAATTCACTAAATAGAAAGTCTAGAACAGAAAAAAATATGATCATCTTAGTAGATGAAGAAAATGCTATAATAAATTTAAACGGCCCTTTATGATTTTTTAAAATACTATATTTTAGTAATATAATATTCATAGGACACAGCCATTTTACACCTGAACTGAATCAGGGCTCTCCTGAGGCCAAGATTTACTGTACAAATTTTGATTAATCTGGAGACAAGGGTGTCTTATATGAGTAAGAAGGACACATTGGAACTGCATTTTGATGTCTCTCAAGCCCCTGACATTTGTCTGCACTATCACTTACTGTAACAGATACTTTGATTTTACCAAAAACTACATAAGTATAGGTATAGTGTAGTCAGAGTATAGCATAGCCTCAGTCTAGTATAGTATAGTTAAGAACAGGTAGAATATACCTGTTCTATAATATCTTGTGAGTTATCTAAAATACTATGTAAAGGTAACAACTGAATTCCCTTCAGATTCAGAGCAACCTATGAATGTGCTCTCATCAATACCATCCAACATTCTACTGGAAGTCTCAGTGCAAGGAGGCAAGGAATAAATAAACACATACACAGTGGAAAGTAAGAAATACAACCATCTCTTTTGGCACACAACATGATGGACTGACTATGTCAAAAATCCCAAAGTACAAAAAGGCCCAAGAAATAATTTTTTGAGTTTAGCAAGGTCATAAGACATGAGGTTATAGGATACAAAATCAACATACTGAAATCAATTTTGAAAAATAGCATTTTGGTTAGATATGGTATGGATAAAAACATAAAGAGCTATCACATGTAAATACCATATTTCCTAGTTAGTAAACTTTGTTAGCAATTCTGAAATTACTTTACATATGTATATGAGGATTGAAGAAATAGGTAAATATATTGTTGGTATTGAGAACCAAGTTTTTCATTGCCAGAGAAAGAAGTTGCAAATAAGGAAAATTTGAAGACTAGAACAAAAAAATCACCAAGTTTAAACTAGTTGCATTGGAATGAATTCATTTTTAAGACATACACATACAGAATACATCTATATACAGAGTTAAATATAAATGTGTGTATGTGTGCAGTTGCATACATACATATATTTTGTAGCCCTGTATAGTAAGAAAACTAATTAGCCATGACATATTAGTAGCAATGAAATAGTTCCCAAGTCTTAATTTCTAAATATTATTTTCCAACAGGTCTCCTTAGAGAAGTCATTATTTCTAGGTCAGGTAGGGAAAATAAAAGAGGAGCCTGGAGCACCTGGTATTCCAAGAAAGTAAAGAGCACTCTTAAAAGATGAGGCTATAGTAGAAGGCATATGGACAAGCTTGAAAGTCACTGACAATGGCCAAATCTCTGATAATATGAACACCAAACAAAATAACCATATTATTGATTTTAGCCTGCAGAATAAAATTAATATCAATGAGTAAATATTAATATAAATAAATAATTTAATTAATTGAGAGGAGAGATTTTTCTTTCTTTAAAAAAAGATTTTATTTATATATTTGGGAGAGACAGAGTACACACAAACAGGGGGAGGGGCAGGGAGAGAGGGAGGGAGAAGCAGACTCCCTGCTGACCAGGGAGACTGATGCAGGGCTCTATCTCAGGACCCTGAGACCATTACCTGAGCCAAACGAAAATGCTTAACTGACTAAGCCACCTGCACTCCCCAAGATAGCTCTTTCTTACAAAAGGGCACTAATTGAAAAATTTAAAAGGAATGAGAAAAATGGAAAATCACCATTAGAGCATCACAGTAATAATTGCTGCAGACCCAATATTTTTAATGGTTGCTAAAATTTATGGATGAAGATTTCATTAGAAATGAGATATTTGCATAGTTTGAAATTACTTTCTTCCAAATAATTATTCATTTTAAAGGTAAAAATGTTAACTTTATAGTGGAGAAACCTGGCATACACCATCTTAATCAAGTGATCAAGGTTAACCTCAACATTGATAATACATAACTACATCATGTAGCCCTTGATATGATACAGTGGGAAGGGGATATCACTTCTTTGGCAGTCTTGCCTATGTACAGTCTCACCATAATCATAACAAGATGTTAAACAAACCCTAAGTGAGAGACATTCTATTTAAAAAATTGACTAATGGGAATCCCTGGGTGGCTCAGGGGTTTAGAACCTGCCTTTGGTCCAGGGCATGATCCTGGGGTTCCGGGATCGAGTCCGGCGTGAAGCTCCCGGTATGGAGCCTGCTTCTCCCTCTGCCTGTGTCTCTGGCTCTCTCTATCTATATCTATCTATATCTATATCTATATCATCTATATCTATATCTATATCTATATCTATATCTATATCTATCATCTATAGATATATAGAGAGATAATGAATAAATAAATAAAATCTTTAAAAAAATTGACTATTAATCTTCAAAAGTGTCAAAGTCATGAAAGTAAAGGGAAGTCTGAGAAACTGTCACAGATTGGAGGAAACTAAGGAGATCTGAAACCAAATGCAATGCAAACTAAATGGATAGGAAACTGGGGAAAAGATACTACTGGAAAAATTGGCAAAATGAAAATAAGTCTGTAGTCTTGTTAATAGTATTGTACCAAAGTTATTTCCTTGGTTTGGTCCTCTAATTATGCAGTGAAGCTATGTGAAACATATGTAAAAATTCTCTGTAACATTTTTCAGCTTTTCTTTAAGTTTAAAATTATTTCAAAATAAAATGTAAAGAAAGAAATTGAACATCCCTGAAAGCAGATATTATATATAAAAGTGGCAATTAAGTGGTAATTATTATTTTGCACATAAAAGCATAAAACAATGTAATAAAAAATATTTAAAAAGCCACAGGTTGAGAAGGTTGTTTCTGCTTCTACACGTTCTTACCAGTGTGAGAGTGTGTATATATGTGTGTATGACAGTCTAGCTGGTGTATGTTTTCTGTATATTGACTCTTTTGTGGTTGCTAATGACTCAGTTTAGAATCGAAACAAACAGGAAGTTAGTTTTTGCAAGTGGAATAAGAGATTTGCACACGAATGGGTTGTGCTTCTCTCTCTTATCTCTGATTCTCCTTGGAAAATGTCAAGATTTTCACAAATCAGTCAACATCACATCTCTCAGCAAAGATGGCCTCTGATAGAATTTGACTCACACCACCTTAGAATCATGTGATTAAAGTGAGACAGAAGAAATTCCCAAAAGAAAATTGCATTTTCCAAAAAAAAAAAAAATTGCATTTTCCAGAAGGATAGCATATGATGTAGAGAAAATTATTAATTGTTATACTTAAATGAAATATATTTTAATAGAATGCTCAACAAAAGGAAAAGGGAAAAATAGCAACAAGGAAATAGCACATTGAAATTTGAAATATTTTTTGTGACAGTTTAATAATGGCATTTTCTAAGTAATAAAACAAAAAGAAATATTAATGAATCACATCAAGTACTATCTGAAAGGGATAGTCTTTTTTTCTTTCAAGATTATGTTAACTAACTTTAATTTGAAAGAGATATTCTTTGAAAAAATTAAAATAATGCTTCAAAACTTTCATGGATGATTTATAGTTGTACTATTTATTTAAGTAACTATTTCTCTATGATAACAGACTCTTTGCTCCACTGCAAAGATAAAGTACTCTGGAACTAACAAGTTAACATAGCAATGTTGCAAGATATGAGGTTAATATATAATAGTCAATTATTTTTTATTTATCTGCAATGAACAAACAGAATCTGAGATTAAAAACATAATACACTTGATGTTACCACTCCAAAAAATGAAATGATCAGTTGTAAATCTAACAAAATATGAGCAAGATCTATACAAGAGAAACTACAAAACTCCGATAAAATCAAAGCAGAACTAAATAAGTAGAAGGGCATTCCATGTTCACAGATAGAAAGACACAATATTATCAAGATGTCAGTTCTTCCCAACTTTATTGGTAGATTTAATACAAGTCCAATAAAAACCTCAGCAAGTTAATTATGAATATTGATAAACAGTGTAAAATTTATGTGGAGAAGCAAAAGATCCAGAATGACCAATACAGTGTTGAAGGAGAAGAACAAAAGTTGGAGGACGGACACTACCTAACTTTAAGTTGGAGGACTGACACTACCTAACTATAAAACCTCACTAATCAGAACAGTGTGGGACTGTGAAAGAATAGACAACTAGATCAATGAAACAGAATGGATTGCCCCTCAAAATAGACTCACATAAATATAGTCAACTGATCTTTGACAAGATCTTTGACAATGGAACAAAACCAGTCTTTTCAGCAAATGGTTCTGGAAAAACTAAACATGCACATGCAAAGAAAAAAAATCAGACACAAACCTTACATGTTTCACAAAAACTAACTTAAAATGTATCATAGATCTAAATGTAAAATGCAAAACTATAAAACTCCTAGAAGATAACATAAGAGAAAATCTATACAACGTTGAGTATAGCCATAACTTTTAAGATAAAACACCAAAATATGATCCATGAAAAAATAGCAGATAAGCTAGATATTAAAATTAAAAAATTCTCTAGGAAAGGCAATGCCGAAAGAATGAGAAGACAAGCCTTAGACTGGGAGGAAATACTTGCAAAAGGCACATCTGGTAAAGGACCAGTATAAAAGAGATAAAGAATTCTTAAAACTTCACAAAAAAAAAAAAAAACCTTAAGAAAAAGAAAACAAACATAATTAACAAATGAGTCAAAGACCTTAATAGACATCTCACCAAAGAAGATATACTGAATGCAAATAACATACAAAAATACGGTCCACATTGGACAAATGAAAAATAAAACAATGATAAGATGTCATTACACACCTATTATATTGATCAAATACAAAGCAATGACAACACCAAATGCTCACAAGGATGCTGAGCAATAGGAACCCTGATTCATTCATGGTGGAAATGTAAAATGCACTTTGGGGGACAGTTTGGCAGTTTTTTTTTTTTTTTTTTTTTTTTTTTACAAAACTAAACAGAATCTTACTGTAAAATCCAGCAATTTCACTCCTTGGTATTTACCCAAAGGAGTTGAAAACATGTCCACACAAAGACCTGCACATGGATGTCTATAACAACTTTATTCATAATTGTCAAACCTTGTGAGCAATGGAGCTGTTCTTCAGTAGGTGAACGGATGCACTATGATACATCCAGGCAATGGGATATTATTCAGAAAAAAAAAGAATTATCAAGCCATGAATATACGTGGAAGATTCTTAAATATATATTTACTTAATGGAAGAAGCCAATCTGAAAAGGTTACATAATGTATGATTCCAATTATAAGACATTTTGAAAGGACAACTATGGACACAATAAGATCAGTGTCTGAGTGGAAGGAGAAATAGGCAGAGTATAGATTTATAAGGAAATGAAAATATGCTAGTATAATGATGGATACGTGTCTTTATACATTTGTCCTAGCTCACGGAATGTACAACACCAAGAGTGAACCTGAAAGGCAAACTATGGACTGTGAATTATGATGAAGTGTCAATGTATGTTTGTCCGTTGTAACAAATATACCACTCTGGTGGAGGGAGTCGACAAACAGGGCAGGCTTTGTATGCGTAGGGGCAGGGGGAAATCTCTGTACCTTCCTCTTAACTTTCTGTTAATCTAAGTCTGTTAAAAACAATAAAGTCTTTTAACAAGTTAAAGCAACAACAAAACACCTACTTGCTAAAATACCACACAAACACAATATATTTCTTTATTTGAAAGCGATAATTTGTCCCTGCAGTTATTTATTCTTAGCCCAAGAATGTAATACTGTATCTTATGTTATTTTCATCTCTTAGATTGATTTGAACCAGGACGTGCTTCTATTCTTATATCAGAAATTATTGTTAACCTCGCCCTCATTTTTTTCTACTTTCAGAAACTCTGGATTTCTCTTTTGAACTTATTTTCTAAATTGTTAAAGGCTTGTTGTGATACCTAAACATTACCCTGATGTGAATGAAGCAAAATATGATGAGAAAGGCAAAAGAAAAAAAAATAATTCGTGCTTCTACCAATTATAAGTGTGATAGTGAACACACTGATAGATGACCTTCAATTTTCTCATATTTTAATTGGTAACAAGAAGGCCTGCTCTACTAATTTATTTTCATTCTTTTTAGTATTAAATGAGGCAAAAAATATGAAGAGGGCAAATACAGCATAAAGAAAGAAAAAACAGATTAATGCCTTGAGCCAGGCAGTAAGCAAAACCCTTTTAACCTCTTCAGCTGCAGCAAGAGGCATTTGGAGGTAAAAGAGGAAAACTATCCCTGAAGAAAAGGATTTCTGAGTAGAACCAGACAATCTTCCATGTGAACTTTGTCCTGGAAAACCACCTCTACCTTCACTTCCCTTATAAGGGAAGTTACATGTTTCAGCTAGTGCAATCCATCAGGATAGCTGCAGAAAGTAATTTACAGAAATGTTGCAGCAGTCATTTATCTACTGGTTTTTTGGAAAGCATTAGCAGAGACCATTCAAATATTTAGTAACTCAAATATATCGGCTGTAGCCCAGGCCTCCTATACCAACTCTGTTTAACCTTGTGCCAACTTGTGTGGAGACCTGGTCTCTCCTGCCTTTCGGTGGTATTTGTGGATCGAGGTGAATATTTTGTAGGGGAAACTGTGTTGTTGGGGAGGATACTGTGTGGATGGAGATAGTATTGGTGGTAATATTGTACATCTTCCACAAGATAATACCTCATGTTACATGTACACACATGCACTTGCTTACACATGCACACATTTTTCTATCTCTCTTTAGAGTTCTCCTTAGGCCATCCATCTAGCCAAAACATGGTCCTTTCTTCTATTATTCTTCTCTCTATTAACTGTTTAACCATGCTCCCATATTCTGTAGCCACTTCGCATTTTCCCTCGTGAAATATCACATTTCTGTCCCATATATCATGAAGATTAGCTTAGCTTTTCCTTGGGAAAATGTGGTACCCATTTCAATGCTTGCCCCTTGATTCTCAAATTTATCTTGCAGAAGTATCATTCCCCCAAACAGAGGTTTTCTCCTGTTAAGAGAATTATTTTACCAGGTGCTAAGGATATAATTTTCCCCCAAAATGATTACACTAACTATTAAATATTGGATTTCAACTGTCCCTACCATCCCCAGCCTTCTCTTGGATGTTTGTATGGATTGTCTGTACTTCTGAATAGCTAATGAAATCTATTAGACCATGGTATCTGTAGCTTTCTTTCTAGTTAAAATGGAGTTTAGTTTTTATTGTATCTGGGTAACTGTCTGCTTTGGAATTTCAGCAATATTTTAGAAAGCAACTCCATAAACACATGCCATAGAACAGACGATGTGTGGGGCATACTTCTTTCTGATAGGAGCTGTTCATTAAATGTGTTTTCTACTTTAGCATAGTTGGTAACCAGCAGAGCATTTTATTTCTACATGCATATCACTAATAGGATAAGTTGTGTTTCTTTAGATTCAGACTCATTTTGGTTAGATCTGCCTAAACATGATCTTATTGATATGTGACATTTCTATCTCCCCTTATCTCTTTTGAAACCTATGACCCATTCTCACTTTATTTCATCTTGATAGAATTTGTTATTGTCTGGCTGTTTCCCCAAAATTTATCTGCAGTACAATTCACTTTTTTTCGGCATACAGTTCTGTGAGGTTTCACTTGTAAACAGATTCTTGTTAACAACCCACACAAACAGAATACAGACTAACTCCATTATCCCAAGGCTTCATGTTGCCCCTTTACATATAGAGTCTGTCCCACTCCATGCCCTGGTAACCATGGATCTGTTTTCTGCTCCTGTATGTTAGCATTTTCCAGAATTAATGGAATCATACTGTGTGGAACCTTTTGAAACTGGATTCTTCCACTTAGTAAAATGTGTTCGAGATTCACTCATGTGTGAGTGGGGTGAATCAATTGTCCTTTTATTTTTATTGCCAAATAATATTCCATTTTGTGGATGTGCTATGGTATACCTAGACACACATTGAAGGACGTTTGGATTGCTTCCAGATTTTGTAAGAGTAAAGCTTCTATAAACTTTTGCACACAAGTCTTTCTGTGATATATTTTTCTTTCTCTTGGATAAATATCTAACAGTGAAATTGATCATTTAGAAAGTTTACCCTTAATTTTAATTAAAAAACCAGCCAAACTGTTTTCCTAAGTAGTTGTACAGCTGCTCTTTCTTCTAAAATTTATTTTTCTTTTTTAATAATCACATGATTTTCTTTTATCTTAGTAGGAAAAGAGCATTGCTCTGTTTTCTAAATTTGTCTTTAGGTAATTAGTATAGTCTAACGGAAGACTTCACTTGGGGTCTAACATGGCTGGATTTATTTACTATACGTTGCAGAATTCTGGAAAAACGATGCAGATATCCTTTCTTAGCTAACTCTTCTTTTTTTAAAAGATTTTATTTATTTATTTTCATTTGTGAGAGACAGAAAGAGAGAGGCAGAGACACAGGCAGAGGGAGAAGCAGGAAGCCTGGCATGGGACTATATCCTGGGTCTCCAGGATCACACCCTGGACTGAAGGCGGCACTAAACCGCTGAGCCACCTGGGCTGCCATTAGCTAACTCTTAAGATTTCTTATCTACTTTTCACTAATGTGTAGAAATAACATAAACTTGATTTTCACAACCTATCATCAACATTGCAGGTAACCTAGTCAGATTTATTTGACTCTGGTGCTGTACAGCAAGATCTTGAAATTGTGTCACTTTTGCATTCTGGACATGGACTTGTAGTATAGATTATAAATTAGAAACTTATTTAGGAATAAAGCTAGAAAAATCTGAAGGCAACCATTCTGATAGAACAGATATCATTCTTTTTCTCTAGAGCTTTCCTGAGTTTCAGTGGTCACTGCACTTGGCACTTTGCTCTGGTGATGTATAATTGAATCAGGTCATGGAAAAAGAAAGAGTATCCAGGAATATGTATTTTTTACCTTACAGATAGTGTATACTGCCAATCAATGATGCAGCTAGTATATGAAGAACAGGTCACAGCTAGAGTTGGAAATAATTTAAGAACTATGTTGGTTTGAAAACAGCTATGCTTGTGTTTAGCAACTTAATTCAATTATCTCTAATCTTTAGATAGGTTCTGCAATCATTTTTTGTTAACTTTTTCTCGCAGACTCCAAGACCTTATATTGCACACAGCAGTAGCAGATTTCTCATTGCTAAGAATGTTCTTTTTACTAGTGTATTAATGAAACCAGCAGGAATAAGTTTCCTAATATTTTCCTCCTACAAATAGCTCAAAAATAATCCTGGTAAAGGCAATCTCCTAATAGGCACCTCCTATCTGGTTTGTCTATCCTAGACATTAAGATACTCACCCCCAACTCTCAGGCAGGATCCACCCTGTTCGGGTATTAGCCTGTAACAATGTCTGAAAGATCAATCATCCGGGGCTATGGAAAGATACAGAAAGATTTTGGGGTGACCAACTGAACTGACACTGTGAAAATGAAGAGTGTGAACTAATTATAAGCAATCCATCTGATTACAATCATACTTGCAGACCCATGTTTTATCCTCACTAACAATACAGTAAATGGTTACCATATGGAGCTCAGGAAATGCTTTTTTCTTGTTCTTAAATCTACCCTTAAATCTATCTTGTTCTTGAATCTAGTTCTTTGCCCCACATTATTCTTGTCCCTGTCAGTATACTCTGAATAGCCAGTTATCTAATCTGGGGATTCTTAATACTTACTATTCTTGTGTCTATTCTATAATTGCTCAGAGTTTTACTATAGAGAGTTTTCATGGTTCTTCATCATTGCAGTTTTGCTTTCTTTAATGTAATCACTGAATATGATGCACTAATTATTTAATTTTTAAAGTTTTATAATATTATTAAACTAACAGAGGCATGTGGCTAAACCAATAGTATTGTTCCAAATTCCTCAGCTCCAATCCTGTCCCCAGAAGTAAGATTGTTAGCTTCTTAATTTTTTTCCTTCTGATACCTCAATATCCCTAAGTATTGTTTCCATAATATTTTTGAGTGTATTTGCCTTAGATATTACATCCTAATTTCTTGCCTTAATAGGCAAGGATTTAGCTGCTTTCCACCAGCCTTCAACCTTCCTCCCTCATTTGATGATAGAAGGTTTGATATAAAACTACATAATGCCCAATTCAATTGGAATTTCCTATAAGCAAAAAAATACCTTCAAAAAAGCGTGTCCCAAATATTACATGAGCTATAGACTGAAGGTGCTTCCCCAAATTTGTATATTGAACCTAATTCCCAATATAAGACTATTTGGAGGTGGGGTCTGTGGGAGGTGATAGTGCCATAAGGGTGGAATTAGAGCCTTTATAAAGGAGGTGTGAGATTGCTCTACCTCTTCTGCCATGTGAGAACATGGTAAGAAAGCAGGCTTTCTCCAGTCTGTCAGCACCTGGTCTTCGGAATTTCTAGCCTCCAGAAGTGTGAGAAACAAATTTCTGTTGCTTATAACCCACCCAGTCTGTTCCAACAGCCTGGACAGACTAAGGCAACGGGGAGCATGCTTATACTAATACAATTTTTTGCTTATCTAAAAACCCAATTTAATTGAGCATCTATATTTCATTTGGCAACCAGATCATCACATCTTGCTTTCTTTTTTTCTTCCCTGGTTATCTTGTATTAAAATCTATTTTTTAATTCTTGTTTCATCAAAGGTATTTTTTATCCCCCACTTTATAAGATGCATACATTTGTACTGCTTCCCCTTTTCCTTAATTATATTCCTGGACTTCTTTTAATATTAGTTCTTCATAGGCAACATTCATAACAATAGTATTTGTATAATTTGAATTACATAAAAATATTAACTGCAGGGCTTAGTCATTAATGATGACTACATTGGTTTTCACATTTTTGTGGTTCCTCACTCTGAATATTTTTAATGCCATTTTTTCCTCTTGTTCCATTCTCCTGTTTTCACATATTCTCAAACTTCGCAAAAACTGACTTCTTGGGACCCCTCTGAACTGCAGTCGGACTGCGAATTGATTCCATTTAATGCTTTCCTGGATTCAATCCATTTTTTTTTTTTTGGTCTGGATCTTCATTCTTTGTTTTGCTAGAGCGAAAGAGCTGCATTTCAAGGAACTATCTAGAGTTTGTTGAAGGTGTTTTTTTGTTTGTTTTGTTTTTGTTTTTTTTTTGAGATCTTGCATGTTTGAAAATAGCTGAATCCTTTCTTCATACATGATTGATAGTTTGGGTGTGAACAGAATTCTAAGGTAAAAATAATTTCCCTGGGGACGTTGGAGGGGATTGCTCTCCTGGCTTCTGGCATTCAGTGTCGCCATTGAGAATCATGCTGTTCTGAGCTCATTCCTGTCTCTGCATTTCCCCACCCATTTTTTCCCTTCCCGTTGTTGTATGCAATCTCTCTGCACTTAGAATTCTGAGACTGTACTATGTTTTCCCCACTCATTGTCTTGGATGAACTCTTTCATTCGAGAGACACATAACTTAATTTGGAGAAAAATCTTTATGTGTATCTTTGATTCTTTGCTTGAGTTTCTCTGGATTTTCTGGAACAGCTTTTAGTTGCATATTTGGGCTTCTGAATTGTTTTGTTATATTTTTTCTCTTTTTTTCACCTCATTTTAGTTTCTTTTCCTTTTTTTCAACTTTTGGGGAGATTATAAAAACTTTATTCTCTAATATTTCTATTGATTTTTCTCAATAGTTTATTACAAATATTTCCCAACATCAAGCAGATGAAGGAATTCATAGGAAACTCTAAATATCTACTACCTAGATTCTATTTATTGAACTTTAAAATTTTTGTGTTTATTATATATGTTTAAGTTTCAAAAAAGCCCAAGTCTTTCCTTTTTCTTTTTCAGTGTCTCTTGTTTTAAGGATGCACCTTTTTTTGCACATGTTTCTTTCTTTGGGAGTAATTTTATGTTCATCTCTGTCACTTTTACTTGGAAGAATTCTCCAAATATCTCATGTGTCTTATCTTATTAATTCATATTTATAATTAAGTAAATACATATTAGTTTAGCAACTGCTTACATAGTGGGCCTTATGAACAGGCGGGCTTTGTTTTTGAAGTTTTGAGTAGGAGTGATCTTCACTTGGGAAGACCTAAATGCCAGATTGAGTGGCCTGATAACATTCCAGATGGGAGGACTATTTTGTTTCTTTCCTGGTTTAACAGGAGAGACTTCTGCAGTGTTCTATGTAAGAGTTTATATAAGTGTGTGAATGCATCTGTGGAAGAGTGAGTGTATATGGTTCTGGGTGGACTAATGATCTATCACAGTGTCATCTGACCCTTCCTTTTTCTTACCCACTGGATTTACAAAACTAGAGACTTTAGGGTTCTACCAAGGAGAGCTGCATCCTTATCACTCTTGGCTAGGTCTTATTACATTCTTTTTTAAAGACTTCATTTATTTGACAGAGAGACAGAGAGAGAGCACAAGTAGGCAGTGACAGGCAGAAGGAGAGGGAGAAGCAAGCTCTAAGCAAAGGGCCTAATGCTGGGCTTGATCCCAGGACTCTGGGCTCATGACCTGAGCTGAATGAAGGTGGATGCTTCACTGACTGAGCCACCCAGGCACCCCAGTTTTATCGGATTTTATATTTCTTCAGCAGACTTCTTCAGTTTTGCCTTCTTTTGTTCCCTCTGTTTCTCTCTCCCCTGGCCTATCAAGTTTAGTGGGATTTTACTAGGGTAAGCAGGTACGTGTAGGTGAATAATTATTATTTCCAGAATCAATTTTCCTCTCCCAATCTTCTTAGTAAGTCAGGTGTGGCCTATCTGTCTCTGAGCACTCAGGTCTGCTCTTGATCCTTGCAGTGAGCTGTATTTTAGTATCTGTTTAGGATTTCTGTAATAAATAAATGCATAAAAAATAGGGTAAAAGTGAGCAAAAAAAATTTACAAGTTAAATTTGTTTTGACAAAATATTTCTAGAGGGGCAAAATACCTGTGTTGTAAAGCCAAGCTTTTTGCCTGGGACTAGTCACCTTGAACGTCAGACCTATTGTCATACCCTTGCAGAATTCTTAAATATTCATTTCCAGAAGACATGTCAGGGACATGAAGGCCAGAATTTTCTGGGTCCATATCTTGACAGTGCTATCAGTTGCCTGAGTGACTTGGAGAATTTATTTAGTTTCTATGAGGACCAGTTCCTACCCTTAATATTTGGAGAGTTACTTAAAATAGTAATTTGTACCTCACAGGTGATATAAATAACTGTGAGAACTTTCCCAAACACATGATCCTATACATGAAATTTTGTGGACTAACTACTCACTTTAAATCTAAACACTTCAGAATTGCTACATACCAAATCATACTAATTATAATATAACTAAGCCCAGTCAATGTATTGTTGATATGACCAAGTGTTGTAGAAACCGGTACTCCTACATGAAGATAATAGTCTCTGTTTCATAGGGTTGTTGTTGGAATTAAATATGTTAATACATATAAAGTGCTTAGAAATGTGTCTAACATAGGGACTCCCTCAAATGTGCACTAAAATAGTTGTTTCATATTATTATTATTTGATTTCTGTATGCCTCGGACTTTTCTAAGACTTTTGCATGTATCATCTCTTACCTGATCTTATCCCTGCATCTCTTTGAAAGGGTACTATTGTCATTCTCATCTTATAAATGAAGATAAGAGGCAAAGGAAGTTATGTAGTTTGCTCAAGGTGGTGCAGTTAAGAGGTGGAGTAACAAGATTTGAGTCTAGGCCATCTTTTCACATAACTAATCAATCATCAAACCAAACCATCCATTTGAACAGAGTATGAATATTAGATATAAAAAATTGTAGGTTGAGTTAGTATGGAAAAAGCCTTTTTAATATTTTTCAGGCATCTTCCCTGTAGCCCCTACATAGGATTCAGATTGACATAGAAAGGACAGAAAGGAGGGCTTTCAGGCAGGGTGAGTGCACAAAACTGGCTGTGTTGTGTTATAGGAGTGATAAATGCACCTGCTTAGAGATACCAGCTTGAATTTTTTTTTTTTTTAGAGTTAGAGTTAAGTGTTAATTTTTGGCAAAAAGGACTTTAAATATTAGTAACATGAATACCTTGAAAGTGAATTAAAGCTAAGTGATGAATGTTAAATGTTATTTTCCTTCTTTTAGAGTTTTTAGGAATTATGAAAAAAAGAACTACAAATACGCTTAAAACCTAAATTTTGTGAAAATAGCAATCTCTCAGAATGTTGCATATATATTTATGTGTATATACATACATAGATATACTGCAATCATTCCATAATAGCCTTCATTTCCTGTCTTATGAGTGTCTTAGTTTTGTTTGCAAAGCACTCATTTTCCCTCTTTCCCCCTCCATATTGATTGGCTTATTTAGATATTTAATCTTAAAATCCATATGTTGTCCATTTTCTGGGTATATTTTAAATTCATCACAATCCTCTGGGTTGATTTAAGAGAGCAAATTTAATTCTGCACTGTAAACAAAGATACTTTGAATATGTAATAGGAATGACACTTCACTTTCCCCAATCCTCATTCTAGACATTTAAGTTATTCACAGCCGCTATTCCCATAACACTGAAAGTGATTATATCTATTGCCAACTTCTATAAATTATTAACGTCAAAGCTAGCAATTCCTTGGCATACAATTTCAGCCTTTCACAGAAAGAGGAAAATTTAGGGAGATTTAAGTAGATTAAGGAAATTCAATTGGTAACATGGTCACTAGAAATTTAATCAACAAATGCTTTCCCTTCCTTTTCTTACTGATTCTTGTGAGTAAGACTGTTAGAGAAAGCAAAGAGTCTATGGAGATTCTGAAAGTTCAGAGAACTGGGTAGAGTTCATTCCACCCCATCTTCTTCCTAGAGTTTTAGGTAATGAGCCCGCACAGCCAGTCATTTCTCACTTAACAATATCTTGCAGTTATTAGAGTTTATTCAGCAAGGGCTTACACACTGGATTCATAAAACAAGAATTTATTGAATTCAAGGAAAGGAATGATGAAGATAAATTGAGAAATGTCTAAATTAAATAAAAAAATTACTACTTTCTCAGAATTCAAAGAGTGGCTGGCTATAAGATGAAACGTTGAGAATTAAAGATATGTAACGGATAAAGATGGATGTCTCACTTTTGTGGATACAACTTGGGCAGTTTAAAATAAATACTGTAATAATTGATTTTTCTGAATGATGTGCAAGTGCTAAATAATGCTTGATATACGGTATCAACTTCCTGTCTTTGGCATTGATAGATGGTCCTTACATTTCTCCTAATAAAAAGATGGGCAAGCCTTCAATTATACATATTGCAATGCTGCGAATAAAGCTCAATGGAAGTGGGTGGGAGACATTCTTGCCACCATTTTAATATTATCCTAGACTGAAACCATTTCTTCCATGCAGGCTGACAATAGGAAGATGTCACTGCAGATTAATGAGGCTCAAATTACACTGCCAGAGTAGAGGAAAGTGGAGAGGGAGATCTCTCTTCTTCTTCTTCTTCTTCTTCTTCTTCTTCTTCTTCTTCTTCTTCTTCTTCTTCTTTTTTTAACAGCAGCTGCCTCGTTACCTCACTAAGTAAGAAGCTGCTTTGGAAAGATTATTAACAGCTTTACTGACATTCTGATTGAAAGTAATTTTTCAGCAGGCTTGGGTATAATTCAGTAGAGATTTTATTGACTCTCGACCAGCAATTTCAAAGAAATACTTCAATTAGTAATGTAATAATATGTCTGCAGTCAAGGTATGTTTATGAATATTATGCCTCAGCTCAGCTTTAAATTGTCTCCCAGATAAGAGTTTGCCTGTTTGCTTGGAACAAGGTCATTACAACTCTTTAGACTCCAAGGGTAAAAAACAACATTAGTTGCTTAAATAAATCAGAGTATATTGGCTGAAAATTCTCTTATTGGTGCCCAGAGCTGCTACAAACTTTTAATATTCTAGATCATCTTTAAAACACAGCATCACAGTGGGTTTTTATCTTCTGTTCGAAATTCAAAAAATACATTACTCTGACGTTCTGCCCTTTTAAAATTTTGCATTAATAAATATTTATTTGTTCCTATGATGAAAGAGTGAGTGATAGATTGATAAGTCTCACAGATAAGTATTTAAATAGGAAAACAATCCAAAGTCTTGGATACAGAAAGTCATACTGAGATCCTAGAGGAGATACAATCCTTCATTTCATTGTTTTCTTCAAACCAAAGCTGCCATCTGATAATTAATTTAAACTGCTGCTTATTAATGTGACTTTTGTATCCTTTGCACTCCACCTTATAAATAACAGTTTCCCTAATGTGAGAAAGTTTTACATGAATTTTTAAGTTCAACACACTTTGGGATAAAGGGTTGAATGGGTTGAATGGAGACAGGTAAGCAGGAAGGGAAGCTCTTACTTTTCTGTAGCACATACATGTGTATGTGTTGCCATGTATGTGTGTCGATGTTCTTAACAACTTTACATTGAAATGTAATAGATACGTTTTAGATGCACACACACACACACATACACACAAACACCATTATAAATATGGCATAAATATTTATAAAGGAAACACACCTAATGTAAACATTACCCAGATTAAGAAACTGAATGTTACCCAAGCCCCCAAACTCCCTGTGTTCCCTCTTAGTTAATACTCTTCTATTATTCTGATTTCATATGACAAACATGAGCTTTGCCTTTTTTTGTTTTAACAAATATAAGTAGAATCATATACTAAGTACTCTACTGTGGCTACTTCTGTTTAACATTGTGAGAATCATTCATATTGTTGCACATGGTTGTACATCACTCAGCTCTTGCTGTAATGATATTCCTTTGGAGGAATAATTTTATTTATTTATTTATTTATTTATTTATTTATTTATTTATTTATTTATTTATTTAGTGTTTGGTAGGGCATTTGGAAAATTTCAAGCTTGGGGTTATTGATTGTGCTGCTTTGAACATTCTAGCATATGCTTTTATGGTAAACATATGCACATGTTTCTGATGGGCATATTATCAGATGTAGAGGTTGTGTGGTTCCTATGTACTCAGCATTAGCAAATGCTATCGAAAAGTTCCCCAAAGTGGTTGTGCTAGTATAAGCACATACTAGCAATGTCCGAGAACTCTGGTCATTCTATACTTTCACCAACAACTGATATTTCTTATCTCTTTAGTTTTAGCCATCCTAGTAAATGTATAATCATATTTCTATTGTTTTAGTTTGTATTTCTCTGTGACTTATTGCCTTTCATAGATTTATTGGCCATTGGATATATTTTTTGGTAGTGTCTTCTTTTTCCTATTGTGTTGTCTTTTTTTTTATCACTTCATACTTCTTCAAAATATTCTGAATATATAGTTTTAATGGATATATATTTTTTGAATATTTGCTTTCTGTTGGTGGTTTGCCTAGTTTCTGTCTTATGTCTTTTGATGAACAAAAGTCCTCAAATTTAATATAGAGCAATTGGAGAGGAAATAATTAACAGCAGATCTATAACTCATCCCTTCTACTGCAGCAGACTACCTAGAACAATGGTTGCAATCAGATTTCCTTGAGAACAACTTAATGGCCATATACCAGAACCTCTATGCTAGTGACAATCACTAGCATAAAGATAAGGGATAGAGAGCCCTATCCACAAAATGACATTTTGATAGAACACACCTGGTTTCTCTGCATATTGAAAATAAGACTAGAAATTATGAACTTACGGTGAACTGCTGGATGGATATTGGGGGCAGCTGTACACTGTGTAGCTAACACTAGATAACATGAAGATAATCTAAAACCAACATGAATCTCATTGTGTTAGTAAAGTTTTCATGTACATTGCAGAAGGATAAGGATGTTTTGGGAACTGTCTTAGACATCTCTAAGAAAGTAAATTAATTTAAAAATATTGATTTTTCTTTCAAAATTTTATACCAATGATTGTTTTCTATATATTTTAGAATGTCCTTACTTTTTATGAATCTCATGTTACTGTAGGGACCCTGGGTCAATGTTTAATTGAGATACTATGACATGGAATTCTTGCTCCCTGTAACAGACTTACTGAATAAACAGCAAAGGTTTTAAAAACATAATTTGAGAATATCGGTTTAATCTAATGTGTTAAGGACTTTAAATGCAATAAGCATCTAGGAAACACAGTGAGCAATGGGATTAAAAAACTGGAAAAAGTTGAAAGAAAAGACTGGATTTCATTCATTGTTTATTTTGGGACCTGAAGCTGATTAGGTGGTGGGATGGGTAGAATATGAAGGATTTAAAAATGAGGCAGGGAATTGACCTTTGTGAAACATAATCCACTCAGTTATGAATTACCCAAAATCATAACAGAAAGACATTAACTGTGTTTTCTTTCTTCTTTCTCTGTTTCTTTTTTTTTTAAAGAAGATAAAAGATTTGGAAATCCTATTTACTATTAATAAAACAATATATACTAACTCTTACATTGTCTGAAACATGACTTAAATTTTTTTAAAAATATATATTTGTTTATTCATGAAAGACAGAGAGAGAGAGAGAGAGAGAGACACTGGAAGAGGGGGGAAGCAGGCTCCATGCAGGAAGCCTGATGTGGGGCTAGATTCCGGATCCCGGGATCACGCCCTGGGCTGAAGGCAGACTCTCAACCACTGAGCCACCCAGAGGCCCCATTAAAATTTTAAACCTTTAATATTAGCTTTCTTCCTAATGTTTGTCTTAATTTAGGACAATTACCCTTGAAAATAGTACACTATGAATGTACTATTTGAGCCTCAATGCTTCGCTTACCAGTACCATCAACCACAAATCATGATTCTATGATTCTAGGAAGTTCTTTCTATCACAAGACACATGCAAAAATACTACCCATGCATTTTGTCAGAAATCTGGTATAATAAGAACTTATTGTAGAGAAAATTCAGAAATAAATGTTTACTTTGTCATATTTTATACTACCTTCTACCTTCAATATTATTAAACACACTAGAATTTTTGGATGAGAAATAGACCACTGCTAGATGTCTAAGCTAGAGAACTTCTGTGTAGTTTTTTTTAAAAAAGGAAAGCATGCTTTACATAAAAACCATGCAGTTATCAAATTTATCATTTCATTATATAATTAAAAAAAACAAAAACAAAAACAAAAAAACTACTTTCAAGTCCAGATAGATCACCCCATTTCATACGGAGGTTAAAGGGAAGAATACCTACAGGCATAGTCAGTAGCTTTGCAAAATGTACTCCGTGATACATATTTATTTTTCAGAAAAGTACTTTGATGAAGGCCTAGAATTCTGTGTCACAAACATAGAAGACATTACTTTAACGGGGGAGATATTTTAGGTAGAAGTAGCTAATTGCCTGCCTCTATCATAAAGAAACCTTAATATGGTTCCTGAAGAACACTTTTGTGTAAAACTGCAACTCAATGAGTCCACCAGGATGAGTTAGCCACAAAAGGCACCCTCGGATAATTAAATCTTTGAGTAGAATTGCTTACTATCGTCATCTGGATGCAAGAGAATGTATACCAAAGGCTCTGATTTTTCATTTCAGTTTACTGATTATGAGTTATGCTTTCTGGTATTAAATAAAAAGTTTAGCTGAATCTTTAAAACTATTTTCCAAATTATAAAATATTATTAGTTATATATAAATCATATTAATACTGGATAAGGAAAAATATTGAAGCAAATGCAGATATAATTCTCTCTTTTTTCTCCAAATTTGGACTTAATTCACAAGATAGTGACCTCTAAATATTTTACTGTTTTGGGATTTCTTTTTTTAGTGGACCCCATTGCAATGGCAAAAATAACATATCCTTGTATTTATCTGCTGAGGAATTCACTCGACATATATTATCTTCCTGCTTCCTTTCCTCCTTTCCTACCACCACCTAATTTCGAGAGTACATAATTTTAACCCCATTCTTTGTTACTTTTATAACTTTAGATGCTATGCTTGAATCTGTATTTCTCAACTCATTGCTATGAGTCTGTATTTTGCATCATGAGTAAATCAGCAGGCCCACACTCACCTTGACCTCTTATATCTCCGTTTTTGTCAGTCCTGCAATTGCATTTATAAGATTGCCATATTAAACATTAGCAGTCTAATCCTTAAATCAGGCATTCTATGTTTTGTCAATGGGATGAATCCAAGAAGTAAAAACCAATAAGAAACACTTTAAAATTTATGGTTATACTATCACCATTCACCACAGATTTATTTTATCATTAGAATACACTATTGCTTTCAGTATCTTTTAGTTTACATTCACAATGTCAATCCCTTACCTTACTCTATGGGGACTTCTTATAACAGTAGGAATAAAATAAACCCCTTAATGTTCAAGGGCTAAAATCCAGTTAAGACATAGTTTTGTTCATACCGAACTTAAATGAAATTTACTGTGGAGATTGAATTCTAAATTTATATAATGAAGGAAAGCTGGAACAGTGTCTTTCAAAAGATGTGTTAGCTGTTAGAAAGAAACAACGTGTTGGGATAAGGTTTGTATTTACCCTTCCTGGAAATGATAGAACAGATGGTTTCACAATGCTGTCATCTGCAGAGATGATAACCTGAATAGGGTACAGAAAGGGCTGGTGTCTGTGTGTGTCTCTGTGTGTGGAGGGGAGTGGTGTTTGTGTGCATATTTAAAGACGAGGTGGCCAGGGATTAACCTCTTTGTCAATGAGTAGATGGTAGGGACATAAGAGTTATTGAGCGATGAGAAGTGTATCTATTGTTATCTAAGAGATATTCTGTCTGTGAAAATAAGATTGGGTTCCACACACTGCATGTGGGGAATTAGGTACACTGGAGAGTAGGAATGAAGATGGTGATGGAAACAAGTTTACAGCAACTGTATTTTCATTGTGAGGCAGAAATATAGACTCACATTATTGAAAGTTTCAGCATTATGCAGCTCGAATGTGTACTCAGTTATTGCTTACTTGCCATGCAAACTTGGACAGTTTACCTATATCTCTGGGCCTCCACAGCTTCTGTCTAGAAAATGGGGAGGGTACTGACCACATCTGTGAAAAAATTAAATTAGAACATTAAGTGGCACATTGTAAATGTACAATAATTGTAAATTAGTTGCATTTTTATTTTTATCTGAAAAAATGTTCACTGGTAAGAATGACTCTGACTTCATACTGTCAGAGATTAACTAAACTCATAATCATGACTTTGTGGCAATTTAACATTCCCTCAAGAATTCTGATCTAGGGGCACCTGGGTGGCTCAGCAGTTGAGCCTCTGCCTTTGGCTCAGGGTGTGATCCTGGAGTCCCGGGATCGAATCCCAGGATGCAGTCCCACATTCGGCTCCCTGCTTGGAGCCTGCTTCTCCCTCTGCCTATGTTTCTGCCTCTCTGTGTGTGTCTCTCATGAATAAATAAACAAAATCTTTTTTTTAAAGAATTCTGATCTAGAAATCTCGATCAATTTATTGGAATTAAACTTTGGATACTGTGTTGTATTTTCTTATTATTAAAGAGAATTACATTTTTTCCCCCTAACAAGCTCTATTTTTTTCTCCCTCTTTTCAATGTTCATGTTCTTCTCCTGACAGGGTATTTGTGTCAAAACCATTCAGGAATAGTAAAGCTGGTAATCAATAGTTTAGGCTTTGGGGCACCTGGGTGGCTCAGTGGTTGAGGTCTGCCTTTGGCTCAGGGCATGATCCTGGGGTCCTGGGATGGAGTCCTGCATCAGGCTCCCCCCCCCCCAGGGAGTCCTGCATCAGGCTCCCCCCAGGGAGCCTGCTTCTTCCTTTGCCTATGGCTCTACCTTTCTCTGTGGGTCTTTCATGAATAATAATAAAAAAATCTTTAAAAATAGTTTAGGCTTTAAGGGAGTACTGATTTTGATTAGAATGTTGTACTCTGCTTACTAGCCAGGCAACCTAAGTTATTAACTTTTCTATAACTCAAATTCTTCATATATAGGTTAGAATAGTATGTAACTACATTATAGATTAGTTATGAGGAATAAATGAAATAATGTATGTAAATAAACATGAAACTTAACATTTTACCTTACACATATTAAACAATAATAATTTATGGTTTTAAAACTGTTCGCAAGAACCAGATCCACTATAACATCTAATTACTATAAAATAACTTGAGCAGATTTGAAGTTTTGGGGGGGGGTGTTCCAATCAGATGCGGAGGACACCAAATTTCAAGTGTTCTGATAGGGTGGAGGCTGGCAGTACAGGTGGTGAAAGAATTCACCCAAAGCAGAACAAGAGATAGAAGTTTGCTGAATATACTGCTATGGAGAAGGGGGCAGGACACAGCAAGGGGAGACTACCTGGGATAAGGCAGTGGTGAGGAGCCACAGTTATAGAACAGAGTGAGGGAGTATAAGGAATGTATGGAATTCCCCTCCCCGCCCTTTTTTAAATTTAGGAACTGTGCCTGGTTGTAATCGGTCAATGATGGCCTATGGTTATTTCAAGGTGGGTTGTTTAATGAGCCTGTTTGCATTCAGCTCGGTGGTCCCTATGGCCCCTTTTGACTTGATGGAGTTTCCATTGCTGAAGCCTGTTGCCTAAAAGCAGCTTCTACAAAATGTAAATACGCATGAACTGCTTTAGGGTGCTATGAGAGTTTTAGTGGAACAGGAGGATATGACTCTTGCCTGGATGATAAAGGTATTAAAAGTTTATGGGTTTATAGTATGTAACTCTCTCCACTGAAATGACTCGTATTCTCCAGGCCAACATATGCCATCTCTAATAACTCATATAAAGATTCCATTGAATAAATCAAAGGGAAGACTGTATGGAGTAGATTTCAGACTTTGATCCAGTTGTGATGTTTGCAGTAGTGATATTCTAACATGTCACACCAATTGAAGGAGATGTGAAAGTGTAGGCACTGAACAAATACTTTATCAGAGCTTTATCAATTCACATCTAAACTAAGTAAACTAAACAAGTAAAATAAAGCATTCCTATGTGGTTTGCCTGTCAGTACTTTGACATTATAGTACTTATTTGGTTTTATGTGTGCTTAGGATGTGTGTGTGTGAGAGAGAATGTGTGTGTGTGCTTTTAAAAAAGAATGATATTATTATTTTTTATTTTATTCTATTAAACATAAAAGATGGGATTGCTAAATATAAGAACAAATGGTATTAAAATATTTATATATTTAGAAGATATACCATAGATACAGTATAGATATAAACATGCAAGGTGAATATTTGCTTTGTATTCACCTACAGTTAGATATCTTATAATGAATTATATGCCTCAATGAGAGTTTGTATTATATTAAAGAAAACCCATCTAATTAATAAGTTGAGTTTATCTAAAATGTGCAAATAGATAATAGAAATCACATTTGTCTATTTACTTAGTTATTTTCTTTTTTATGCCCAAATCCCTCTGGAAGGAATTAAACTGTTTAAAGGTATATTTAATCGAAATATATATTAGAAATTATTTCACACATTCATCAGGGAATATTTGCAATAATATCAATTGAAAATTTTCTTATGTTTCATATTGTAAAATTCAAAGTAAGGATTTTATAACCCACCGTTGGACATGAAGTTTTTAGAGGTAAAACCCAGGCAATCACAGTCAAAACGAGTGTTAAATAGAATCATATCGGAATGTAGTAGAATCTAGTTGTAAATATCCTGGATTCAATGCATATTGCTTAATCCCAGAAGAATGAGTTCCATGACCCCAGAGGGTGTTCAGAATATGGGACATCAGACAGTGACCTAACACTAAGAGTTGACAAGTCTGCAGCCAGTTGTATCTCTGACTCCACTTCCTGACTTTACTTTTGCACCTCAATCCAGTTTGTTCTGGATTTCATCACCAAGAATACAGTAAAATATCTGTTAGCAATCTCTATTTTGCCAAAGTCAATGATGAGTCATCTATTGACCTCAGCCACCACCTTGAACCCCTACTTCTCTAGGCTAGTGTGACATCACCGTCATCAGCTTTTCAACACCAATGAGTCACTAACACTGGTTCCTGATCGACTGGTCCTCTAAATGTTGCACTGTCCCCAGCCACCTTCCCATCTTCTGCTCTCTATCTACTTTCTCTTTAGGTTATCTCATTTAAACACTATGGTTTTAGATAACATTCTCCATGCTAACGAATCATGTAAATCTTTGCCCATTGTCTGTCATCTACATAGAAACTATGATCATCTCTAAACTGAAACTTGTCAAGTGTCTCCGAACTGGTCTCCCGTCTCTTCTTTTTTTCCCTCTATACTCTATTCTCCCCAAGCCAACCAGATTTATATTTGTAAAGTTTAAAATAAATTATTGCTTCCCTTATTAAAACTCTTGTTATTCCTATGAGAGTAACAATGAGAAGATAATTTGTCTCTTTCAATCAAAACATCTCCTTCAGAAAGACATACACCATTCCCCCACCTGTATATAGACATACCCACATAGAGGGATAAATCAGTAGGTGCAAACACTTTCTAAACTGTTAATAAACTTTATGAGATTGGCAATGGTGATGATACTAATGATAATAAAAATAATGATGAAACAATGTTTTGATAGACCTTTTGACCTGGGGACACTACCTAGTCAACCAAACTAAAAAATGTCATGCAAGAATTGCTGCTGCTTCTTCTTTTATTTTTTTTTCTTCTTTTAATTTTTAAAAATATTTTATTTATTTACGCATAAGAGACACAGGGAGAGAGGCAGAGAAAGAAACAGGCTCCCCACAGGAAGCCTGATGCAGGACTTGATCCCTGGACCCTAGGATTATGACCTGAACTGAAGGCAGACACTCAACCACTGAGCCACCCAGGCATCCCATGCAAAAGCTTCTTTACCAGAAGCTTTTTTTTTTTTTCAGAAACATATCGAAAACTTTACTAGAAATATAGAGAAAATATATATAACTGCCTCAGATGCTTCAGGATGGATAGACAAATGGAGCTCCTAGGTCTAATGGGGCAGTTCCCTATCCACTTCCTCCTCCTCCAGGAGTGAGGCATCCAGCTCCTCCAACCGCTGCTGCAGCAGAGGTCCCACATCTGGGCTGGGGGCCAGGCTGGAGGTAAGGGTCCTACCAGCTGTCGCCTGGACCCCACTAGATGGCCGCTGGGATCGAGGAAGGCTATTGTCCCGAAATGACACCCTATTCTTCCCACACTGGGCGTATGCCTATCACAGATGATGCGCTTAAAAATTTGAGCCTATTAAACACTGCATAACAGATTTATAAATGTCAAATTTAAATGGATTTCTCACCAATATATCAGGTGATTTTGGAAACATGGCTTAAATTTGCAAAAAAAAAAAAAAATTCATTTCTTCTTTGCCTTCTACCAGTCACCTTTGTCTGGCATCAGATTCAGGCTCATTGCCAGAGGGAAACTCCCCCTGTCTAGGGGAGTTCCCATCTTCCTTGCCATTCAGAGTCATTTCCCTTAGATATTTTTTTTTCTTCAGATGATAGCAAAATAATCTAAAAAGTTCATTTCTGTAGATTTAATAGAAGTTAAGACTAAAATCAAATTAAAATTTAAGCTCCGGGGATCCCTGGGTGGCTCAGCGGTTTAGCGCCTGCCTTTGGCCCAGGGTGCGATCCTGGAGTCCCAGGATCGAGTCCCACGTCGGGCTCCCGGCATGGTGCCTGCTTCTCCCTCTGCCTGTGTCTCTGCCTCTCTCTCTCTCTCTATGTCTATCATGAATAAATAAGTAAATAAATAAATAAATAAATAAATAAATAAATAAATAAATCTTAAAAAAAAATTTAAGCTCCATCCACCTACATGTTATGCACCTCATCTAACTCACAGTAATGTTTCAAGTAATACGACAGGCTTTCAGTCTCTTCCCACTGTATCTGGTAACATAGCTCCTAGGATAGCCCACACTGACTGCAATAACCCCATTTAACATGGAAACATAATATAGACAGATACAACTGGCAGCATAACATATAGAATCAGATATAACATAACATAGAATCAAGTACAACTGGTTTTGAGTTCTGGCTCTGACATTTCACTGTTGGAGAAAAAGCTTAATGTGATATACTTAATTTGATATCATAGTTTCCTTCCATTCAACTGTATTCCATTCTGTTTTTCTATCACTAGAATAGTTAATTTTGCTGTTTTCCTAAATTTTACTTGTCATCATAATTTTGCATCCTCATACATTCTTAGAAATGCATCATGAATATACATATATACATGTGGAATACATATACACACATACAGACATACATATACATGTAGCTATAGATGCAGATATAGATACTAATAATATTCCCTTTGGAACTTATGTGAAAAAAATAATTAAGAAAAACAGAAGAAAAAAAAAACCCCAAAAATCTATAGCATATTGTATCAAGGCTTGAATTTGGATAGCACAGATTTTTTTTTTTTAATGCTGAAGTAAATGAAGTTGAGGTTGAGCTTTCCTTATCTCTACCTTGTTTCACTTATCCACCTAAAGATCTCAATAGCTTTAGTCACAATAGATCTTAAACTTCGGCAAAGGCCAACTTCTATTGCAATTCTGGATTGCACACTCAGGCTCCAGGAGAAAGAAGCCCTCAAAAGGATACTTGCCATATTCATAGACTTTAACATCAATATTTTCCTGATTAGAAGATTACCATCTTTTCTCATTTTTACTGAATAGACTTCTGTGTACATAGTTTGGCAGAATTTGATGATCATATAAGTTTATTTCTGTGAAAAAAATTTAGACCCATAAAGTTTGAATGAATAATCCCTGTACACTTGCCTATCACCTATTTAAGAAAAAAAAATTCAATTCCATTACTACATACTCATCAGGCTTGATTTGGTGTGCCGATATTTTGGCAAGTATTACATTTTATAGCCTATATGTTTTATCTATATATGTATTATATTTTTATGTTATTAATGTCTCTTCAAATGATACATTGTCTATATTGTTTTTGCAAACTGCTTATTTTTGTTCAATGTATTTTTTAGAATAATTCACCTTGGAACATATAACTAATGTACATCCATTTCATAGCTAAAAGTAAATACAATGTATGTATCTCTATTTCACTTTATGGAAATTTAGGGTGTTGCTAACCTTTCTTTGTAAACATTTCTCTGTACGTATCTCCTTGGGTACTTGTATGTGATTGCATCCCTAGAGAAAAACTGCTGAGTCTTAAGAGTATGTACATCTTCAATTTTTCTATATATTGTCAAATTACCCTTCAAATTGGTTGTACCCATTTAAATTCCCACTAGTGGGTTATAAAAAAATATATTTGCTCCACATCCTTGTCAAAACATGTTATTTTCAGACTAAATGTTGCCAATCCTGAGAATGAAACTGCTTTTTATTGTAGTTTTAACTTGCATTTCTCTTATTATTACTGAGGTTAAACATCTTTAAATACCAATAGCATGTCCCCTCCTTTGATTTGGGGAGGGGATCCATTTTATTGGATCCATTTTATAGTATTTCTTTGTTTTATGCCTTGTCAGCATTTCTCTCAGTGTCTGGACTGCCTTTTTCTGTGAGGGTGTGCATGTGTAATTGGATACAAATAGGTACTCTTATAATACATATTTTATAGTTTGTACTTTTGTACCTTTTTAAAGAACTCCACTGTAATCATGAGGTCATAAATATGCTCTATATTTAATCAAAATTTAAAACTTTTGATTTTAATGTTAAAGCCTTTGTGTTAAGACTTGATTTTTTTCCTGTATGAGTGACAATTTTTTCAGTACCTTTAATTAAATATGCCATTGTTCATCCCTCATCAGCAATGCCACATATTTAAAATAATAAGTTTCCATACATTGGTGGATGCTTTACTAAATCCTATCTTATCCTACCCTATCCTATCCTTTCTTATCCTCATCTACCCTAACATGTTTCTGGATTCTATCTTACATCCTAGTCTGCTATAGCCTATCCCATGCATCCTACCTAGTTCATCTCTTTGTGATTGGGCCAATATAGTAGTACTATCTGAATTATTTCTCAATTATTATACCTTTATAATTATTAAAATCTTGCCTGTTATTTTCATCTATCAAAATCATCTTTGCTACTCCGATGTCTTTTTTCCATATGTCCATTTTTAACCATCTTACTTACAACATTGTGTTCCTTAAAACACTATTATTTTGCAATTAACTTAAACATTAATTTGGAGAGAAATGAGATATTTTGAGCCTTAACTGTCCATAAACTCTTCATTCATATCTCCTCAGTTAATCAAATCTTCATTAAAGTCTTTCAATACAAACTTTATATATTTTTTATAGTTTTACCTACATTTGTTAGGTATAATTCTATGTATCTTTTATATTGGGCTACAATTAAAATTATCTGTAAAAATTACATTTCTAACAAAAATGATTTATAAAAAGTTAGTTGGTTTTTCCTTCCAGTGTACACATTGGATGTAAGCCATGATAATGATCATTTTTGCTTACTTTCAGATTTTAAAGTATGGATTATAATTTTTATCATGAAGTGGTAAATACCATATTTGGTTCCTCTGTGTTTTTTGCTGTTTTGTTTTATTTAGGAATCCTATATAGATTACCTATAGGTTAAGGAAAGTCCCTGGTTTTCTTATTTCTTTTTCCTCGTTGTTTCTTATGCATTGGTGTTGAGTTTTGTAAAATTCCTGGTTATAAACCTGAGTTTGGCTTTTTTGTTTTAGTTCCCTATTACGTTTAGTTTGAAAATATTTTGGTTTGGACACTCACCTCAACATTTAAAAATGTGGTCTAACGTTTTTCTTTCTATCCTTGTCCTGTTTTGGTTTTTAGATTAGCGCTACTCGAAGTATGAGGTTTGAGCTGGTGCTAGTTTTGTGGTGCTAGTTTTTTTCTTTTTTTAAAAGACTTTATTTATTCATGAGAGATGTGGAGAGAGAGGCAGAGATAGAGGGAGAAGCAGGCTTCCTGCAGGGAGTCTGGTATGGGACTCAATCCCAGAACCATAGGATCACAAGCTGGGCCAAAAGCAGACACTCAACCACTGAGCCACCCTGGTGCCCCTGTGGTGCTAGTTTTGAATGGTTTACTATTGGATCACAATGAAATATGGACCTTGAGCCAGAATATAAATCAACTACATCACTAAGCATGACCATTTTAGTTTAGCTGACAAGTTTTGAACCAAGATCTTCTCAGTGAAGGAAGTAGCACACTGATTTACATTTAGTTTAAATTCCTTCCTCACTACTAGTCAGTAACAAAGAGCTGACTGGCTACTTTTGTAGCACAAGTCTATTGTGTACTAGCTATGAAGTGGGGTGGGTAACAACTTGCTTCTAGTTCTTGTAAGAGATTTTTTAGGGGTCCCTGACTGGCTCAGTTGGTGGAGTGTCCAATATTTGATCTTGAGCTTGTGTATTTAAGCCCCATGTTAGGTGTAGAAATTACTTTTAAAAAAATGAAAAATAAATATTTTTTTAGAGTAATTATCAGTTTCTTGAATGTTTTAACACCTAACCTTTAAAATAATTTTTTTTCTGGTTGTTTTATAAGTGTGTGCATTTGTTGGGGATAGACTTTAAACTTCTGATAAAATATCTTAATAGTTATTACTAAATTAAAAACTTCTTCTTAAGAGTTAATGTTGTTAAATTACCCTTTTTTGGGAATTTTCCAAGTCATTAAAATTTTATATTCATTTGCATAAAATATGCAAACTTTCTACTTTCAAATAATTTTAATATCTTCTGAAACTATAGAAGTGTCTCCTCTTTCTGACCCAATAATGTTCAATATCAACATTTTTTTTCTTTTATTAATCAATCTAGATAGAGGTATACCTGTATTATTAGGTTTTATCCCGAATATATTTTGTGTTTATTTTTTTCTATTTAATTATCTTCTATGCTTATCTTCATTTTCTGATTTATTTCAGCTTATCCTGTTTTTTCATTTCTTGCATAGATTGCTCAAGTATTTAATTTTAAAAGATTTTCTTTCAATGTCTACTAAAATATAACTTTTGGATCTCTTTTATGTTTACTTCTAAAGTAACTATTATTGTTATTTTTAAATCAATATGTTTATTTAGAAGTTTATTAATTTCCTTGATGATTATTCTTCCTTGTATCTCTTTTTTTTATCCTGAATTCAATTTCCTTTCCACTGAAGGATATCATTGAGGTTTATCTGAGATTTGAATTTTATCTCTTTGAAAAGGCCTCTATTCTCCTTTTTTCTATAATAATATCTTAGCTATGTATAAAATTATAGGTTGTCATTTGTTACAATTATAGGTTGTCATTTATTATTTTCTTCTAGTTTGAAAGGTACTATTTCACTCTCTTCTGAAAAATGCCTGTTCAGAAGCCTGTTATTAGTCCTGGTAATCTTTCTTTCCTCTCTGATTATGTTTAAGATGTCCTTGTTATCTTTTGTGTTTTAGAGCTTTAGTACCATGTATTGAGGAGTAGGCAGGTTTTTCTCTTTATTTGTCATCCTTTGGCATCTTTGTGGTTCCTCCCCAAATAGAACTACCTAAAGTACTTACAATCCCAGTTTTATGTTTAAAATATGTTTATTCTATGTTTTTAACTTATTTTGGCTTTTATTGAGAACATTTTCAGGATACCTAATCTGTCTTATTGCCAGAAACTAAAGTTCCAACCGAAATTTCTTAAATGTAAGGATTTTAAAAAAAATGTATTAAAGTCTTCTTTAAAGAAAAAAAGGACATTAAAGTCTTCTTAAATCCTAAATCTAAATTTAATGGGAAATTTTTTTCTGTTTAAAAAACATATACAAAACTATAATGTCACAACAGCAAGTACAGTCATGCTCTAAAAGCTAAAACTGAAAGGAAACAATGAATAGTTTTATGACCAGAACCTTCTTTAAGAAGGTAGTAGTTGCAGTTAGATATTAAACACTTCAGAATGAGAATTTAGTAATGCCATTACATCTTCATTTTGTGAGGAATAAAGAGAAACATATTTGTCTCTATCTTTTACAGCAAAAGGAAAATGAGTGAATGAAATAAGGATATATAGCATAATACTTGTTACTTAAAGTTAAAGGTCTGCCCTTAAACCAAAAGAGAAAACAGAATACCTCTGTACAAATAGGGTTCTGTGAAGCTTCTCCAAGGCAGCAAACAAGGAAATTGGACTAGGAAACAAACCCCTCACTGTGGCATGCCTGCACTATCTCCAAAGATATTTTGAAGCCTTTTATCTATTATTAATTACTTTAAAAGTCGGAGGATAAATATCTAAGCACATTTCAAATATTTATCTTCCAAACAAAAACATTTTTTTTCTTCCTTAACTCAACAATTACCTCTCTGACAATTAGTGAACATTATGTAATTATGGATTCTGTATTAGGGAGTCCTTGCTATTCGTGGAGCTGGAGAAAAGGTATCATACCAGGATATGTCAGGGATTTGAGGAGATGATATCCCTAATAAAGCATACCAAGGAATTTTTTTCAGTATAATATCACTTTTATTGTGTTTTTTTTTTTTCTGTATGACTCTTCTGAAAAATATATGTCAAACACCTTTACTGGAGAGCTGAAGCCTGTGGCTGAAAGGGAACAGTTTGGATTGAATAGATACATTTCATTAGTACATTTTGGAAAATCGTTTAGAATAATTTTAAGGATATATGAAAACTCTGATGTTTAAACTGTCATATAGTCACAAAAATCATTTAATATCATGTTGAATTGTCAAAAGGGAGTTTGGAAAAGAGTTTTATCAGTTGAGGATTTCTATCTTGGAGTTCCACTCAATACATAAGACTAAGCTTTTGTAAAGGTGGGGCTTTCGAGAAAGAATTAGGCAGGAATCTGTTTGTCAAGCTATCCTTTTCCCTTTTTTCAATTTTAACCTGAATAAAGATTTGTGGTTCTCCTCCACCCTGTTGGGTAAGAAAGGGAAGCAATTATTTCTGTGTATATGATATATAAATAGCTATGAGTTTTTTTCAGACAGGTTCCTATAGGGACGTACCTTACCCAGTTTTATCTATTCTGGATATCAGAAACTTTACTGAAATAAATTGGTAAGTTTCATTCAATCTAGCTAACTATATAGAAAGAAAAACTTTTTAAACTTAGAACCTCTCCATATAAATATACATCATATATATTTAGATACATGTAATTTATTGTAAAATTATACTTACATATATTATGTATTTAAGTATAAGTAAGTATAAACTTATACAAATATATGTATATCTATTTATTTTTTTTTAGATTTTATTTATTCATGAGAGACAGAGAAAGAGAAAGAGAGAGAGAGAGAAGCAGACTCCTTGCAGGGAGCCCGACGTGGGACTCAATCCTGGGATTCCAGGATCATACCCTGGGCTGAGGGCAAGCACTCAACCACTGAGCCACTCAAGTGTCCCTTGTATATCTATTTATTTTTATATTTTACTTCATAGTGAGTTAAGCAGAAATGTAGAATTTCTATAAGTCAACACAATATCCTTCCAAATTGAAAATCTATTTTATTTCTTTTTCTTTATAATTTTTCTCTGGGTGTTCCAGTATAATTTGGGGCCTAAATTATCACTTTTAGATAATGTTGCAAACTATTTTTTATACCTTGAGACTATATGCATTTTGTTGGACTTTAAGTTTAAAGGTTAAAACTAGATGAGTATGATGATTTTCCAGTTAATAATTGTTGTATATCACACTACCCCCAAATTAATTGACTTAAAACAACAATAGTTTTACTATATAGTTCATCAAGAATTAGAGTAGAGGTCAGCTGGGTAATTGTTCTGTTTCTCTTGGTAGCAGGTCCAACATGTCTAGTCACTGGTGGAGATAGCTAGAAGGATGAACTCTGCTCACACTGTAGACCTACATGTGGCCTTTCTCTCATGGTGGTATCAGAGTAATTAGACTTTTTCATGGTTATTGGTTTCACCCACAGCATGCATTATAGGAGGTCTAGTTGGAAGCTAAAAGGCTTCTTGCCTTTGGAAGTTATACAATATCACTTTTGCCACATTCCATTTGCCAAGCAAGTTAATAAGTCCAGTCTCAATTCAAAGGGAGGGGAATTTCCCTCTGCCTCTCAGAGAAGTAACAAAGAATTTGCAGACATCTTTAAGCTCCTAAAATAATACTGCAAAATTGTTTTTCATGTAACTATTCTACAGAGGGATCCTATTCAGTGTGCATCTAAAAAGTCATAAAAACAATGGGAACAACCAGTGCTTCCAACCTTTTGAATCTTAAAATATAAAAATCAAACAGACCAGGTACTCTTTCCTACCTCCTCATCTCTTTAAAGCTTTTCAATTTGTATCCCTGTTAAACTCATGTGCTTATTAAACTTGAAAATGTAAAGCTGTGAATGTGTATCTCACACTCTATTTTTATTCTGACATTCTAAACATTTTCTTACAGAAAGTTTAAGAATTGATCTTAAAAAAACATTTTAAAAATAAGAAATCTGGAAGAATCATCTATGAAAGATGTTGAATAACTAAAATGTTCCACTGATCCTCGTAAGACTTTTGTCCCAAGCTGATCCACTACTCCATCTGGTAAGCCCAGAATGACCAAGAAACAGCTCCACTGGAGACCCAGGCTTGCCTCCCTGCATGCCATCCTATGGCAAACATCTGCTTTCTCATGCTTTCTGAGCATTTTCATGGTGAATAGATAGATACTTTTCCATACATAATATAATCTTTACAATTCTTATTTTTCTCTTCTGACATTAAAACAAGATGTGAATTTAGTAATAGAATGATGTGAAAAAGACAAAATTTAGATCTGGAAACAACTGTAGAGAAATTGTTTTTAGTGTTCTCATTCTGCAGCCCTAGAAATGAAGGAATATGGAATAAGGAACATAGGATCATAATAGCACTTAACCATTTTATATAATGGTTTTATATTATTATTATTGCCCTAAAGCAAAGATTATTTATATCAATCATTAGGCTTTATCTATTGCTACACAATGAATCATTCACAATTTATTTATTTTTATTTTTTAAATATTTAATTTATTTATTCATGAGAGACACAGAGAGAGAGGCAGAGACGTAGGAAGAGGGAAAAGCAGGCTCCCTGCAGGGAGCCCAATGCAAGACTAAATCCCAGGATCCTGGGAACACCACCTGAGCCAAAGGCAGATGCTCAATCACTGAGCCACCTAGGTGTCCCTAAATCATCCACAATTTAGCAGCTTAAAACATCACACATGCAGTATTTTCATAGGTTCTGTGGGTAATAAATCTGGGTGAGTTTCTATGGGTTCTTGGGTTCAGGGTCTCCTACAAAGCTGCAAATCAGGATTTCAGCCTGCCAGGGTCATTCAAGCTTCAACATGGGTAGGATTCACTTTCAGGCTCTCCAAGTGCTTGTTGATAGGATTTGTATCTCACAGGTTATGGGGTTTTAGTTTGTTGCTGGCTGTTGCTCAGTTCCAAGGAAGGTGGTCTCCCTTCCTTGCCATTGGGCCATTCCCTAGGACAGCCCAGAATGCTGCAGCAGCTTCGTTGGAATGGGCAAGAGAGTCCTCCCAAAGACAGAAGTCATTCTTTCATAATCTAGTATCAAAAGTGGCATCACACCACTGTTGTACTACTTCATTCATTGAAGCAAATCTCTAGGTTCAGCCCACACACAAGGAGAAATGACCCAAGGTATGAACATCCTGGGGTGGGGATCATGGGAGTAATTTTAAAAGTTGTCTACCATATTTTGTATATATTAAATTTTTAAAATTTATTTATATTTCTCTATGGAAAATATATTGTCAATTTTTGCAGGCTTAGGCTCATTTCTTGTTAGCCATTTGACATACTTGAATTATAATCTACCTTAAATATTTTAATGGGTAAATATAAGAGGGTGTATGTGTATTTGGTGTTATTGTCATTCTTTAAGGGCACCAAAGCTAACTGAAAAGAACAAAGCTTCTGCATTATGATCAGCTTACAAAAATTGCAAAACCACCTCAAAAATATTTTTAAATTCATTTGAAATCAGATACAAGGGAAGTCTTACATTGCATTCTAAATTTGCTTGCATACATGTCTCAGAATACACAGCAGCTCTTTAGATTTATCAAGTGTTATTTAGAGCGTGAAAGAAAAATGTACAAATACGGTTCCAGAGCAGGATACACATATAAAGACTTAACTAAGTTGAAGCATATGAAAGCAAATCCTATAATATGATTGTTCCATTTAATAACATTAGCATTAGCAAGTGTTAAAATATAATTTGAAATTTTTAGCTATTATACAATACAAAGAAATTTCTGCTTCTGTTAATATCATTTTATTAATTCGATAAGATACACTGACAATAATAGGATATTGCACAAATTGAAAATTCTTTGGTTCAAATAAGTATAGGTAATGGTTCTTGCAAAACAGAATTGACATGGTTAGCTGTCTTAGTGGTATTTTAAATGATGTTTCATTTATTATGTTTCTATCACTCTCCTTTTACTTTTCAAGAAGAAATTCTATCGTCTTCTTTAATGACCATGTTGAAGATATTAGAGTGTATTAAACCTGATAGAAAGTTTTAAAATTTAAATCTTTTGCAATGTATTTGTGTATATTTAATACTTTAAATATTTATGTAAATTTACATATATAGATTTCATGTAGTCTATAAAAAAGCTGAGGATTTTATAAAGAGTATGACATTCTTTTTCACTGTCTTGGTTATTTCATTCTTGGCTTTCAAAGGATTTGCCACCTTTTCTGAAAGGTAATCCTCCTACATTTCCATATATTCCAACAAAAGAGAAATGCTCTTCAGAGGATACAATTGCTGATGAAATTGTTTGTGGTGATTGAGAATGGAAAGATTATGTGAAGGAAAAGAAAAATGACAAGTCTGCATATAAATTCATTAGCTAATAAGAACATTAGCATAAATCTTCTAAACATTATGTTCTTTATTGGATCAATCTATTTTATTTCATACTGGGGAAAAGTTGCTGTATTAAATAATAAGCAGGGTCTTTCCTTGTTTTGAAGCCTTTTTTTTATTATACTTTTGTTAAGATGAATGCTGATATGTTTTATTCATTGACTGCACCATACCTAGTTAGAACCTGTTTCTAGCTTTGATTTAAAAAGAACTCAATGCCAATCAAAATATTTGGTTATTGCTCAAAGGATTTTATGTGTGTATATACATATGCCAAATGAACTTATTTGTATCAATATTACTCTAATTTCACTCTTATAGATTTGTAGTATTTTAGTTTTTGTTTTCTTTTCACCAAGATGTTGATACTGTGACCTGTACCACGAGTCTGCCATACAAATATGGTATTGTAACTTTGATTTCTCCAATTAATTGATGTTGGCACTACCTCTCTGAATGACCAGGAAATCCTCTTTGATACATTAACTTTGCCCCCATTGTGTACTGAATGGTTATGTGTGCCCCCCCTTCATCAGTTGAAGCCCCAACACACAGTATATTTAGAAATAGGACATTTACAGAGGTAATTAAGGTTAAATGAAGCCATAAATGTAGGGCTTTGATCCAAAAGATCAAAGTGTTTATATAGTGTTTATATAAGATGGGGGTCTAGGGAATTTGCTGTGTCTCTGCCATGTGAGGACACAGCAAGAAGATAACCATCCACAAGCCAGAAAGAGAGACCTTTCTGTTGATTAAGGCACCTGGTCTATGGTATGTTGTTATGGCAGCTCAAGCGAACTAAAATAGCAACTATCATCTCACTTAGTCCACAGGGATGCCCTCAACTTCCATCACAGGGAGCAGGAAGTAGACAGATCAGTTACGTCTGCCTTTATTTCTTTGTTGCCATCTGAATTCCCTAGTGGAGCTTGTCCTTCAGAGTAGGATAATTGCTTGTTCACACTTGTTAGGATGACTTGTTTGGCACTGTCCCAAATATTGCAGTAGTGCTGACCCATATTTGAATCCTAAGAAATAGCTCTTGAATTTAGAGCCATGTATCAGACATGTTTCTTAATCTATAAATCTATAAGTGCCATCCTAGGTATCAGAGACTAGAGGGAGAAATAGAGAAGTTAGAATATATACAAATTTTTAGAACACCTACTCATCATAGAATGGCTGGATAGTTTTGCAGGCATGAGAAAATATTATGACACTGATTTAAATGTATCTATTTCATAAGTAGATTTTTTATTGCAGTGGAAGGATTTTAAAGGTGCAGGTCTACCAAATTACTTAGGGGGATGTACTTCAGAGAAGCATCAGTGAAACTCTCAGGATGCTGAAATATACTAAAAGAAATGCCACAATAATTATTTCTTGAATAAAGTTTAATTTGACTTGTACTATTCTGGGAATATCATCACTACCAACTGGAATAATACTTAGCAGTGTGTTTGAAGAACTAGGATTTCTTAATTTCTAATTCTGGTCTATCTGGCCTAGACTAAAACATAAGTGTCAATCACAAAATGAAGTGAGGAAATGATGTGGAAATACATATGTCAAATGACATCAGTGAGCACAGAACTACCACTGTGAGGAATTTGAATAACTGAGCCAGACATCTGAAGATTGAGTGACCCTAGAAATTATATTCAGACAAAAAGGAAATATTTCATTGCATTAACGTTTGATTTTAGAGGTTGAGTGAATTTTTACATAGACTGTCTGCAACACAGCTCTGCTTGCAGACTTTGGAGTCTTACAGACCTTTATAAAGATCCAGCTTCTACCATTGGTAATTGTATAATTTGGGCCAAAATTTAGACTTTTCTGATTATCTTACTCATCTATAAAATTGAAATTTTTGTGTATATGTCTCAGAATTATGTTGAGAGTGGTATGAGATAACATATGTAAAATATACACGCCTTAGCAGATTCCCGAAAAATAACAGAAACCCACTCCTCGATTGTCCAAAGCACTAATTCATTGCTTGTGGTATTTGTTTCTGAAAGGAATGGCATACTAATATTACATATCAGCATGTGTCTATACTCTCAACCCTGAAGCATCCCTTAGGTCTGAACTTTCATGTTACAAGTTTTACAGAGCCAGGCTACCACTTGAGCTATGTTGCCTGGTTGAGTTGCTAAGTGTAATTTGGGGGTTTACTATTAGAGAGTTTATTTTTGCATTACATTAAGTATTCTCCTTCAGTTAAGAGTCTGCCAAAAATTAAGCCAATGCTTTAATTTTCATCTGCTTATTGTCTTAGTTTATCTTTTAATCACTTCCATACTGAATTTCTTAGAAATATGTTATTATTAGGCCTTTCAAACACCAATGCTAATATTAATACTTAATGGTATTCTCTCCTCTTGCGTAGATTAAAAAGCAGAGGCTTATAATGAATACCTATACACAAACATATATATGTTTCTGTATATGCGTATGTGTGGGGTGTGTGTGCATATTTATATTAGTATTATATAATAATATCAGAGTACAGTGAGAATCAACTATATTTTTACATACTTGATATACATAGTGTGTACATATGTATATATACATATGTACAAGTTTGGTGAGTTGCTCTGAGGACCTTTTCCTACAATCATCAGGCCTGGGTTTTCCTGTCATTCACAAATGAAGTTCAGTAAAGGTATGAAAATTGTCATAACTCTTGACAATGAGAAAATGTGCCTGACAATGGTTTTAGCAGAATGACTCTAAAATGGATTTTATACAGCCATGTGTTTAGAGTTCATGATCACTTATCAACTTGGACAGAAATAAATTCTTTATTTGGTAGAATAAGAATTCTTTATTTGAGATGTTTTATAATTTATAAAGGAGAGCCCTTTATTGGTCAAATCTGATAATTTGTAAAACATCCCAGGGGTCTCTGGGTGGCTCAGTCAGTTAAGCATCTGCCTTCGACTTAGATCATGATGTCAGAGTCCTGGGATCCAGCCCCATGTCGGGCTCCCAGCTCAGCGGGGAGTCTGCTTCTCCCTCTCCCTCTGCCTGCCACTCCACCTTCTTGTGCTCTTTCTTCTCTCTCTCTCAAATAAAGAAATAAAATATTTTTAAAATTTTAAAAAGAAATAAAACATACCAGATGGGGAAAAAAGATCTTTACAAATTAATAGAGATTTTTCTATTGGTTGTACAAAATTGCTAAGTGAACAAACTAGAATGGCTAGTTGGACAGGAAAAATGCTAAGAGTTTAATTAACATGCCAAAAGACAGAAGAAAACACCTTAGGAAGAACGATGAGCCTTTGTCTTCCATTGAAGAGCTAGCTTCCTCTGTCTGGTGGACTAAAACTGGCTTCCATGACTAAATGAAACTTTCATGAAATACATTTACATAAAAAGGAAATGATATATTTTTCTTAACTAATGCACAAATGCATTTTATTTGAGCCATGAAAACCCTGATTTTGTTTTGTTATTATTTAAAAACAAACACATGGAATTTCAGTTTAAATAGTGGAATTAAGCACCCATGCATTGCTAATGCGAATGAAATAATCTAAAACAATATTATACTTGCACTTGTCTTTTGGTCTGGTGGTCCTATTTCTGGAAACTTATCCTATAGGTATATCTGGCCAAATAAGTCCTTTTATCATCACTCAAATATCTGTTGTAATATTGTTTGTTACAGAGAACAATTTAAAAACAAAAACCTCTTAGTGCCCACTATAAAGAATTGGTTAAATAAACATTTTGAAATATTATGCAGCTGTAAAAAGGAATACTAAAGCATTATTTTTATAGAATTTATTTGTATTAAAAAATTCAAGGGTAAATATAGCATATTTGCATTTGAAATCAGTCTATGCTGCCTTTTGTTTTAGAAAATAGGAGGAATATGCATTCATCATTGTTTTATATAAAGAATTACATGAGGGATCCCTGGGTGGTGCAGCGGTTTGGCGCCTGCCTTTGGCCCAGGGCGCGATCCTGGAGACCCGGGATTGAATCCCACGTCGGGCTCCCGGTGCATGGAGCCTGCTTCTCCCTCTGCCTGTGTCTCTGCCTCTCTCTCTCTCTCTCTCTCTCTCTCTGTGACTATCATAAATAAATAAATAATTAATTAATTAAAAAAGAATTACATGAGAATATATCTAAGAAATTAATAAATGGCTTATTTACACACACACATATATATATATATATTTTAAGATTTTATTTATTTATTCATGAGAGACACACACACAGAGAGAGAGAGATGCAGAAACACAGGCAGAGGAAGAAGCAGGCTCCATGCAGGGAGCCCAACATGAGACTCAATCCTGGAACTCCAGAATCATGCCCTGGGCCAAAGGCAGAGGCTCAACCGCTGAGCCACCCAGATGTCCCTACATAGATATATTTTAAGGAACTTCTCAATGTCTTATAGCTGTGTTTTTGTTGTCAAACATGTAAACTCAAAAATGAAATTTAAAAAAGCTCCCCAGAGGGAGCTTATAAATTAACTAGACCTGGTTTGGTCACTTATAAATAAAGAAAAACAGAACCAAAACAGATAACCTACCAAGTGTGCATATCCTATGCCCCAGTTTGAATGCTGGGCCCTTCAGAGCAAGAATTATATCAATGCATCATTATAGTGGTTCTTAGTGCTTTTACTCAATAAACGGTCATTGATTGGTTGTCATTCAAACATATGCTGACAACTTATTTCAGTTGTTCATATCTTCAAATATTCTAACACATTAAACATCCCTTGTGATGATTGGCAAGCTTTCTTAATCAATACAGTTTATAATGGACTTATTAAGATCAGGCATGGTTTGGTTCCATTTTGACACATTTGAGTAATACCTTTTTTATCCACTCTACTGATTTTTAAGCCTTGGCATCCTTAATGGCTTGTCTGATTCACCTTTTCTGTAGCTTAATGCAATATCAAATAGAAGACATAATGAGTGAAATGTATTTGAGGGTAAAAATTAGTCCCTAAATTTATTATTCCATTCTATGGCATTGGTTAGTTAAAATCCATTTCAATTAAGCTCTTTTCAGATAGTAATTTGTGTTGAAAAGGTGGTGAATATTCAAAAATAGTTATATGTTCAGAGGCTGTATTCTAATAAAAATGTGTATGTCTAAAACAGATTTTAAAATATATCTGCTGGAAGCATAAGATGTATTGCAAGATTTATTAGTAACATTAAATATAAAATAAAGTATTTGTACTTTAAAAACTGTTGCTAAATTATACACTAAACAAGATCCTCAACTTTTGGCAGACAGGTAATACTTTCATAGACATAAACATGGGTATAATTAAGAGATTTAGGAGAACTTCAATTATTTTCAAAGCTTGAAATTTTTTAAGATTTATTTATTTATGGGGGAGGGTAGAGGAAGAGGGAAAGAGAAACTCAAACAGACTCCATGCTAAGCATGGAGCCCCATAAAGGGCTTGATCTCAAGACCCTGAGATCATGACCTAAGCTGAAACCAAGAGTCGGACACTTAACCAAACTGCTCCACCCAGGTGCCCCTCAAAATTGAAAATTTTTAAATATACATTTAATTTCTTGCTTTAAAATTTGTTGCATATGTATTAGGTGTAGCTATTTAGTCAGAATGGGGAGTTTTACTTAGTGGAAATATTACTAAATAAGATAAAATTAAGATTGTTTTGTTTTAGAAAACGGCTTAGAGCTACAGTTCGCAAAACCAGTTCCATGAAGTATTAAGTTCATGAAATTTCTAATATATTCAATCAATATATATTCTCAATGTCTATAATGTGCCTGACAGGCAACAAAACAAAGCACTTGCCCTCCCTTGTGGAGCTGATGTTCTATCAAGGGATTCAGGATCTCACAGAAGGAACACTCATATATGCTATATGTCAAATTCTGATCAGTTCTAAGATCTAGGCAGCCTAAGAGGGTGGAGTACACGGTGTGAGAGCCTGCCATTTTTATGGGATATTCAGGGAGGGTCTCTCAGATAAAAGGCTATTTGAGAAGAGACATAATGTAGAGTGAGAAAGGCATAAGATATGAAGGATACAGTGTTGGGGAGGGAAAACAAAAAAGAACACTCAAAACCCAGGAGGTATTTAATGTCCTTGGAAAAATGTAGGACAGTCAAGGGGGCTGATGTGGCTAGAGAGGAAAATAAGGGAATGGAAGATGAATCCAAAGGCATTTGGAGTGTGAAGGCTTGGAGATATGGTAGGGACTTGAGATTTTATTCTGAATGAGGAAGGTTGTCACTGAGGATTGTAAACTCAGCAAGAAAAGACCATTCAATAATTACCAATCAAAATTATGTCTGCATTAAAAATGTTACTTTTACATTAAATATGTTTTAAAATATATTATTGGATGTATTGAATATTTATTGTAGTTAAATATATACCAAATTTTAAATATTTCTCTTACTGATTAATTCCTTTGCTCTAATTTTGTTAATTTAAATAACCCTTATGTTTCTTACTAACATTTTGTAAATACTTTGTACATTTTAAGGTATTTCAAGGAAAATATTTATGAAACTCAAGTCTAAAGAAATACATTGTTTCTATGCTTTCATTAAGCTAGCTAGCTTACAATGTGCTAAGTAGAAGCTTGCTTCTAAAAGAGTAAAAGCACACAGTCTTTATGTTCAATTTGCTTAGTTTAATTGATACAGATAGGTTTTTTGAATTGTGAAAATTTGTGACACAATTTTGAAGAAAAAGAAATTAAGCACACACAAGTTATAAAGACAACTATGAATGGATTCACAAAGTATTGGGATAGAGAATATTTCATGGCCACATTCCTAGAAATTCAATACCTGGATTAAGTTTTGAAAAGTAAATGAGAACTTTAGGGGTAGATAAATTGGGTGAGTGCCCTGAAGTAGTAGGTCTAGCCTGTACAGTGACATTGGCTTATAAGTCTGAAACTTCTAAGTAGTTATATTCGAACACTCGATTGTTTTTTTCACCTATTAAGTATAGATTGGCTGGTAAGAAGACAATAGGGAGGGCAGCCCAGGTGGCTCAGCAGTTTATCACTGACTTCAGCCCAGGGCTTGATCCTGGAGACCCAGGATTGAGTCCCATATCGGGCTCCCTGCATGGTGCCTGCTTCTCCCTCTGCCTGTGTGTCTCTGCCTCTCTCATTCTCTCTCTCTCTCGCTCTGTCTCTCTCTCTCTCTCTCTCTCTTTCTCTCACTGTGTCTCTCATGAATAAATAAAATCTTAAAAAAAGAAGAAGAAGAAGACAATAGGGAGTGGTGGGGTCTATGGTGAACTAGAAAATTCATATCCATTGTAAGTATAAATATATATGTTTGAATCTGTATACAAACACATGTACATATATACTTTGCAATAATCAAACAAAATACATATTTAGGTCAGATTTATTAGATTTGCTTATTTGTATCATCAGCTCTGGTGTAAAGTTTGAGGAAAGTGTGGCTAATGATAGATCGGTAAGCAATGATTATGTAAGATTTAGAACTTAGGAAATCATCAACAAGAAGCTAATTTAGAGGACCACATTTTAATGATTAAGTAAAGGATAAACTAGAAGGAAGAATAAAGAGAGCTGTTAGGTTGCTCTATTGGGATTACCCAGTGAAAGATGACAAATTTGCAAATGTGGTAATCAAAGAATATTAAATAACTTGTGTCACACTGTGGAGGTCTAATTGGCAGGATTTAATGACTGATTACATGTAGGAGATGATGAATACAAACAAATACATGATTGGTGAATTTTCTGATCTGGGAGCTTAGGTAGGTGGTAACAATGGGAACAAAAGAGTCATAAAAGGAAAATCAGAGTTAGGGAGAATGAATGTGACTCTGGCTGTCTTCTGCCTGCTTTTACAATGCACAACTCTTTTTCTGGATCTTCAAATATTAAATTTGGTTTTATGAAATAAAACTGTATTTATATAATATCACATATAAAGTGATATTATAAATCTCACTATTCAATATTTAGAGTATCATGGTGGTATTGATTACAAAAAGGATTACAACTAGATTATAGATCACAACTTTCCAAATTCTATAATTGAATAAGTTTCAACTTATGATTTTATACAATGTTACTTAAGAAAGTTTTATGATAGTTGAGATAATCAAAAGCTTTTAGTATAAGAAATCTAGAGATGTCCTTGGAAATCATCTCAGCCCATAAACTTGTTTTACAGCTGAGAAAGCAAAAGCACAAAGAAATTCAGTTGACTTGCCCAATATCGGACAGTTAATTAGTAGCAGAATTATGTCATTTAACCTCTGAGGAAAAATTCTAAGCTACAAAAGAAATTTATTAATATTTTATTAATATGGATTTAAGAAGAAAGTAGAGGCTTATGAGACAAAAAATGGGCAGAAATTTTCCTTGGGGCATAGTTTTTGATAAAATTGTTGTCACTTTGCGTGTTCATTCACATCTTTGGTGTTATCTGATTAATTAATTAATAAGAGAACACAGCACTGCATGCCCAAGACTAAATTATAGAGGACTTGATGTTGACAACAATGAAAGCTTCCTTCCGGTGGATATTACAGAGATAAGATATAAATTGGCTAGACGATTTTTTTAAGTTGTGAAACAAAATGTTTATTACAAACATCCTGTGTTAGTATTTATTGTTAGTGCATTCTGCTTGACATTTGCTGAAATGAAATGACTTTGCATCTGATCATAGTAGAATACACTCTTCTATTTCTGTTGTCCGTATGATGAATCTACTTCTACAATAGTCTTTTTTTTTTATGATGGACAGTTAATTCACATTCTGTAAGTTTATGAAGACTATTCCACAGGCAGTCATCTGGATTAACTTCTGTTAATTACCACTGAAATGTTGGGTTTTCTGCATAAACTGTGAAATGATTCTTTAGAGAATAGACTGAAAATGACTTTGGAGCCTTTGCTGCTGCCAAACCCTTTGGTTCTGTGGTGCAACATTTAGCCTCTTTGTAATTTAATTTCCTACTTTGAAATGTCACTTGCCAAATACCAATTCAGCTCCCCTTACTCTACATCCAAAAATCCTATCATAAATGTCACATCTGATAAGAAATGGATTACTTGGATTTGCAAGTGGGACTGGTGAAATTCTCAGAGACACAATATTATTTTCACTTCATGAAAATGTTCACATGATTTGCACTATGATTCCATTTCCATAATGTGCATCTAAACTCAGGGATCTCCATATTATTTCAATGTAGTTATACGTGATTAGCTATCACATAAGCTGAGAATCCTATACTAAAGTCCGGTTCAGTTGAAATTTGATTTAAATCATGTACCATTTTTTACTATGGGCACAAACTATTGGACAAATTAATGTGGGTTTTTTTCTATAAAATTTGATTGACTTTCTAAATCCTTCCAGTGCTCTGATTTCTTTTGGAAATAAAGAACACTGTAAAATAAGACCTATTCGGGGTCAGTTGCTATTCCTCAAAGAGTGACTTTAAGTTATTTAAACCTCCAGGGATTCTGAAATAGATTGTGGTATAAAATATTTCAGTGGTGCAATTTTCCATCAATAAAAGGATATACTCATACTAAGTCAAACAAGCCAAAAGAAAAAAAAAAGAAAGAAAGAAAGAAAAAATGGAGGGGAGAAGCTTAGCAGATTGCTGAGTTTGTAAAGTATTTCAGTCATATTGCTGAATACACGTCATTCCAAAAAAAGACTCCCTGATCTAGTTTTCTACAGTTTTCATATGGTTTGATTTGATCTCCTCTTTTAAAGATTAGGTAGCAGTATAAAGAATGATTTGTATGTATGAAACATTTTGGGAATCTCAACTTGCTACTGCACTTGAATTATAATTCTAAGTCTTGCTTTTAAAAAGTAAATATTTAGTTACATAAAATATCTTTAATTTATAACAATCTATTTTTTCCTGATTAGTCCTTAAAGTCTGTATATTGGTAAGTTTTTATATCTACAATATCTTACATTGTTCTTTTGGTTACGTGTGTGTGTGTGTGTGTGTGTGTGTGTGTGTGTGTGATCATCTTTTGAGCTCAAATGTTACTCAAAAAAAGTTACCTTTTTTTGGTTTGGTTCTACATCCAATAAATACCAAGTATGCACTATGTCAGGATATAAATCTATCCAGTGGATTTTCTGTTTCAAAGAGACCTCGAGGGTAAAGATATTTATCTCACTCATTGAGCCTTACCTGGGACTTCAGGACTAGCATATCCCTGGAAAAAGTTTTTATATCTGCTTTTCAAAGTCAATGAACAATGAATCCAGTTGATACAATATGACATCAGAAAGAGTGAGTAGAATGGGTTTGCCAAAAATCTCATTTTCTCTCACCTTTTGTTATCTTGACTACTACCTCTGTCCTAAGAGTCATCACTTAAAATACAAATTCCAAGGAAAGTTTCTGGATTAGGAATCTGATTTTGAATAAGGAATAATTGCTCCTGCGAGCCGTTGTAAGTGAAGAGAAATATTTTGTTCATTTTCCTTACTTGTGAAATGGTAATAACACATGCTTTGATTCCTTCACTTTGTTCTATTTTGGATCAAATAAATGAGTATATTTGAGAGTATTTTCAAAACTGTCAAATACTATCTAAATACAAGCCCTTGTTATCATTATTTTTTTTAAAAAAGCTTTCACCACCAAACTACTAAGCAAATCATGAAAAAAACATTATGATATTTGCTTCTTTATAGGATATTATGAGGCTTTACTGGATGTTGACTTATTTGGTTTAGGATGAATATTCTTCTCTAACTTCCCCTAATGGAAAATCTGTGGCTTAGTACCTCTTGTGTATGCATCAAAGGCTTTGGATCAGGATGCAAAGCTTAACAGGTGAATCTGAGTAATAGAACTCAAGGAAATCACTGCCAGAGGAGGAAAAATGATGGTGTGGGGATAGTCATGGACTGCTGCATGAGTGGAAGGAGAGGGGTCTGACATTGTGTGCATAAGGTCCTAGAGGACATAAATAAAAAGGGCTTCCAAGACTCTAAGGGTTTTTGGTCCTTTTCAGCATTTTTGATTCAGGCTGGTGCTTGCTTTCAGTGAAGAGATATGATGAGTCCCATCTAATTTCTGTTGTTTACTTTTAAGTAGGAGGATGGAGTGGGTGTTAATACTGGAGTTTGGGTGTTAACACTGGAATTGATGGGGATGAGGAAGCTGAACTCCAGAAAGAAACATTTGGTTTTATTATCATATATGTTGAGGGGAATATGTGAGGGGAATATATATATATATATATATATATATATATATATATATATATATATATTCCCTCCTCTTTCCCATGTGCCTTCTCCTTCTTTTTTCTCCCCTCCTTTCCTCTATACTGATACTGCCTGTGGAGAAAATAAAATGTCAATGTGCAAGCATATGGGGCAAGAATGCAATTTCAACCATTAGGATTTTATCCAACCTTCTAACTGACCCTAAACCATGAATAAGAATAATGTTTTTGTTTTGTTTTGTTTTGTTTTAATATTTCCTAGGTCAATCTAGTCTTTATTCCAGTGTCTCCTAAGTTTTTAGATGCCTAAAATTTACCTGCAATGTTTTAAAATCAATGCCTTCCTAGATTCAACTATTTAAGATTCTTAGTAGGTCTGAGACTGAGCCTAAAAAACTGCATTTCTAATAAACACCCAGAATGATTTGATGCAAAAATCCCATGGACTACATTTTTTAAAAAATATGAACTTCAACTCCAAAGAGTTTTATAATTTTTATTCATTCAGTAGAAAACAAATATTGAAAAGAGGGAAAAGAGTCTACAAGATGGCTTACTGATGTGCACAGAACTCTTTATGACCCCTTCTAATATATGCACCTCCTTTAATTTGCCCATACATTCTTTTTAATTATAAAAATAACTTTTTTCAGGCATTTTGTCCCATCAGATATTATTAGTTTTGTTTTGTTTGGTTTGGTTTTGTTTTGTTTTCTCTCAGTACTGAAAGTACTAAGATTTGCTTACAATGTCCCTTTGCATCTCTGGCCACTTGCAACTATGGGTGGCTATGAGGTCCCTACCTGGAACTCCCATCGCAGGTTCCCAGGCCTCCTACCTAGAACAGAATCACTGCATGCCATTTGAGTAATTTTTACAAAATACAGTTAAAATGGTTTGTATTGCTGTATTTCTATCATTTCACTCTCTTAGGATTGCAGGGTTTCACACAGTTTTTAAATACCAAATTTTTTAGGTTCAAATGTGGAAAGGAGTTTGTTCTTTACAGGATTGTGGCTTATATTTTACTGAAGTATAAGAGCCTGCACAATAGTAAATATTAAATCCAAGGGTGAGAATGACCTAATTAAGAGAACTAAAAAATCAAAGGTAGAATGGTTTTTGGATGAACTTATAAATTAAAAATGGAGGTAATTTGCTCTACTACACATACAGTCAGGTAGGAAATATTATTTTTATTCATTTATTTTTTTGGAGGGAGAGAGAGGGTAGGCGGAGGGCCGAGAGAGACAGTGAGAGAATCTTAGGCAGGCTTCACAGCCAGTGTGGAGACCAACATGGGGCTCAATCTCAGGATCCTGAGATCATGTCTGAGCTGAAGTTGGACACTTAACTGACTGAGCCACTCAGGTGACCCAAGAAATGTTGTTTTTAATACACTATGTATGTAGCATTTTAATCTCCAAAGTGTGAGTTTTATCAAACACTGTAAGGTAACATGTAGAATTTGAAAACATTCAAGAATTAATCAGTTAATTTTTGTTCTTACAGCATTGTTTTGTTAGGAATTTTTACTAGCCATTTAAAATATTGTTTTCCACGTATATGTCAGATGTTAATATTCCACATTCTCAAATTATACATCATGCTTTTCAATATTGCTAATCAAAAGTCATGAACAATGAAACTAAAACCTGAAATAAATATCTCTCAGTAACTAAGTTATTCTCTGCTGTAATTGCATGTTTGTTGTTTATATGACTTGTTGTTACAAAAACTTGTTTTTTTTAAATAATTTTTTATTGGTGTTCAATCCAGTAGCTAAATAACCTTAGACAAGTTATTTGAACTCTTTGCCTCAGTTTTCTAACCTTTAAAATATGATATTAGATGTTAGATATGATATTAGAACTTAATTCATAGGGCATTTTAAGGATGATAATACATTTGTTTTTAAATCAATTAGGAAAGAGCCTTGGTATGTGATTAACACTATATAAGTGTAGATATTAATATTAAGATCAGTTGAAATGGGGGATTTCAAGTAGTATTTGTGGAGAAGGTGATGAAAAATATCCTATCTCAGAGAATGATAAATATTACCAAGGGTTATTGCTTAACATTCCAGAAACAAAATATGCTCTGATTTTTTTGTTTTAGTTTCCCAAAAGAAAGATTATATCATATTACATGTTTTTTTTTTCTCTCACTAGTAGCTTAGAGAAATTACTCTAATAACAAGACAGATCAATTAGTTAGCCACATGCTTTAGTTCAGGTTAAGTACCATAGACAGGCTTATGAACAACATAAATAAATAAATAAACAGACATTTATTTCTCACAGTTCCAGAGTCTGCAAATCCAAAATCAGAGTGCCAGCATGGTCAGGTTCAGGTGAGAGCCTTTTGGGTTTTAGACTGCCATGTTCTCCCATATCTTTACATGCCAGAATGGACAAAAGAGAACTCTCTGGGGACTCTTTTATAAGGCTACTAACCATACCCATGAGGGCCTTGCCTCATGACCCAGTTACCTCCCAAAGCCATCCTAATGCACTTCCCAATACCATAATGTTGTAGGGCTAGGATTTCAGTATATAAGATTTCAAGTGGGAGGCCAGAAACAATTGGTCCATAACTCATTATTTTTTTTCTTGTCTATTATTTATCTTCATCTGCCAATTGAAGCTGTAGGTGAAATGCATATTAATAACCTCATTATTAGCTAAATTCTGGAATAAAATAATTTTTAGTGAGACATACATAAATTAAGTTGTAAATTTACAGTGATATTTAAAAGAATATTACAAATTTTCTTTGAAATAACTATTTATTAACTAAATTTCAAGGACTGGCATACTTTTGGCAAAAACAATATCTATTGATTTTTCTCTCATTGCTTGAAAGGAGCTATAAAAAGGCTCGATAATTTCACATATTGCTGAGTTGATTTTGTTTTGTTGGAAGAGAGTTCGCAAGAAATGTCAGCAACAACTATACATACAAACATAAATCCACTTGGGTGTGAGTGAACGTCCCATGTAGTTTGCACTTTGCCCACTGGAAAGACTGCAGTGGGAAAAAAAAAATCTTGTGAGATTGCCAGAGTCCAAGACAAAAGCCATAGAAGTGACTGAGCAGAAAAAACGTAATAATAACTAAATGTACTGTACGTGATTCTTGATAATCCTGGTACCAGTTTTTGCTTGTCCTATACCTACTTATCTTTTCTTAAGAATAAGAAATATCACTACTTCCCTTAAACAGCAAATATATCAAGCATTTTTCATAATGCTCACATTTGTTGACTAACAAAAAAATCTCCAAGTGAAAAATGTATAAACCAGTAGTACATAGACATACAATTGTGTTGATCATTTTAAATACTTCTCTAATAAAATAGACCTACTCATATTTTCACATAGACTGGACAATGCCAGCTACCTAAATCATGTTGCTCCACAGTTCCTCCAAAAACAATGTTCTTCTAGAAAAACTAGAAGACCAAAGAAAATTACACAAAAATAACATGGCCAAAAGAGAGAAAACACCAAAATTACAAATTGCCTTCTAAAAAAAAAAGGCGAAACAAAAATAACCAGTCCCAGCAGGTGATCACATTCCAGCCATAGCCTGAGCCATAAGCATGGGCGTTCTTAGGAAAATGGTGTACTAAAGAGAAAAATGGATCCAGTGGCAAGCTTAGACTTGCTCTAAAACCATTCTCAGGAAGAAAAAGTCTACCACTGAGTGAAAATATTTGAAAGTAGTTTGAGGTGGCTGACTTCAAAAGGCATAGCTTCTGGGGAAAAAGAGGAAAAAGAGAAGTGAGAAGTGTCCTTTGGCAGTTGCCTGAAAAAGTAACAAAGGGAAAGAGGCAAATTTAGAGTCATCTAAGAGAACAGAGAACCACAAAAATGAGGTCCACAATCCTCTTCATCATACATACATACATCCATTTAAAAAATTGAACTTTTTCTCTACTTGTCACTGAGCTAAGAATCCCATAAAGCACTCCAAATATGCAAAATGAGTAAAATAAAAGGAAATAAGTCTATAGAAAGTTACTAACAAACAGTATTTTTATTTTTTTAGAGATTTTATTTATTTATTCATGAGAGACACAGAGAGAGCGAGAGGCAGAGATACAGGCAGAGGAAGAAGCAGGCTCCATGCAGAGAGCCCGACATGGGACTCCATCTCGGGACTCCAGAATCACACCCTGGGCCGAAGGCAGGCGCCAAACCGCTGAGCCACCCAGGGATCCCCCAAACAATATAAAATGAAAATTAAAATATTTCAGTTGAAAAATCACCTCAGAAAGGAGCAAAAGAAAGGCAGAAGAAAATGGTAAGCAAAACTCCAAAAGGATTAAATATATGGAAACAAGCAAAAGACACATTAAAAATTGATTCAGAAATTTAAAAATCTAAGGACACTTGGGTGGCTCAGTTAGATAAACTTCCAACTCTTAATTTTGCCTCAGATCACCATCTCAGGGTCATGAGAGCTAGTCCCATGTGGGCTCCGCTCTCAGCACAGAATCTGAGATTCTCTCTTTCCCTCTGCTCCTCTTCCTACTCTCTCTCTAAAATAAATAAATAAAATCCTTAAAAAAAAGAAATTTAAAAATCTAAAGCACTCTTACCTATAGAGAACAAACTAAGGGTTGCTGGAAGGGAGGTGGGCAGGGGGATGGGTTAAATGAGTGATAGGTATGAAGGAGGGCACTTGTAATGAGCACTGTTATATGTAAGCAATGAATCACTAAATTCTATTACAGAAACTAATATTACACTATATGTTAACTAACTAGAATTTAAACAAAAACTTGAAACAAACAAGAAAAAGTAGAAAAAAAATTAACACATTGATTGAACTAAGGAATGAAATGCCAAAAAGAGAAAAGACTCTGCTAGTAGGCCTGTTTGTACATGGCACGGATGAACAATTCTGAGATGACTTGAGGAAATATATAATGTGTGCAGAAGAAAAGCCAGATTTCCAAATGCTGGAGAAACAAATGACAAATACAGATAGGGTGAAGACTAAGATGAATATTATGAAGCTAGATTGCAAGTTGAGTATCAGTATAAATCTATGGATTTTAATTATGTGGACAGATAGATACAGAAATATACAATATGTTCATATGCATATTTCCTAGCTCTGAGAGATCTTGAAAGCAATGACTACTGGCTCCCCACTCTGTGCTAATGAGCAAATCTTACATCCAGATTTTTGTTTCTAAAGACCATTCTCTAGTAAGGGTTACATAGGACTCCTTGTATATATAGCCACTTCCAGGACTAAAATATGAAACTTAAAACATCTTATACTGCTAGGAGGTGAAGATGTACTCAAAAACTGATGGGGATATGTCAAATGGATACAGGATCATTTTCACAAGAAAAATACTGATAACAACAAATTATAATCTATAAAATAAAAATAGGAATTCAAACATTACATACTTATATGATGACATTAAGGCTCATATGGAAAGAATGGAGAACTCTTAAGTAAAATTCCAAATAATACATGTGGAAAGAATCATGAAATGAGAAACTTTACCATTTGTTTGAAACTACAGCAATAATAGCCTCAGGCAAGAAGCTAAAATCAGTGGGTAAAAGTATGATGAGAACAGGATATTTACAGAGTCTTCTGTGTATCTCTTCACAAATGCTTATTATTTACTAAAGGAAAAATAGTATTTTATAATGAAGAAACATGGCCGACTCAATCTTAACCCTATTTGGAAATGTACATCATCGGGGCACCTGGTGGCTCAGTTGGTTAAGTGTCTCTCTGTAGCTCAGGTCATGATCTCAGACTCCTGGGATCAAGCCCCACATTGGACTCTGCTTAGTAAGGGGTCTGCTTCTCTCTCTCCCTCTCCCCCTCCCTCTGCTCATGCTCTCTCCCTCTCCCTCAAATAAATAAAATCTTAAAAAAGAAAAAAAAAAGGAAATGTACATTATCAGTGATGGGACTAAATCAATACCAGGTGCCTCCTTATATGATGTACTGAGAAGGACACAATATCATATCTGCTGTGTTCTTGAAAAAATTATATAACCTGCATCTAATCATAGGTAGCCACTAGTTCAATTCAAAAGGAGAGACATTCTAGAAGATAATTGGCCTGACCTCTTTAATAATATAATCTAAGAGACATGAAAACTACAGGTAATGTGTCATCCTAGATTAGATTCTGAAAAGGGGAAAGGATATTAGTGGTACAGTTGACAAAATCTGAATGAGATATGTGGATTAGATAATCATTGCATTTCGATATTATTTTCATCCCTTTGATAAATGTATTTGCCTTTGTAGAGGAATGTCCTGGTTTTACACTGAATTCATAAAAACACTTAAGTATTTAGGGGTAAAAGGGCATGAGATGTAAAATTTGAAATTTGTAAAAATGTAAAAATATAAACAGAGAAATTAGATAGATAATAAATCGAGGGATAATAACAAAGAGGGTCTGAAAGAGAATGAGGAAGCAAGAGTGAAAAAAATGTTAACATTTAACGGAATGTAGGCAAAAGTTGTACGAGAATTCTTTGTCCTATTTTTGTGCTCCTTTGTACTTTATACTATACTGATCTGAAATTATTTCAAAACAAAAGTTAAAAAAAGATAACCCTATACTCTTGTCTGTTCAGCCTTAACCGGAAGCACACTGACTGATCAGGGTTGCAATACGAGAACTCTACAGCACATTTCCTATTCAGTTGCCTCTCATACCATCACTTTGTGATTTGAAGTTTCATGGTCTCATTGCATGATAATTAGACAATCGTTATTTTTTTAAAAATTGACCAAGGTAGAAGTACAAACCAGAACTAATCTGAAACTTGTCATAACTAAAAAACACTACGTAGCTTAGAATAAAGGAAAGTGTGATCTCCAGCAATATTGAATCATCAGAGGAAAAATATGCTTCAATGGATTCCACAATTTTGGAGAAAAGCTTGAGGACTAGGACCGCAGGACAAGAGAGAAGAAAAGGGCAGCGAGGAGGTGGCTTCAAGTCCAGTGAGGGGAGGCACCATCTTTACCCATTACAGACATTGCTGGAAAACAATGGCTGCATTTACTGGGCTGCTGTGTGCACGCTTACAGTGCTGGTAATTGAGGATGATTATGGTTAATGACTCCAGTAATGTGCACTTTCAAACCAGCAGGACAATGTAATTTGTATCAAACCTATTCAGTATCTCTTCAGGCATTCTGAATGGTTTAATCTTAGCCCAGCACTGGCTGCAGAGGGAGTCTCTGGAGGCTTCACAGCTGGCTCAAATTAAAATTTTCATGGTCTCCCCCACTCCCAAATCCCCCCAGTACATTCAGAAGTAAATAAAGCTGTTTGAGTCTTCAGATCATCTGGATAGCTCAGGGACTGTCATAGTTTAATGTGACAGGACCAAGAACTTTAGTCCTAAAAACACTAGGTTCCAGTGTGCAGAAAGGAAGCAAAACATCTGTGAAATTCACTGATGAGGTGTTAACCAACAACAGCTACACTTCTTGGTGAAGAAAAGCTGTTTTACATTTCAATATACTGTGAAACGCAACATTCTGTGGTTTTTCAGAAGATAAAAATAATCACTTAATACAAAATATGCCCAGTTTCCATTGCTCCAACTATCAAGAAGAAATCCCTTATCAGCAAAACGGTTTGTGAAATCAATTCAGGAATAGATCCTATTTAGAAGCTAGACTATTAATCTAGTGCCAGGTAAATCTTTAGAAAATCAATCAATCAATTAATTAATTAATTAATTAATTTTGAACTATGAGAAGAAGCATAAACATGGTTTCATGCCTTTTTTTTCTTTTTGGTTTACTTTCATTTTACGGAGGGACAAAGGATAGTTTCATACAGTTACTCTGTAATTTTTAGAGACTCTGGTTACAAATCCTGAAGCATGACAGAGTGTGCATACAAATGAGATGGAAAAATATGTACTGTAGAGGGGCCTAAGGCTCAAGATAATTACAATTTTGAAAAAAAAATTGCTATTATGTTCCACTCCTCAGGTTTGTAAGTAAAGTTTTTCTTTCTATGCAATTGAATGCAAATCACTGCATTTCAACAGTTCCAGAAGCAAAAAATTTAAATCTGAACAATGACATCTGTCAATGGTAACAATAGAATGAAGTTGGAAAACAAGGTGAAAGTGCACGTGTATCCTGGTCTTCATGCAAGGTAAATGGCCCAGAGAATGATTGATATGTGAAAAGAACAGCAACATTCCAGTGGCAAAATGGTTATAAGCAGCAGGAAAATGTGCATAACTCAACTGATTATGCTACCATGAGATTTTTCATACACAAGTATTTCACATTTTATTTTATTTTTAGAATGCTTATAAATCAAACTGTTTTGCTCTCAAATGTTTATCCATATGTCATGAAGTTTAAAGTTTATGACATATACCTTGCCTCATATTGTAGATTATGTTATTCAGTTTGTAACAAATAGCTTTGAATGTGAAAGTGCAGTTGTTTGGTCGTAAATGGCGTGAGCTAAATTGACTATAAATGACCTCATGTTGTCTAGCATGGAAATACTGTCATTTCTTGTGTGAAAAGTAATAAAAAAAAAAAGCATTTGCTATAAAGACTCATTGGTAGGTTTCAGGATTTAGCAACTCTACCAACTGACTAAAAGAAATCTCTAAACACAAGGAAATAAAAATTAGGATAGGTGTTTTTCAGTTTTCTATCTGTATCACATTCTTTTTTTTTTTTTCTGTATCACATTCTTAAGAAAACTCTTTAAAAGAGTAAAAGGACATTACAATGATATGATAACGCAGGGTAAAATACATATTTGCTGAACTAAGAGTAATACAGTTTATGTGTTCTGTAAGAAAGAATTCTAACAAACTCTTGGAAACATTCTGGAAAGTTTGGCTACAATTCTCCTAGTACCTCTTCTAGCAACTCCCTAATCTCCTTCTAGCATTTGATGGCTTTGTTCTATTTTGACTCATCTTTAGGGTGTTGGTGGCCAATACTCTGGATATGCTTATTCACAATCTGGAATGATAAAGATTACATATCTGAGGCTTTCTTGAAGCTAGGGCCCTGTATGTTTTTAGGAATTTTCAGGTCGATGCGTCCATTATAGGATTTGGAAGGGAAATATTTTTCTGAGAAACATGGCCATAAAGGCATTTCCTTTTTCTTTACATTATCAGCTATGGTATAGATTCTGGATTTGTAGGGTTGACTATAAGCAGTAGCAGTAGGACTTCTGCTGAAGCAGCCTGAGTTATAAGGTTGGCATTTCTCTGGCTTTCTCACTTCTAAACCAAAATGTCCTTTAATACACCAATTTCTGCTTCAACTAGGTAGATTGGACCCTGTAGTCTGAACATAAGAAATCCGGTTAATAAAAGATGAAACTGAAAAAAAGTTTACTTCCATATGCTTGAATTTTGTTATTCATCTGGGTACATTTCATAGTTAAGTAATATTAATGCCACCACTTCTCTCAGTGGTGAAAGGGGGTGAACCTCCTGTGTCCTTCTAGGTGTTTTCTTAAGTTATTTATTTTTTCTCTTCAGGAATTTTACCTATGACTGCCCTGGTCAATGATTCATTTGTTATTTCAAGTATCCCTGGTCACGAGAGTTTTTTGTGCCAGAAATATCTACTATGATATAATCATTTGGAGTGAGACAATTTTACATACATATGGCTGAATGACAGTAGCAACTATGTCTCATCAAATTATCTGCTCTTCCGAGCAGTGGTCAGCTTGAGAAATATTCAAATCGAAAGCATATGCATTTTTATCATCATTAATTGGGAGCTGGGTTTCTGTAGAATTATCTTGCATTTCAAAAACTCTGCTTTGGCAGCGTTAATGCACACTCCCTTAAGTCACCATGTTGTATTCTAGAAAAAGGAGAGAGGATATTCTATGTTCCTGTTCTAGTTTTTGCGGGATCATACTTTGTTCATCAACTCACTTGTTCCAGTATTTCCCAATATTTCTCAAACTTCTCTTTTCTCTGATATTTCCTAACAGCTGTCTTTTTCCTTAAAGATTCATTGTACAATACACATATATAATTTTTTCCTCTGACCTCTTTAAATTTTACAAAATTTTCTAGACTTGCAAATAGCCCAACTACTGACTGCTGCTAGATAAACATTATAATACATCATTTAAAAATATTCTGTGTAAAACATACAATGTTCAATATCAATTGGCATGCATGTATGTCCTGTTGCTATTTAACGTTCTGCTGAAGCAGGGGGCAAAAACACATAGTTCTGGGCTTTTATTATTGATTTTATGGAACGTCGTCATGAGATTCCAGATATGGAGCCTCTTACAGATTAGGCTGGCTCTTCTCAAATACTCTTATCATTAGGAATAACAGATGCTTAAACTCTTCAACAATTTTCAGGATCAAAAATAATTGTAATAGGTCAGAGAAGAGGCAGCCACCCCTTGATCTTTTCATGATGTATGGCATTCTTGGCCCTTGAAATAAGTGAATTGAAATGTTAAACTATATTAATAACATCATAAGAGTGGACTTTGGTGATGTATGGGATTGAAGAGGCCAACCTACATTTGTCGGGCTTCCAAGTGATACTAATACCAGATGAATGACTAGGCTGGCTAGCTGAAACTTCTGTTTCCCAAATATTTGGTACTGGCACTGTTTTCTCCACCTTTTACAGCATGACATTTTATATGATGTTGTGGTGACACACAGTGATAGTAAGACACCAGATACTTGCAGTAAGACTTACTTGAAAATTTCTAATCTGCTATCAGGAAGACAAGAAAAATATTACTTTGCTTTTTTTTTTTCTTTCTCAGTTGTTTCTACTCTAAAGAGGACAAAAAATGATTTTAGTCACCAATAATTCCTTGGCTATTTGCTTGCTATTACTTCTTCACATAGCACTCCATTAAAATAATCTCGTCAAATATAGAATAAGAGTAAATTGCAACAACATTTTTCTCTTAGAAAATTATTATTTTCCCCTAATGGTAGCTGGTAATGTTTCACTGCTTGACACTTTGTACAGGGCATTCTGAAAAAGACACTTGTTAATGGACACTTTGAGGGCTACATTCAGTTCATTGTTTGAATGGTCAGGGAAGAGGAGAAAACTATTCTTTTAAAAAATAAGTTCTTTTGTGGGAAAGAGTTGACTTGATTTCAGATTTAATTATCCATATATAATTGATACTTTGAAATATATACCCTTTTTCAGTTGTGTGTTCATATCAAATGCATAGAGTGAAAGTTTCTATAGAGAGATAACATAGCTACATATCTACATATATAGATACATCTTTTTAGGTAATAGAGTTTTTTTTTTTTTTCTCTTAACCTAAAGCAGACTCAGTAACATATAGTGCAAAGACAGTGTTGTGGTAGTTAGTTTTTTCAACATTAAGGGATTTTTGTCAACTTTGTAATCGGAGTATACATTGGAGTATCTGAATTAAGAAACAGATTTTAAGCTCCACTTATAAGTGTGGTAGAAAACATTACCTTTTTAAAAAATATTTTCAAGAAAAAATAATTAGAATTTTTAAATCATCTTGGGTAGCCATAAGTATGTCAGAAACATACAGATTTTCTTTTCATTTATAGAAGAAAGTCTGGTAGCTTAGTGTCTGAAATGGTTGATAAAACTTTTTTTTCAGTGTCAAAGCTGACATAAATAAATAATTGACAAAAACTCTGGAATACGAAAATAATTACTGATGGGGTATATCAATCAGAGAAACAGAACCAAAAGTAAGTAGGCTGTGTGTGTGTATGTATACTAATAGGGTGGAGGGAGACTAAAGAATTGGCCCTTATAATTATGATTGTGGGACCTGGCAAGTCCAAATCTGCAAGGCAACCTGGTAGGTTGAAGAGCCAGGGGAAAAGTTAGTGTTGCAGCTCCAGTCCAAAAGCAGTCTGGCTACAAAATTGCCTCTGTCTTGGGAGACCTTAGGTTTTTTTTTCTTCTAAAGGCCTTCAACTGATTGGATGAGGCTCATCTACTTTATGAAGAGTACCGTGCTTTACTCAGTCTACTGGTTTAAATCTTAATCTAATTTAAAAATGACCTTGACACTAACAACTAAACTGCTTTTTCTTCCGCTCCCCTCCCCTTCCAACTAGACTGTTTCTTAACCAAATATCTGGGCATTGTGGTCTAGCCAAGTTGACACACGAAATTAACCATATTATGTGGCATTAGTATTCTGGGTTCACCAAGAATTAGAATTATTTCACCAATCTCTTTAAAGTGAGCATCACTATCTATCAGCTCTGGAGTAATATGACTCTTTTTCCTCCGTTGTCTTAAAAACTATGTCACTTTAATTTCCATTGAGTTTCGCTTTATCCTTCCTCATGTCTTTTTCATTTTTCTCAGCTCTTGCACTCACACCATACCAATTCATGCTACTTTTCTTGATTTAATTGCTTTTCACGAGAGGGGAAGAAAGGAAAAAAAAATCCCATGACCTATTCAAAGATTTTGAATCTCTCATTCCATTTGATTTCTACTCCATAGCAAGAGCCCTAATCCCTGCTCCTAGCCTCTTTGAAGTAATTTTTATGTTAATTTGTATGTGTGTGTGTGTGCGCGCGCGCGCGTGCGTGTTCTTTCTAAATAAAACATACATCTTCTTCCAGTGTAAAGTAAAAGACAAATTTTTAGAGCTCAAGGAATGTAAAGTAATAATTGCATATGTGAGTCTCAAAGCTTTGCTGAGCTAATTATTAGCCTTCCAAGCAGAGACAAAGGTGGGCTGAGGTAAAAACTTAGGGAACCAGGATACAGGGCTCAAAATAAGTACATGTTATAGTCATACAAAGGATAGATTCTCTGTAGGGTAAGATAGATGCCACAGTCCTTGCTCTTTATATCACTAATGTGCATCACTGTCTGAAACAAGACACTGTGTTGGAAAGGACCTGTAGAGCTTATCCAGTCAATCCTAATACCTCCATTCTGTACTATATCTACTGATGATGTGTTCCTTAAAGCAGATATTTAGGAACACATTAACTTTTATGTTTTAAGACAGTACATTCTATTGCTTATTGAATCTCAGAAAATGTTTTATAATGTCTGAGTAGAATTATCCAGATGTAGAAAATAATAATCCTCTGCTTAAAGTATTCCATATGGAAACCAATAGTGGCTGATCTTTTATTAATCATGTTACATTTTTTAGACTACTGTTTCAAGTGTTTTTACAAGGCCACTAAAGCCTCAGAGCAAAATGAAAATGTGGTTGTCAAGGTACATTCCTGGGCAAGTGGCCAGGGGGCAACTAGGTAACCCCAGCTAGACATTTTGTGATGATATGTGACATCATCTAAACCATTCATCTTCCCTTTCTTTGTGCTTTGCTCATTTTCTAGTCATTGCCTGACATTTATTACATTTTTCTCCCTCACTTATCTATATTTAGCCCAAAGCCCTTTTGAACAAGTCTTCCAGGCTCTAGTAAAAATAATTTTTCCTATCTTTATGAGATGAACTCCACTCCTGGCTATGAGCTCATATTTTTGACATGTAATTCCATTATCCAGGAATCAAGATCCTGTTTATTGATACCATCTGCACAGTCCATTGTTCACATCTTAGATCTTTCCTTCTCAGGTGCTAACTCTTGGGAAGACAGTATGATGACAACACCATCTGTGCTCCCAAGTCTTTCATCTTCTGACCCAAGAAGGTATAGTTCTTAAAGTGTTTTTCATCTAGACATGGGTCAGCAGGTGTGCTAGGTGGATAACAACTTGAACGTGTCCTTTAGCAAGATGACACAAAACTTCATGGGCCACAGTCCACATTTGGTCATTTCAGTGACTCTTAAGTGTGATATCACTATATGTTTCTAGTGTCCTCCTTCAAGGTTCAAATTGTTTTGAGATGTTTGGTTCCTTGGAGTTCTTTGAGTAAGTTGTTTGCAGAGAATTATGACCTGGTTCTTCTAGTATCTGGGGTCCAGTCTTTTAAAGCATAGGCGTACATAAGCTAATATCTTTCAGATTGCATCCTGCTTCCTCATTTATCCCCGTACATGAACATGTCTGACAAACCGTGTACTGTTAAAAATAGTAGATTGAACTAGATGCAGGTGCTTTGACTTCTAGTTTTAACACTGGAGATAACTTTGTAATATTGGATACACATTAAAACTATCATTAGGACTCTATTCCCTCCCCTGAAAAATTAGTGTAATGGAGTGATAACTGTAGAGCCTCAGAGTGTCAGTTGACTTTTAGGTAGGGATTTATCTTTTCTCTTCATTGTAAGATATAAAGTGGCCTTTTGAAAAATGTCCTCTGAGTTTTTGAGTTTTAAAAAGAAACCACAGTTTCTGGTATGTTTTGTCTTTAAAAAAAGACAGCACTTCAACGATGATGTTAAACTAAATTGTATGTTCTCTATAAACACTCTAGAAGTTATAATAATGTTATCCATTTAAAACCCTTCAAAAGCTACCATGTGGGTGATATTTAAAGATTATTGTTCTGAAGCAATAACATAGAATGAGCTACTGAGCTATCAACAGCCTGCATTGGTGACAAACATAATTGTATAAATGTTATATATGATGCATAGGCATGAGTATTTGATGAGTACATGCCATTAAATCCAAATTTATTTATCACTGCTTTTCCATGCAAGGATTTCATGTAAATTAAGTATTTCCTTTAAATGAGCTTTCCATTGTAAATATATTTCACTTATAAAAAGTCTTATTAATTTAAAAAGCCCATGGTTTTACTATTTTCCTTATTAAGGAAATTTACCATTTCCTCATTATTATAACATGTTAACTCAGAAACTTTTATTAGGAGAATTTGGAATGATGACACGTTTCCCTGGGATATTTTGCTTTACATGGTCTAGCCTTCCTCTCTGGAACAATTATGCAGTAGAAATGCAACATCTAAACTTTCAAATACTACACTTTGCCTAGGATAGAATCTACCTTATTTTCCTTTACCACATACTTTTCAAACACATAATACATTCCAGGCATTGTGATAGGCAAGAGAAATACAAAGTAAAAGGAGCCAACCACTGCACTTCAGGGACTTACTGTTGAGTCTGGGAGACAGTTTTGTCAGGGCAAGATGGTGGACAGACCATTTGCACCTATCTCTTCCTTTTCGGGTCACAGCATGCAATTAAAATGAAAGTAAAGAAACAAAACTCACAGCTAAGAGCTTGGGGGGGACATCAGTGACGGATAGATTTCAACACATTTCTGGTAGATAAAAAGAGATGGATAAGTGAGTGATTAATCAAAGAACAGAAAGACTCAATCTAGACCACTTACAGAGGTAACTACAACTGATGAAAAACAGACTTCTCCTACAGAAACTCCAAAGAGGCTGCAGACTAAGAGATGGCAGGTGCTTTAATGGGTGGGAGGAAGAAATAGATCTAAGAACAAGATGATTAATGGAGAACAGATATAGCAGAAGTAAACCACCTACACCTCTTCCTGCAACTCTTTATGCTGGATGCTTTACTCCAGGCACAGATACAAATGTAACAAAGCTGTCTGAAGAAAATAAGGGTAAGTAGTTTAATGGACACTCATAGTGAAATCTTTCTTATTTGATGCAGGAGTCACCCCCATGATTTCTCACTCTAAGGCATTTCCTACCAGACACAAAATCTCCCAGTCAGTATTCTTAGTTTGGTATTATTAAGCATGAATTGGCTACCATGACTCACCAGAACTTTATCGAAATACTGCAACATGAGAAAGAATCATGCAGATAGGCCAAGTAAAAACTAACAGAGATGAAATAGGAGTAATTTAAAGAACCAAAATAAATTTTAAAGCTCTCATGAGTATCTCTGGGTGTATTTGAGAATGTTCTGCATAAACTCACAGATTTCTGAAAAGGAGGAAAAACAAAGAAGAAAATAATGAGAAGGAAGAAAAGAATTAGAAATGAGAAGTCATGACTGGAATAATATGTTCAAAGGGAAGGTAGGAAATTAATGTGAAGTAATTGCTCACTCGGTATAACTACAATAAAAACAAAAGAATATGTAAGAAAAGATGAGATCAGCTTAGGATGTCCAACTCTGAGTAATAGGAGGTCTTGGTAAAGAGGATAAAGAGAACAGTGGTGAAATGATCAAAAATGAAGTGCCACAAAGTCCTACTAAGCTAAAGAAAGAAACAAATTTAATTAAAAAGTCTTTCCAAGCACTGTACCCTAAAATATCTAGATACATTATTGTAAAAATATAAGAAAAACAAAGATCAAAGATCCTAAAATCATCTCTAAGTGACAGGTAATCAGACCATCATTAACTTAGAATCACAGATGAAAATGGTGAAATGCTTTCAAAGTTCTTAGGGGAAATGGTATTCAATGTAGATTTACATACTTCGGCAAACTTTCACTAAAATGTGAGGAAGGAATAAAATATTTTAAAACCTGTAAGAGGGCAGCCCGGGTGGCTCAGCAGTTTAGCGCTGCCTTCAGCCCAGGGCCTGGTACTGGGGACCTGGGATCGAGTCCCATGTCGGGCTCCCTGCATGGAGCCTGCTTCTCCCTCTGCCTGTGTCTCTGCCTCTCTTTCTCTCTCTCTCTCTCTCTCTCTCTCTCTCTCTCACACACACACACACACACACTCTGTGTGTGTCTCTCATGAATAAATAAATAAATAAAATTTTAAAAAAATAAAACCTGTAAGAATTCAGAAAGTATACTCGGTAAAAAAAAAAAAAAAGAAATCTTTTCTAGGAAATCAATTAAGGATATATGATATATTTCAGCAAATTAAAAAAATAAGCCAAGAGAGAGGAAGATGTGAGATTCAGGAAATAATAAATAACAGAGAACACGATAGGGAAGTTCCAATATTATAACTTTGTAAGCCTAAAGTCTAGTTTAGAGCAGAAGGAAATATATATAAGAAATATTCATATATGTGTATATGTATTACATATTATATGTATATTATGTATAATTATGTATATTCATTTCACATAACCCAGTGACCATTTTGGCAGATCATAAAGGAGAACATATAATTAATCAGTATTTGGTCCTGGTCTGAGCTCTAATTTACATTTGTATTATACTTTTCTAATTAACCTATGGACAAATTATGAAAGACTTAATTTTGCCATAAGAGAAAAATATAAAAGCAAAGACACAATGAGTAAATAAAGATGAGCTGGAGAGAAGAGGGCACCTATGTCCTCATCTTACAAAGTAGGTGTCTTGATACAATAATTAAGGTTGATACACATAATTATTTGTTTGCATATGGGACAGGTGGAGGAAGAAATTGAGAATTATAAGATAACTATTTGGGGAGGTAGAATTTTTGGTCTTTTAGATCGAGATAACAATAAATGATGCATAAATATGAAAAATCAGACCAAAATTTTAACTCTTTTTTTTTTAACTGTTTAAGTTCTGGGGCTATTCATTAGATCAATTAAATTGAGTAATGTGCGTAGCCTGGGTGGCTCAATGGTTTAGCACCACCTTCAGCCCAGGGCATGATCCTGGAGTCCTGGGACGGAGTCCCACATCAGGCTCCCTGCATGGACCCTGCTTCTCCCTCTGCCTGTGTCTCTGCCTTTCTCTCTCTGTGTGTCTCTCACGAATAAATAAATAAAATCTTTAAAAATAAATAAATAAATAAATAAATAAATAAATAAATAAATAAATATTACTCGATTGATATTTATTTATTTATTTGTTTATTTGTTTTTAGGAGATTTATTTTTTGCACACAAGAGTAGGAAGAGAGGAGAAGAATAGAGGGAGAGGGAGAGCATCTCAGGCAGACTCACTGCCAAGCACAGAGCCCCTACAGGGGACTCAATCTTACAACCCTGAGATCATAACCTGAGCTGAAACCAACTGACTGAGCAACCCAGGCACCCCTCTAGGAATGTCTTAATTGCTTCTAAGTAGGGGTACTAGGTATGAGGGATATTGAGGCAACGTTAATGTTTATTGCATACTTTTTTGTTAGAATCTGGCTTTTCAAAGCACATTATTATGATAAAATAAGTTAAAAGAAATAATTGCAATATGAAAAGTGCTAGAATATTGATATCTATATAAGGGTCTATATGAGCATATGAAGAGAGTGATGGTTAATTCCAGTTATTCTCTATTTCCATTTTAATAAACCATTTAAAATGCAAGGTCATGGATTTGGGTTTTTAAGTTGGGAAGGGCTAATGTTCTTGCTCAAATGCATTACATCTAGGTATACATTTACACCTTGATCAATGAAAGTTAACAAGGCTCAATGTTCATTTACTTCTCTTGTGGGGTTATCTCTATTTATTCCACTATTGATTAGCTATTAATTACCATTGATTAACACTTGTGTAATTTTAATTTCTGGCTGGCTTTCATTTCCCTCCTAGTAATAATTTTCTTCCATTTGATTACTCTCAACAATTTTAACAGAAAGATAACATTATTTTCCTAGTTAAAATTAAGGAAAGATTCAGATTTTAATACAAAATTCTCAACCTGTATGCCATTTTAAATGCGCTGGTCGATGCTCTGCTCCGAGGATAATGTTCTATTATTTTATTGCTACATGTACTAATGCACTGATGTTGAGTAATTAAAGAATTACTGCAGGAGAACTGTATACAGAAGAACCACACATCTGGAGTTTATTGACAAGATTTCCAAGTATTGTTTCCTTAATCACTAAATGTAGCAATGCTTAGCCATACCTCAGCAACTCACCTTTTAAGCACTTTGTCTACAAGTATAATATTTACCTTCTACTGATGTTCTAAGCACTAACAAAAATGTTTAGGAATCATGTATTTTATAACCGGTGAAGTTGAGAATCATACATGTGAGCACTAGCTCCGGGTCTTGGTAAGACACTTGAGGTTAATGATAAAGGAGAGGTCCTCATAGAATAATTGCATACAGTCAATTCTTCTAGTGCTTGGCCTGAGTCTGGTATCTAAAAAAAATTACTTTGCTATGTCCTACCTTAAATGATCATCCATTATATTATCTAATTCCATGTATTTTAAATTTAGGGAACTTGTTTTTTAAGATTCATTATAAGCTGGTAAAACCCTGCAAAAGAGATCTAATTTGAAATAGAACTTATTTTTAGATTCAAGTGCATGAGAATAAAGATGTTTTAAGATAGTTGGCAGATTTGGCAACCTCACTGGTAAAATGTGTTTTTATTTCTATATAATTACAAAAATATGTAATTTATCCTTTCAAGCAGAGACTATAGCTGGAGATTGGAGTGTAGCCAAAGTGTTGAACATCTTGCAGAAGGGAGTTAAGGGTAATCCAAAAATTATACACTGGCAACTCTCACCTCTGCACCTGGAAAGCTAGTTTAAAAGATCTTGGAAGGTGGAACACAAATCATCTGGGTGAGCAAAATTTGTTAGGAATAAATCAGCCCGGGCTTTGCAAATGTAAATCATTCCCTCTCTGCCTTGAAAGGATACTTTATGATGCTTAACAAAGAGTAAATAAAGGAGGGTTGCCAGATGTACTCAATTTAGATTTTCAATGCCTCTTAAAAGAGATATTTTTATCCTGAGTATCACCTGACAGTGAAAATCTGTGCCTGCATTTAAAGAACACACAAGGAGCTTTCTTGCCATCTGGCTGTCTAAGGTCCAGCTTTCCCAGAGTCCACAGGGCTAGGGGCCACCCCTGGACAAATTCATAACCTTGTTGCAGGTCTATTCCCCAGCACCTATAAATCCTTGGCAACAGAGGGAAAAAAGGAAAATTCTGTCAGTGATTAAAAACTTGGGTAGATGACAAGAAGCCAGGATTCTGAATAATGTCTTGCTGCTATAAGGAAAGATATGTCTGCTTATTGAAAAAGGGTCATTATTTGGAGAAAGAAGAGGCAAATAGATTATGTTGCATTGCTAGAACAAACACTTAGAGGAAATGAAGATTCCTGAGAAAAGTAATGGGGAAAAAAGTAGACACATGAACACATACACACACATTCTTGTCTGTCAGAAATACTTAAAAAATGAGAATTATGTTCTTTCTTTAACCAATTTATGATCTAATTAAGAAGATGGCTATACATAAATTGGTAATTAGCCTTAAATTCAAAGACTGAAGGCAAATGATTGACACAGAGAGGAAGCATGAACAGATTTCAAAGCAAAGAGCAAACACTCTTGATTAAAGTGGCTGGCGAAGGTGTCACGGAGCAGATGTGATTTGGTCCTAAAAAGAGGTGAAGAAACCTCCCCCCTTGTAAGTAGGGCCAGCCCTAATCCAGAGGCAGCCCATCCAGTCTTCTTCCTGAAATTTTAGCAACTAAAAGCATTCTGTTTACAATAAGAAAACCATTTCCCCCCACACCCTGATTGGAATGTCCCTGAATAGGTTCATGTTGACCCTCCCCGAAATCAACCTGGATGCTGGGCGACTCCCGCGGTTCTTTTGTCTTTAGGAAGTTTCTTTCCTTTTGCCTTTTAAAAGATCCCTGTAATTGCTAATCAATCGGGGTTCTTTTCCTCCTCAGAGGCGGAGAGCCCGTTTGCGCAAACGTTCAATAAACCCTCTTGCTAATTGCATCTGCCTGTCTGGGGTCTGGGTCTCTGGGGCGTCCACCGGGCCACGTTGGCACCCGTGAGCCAGGGTCCAACAGAGGTACAAGTTAATGATAAGGAAAGACATTTGGCCAAGGTGGAAAATGAACAAAAAGACATAAAATTTTGAAGTGTTTTTGTGCAGCATGTTATACCACATTTTGCTGGTTTAGGAGTAGTGTGATAAGCCAAATGTCTCACTGTTGGCTGCTTAACAGGGGAACATCCATGATCAAAGAAATCTTTTGAACATATTTGCTGTACATGATATAATGTATGAAGAATGGGTCACATCTGTGGGTCAAAGAGGCAATGGATTTGGAGTTGGCTGAATTTCAACGGTGACTCTATTGTGTAGTCAATTTTTTCTTAATTTATGTAGATATTAAATATGAATCAAATGTAAATACAATGAGGTCTTTTTTTTTTCTGAGAAGGAGAGAGGGTACGGGATCAATTAATCTATGCTCCTATGGAAAAAAATAAACAAGAAATAGTAGCCAAGAAAATTTTTAAAAAGCACTGAAGAAAAATTAGTGATTTAAGATGTTAATATCTTGCAATAATTTAAACAGTGTGCTACTGGACATAAGGAAAAAAAGGAGTCCAATGGGACAGAAAGGAAAATCTAGGAATAGACCCAATTTATAAATGAATGAGGGTGGGTTAGGCAACAAATGATGGGGGAACAAGAAAATAATTATCTGATAAGAATATTAAGTAAAATTCATATATCATGTCACATGCCAAAATACATTGCAATTAGCTACAGCATTTAAATCTATAAAATAAAAGCATAAATGTTTCTGAAGGAAGTATAGAATTATTTTATCATCAATAGCAAGAAACGTCTTCTCTATTTCAAATGTTAGTAGGGATAATATTTTTTAAAAATGTTAAATTCAGGGCATCTGGGTTGCACAGTTAGTTGAGAGTCTAACTATTGGTTTCAAGTCAGGTCCTGATAGGGTCTCTCAGGGTCATGAGATGGAGCCCTACACTGGCCTCTTGCAGAGTCTGCTTAAGTCTCTCGCTCTCCCTTTAAAATAAATAAATAAATCTTTAAAAACTATAATAAAAGATGAAAATATGAAATTCAATTCCACAAAAATAACACAACAGCAAAGTAACTTTCTATATAGCAAAGTCACAATCATAGTATTCCAGGGAAATAGCCACTACTCATATGATAGACACATGGTTGATATTTCTAATACATAAAGAACTCCTAAAAATAGAAAAGATAAGCCTTATACCTTAATAGAGAAATGGGCAAAATAAAAGGAAGAAGAGGGAAAGGGGGAGGAGGAGAGAGGAGAGGGAGAAGGAGAAGAAGAACACACAAATAGAAAAGAAATGGTCCTTAAACATTAACAAAATATTTAATTTCACTCATAATTAGAAAAACAGAAATTAAGACTTGACTGATGTACATTCTTTTACCATCTTGTTTGACAAAAATTTAACTTGCCTATCTTGAATTGCAGAAGTGTGGATGGGGGTATAATAAGATCCCATCCCTATGCATGGAATTAAGCAACATATTACAATTATAAATGCTTATAGTCTTCAATCCAGTGATTCTACTTATGGGGTTTTATTCAATAGACATACTCTCCCTATTGAAATGCTGTAGGTATAAGAGTATTCAAGCAGCATTTATAATAGCAAAATAAAAGTAACTCTCATGTTACTCTCATCCATAAATGACACACTTCAAACTACATTCTAATTTTTAAAAAACTTTCAAATACAGGGATGACAGACTAAATTCTTCCATGAGCCAAATATTTATCAAATATTTTAACCAATTCATTCACCAAATAAAATTCAATGTCTTTATTTTCCCATGAGCTAAAAATAAGAAACAGAGAAAAAACATAAGTGGATATGCAGAATTGTACAGGAAATAAAGATCCCTTCAAGGTTAATATGCGTTGTTAAAATTTTATGGTTTTAGTAAATGCTACAGTAACAATAAGAACAACAATAACTAACACCCTGTTATAGTCTAAAATGTATCGTTCTTTCAATGAACACTTATTTCAGTGTTATTAGGCCCAAGATGTGTAGTTGTCAGGCAAATAATAACAGTAACAAAAGAAACCTCTTCATTGTGAATCAAAAAGAATGCTTTATACAGAAAGCATTTTCCCACTCTTGAGAATGGTTTTCAATTTTAAGTAAGTGTGTGACTTCTCTTTTAAAAATCAAATTTGACTCTACATTTCAATTAATTGAAATGATAATTGATATCTGTGCAGCAACTATTCTCAGTGACTTGATCTTCATTAATAAACAGCAGCTCTTGAAAAAATATGGCTAAAAATGAGAATTGTTATAGGATAAGGGCAGGAAACCTCAATGCTACAAATATTCAGCTCCCACACAGAGATCCTCACCTCAGCCTCCATTCAGAAACACTATACCCCATGGTGGATAGAAGAGAATGTAAAAAGCAGTGACCTTCAAAGCTGGAGTCCTTGGTGACTAAAGAAACTTACCATCTCTGCTTTCCATCTTGGGAGTCACAGTCGCAGCAGATATTATTGGAGGTTTGGTAGATGCCCATCTGCCAATATATCTTTCCCATCAGATACCCTTTCTTATTTATGAATAGTCATCCACTCTTCTATCATTATACACTCATCTTTCAACATCCAGGATTTTGTTTTTGTATTCTTCCTTAACCATGTGCTCCAAGAACCACAGAATGGTCTCCCATAAACTTCAGAAAAATAAGTTGTTTACTGTTAGTTTCAGAACTGTGTATCAGTCATCCAGGTGATATCTTAATCTTCCCCCCTCCGTGCTCTGAAGTAATTGAGAAATGAGCACAGGAGTCAGATGGAGAATCCAAAAAATCATTTTTTCTAAAACTGTTAACAACTGGATCAGGAAAATGAGGCGTAACCCCAAACTGACACTTTTCCACTCCTTTCTCATCCCTCATTACCAATATCCTCATGCATACAGGATTTCAGGGCTGACTCTTGCAGTGTAGAGTATGCCTATAGGGTGACTTTACAATGGGATGGTAAATGGATTAGGGCCCAGAAAGAGAAGAGGCACCAGGGCACACAATTTAACTTGTCAGAAAAGTTCATCTTTCCTCTGGGAAAGAATGATCAGAGAAGCCAGGGTGGGAGAGAAGGATCCTAGATCTCATGTTTTCTCTCTGAATGCCTCAATCCAGCAACAGAAGACTATCAAAATGCAAATATGTGCTTTCTGAAGAGTAAGAAGGCAATCATTTTTTTATTCATCAGCACTTTCTCTTAGGTAACAGCAGATAGCTGATACAAAGAACTGTCAAAATTATAATACTCAAGTTGAAATTTTCAGATGGAAGAGTTGAATTATACAGAGTATGGTGAGACAACGGGGGAAACATTCAGGTGAGGGACATGGTTCAGGCTTCTGCATGCCCAGGCTGCTACCTGATGACTGGATTTGAGCACAAATTTCAGTCACAATTATGCTTTTAGCTGGCCAATTTTCTAAGATAAAGGTAGCAACATCTAACATCTACATTATGCTATTATCTAGAATTAGCAAGGACATATGATTATATGATTTCTCTTCCAAATTTATTTTCTTTGGCACTCACTTAACTGAGTTGCTACTAAGTAGCAAACTGAACAGAATATCTTGAAATGTACCCTTAGTGGCATTATGAGCAACTTCACCTGCAGTAGCAATTAACAGTCATGAAAATGAACATTTACTAAATACTTCTAATTATACTAGAAATCTTGCCTTAGCCATTTGTATGCATTATTCCATTTAACATTCATAACTTTAACAGGTATTTTTAAACAGTTTTACAATTGGATTGTATTTCTATCTCAGAGCAAAGTATTTTCTCTAAGGTGTAATCCTTTAAACAGCTATGGACCACCCAGGAAACTAGATAAATAAACTTATGCAAAGATTCTTATTATTGAATATCATATTTATCAAAAATGAACCCTATGGGGCACCTGGGTGGCTCAGTAGTTGAGCATCTCCCTTTGGCTCAAGCCGTGATCCCAGAGTTCTGGGATCAAGTCCCACATCAGGCTTCCTGCAGGGGGCCTGCTTCTCCCTCTCTCTCTGCCTATGTCTCTGCCTCTCCGTCTCTCATGAACAAATAAATAAAAAACCTTTTAAAAAAAAAAAGTGACCCCTACCTTTTTTTTTCCCAATCAACTGGTATCCTTTTATTAATTCAGCAATCACTTACGTATGCAACACTGGTACTCATTTCAGAAGAATGACAATGAACAAGGCAGCCACGCAACTTCCTGTTGAACCATCATCTAGGTGGTAATGGGTTAATTAGACACAGCTGATGTTCTATTTTTTTTTTTTTTTCCTCAGAAGGCTAATGGGCCTATCAAGAAATCATGGAGTTTTGGGAATCTAAGAAGTTGTGTTAATAGAGCAAGTAGTCTTCTCTAGGAAAGGATTATTTACTCACATTGATATTACCCTAAAGTGACAGAAAAGAACCCTAGGGAAGATAGCTATGGATTAGTACATAATCTGCTAAACATTCTCTTCGAATGAACTTCATTCCTGAGAGAATCACCATGGGCCCTTATTAAATAGTTTGAATTCCAAGGCTACATTTTATATATTCCAAAAACAGTGGAATACTGGCAGATTAATAAATCATTAGTTAGAATATGAGAAACTATCAAGAACTAAAAGAAAGGGCTGTAAATTTTGTGTAAAGGCCCCAACATTGTGGAATTAGCCTTTGTTTTTGATAATATATATTATGATAGGTGGAATTGCTGTGGTCCTTTCAAGGTCCTTACCTTGACCTCCTCTAGTTAGTTTAGTGGATCATTTGGTCAACAATTTACAATAATAATTCTAAACTAAAAGCATAATAGTACCAAACCCGATAATGGATGATGATTGGGAAGATATTTTACACCAACTTGGAAATTATTTTACTGGAATAACACATATTGGTTAAGGCAAAAGTGTTTTACCTGGCTTTGTTCAGCTCTTGTTTCATTTAAGATGGTGAAAGTGGAAAAACTTGCTTTGTTTCTCTTCCATCATTTGAACTCTCATTAATGTGTTTGCCTTCTCAGTTCTCTGACAGGGCATGGAAAAGTTAAGGATGCAAGAAGAGCAGTATCAGCTCCCTTTATCCTTGAAATTCAGGCCATCTGTACTCTTAAAAATCAGTGCTTTTAAAGAAAATTGTTTACCTCTTACATTGAGCCTGTTAGAAGTCACTGCTGTGTCCTCCCTGCCTCCTTACTGTCAATGAACCACAGTATGGACTAAATACATAATATTGGAAAATTAGGTCAAAATTGAAGGACAAACTTGGATCAAGCATTGTAGGAATAAATATAAAAGCCATATACTCAATATGATCATTTAAGATATTTCTAGGCTACCATAAATCCTAGTAGATATTTTGATTTACTACGTTGTATTCAGACAGATGCCAAATTATAAATTTTTCAAGGGATGGGCCTTTCACAATGTAGGGATGAGATAGTGAAAGGACAGGATGTTACAGTCAGCAGAGGTCCCTACTAGGTACCAAAGGCAGAGAGATGAAGTAGAGAAAGCAAGTAGTTGGTAGAGGATGCCATGATGTTACAAATTTAACATGTTTACTTTTTAAAAAAATAAAGATTTATTTATTTATTCCAGAAAGAGGGGGAGTGAACGCGAGTGTGGTGGGGAGGGGCAGGGGAAGAAAATTTCCAAGCAGACTCCTTGCTGAGCCCAAAATCCACTCAGGGCTCCATCCCCACCCCCCACCCATGAGATCAAGACCTGAGCCTACCAAGAGTCCATGCTTAATCCACTGAGCCACTCAGGCAACTCTAACTTCTTTTCTTTAGTGAATACTACAGTTCTTGTGTGAAATGCTAGAATCCTGATAATGTAATTTATCTATCATAATTTAGTAGGATTTTTTGGTTATAATTTCCATAGTGATGAGGTTCAAATCCTATATTTAACCATTTATCACTGTATAATGAACTTAAACATTAGTCTTATTAAGCTTAGAACAAATGATAATGCAGGTCATTACTTTTTGTTAAAGTCTGGTCTAGTATAACATATTCACATGTACGTGGTTTTAAATACTTCAATCGCACAAGGAAATAGTGCAATACCATCTGCAAAATATTTTTAAATAAATTTCCATTTCATCAACATTCTGGGACACACCAAAACTGAAACAAATTTTCTGTCTCAAAGAAAGTATTACATAAGGTCTCTACTATTATGGACCCAAATCATTTGTCAGAAAGCTTTCAATATGCTTTATGATACTGCCATAGTTTCTTTAAGTTACCGAAGAAAATGTCTTTTTGTATTAGTAGGAGAAGTAATGTTTCTTGACTGATGTGACGTAAAAATTCTAATATATCAGACTTTGCTAAATTAGAATAGCTAAACAAAGTGTTTTCAGCTATAAGCAAGAGTGTTGCAGGCAAAAATTTGTATTTAGAATGCAACTGGATTTATGTTTCTATGTTAGATACCATAAGTGACTCATTTTCACATGAAAGGTTATTATCTGCAAACAGAATATAGTTATCCTCAGATTTCCATTGTTTTTTCCATTTATGATTAAATATTTGTATTCCATCTTTATCTTGCAGTTTTCATTTTTACTGCTCCATCTGGTGATCAATCATATCTTGTGTTTTTAAATGGTAGTTTATAGAGGGTTTAAAACACATCCATTTTTTACAGTGTCAGTAATAAAAAAAAGTATTGCTTATAATGTCTCCTGGGGTGCATATTCATGTCATGCACAGAGGAGTCATTGAAAGATTTCTGAGAAGGGAAAGGTTAAAGGGCAGACATTTTTAATGCCAGAAGTCTGATCAATATAATAAGGAATTGCATTGCTAGGCCTATTTATTTTTCCTGCTTCACAGAAAAAGAAAAAAGAGGAATGCAATTTCACAGGATGGAAATAACCTGTGGTGAATTGCTGCCATCCAGATCAACCTTAAGTCCAAATGGTTCATTCATCTTAGACTAGATCCTGGTGCAGCCCAGTGAACTGATGTTCTGGAAATCAGGCTCAGAGATTCTGAAGTAATGTATCACATTTGCATCTATGATTTGCTTAAAATATTCCATTTAGAAAAAAAAATATTCCATTTAGCCTTTCCTCCCAGGAAACAAAGCCAGTAGTACTTGATTATTGAATAGTCCTTTTTTGGATACTTAGTTTGAGGAGATTTTATTAAGATTATGAGAAACTTGAATTTTACAGAATGAATCATGGGTTTTGCTTCAGTTTTGATTTGTCTCCAAGGGATGAAAGAGATAGGAGATGAGGATACATTATATATTAGCTCTATTTTAGCATGCTCTTATTGCAATCTCAGGCAGTCAAAATGCTTTGGAGAAAAAGATTAAATTGTTAGAGTGAGAGTTACAAGAAAGGACAAATCCATGTGGGCAAAAATAGGCTGCAATATTTTCTATGTAGGTATGTATATTTTAATTGTATATTTCCATGGTAACATTCACAATAATCAATTTAAACAATGGTTTGAGGGAAATATCTAATCATTCTCTTCAGGAAGAGGACCCTAGCTAACTCCCTTATGTATAAAATAAAGTTTGGGGCATGCACACACACACACACACACACACACATACACACACACAGACACCTCTAATAAACTAACATTTAGGGATTGCCTATTTATGCAGAAAAGCATGGCTACAAAGCACACAAAGAGAAAAGAATAGATTCTTTTCTTCCCCCAAAAAGAGTAAGAAGCAATGAAATAAACTCTTTTATTAGATTCTGAGAGGTCTGAATTGCCTGGGTATAATCTTCAGAATTACTCCAGCCATCTGTTTTTAGGATGTTGAGGACACATCACCTCCCACTCAGCCCTACACAAGGCCTGACCCCAATCTGAGCCTCATGTCATCTGTTCTGTGAGACTTCTGTCTTCTCTGAGTCAACCAGAGTACCCAGGGCAAGTTAATTTCTTGCAAAGGCTTAAGAAGACCTGATTTTCAATGTTCAAATGTAAGAACAAATATTATTTTGGCAGAGGACAGCTTTTGTTCATATTCATTTCTCAGAGAGGCTTTACCTGACTACTTTATCTAAAGCAGTATTTACTTTCTCTATCCCCTCTCTAAACTACTTTGGTTCATTTTTTTGTCATAGTATTTTTATCGTGATTTTAACACAAGTCGTATCATAAACCTATTCCTTCATTTATTTTATCACTCTTCTCAATAAAATATAAGGTGCCGAGAGAAGGCTTTTGTTTCTCTATGCCTGATAAACAAGGACAGGGCTGGCAGTTAGGAGGTTTCAATAAATATTTGTTGAATTAATGAAAAAAAAAATGTTGGGTTTCTTAGGTTGGCTTCTCCCAGAAGCAGATCCTAAACCCAGAATTGAAATGCAGTGATTTATTAAGGACATGCTCCTAGGAGATATCAGTAAAGGATAGGAAGTGTTGAATAAGACAGGAAGGGAAAGGAGCCAAGGGAGGGTGTGATGTCAGGTATAGTCCAGACACAGATAATTCCCTCACAGAGCTCTGGAATGTACATTTCAACTCGAAGTTTCTTGGCCTGGAGGCAAAGGAGCTGGGTTTTCTGTGGTCATCCATTGGCTACTGATAGCCACCCCAGGTAGGGGTAGGAACACTCCACCCCTAGCTTGTTGTCATAGATCCTAATTATCTGTCTTGAATAGTCTTCTCTTTTAGATGGTGACAATTAACGAAATTGAACAACTAGTTGTGCAGCAAAAGAAAGCTAGAGGGCCTTCTACTTTCCCATAAGACAAAATATATTTTTTAAAGTGGTCTACTTTGTATGCAATGTCATTAGGTTTGTAAAGCCTATCAATATGTAGTCTTGCTATCATTTGATCCACAAAGCAACCCTTTAAGCTAGAAGTAAAGATACTGTCTCTCTCTCTCTCTCTCTCTCTCTCTCCCTCTCAATTTCTTTCTCTCTTTTCACATTTTGAAAAAAAAAAATGAGGTACAGATAGATTAAGTTTTAAGAGTTGAGCCAAGATCCAAAAAGGGGCTTGATTGCAGAAATTATTTATGTTCTTACTGCTCTATCAAGCTGTCACATAAAGAGATTAATCTGCCTTTATTTTCTTAATCACTAAGAATCTAAAAATAAAAATTTCAGACTAAGTAAGTAGGGGAGAAAGAGTCAAAACAGATTAAGGAGGGAAATGTTAACAACAAAAAGAACTTAGAGAGTGTTGAATCACTTTGAACAGGGCTGCCTCTTCCATCTGTACTGGAGGATAGTGTGACTCTGTATCGCCCTATACCCCTTCCCTTCTGTTGAGCCCCTTCTATTTGCCATTATAGTTGTCTTTATTTAACTGAAGCCCTGTCTAAACTCTGCACTGTAAGATGTTCAAGATTTCACTGATGGAAAACAATTTAAGAAATAACATTTGAAGAATGATAGTGGGCTTTAATGGTTAGTGATGAGTGAAAAAGGGTATTTGGGAGGGGGGAACCAAACTGGAAACTGATGACCTATATACCATCAGGAATGACTTTGCCTTCAGGTTATAAAAATACTTTGTGTCTATGTATCCATTTCACTACTGTGGAAATAAAACACTTCTATGCAATCAAAATCTGAACTGGAAAAAAAAGTTTTTTTAACACCTAATTAAATTAGCACTTCACAATTGTAATACTGGTATCTTTCTGAACTTTTCTTCCATATTCAAATATTAGAGGCCACTGTAAAATTTCAATCCATTCCTTACAAATAAACCAAGCACGCAGACTGTGATATTTAACTCAATTGTACATTTAAATGGTTTGTACAAATCTCACAAAATAAAAGAAATATTGATTTGATTAGTTAGAAAAGGAATATGGTTTTAAACTATTCCTTCAACAAAGGATATTATAAATTATACAACTATATTGTTTGTAATTTATAATCTTCTAATCTGTTTTGTACCCTGATCTCATTTTATCCTATTGAATATTATTTTTTTCAATTTGTATTAAAAAATTGTAATTTATTAGAATTGTAGAATTTAGAGTTGGAGGGAAAGAATTTAATCTCATTTTAAAATTTTTTTTTTTAATTTTTATTTATTTACGATAGTCACAGAGAGACAGAAAGAGAGGCAGAGACACAGGCAGAGGGAGAAGCAGGCTCCATGCACCGGGAGCCCGACGTGGGATTCGATCCCGGGTCTCCAGGATCGCGCCCTGGGCCAAAGGCAGGCGCTAAACCGCTGCGCCACCCAGGGATCCCTAATCTCATTTTAAACAGAGTAAAATGTGGTGCAGAGTGGCTTCTAATGTCACAGGACTTTCAAGTAACCAGATAGATGTAAGAGCCATTTAACAGAGATGGTGGTGTAAGCTGAAGCCCTTCCAGGCTTTTCCTCATTCATATTATAACATCTGAAGCAACTTTTAATCCTTGATTAAAAGGTCCATGATAATTTTCTTTGGCCCCTGCCTGGAGCTCTTGGGGAACATAGATACGGATTTCCTGGCTCCACACCGGATGTGGCAAGTCTCCTCCTCCTCCTCTGTTTTCTTTCCTTATTGACTGCATTGTGGTCTAGCTGAAGCTCTGGATCTTGTTTCTGTCAAGTTCCATTTGTTAAGACTCCAGTGCTACACTCACAGGAGCCCAGGCCCTGGGAACAGAGGTACTGCATAATGAATTTATCCAGGTAGAAATGTTACTTTTTAGAGTTAAGCAGATAATCACGCATCAACGTTATATTCGAGGTAATAAAGTTGAATAAAAAATGCTTATATAAAAATAATACAAGAGCTGCATAATGTTATTATGTGTCATTTATACATTATACATTGTTGTACATTTTTCACTGTAGTCCATTAATCTACTTGGAAATGAGTTAAAATAAATTTTCAAGGTAGAATCCAAAGTTAAATTTTCAAGGTAGAATCCAAAGTGATCTTGCTTTCCTCTGATTTCACAGGCATTGATTATGTACTTCTTCAAGTGATACTTGAAATATAGTATTTTCTTTTCCCCTTTTGCTATTTAACCTGCTTCTATTATATTTCTGCACTGGATTCTTAGCCACACAGGTGAGGGGACATTGATATAAGTCTCTGTTAATTCCTTTAGCTTCAATTGTAGCAGGTAGTACATCTGGGTTGCAGAATCCTCAACACACCTTAGCTGACTGATTTGGTGAAGGGGCAGATGTAATCTCTGAATGCTGGAAAATGCAATCCTCTTCATCATCTGGAGGTTGTGAGAACAGAGCTGGGGTCACAAAGATTTAAATATCATATAGTGTCAGAGGTCACAAAGATTTTCCCTGGAAACAGAGCAGAACATACAGTCTAAGGAGCAAATGTGCATAAAGCTGCTCATAGGAGACCATCTTGACTGATATTATCCTGTTTCTTTCTGGAAGACTGCACCTCCATCTCTCTAATCCTGATCTTTCTCTGACCCAAACCCATCAAGCCTACCCAATTTCACTTTTTATAACCACTCTTCTTTCCTTCATCTAGACTCTGTTAGCTTTTTAACCCTGGTTAGTGCTCTACACCCTTTTTCAGAGTTAAAATGTATATCTGCTTCCATATGAATGTTGGCTAGCACTGACCCATTTTCACTCATTCATTTTTACCACGAAACTGCATCCTTGCAAGCATTTTCTCCTTACTGCTGAAACTACCTAAGAATGGAGTAGATCCTTACTTGGATCTAGCTTTTTCAGCATGGCTCAACCCTTGCTAACAATGTTCCTAAAATAGGCAGCTGTAGTTTAGCATACAGCCTCGCCAGCAAGTCCTAAACATAACCCCCACTCTGCCTTCAGCTGGCACTAGGTATATTTTATATGATATTATGACAACACAAATAATTTGACATAATCTCTTAAGATAAATAATAATGTAGAATCAGAAGCTGCATGTTTATGTGTATTTGTTACAATGTGTCTACCCATGAATGTTCCATTTCTCTCAACCTCTCTTCTGCTTCCAGCATGTTATTTAGACAGCATAAAAAAGTAACTGGTCTCAGAAAGTACACCTCTATAAAGAGAGCCCCCAAATGAATAAAGTGAGGGCTGGGTTGATGTATAAAATTATAATTCCAGTTCTCCATTAGGCTAAATTTCTTCTAAGTCAAAGTGATTACACTTTTATTTCCAAAAAAAATTTCTGGAATAGGCAAGCATTGAAATAATAAAGTATTTTCAAGCTTTCAAAGTTTTCTTGTATTTATTTGATTTTTGTGTGTGTGCCTATGTGTATGGCACACGTAGGCCTTAAGCTTCTGAAGCCAACATAATGATCTTTCATGATTTGCCCTTTTTTTATTTTTAAGATTTTTTATTTATTTATTTATTCAGAGAGAGAGAGAGAGGCAAAGACACAGGCAGAAAGAGAAGCAGGCTCCATGCAGGGAGCCTGACGTGGGACTTGATCCCGAGTCTCCAGGATCACACCCGGGCTGCAGGCGGTGTAAACCGCTGCGCCACAGGGGCTGCCCATGATTTGCCTTTTAAAAAAAAAAAATTATTTGTTCACAAGAGACAGCATGAGAGAGAGGCAGAGGGAGAAGCAGGCTCCATGCAGGGAGGCTGATGAGGAAACTGAATCCCGAGACTCCAGAATCATGCCCTGGGCAGAAGGCAGGCGCTAAACCCCTGAGCCGCTCAGGGATCCCCACCCTTCTTTCTTCCTGTTTTATCTTCCATACTTTGCCCTTCATTTTTTTCAGTAAACATAAGATTCCTTATTGTTCTTTGAATACATTCTGTTGTTTTTCTGCTTAATATTTTAAATATATATTTTACTTTCTTCTCCATAGTTCCTACAAATCTAGCAAAGCTCAGAATAATCATCTTCTTCTTTATTAGTGTTTGTTGAGCCTCTAAACTGAGCTCTCTTCTATGCACCCACTGCCCTATGAATATCAGTACCATGCTTATTTTGCTATAAATAAATTATCTCTATTTTATGTGAATGTTTATCCCACAAACAATGTTCCATGAAAGAAGTTATATCTTATTTATCTTTGAATTTGCAGTGTTCTGAGTAGTGCATGGCATGCAATACATGTCTGCTACATGGAATTTGAGACTTTGAAAGAGATGCCATTATTATTCACAGGTTTTAGTCATGGGAAGTAGGTTTAGAACAATTGCTGAGATTTACTCAGGCAGTGAGTGATGGAGAATTTGAATCCAGATCTTTCCCTAAACCTATTAGAATTTCAGTAGACCAAAATGCCCTTAGGACACAGTTTTGAAGTCTCCTAGGTCTTATAAACTCATGCATAGACACAAATATTTTCCTATATATACCACTTACTTAGCTGATTACCAGAAGGAGTCTACTCTATTCACATTTTATTCCAAGCCTAAAGATAAGGAAAACTTACCTAGTTGATCAGATTCAAGGCTACTCTTTGGATTTTATTTTGTAGGTGATATAAATAAGTCTGTTTAGTCTAAATGTATAGCAATCTCTTTCTGGGCTTGAGAGTTGTGGCCCCATTAAAGGGGAAAATTCAAAGACCAGGATATGGCTTTAGGGATCAGAAAACAGATCTTATACTTCTTTGGTTATAAATAGCATGCTAACATATCTATCTTTAAAATAAAGTAGTCTTTCATATGCTTTAGTTTAGTTTCTTGGAATTCCACTTCAGGGTTTATGGCCAAAGCAAAACATAAAATGCTTCTTTGTTACATTTTGCCTGTATGCACACATCCCTCGGGAATCTTGTTGAAAAGAATGATAGAGTGTAGATAAAAATTGGATATTCAACAGTTTCCTGGGCTAAGTACTATTATCATACCATGCCTTAAAAATCCCATCATTTTTATTATCCAAACAGTGTGGTTCTTCTAGGTGATCCAGAGATTCATCTATCTACTGAGGAGGAAGGATGTACCCCTGCTGAATGAATGGCCTTCCCATGGTACCTTCATTCAGAGTCACTGAGAAAGAAGGGTAAAGCTTCCTTCGTCTCTTATCAGGACTCCATGGTTCTGGCAAAAGAAAAGAACAAGAGCAGTATATATGCATAGGTCTGACTGCATAGATTCCACAGCTTAAGGAAAATAGATAAGCTTTGGTCAAAATTGGCTTTCACTAAAAAAACATGCAGGGGTTCTTTTTCACTTTTGTGGACATTCAGAAAATTGCACATTGCTTAACCCACATTCATATAGCTACTAATACTGCAAAGTGAAAAATAAACAATTTTAAGTTGAGCTGTTTATCATAAAACATGCAGCTTATGTTGGCAATGCCTTACTCTTAAATAGTTTTTAGTCACTATGAATTCAGAGTTGGCTAGCCATTTCAAGTATTAAGTCATTGCCTTGCCTGAACACCCATTTATCTGCAGACAACTCAGTTTGTTTCAAAGTCAACTAACACTAGGAAATGACTCTGAAACAGGATTTGATGTATTAGCCTCAGGCACACAATGAAAAGAATTCTGAGATCATCATAGTCCCTGGCTTAGCACTAATTCTCTGAAAATCTTTTTTTGCAAGGTGTTTGAGTGGGAATCTATTTTTGAAATTTGTCAGAAATCTAGTTAAAAAGTGAAAAATAAATCAAGGGTTTTTTTCCAGGAAAAAAGAAAAAAAAACTTACTCATTTTTTCTTATATACTTCAGATTCAAGTCTCTCAAGAAAAAGAAAGAAAAAGAGAAAGAAAGGGAGAAAGAAAGAAAGAGAGAGAGAAAGAAAAAACGATAGGTGAAACTCTTAATGAAGTATCAATGATAACATACAGGAAACATTTTATCCAGCTTTCATTATGTATAAAACTTACAATTCTTCTCCTACGCTTATGTGGTTGGATAAGATTTATGTCATTGAGTTAAAAGACATTTCAGAATTTGTTTAGATATTTTTTAAACAACTACCATTGTATAATTTCAAGTACACTAAAAAAATGACTTTTTTATTTGGGAGTAATGTTAAAGTCACAAATGTGCAAAAGTAAGAATGGCACAAATAGTACCAGATTCAACTGTTAACATTTGTTCCTAATTTGTTCTTCCTCTCTTTGTATACACATACACACACACAAAGCATACACATTATATTTTTGTGAATCATTAAAGAGGACATTACACACTTCATGCCCTTTTTCATCATTTCTTTTTTAAACAAATTTCTTTTACATGACTTAAGTATAATTATAAAATTCAATAAATTTTAAATTGAACAAGTGCTTTTAGCTAATCTACTATTCATTTTCTGGTTTTGCCAGTTAACTCAGTAGCACTCTGATTAGCATCTCCCCATCCACCTCCACCTGGTACAGGATCCTGCATAGGATCAAATGTGCTTGTCAGGGTTAGTCTCTCAAGTCTCCATTTATTTGGAACATTTCTACAGTCTTTCTTTGAGATTGAGATTTTGAAGAATGGTTTTTAAAATATGAAAATCCTTATTTTGGGTTTGTCTGATGTGTATTCATATTTCGTTCAAATTATGCATTCGCAGCCAAAATGCTATGTGCTATTGTGTCATTCTTAGATTATCACATCTGGAGACTGTAGATATCCAGCTGTCCCTCACTGATGATTTTCATTTGAATCATTGAATCAAATAGTTGTGGATTTCTCCACTGATAGTTGCATTTTATTTTTTCCATACAATTAATAGTCTGGTATTGGCACCTTAAAGCAATACAAATCTCCTCCTCCTCATCAAATCCATTAATTGATTCTTGCTTGAATCAGTTTATTATGATGGTTACAAAATGTTGGTTTTCTACTTCTAAAACTCTCACCATTTTCATTACTTTGTGCTCTATTTTGGTGAAACCCTTCTAATATCCTCCATTTATTTTCCTATTTATTTTCAGTATAGACATGTGGAATTTCCCCACCAATGGTCAACGCTTCGTCATTATACTTAATTATTTTGGTATTCAGAGTGTCATAGAAGCTGGCTCCTGAATATCTGGGACATGCTCAATTAGTTTGGGGGACACTATTTTGCTTTCTGGCATAGCAAGATGTTCTTGTGCTTACTCGTTCCTAGCCTTAGAAACAACTAGTTATTTATCTTACTGGTACTGGTTCCATTTAGTGGGGAGTGTGTTTACTTATTTTTTTTTCCACAAGCCCTTTCAACAGACAGAGCAGACATATACATATGCACCTACTTAAGCATATATATTTGACCAGATACATATACACATACACATTTTAGAAAACATGATTTTATACTAATACGTCCAGTTGCAACACATCTCAATGCATAGTTTTTGCCTTCCATCTTTCCACATATATCAGTCTCTCCATGTGAAAATCTCAGCTCCTAGCATTTGCCAATGCTATAAAACATCTCAGATATATTCATAATTGGTTTGCCCACATTTCCTCTTCAAAAAATAAATCTGCTAAGAGGTCTCCCCTCATAGCCAAAGACTGAGAATGTATATCCAATTGTATGTTCATAAATTACTTGGATTATTGCTTCATTTCTTTTTCTTCTCTTCCAGTTTAATTATAATTTTAACTTGAAATACAATCGTCTATTTTTGCTTCAGGTTGCATTCGATTTTAATTTTACTTCTGCTCTTCACATTGTCATTAGTTTAATATTTTAATTACATAGAATATCTCCATTCTTCCATTATGAAAGCTGTACAAAAAGATATAGTCAGAGAGATGTCACTTTTTCCTAAATCCCTTCAACCTCATTCTCTTATATGTCATGCAGGTAACCATCAGCATATTTGATCAGAGGAGCAGAACCATTATATTTTGGGGATTTGACCTTATGCAATTGAGAGAATCAGTTAAACGGTTTATGACCCACTGTTTCTGAATGGTGCCACAGACTGCACTTCACAGGACAGGCTGAGAAAGGCATGATGGATATGAAGTGAAAGAAGCAAGGAAAAGCTAAAAACTGTGAGGCTGAGGTGGAATTTGCATGGGCAGAATGGAATCTACATTGTTTTCTCATCGCCTCCAAGTCCACAAGTTCGATGACGTGAATGTCCTGCATTGGCGCACATAATTACAGAGCTAAGCTCCATGAGTTGGTAAAGCTATAGCAGCTCTTATGGAGTGGAGGAGTTGCCCTAGTTATTGCTCCCACATCAATCAGGAGCAGCAGATAAATGAAAACATGCATGATGTACAACAGTGATCCCCTAAGTATAAAAAGAATATAGCCAGTCCTTTCTTTCTGCCTTTCCAATCTGTTGGGAAAAGTCTCTTATGACCTACGTTAACCTAGACCTAATCATGGAAGGGAATTCTGAGAAAAAGAGTTCCAACTGAGTTAACTTGACACAATTTAAACTACCAGCATCCATCTTTTCTCAATCTGGCATCCATATTTACCTCTTTTAACCAAATAAGACTATAGTAAAAAAAAAAGAAAAAAGAAAAAAAAAAAGAAAAAAAAAGGCAAAAAGCAAGCTTCTTCCTAAGTTAATGCTATTACTCCTTGAATAGCAAAAATATCCTAATCCTCTTCACAAAATAGAGTGTCTCCATGTTTGAGTTATTTTCACCTCTCTTCTAGGTGAGACACATTCTCTTTTGATATACTGGGATTTTAATAATGAGTTATAAAGTGAACTGCTCTTAATGAATTATATGTTAGATGAAAGGGGAATAAGAAAGGTGAAAAGAAGTGAATATATATCCAAACATGTTATACCAAAGTATGGAATAAAAATCTATAATTATTACAGTCCTTGTCTATACTAGTCAGGTGGTAGTATTTATAAATATCTTTTCCCACAACCCATTCCCTAATCTCTGTTCTCAGCAAGGTACTACACATCATAGTTTTTGATTGGTGGGGTTAGCCAAATCTCATTCCTAAAACATCTGGAGTATTAGCAGTTCTAATGGTATTGGGTTATTTGACTTTTCTACTGACTTTAATCACAGAATCCAAGAATGACTAAATGACTAGAGGGTCACTTTATATATATATATATATACACACACACACATACACACACACACACATATACTTTATCCACACTGTATTAAATCAGTTCAATTCCCCTTTAACCTGCAGCTTAACTACTCTAGTTAGAATGACTAACTCCTTTCCCTGGTGTTTCTCTAGCTTATGGATCCTGAAGTGTCCATGTGCAGTTTCAGATTTCAGCTTCATGGCACAGTTGTTGAGTCTCCTAAGAAAACATTCTGTAGGAAACAGTATTTCCAGATTAGTAGAACCTAAAGTTACCCAGTGAGAAGCTCCACTTGCTATAATAGATACTCATAGTGAGAAAAGACACACTCATTTTTATCCCTTGATCCCCAGACCCTTGGCTATGGAAGAAACAGCACATTATATAGGTTGCTGATATAGAGATTTCTAGAGGACATAATAAGGCTCTGAATTGACCTCACAAGTACAAAAGTATGTTATGGAGAGGTGTTGCCACTTAGGTAAGTATTGTTGAAAGGTGTTGTCAGTACTATAAATGAAACTTAAAAAGACCATAATTCTTTTTTTGAGTAGGTACAATGGTGACAAACAATACAAAAGTCAACACAATACAAGAAGTTATAACTCAAAGACATACCCTTCCCTCCCACATTCTTTCTACCTTATCATGCACCTTCCATCTTTTGAAGTAACATATTTTATTGTTTATTAATACTTTCTGCATTTCTTTTTGCAAAGGTAAGTAGCTGTATGCATTTTTTTTCTTCTTACATATAAATATAAAGTAAAACATTACATATTTTCTTTGCAGTATGCTTCTGGCACTTAATATCTCCTAGAAATCACTCCACTATAAATTCATAGAGATTCTCCTTTTTCCTTGTTTCATTTTTTAACAGCAGCATAGTATGACACTGTGTATGGTACCATTGTTTACTTAACCAATTTCCTACACTTAGGTAGCTTCCAATATTTTCAATTATTAAAAAATGCTACAGTGAATAACCTTCATGCATATGAATTTTAATGTTATTGGAGATGTATTTTCAGGGTCAGTTCTTAGCAGTGAGATTGCTGGGTTGAAGGGCAAATATACATGTAACTTCCTTAGATATTGACAAATTCCCTTCCACTGAGGTTGAATCATTTGCATTTTCTGAATTCTCACAAGCAATATATGTATAAGAGCTGCTTTCTTCCCACAGCCTTGCTTAAATATGTATTGTTAAGCTTTTTAATTTTTGCCAATATGATAGGTGAGAAATTATAACTCTGTGTTAATTTATTTTGCACTTTTCTCACTATGAGTGAAGGTGAACATCATTTTATGTTTAAACTTTTATGTCTAAGGTTTATGTTAAGTTATATGTGTGTCTAAGTTGTTTATATATTTCATTAATTTTTTTCTATAATATTCTTGGGATTTTCCCCTTAATTGTTAAAAGGTCTTTGCATATAAGAGATAGTAGCTCTTTACCTATGATATATGTGACACATATTTTCCTCCACTTTGTCATCTGTCACGTGACTTTACTTATGGCATTTTATTATTATTGTAGTAAAAAATGGAATTTTTTGGCCTTGACTTTTTAAAAAAATCTTGTCAAATGTGTCAATCTTTTGTTACATCTAGATTTATAGTCATAGTTAAGAAACTTTCACAGATATGCAGCTTAAGTAGGAATTCATTCTTATTTTCTTATAATACTTAGATTTTAAAAAATATTTAGATATCTGAGCTGTTTAGAGTTGTCTATGTTGTGTGTAGCTGATCTAATTTTATCTTTTCCAAAGAGCCAAACAGTTGAACCAACACATTACTTATTTAAAACAAACTCCCCCAAACAAAAAACAAACTTTACTCCATTAATCCTTGATTCAACCTTTCTCGTAAACTAGATTTCTCTGAGTAGTTTTGTCTATTTCTGAACTTTCTAATCAGTTTCATTATTGCTCTGTCTTTCCATGTGTCAGTACACACTCTTTTAATTATAGCAGATTTATAATTTTTTTCTCATTTTTTATACAGTTGATTCTCACCTCTTCCCTATAGCTTTTCTTTGCCAACGTTTTCTTGGCTATTATGGTGTTTCAACAGTTCTATCTCCATAACAAAGCTCCTTGGTATTTTTATGGTTTCATATTTTTAAATTCACTTGAGGAGAGCTAACATCTTGATGATGTTTAACCAAACACGAAGGATGTCTTCCCATTTACTTAAATATAGTTTTCTGTCTTTTGGTAGTGTTTTAAGTTTTTCCTCATACAAAGTTTGCTCATTTTTGTTAAATTTATTTTGGAGTACTTATCTTTTTTATTGCTATTTCAACCTTTTAATTGAATAAATGATAGTCATCTATCAGTAAGTTATGAAGAGATTAGATATATTATCTTTTTTTTTCTTTTTAATCCCAATTACATCTCCTTGTACATAGAAAAATATCAGTACCAAATTAATTTCAGTATGGAAAAAAAAGAAGGAATAGTTCTATTGTTTGAATACAATTTTCCTCAAAAACTTATAATGCTTAGAGTATCTGGTAATACAGACCATGATTGATGATACCATCTGTATCTATCATGGGACTGAGAACTTTCTAAATCTCACTGTCCGCATATGTAAGGTGGATATATTTCTAGGAGGTTTTAAGTGTTAGAGTTACTCTAAGTAAATGACTAAATTATGGGAAGCATTTGGTAAATGTTTGCAATTTAGATTATTCAGGTATATGTGTTTGATAGGAGGGAGAAAATTGCTTTCTAGCAAACATCTATTTTACCTATGCATCAGCAACACCATACTGTGTTTAGGAAAAAGATTATCTGTAGAGATATCAGAAGATATGTCTTTTGCTTTTTCTCCTGGCATCTGTTCTTTATTGGGGAAAATAATGAAGCAAAGACAAGGAAACTGACAATGTAGGTTAGCTCATATACCTCTTCTTTTGGAAGGGCTTCCCACATTAAAAGCCATAATCCTGAGTGACCAAACAGTCTTAAAATTCCCCTCAGCTTCACTACATTTTAGACAGGTTTCTTTCTTTCTTTCTTTTTCTTTTTCTTTTCTTTCTTTCTTTTTTTTTTTAGACAGTTTTCTTTCTGACCACAGGCCCCTGACTTTCCTTCTCTTAGAGCACTTACTACAGAAAATTTGCAATTGTAAATTCTTTCGCTGCCCTTTTGAGATGTAAATCTCCTCCCAACCTCCTGCCAGATTTAATACCCAGGAATGTCTTTCTCAAGGACCTAGGAGCCATCCCTTTTGAAATGTAATCATTAAGAAAGATAGCATGCTAAAATGCCAGTCTTTGTGGGAGGATAGGAGCCTAACTTTGATAAGTGCCAATTAGCAAACACAGATGGCCTAATATCATTGACCAACTCCTCCCTTAATGCCCTCCATAAATTTTCCACCAGCTCACTTCAAGCTTAGAAAATCTTTTGCCTTTGTTTCAAGGGAGTTGAGTTTAGTCTCTCTCCCTTATTGCAATAGTCCTAATAAATAAAGTCCTCCTTGCCTATTTAATCTGTCCAGTGCAATTTTTCTTTGACAGAGGTCTTTCAAAATCATTTTACAATGCATATTTACAATTTAACTTTATTGATATAGGTTAAGGGATATTAGCCTCTCTGAGAACAATTAGGTGTTTATGAATGGCCCTTGGGGTAGCTTAAATATTGTGGGTATGCAAAGCATCTGTGTTAAATTGATATATAATAACTGATTCGGTATGCATGCTTATAAACTATATACTTATATTTGGATATAAAGATTCTTTTATTTTCTCAGACAAAAGAGAAGAGCTTGACAAAAATATTAAATTTATTTAATAGGACTCTACCTTTCATTTATAGCTTCATTTCTTCAGAATTTTCTGTAATTTGCTTCTTGATTGTCATCCTCAGTTTCAATAGCTTTTTTGTTATCTCTACCTAAGAAACAGCTCTTGAACTTAACTTCAGCATCAATTTCCCTTTTGTTTTCATCTTGGAATTTCTTCTTTTGTTTATCTATTTAATTTAGCCAATTTTAATATTTACTATGAATGATTTTACTTTTCTTGGCAATGCCTAGTGTTTCACATGCTAATCTATTTCATTTATTTGTCAAGTATTAGAGATATACAGAGGATTAAGAAACAATTTCTGTCCTGAAATGTCATAAAGCCTGGTGGGGAGAGAGGTGAGGAGACAGACAATAATAGTGATATATAGTAGATTTATAAGAGTTATTTTGTACTAACTATAGAAAAGCATGTAATGGACAAGTAATCCAATCCACCCTGATATCGATAATGACAGTAGTGGATACAAGTGGGTTTCTGGGAAGAAACATGTCTCAAATGAGTTTCATATAACAGGAGTGTGAATAGTGAGGATAATGTAAGAAGGTATGGGAGAGAGAGAAAGAAAACTAGAAAGGTAAGCAAGAGGTATCATGTTAGGGAGTTTGAACTTTATTTTGGATATGAAAGAGCTGTTGAGACATTTTGCATTTGGAAATCACCAACATGATCCTATTTGGGATTTAGAAAAAAAAGTTTGATTTTAATATGGAGAATAGTTTGAAGGTTATACTATAGTTTTAAAAAAATTCTCAAATACTTCCTTAATAATAATAAAATAACTTAATTATTGAGCAAATTTATTATTGCGACTGCATAACACTAACATAACCTCCAGAAAATAAAAATGTTTGATCAAACTAATAATTATTATATTGTTGTCTTGTAATTGTTATGTTTATATTATTATATTGTTATTTTTAGATAAAATTCTCAAAAAATTATAAAGATCTTCTAGCCAGCTCATTTTTATAGATGAAGTCATTAAGAGATAAATGTTAGTAACAAGCCCAATGTTACATTTATAATAACAATGCACTATATTTGCATTGGTAAGCTGAATTTAACCCTCACATTGAAAGCCAAGCCTATTTGACTCACAAATCTCTTTCGAAGTGGGATTTTATTTTTTAAGAAAATTGATAAAAGTATTTTGTTTCACATTGTAATGCAGAAAAAAATGAATGTTGGTCAATGAGACAATTCATAACTCACGTCTAGAGCTTGGGCTAAGAGGGGTTGTGCACATGAGCACATAACCTTTGTACATTTTCAGGAACTTTGGGGAGAGTTTTGGATTTTTAACAGTTTAGAAAAAGCATTAAACTATATCGTTTCTAATCTTAAGCATCCTTACCCCAAACTGACATCTATCTTATAGTACTGACTAGTTTTATACCTTTCAAATAGTGAAATGTTGACCCTTACAACAATCCTGTTATAAAGTTGGGGCAATATTTTTGTTGCTTTATAAAATAAATCTTTAATACATACAAACAAAAAAGAGATTTTATTGAGCTGTGGCTCTGAATTCAAAATTTATATATTATTTTTCAGCCTAGTACTTTAAGCTATTGTTACACTGTATTTATTGCCTCTCCCTTAAAAAAAGAAAAAAGTTCCAGTTGAGTGTACACAAAATTTAGATGCAATAACATCTCTATCTTTATTGCATTGAAAGTGCATCTATCCACATAGAAGATAAGATTATGGCTAGAAAAAGGCTTATAATTCATTTGAGTGCTAGATATTTCAATTGTCTGCTTAGATCTACCCTTCACTCTTTGCACTGTCCTCTGTAGTCGGTGAAGCTGATTCACATGGCTTGCTTAATGGTGCTCTTGTTCTCAGGCTTTCTGTTGGTTTTCATCAATGGGGGACACTAGCAGAAGATCAGAGGACAGGAGGAGAGTGAAGTGAAACCTGAAACCTTTTTTACTGAGTAGCCAAGAGTTTAGCTGCAGACCTCTGGAGGACTTCTAGGTTCTGGAAACTGCTCTGCCTTTGGACACTAGAGGGAGTTGGGCTTCCTGATGTTGCTATTCTAAGTGTCTTATATTTTTCCTTCTTCATTTTCTCAAACTCTGTACTTTATTTAAGTTCTTTCAACTGATCCAGTTTAATGTGCCTGTTTAGAATTGTCATTTTATTAAACATAAAAAATTGTATTAGTGTTAAGACTGTTATTAGAAGGCAGCATGGGTAATAAGTCAGAGGACCACCTCTAGAATCAGTGGCCTCATTTCCCACTTGACTCTCCTCTTTCCACTATATGTGAGGTTGAGCACATTTATTAACTCATTGTGTTCTTCAGTTATTTCTTATTTGTAAATTTCATCTATACATATGTACACACACACACATTATGACAACTCTGACCATATATAATATGCTGAGAACCATAACTGTGAGCCACATGTGATTTATTATTTTGCAGTAGTAACTTTAAAATGAATGAAAGAAATAGACACAAATAATTTCAAAAATATGTTCACTTAATTCTATATATTCAAAGTACTATTATTTCAACATGTAATAAGTAAAAAAATTAATGAGGCATTTTAGATTTTTCAGTGCAAAAATGTACCTCAAACGCTAGGATATTGTTTGCATTCTCAGTGAATTTCAGTTTGGACTAGCAGCATTTCAAAAGCTCAAGGGCTACACAAGGCTGGAGACTCCCTTGAGAAACAGCACAGCTTTAGTAGTTCTTCTAACCTATACATGTTTAAACAACTTTCTTCATAAATCACTCTATTTTTTTTGTGTGTGGTTAACTAAAATGTGCTTATACTGAATGTCCAGCACTCACAGGCAATGTTCTTAAACATTCATGTACATCTGCTTCTAAGAGATGAATCATATGTTTATGAAGAATCAATTGTATTCTCTTCTTCCTTTTTCAAACCTGTTTATGTATGTTATATTTTTTGTTATAATAATTTAATATATTTAATTATTTATAAATCCATGAAATATCAGTGTAAAACTAGAGTTGTTTTTATGAAAATTAGTTCAAGTGCAGTAGAGACAATTGAAAGAATAAAGAAAAATTATCAAAAGCTGGAGGAATTTTTCATTCTGAATAAGTATTTCATGGGGTTTTTTTAAAGGCCATTTTGAGTGCATTGTGAAGTCCCTGCTCTACTTAAAGAAAATGAATCTGGGCATCATAAATAATTTTATGATTGTGCTTAATGAAAAAATATAGAACTCTAATACATAGATGTATAGTAAGAGAAAAGATCTGAATATTGTTTGCACAATTATTATAATGTTTTATGTGTACAAAGGATAAAACAAAATACTTACAGTTTGTGTTTATAATGATTCTTCATGACAACCAATATTTTTTATTAACTGGCCATATTTCTTCTACTCAAGCCCCATGAGGGTAGGTGTCATGTTTGTTTTGTTTGCCACTATATTCTCACTGCTAGAATGTGGGTTGACTCAAAGTAGATGCTCAACAAATGTCTGTTGACAGATTGACTGACTCATTCTTTCCATATGGCACCTCCCACCATGCAAGCCTGTTGTTTTTTCAGTTTATAGTTTGCTGTCATATTTTTAAAAACATGATTTTTAAAAATTTATTTACAACAGATATAATTCTCTGGCCTTTTTTTTTCCCTAAGCAAAACATTTTTTCTAGTCACCTAGAAGAAGAAAACTCATGCAAAATTTAACTCAGTAAATTTAGACTTGATGTTCTATTAGAACAATGCTTTGTTGTGGAAAATAGAAGAGAGTAAATAAAATCAAGTCTATCTTATTCTGAGAAGGTCAAAAACTTTGGTTTTCATATATTTCTGGGGAACCATGAGTAAATATCCAATGAGCCTCATCTGGGCTCACAATCTGGTCATCAAAACACCTAAATTTATCTTCTTTCATAAGCATCCTTATTAACAAACAGTGGCTATGATTATATATCTAAATCAGTTTGGAAATACTCTGAAATTAGACATTCAAATGGTATGGCAACAGTTGGTGTTGCTGAGATTATCCTCCCAACTCCACACTGATGGTGAAGATTTGGTCATAGTGTAACTAAAGAGGTAGAAAATAATTTTTTTTAATTTTTTTTTCTTTTCTTTTTTTTTTTTAAGAAAATAATTTAGAAATAGGATCCTGCCTATGGAACTTAAGTGTATAGCCTGACGAATTTTCACAAATTGAAAACATTGTAAAATAGCACCCAGATCAAAATACAGAATATTATCAGTAGCCCAGAAACCCCAGGTGTTTTCCTCCAGTTACCACTTCCTGAAGAGTAGTTAATATCCTGATTAGTGATAACCGTAGATTACTTTTATTTATATGTCAACCTTATATAGATGGAATAAATCTGTATGTATTCTATTGAGTTTGTCCCCTTTCATTCAATAAATTTTCTGTTGGTACAACTTCCAGTTATAAAATTAATGTCATGAAAATATAATGTACAACTTGGTGACTATAGTTAGTTAATAATACTATATTGTATATTTGAAAGTAGCTACTCATGGGTCCTGAAAATTCTCATAACAAAATGAAAAAAAGTTTGTGACTATGTGTGGCAATGAATGTTAAATGGAGTGATTACAGTAATCATTTTGCAATATATACAAATATCAAATCATTGCATTGTACACTTGAAACTAATATAATGTTTTGTCAGTTATACCTAAAATTCAAAAACAAAAAAAGAGGGGTGCCTGGGTGGCTCAGTGGTTGAACATCTGTCTGCCTTGGGCTCTGGGTATGATCCCAGAGTCCGAGGATCATGTTCCCACTGGGATCTCCACATGAAGCCTGCTTCTCTCTCTCTGCCTCTGTCTCTGCCTCTGTCTCGGTGTCTCTCATGAATAGATAAAATCTTAAAAAAAAAAAAAAAGAGTTAAAAAACTTCATTAGTGGGCAGCCCGGGTGGCTCAGCAATTTAGCACCACCTTCAGCCCAGGGCCTGATCCTGGAGACCTGGGATCAAGTCCCACATTGGGCTTCCTGCATGGAGCCTGTTTCTCCCTCTGCCTCTCTCTCTGTGTCTCTCATGAATAAATAAATAAACTCTTAAAACAACAACAACAACAACAACTTCATTAGCTTCATAGTGGCAACCAAACCCTTCCCAGCCAACAAGATTATTCAAAATCTAGCTCTCTAAAGACAGATTTCTGTCATATTCTGAGTAAAAAATTATATATATATATATATATATATATATATATATAAGATTTATTCATTCATTTATGATAGAGAGAGAGAGAGAGAGGCAGAGGGAGAAGCAAGCTTCATGTAGGGAGCCCCATGCGGGACTGGATCCCGGGTCTCCAGGATCACACCCTGGGCCAAAGGCAGGCACCAAACGATTGAGCCACCCAGGGATCCCCATAAAAAATAATATTAAATATAAATAAATAAATGTTTTTCAGATTCATTCATATATATTGTAGTTTGTTTATATTCATTGATTTATGGTATTCCATTGTACAAATATGCCACAACTTTTAATCCATTCTACCACTGATGGATATTTGGATTATTTTCAGGTTTTGGCTATTATGAATAGTGCTGCTCCAAACATCCTTATACAAGTGGTTTTTTTTTTTTTTTTGTAACATAAAAAACGCATGTTTATTGAAAATAAACCTAGGAGTTTGCAGATGTTAAGCTGTAATAGATATAGCAAAATGCCTTTGTAGAATTAATTATTTTATAAAAAAAAAGGAAAAGGAGATTTTTGGTATTAGAAATCTCAACCGATTAGTTATATTAGCAAAATACATATATATATACACATATAGACACACACAAATACATATATGTATATATTATTGTATATATGTGTATATATATTACATATGTATATGTAAACTCTAAGTAGTTTCCTTTGAATATTTCTCTTGAAATGGGAAAAGTCTGTTAGCTAATAATTATCCTATTATGTCACTTTTTGTTTTTGTGGTTTTAATGTTATAAATTATCCACAATTATAGTGACATATTTACTAATAAAAATTCTAGGCAGTAGTGGGAATTTATTATAGTCATAAATATGATTTATTTTCTAAGTATATCAGAACTTACCATATCTGTGGAAATGAATTAGAAAAGATGTTTTTCTGTTTGCATATATGAAGTAAAATATACCAATTTGTAAAATTTATATTACACTGTTTATAAGTGGAATTTCTCACTTTAGAAGACCCCATGAAATTCAGCTTTGTTTCTTTGTATATATAGAAATTTACCCTCAATAATATTTTTAAAATTACATAAATTGTTGTATAAATAAAGGAGGAGAAAATATTTTGAAACTCATTTTATTAGGTCAACATTACCTTGATACCAAAACCAGACAAGGACACCCTAAAATATGCAAATTACAGAACAGTATCTCTGATTAATATAGATGCAAAAATCCTCAACAGAAATGTTAAGAAACCAAATTCAATAATACATTAAATGAAGCATGAACCATAATCAAGTGGGGTTTGTTCCAGGGATTCAAGGATGGTTCTACATCTACAATCTACAAATCAAATGTGATTCACCATACTAAAAAAATGAAGGATACGATATTAAAAAATGAAGGATAAGAATAGATCACTTCAGTAGATTCAGGAAGAAACATTTAACAACATTCAGCTTCCATTCATGATAAAAAAAAAACTCTCAATGAAGTATAATAGAGGGATCATACTTCAACATAATAAAAGCCACATATGACAAGCTCACATCTAAGATCATATTCAATGTTGAAAAGCTGAAAACTTTTTCTCTAAGATTAAGAACAACCCAAGGATGCCTACTTGTGCCACTTTTCTTCAACATAATACTGGAAGTCCTAGCCATAGCACTTAGGCAAGAAAAAGAAATAAAGTTACCCAAATTAGAAAGGAAGAAATAATACATCATCATGTCATCTAATGACATATTATATATAGGAAAACCCTAAAGACTCCACCAAAAAACTATTAGAACTAATAAATGCATTTGCAGACTTGCAATGCAAATAAATATGCAAAAAAATATATAAAAATCTCTTGCATATCTATAAACTAAAGACTTTCAAAAGAAAAATTAGAAAGCAAACCTGTTTAAAATTGCATCTAAAACAATAAAATACCTAGGAACAAATTTAACAAAGGAAGTGAAGGATCTATACATGGAGAACTATAGGCAACAGATGAAATAAATTAAAAAACACAAATAAGGGGTAAAATATTCTATGGTTATTGAGTAGAAAAATTAGTATTAGCAAAATGACCATACTATTCAATATATAGATTCAATGCAATTTCTATCAAATTTTCAATAGCATTTTTCATAGAAATAAAACAAACAATTCTAAAATTTGTATCCCTAATAACAAAGACAGAAGACCCCAAATGACCAAAGTTATTTTGAGAAAAAGAACACAGCAGGGGATACCACACGTCCTGATTTCAAATTATATTACAAAGCTATAGTAATCAAAACAGCATAATATTGGTGTAAAAACAGACACATAGATTGATGAACAGAATAGAAAGCCTACACACACACACACACACACACACACACACACACACACACACATATATATATACATACAATTAACTAATTTATGATTAAAGGGAAAAATAGAATGAGGAAAAGACAGTCTCCTTAATAAATGATGTTGGGAAAACTGGGTAGCCACATGAAAAAGAATAAAATTGGACCTCTATCTTACTCCATTCACAAAAATTAACTCAAAATGAATTAAAGACTTAAATGTAAGACCTGAAACCCTAAAACTTCTACAAGAAATCATAAGCAGTAAGCTTCTACACATCAATCATGGCAATTATGTTTTGGATTTGACATGAAAAGCAGAAGCCACAAAAGCATAAATAAACTAGTAAAACTATGTCAAACTAAAAAGGTCTACACGCAAAGAAAACTAACAACAAACTAAAAAGGCAACCTACTCAATGAAAGAAAATATTTTCAAGTCATATATCTAATAAAGGGTTACTATCCAAATTATACAGAGTTCATACAACTCAATAGCAGGGGAAAAAAAGCCAAAGAAACCCATAAAAAAAAACCCAATTAAAAATTGTCAGAGGAACTGAATAGATGTTTTTCAAGCAGGACAACTAAATATCCAAAAGGTACATGAAAAAAAGAAAAAAATTTCAACATCATTAATCATCAGAGAAAAGCAAATTTAAACCACAATGAGATATCATCTCATATTAATTAAAATGGTTGTCATCAAAAAAAATAAGAAAGAAAGAAGAAGAAAGAAAGAAAGAAAGAAAGAAAAGAAAGAAAGAAAGAAAGAAAGAAAGAAAGAAAATAAGTATTGGCTAGGATATAAAGAAAAGAGAACTTTACGCACTGTTGGTGGGAATATAAATTGGTACAGTTGCAAAAGAAAAAAGGATAGAGGTTCTTCAAAAATTTGAAGGTAGAACTGCCATACGGTCCAGCAATCCCACTTTTGGGTATATATCCACAGGAAATGAAAACAGAATATTAAAGAGATATGAGCACTCCTGTGTTCATCACAACATTATTCACAACAGCTAAGATGTGGAACAACCTTGTTCATCAATGGATGAACAATAGAGAAGATGTGGTATAGATATACAATGGAATGTTATTTAGCAATAAGAAAGAAGGAATTTCTGCCACTTATGACAACATGGATGAATTTTGAAGGTATTATACTAAGTGAAATAAACCAGACAGACAAAGAAAGATCAATACTTCGGGGTATCACTTACATGAGGAATCTAAAAAACAGAAAGCCAAACTCAAAAACAGAGAAGAATGGTTGCCAGGGCTTGAGAGTGGGAGAAATAGGGAAACGTTAAATAAAGGTACAAACTTTCAGCTATAAGATGAGCAAGTTCTAAGAATCTAATGTAAAACATGGTGGTGGCTATAATTGACAACACTGTATTATATAATTTAAAATATACAATAAAACAAAAATATTATGCATATTGTAGTTTCCTTGTATATATGTGAATTACTAATTCTCAAGAATATTGAAAAGCATTGTGTAGATAATTTTGTCTTAGTACAAACTCTTAAGCAGATTATAAAATTTATTTGAGACAGGTTTTATTTTATAAATTAAATCAGAAACAATCATTCTAAAATTTATAATATCTCCCAGGGTATAGGTTATGTTGAAGCTTCCAAATTACAACCTATCATTCAAAGGAGAAAGCATCAGATTACTACTCCAAATTGCTTTTCCTGCATTTCACCCCCACACTTTCTACATAGTCCAGGTTTGCTCACATGTAAATGCCTCCAGAACAAGAATGGTATTTTATATCTTTTTTGTATTTACAGATGCCAACATAGCTCTTGAAAAAATGAAAACATGACTAAACTGAATTAATTTTTTTTCTTCTTTCTAAGTTTAGTCATCAAAATTATCTACTTGTCAAATCCAGTCAACTGGTATCTTTGACTTTGCTGACAACTCTTCTTTCCTTGAAACTAATTTCTTACAGCATTTTTCACTGTTCTATTTCTTCTATTTCTTGCATTAATTGTATACTTGTGTCTAAAATTGTATATTGCATTAGTCTGTCATCACATTCCCTTTATTCAAATATTTTCTGGTAATTTATTCTTAGCCTTCTCACTCTTAATGTTTTGTTTGTGGCATCAATTACTATTTCTCAAAACCATATAATGTAACTCAGTCCTTTTTCCTGAGAAATGCATTTAGATCCAATTTTTCCAATTGCCTACATATATAATTACCTGCATATCCCACCTCTGCTGCAAATTCAATTTAGTGCCATTTTTTTTTGTTGCATACTAAATTTTCCTATTGTTGGAACCCATGTTGCCTGTGTTAGAAAATTGTAAATTGTCTTAAATATTTATTAATGCATTCACCCTGCTTTATCTATATTTAATCAAACACTAAAAGAATCATAAACTATACACCCTTCTCTTATCCTCCTTTTTATTGCTAATATATTTCATACACACAGCATTTTTTCCCACGTACTATTGTAATTATCTTTTTACCGCTCTGTGATTTCAACTTCTATTTTCTCAAATCTACACTCTGCAAGTCGTGCTTCCAAATAAGCAAGTAGGACTGTGTACTTAACAAACATGGATCATGCACATACATATTATTCTGTTTAATTAGTGTATGAAGGTGATTCAAGCATGCTGTCTGTGTCCTCAAGAAACCCACACTTACAGGAGAGACACAGTTGTAAATAATGCTTAGACTATTATGAGCTGATACAAGTACTATGGGGAATTAAAAGGAGTATTCATTTTCTCAATCAACTATTGAGGAAGTCTTCAGGGTATTGTTATAAGCACTTGGATAGAGAACTGAATCGGAGAGATTTTTGTGCTCACGTTTTATCTTCAATGACAGAGGATGGAGGGGTCAAGGAAGGCTTCATGGGAAGATGACATAAGAAGTGAGATTTAAAAGTCACCATTTCTGATGATGGGCTTAAATACTCTTATTTTGATAAAAGGTGCAAAGATGAGTGTGATGTATTTGGTTAGAAATCACTGACACTGTTTCCTGTTCCTTAGATAAACATCCAGCAAATCAAAGAGCTTACACATCCTAAGTGGGCGTATACTGACCCCAATGGATATAATGAGATTTCCCATTCCAAAGTCGACTCAAATACTTTGAATTCTAAAAACAAAACAAAACAAAACAAAACAACAACAACAAACCCCTTTGAATTCTCCATTCTATGACATAGACCAGAAAATAGTCTGCTTTTAGGAAGCGATATTTTAGATAGAATTTTAAGGATGAGTAGTTTTATTTGAGTGAAGGGAAGGGGAAGTGGGATGAATATCAAATGCTGTTCATTGAGGTAGGGGGTGGCTTTAGGGAGATGGTATATTTAAGGAATTGAAGCAAGGCTAGTAGAACTGGAGTGCAAAGAATAGTTTGTCTCCTCAACATATTTAATTTTCTTAAGTGCAGATTCCAGAGACAAAACTGTTTTCATTTACATGGTTTCAGAACATGCCAAAAATGCCTGATATAGAGAATGATCTTTTTTTTTAAAGATTATATTCATTTATTTGAGAAGGAGAGAGAGAGAGAGAGAGCACAAGCAGAGAGGAGAGGGAGAGGGAGAAGCAAACTCCCAGCCTGTGGAGCAGGGAGTCCAACCAAGGACTTGATCCCAGGACCCTGATCCCAAGATCCCGAAAGCATGACCTGAGCCCAAGGCAGATGTTTAACTGACTGAGCCACCTAGGTGCCCCTAGAGTAGGATCTTAGTTATACACTTGTTAACTAAATTTATATATATATATATATATATATATATATATATATATATATATATATTAAATCAAAATCTATCCTTCAGTAATAGTAGCTCGAACTATGATTTAATATATCAAATCATAGTGTTTCTCAAAAATATTTTATCAAATTTTTATTTTCAGAGCCACTATTAAGAAGTGCTGGACAATGTTTACTTTAGAAAACTATAACTGTCCTCTTTGAACACCTATCTCCAGGAAACAATGGAAATAGATGGAACCGCCCCCTGGGTCTTTCCTCAGCTATTCCCTTAGGCTACCTAGATTTCTAAAGCACTCAGTGCCTGAGGAATTATTGTGATGAGTATTTCATCTGAAAATATTTGCACTGTGTCTGAGGCCTTCAATTCTAAATACATATGCATACAGTAGGAATTTCAGAACATGCTTGATCCAGCAGAAGAATATTTTGTATCTCCTAAGTGACTCTTTTCTTGATCCCCCACAATAAAGTCAACCATGCAAAGCCTAGTAGGTTTTGTTCATATTTTGGGTCCTAGTGAGGTAGAACAAAGTAATGTGAGGTAAAAGGAATGTCTCAAACAGGTTGGCTTTCAACTTTTTACTTCAGCACTTAACGTGAACTGACCTCTAGCAATTTGCTTAATCTTTGTGGTTCTCAGCTTGCAGGCATGTAAAATATAGCTAAAATACTAAGCACTTATGGGAAATAGATCATGTACCTAAAATAAGCACAGTTCTTTGCACAGAGAGAATTCTTTGCACTCAGAGAGTCATTTTCAATTCTCCACTCTGATTCTCCTGTTGCACTTATTTTGGGACTTGCATGGTTGTGACTCTAGGAATTAGAGGCAAACTAATATCCCTAAAATTCAAATCATGCTAATTGTATTTCATAAAAAAGTCCTTATTCAAGTACTCCAAAGGGTCCTAAGAAAAATAACATTTCACTTGTTGAGAAACTTCATTTTATTGTCTCCTCACTGTCAGTTAAGACCTCTGTTCTCAACTGTTCATTTTAACCATAAATTGAGGGTTATGGTGAAAATTCACCTGGTTTGTACTTATTTTTCTCTCAGGGAAAATAAGGGACTCTAAAAATAATATTCACACAAGGTGATGAAGCAATAGACCAGAATTTTCTTTTCTGCAAATTATAGTGTCAGTTATATTCCATTATATTTCTATTTTGATAGCAGTATTTCCGAATTCTGCCTGTATTTCCCACTTTGCCCTCCATGTCTTTACTATCCATCTCTTGTGACATTATTCCCTATGGAGCTTTTTGTAGAAATTGCTTAGATTCCCTTTTGTTAGCTCCCATAGGACCCTTTGCTACTTGACTGTCCTACTGAAAATATAACTAGCTCTATTTCTTCAAAGTAACAATTAAATAATTATCTTGTCTTCTTAGACCCTGCCCCTTGCTAAATATATGGATTTTTTCAATTTGTGAACAGTTGTTTTGTTTGACTATACTTTTACTGCATTATTTAAAAAAAATAATCCTTTGGAGTTATTAAATCCACACCCTGTTAATCACTCTGCCAAATATATTGTTTGGAATTTATTAATCATATTTTTTCAGATGGCTCCTATTTTCCTTCTTTTTTTTTCTATTTTCCTTTTTTTTTAACTAACTCTTCATAGTTAAATATTTTTTTCTTTATTTATTTATGATAGTCACACAGAGACAGAGAGAGAGAGAGAGAGGCAGAGACACAGGCAGAGGGAGAAGCAGGCTCCATCCACCGGGAGCCTGACGTGGGATTCGATCCCGGGTCTCCAGGATCGCGCCCTGGGCTAAAGGCAGGCGCCAAACCGCTGCGCCACCCAGGGATCCCCTTCTATTTTCCTTCTTAAAGGAAGTAAAAATACCCTGTTGTTTCATACTAAGCTAAACACATTCTAGGATCCGTAGTTTGATATCAATTCTGAAATATTTCACTACCAATACAGTGTATCACATGCCTTTTCCTACTTTTTTTTATATTTAGAATATTTTCTTTGGGCAGAAGTAATACTCATTTTTGCTTATCTTTTAAAGCTTTTAATGCATCTACCTAGGTATCAGTATTCCTGCAAGATTCTTTAAAAGAAAGATCTTTCCTTGTTCTCTAACAGAAACAAGTTTGAACTTATTTCCTAACCAATTCAAGATATATATATATATATCAAATGCAAATTCAAGTAAGATCACACTTTTTTTAAAGTTTAAGTGATTTAATTTATAACTTCATCAGTATGAATATCTATTCTATGGATACCAACAGCCCATTCTATCATTGCTTTAATTATCTTATATTAATAATTGGTTGCAAGCTATTTAAAGCATTATTAGCTCAATCAAATTGGTGTTGGATGTTCATGTATTTCTAGAGTGGGACAAATTAATCACCTCTCCTGAACTGTGACAAAATTGCATCTATCAGAAATTTGCATTATTCTGAAATAAATTAATGGGAAAGTATTTTTTTTACTGTATATATTTTATTATTGTAATGTTTCCCCTTTTTCAAAAAAAGTAACACACAAAATATAAAAACAAAAGGCATAAACCATAACTAGAGAGCTCAATGGTGTAACTATAAAATGAAAATCCAAGTAACCACCACCAGGCTCAGGAAGAGAACATTACTGCACCTCAAAAGCCAGGTTCATGCCCCTCACATCACTACTCACTTCCTTTCTTAAGGTGACCACTATCTTTGATACCATCATGTGATTTGTGTGTCTTTGTTTTTTCTGGATGGAATAACTCTCTAACTACATTTCTATGTCTGATATTTTTTGCTCAGCTTTTTTGCATACACATTATTCCATATAGCAGCAATTAATTTTCATTTCCTTATAGAGTTTTATTATATAAATACACCATAATTTATTTATCTAATCTATGATTGATGGGCATTTTGATCATTTCTAATTTTAGCAATTACAGATGAAGCTTCCATAAACATTCTTGTGCATCTCTGGAAAGTCACATTTATGACTAGTGATGATATTATCAGTACATATCTATAATTTTTATGGATGACTCCAATGAATTTTCTAGAATACTTACTCAATTTAGACCAAGAGGATAAGAGAGTTCTAGGTGTCCTACATTATTCCCAACAAAGTAAGCCCTATAAATCCTTCTGTGAATTGCTTTTTGGACTCTCAGTTCATCAACAGAAATCTGATTTTTCACGTAAATACGATTTATTGATCTGTTCCTTCTTGAACATGTCCTACTTAAGAAATAATATAAGTATTTTTTTTAAAGGTATTCTCGGGATCCCTGGGTGGCTCGGTGGTTTAGTGCCTGCCTTGGGCCCTGGGCGATCCTGAAGTCCTGGGATTGAGTCCCATATCAGGCTTCCTGTGTGGAGCCTGCTTCTCCCTCTGCCTGTGTCTCTGCCTCTCTCTCTGTATGTCTCTCATGAATAAATAAATAAAATATTAAAAAAATAAAAATAGAGGTATTCTTTTATATTATCTTTTAGATATCCAAAATCTTCAAAAGAGAAGGTAAATGGAAAGAGGTACACCCTGCTTATATACAAATACATATATATACACACAAAGAAGTGGCAGAAGTTAGAATTTGTACTTCAATTCAGCTTTAATTCTCATTTTTTCAGTCACTTGACCTTGATCCATTTCCTAAACAATAAATGCCTTCAAAATGTACCAGTTTACTGGGAGTAGCCTGGGTAGTTGGTAGGGAATGCTTCCATCTGAGAGGTTAATGATTATTCTATGCTGAAAATTTTCTATGGATTGTAGTTTATGAGACAAAATAAAAGAGGATCCAGTCTCAAGAAACAGGAATACCACAAACTAGGTGACAGTACTGGGCTGTATGCCAGTTTCAGTAGGCAATAGACTGGTTGAAAAATTAATTGAGCAAATTCTTAAAATTACCCTTGTGAAACCTCCACAAGTGAAGTAAAAAGACACACTTCCATCTCTGCTATCAATATAGTCTAGAAATACTAATAAGGAAAGTTCATTTTCCTCTTGGCTGTGTGTGTCTTTTTGTGTGTGTGTGTGTGAAAAAAGTAAAAGGTGACTCTATTGTCATTATTAAAACCTGATATGTCCTTCCCATGGTCATATTTAGTCTCACATTGTTCCTGGCTAAAAGCTCTAAAGCTATATAATGTTCATAGTTTTTTATTTGAGAGTTTCAACAATATTGCTTAAATATGCCTTTCTGTCATATATCTGTGAAAATTTCAACCATTGTCTTAATTATTATTGTGGTGTAGTAGGATATAATGTCTAATCAATTTTCACCATTAATCCTACCTAAACAATCCTCCCTTATATACAAAAAGGAGGAAATAAAAGACCCAATTTGCATAATGCTTTAATGTAGTCATGCTGAGCAACATGATTCACAGATAATCAACTTTGTTAAAGATAATGGTGTACCAATTTATAATACAGTGCTATGTTACATTGTTTGAAGGCTGAGGAGAAAGGAAAGAAAAGCAGATGTTTCCAGGGAATTTAGAGTGGTTTAAACAACAAAACAAAAAGAAAAAATAATTATTAAAGCAGTGTTCAAAAACAATTTTAAGAGGAAATATTTTTTTCAGACTAAATATAACAAAAAGACCTAATACACAAAGTCAGTAAAGTATCCCGGACATGCTTCTTTACCCTCTGTATCTTGCCCATTTTCAGTGGCCTCTGAAGAACCTATAATTGGCTGCTAACAATGTAGTTTGATAACCACTGAATTACTTATAAAAATGATGTCATTGTGGGATAAGACCATAAGTAGCTATAGCCTCCACTTAAAAAAAGAACTCTCTAAGACTATCAGAGAGAAATAGAATATGTGAATGGGATATGAAAAAAAATGGAAACATCCTAGTCTCTTTAGATAATTATTACATGAAATGGGACGAGTATATAAGCCAGGTGAACCTCAGTTTTCAATAGGTACAATTAAGAGTATAACATATACCTCAGTCATCCCTCAAAAAGATGACAGAAACTGAGCAATGTATTTTAAAAATGTTTTGTTTAAAAAAAGTCCAAAAACTTAACAGATGTAAGGCAGTAGTTTACTAAGTATTGAAAACTATTTACAAGGCCACTGATTAAATGTCCTTTTTCCACCAAGGACAGTATAGCAAATATTTTAGGTTTTGATGGCCATATCATTTCTATTAGCCACAGGTACTCAACTCATGTTATAATACAGAAACAGCCATACCAAATAAATAAACAGGTAGGTATGACGCTGTTGCAGTAACACATTATTTACAAAAACAAACAGTTGGCTGAATCTGCCCAGTGAACCACAGTTTGCCCACCTCTGCCCTAGAACCTTTCAACTCAAAGTGTGGTCCATAGACCAGCAGTGGCAGTATTCTGTGGGAACAGGACAGGCTACATAGATTGTGAGCCAAGGGCAAAATTAAAATGCAGGGCCTTTTGTTCATAAATTACTAAGAATATTAGTATGCTGACAGCAGAGTATTAAATCAAGTGTATGGCCTTTGTGCAATTCCACAGGCCCCACACCTGTGAATCCAGGATGGCCTTAACATTTTTTTAAAAATGCAGAACCTCAGAACCTACCCTTGACCTAGATTGAATCACAATCTGCACATCAATAAGGTCTTCAGATTATTCTTACTTACTTAGGTTTTGAGAAGCAATGATAGATTAAAGTGATTTTAAGCCTATATTTCCTGCTAGGAACCATCTAATGAAGTCTGTCATTACTTTCCTCAATGAGAAATGTACTTTGAAACTGGTAGAAAACTGTTTACAAAATAAATGAAAAATTAACATAGTCAACAAAGATGTTCTTGTACTCTCTAATCTCCCAATTAAATGATTTGCAACTTATCCTCAGTTATTTCTGCCACTCTAGCTGTATCTAACTGGTTGCTGAGTGCTGATCATTTCCTCAGGGAATTTTCTCATTCTGCGGTGCCTCTCAGGAGAGTATAGTGGTTAAGAATGTTGATTCTGGAGCTGAACTTCCTGGGTCTGTATGCTGGCCACACCTCTTACCAACTGTTTGATCTTGGACAGGTTGCTTAATTTGTCTATCTGTTTCAGTTCCCTTGTCTTTTAAGTAGAGAAGATAGTAACTTATAGCATTATTGTGAGTAGTAAATGACTTTTTGTATATAAACGACTAGTGTCCAACACACAGTAGACATTTATAAACATTAGATAATATTATCTTCAAATTACCATCACCTTTAGTTATTTTGGCCCTCATAATCAGTATCCTGAGCTCCTGCCATATTACCTTTTCTCAGTGTCACAGAGTAATTAGGATTAGCTGCACAGAAATTTGGAAGCAAAATTAGCCATGCTGCTATAGTACAAGAATAACAAGAATGATCTTTGTGAGAATAATATAATGGGAGCCAGGTAATTGTCCTAAGGATAAAATCAACACATAGAAATCAATTCCATGAAATCAAGTGTAATAAATTCAGTTGAGTCCAAGCAGGCTTTGAAATTCAAGAAGGTCTAGATCAGGAATAAAAAATTATAGCCTCTGGCTAAATCTAGCCTACTTCTTGTTTTTATAAATAAAGTTTTAATGGAACAGAGTCAGGCTCAATTCTTTTTCTTATTGTCAGTGCCTGCTTTTACACCAGAGAGTTGAGTAGTTATGATAGAGACCATATAACCCACAAAACCTAAAATGTTTAGTATCTGGCCCTTTATGAAAATAAACACAAATGTACTGGCTCTTGAGTATTATAGATGCAAGACAGAATTGGTGGGATTTTCAGGCAGAACTTGATCATTGAAAGAACCTTCTAAAATAGGCCTGAGAATAAAGTCTGAAAGAAATCCAATCATATGGCTGAGAATCAGGCCCTGGAGTGGGAGAGGGAACTAAGCCAGAATATTCAGGGGGTTGACTGCTTATCTTCATTGCTGAATCATTTGGGGACTCAATCCTCTTTAAAGAAAGAGGGAAAACTACTTCTAAAACACTTCTACTAAAACTCTAAACACTACTTCTAAAACTCCTGAAGTGAGTTCTATGATCGGTCTGGGTGAATTCCCTTGATTCTGGGGACAAATCAGGAAGTTGGCAGGAGGCTTTGTGATTAATACAATGTTTAGGGTACAACAATTATCATCTAAATCTATGTAACTGTTTTGATATCATCTTATTATAAGGTAAAAATTCTTTGATGTGGCATCTAAATTCTTCTTTTGAAAATCTTATATGCTCATAATTCCAGAGACACCATTGCATACTTGGCTTTGAATATGAAAAATATCTAGTTTTGAATCCAGCTTTTGCAGATATTTTTGTCTATAACCTAAAATATCCTTCCCTTGCCCTTCACCATAAAGCAGGTTGCAATTCATCCTATAAATAGCCAGCTCAAATACCATCTGTTCTGGAAATCCTTTCACTAGTCTTACAGGCATAATTAGTTATTCCTTTCACTATAAATGGAGAAGATCATGTTATAACACAGGAAATCAGTGGACACATAAAGCAGAAATCCAACATAGCAGCAGGATTCCATCTAGGAGTGATGTCTTCCACATGTAGCAAGCCAAAGTAACAGACTCCTCCCAGCATTGGTAGGAACAAAAAGCAGAAACCCACTACTCCTGGGCTTCATCCCAAGAGTAACACCATAATAGGATAAACTCATATAGTAGCTGTTCTTCCCCAAGTGGAAATGTTCAACAAGCAGGTAGTTTCCAGAATGTGTTAATAGATAAAACCACCTGGCAGTCTTTGCAGTGGTTTGTAGGTTAGTAGATACTGCCCTCTCAGAATAGTATGGAGAAATGGCATTCTGAGAAATAGAGTGTGCAAGAAAGAGGAAAATATTTAAATCTGGAGGAGTTTTCCTATCACAATAAAATATATAGGAGACATTCAGAGGTTTCTATCCTCCAAGATAACAAGTGAGGACATTTCACTCTTGAGAATGGGATTTCTGATTTAGATCTAGGGTAAACTACTGGACAATGGCCCTGGACAATGTAATAAAACATTGCTGGAAAATAAAAGCTACAGATTAGCCTTAATTCTTTCTCTCATACTTGACATGCAATCCATCAGGTAGTCATATCGGCTCTACCTTCAAAATATATTCCAAATAATCAAACCATTTATATCTTACCACTTAAACCACTATCATTCTGCTCTGAGTCACCATCTTCTCTTGCCTGAACTCTGCAGTAGCCTCTACCTGGTTTATCTGGTGGCAGTTTTGACCTCCCACCCCAGAAGATGCTCTCCATAAGGCAACTAGAAAAATTTTGTCAAAATATAAATCTAAGCATATCATTTTTATGATCAAAGTAATTCAACTACTTTCCTATAAACTTAAAGTAAAATTCAAGAATCACTATGGTTTGTAAGATCTGAGTTCCTGCTGCTTCTTTTCATAATCCCTATCGGATCTCCTTAACCATTGGGTTCCTCCAGCCATTTGATCCTTGATGCTTCTTGAGCATGTCAAGCAACTGCCTCAAGACTTTACTTTGCATTTACTTTCCCAACTACCTGGGACTCTTTTCCTTCAAATAGCCAAATAACTTTACTTCTCACTGCTTTCTACTTTCTCTTCAAACATTATCACCCCAACAAAAAAAAAAAAAAGCATCTCTGACCAACCATTTGAAAATATAGAAAAATTCATCATTTTCTATCACTTTATTCTACTTCATTTCTTCATAATGCTTATATTAAATTATATATTTATTAACTAATTATCTGTATCCTCCTACTAAAGAATAAATTCTATCAGAGCAGGGTTTTTTGTTTGTTTGTTTTGCCCTTGTATCCAGTGTCTACTAGAGGCCATGAGAATATAAGAGGAGCTCAAGAAGTACTTTTGAATTAAATAGTGGATAAAATTAATAACATCCAGGAAATGTGAATGTGAAAAGCGATAATAATGGTTTTACCCATATGATTGCCTTTTATTTAGTCATAAAATAAGTGTTAAGAGCATAGAAAACTTGTTTTCCCTAGTTTGATTCTATGCTGCTTGGCTGTTCTCTGGCATAATAGTGGTTTATCTCTGTCTGCCTTCTTTTTTTTTTTTTTTTAAGATTTTATTTATTCATGATAGACAGAGAGAGAGAGAGAGAGAGGCAGAGACACAGGCAGAGGGAGAAGCAGGCTCCATGCAGGGAGGCCGACGTGATCCCGGGACTCCAGGATCACACCCTGGGCCAAAGGCAGGCGCTGAACCACTGATCCACTCAGGGATCCCCTCTGTCTGCCTTTAACCTCCTATGTGTTTGCCACCACCCCTTGGATGATTTGATGGACATGGATATGAGCCCTTTGAGACCCCAGATCTATCTTGTCAGTTAAGAACTAAAGGCTGACAAAGATGACCATTTAAAGATGGAAAATGATGAAAACGAGCACCAGTTATCTTTAATAACAGTCAGTTTACGGATTGGTGCAAAGGATGAATAGCACATTGTTGAAGCAAAGGCAATGAAGTACAAAGGCAGTCCAAAGGAAGTCACACTGGAAACTTTGAAAATCTCTGCACAGCCAACATTTCCCTTGGGGGCTTTGAAATAACACCGCTTGTGGTCTTAAAAGAGACATGTTGTTCAGGGCCTGTGCATAATGGTGGATAGCACTTAGTAGCTTTGGGGGAAGATGCAGAGTAAAGTAAAGAGGAAGAGGATGTGAAACTCCTTAGCATATCTGGAAAGCAGTCTAACCTTGGAAGTGGTAGCACATTTCCACGGGGAGGAAAAATTGGTGCTAGTGAAAATGATGATGAAGATGAAGATGATGATGATGATGATGAAGATGATGATGAACATGATAAGGAGGGAGAAGCAGAAGAAAAAGGTCCAGTAAAGAGTCTATATGAGATACTCCAGCCAAGAATGCAAACCAGAATGAAAGACTCAAAACCATCAACACCGAGATCAAAAGGTCCCCAACCTTTCAAAAAACAGGAAAAATACTACGAGAAACCCCAAAAGACCTAGTCCTATAAAGGACATTAAAGTCAAATTATGATTGCATATAGAAAAAGGTAGTTCTTTCTCCAGAGTGGAAGCCAAGTTCATCAATTATGTAAAGAGTTTCTTTCAGATGACTGACCAGGAGGTTATTCAAGATCTCTGGCAGTGGAGGAAGTCTCTTTATTAAAATAGTTTAAGTGGCACCTGGGTGGCTCAGTGGTTGAGTGTCTGCCTTTGGCTTAGGTCATGATCTTAGGGTCCTGCGATCAAGACCTCCCCACAGGGAGCCTACTTCTCCCTCTGCCTCTCTCTCAGTCTCTCATAAATAAATAAATAAAAATCTCAAAAACTAGTTTACATAATTTATGTTAAAATTTCACATCATTTCATTTCTGTAACAGTAAATATCTGGACATCCTTTTTATAACACAGAGTGACAACTTTCCCTACCATATCTGATAAATATTGTTCAAGTTCCATTGCCAAGAACATATTGTCCAAAATGCATTAAATTTAGCTTTTAAAGATGGAACTTCATCCTTTGCTTGGTTTTAAGTCTGTATGGAATGTTATGATAGAATAGAGTAGTAGTGATAGTCAGACAAATAGAAATGGTGGGGAGACAAAATATACATATGAAATAAACTCAGTATTTTAATAAATTAACAAAAAAAGCACATAGAGTGCTTAATATGTGAATTTAATATAAAATTTAATCTACAAATTTGCACACAGAATTTTGGGACAACACTGTAAATTACACATGTATAGAAAAAAGTAGAAGGAAATCAAATCTCTATTAAAAATTTCATAGAATGGTAGAAGTATTTGTTGCCTTATCATTTACATTTTCTTTCATCTTTAAATTTTTAAAAATATTTTTATTTATTTATTTGACAGAGAGAGAGATAACAAGTAGTCAGAGCAGCAAGCAGACAGAGAGGAAGAAGCAGTCTCCCCACTGAGCAGGGAGACTAATACAGGATATGATCCCAGGACCCTAGAATCATGACCTGAACCAAAGCCAGTTGCTTAACTGACTGATCCACTCAGGCGCCCCTCATCTTTAAATTTTCAGTGTATTTTTTTAAAGAAAACTAGAAAATTAGAATAGTGTATTAGAAAAAGATATGTTTTCAGAATTGAGCACCTACTGTGTGCTCATTGTAGCACATTGCTACTATGTGCAACCCACTGACTGGGACTGGTGGTTATGATTCTAAATAGGTGTTCTAATTTTAACTGGGATAATATATGAATAAACCAATAATTGTAATTTCAGTCAAATGTGACAAAGATCACATGAGAAATATGCGTGCTCCTTAATTTCTTAAAGCCTTAGTTTCCTCACTTGTAAAATAGAAATATTAATACATCTTCTTCATTGTTCTGTGCTAATATTACATGAGCTAATGTGAGTAAAAGACTTAACAGAACTCCTCACTAATAGTAAACTCAATTAGTCATTTTTATTGTCATTCTTATCAGTGTAATATAGAAGATGGGATGATTATTTTCTGAACTATATCAGGGAAGACATCATGAAGTATTGGGCATTGGATTGAGCTTAAGAAGTAATAGTATTTGACAAATAGCACATAGTATGGGCTAAGATATGCTATGGTAACAAGAATTCCCCCAAATCTCAGTGGCTCAGGATAACAAAACTTAACTTACACAGCAATGGGGAAGGACTGTCATCATAATCCCTCAGAGGAACCCAGAGGAACAAGCCATTATCGTGACTTATGCTTAACCTGTGGAGCAGTAGGAGTGGTGTGCATTTAGTTACTCGCCATCTCTGAAATTTTCTGGCAAAAGTGACACATTTCACTTTCACACACATTTCAATAGCTAAACAAAGCTACATGGCTAAATCTAACTTCAAGCTGATGGCAAGCAGTCCTAACCCTGTGCATGAAAGTTAAAAAGCTGGAAATATTGGGTGAAAGCATTAATGATCACCACAAATATATTGACAAGGAAAGTTGGTAGATTTGTTTCATCATTGGGGTAATTTGGACCATGATACACTGTTATGCCCTGGATTTTTCCTCTATCTCTGGACAAAAGCAACATGAGAGTGTATCATCTCCAGCAGTTTGGCAGAATGGAAACCCCAAAATCATCATATTCTGAAAATGCCATAAAAAGTTGAATAATTTTTAAAAGAATAAAGTGCATGTCTGAGCTGGCAATAAAGTCAGAGTAATCCTTAGAGGCAGAAAGCAAACAGAAAGCATAAATCCACAGTAATAAGTGAAATAAAGTCCATGGCTTCCCTGAGAAAAGTTGTACATTCCTTAATATAGAGCTTTGATTTTAATAACCTATGTGTGCTGAGAGCCCACACAAAGTGAAAGATCAAATCAGAGATCATACATAAACCTGGGATTCAAGTGTAACAATTTCAGGGAAAGAATAAAACTGGAAACATAACAGGAAAGTAATTGTTTACAAAGATAGAATGTTCGAAAGCTTGTCTATTTTGGCCTTGCGTTTCAGAATTCTTAACCACAAGCTGGCGCTCATGTGGTATTGTGGTCCAAGCTCACCCTGACAACCCAGGAAAAGAATGATGTTGAAAGCATCTAATGAAGTGATCAAGAGGTCTGACTGTTCCAGGGACTAAGAATGCAAACCCTAAGAAACACATGCAAATATTCACTGAAGGAACAAAACTTCAGTCTAGATCACAAGGATTTCCCACAAATACAATTGTTTTCAAACATGAATGCTTGATAAAAATAATGATAAAGCAAACAGGCAGTATGGCAACATAAACGATATGAGAAACCAGATCAAATAAAAAAGATTTTAGACACTGGAATTATCAACTATAGAGCGGAAATAAATGATCATCTATAGAACGAAAAATATATGGAATATATTAAAAATAGATAATCTAAATATGGACAGGAAAGAAGTGTAAATTGTTATACACAATTTTTAAAAGTTCAAATACAAATTTTAGAAATAAAATAATAGTATCATTAGAATTTAAAGATCTGAGATGATTTCAAAATTGTAGTAAAATGAACGTAACATAAAACTTACCATTTTAACCAATTCCATGATTTACACCACCATCATCACTAGTGCCACCATCATCACTAACTAGCTCCAGATATTTAATTTGTTCAACATCCCAAAAAGAAACCTCATACCCATGAAACTCAGAAGAGTTCTTTCCTCTTTTGTTTTTATTTTTCACAAGAATTTGAGAAGGATTGCTGTTAATTTTTCTTTAGATATTTAGTAGAATTGATTAGTGAGTCATCTGGTCATGGATTTTCCTTTATTAAAGGTGTTTGATAACTGATTCAGTATCTTGTTATAGTTCTATTCAGATTTTTTATTTCATCATAAGTCAACTTCGTGAATTTGTGCACTTCAAAAAATTGTGCATTTTATCTGTTATAGTATTCTCTTAAAATCCTTGATATTTTGTAAGATTTGTAATAATGTCTCAACTTTTAACTAAATTAAACTTTTAATTTAATTAAAATTAAATAATTTTAATGTTCTCTCTTTTTTTTCCTTCATCAGTCTGGAAAAAGATCTGTCAATTTTGGTCATCTTGTATAAGAACAAATTTTTGTTTTCATTGATTTTTTGCTATTTTTCTAATCTCTACTTCATTTTTCATCATGTCAATCTTTATTTCCTTCCTTTTTCTAGTTTTGCATTTTGCTTATATTCCTTTCTCATTTGCCTCAAATTATTTTCTAATTTTGCTTGAGGTTTATTTTTGACCTGTTGACTGTTTAAAGTATGTTATTTAATCTCCACATATTTGTGGATTTTCTCATTTTCCTCTGCTTTGATTTCTAGTTTCATTTCACTGTCATCAGTAAAAATATTTTGTATGATTTCAGCCTTACTAACTTGATTGAGACTTATTTTATGGTCTTAGCATATGGCCTATCTTGGAGAATGTTCCATGTTTACTTGAGAAAAATGGGTATTCAGCTGTTATTGGTGGAATATTCTGTATATATCTCTTAGATTCAATTGATCTAGAGTGTTGTTCAAGTCCTTTGTTTCCTTATTGATTTTCTTTCTGCTTGTTTTATCTATTATTGGAAATAGGGAATGGAAATCTTTTATTAGCATTGTGCTATTGGTTATTTCTCCCATCAATTCTGTAAATATTTGCTTCATATATTTGGGAACTCTGATGATGGATTTCTCTTATTATAGTTTTGTGCTGAATTGATGTTACTATCATTATATAATGTCTTTCTTTCTTTGGTTCTTACGATGATTTTTTTGTCTTAAAATCTACATTTTGTTTTGTTTTTTCTAATGTTAAGTATGGCTGTCCTTGCTTTCTTTCAGATGCTATATACATGCAATGTCTTTCACCTTTCTTTCACTTTCAACCGTGGTGTGTCTTTGGGTCTAAGGTGAGCATGTTATAAATAGTATGCAGTTGAATCATTAAAAAAAAATGCATCCTGCTAATATTTGCCCTTCAAATGAAGTGACTAACCTCAAAATAATTACTGGTAGAAAACTTCTGTCATTCTACTGCATTTGCTCTATATCTTATCTCTCTTTGGTTCCTAATTCTCCCATTAGAGCTTTATTATTTATTTAATTGATTTTTTGTCATGTATCACTCTGATTTCCCTCTCATTTCCTTTTATGGTTTTTTTTGTTTTGTTTTGTTTTTTAGGTATTTTATGAGTGCTTATTCTGGGGATTCCATTTAATCCCTTAGGTTCATATAAATAGTTTGAATTAGCACCAACGAAATTTGAAAAGTGTACAAAACCTATTCCCCATCCAGGTTTTTCTTTATCCCCTTTATATTTTTGTTGTTGTTGTTATATGCTATATAGCCATTAATGTAGACTTATAGTTTCATGCATTTGTTTTCTAAGACAGGGGAAGAAGAGGATACAACTCCAAGTACAAAGATATCATCTTTTATACTTAACTATATAGCCAATTTTACTAGAATTTTTATTTCATCTTCAGATTACTGTCTGATTATCTTTTATTTCAACCTGAAGAAATCCCTTTAACATTTGTTGTAGGGTGGGTTTACTAGTGACAGAACCTCTTAGCTTTTGTTTATCTGGGAATATCTTAATTTCTCCTTACTCTTGTGGATGGTTTTCCCGAATATAAAATTCTTGGTTGACAGCTTCTGTTTCTTTCAGCATTTTAAATGTGTCATCTCACTTCCTTCTGGTACCCATGGTTTCTAAAAACAAATTAGTTTTGAGATGTGCAATATGTTGATTTGATATTTTTATATATTATGATATGATTGCCCTTGTATCATTAGTTAACACCTCTATCATGTCATGTAATTATTATTTCTTTATTGTGTTGGGAATATTTAAGATTTAGTCTCTTAGCAAGTTTGATATATATAATAAAATATCGTTGCTTATAGTTGTGTGTTCCATTAGATCTCCAGGACTTATTTACCTACTAGTTGCAAGTTTGTACCTTTAAACAACCTCTGTCCTATTCTGCTATTTTTAATTTTTTGAGAGAGACCTGCATACTGTTCCATAGTAGCTGAACCAATCTATATTCTCACCAAAGGCATACAAGGGTTCCCCTTCTCCACATCCTTGCCAACACTTTTTATCTGCTATATTCTTGATTATAGCTATTCTAGTAGGTGTGAGGTAATATCTTATTGTGCTTTTGATATGCATTTCTCTGATGATTAATGATTTTGAACATTCTCTCATGTATCTGTTGGCCATTTGGGTGATGTGATCTTACGGGGAGAAAAATCTAAAAATGTCACAAAAAAAAAAAAAACCTTTTAGAAGTAATAAATTCAATAAAGTTGCAGGATATAAAACAACAGACAAAAATCACTTGCAGTTCTATACACTAACCATGAACAATCCAGAAAATAATATGAGAACAACTTTATTATAATACCATCAAAAAGAATAAAATACTTACAGATAAAATTAACCAAGGAGGTGATCTATACACTAAAAACTACAAAATATTGCTAAAAGAAATTAAAGAAGTCACAAATAAAATGGAAAGATAACTCATATTCATGGATTGGAAGATTTGATTCATTTATTATTTATTTATTTATTTATTTATTTATTTATTTATTTATTTATTTAAATTTTAGGTAGTTAACATAGAATGCAATATTCATTTCTGGAGTAGAATTCAGTGATTTATCACTTACATACAGCAACCAGTGCTCATCATAACAAGTGCTCTCTTTAATGTCCATCACCCACCCAGCCCATCTCCCACCACCTCCCTCCATCAATCCTCAGTTTGTTCTCTACCATTACTAGTCTCTATTGCTTGGTTCCCTCTCTTTTTTTTTTTCTTTTACCCCTTCCCGTATGTTCATCTGCTTTCTTTCTTAGATTCCACATGAGTGAGATTATATGTTATTTGTCTTTCTCTGACTGATTTATTTCAGTTAGCTCCATCCATGTCACTACAAATGGTAATATTTCATTTTTTGATGGCTAACATTCCATTGTATACGTATATCACATCTTCTTTATTAATTTTTCAGTTGTTGGACATTTGGGTTCTCTCCATAGGTTGGCTATTATTGATAATGTTGCTGTAAACATCGGGGTGCATGTATCCCTTAGAATCTGTATTTTTGTGTACTTTGGGTAAATAACTAGTAGTGCAATTCCCAGATCATAGGGTAGCACTATTTTTAACATTTTGAGGAACCTACATACTGCTCTCCAGAATGACTATATCAGTTTGCATTCCTACCAAAACTGCAAGAGGGTTCCTCTTTTTCTGCATCCTCACCAACAGTTATTGCTTCTTGTATTGTTAATTTTAGGCTTCCTGACAGATGTGAGGTGGTATCTCATTATGGTTTAGATTTGTATTTCCCTGATGGTGAGTGATGCTAAGCATCTTTTCATGTATCTGTTAGCCATCTGGAAGTCGTCTTCTTCTTCTTCTTCTTCTTCTTCTTCTTCTTCTTTTTAGGATTTATTTATTTGTTTGTTTATTTATTTATTTATTTATTTATTTATTTATTTATTTATTTATGATAGACATAGAGAGAGAGGCAGAGACACAGGAGGAGGGAGAAGCAGGCTCCATGCTGGGAGCCCGACGTGGGACTTGATCCTGGGACTCCAGGATCGCACCCTGAGCCAAAGGCAGGTGCTAAACCGCTGAGCCACCCAGGGATCCCCTGGAAGTCTTTTTTGAAAAGTGTCTATTCATGTCTTCTGCCCATTTCTTAACTGGACTATTTGTGTTTTGGGTGTCGAGTTTGATAAGTTCTTTGCAGGTTTTGGATACTAACCCTTCATCAGAATGTCATTTGCATATTTCCTCTCCCATTCTGTAGGCTGCTTTTTAGTTTTGTTGGTGGTTTTCTTTGCCATGCAGAAGGTTTTTATCTTAATAACGTCCCCAATGAAGAAAAACTGAGAGCCTTTCCTCTACAGTCAGGAACAAGACAAGGATGTCCATTCTCACTATTATTATTTAACATAGCACTGGGAGTCAGTCTCAGCAATCAGACAACAAAAGGAAGTAAAAGTCATCCAAATTGGCAAGGAAGAAGTCAAATGTTCACTGTTTGTAGTTGACGTTACTTTATGTAGAAAATCCAAAATATTCCAGTAAAAATTGCTAAAGCTCATATATCAATTTAGCAAAGTTGCAGGATATAAAATCAATGTGCAGTAATCGGTTTCATTTCTATACACCAATAATGAGACAGCAGAAAAAGAAATCAAGGAATCGATCCTATTTGCAATTGCACCAAAAGCATAAGATACCTAGGAATAAACCTAAGTAAAGATGTAAAGGATCTATATTTTGAAAACTATAGGACACTTATGAAAGAAATTAAAGAGGGCACAAGAAATGGAAAAACATTTCATTCTCATGGATTGGAGGAACAAACATTGTTAAAATGTCTACACCATCGAAAGCAATCTATACATTTAATGCAATCCCTATCAAAATACCACAGCATTTTTCACAGAGCTAGAACAAACAATCTTAAATTTGTATAGAACCATAAGACCCTGAATAATCAAAGTAATTCTGAAAAGGAAAACAAAACTGGAGGCATCACAGGTCTAGATTTCAAGTTATATTACAAAGCTATAGTCATCTAGACAGTATGGTACCAACACGAAAACAGACATATAGATCAGTGGAACAGAATAGAGAACCCAGGAATGGACTCACAACTTTATGGTTAACTAATCTCTGACAAAGAAAGAAAAAAATCCAGGGGATAAAATGTCTCTTCAACAAGTGGTGTTGGAAAAACTGGACAGCGATATGCAGAAGAATGAAACTGGATCACTTTCTTATACTATACACAAAAATGAATTCAAAACGGATGGAAAACCTTAATGTGAGACAGGAAACCTTGAAAACTCTAGAGGAGAACACAGGCAGAAACCTCTTTGATTTCAGCCATAGTAACCTCTTAGAAGACTCTATATTTTTAAGATGTCAATACCACTATGCAATCTACAGATTTGATGCAATCCCTATAAAAATCCTAATGGCATTTTTTTTTCCAGAAATGGAAAGATTCATCCTAAAATTCATGTAGAATCTCCAGGGACCTCTAAGTAGCCAAAAGAATATTAAAAAAGTAAAACAAAGTTAAAGAACTCATATTTCCTGATTTTATAACACTTCAGAAAACTACAGTAATCAAAATAGTGTGGGAATGGCATAAAGACATATAGACTAATGGAATAAAATAACCTAGAAATAAACTCTCCATAGGGTTCAACAAGAGTGTTGATATTACTTAATGGAGAAAAGACTGCCCCTTCAACAAATAATTTGGGAAAACTGGAATGAAAAGAAAAAGGAAATGAAATTGCACCATTATACCCAATACAAAAATTAACTCAAAATGAATTGAAGAACTAAATGTTAGACCTAAAATTAAAAACTCCTAGAAGAAAGCACAAGGGAGATATTTATGACACTGGATTTGGCAATGAGATTTTGGATGATACAAAAGCATAGGTAAGAAAAGCAAAAATAGGCAATGGAACACCAAAATTTCAAACTTCTGTGCACCAAAGAATAAAGTCAACAGATTATAACCTATGGAATGGGTGAAAATATCTGAGTATAACAAATGGGATAAGTGGTTAATGTCCAGAATATGTAAAGAACTTCTACAACTCAACAATAAATCAATAACACAATTTAAAAATGGGCAAAGAAACTAAATAATGGTTTCTCCTAAAATACTATGTAAACAGCCCATAACTATATAAAAAGATGATCATATAATTGATTGTCTAAGAAATGCAAATCAAAGCCACAATGAAATATGACTTCACATCCATTAGGATGATTATCATAAAAACAAAATAAAACAAAACCAGAAATTAATTGAGTGTCCGTAAGAATGTGGAGAAATTTCACTCCTCTGCATTATTGGTGAGAACATAGAAGGGTACAACTGTAATGGAAAATATTATGCTATTTCCTCAAATAATTAAAAATAAGATTATCATATGATGGAATAATTCTACTTCTAGGTATATCTCCAAAAGCATTGAAAGGAGGATATCTCAAAGAGCTATTTACACAATCATGTTCATAGCAGTGTTATTCACAATATGCAAGAGGTAGAATTAACCAAATATCATCAATAGACAGATAAACAAAATGGAATATACATACAATGGGATATTACTGAGCCTCAAGTAGAAAGTTCTGACATATGCTACAACTTGGATGAACTTTGAGGACATTTTGTTAAGTGAAATAAGCTAATCCAAAAAGACAAATACCATACAATTTCACTTATATGAGGTACTAAAATAGTTAATTTCATAGAAATAGAATGCAAATGGTGGCTATTAGAGGCTGGGAGAAAGAGAATGCTGAGCGATGTTTAATGGGTATCAGGTTTCAGTTCTGTAAGATGAGTAGAATTCTGGAGACTTGTTATACAACAATATGAATGCATTTAACAATATTGAACTGTACACTTAAAATTGGTAAAAATTGTTTAAAAAATCAAGTAGAGATAAATCCAGAGGCTTTGTCATCTTTTCTGAGCATGTGTCCTGACTTGGGCATGAATGTAAATCTATATCCCCCAGCATACAAGGAAACTTTTTAAAGCCCCTATTCCCTAAATTATCATATTCCCCAACTTTTCTTCCTAGACTTTTGATGTGTGCATTGTTTGACTCATATGTTATCTTTTGCCCTGGATGGCAATTGCTCATTCAGTTGCCTTTCAATGTTTTCATGAATTGCTGATTCTCCAAGGTAATAGAGTCCAGAGATACTAAAAATAAAAGCAGGCTCTTTGAGTTAGTCCTTCAGGGAATCTCAGACCAGTTAAAAACAAAACAAAACAAAAAAACCCTACAATTCCTTATGAACAAAATATGTTCTGCGACTCTGGAACCAGAAACCCACATAAGACTACCAATGTACTGGGTAGGGTTGGCGAGACAAGGTAAGTCAAAATGTCCCACAATTCTCCTATTGTGTTTCTGTCATCTTTTTATTTATTTATTTTTTAAGATTTATTTATTTATTTGAGAGAGAGAGAGAGAGCACAAGTGTGATTGGAAAGGAGGGGCAGAAAGAAAAGGAGAGAGAGAATCCTAGGTTGACTCCCAGCTGAGTGCAAAGCCTAACACAGGGGTTCAATCCCACAACCCTGAGATCATGACCTGTGTGGAAATCAAGAGCCTGACCAAACCACCCAGGCACCCCACCTTTATAATGATTAAGAATTCGTTTGGTTGCTGTTAATCTTTAAATTTTGATAAAACTGATTCTGATAATTATTGTCAGTTTTTCTTGTTTCCCTGAAAGACTAGACCCTTAAGAGTGACATACTTTGCCATTTCTCAGAAATCTATGGGTGACTTTATTATTTTTTTTAATTAAAGATTTTACTTATTTATTTTTGAGAGACAGAGAGAGACGCAGAGACATAGGCAGAGGGAGAAGCAGGGTCCATGCAGGGAGCCGGACGTGGGACTCCATCCCATGACTCCAGGATCACGCCCTGGGCTGAAGGCGGCGCTAAACCGCTGGGCCACCCGGGCTACCCTCTATGGGGGACTTTAAAAGAGACTTGATGGCAGCCCTGGTAGCTCAGCGGTTTAGCGCTGCCTTCAGCCCAGGGCGTGATCCTGGAGTCACGGGATGGAGTCCCACGTCCGGCTCCCTGCATGGAGCCTGCTTCTCCCTCTGCCTATGTCTCTGCGTCTCTCTCTCTCTCTCTCTCTCTCTCTCTCTCTCTGTGTGTGTGTGTCTCTCGTGAATAAATAAATAAAATCTTTTTAAAAATTCTAAAAAAAAATAAATAAAAACTAAAAGAGATGTGAAAATAACTGAAAGACAAATATAGGCTATGGAAAGTGGATACAAGGAAATTTCAGTATAGGGGAACAAAAAAATGGAAAATACAAAAGAAAGATAAGTCATGGGGGATGGAATAAGAACATCTGTCAAGCTGAGTTCAAGAAAGAAAGAAAGTTCCAAAAAGTAATAGTTATAGATGCAGTGGCTGGTATTTTACTTAGAATTTATGAGACATATAAAGCTTCAGAATCAAAAACCCCAATTAATCATAAATAAATTCACACCTGAAAAATGGAGGTAAACCTACTAACCTAAAATATAATTAAAAAGATATTTTAAAATTATTTTTTTTTAATTTCAGAGCATTAAGTATACATATATTGGAGATCTCTTGACTGTCTTCCATGTGTATTTTTCTTATCTATTTTTCAGATTTGTTAATGTCTGATGATTTCCCCATATTTTTCTTTTGTTGTCAATTTTTCTTATTGTGCTTTTGATCATATATAATCTCCTCTGTATATCTCATAATTGAGTCTTCATTTATTAAAGATTTTTGTCATTTTTTTTCCAACTTACTTTCCGCTTTTTCATTTCATATCTTCCTGTTGTTTTATGATACTTTCTGAGTTTTTGAGTTTCTTTTTCATGGTGCTTGTATCCATTATTTATTGCAATAATAATACAGTATAACAAATCGCACCAAAATTTAGTGGTTTAAAACAGATCTATGAGTCAGCAGCTTAGTTCTGCTATTTGGGCCAGATTGAGATCATCTTAACTGAGCTCACTTTTGTGTTTTTGTTGAGCTGACAGGTAGACTGGAGGCCTGCAGGTCTATCATAACTCATCTGAGATGTCTTAATATCTGTCCATGCAGTCTCTTATTGTTCAGTAGGCTATCGAAAACTTGTTCTCAGAAAATAGGTGAAAGAATAACAGGACAACCAGATATGCATGCAAGAGTTTTTATCAAACCTCTGTGGATATCATTTTAACATCTCAACTGGTTAAAGCAAGTCATATGGCAAGAACAAGTGCTAGGATGGGATAGGACTACAAAGTTATAGGGCAAAGGTCATGGAAAAGAGAGAGACTATTATTTAGGGCTGTTAAGGCAATAAAAATACACCATACTGAATAACACTGCTTTATTAAATTCCTTCTGCCTCGAGTTACTATTTTTCTGGAGTTATTTTTTCTGCCATATATTTCATTTCTCATTTTCCTTTTTTAAAAAAGATTTTATTTATTTATTCAGGAGAGACATACAGAGAGAGAAGCAGAGACATAGGCAGAGGGAGAAGCAGGCTCCACGCAGGGAGCCCGATGTGGGACTGGATCCCAGGACTCCTAGATCATGATGTGAGCCAAAGGCAGATGCTCAACACTGAGCCACCCAGGTGTCCCTCATTTTTCATTTTCTGTTTTTAAGGGTTTTTTTCCTTATATCATTGTGTTTAAGAAGCTGTAGTTTTATTTCTCTTGTTCATATCTGAATATTCTAAATTTTTCCTAACCAGCTACTAACATAAAAATCTTATGGGGGTTATCATTTAGGTGGCTTTTCAGTTTCTTAATTTCTTATATTATTGATATGATGAACAAAAAAGCATTTTTTAAAATATAAACCCCACATATGTAGAATATAAAAAATGGCTTCCATTTTCCTTACCAAATGTGAATAGAACAGCTTTGAAAAATATTTTGTGGTATTCAATAAAAGTGAAGATGTAAGACATCTTCTATGACATTGTAATTATATTCTCATGCATATAGCCTACATGAATTCATGCTTATTTATATCAGGGCACATTTCCAAGAATGCCAGAGCAGCAATGTTTAAAATGACCAAAATATGAACATATCCCAAAAGTTTATTATAATATAATAGATAAATGGATCATCAGATAATCTTGTGATGAAATATATTCAACAATGAATAAAAAAACAATGAAAAGCAACAGCACAAAATTTTTTAAAAGATTTATTTATTTATTTTAGAGAGAGAAAACATGCAAGCAGGGGGTGGGGGAATAGAAGGAGAGAGAAAGAATCTCAAGACTCCCAGTTGAGGGCAGAGCCCAATGCGGGGCTTGATCTCAGGACCCTGCGAACATGACCTGAGCCAAAATCAAGAGTTGGACACTGAACAGATCGACTGAGCCACCCAAGCACCCACATGAAAAAAAATCTTAAAGATACAATCTTGAACAAAAGAAGCAAGACACAGCTGAATACATCATGTATAATTTCAATTATATACAATTTAAAATGGTAATTTTAGATTGTATTGTTTAGATATTAATAATTTACAAAGCAAAGGTATGAATGCTTTTAAAGTCAGGATATTAGTATTCGGCAAAGAAGGGGGTAGGCATGCTGGGCTGGACCTGTTGGAGGTATGGCATGTTTGTTGTGTTCTATGTTATTATCCTGGTTTGGGATTATATGAGAGTTCATTTTACAAGACTGTTGTGTTTGGGAAGTCTGTTATATATCAAAGTAGAAATATTGAAAATACATTTGGATATATGAGTCTGGAATTTAGAGAAGTCTAGCCTGGCATATAAATTTAAGGACTCTTTGGTGTGCAGACATAATATAAAGCATAAATCTAGATGAGATATATAACAATGTGTTTAGGAAGTGGTTTCTCTTGGATTGAATTATGTCCCCTCAAAACTTCTATGTTGAAGTACTAATTCCTAGCACCTGAGAATGTGATCTTATTTGGAAACAGAGTCAGTGCAGGTATAATTAATTAAAATGAGGTCATACTAGAGTAGAATGGGCCTTTAATCCAATGTGGCCTGTCCTTATAAAAATGGGACATTTGGACATGGGCAGGACAGAGGAAGAATGCAATGTGAATATGAGGGCAGAGATGAGGTGATGTGTCTACAAGCCAAGGAACACCAGCTTCCCAGCAAACCACCAGAAGCTAGGACAGAGGCATGTGACAGATTCTCCTTCATAGCCCTCAGAAGAAGCCAACCCTACCAACAACTTGATCTTGGACTTCTAGCTTTCAGAACTGTTAGAAAATAAATGGAGGTGGGGATACCTGGGTGGCGCAGTCAGTTAAGTGTCTGCTCTTGGCTCAGGTCATGATCTCAGTATCCTTGGATGAAGCCCTGCATCAGTCTCCCTGCTTAGCATGGAGTCTGCTTCTCTCTCTCCCTCTGCCTCTCTCTCCCTCACCCTCCCACTCATGTGCATGCTCTCTCTCAAATAAAATAAGTAAAAAAATATTTTTTAAAGAAATTTTGGTTATTTAAGTCACTCAGTTTCTGGCACGTTGTTACAGGCATCCTAGTAAATGAGTACGTTTCAAGGCTAAGGCCCAATATTGAGAGGTTGAAAACAATGAGAAGGAAGCAAAAGAGGAGGTCAATGTAATAGGATGAAAACTTTTAGAAGATGAGGACCTGGAATCCAAGTGATGAGTTGCGGCAGGATGAACTGGTCAAGAGTGTCAAAGTTGTATGGGAACTAATAATTAATCCTTGGGTTTCACAAAATTAAGGAATGAGTGACACGACAGAATAAGTTTTGATGGAAAGGCTGAAGGCAAATACCACTGAAGGATGTTTCCTTCAGTGAGGAATAAGCAGAGAGGACTTGAAGATATCTAGCATTGTCACAGTTCTCATGTGGAGCTTATAAAGCACCAGAGTAATGGTGCAGTAATTGCAGATTTAATTGGGATTGGAAATGTTTTAACATGGAAGGAAAAAAAAAAAACACATGTCTATCCTCATGTGAATGATTTAAGAGGGAAGGATAAATTTATCATTTAGAGAGTTACTGGGCTGTATCATCAAATAGGCCAAAGGAGGTAGTATTTGGTAAAGATACTGGGGAGGCTGCCCTTAGAAATATGAACAATTAGAGCGTCTTGGGTGGCTCAGTCAATGAAGCATATGACTCTTGATTTGGCTCAGGTCATGATCTCAGGGTTGTGAGATTGAGCCATGCATCAGGCTCAGTGCTGGGCATGGAGCCTGCTTAAGATTCTCTCTCTCTTCTCTTCCCCTCATCCCCTCCCTCTCTAAAAATAAAGAAGGAAAGAAAGGAAAGAAAGGAAGGAAGGAAGGAAGGAAGGAAGGAAGGAAGGAAGGAAGGAAGGAAGGAAACAATTCATTCATAAATTCATTCATAAAAGGAAAAGAGATGGTGGGAAAGTAATAATTCAGAGCATGTAGACATGTATATGCAGGGGAGCTGGTGAAAATTCTCTTCAGATTAAAAAAAAACTACATTAAATAGGATCTAAGCTTTCTAGAATAAATAAGTTGGTATGAAAATTTCAAGAAAATGGAAAAGGTTTGTAAAGCCCAATGAAGAGAGTAGATTTGAAAAATGTAAAAAAAAAAAAAAAAAAAAAAAAAAAAAAAAAAAAAAAAAAAACCTCAGCAACAGCAAGGGCCTGTTTGAGATTAGTGGTCATGAATGTGTTGTGAGGACATTTAATATAATTATTAGTTTTCTCACCAGCCATATTCAGCTGGTTTATTCAGCTGGCCTTTCCTTGAGGGCCAGGTGGAGAGAATAAGAGATGGAGCAGCAGTTACTGGCATCTTGCAGTGGCTGTGGTGAGATGGAAACAGCTGGGAAGCCAATTTAGAATACATTTTCATAGACCTCTTATTTGCCAACAGTAGTATTAGTAGAATTCCTTTAATAAGAGTCTTCCCAGAAAGAATGCTAAATAAATCTTCATTTTTCTTTTAATTATGGCAGATTTATCGTGAAGAAATAGCCACATAATAAGGCACATCTGTTTAAATAATGATTAAAATGTTAGAAAGATATTATAAATCCACATTATAGTAGTAGCAAAAACAGTAACTATCAATCGTACTGCAAAGTACTGTTAACATTGTGATTTATATATTCTTTTATTTATGTTTTATACCTTCACTATGAGGTATTATCTTCATGTTACTTAGAAGGAAACTGAGTTTCAGAAAGGTTATTTTGAGTGATTTGTGAAAATCACTGCATATCTCTTAATTGCTGCCTAACCATTAAAATTTTAGAGTTTATAGCAGATGCTCAAAAATAGTGTTTCTTGCTTGATTACTTGCTGTAGTAGCATTTCATTTAATCCTAGAAAAATGTGGAGTTCGCAAATTACATAGATCCAAAAAAAAGGAAAAAGTTATTTGGAGACATTTCCCATAAGGGGATGATCATGAATGATAAAAAATAAAAAATGTAAGTACATAATACCCTTGGGAGGATACACAAATGAGGTCACAACTACATATCACAATTTCTAGGTCAAACTTATTTTATTCCTTCTTGGTTAAAATTAGAGTTCATTTTTTTTCTTCTATATTGCTATATGTTATATAAGTCAAAGTTTAGTCAGGAATCTAGGTGTTTTGGCGGACAAGATTTAGTACGATGAATTAGAGTCTTACAAAACCATTAGAAAGGCTGGGTGAGTGAAGGTCAGAAAGAACCACCACCAGCTTTGGGGAAATCAGAAAGTGCAAACTATGAACTTAGCTGTCTACTTAACTGAGAAAAGTGATTTGAAGATTGCCAGGGTGCCTCTGAAAGTACCTCTACTGCCTGGTTACATATATATCAGCTACTACTGGTAGAGAAAAATGACTTCTGCTTTCTACCTACCTAATTTCATACAAGTGCCTAAAATAAAACTCTGAATGGAATTTTGCTGTCAAGAACTTGTGGAAAGCATCATTTTTTCGGTTCTAAAGCCTGTGTTACAAAAGAGGGCTTAAAAAATTTAAAAAAAAATAAAAAAACAAAAAACAAAAGAGGGCTTAGAACAATGGAGATACTAATAAATATCAATAAACAATATCTGATTCAGTCCTCCTTCTTGGATTCCTGGTATCTAGGAAATACTTCTATTTACATTTAAACTCTTAAAATTAATTAAAAGCGACAGCATCTATCCATCTAACATGATGATAGATAGATTGTTACATTCTTTCTTCTCTGGTCAGAATATAAGAAAGAGAGACAGAGAGACAGAGAGAAAGTTCTGCAGATTACTGCACTCATCTCTGTGTAACAATTGTACCTCCTGTTCAGTCACAAATGACTTTACATTCTCCAACTTAAAAGAAAAAAATAGCAAAATACTATATGGATATAAAATATGTGGGAAGGATATAATGTACGTTTAGTTTACATGTACACATACGATTGCAATCTAGGAGTTGGTTCTTAAAATAAAAATAGTTATTTGTGAAAGAGGTCATTGCTTTGCTTCATATGAATAGCGACTGCATATTGCATCCTGATTGGTGATAGACACTGAGCATCTTGGCATCTGCTTCACAACTGGCTGAGTGTCTTGCACTCAGATCCCTACTACCTGCAGAACATTTGCTCACTCCTATCCTCGCTCAAAAATGTGGCTTCCGGCTACTTGCTAAATGATTGGGAGCAGCATTCTCACATACTGTACCTGTTTGCAAAATCTCAAGAACTTGTCCCTTTTTTAGTGATATGGGAGTAAAGTGTAGTAATTTTTCTTTTATTTTAAATGGAACTTTGACAAGCCTTAGATGTCTAAAAACTTCATCAAGATGGTGCACAACTAAAAAAAAAAAAGATGGCACGCATCTGAATTCTGAATTTTAATGAAAACAGGCACTTTTCTTGCCAAGCCAATTAGGATATTTGCTACTTCTCCCCCTGATCTAAATAATATGATAAACTTTAACAGGGTGGACCAGAGACAGGTCCTGTTTATCGACATCCCTGCCTTTTATTATACTTCTCCTTCTCTGGCATACAATCTCAAAATACCTTCTTACATATATCTCCAATTTCCTTTTCATATAAATTGACAAAATGATTACAATTAGTTCTGTTTATATGCTCTCTCATTCCAGGGTAAGATGAAGGGAAACTTATTTATTTAGAATCAATTGGGATTTGACTTTTATGATGAATAAGCAGGCTCATAATTTGGTGGGGATGGGTCTTGAGGAGAAACAAAAACCCTTTGCAAAAAGTGAATTGCCTTATTATAGAGTCTTCTAATAAGAGGATACTCATTTCAGACAGATGAGAAGGAGCTGATACTGTTGGTAGAGAAGACACAGTGAAATTTTGAGGTCTATTGTATTCATAATTGCCAGAATTCACCAAACATCACTATTCTAAATTTATGCATCTTATTTTCTTCACATTCAATGCTTTGAGTTTCACATACAAGCCCTACAGAATCTGTGAATGATTCTGTGAATATCAATTAACTGTAATTTGGACCATGAATGGTTAACTTTGATTTTATTTTTAACATGGGCCCTGAGGTTTCAGTCTGCTTCTTCCTCTGCCTTTGTCTCTGCCTCTCTCTGTGTCTTTTATGAATAAATAAATAAAATCCTTTAAAAAAAGCAGTAATAGAATATTGCTGGGTTTTGTGTCTTTCCTGGAGCCAAAATTTTAAGGCCCTGAATTTGTAATTTTTTTGTAAGCTAACCATACAGTTAGTACCAGCTATCTCATAGTATTTATAGGTTTTATTTCCACTATTAAGTTCTTTTTTTTTAAAGATTTTATTTATTTATTTATTCATGAGAGACACAGAGAGAAAGGCAGAGACACAGGCAGAGGGAGAGGGTGAAGCAGGCTCCCCACGGTGAGCCTGATGCAGAACTATATCCCAGAGCCCGGGATCACACCATGAGCCAAAGGCAGATGCTCAGCCACTGAGCCGCCCAGGTGTCCCTCCCACTATTAAGTTCTATTGCAACAATCATTGTGGTCTTCTAAAGCCATATATTGAAGAAACATTTCTTTCCAGGCAACGATAGGCATGCCAGAGTCTACTAGCATTTCATTTATCTTAGCGATGGTGTCACCACTTTCACATAAAACTGGGTCAGATAATCAATTACAGTTTCCCACCTCTGAGCCATTTATGTTCAAAAAATTCTGCATCAGTCAAAAGTTTTGTTAGAAAAAAAAATGTAATCGCTCTAGGTATTTCAGAGGGAACAGATTTAATACAGGGAATTCAATGCTTACATCTGAAGAGATAGCTAAACATAGGCTAAGGAGAAGCCCTGCTGGATTTAAGGTGACCAGGAAACATTGCAAGAAATCACTGATAATGATCTCAGAACCCTGGAGCATGAAAGCTCGAGAATCAAAGTAGTTTTCCAAGAAACTGGTGAGAGCTGTCTGTTCACTCACTTGCTTGAAGTCACCAAAGGAAGTAAAATATATATTCTCGTCTGATTATTGAATCTCAAAACAGTATTTTACTGTTGCAATATAAAGTAGGACCCTGCTGGCAATGGATTCTGGGAAATACCACTTTCCAGACTCTGGGACACAGGGGGATAGCTTAAGTGGCTGAAAATGGCAATGCATATATAAAACCTATACAACTATTTTTAACAAAACTTTACATCAGTGTCATTTACATCAGTAGTTTTCATATATCGTCTGACAACTACTCAGTGAATTTGACATGACAATCTTGTCAAGTAATCATCCTGAAGTATCTCTCATATTGACCCACTTTTCTCCATCCTACTCAGTGATTCTAAATCTGTCCATCACAATCTTTCCATTCATTGGCTACGATATAGCCTCCTAATTGTTTTCCCTCTCTCAAGTATCATTTGCCCTCAATCTATTCTCAATGAACTCAGAACAATATTTCAAATCACGTATCTGATTATGCCATTTTGTTGCTCAAAATGTTAAAATTTTCCCCAATGTTCTTATGTTAAAGGAAAACCTAGAAACATAGTCCAGTAAATGTAATTATTTGGACTTTGCTACCTTTTCCAAACCCTACCATTGCCATAAGTCATGTCATAACTTGCCATTCATAGCTACAAAAGTAAAATTCAGACTCTTTGATCAACTTTCTTCTTCTCTAATATCCTTAATTTGCTTTCCATTTCCTCCCCCATTGATCACTTTTCCATGTCTGACCAATCCCTTAACTACATGCTTAATCATTGAACGATTTTTTTTCCAGCATTTGGACTCAGTTACAATCTGACTCTCCTCTGTGTCTGCCAGTTTCTCCTGCAGAGGATATCCTGCATTCATTCCCACTCCATTTACCATGTTGTCATTGATGGAATCTCCACTTCCTTAATTCTCACTGAGACTTCCCAACCATTGCTGCTTAGCTCATGTAAAAACTTTCCTATCTCTGAAGTTTTCCCTCTATTTATCATCCTTTGATACTGTCATCTGCCAAGGCCCTTTGGGCACATGGATCACAGTATTTCTTTTTATTTCAAATCCCAATAGCCTCCAAAATGACTTCAGGGAATATATGGCTAGCCTATTGGGCACCTTATTTTCATAGATATTTGATTTTCTGAATTCCAGTTCTCTCAACTTCTACCCTACTTTCGACAACCATTGTCATGGTCCCAGCTGGATTTTATCATCACTTATTATTTCATTACTTCCAATATAATAAACTCCAACATGCTAATCTCTAATCACAGCCTCCATGCATTTCAGCTTCTCACTTCATTACTTTCAGTATATAGCATTTTATCTTTATCATGTTTTTGGATTTTTAATTCCTCCTTTTATCTCCCATTCCCATTGCTTCATTTATTTCTTATGTGCCAGCCTCAGTGGTGGGTCATTTCAACATTTTATTTGTGGACTGTTTGATTTGGTGGTTTGGACTGTTTTACTGGCTTGTTGGTATAATTTTTGGTATAAGCTTGATAAAAATTCTTAAAATTAGCCCAATCAAGCCATCTACTTCTTAGGATTTGAGAGTTGCTGGAAAAGATCACATATCTTTGCAGATGGATGCTTCTATACATTTTTTATACTCACTGGGCCTCAGTTCTATTAGCAATCAGTTTACTTATTCTTGTGATCTACATTCTGTGGTTATAAACATACATATTTCAGTGTATATCTATAGTCATTTACTGTGTGAATACACACGCACCCCACCTCTGTGAAGATTATATGCTAAGGTCAGATATTAAGGTTCTGTATGGCACCCTGCTTCCTGGCATTCCAGCCTGGAGTACAATGACTCTGAAGAAGCAAGCAAGGCTTGAGTCTGGGAAGGCCCATAGGCTTGAGTCTGGGAAGGCCCAGGGAGCATTGTTTGAAGACCTCAAACCTCATCATATTCCTGGACTGAGATCTTTGTGTAGGAACAGCAGCCTGTCTGGAGGGGCTCTGCTTCCTCCTGGCCCCCAATTAGCCCTTAGTCCCTACATTCTGTGCCTACTTTTGGGTAGCCTAAAAGTTCTCTGCAGAAAAGGAGGCAAGATATATTCATAATTGAGAAATGGGAAGAGATTAGGGAAGATGTTTTGAGTATGATAATGACTATTTGGAAAAGGTATTATGAGAAATGACAAGAAGGCTTAGTCAATAATATTGTATTACAAATTTGAAAGTTGCTAAGAAAGTAAACGTAGAAGTTTTCATCACAAAAACATTTTTAACTTTGGAAGGATGGCAATTAGACTTACTACGATTATCATTTCACAATGTATACAAATGTCAAATCATTATGTTGTATACCTGAAACTGTATGCCAATTCTACTTCAATTAAAAAAAAAAAGGGATCCCTGGGTGGCGCAGCGGTTTGGCGCCTGCCTTTGGCCCAGGGTGCGATCCTGGAGACCCGGGATCGAATCCCACATCGGCCTCCCGGTGCATGGAGCCTGCTTCTCCCTCTGCCTGTGTCTCTGCCTCTCTCTCTCTCTCTCTCTCTGTTACTATCATAAATAAAAATAAAAATTAAAAAAAATAAAAATAAATAAAAATAAAAAGATACATAAGAATAAGGTTACCCTACATTCTGTGCCCACAAACATACATGTTTCAAAGCATATCTGTAGTCACTTTTTAACCACTTTATGAGTGGAAAAGATGGTTCTTTTGTCTTTAAAGTTTCTCAGCCATGGTTCTAAATATCATCTTCCTTAGTAATTGCTCTAAAAAGTATCTCTGCCTTTTTTAGATCAGATCTCTGAAATTCTTCCTTAGAACCATGCTATTCTCTGATTACTAAACTAACTTTTTTTCCCTTCCATAGGTAGGCTATTGAGGAAAAACTTGACTAACTTTCATAATGTCTTTACCTCCTATTGTCTCATTGCAGAAGATAAATTCGGATTTCATCATTGCCATTAGACTTTTATACTCCAATTTAATAAGAACTATTCAAAGTTGTTAAACAAAAGGCCCATTTTTCTTTTCTAATTCAAGATCTTATAAGCATTGACTTGGTGATCACATACTTTATGAATTTTTTTTTCTGCTTAGCTTTATGGATAACACTGTCTAGTTTCCCCTTTTTCTTCTTTTAGTTCTTTCTTAACCTTTTCTGTGGATCCTATTTTTACAGCCCCAAAACATCAGAGTTCCCCAATGTTTCACCAGCAAACGGCTTTCTACACCCTACTCTGTGTACTCTTTGTCAGCCATCTTATCTTTCTCACTTCAATTAGCATCTATATTTTGATGACTGTCAAATATGTTTCTTTAGTCCAGACTTCTGTTCTGACTTTGTCTGAGTATCTACATTTGAATGCCTCACATTTACTTCAAATCAATATGTCTTTGGATGAAATTATTTCATCTTACCTAAACCTATAGTTTCTCTTGTGTTCTCCACCTTTTTCAATAGCACAACCATCCATAAAACTTTCAACCCTGAACCTTACACACCACTTCTGATTCCTTTATTTCTCTTACTAATGATTCTACTTTCTTATATTTCTTGATTCTCTGTGAAAGATTATCTTTCTTATATTTCCTTCCCCAACACCTATGTTACTTCCTTATTTAAGATCTTATCTTCTGTGAATTTCTGAAATATCTTCCTACTATCTATTTCTTTAAACTTGTCTAATGCCTAACCATTTCTACAGTTACTGAAATTTAGTTTTTCATATCCAGCTCTCATGGTGTTTATTATCCTCTTCAAGTCTTTATTGGCTCTGGAGGCCTATAGATCGACATCTATGCTCCTAGAGTGAAGGAGACAATTCTCCTCTAACTGGAACCTATTTCCCTTGTTTTATTTCTTGCCACATCTCCTACTCTCTGCCAAGAATTCCTCTGGAATTGTGTGTTCTTTTGTGACTCAGGGTTTTTGCACACATGGAGTCATATATCTGAAACATCTTAACTGCTCCAATAGTACTTTGTATGTCTAGCTCTCATAGCACATTTTATTATAATCATCTATTTATTTGCATTTTCCCCTCAGATTCTAAACCTTTTGAAGGAAAGAACTATTTTTTTTTCAAATACTTCAAACTGTATTTAGAACAGACTGGTATTCTAATAATATAAATTTAATGAATAAATGAATTTAATTGAAAATTAAGTGAACAAACCCAATATAAGATAAGATTTAGTCCAGTCTCATAAACAACAGCCCCTTCACTCTGTTTTTCTAACATGTTGATACTTCTATTGAAATGCATCTATTACAGTGGTGTTGCTTTGTACAGGCCATGTTTTATTTTTCTCACGTATTATTTATGCCAAAATATAAGTTGAATGTTCAATAACACAAATGAGTTCCACTGTATTAACTTGCACATATTATGTAATTTACCTTATTTGATATAGATGAACTTATAAAACTGAATTATTCATGGAATGTCAGCTGATCTTATGCTCAACTTATAATATATAGTTAGGTGGTAAAGAGTTTTTTCAAGAAAGTAGGAATTTACCAGTTTATGTAATATGGTCTACTTACAATAAGATTAAAAGTGATTGTACATAAAAATCTATTTGAACTCCCTGATATTAAGGGTGAAAAATAGGCTATAGTAGAAACATGAAGTGTTTCCTATGCTTCCCATCTTCTCTTGTCTGGTGATTTATAGGTGACCAGGAGTCATGATGTATTTCCTCCCAATAGCTCTGGAACATTATCCTACAGGATTTATTATGATTTATGATGCTGATGGCTTAACATTTCTATTTCACTATAGCATCGAATTAATTATATTGACTTAATTTGCATTTTGAGAATCTAGCACCCTGCCTCTGTGACATAAAGAATATTATGCACCCACCTGCTTTCCTGGAGACTATCAATATTTACTTTTCCAAATATTAATGCACATGAATAGGTCTATGTTAGTGTTTATGCCATAAGTCAAATGTATGTATTTGTTTATAAGATTTCATATTTGATTACATTTTATTAAGTATTTTAGCAAAAACTGCCTTAAAAAGAGAAGGAAGGCTGAAGAACACTCCAAAAGCTCAGCTGTTCTATTGTCTCCTTCCAAGAATTTCAGATGAATTTAATCTTGGAAACTAAATACATTCACTGATGGCATGCCATTTATCACACCTAAACAAAGTCTTGGGTCCCACAGTTTAACTGAATCCCATTTTAATAACACAACAGAGAGATGTTTTCTCTCTTAGTACACACACCAAATATGTTATTGATTTTTTTTTCCTGCTGATCCTGCAGGCACTGTTCCCACTTCATGTCTCCCTTTGTTTCTCCAGCCTTCTGCAAACCACATGGGCGATGCATGCACAATAGGTATTAGGTCATTCTCTTGTACAGTTACTCTTTCTTTTAGTTACTAGAACACTTTTGCACTTTACATATTCAGCATCTTTATGCTTAGCTCAAACAACCAAAAACAGCATCTTCCTTACTTGTTTCAGTGTCAGCACTCTATGCTCAAATGACATTTCCCATTCCAGGTGCTTCTGCTCATGTAGTGAATTTTTACTAAGGGTGTTTCCATTATTTTTATCTTATTCATTTGGATCAGTTTAATAATTCTCATTGAAATGGTCTTATCTTCATTAAATATATAGGGAAATTGTTTTAATAACATGGACTCAGGGGATCCCTGGGTGGCGCAGCGGTTTGGCGCCTGCCTTTGGCCCAGGGTGCGATCCTGGAGACCCGGGATCGAATCCCACGTCAGGCTCCCGGTGCATGGAGCCTGCTTCTCCCTCTGCCTGTGTCTCTGCCTCTCTCTCTCTTTGTGTCTCTCATGAATAAATAAATAAAATATTTTTAAAAAGATGGGTTTCTATATCAACTCGTTCATGTTGTCCAATTCATAATTAATCGTGATACATAGCCTTCTATTTTCCAGTTTTAGACAGCACAACTGTGTGATAACCCCTTTTTACAGTCAGTTGAATCCTTTCCCTTTTATGGCTAGGAAGTATGTAGTTCCACAAGTCAGCAATAGTTTTGGTCCATTTTCAGCACTGAGGTTATGTTTATGTCAAAGCTTTACACAGTTTTGACAGTTGGGTTCTCAAATCTATGTGTATTATTGAATGTATGTGAATAAGAGTTTGCATTTATCTCCTCATAAAAATGGACAAGCTCCAGTGGTATCAGTAGTAAAAGAAAACACAATTGCAGGGCTAGGAGTATTAGAAACCCTGCATCTACTAGAGCTCCATTTCTGAGATAACTTGACTTCACACTACAAGCAGGAAGGTCAGGATTTATAGTCAAACACTTTGAAGAATATATAATAGGTAGAGAAGGGAGAAGGCACTGTAAAAAGCATTTCCCTTGCATGATCTCTTTGCTTTCTGTAGAACTTCTTAGGTTGACCTATGATCCAGAAAGTAGGACCATAGCCACCTTCCCACCTTGAGTGATGATTATTGATTCCCTTTTCACTTAACACAGACCCAAAAAGTTGCTTCTTGGTGAGTCTTGAAGCTCCTCTTCCATCACCTCATCCCTTGTCACCAATTTTTGCATTCAGACGGTCAACACAATGGTTATCTAGAATTCTCAAATAGAGAGTACCTGGTAGAAGTGTCCTGAATATCATACAGGTAGAGCCTACAGTCTTTATATTATTACATACTATTGTCACTGTCAGCACAAAAATGAATAAAATATAATGCCAATCCAAGATGCATTCAAAAACTCCAAGCTGTGCCATCTGAGGAGAGGTCATTCCAGGTCTAGTTTGAGTGTATTTTGCGTAAAAGACAGTGTAGATGAATGATGAAACTATTGTCACTTTTAATAGCTTTTAGTGCCATATAGTTATTCAGATATGTACTTTCCCAGTTTATTCTCTGCTGTCTTGTATTTATGTTTCTGTCAATCACTCTTTTTCATTTTCTTTGTGTTCATTTTCTGAGAAAGACTGTCACATGCATTATGCCTATTAAATCTTGGTGCTAGCAAGTTTCAGGTAAGAATAATTTTCTTAGAAAATTGAAGAAAGTGGAGGCATAATAGACTAAATACCTTGAAAATTTTTCCTGAGCTTTTCTGAATTATATTTTATGCTTTGAAATAGTTGTTCTTTCTAAGACCCTAACTTAAAATTTCAGCTAAAAAATAGAAATTCTTCCTGAAAAAGATGTTAAACTGAAAGAAAACATAGAATACATAACATATAGCATAGAAAAATCTATCAAAACACCAGACAATAAAAATTTAAAACTTATTTTTTCACTCCCTTATATAACTAATATTTATTGAGCATCTACTATATCCTATTTACATGCTCAATGATAGAGATACAAAGTTAAAAAATATTTTAACTAACATCAAGGAGTTATTTCTGGTTAGAAAGACACATATATTAATAATAGTCATAAACAGAAATATGTCTGAGGAACTCATCAGGATTATTTAAAAACATGTACATAGGTTTTCTTTTTTTTTTAATTTTTTTTTTTTTTTAGGTTTTCTAAAGGATGTAAAGTAGATCTAAGTTACTCTGAAGGCTCAAAGTATGGCTTCCCTAAGGAAGGAAAGCCCAATTTGTTGTTTGAAGTTAAAACAGAGGTGTGATATAGGAAAATGCTACAAAGAGAGTGGCATGGACTGTCTCTGATATGAAGGAACATAGAACTGAATGGAAGGAAATTTAGGTGAAGTGCAGAGATGGACAGAGAGAGCATTATACAATGGGCTCAGGGCAGCAGTCAAGTGCCAAAGCAGATGAGACATTGATGACTATGCTAAGAATTTCTATTTCAGGAGATATTTGAAGCTATTGAAAGGAGTTTAATGGGAGAAACGTCCTCCTTATATTTATGTTTCGAAATAATCATCCTGGTTACAGAATGTGGCATAAATTGGAGCATGGAAAAACTGAAAGAAGAGAAATCCACTTTGATGCTATTTCTATCAAGGCAGGGAAAAAAATCAGACCTTGATCTAGGATGATTACATGATTTGAGATGGAGATAAGTGAATACATTTCAGTTTTAGAAGGTAAAAGTTACAGGACATTGTGTTAGTGAAAGAAAAGCTTGGAAGCTAGGGTGACATCTTAGATTTCCAATTTCCCAAATAGAAAAGTAAAGATGCTGTTCACTGACATAGGAGATAATGGAAATTAATGATAACATGATACCAAGAGTTAAGAATAGAAGATACAAATTTGGACTTATTGTTATATCAATGATAGTGGAAGTCCTGGGAGAAGTAAAATTTCCTAGGAAAAGATCACGTTGGAAAAAAAAATCCAAGTATAGGACCTTAATGTACTCCCATATTTAGTGCTGTTTATTATAATTAGGAGACTTGAGCATATTTGTGTTAGCAGTCAATAAAGAGATTTTATATGGAAGAAACAAGAGAAGATTGACACAGTCCTTTAGTGGGTATAAAGAATTAGGATATAAAGAAGAACAAAAAAGGAACAGTAAATATTATATCTGCCAATATACAAATATATTAACTAGTGATACATTTGAAGTATTAAAAAGGTTGTGTTTTTCCTACTTTTTAGTTTTGGGACATTCGGCAAATTACTTAAATTTTCCATGTTGCTTTTTTCCACAGTGACACTATACAGGATTAAATCAGTACATGAAGAACCTTTGGAACAGTTCTGGGCACAGAGTGAGAACCCAATACATATCAGCTGTTTTACAGCAATTTTGACATTGTATAGAAATGTTCTGCGTAATTGTTTTGTCTAGGATACAGATGGCTCTAGGAGAAAAGACAAATTTACTCATGCACCTGTGGAGCCCAGCTCAGTGCTTGAAACAGAGTCCTTGATTTATGGCTGGTGATCAGAATTTAAATGAATTTTACAATCTGCAGGTATGAAGTTTGATTTTTAGACACTAGTGGGAGGGATGTATACAACAAATGTACACCCAGTTCTAGGAAGTAGGTTATTATGCTCTAAAATAAAGGAGGAAATTTTGCCTGATTTAGAGCTATGGAGGATATAACCAAACATCTTTTTTTTTTTTTTTTTGCACTGGCTTTCAATGCTGAAAGTAGAAAGCGTACTATCATGCATTCAACAGAATTACATGCATTATTTCCCAACTGATGTGTGCAAAACTCTCCTAAACTAACAAAGAGGAGTTTTTCTGGAGTCTTTTTAATCAAGTGTGATTGAATCATACTGGAAACAGGGCTTCAATTGACTGCTTAATTGATAAGAGGCCCAAAAAAGTGCAAACAATCTGTAGCTAAAGGAAGGTCTTATTTGGTAGAGTAGAGATATGAATATGATTAAATTAGATTAAATTAGATTAAATGAAATTAAATTAAATTGTCACCTTGGTCTTCTTAGCTTCTTTGTCTCATATGGACTTGCTTGTTTATGGCAGAGGCTTATTTATTAAATTCTCTATCTGTTCTCTGGACTCCTAGGATATTCTGAGGAAGCTATTCAGAGAAAGCATTCAACCATATTATCAGAAAGTAGACATGTTTCCACATGGGGCAATCTTATGCAGAAATTTTGACTTATTTTTATTATGGTTAATTAACCTGAATGTTATGGTCAGTGAGATTTTCCATTCAATCCCCTTTTGTTTTAGGAAACAAGTTTGCAGAAACTCTGATCTTGAGAACAGTCTCAAACAGCCTGTTTTCCAGAATTATCAAAGGTGTTTGAAGAAACAGAAGAATAGGCAGAAGCAGTAATCTCCTAGGAGTCCTATTGTACATTATAGGTGGTAAAAAACTTGCTGGATAAAAATTATCTATAATATCTATAATAAATAACATAATTATAATATGATGTATAAGAATATAATGATATGTAATATATATATATATATATATATATATATATATATATATATATATATATATATATATAAAATATCAGTAGCAGGGGATCCCTGGGTGGCGCAGCGGTTTAGCGCCTGCCTTTGGCCCAGGGCGCGATCCTGGAGACCCGGGATCGAATCCCACATCGGGCTCCCGGTGCATGGAGCCTGCTTCTCCCTCTGCCTATGTCTCTGCCTCTCTCTCTCTCTCTCTGTGTGTGACTATCATAAATTAAAAAATATATATATCAGTAGTAGATCCAGATTTCTAAGCTTCAGCCCAGGGCGTGATCCTGGAGTCCCGGGATCGAGTCCCACGTCGGACTCCCTGCATGGAGCCTGCTTCTCCCTCTGCCTGTGTCTCTGTCTCTCTCTCTGTCTCCATGAATAAATAAATAAAATCTTTAAAACAAACAAAAAACAAAAACAAAAAAAAGATTAATGCAAGTGAGCTTACTTTGCCTACTCACAGGACAAATATCTGTTTCTCTTTTGGGGATATTAGGTTATACTATAAAGGTGAATAAATGAAAGGAGTATAATTAAAGTGCTTCTCATCAAATTGGAATTGCTGATTTTATATTACAGGTTGTTCAGAAAATATAGTGGAGGGATAGATATATTCTCTTAGCTAATTCTTAGTTATCTTTTAATTTCAACTTAAATATTACTTCCTCAAGGAATCCAACTGTCAAGATTGGGTCAGGACCATCCGATATATAAACCTGATATAAGTGTTCATAGTACTTGTTTTTCTGCCTTGTTCCATATACCACATACGTAATTAACTATTTTTTTGTAATTAGTTGTTATATACTTGGGTTCTTTATGAGATTGTTTGACTAAAAGATAATCCCTGGATTTGGAACTCCATACATAGCTATCCCATATACTAATAGACATGTAGAATAAATGTCAAGACATCTTTTACTTAAAGACAAACCTGGTAATATGTATGCCCTAAAAATTTAATAAATTATGTTAAATTAATAAATGAATGTATACTGCTGTTTTCAATAGGGAATCTCTATATTTTAAATAGAGAATTATGAATTGTGTGGGTTACCTTATGTCCCTTCCTTCTAAAAATTCATGTCCAGAATGTGACCTTTTTGGAAAAAGTCTTTGCAGATGTGTTATTTAGGACCTAACCTTGAGATGATCTACTGGATTTAGAGTAGATTGTAATGACTAGCGTCCTCATGAGAAGGGAAGAGGACACAGAGACAGAGAAGGCATGTAAAGTAGAGGGCAGGGACAGAGGTAAACTACCACAAGCCAAAAAACTCTTAGGGGCACCAGAAGCTAGGAGCAGCAAGGAAAGATTCTTCTGTAGAACCTTCAGAGAGAGTGTAGTCCTGCTGATACCTTGATTTCAGACTCATAGCACCCAGAACTATGAGAGAATAAATTCTGTTGTTTAAAGAAAAAGTTAAAGAACTAAAACACACTTGTTGGGGGATCCCTGGGTGGCGCAGTGGTTTGGCGCCTGCCTTTGGCCCAGGGCACGATCCTGGAGACCCGAGATCGAATCCCACGTCAGGCTCCTGATGCATGGAGCCTGCTTCTCCCTCTGCCTGTGTCTCTACCCCTCTCTCTCTGTATGACTATCATAAATAAATAAAAAATTTAAAAAATAAAAATAAAAATAAAAAAAATAAAACACACTTGTTTTTCTCTCCTGAAATCACTATGAAGTTGAAAAATAAATGGCAAAAAAGGGGATTTTTTTTTTATTAAGCAAATCAATTATTGCTCTTTTCTTCCTGTATCAAATTGTTCTTTCCTATTCCATAATAGTATGTTCTTCTAATTGAGAACTTGGGCTTACAGGTCAGAGCTTAACAGAGGTCGAAATCCTGACTTTGAGAACAGTTCTCATTAAATAACTCCATGTCTTGAAAGTGTTTTCATATGATGTGCTTTCAATAAGTGGGAGTTATTATGGTTCTAATAATACTGTGAATGTCTGAGTCAAAGATTTTGTTTTATTTAGTCTGTATCTCAATATAGTGATGACACATAATAAGTATTCAAAAACATGTTTATTAAATGACTGAAATATTAAAAAACAAAAGAATCTGCCAAAGTGGTGTGATAATCTAATTAACATATTTGAACACTGTAAACAAGTGAGCTAAATGAGCTAAATATTTCTCTGTAGGATGGATATGCAAAATATAGGTACCATTTATTGTACATGTACTATATGCTAGGAATTATTAGATGCTTTGGACACACAATCTTATTTGATCATCCTGAGAAATCTGTGAGACTTATGAAGTATATATTTTATATTCTTTATTTTAAGGTAAGATATATTGAGCTTAAGAGAATTTAAATAGTTTATTTGCAATTAAACAAGTAAATATTGCAGAACTGGTATCTGAAGGCAAGTCAAAAGTAATGAAAACACCATGCCTTTCCTTATATACAATATCAATGAAAACTACTTAAATGTTCTAAGTGTTCTGGTCAATTGTAAGTAACCAAATTAGAGGGTTGAGGAATAATTGGCCTTATAAGCCATGGTTATGTAGACAATGCTTATACAATTCCTCTGCACATATTAGCCCTTCTGATTAGTCTTTGCTAATCTTACTTGAGATGTTTAATTATTGTTCGGATTAATAATGGTTATCATTTCAAATTCCTCTTGGAATAAGTTTATGATTATTTTAAATTGAAGATGAGTTTGCTCTTAGAAACTGTTGATCATGTAGAATAATCTTCCAGTCAATAATATTTGAAATACAATGCCAAAATAGAATTTCCGAAATGCTACTTAAACTAATTAGCTTTCTATTTGGTTAAGAATTAAAAATCCCATAGTGGCAAACTATTACTGTTACCCTAGAGAAGCTTTATCTCTCAGAAAAGCTGAGAACATTCATGCTTCATATTTATATTACTGTCTAATCAATAGTTTTATGGATATTTTATTTTTAGATGGCATTAATGATTCACAGACACATTTAATAACATGGAGAAACATTGCAAAAATCATTGTTGGTTAAATGATGGAGAAAAACAACAATCATTTTGTGGTCCAGTGATTTCATTTAAACAGCATTTTGATGCATTAGGTATATGTGTTGATTTAGTAAGTCATGGTATGGGGCTTCAAATTAAATAATATTAACATGACCTTATTTTTGGATTTCAAAAAGTTTAATTAAAGGCTTTATTTTTTTAAAGATTTTATACATTTATTCATGAGAGACACAGAGAGAAAGGCAAAGACACAGGCAGAGGAAGAAGCAGGTTCCATGCAGGGAGCCCAATGTGGGACTCGATCCCGGGTCTCCAGGATCATGCCCTGGGCTGAAAGTGGCACTAAACTTCTGAGCCACCAGAGCTGCCCTCATTAAAGGTTTTAATGAAAGAGTTTAAGAGCTTTTATTTCACGTCTAGGGTAAACAAAGAAAAAATAAATGACATAACTTAAAAGTTCTTTCCTTTGGCAGTATTAATATAACCATTATCTATAAGGAAATAAAATATAAACCTATATAGAATACTTTGCCATAGATGATAAGGTTTAATAAAAAAAATAAATTTGTAAACTTATATTCAAGTTATGTTGAAAAATAACAAAAAATGTGGTGGAGATTTCAGTCTTCTCAGATTGCAGAGCTTTGCAAGCTCCAACTCATCTTGGTCTTTTTTCAAACCGTGGTACTGTAGGAAGTGGGAAAATTTTTGTAGGATGTGTAATGGCAGAGAAAAGATTAGAGTCTAATGTAAGGATGTCTTGATTTGTGTCCTGGAAGTAGTACCTATTTTCTCAATAACCATAAGCTAGATGGTATCTTTGCACTTCAGAGTTTCAGATGACAAATAAAGATAATAGTAGGGGAGTGCACCTGGCTGGCTCCTGGTAGAGCAAGTGACTCTTGATCTGGAGGTCACAGTGTGAACCCCACATTGGGTGTAGAGATTACAAATAAATAAATAAATAAATAAATAAATGGTAATAGTAGGGTATTGGGGTAGAAAGAATAGCAAAAGGGAGCATAGATAATAGAGACTTTTAGTAGAGATTTTAGTAAATAATTTCAGTGAAGGACACAAATGCTGATGATTTGTGGGATTACAAATGAATGTCTGTTGCTGAGTGTTGCTTTCTTTTTGACTGTTTCTTTTATAACGGAGTATGGTGATGGGAAAGAAAGGTAGAAGGCTTATCTGATGACGTGAAATCTGGCCACTGATTAAACAACTGGATATAAGAAAAGGCTATACATAAAGCATTCTGCTTCCTACTGAGAAAGAAGAGTCATGACCAAGCTGTGTTCCTCATAGTTGTATGCAGTCACCATGACCTTATAGAGCAAGATGTGGAAGGTCTGAGACACAAACCAGAGGAAGCTGCACACAGCATTTGTGCAGTCCCGGGCTCCTCCCACAGACCGCCATACATATTGCCATGTTCTTTGTGTTAAAAATCCAATTGAAAGTCATTTAACTCCATCTTTCTGTCAAAAAAGCACTTTCATTTAGCTTTATGGATATTAACCATAAAGAACTCTACGCCTAACTATTGTTCATATGGGTTTATTGACTCATGCATATCTCTTTGCCTAAATCCAGCTCTCTATAGGTTCCTATGTTCTAAGTATGTCTAGGTCTTAACCACTTTACTTTGAATGAAAGCTGCCAAGGTGTCTTATGTGTTTAAATACAAAGAAACAGAAAAGAAAACTCACTTTTTATCTCCAAGCACACTTGCCACATGACATTTTCTGGGATCTCACAGTTCTACATGATATCATTTGGTCCATTACTTTAATAAAAAGATTCCTTAGAACAGCTACAGTTGTGCTTTTCAGATCTAATGTTTTCTCTTTGCTCATCTCCGTTATGAGGCTGCTCTGACCTTGACAGCTTCTGTTCCATTACTGAAATATTACGGCAATAATTCAGAAACACTATGGTTAATATAAAGTATATAAAGCAACATTTAGATGTCTAGAGATTTGAATGTTGGGACTCTCTACATTATCTTTATGGGTTTTAATAAATCTCAGTTCCTAGGATTATTGGCATCAAAATTTAAAACAAACAAATTAACAAACAAACAAACAAAATCAGATAGTCAAAACCAGAATCTGATTTTTCCTGGAAGAGAGAAATCTCTTTGTTTCTGCGAGGGCAGTGTGTATAAGTGTGGAGAATACACAACAGAAAATCATACCTGACTTCAATTTAAAGTGACGAACAAAATTTTGAAAAATAAGGTTGTATCTATACTAAACACACCTGCCATTTATTGAGACATTTTTCTTTCAGAGTTCTTTTTTTATTCCTGGAATAGAGAAATATGTAAAAAGCTCAGAATTATGTACAGATTCTAGTTGGAATTAAGGACACATATGGAGGGGTTGGGTTCCTAAATCTCTTGATCATGGTCCTTTTGTTGGATGATAGACTGAGAGGGTGTGGCTGTTCTTACAGACATCAACCATTAAACTACTTTTGATTTTCATATGCTTGTACAATGCAAGCATTTAGTTGTTAGTCAACTAACAATAATTTCTCTTTATGAATATCTAATTCACTCTTATTTCCAGTAGGGTTTCAGAAACTTTTCATGACTCTGTGTTACCCCTAGAAAATTAAATTATTCCTTAAGTACTCCTCAGTACTCTTTAATGATATCTAATAGAAGCCTAATGGAACTCAAACTCACATTTATGATAATTCAATTATAGTCTTCTGTTTCTCCTGCCCATTTTGTTCTTTTTTTTTTCTTTGTCACAGTCTTTTATCATAAAAGACTAGCTCCTTCAACCCACTACCATTAGAATGTAGAACATACAGGGCAGGGAATTTTGTCTATTTTTTCATTGCAGTATTTCCTGAACTGCCTGAAGCCTAAAGCAAACGCACAATAAATATTTGTTGAATGCAATATTTGTTGAATGCAAGAATAGTCCTTCTACATGTCAACGGAAGGAACTATGTGGCAGTTTCTTATGGCCTCCCGTCAGTGTCTGGCACATAATAGACATTAAATATTGTTTACTGAATAATATACTTGGTTCCTGAACAGATGAATAAAAGCAGTGGATTTTATGCCCTATCTTAGCCATGGACACTTGGTGTTTCATAACTCTACGCCTAACTATTGTTCATATGGGTTTATTGACTCATGCATATCTCTTTGCCTAAATCCAGCTCTCTATAGGTTCCTATGTTCTAAGTATGTCTAGGTCTTAACCACTTTCTCTGATTACCAATCAACAATTCTGGTATGCTTTTTTCTCATATGATAGTTAGTTATGTCAATAAGATGAGATTAGATTTTGCATTTTTCTACTCATTGCATGCATCAAGCAATCATTTACTTATTTATCCATCTCTTTTCAAAAAAGCAATAATCTCTTTTTTACATTTATCTATTCTTTCATTTTATTTTATTTTTTTATTCTTTCATTTTAATAATCATTTACTCAGTGCTAAATATCATTTATTAGCAATTTACCTGATTTAAAAAGTTGATTATCACCAAAATGAAAGAGTTTTCAAAATGCATTATTTCCGGAATCTTTAGCTATCTTGTCAATACTCTTATCCTGCTGTATGCCTATTTTTTTTTTTGTCCTGCAGAATTTGGAAAAGACATACTTTCCTTTTTGTTCTAGCCCAAATTTTCAGTTCATTGTAATGTAGAAAGAAACAAGTGTCCATCATTCTCAAATATATTATCACTGGAATTAATTCAGATAGCAATGTAAACATTTAAATATTATATACCCTCAAAAGAATAAAATAAAATATTTACCCTCGATTCATATCACCCCAGGTTTGTCCATTAATAACACAAAAGTTCAAGAAATTTAACTTAAAATAAAATGAAACAGAACAAACCCACTTGTACGACTGAGTCAGGTTATGGCATCTTTCCTATTCATTTTGTTATCTTTAGTATATAACATGTTGCTGGGACATGGTAGGTACTCGATAACTGTTGGTTTAATGGATCAAAGTATGAACATATTGCCTAAATGGACTAGAATTATTTTTATCTTATATAATCACATCTACATAATCCTGTATTTGAAAGGTATAAACTTGTCATTCTATAAAGATAAAGTGATGAAAGAAACTTCTATCATTCTATATCACCTCTGAAATATTTTATTGCCTATAATTATATTATACTGTATATTATATATTTGCATTATTATATTATGCATAATATAGAATAAAGAATAATACTATAATAATAACTATATATCATACAGATAGATATATCCTATTGCTCTATAAAATTTTATATAGCCAAATTAAGGAAAGAAACTATTTCCCCACTGTTGCTATTATAGATAAGTATTCTTCATGAAAACTCATATAAACCAAGAAGATTTTGTTATAGTGAGTATAATACAGAAACTAACAAACCAAATCAAAACATAAACCCTTTATTAAGAAGATTCATGAACACTGTGATAGAGAAATTGCAAGGTACTTAGACACAGTTAAGTGGAAGCAGAACTGGGTGCCAGTAATTTTTTCACAATTTTGAGTGGCATTTGGAAAAGCATTGCTTATGCCATTATTTTTTTCCTATATACATATATGGGGACAGAAACAGAGAGGTATTTCCCCTTTTCAACTGGAGAGAATTTTGGAGAATTAGTCATGATGAATGTCAGGGAAGACTCCTCATATTATTTAGTATTTTTGGTCCTAATACTTTTTTTTTAAAGTATCTAAACTCTTTTTTTTTAATTTTTATTTATTTATGATAGTCACACAGAATGAGAGAGGGAGGGAGAGACACAGGCAGAGGGAGAAGCAGGCTCCATGCACCGGGAGCCCGACGTGGGATTCGATCCCGGGTCTCCAGGATCGCGCCCTGGGCCGAAGGCAGGCGCCAAACCGCTGCGCCACCCAGGGATCCCGGTCCTAATACTTTTGATGGGATGAATAAATTCCACCTGTTGTCTATCCCTTCTTCCTCTGTTTGGGAGTGTGAATCTGACTGGTCTAACTTAGGTCTCTTACCTTGCCCCAGGTCAGTAAGGCAAAGAACATAATTAATAATCCTATCAGACTACATCTAAAAGCAAATGGGTAATTTCTCAAAAGAAAATTGAAATCTTAGGAAAGTTTATGGATTCTCTATGGTCAAAACCCAACAAATGTCCATTATGTTGACTGAATGCAAAGGTAAAGAAATTAGAGTTCTTTGTATCATATCATCTTTACTTCATAACTCACATTCTTTTTTTTTTTTGGAGAAAGTACAGATTTATTGTTGACATTTGTGATTCTGTGAGTAGCACAGGTTTTGTTTCTAGTTTACGCTACTGTCGCAAGAAAGCCTGGGTTACAGAGCATATATAAAAGAATATACATACCTGTGTTTTTAAAAAACTTGGATTACCTGTCTTAATGAAGTTATCAGTGTCATCTTTATATACCATGAATGATGTCAAGATTCATAGTATAGTAACATTCATTTATGACCATGAATTCAGGTGACGTGATTCATTTCTGTATTCTTATTCTCTCTCATCTTCTGCTTAGTTCAGCTACTTGTTGCAAAAAAGAGGGAAAAGCCAGGTAGAGAAAAAAAACAGTCAGATGTATGACAAAGCAGAGAATCCTCTCAACTCTACAATTATTCTAGCTTAGTATCTCTCTATCCTTAAAGAAAAAAATAAAGCACTAGAATTATTACATATAATCTGGCAATTCCACTTCTGGGCATATACCCAAAATGACTAAAAGCAGGGTCTCTAAGAGATATGTGTAGACCTTCACTCATAATAGCATTACTTACAATAGCCAAATGGTAGAAGTAATCTAAATGTCCATTGACAAAAGATAAACAAATGTGGTATATCCATACCCTGGAATTATTATTCAGTCTTAACAAAGGAAGGGAATTCTGAGAGGGGCTATAATATGTATAAAACTTGGACATATTACGCTAACTGAAATAAGCATGTCACAAAATATTATATAATTCTACGTACATTAAGTATCTAGAGTAGTCAAATACATAGAAATGGAAAGTAAGATTGTGGTTGCCCAGAGCTGGGGAAAGAGGAATAAGGATTTTTTCTTTAATGAGTATAGAATTTCAGTTTTTCAAGATGAAAAAATTCTGGAGATTGGTTGCACAATGATGTGAATATACTTGATACTACTGAACTGTACATTTAATAATCATTTAAATGATCACCATACTATTAAATAAATGAAATATCCAAGACTGTGTTCAAACACTATGATGAGGGAATACAAGCCTATTTCCATATTTCTAGATTCATAATGCCATAACAGTTTATTGGAGTCTTAACATTACCTTAATTACTTTAAACAGAAAATGTTTTTCCTAATAGTTGAAGTATTATTTTAATATTTTCATTCAACAGAGATTATTGTATACGATGTTTCCTAGAAATACTGGGACATGCAGATTCTTCTGGGAATTAATCTGTTCAGATAAAGGCAGGTATTTCTGGGGGGAAGTTATATTATGCATAAGATTATGCTCTCTTATACAGAATTCTTTTCCTTAGGGATAGTTTACCCTATAAATGCTTTCTTTAACTCTTGATAAACAGAATGAGCAGTCTCCAAATACCCTGATTGTCCTTCAAAAGGGCCTGGAGGAAGTGTCCATTGTCTAAATATCCTGGATGCTCTAGTTATTGTTTTGGCAAATGCTAGGTGCTTTTAGATGAAAGAATATCTCTGATCTTAGAAAAAAAATTAAGCTGATCTTATATTTGCTAGCTACCTAGTGTCTTTTAGAATCATTTGTTATAAAACACATAAGAGAGAAGACAGAATTTTGAAATACATTTTACCTACAATTTTCCATATTAAAAAGCAAGTATACACATACACACAAACACACAATTCATTACAGTCCATCATTTGCATCAATGATTAAACTAGTGTAAAAGGATAGTGCTGGTGGTAAGAAGTAGAACTCTATAGTAGAAAGGATTTTAAAATTACATCATGGAAAAGGGATAGCATTTGTCTATAAACATACAAGGAACACTGAATTTATTCACATAGCAAATTATATATATCCATATATCAAGAAAAATGTAAGATTTTATTTTGTAAAGGCACTACTAAGTAATCCACTAGTGTCTTCAGAGTGCTTCAGTGTTTAAACCTCAGTATGCTATGGTTGACCATATAAAGCTGATAAATGTGTTTCAGAAGGGCAGTGAATCAAGGTCATGCTTCCTTAGTTCCATATAGTCCAACCTTCTTCCTTCTTCATTGCCTCCAAAGTAGGAATGAAATAGAGAAAAATTATGTTACAGCAATACCTATAAAAACCGTGAATGCAATGAGATTTTGCTGGAAGAATATAAAATATGTCACAAGCAAGCAGCGTAGCCAGGCATGGGATTTCCAGCCATATGGATGGGTGTTGCTGCTTCTGGGTTTTTATTCCATACTATTTTAGGGGCATTTCTGAGGTATCATAAACTTCTCTGAATGAGAAAATACATATAGGGCATGCTCATTGAAACTTGAAGTCTCTCTGTCTACCTGTGTGTAAAGTAATAAAATGAGCCATTCTAAGGAATACAGCTATAGTGGGGATACAGCTTATCTTTTAAATGGTAAAAACCCTGAATAGGAATTTCCACTCTGCTGTACTTGCCATGTTAATATGTTAAGGATATTTCACACTTGTTTTGCTCATTACTGTCTGCAAAGTTTCATAGTGATAACATGGAAGATTATCTCCTCTAGTTATTTCCGTTTCAATTTAAGTGCTTTAAAAAAATAATAATTTCACCAACCATACTGTTATCTTTCTTTACTGCAGCTATACAGTAGATTAAGTTAAGGCTTTAAGGGATTCTTTTTAAGAAAGTTCCAAATCTCTTTTCATGATTAATATGCTGCCACACTTGCCCTAGGTAGAAATATTCCATCAGTCCATTTCTGAAAAACATGATGGCACTGTTTTATTGGTATTAAATTGCATTCAGTTTAAAGTATCTCAGAAGAATGTTAATACCTTTATTTTCAGTCTGGACATAGAGGTACACAACACATTAATTCAAATCACAAATGATACTAAATTGAGTGATGATATGAACACCCAGAGAACATGAGCAGATACTAAAAAGAGATCCAGAGAGAAATAACCAAATAGTGTTCATACTTCTTAATGCCATTTTAAGTATATAGAGAGAAACATCCAAACACTGATTACTAATAGCTGGGAAATATTTTCTGCATGAATACCTCACAAAGAAACATGTGGCTGACAGAAACAGAAACAAAATGGGCGCAAATTTATATTTAAATAACAGTATAAAGGAAAGTTTAACAAATGCGATTGGCAGATACTGAAGCACCCCATCAGGGTCTTAAGAAGTGATTGTTCCTTTCAAAGTAATAATATTTTCTAAACATGGCCCATCTGTTTAATTAAGCTACTGTATTAATGCAGGAAGATCACCAATATGGAGAGATATGGTCATCTGATAAAACAAGTCTTACCACTGCAATCAATAGGACAAGACTGACAAGGAAGGAGTGTGACAAAACTTATGTTTATGAATGTACTTCAGCATAATGGCAATCCAAGTTAAAGGAGATGCTTCATCACAAAACTATTGTAAGATATACATGAAAACCGGTATGCTGTAAGGAGAACCTAATTAAATGTGATATATGGAATACTATTACGGGAAGGTGATAATCTCTATAATTTAATAGCCAGTTTAAGTGGTAATTTCCATATCTGCCATTGATTTGTCTTGTTTATATTTCAATTTGGATATTTTTATCAGTCTATCACCAGTTTGTTGTTTTGAAATAAAATTATTATAGACCCTGATTAGAATTTGTTTATTAATACTATTATAAAATACAAAAGGACACCATCACATGTTTTCTGTATTGACCATTTCCGCTTGCTTCTGATATTTTCATATAATGCAAAAAGAAAAAAAAGGTGCAGCACCACACTTAGAGTCGGATTCTGAGAGTTAGGCAAAAAGACTCTTGGAGTTCATAAGAAAGTGAAATAAGCTGTAAAAACCAGGAACTCAGATAAATCATTCAAATTACTCTCCGGTTAAAGTTTAACATTCTCCATACTCACTGAACATCCAGAATTTAGCCATAATTATGAAACACAAATTTTTCTTCCAAACTCCAAAGAAACAAACTATACCTTCAAAGTTAATGAGTCATTTAGCATGTTTCATGAAAAAAGCACAAAAAAAGGAATGCCATTTATTCCTTATTTTGGGAAGCAGGACTAAACCTAAAATGTATTTCCTTGAAATCTTAGAGTATATTACTTTCCCCTTTCTTCTTATGGATATATAAAATCAATGTAATTTTTGGTATTTGAATTATCTATTTCTGCCTACTTATGGTAATCTGAGTCAACTTGTGAAATTGTCTTTGAAAGTGCTGATTTAGCAAATTTTTATTTTCCAGTTTTTAAGAATTGTAAGATGCCAGTGGGTTTTAGAAAGGGAATTGAAAGGAAAATAGAAAGTAAAGAAAATAAAAGGAAAAACAGAAAAGAAAAGAAAAAAGAAGAAAAGGAAAGGAAAGAAAAGAAAAGAAAAATAATTACTATATAAACCCCTTTATTACAGTTTCAAACAGAACCTAGATGTTTGGGCGGGTCAGCTCAGCCAATCCTTCCTGATAATGAATTTAATACATGTGATAGGATAGGAGTTGCTACGTGGAAAGGAGGATGGGAAAGGAGTTCACTAGGAAGGATCTGTGAAAATATGAAAATAAATATTTGTATTTTAATGTATCTGTTGTGGTTGAAATGAGACTTATTTATGCTACATTGGAGTCATTACATTATCCCAATATTCATTCCATCTCCAACATGTATATTGGATCCATTCACTTCTATTGTAAAAGTTTCTTAAATGATTTTCCTACTTCCATTCTCTCCCATCTATCAGTCCTCTAAGTTTCCAGATTTTTCTTAAAATATAAATTAAATCATATCACACCTGTGTTCAAAATTTTTCAAGGTCCTTTCATCACTTAAGCATAAACTCAGTGTCTTAACAACCTTAGAAATACTGCCTTGTCTTGGAGCTAGCAGATTGATATCTGTCTCATTTAACTTGCTCAGAGATCACAGAAATCCAAAGCAGGGAAGTAATGCCCGTCTGGTAGTAATTAAAAATAACAGACTTTCTTTTTAATTGAAAATAAATTTTTAAATATTTATCTCCTCTTTTCCTAATCCAGTTTTGGTTTTCTGTTGAATACAGCTTACTTAACTTTAAGTAGATCTCTAATCATTCGAAAGTTATTCTTTCACTAATATAAGCTATTATAAACACAGAGGTTAGATACACAAAGATAAAGGATATAGTTCTTACCTCAAAGAATTTATAGTCTACTTGGCTAGACACACACACAATTAAAAGAATATTATAATCCAGTATGATACATGCCATGATAGATATGAGCCCTGGGTGTTAACACAGTACAAAATAAGAGAATCCTACCCAGAATAGTGGGGTAAAGCTATAACTGGTGACACTTACTCTGAATCTTGAAATGCATGTACCAAGTCTAAAGACTGCTGGGAACAGATTATGAATAATATTTTACACTGGGCTGGAAAGTATTCTATTTGGGAGGGATTCTTAAAGTACAATGGCATGATGAGGAGATAAGAAGTTACATAGATAGACACATTACAGGTAAATACGCAGAAGATAGATGATGGATAGATAGACACAGGTTTTTTATTAAGAAATATTTCAAAATGAAATTATAATAACTAATTCAGTAATTATACATCCATGTATCTACCACTTAATTTTCTTAAATTATAAAATTTTACAGTATTTGCTCTAGATTCATTTTTTATTTAAGTAATATTATAGCTATTTTTGAAACTACTTGGTTACCATCCCCTATCTCATATTCTTTCCATCATGATAACTCATAATCATGGATTTGATGGATGGATTTTTAAATTCATATATATATATATTATATTCATGAATTTATAACACATGTAGTCTCAAATATGTGTGATTTTTTAAAAGTATGTAAAGCATTAATGATATTTTTCTTTCTTCCTTTCTCCATGTGACTTTTGTTTCTCTTGTCATACTTGCCTCCCCTAGGATCTCTGCTATTACAGTAAGTAGGAGTGATAGTAACACTCATTCATGTAACCATCCTGATTAATCAACTGTTTCTAATGTACCACCATTAAGAACATTACTGACTTCAAGATTTTGATCCTATATGAGGCTAAAAAAAGTTTCTTCTAGCATGCTGAATACCTTTTAAACAATCATGAACTATTTTCCTGCCTCTATGAGATGATCAAATGGTTTTTTCCCCCTTTAATCTATTAATGCGTTGATGTTATCCTTCCTGCTGTGGCTTCTTGCTACCAAGATAATGATAATGATGATACTCATTAGCAGGAAGGTACAGGAGGTGCACAGAACACCACATGATCCTGGCGATATCCCCCTCCTCTCACCTCAATGCCATCACTGCCAAGAAAACTTCAGGTGCTCCTGGCAAGCTTCTGCCACACACATGTTCCCCTTCTTATGACCATGATTTGCCAAAGTCCAGCTCCCCTTCCAGGAGCTTCCCCTTCCAGGAGCTTCCTCTTCAAAGTCCAGGGAGGTTATTATTAAAACTCATTATCTACTCCCCTTCCAGGAAGTGACCATCAACATGATGAAATTGATGGTCTTATGTTCTTTTTATATCAGTCACCACTACACCCAATATTACATATCTCTGATTCATATAGTCTTGTACATCTCTTTTGTCTGATGTACATTTCCCCAGCACTTTTGCATCCTTAAACACCTCTACTCTGGAACTCAAGAACTATCATCATAAAAATCTCCTAGCCTTTTTTTTGGAGGATCTTTTTATCTTCTTTCTCAGCATGAAATCTGGCTCTCCCCTGAGGACACATACTTTACCTGGAAATCTCTCAAGTATGGTCTCTCTCAGTCATGGATCATGGAGATTAGTGCAGTATCTTCCCTATTCTCCTGGCTATTTCTAGTATACCATCTCTAATCTACTCCATAAATCATCACTCCAGTTTTCTGAAACTTATGACATCAAACTTTGCCATCAGCACCCCTCCTTGTTTGGGTTATATACCAATATCCAAGTCATGTGCTCTGGTCTTGAAGATGTTAGTGCTTTTCTCAATGGCACTACTTCTTTCACAATTTATGGTGCCTTTATGACTCTTCTTCAAGCATCTTGACCCCCAGTTCCTTAATTTCTTCATCTATATGATGTCATACTTCATCATATTATGGCTACATTTACTATCAACCCACAGATACTTAGTAGATTACCTGACTATCAAGTTATCATCTTTCCTGCCTTCCATTAACAGTATCCTACCTTCTAATGCTGAACAGGGCCAATTACCTCTGCCAGAATGTGTCTCCTTTCTTTGCCTAGTTGTTTCAATGCATGAGGAACTTGGAAGTTGAAGAAACCTCCCCCTTGTAAGTAGGGCCAGCCCTAATCCAGAGGCAGCCCATCCAGTCTTCTTCCTGAAATTTTAGCAACTAAAAGCATTCTGTTTACAATAAGAAAACCGTTCCCCCCACACACACACCCTGATTGGAATGTCCCTGAATAGGTTCATGTTGACCCTCCCCAAAATCAACCAGGATACCATGCGACTCCCGCGGTTCTTTTGTCTTTAGGCAGTTTCTTTCCTTTTGCCTTTTAAAAGATCCCTGTAATTGCTAATCGGGGCTCTTTTCCTCCTCGGAGGCGGAGAGCCCATTTGCGCAAACGTTCAATAAACCCTCTTGCTAATTGCATCTGCCTGTCTGGGGTCTGGGTCTCTGGGGCGTCCACCGGGCCACGTTGGCACCCGTGAGCCAGGGTCCAACAAAGTGATCAGGTGGCATTTGAGGCCTTTTTTCTTGGGAACCAAGACCTCTAAACCTCCATGATTTCCTACTTATTGGAGACACAGTGCCATGTAAAATGACTGACCTAGAGTGTATACCATTAGGGATAATAACTTCCCATCCTTCAGGTATCTGCTTTAAGCAGGCTTTATTTTTTTTTTTTTAATGTCCTAATTCTTTATCAGGATAAGATATAACTCAGCTGGATCCTATGGTCATGTTAGCCCTCTTTGGCTATAATGTGAGTCCCTTGTTGCAATGCAATTTTATGTGGGATCCTATGTCAGCCAGTTATTTTTTTAATATTTTATTTATTTATTCATAGACACAGAGAGAGAGGCAGAGACACAGGGAGAGGGGGAAGCAGGCTCCATGCAGGGAGCCCGATGTGGGACTTGATCTCGAGTCTCCAGGATCACACCCCAGGCCGCTGGCGGTGCCAAACTGCTGTGCCACCAGGGCTGCCTCCCCCCCTTTTTTAAAGATTTTATTTATTTATTCATAGACACACACACACACACAGAGGCAGAGACACAGTATGTCAGCCAGTTAAACACACTGTAGGCTCTCAAGAGTGGTGCTGCCAGCAGGAAGGAAAGTCACATGCACAATATTTACATATCCCAGTCAAGATAAATCGCCGTGTTTTCCATGGTGAAAGTAATTAAAGTATCACCATGTGGTTATTGGATGTTCTTGAGAGATGGTTCCATATATATGGCTCAACATTGATTGGTCTCTGTTAGTAGTAGTTTGGGTATTTGACAGTGTAGTAGTCTTCAGTCAATGCTCCTATTGTGCTAGCTTTGGCTGATGATTGAGCAGGGAGTGGTGGCAATGATGGAGACTGGCTGTTGTCAACTGGAAGAGCCATTCTCTCTAATTGGTTGTTTAGTACCTCTTTTATAGTGACTATTTTGGTTGTCCTTAACCTGCCATATAAAAATTTTCATATTTCATAGCCTCTCTGTTTAGCCCTTCCACATACTTCCTCTTCTGATCCCTCGTCCCCAATCTAATCTTTCTCTGTACAGACTGTGACTAACCAGCCAGGCCATTTGCTCCTACCCATGAGATTTATACCTGCTTCTCTTCCCACACAAAGTAGCTGACTTAGTGGGAGAAGTTTTCTTCCTGCTGCCTATTCAGATCACTCCTGAAAGTATTATAGCAATAGTTTACTTCTGGTTTGCCCTCATATAGTTTTTCGTGAGTTAGACTTGACATTTCTACCTTTCAAGGTGGCCACAAAGGGTCTCCTCATATGGTCATAGGTATGACCTGAGGAGGAGGTACTAGTGTGGATATAGTAGGAAGCATGGGAATCTGGACAAGCTGCTCTTCAGGCTTAATTGTGCCCTTTGGCCCTGATTACATCCAGTTTGGGATATACTACATCCATTTTAGAGTGTACTGCTTCTAGGCCTGCTTGAATTTATGAGCGAGTGGGTTCTTACCTCATTGTCAGTACATGTCCCCTGCACTCTATATCTGCCAGATCCTAATATTTTTGTGGCTAACTCTGTGTTGCAGATGGCATGGCCTGGATCCCCATCACCAAGGATCAACTTTGGGACTCTCCTATTGGAGCTTACCACAGATTCTACACAGTATATTTTCTTCCACAGATACCTCTAATGATGTGAGAAACAAAGGCAGAAGGAAATGTAGATAAAACTAAACGTCCATATAACCTACAGCCCATTGGCAAATACTTGAGGCAAGCAGAGTATCCTGTTCCTCCAGGAAGCTAGCAAATGTCCTAATGCTTTGCTAGAGAGAAAAACAACCTATGCTTGACAATAGCAAGGCCTCTAGTATCCTGTGAGTCTTCTTTAGCATATGAAAATCCTTTTGGAACTTCCCTTTACTTCCTCCAACCCCAAAGTATATAATCAATTGTCCCTCACAGTCCTGGGGCAACAGCTCTTTCTGCCCACAGGTCATATCCCCATGCTTTAATAAAACCATCATTTTGCACCAAATGTTTCTTCCTTGACCATTGGCTCTGGACCAGATCAAACTTCACCAACATTCCAAAACTACATCACTAATACTATAGGATCTTCCATGTTGTATGACCAAAGTAGCAGAGTAGCAGAGTAGCTTCCACCACAGACTAGATCCACTAGATCCACTAGATACTACTCAAGTATGGCAAACTTCCATGTTATTCAGAGAAGTAATCACAAGCAAGAAATTTGCTGCTTCCAGAAACCATAGAGATGTATGAAACTTTGGACTTTCCTTTTTTTAAGCACAGGTATAAATTTAAATAATTTGTTCTTTCCTTTGGAGTAGACATCCTCTGATATTCCTGGGCCCTTATGAACTTCAATGACGTGTTAGATCCTTGAATATTTATGTAATTTATTTCCCACCTTTTGGAACTCATGTCTCTTACCAAGGCTTCCAATATACATACCACTTCTTGCTCTTCTGGCCTAATATAATATCATCAAAATAGAGAACTAATGTGATGATCTGCAGAATAGCTAGATAGTCCAAATTCAAGTCCCTTTGGACTATATATGATAGTGAGTGGGAATGTTAACATAGCCCATGAACAAAACCATACATGTATATACTTTAGTTATTCACCCCAAGTGAATATGAACTATTTTTGTTCCTTCTTCCAGACTGGGATAGAACTAAATAAGATCAAGCTTATTAATCTGCTCTAGCAAATGCATCATAGTTGGCACAGCAGCTACACACAGTTTGAACTACTAATTAGTTATATTTGCAGTAATACAATGCTCTCTAGAATTCATCTCATATTTTCAGGGATCAGAATGAAAGAGACATATAATATCACCAGCTAGCATTATCTAGACTTTAAAGAGAGATGCTAATTCCTGCCATTGTTCCTGGAGAGAAATGTTTTTTAATTACTCCTTGTCTTGATGTAAGGGCAGATTCTGAAATTTCTATCTGACCTTCCCCACCCATAGCTTTTATTCCAAGGCTAAGGAATAAATGTGGGAGTTGCCCTGGATAATTCTCATGTTTACCTATGATGAGGACATACAGAGACACTCCAAATTCCCATTCATTGTCTCATAAATGATTGCTGGATTGTTTGTTCTTATTGATCAATCAGAACAAAATGCTTATTGACAAAATTCTCCTTTACAGGATCTTCACCCTTCAGCCTACATGAGCACTGGAAATGGAAAATCTCTCCTTAACACCCTCCTTCACTTGTCCTGTCAACTGAGCTCAGGGGAGACATCAACTGTCTGGTCAAGCCATCCTCTAACCCCAATCTTCCACACTCAGTTCCTTCTAGCTTTGTTTACTCGTCTCTAGAAAAAGAAAGCTCTTTTCTACTTGAACTCTGAGATGCTTGTAGATCTCATATTTGGAACCTTCTCCCTATTGTAAATTCTTGTACCCTAAAAGCAAGAATGCCCCTCCTCTTATGGAAATGCACTTGTTGAATACAGTGTCTTTTTTATTTACATTTGGATTTTTTTATTTGACACCCTTATTTTTCAAATGGTTCCAGGTCAGAAAGCTGGTCCATAAAATGGACAAAAGATCATGTCACCTTAGTGGCCCTCAGTTTCATGATCATCTACCCTTGATTCATTTTTGTTGTAAACAAAATATCAATATATTTGTTGATACCCCATTTGTTTCCCCCAGAGAAACTGTGTTCTGTTATCTCCATAGCTCTCCTGGGTCAGGGCCATCTGGTTAGAATTGTGAACTTATCACTAATTACATAATTGCATCCACCTTACTTGTGATGATTACATGGTACCACCTGCCCTCTTCAGTTTTGACATCCTGTCATTGCCATTGAAATCAGAAAGGCAAGTTTTCAATAGCATCTCTCATCATTTGCCCTGAATTAAGATGACAGGTACTGCTGAGCTTGCATTGATTCTGAGGCCCTTTTCCTGGGAGCATTCCTTATTATTTTGGTAAACAGAATGTCCTACAGGCCTTCCATGAGATGTTTATCCACTCTAGTATGTCCAATTCTCCGAGATTTTAAAAATCTCTTCTTCTACCATATTTCAAACAATTCTGGCATTTCTACTTCATTTAGTCTGGCACTATTGCTTCTAAAAGTAATCTAGAGCCATAGTAGTGGGTTCATTGCAAAGGTATAGAATTCTATATCAGAACAGAATGCTAACATACTGACAGGATTTCCACAAGCAACTTTATATTTCAACACCTTTGTTCCAACAGCCTTAGTATTCAGTCCTATATATTCTCTTCTAGCTACTGCTGGTATTTATTGGCTAGGTGCTACAGCTCCTTTCAGTTATAAATCCTCTCTTTTTATAGCAAGCCCATCCCCAACATTTACCTGGCTGGACTGTGTTATTGGTTTTGTGGACAAGAAGAGGATGAAAGCAGAAAGGAGGCATGTGTCGTCTTTCAGGGTAGTCACTGCCTCACCTTCAAGCAAGGGAGTCACCACCCTTTAACAGAGAACAGTGCACAGAGAATTCAGGGAAATCTGAGCATTCAAGACTTTCTAGTATGTCCATCCAGATGTTTCTATTCCAAATATTAGCGTCTCACTCCTTTCCTATTCTCACCTTAGTGGAGCAGCCTTGCCTAGGTTAAGATTTTAATCTTCTCTGGAACTCTCCTAGAGTTATGTGCTAGACCCTTGGCTTTCTATTTTCTGCCCTCTAGCTCCAAGAAGTGAAAGTTATGTTTTGTGCTTCCAGTGAGGCATGTTGGTGCTCACAATTTGCCCTAAATTTACAATTAATTACTCTGAGCCTTTCTTTGTCTTTCCCCTATAAATAGCCTTGAACAATAGACATCTAATTCCATAGTTCTTATAATTACTACATCCCCCATATCTCTCAAATGCCTGAGATAGTGAGCCCTCCAGTGCATCCTCTACAAAAGACTGACAAAAATATGGCATTAAAATTAGCAAAAGCTTTAATAACTGCACAGGAGCATCATATCAGAGGCTTCTGATGCTCCACATCTCAGCAGCGATGTGGTTCTCACTACTAGCTGGATGGTGAGTGTTCAGCTGAACTCTTAAAGTACAACTTTTTTGTTACAACATACTATAAGTTTGAGTCTTTGGGAAACAGCTACTAACACAGAGTCCCTTGTGTAAAGGTGAATTGTATAATTTACTGACAAAACACACATTCTGACAAATTTAAAAGTACAGAACTCATATAAAGTATATGTTCTCACAACACAAATAAATTAAACTGGAAGCTATTAAGAGAAGGATATCTGGAAAATCCCCAAACAACACATTTCTAAGTATCCCTGGATCAAAATCTCAAGGGAAATTAAATATATTTTGAACTAAATGTGTTGAAAGTAGCAAAAGCAGAGCTTAAAAGAAAATTTATAGCATTAAGTGCATATGTTTGAAAAGAAAAAAATTATAATCAATAACCTCAGCTTCCACTTTAGGATGTTAGAAAAAGACGAATAAATTAAACTAAAGCAAGCAGAAGAAAAGGCATAATAAAAATTAAACTAAAAATCAATGAAATTAAAATAGAAAAACAATAGAAAAATGTAACAAGTTAAAACTTATTCTTTTAAAAGATTATTAAACTTGATAAACCCATAGCCAAGCCAATCAAGAAAAAGAGAGGGCACAAATTACCAATAAGACATGAAAGAATGGTCATCACTACTGATCCAATGGATAGGATGATAAAGAAATACTCTGAACAATTGTGTCCACAAACTTAATGTTAAGTGAAACAGACTAATACCTTAAAGGAGATAAGCAACAGAAATTTTCAGTACAAATGATAAGCTAAGTAGGAATTTTAACATTAAGTAAGCTGAATTGATAATTAATAATCCTCCAAAAAAGAAAGCATTAAACTCAGTTAGTTTCACTGTTGATTTCTACCAAACATTTGAGAAAGAAATAGTATCAGTTCTCTACAATCTCTACAATCTCTTCTCATCATTATTGTAATACCAAAATCATATATAGCATTTATAAGGAAGTACAGACCAATCTCTCTGAACAACGATGCACAAATCATCAGCAAAATATTATCAAACTGAGCATAGTAGTGCATTAATAATAGAACACATCCAAGTAGGATTTATTCCTGACACAAGGCTGGTTTGACATTCAATAATCAACCAACCTAATCAATCACACTAACAGGATAATGAAGAAAAATCATAGGGGATCCCTGGGTGGCGCAGCGGTTTGGTGCCTGCCTTTGGCCCAGGGCGCGATCCTGGAGACCCGGGATCGAGTCCCACGTCGGGCTCCCGGTGCATGGAGCCTGCTTCTCCCTCTGCCTGTGTCTCTGCCTCTCTCTCTCTCTCTCTCTCTCTCTCTGCGACTATCATAAATAAATTAAAAAATTAAAAAAGAAAAGAAAAATCATAATCTCACTTCAGTTGACTAAAAAAGATTGAAAATATACAAAACTCATGTATGATAAAAACTCTCAGTAAACTAGAAAGGAAACTGAGAAGAGAGGAAACTTCTTCAGCTCAATGAAGAATATCTATAAAAACCTCCAACTCATAATTAATATGAGAAATTAGATGTTCTCCCCCTAAGACTTAAAATAAGGCAAAGATGTCCTCTCTTATTACTCCTATTTAATATCATACTAGAAGTCCTACCGAGTGATTAAAACATACATGCATACATAAATTGGATAAAATGTAAAAAAACTGTGAAGAAAAATTAAAATTATCTTTATTTGCAGATGGCATGACTGTCTAGGTAGAAAAATATAAAAATATATATAGACAAATTCCTGGAACTAACAAATATATTCCTGAGTATACTATCTCAGTGTACAATGTCTATATAGTAAAGTCTATTACTTTCCAATACACTGGCAATTAGCAGTTTGAATTTTAAGTTTAAAAAAATCAATGCATTTAAAATAGGACTTAAAAAAATAAAATACGTATTAAGTTTAACTAAATAAGTGCAGGTTTTGTACACAGAAAATTATAAAACATTGATGAACAAAATCAAAGATGATCTAAATAAATGAGATACTGTGTAATATAGATGGAAAGACTCAATATTTATATTCATTAAGTAATTTACTGTCATATTCATAATAGTGAAATTTGGAAAGCAACCAAATATTTGAAAGAAACCAAACAAAGGATTAAGAAGGAAAATGGTTCAGGTATGAGACTTTCATGTTTGCCAAGAATTCATAATGGCAGGATGAAACATCATAATTAAAGGGGAAATTTACAAAATTGTACATCTTCTTGGGATCTCAAATGATGCATTGAAAAAATATGTAAGGAAATACAGAAAAAATATTAAGACTCAATACTTTTAAAATGTCAGTTCTCCCTAACTTGATCTAACAATTACATGCAACCCCATCAGAATCCCAGCAAGCTATTTTGTAGATAGTTTGTAGATTGCATAACAGCAATCTAGTTAGTAGAGAAAGGATAGACTTATAATGAATGGCACAAGAACAATTGGATATCCATATACAAAAAAAAAAAAAAGAAAGAAAGAAAAAAGGAAGGGAGGGAGGGAGAAAGGAAGGAAAGAAGGAAGGACCCTACAGTCCAGCAATTCCATTTATAAGAATCTGAAGCAATCGGGATCCCTGGGTGGCGCAGCGGTTTGGCGCCTGCCTTTGGCCCAGGGCGCGATCCTGGAGACCCGGGATCGAATCCCACATCGGGCTCCCGGTGCATGGAGCCTGCTTCTCCCTCTGCCTGTGTCTCTGCCTCTCTCTCTCTCTCTCACTGTGTGCCTATCATGAATAAAAAAAAAAAAAAAAAAGAATCTGAAGCAATGATGTCCAATCCTGGAATTGTATCAGAATGACTTGATGAACTTATATAAATAGCAATCTTCCATAACATCCTATTAATACATAATCTCTGATCATGGGGATTAGTCATTAGAATTATTTAATTTTGATGTGTGAAAAGAGACAGGTATTATTGTAGCATTTTGATAATGCTGAAAAAAATGGAAAACAGATGAATGTCTAAATATAAGCAATGATAAACATAATTTTGGTTTACTCAGTCACTGGGGTATCATGCATCAATTAAAATAAGTGAATGAAAGTTACATTCATCAATGTGGCTAACTCTCAAAAATGTAACATTAACTGAAAAATGTAACATTAACTGAAAAAAATGAAATGTAACATTAACTGAAAAAGCAAAATATATGTACCATTTATTTGTTTATTTTAATTTCTAAAAAGATTTTATTTATTTATCCATAAGAGACACAGAGGGAGAGGCAGAGACATAGACAGAGAAAGAAGCAGGCTCCCTGCTGGGAGTCTGATGCAGGACTAGGCATCCTGAAATGTACCATTTACTGAACAAAAATATTTTTTGTGGATACTATATATGTATAAAATAATAAAAACTAGTCATAAAATTTTAAAAATGGTCAGAATAATAGTTATGTCAGAATAACTATTACACTGGAAGTATAAGGAAATATAAGAATGGTAATCGATACAGTACACAGGTGATACTACTTATTTGTAACATTTTACTAGTTTCTAAAAAATTTAATGAAAATTTGAAAAGATATTAAGGTTCAACAAATCTAGATGCTAAACACAAGAGTGTACTTTATATCTGTTACATAAAGGTTGGTAATAAACACACGGCATTCTTTATATTTTGCACACCTGAGTGTTTTCTTGCACACACACACACACAACCACTCAGATTCAACACAAAGTTTCTGAACTGGATAATGAGACAAATATATTTGGTGAGGGAATGGCAGGTGGATAGAAAATGGGTTACAAAATGTTAAAGCTATCATTAGGGAGGCATAAGTGTACAGTAAAGTGAAGGAAAATCAGAGCCTTCCATAGAAATCAGGCATTTGTACCATTTTCTAATAACCGAAATAGCAATCAGCTCTCAAATCAGAATAGATGATAATATATATACAAAGTAAAATCAAGGAAAAAGTTTATGTTATGCAAACAGTACTATTTAGTGATTTTCTAGTAACAGCTCCAAAGAACACTAAACAGAGTGAGATAGCTAGATATTTCAAACAAAGATGAAATCAATGACTATTGGTTGAAAGGAGAAAATAAAAAGTTGAAATCTGAATTCTGGGCAGCCCCGGTGGCCCAGTGGTTTAGCGCTGCCTTCAGCCCAAGGTGTGATCCTGGAGACCCGGGATAGAGTCCCAAGTCAGGCACCCTGCATGGAGCCTGCTTCTCCCTCTGCCTGTGTCTCTCATGAATAAATAAATAAAATCCTTAAGGGGGAAAAAAAAAGAAATCTGAATTCCTTAAATCAAAGGTAGATTTTTGTCTCAGAATAACTCAATAATCTCATGGTAAATGTTCATAAAACACAAAAATTGAATAATTTTAAACAAGAATATTATGTATTTCCTACCACTGAAGGCTTTGAGAATGATTTACTCTCTGGTTTTTGTTGTATTCTAATGACAATATTGAACATATCTTTTAAATAAAAAATACTATAATAATAAAAAACTCTAATAATGAAATAGACGAATACATAAGAGAGAAGTAAAAATTAGGGGCTAGAAAAATATCTCCCTAACAGACTAACGGGAAAAAAGGAGGTTTTCAGATGAAAACATTAAAGAACTTTAAATAAAATAACACACAGAAATGGTTAGTAGAAAAAAACCACAAACCTAAGACAAAAGCTTCAGTGACTTGCCTACCTGGAAAAAACCCAAGCACAGGTTGCAACTTCAGATACTGTACATTAATATATAATTTTAATATGCAGCCCTATGGAAACTAATTTGCATGCTATAATTACCTTTCAAACTGTCTTTCATGAGATAAATACTCAGCCATTAACAAACTTTAATGTATCACATATTTTTACTAAATAAATTTGCTTTATGATATTGCTTAATCTTTCTAAGGAAATGGCAAAACCCCCTTATGCTTCATTAAGCACAAAGAATTGGGAATATTTAAAGTTTTGATTCCAGTGTGAAATAATACTTCATAGCAGTAGCTAAATTAATGACATTGCTTTTCAAATAGCTTCTACACAATAACTCTCATCTTATTAAAATTATTAACTTTAGTTAAATTAGGTCTTGGCTTATGTGAAGCTAGCTTTGTGATAATCAAGATGAGAAATGACAGGGACACAGGAAGTGCGTAGGGAGATTAATGTTTATACTGGAGTCATCTTCTGATATTTAGTCCCTATTATTTCTGAGAAAGGTAGAGAATCAGTCCTTTTATATATAAATAGAAATGAAAAGTAATTACATTCCTCAACCTTTAGAAGAAATTCATAAACTTTCAGATATATATATATATATATATATATATATATATATATATATATAGGAGAAAAAATTAAAAAAATGTAAGCCTGAGTGAAAAGTTATTTTCAAGAGGCACAAATGAAGGATATTAGGACCTTTAGATATGAATATAAATGACAAGCACCTGGCATAAAATGTAAAAGGAGCAATATTTTGACAAATTCTTGCCTGCCTGATATGTGATCTGCTATACAATCTGATGTCTTTGCTTTTCCACGTGAATCTGTACTACTGAGGTCCCAGTACTGTGATCTGTGTGCTGGCTCAGACAATGGAACCTCTATTGACAATTAACTAACATGATTCCCACCTCCCATCTTCACCTTTGTGCTCATATGACATGATCCTCTCCACTTTCTTCACAGGGTGAAGTTTTCCTATACTCTAATGTTGAACTCAAATACCAATTATTCTAAATGCTTTTCCAATTACTCCTATGTATAAGAAATCTTACTTTCCTGTGGATCGTAACAATTTGTTTTTATTTACCTTATTATTCCTGTCAGCCACCAGGCTACTGCACAGTATGTAAGTGTTAAATAAATAAGTTTTAATAGAATGAGGTATTTTAATTAGCAAAATATATTTTTATTTGAGGTTAAAAGTACAAAAACAATACATAAAATCATTTTCTGCATGTACCCCAGAATTATAATTGTTTTTATATAGTATAAATATATTATACAGAAGTTTACATCTCCCATTGACATAAACTATTAAGAAGTATTTGCTCTTTCACATTAGTTACAGCTTATTAAATGAATAAGAAGGAGCAGAGAAACTGAAGGTAATTTACAACAAATATGACTTTACATTTTATACTTAAGAAATGATTTGGTTAAGCAAAAAGCAAAACAAAACAAAACAAACAAAAAAAAAAAAACAAAAACAAAAAGAAAACCAACCTGTGTTTTTAGGTCAATCATTTGAAGATAGTCATGAAAAGTGAGGTCCATCTCTAATTTTTTTTGTTTATTTTGGCTAGTTTGTCTCTATTTATGCTTTAAGGAAACCAGCCATTGGAATTGACTTCAGAATCTTCAATAAGCTATAGCTTTGGGGAGACTATTTTCTTTTTTGTATGACTATATATTTTAAAAATCTACTTATTGGGCAGCCTGGGTAGCTCAGTGGTTTAGTACCGCCTTCAGCCCAGGGCGTGATCCTGGAGACCTGGGATCGAGTCCCACTTATGGTTCCCTGCATAGAGCATGCTTCTCCCTCTGCCTGTGTCTCTGTCTCTCTTTCTCTCTGTATCTCTCATGAATAAATAAATAAAATCTTTTAAAAATAAAAAATGAATAAAAATAAAATAAAAATAAAAATCTACTTATTAAAGCAAAGAGTCAGAGGAAATAAGGAATGTAAGGAAAAGTTCAGTACTACTTCTCTTTAGGTACAGAAAGGAGAAAGAAAGATGAAGAGATTTCACAAAAGATATACCCACCCAAGTTGTGGCTCTACCTAAGATCCTGGATTCCCCCTGCAGATCATTTCTGTAAAGAGATGCTTTTATTAATTTGCTTTTATCCACTTTTATGCTTTTTCCTTCATTTTTGAAGGGTAAACTGTTTCACACTCAAAGCTATCTAATATCATGGTTATTTCTTCTACACTATAATAGATGAATATAGTACTGAGATTAATAAGGGAGATCCTGGAAACATACCACCTACATTGATTCCTGAGTGTGCCCACTCCAGGTCTGTGATATTACCCAATAATGATTTAAAATTGTGCCAAAATTAGGGTCAAATCTTCTACTGATCTCCCTCCTGCTTCAAGAATGTTCTTTTAAAAATTTATGTCTGATATCCAGTGAAGATATAACAGACAATTCATACTTTGATACCCTACTTTGCCTCAAACACTTAGCAACCATATATAAAATATGAAAAAAAAAACAAAGAGGCACAGATCATCATAAACAAATAAAGGTAAATGACTTCTGGTATTGTAAAATGGACAAGGATTGCAAAGCACTGAGAGGGATTCATGGGTCTCCTGGTTTTCAGACATGACAGCTGGCAACAAATTTGTGTCTATTATTGATAGTTACTGAGAGAAGGACTTCATAGAAAGTTGTGGCAAAGATATTGATCCGTCCTTACAAATGGGCATTAAATAAAGCTCCCGACTAGTTTCTTAGCCATTGTTTATATCTTCAGTATAAGCACAGGACAGGAAGCTACAAATACTCTTATAAGATCTGACTCTATATTGGAATTGGAGATGTAAGATGAAGGCAAACAAGATAATCTGAAAAATCCTCCTACTTTAACAATCCCCAGAAATGCTGGATTACTACATAACATATATCCTTCAAAACACATCTCTCTCTGTGTCTTTTCTGTCTCTCTTTCTTATATACACACAAACATGCACACACACACACACACACACACACACACACACACACACACTTGGAGATCCCCAGGAAATGAAATAGAAACATAGAGATGGAAATCAGGAGAGTAGTAAAATTATTTGGGAGGTGATACTCTGCTTTTTTAAAAATAGTGTTTAAATTGCTATATGATCTATATATTATCTTTTTAAAATTTATTTATTTATTAGGGAGAGAGAGAGCAAGCATGAGTGGGAAGGGCAAAGGGAGAGGGAAAAGAAATATCAAGCAGACTCTGTACTGAGCACAGAGCCTGAGGCTGGGCTGGATCTCACAACCTTGAGATTAGGACCTGAGCTAAAACCAAGAGTCAAGTGCTTAACAGACTGTGCCATCCAGGCACTCTGTCTATATTCTTAGTTACATTGACTACAGAAGAGGTAGGGAGAAAGGCTTATACCTTCCTAAAATAGACACCAAGAACTGAATTTCCCATATAAAGCTGGAACACCCCCCCCCCAAAGGTTTAAATCCTTAGGTTTGAATAAATTCCCTAGATGAAAAAATTAACCACCAGGAAAGACATTGCAACTATTTTTGTCTATCTTGGTCTAGGCTTTGTATGAGAAAAAGATCTCCAAGAATTAATAAACACAAACTTCAAATAGGTTTGTGGATTAGAGTTATACTACATGCATGATCAGAAAATCCAAAGCTGAAGACTAGCTTGACAGATACCAAAATTTATATTTGCAAATTCCTTCTGGAAGAGTATGTTCTTACTTTAGGTCTTACAGACTTGACAAGATGGATTTCAAAAGAAAATAAGTCTGAATTCCTACACAAGCCAATCTAAGCAGGTTTCAGAAGAGACAAATAACAGAATTAAAATATTAAAGAATTGTATTATAGTAATTAGATATAATATTAAAAGTAGGTTAAAATATTATTTAAGGTTACACATGAGGGGAATAGCATACAGATAAAAAGATACAGGGATTTTCAACTAAGGGATTTGAAAAATAATCAAATATAATTTTTAGGAATCATTAAAAACCAAAAACCTGTTGGTTAGCAGATTAGTCATTGCTAAAAAGTGAATTAGTGAAGTCAAGGAATAAAAGATAAACAATGCTACAATAAAAGACAAAAAAAGAAAGACATATGGGAGGAAAAATTAACAAGGCCAACAGAGTAATACAGTATAAAATGGGTCTCATTCAATTAGTAAACAAAAGAAATACATTTAAAATAATCACTGGTAGAGAAGGATTTGCAATTTTGTTAGTTACTTTCTGCTTGTTTTATAGTTATTTTGTCACTCATTTCCCCTTTTGTTGACTTCCTTTTGTGTTTCATTGTTTTTATATTGATATGCTTTAATTATTTTCTTTTTCTTTTGTTAATTTGTATAGATACACACACAATGGAATATTATTCAGTCATAAAAAGGTAAATCCTGCCATTTCCAGCATAGATGGAACTTAAGGACATCATGCAAAGTGAATTAAGTCAGAAAGAGAAAGATACTGTATAAATCTCCCTTTGTGGGAAGGTTGTGTCAGGATGTTGCACTGGTTTGTGTTACTAAAGCTGGGTATATTCTGAAACAAAACCATTCCAATCCCTCTAAAAGTCCCATAGGCATTTTCCATAAAGACAGAAAAGATAATTCCAAAACTTATATGTAATTCAGAAGGCCACTGACAGAAAACAAAACAAAACAAAACAAAAAAAAAAAAAAAAAACTTAAAAAAAAAGAATAAACCTGGAAGCATCACACTTCTTCAGTTCAATATCTATTTTAAACTATAATAATTTAAACAGACTGATGCTGGAATAAAGTAGACATTTAGACCCACGGAGCACAAAAGAGAGCCCAGAAATAAAGTCATGCAAAAAAGGTCAACTGAAATTCACACAGGTGCTAGGAATATGTTGGGAAAAGGAAAGTCTCTTATGGATATTGTTGGGAAAACTGGTATCCACATGTGAAAGAATGAAGTTGGACTCTTTACAAATGTATACAAGAATTAATTCAAAACAGATTAATCAGTTAAACTTAAGATTGAAACTGTATGACTTACAGGAGAAAACATAGGGGGAAATCTTCATTTCATTGGTCTTGACAATGATTTCATGGATATGATACCAAAAGTACAAACAACAAAAGCTAAATAGATACATGAAACTATATCAAACTAAAATGCTTCTGCATAGTGAAGGACACAATCAATAGAGTATAAAGGCAACCTATAGAATAGGAGAAAATATTAGCAAACCATAGATCTATTATGGTGTTAATTTCCAAAACACCTAAGGAGCTCCTACAATTTAATAGCAACAAAGTGAACTCATTTGGAAAAAAAAATAAAAGTGAGGAAAGGGACTGAATAAACATTTCTCTAAAGAAGACATACAAATGGTCAACAAGTATACAGGAAGATGCTCAACATCACTAAACATCAGGAAAAAGAAAGCCAAGTCACAATGAGATATCACTTCATACCTATTAGAAGAGCTATTATCCCCAAAACAAAAGACAGTGAATGTTGTTGAAGTTGCAGAGAAATTGGAAATTTTATGCACCATTGGTGTGAATGCAAAATGATGCAGCCAGTCCGAAAAACAGGACAGAGATTCTTCAAAAAATTAAAAATAGAATTGCCATTTAATCCAACAACTTCACTTCTTGGCATTTTTTCAAAAAAAACTGAAATCAAGATCTTAGCACTCCATGTTCATTGCAGCACTATTCACAATAGCCAAAATGTAAAACAATTTAAATATCCACAAACCAATGAATGGATTAAAAGCATGGTATATATGTAAGAGGGAATATCATTCAGCCTTGGATAAGAAGGAAATCCTGCCATATATAACGACATGGATGAAGCTGGAGGCCCTTACACTGAGTGAAATCAGCCAGTCATAGAAGAATGAATACTGCCTGATTCCATGTATATGAGGAATCCAAAATAGTCAAACACATAGAATCAAAGAATAATCGTAGTTATCAGGGTGTGAGGGAGGGGGAAACGGACAGATGCTAATCAATGACCACAATATTTCAGTTATGCAATTATGCATGTCTGCTGTACAGCACTGTGTCCATGGATGATAATAGGGCGTTTGCAATTCAAAAATTTTTGAGAGGGTAGACCTCATGTTTAGTGTTTGTACCACAATAATAAAACAAACTCTGCTATGAACACTGGTGTACTAATTCCTGTGTGGAAATAAATCCTCAGTTGCAGAGTGCAGCTAGGGATTTGTAATTTTGAAATGAACAATTTTCCAGAGCAGCTGTACCATTTTACATTCCACTAGTAATATATAAATGATACCATTTTTCTACTCTTATCCAGCATTTGGCATTATCACTATCTTTCATTGTAGCATTCTGATAGGTGTGAAGTGATATTTCACTGTAGTTTTAATTTGCATTTCTTTCATGGCTAAAGATGTTGAACATCTATTCATGTTCATTCATGCATCTATTCATGCATTTGACATCTGCACATCATGTTCAGTTTAATGTCTATGTAATGTGTCTTGCCCACTTTCTGGTGGGATTGCTTGTTTTTTTGAGGGTTTTAAAAATATTATTTTATATTCTAGTCCTTTGTTGACTCCATAGTTTACAAATATTTCCAGTCTTTTCTTTTCTTTCTTTTTTTTCTTTATTTTTCTTTTCTTTTCTTTTTTCTTTTCTTTTCTTTTATTTTCTTTTCTTTTCTTTCTTTCTTTCTTTCTTTCTTTCTTTCTTTTTTTTCTCTTTTCCTTTCCTTTCCTTTTCTTTTGTAAAGATTTTATTTATCTATTCATGAGAGACACAGAGAGAAGGCAGAGAAATAGGCAGAGAGAGAAGCAGGCTCCTCACTGGGAGTCCAATGTGAGACTCCAACCCATGCCCTGAGCCAAAGGCAGACGCTCAACTGCTGAGCCACCCAGACGTCCCATCTTTCTTTCTTTTTCTTTCTTTCTTTCTTTCTTTCTTTCTTTCTTTCTTTCTTTCTTTCTTTCTTTCTCTTTCTTTCTTCTTTCTTTCTTTCTCTTTCTTTCTTTCTCTTTCTTTCTTTCTTTCTTCTTTCTTTCTTTCTTTTTCTTTCCTTTCTTTCTTTCTTTCTTTCTTTCTTCCTTTCTTCTTTCTTTCTTCTTTCTCTCTTCCTCCTTCTTTCTTTCTCTCTTTATTCTTTGCTATTTTGATCATGCAGTGTTGCATAAATGACTACAAATTGTATGTTCTGTTTAACAAAACATTTCAGAGTCTGTTTTAGTCAAGATACTATAGTTTAGCTGCCTACTCTCTAGCTACTCCTCTAATGCCATACTCTTAAGATCTTGAACTAAATGATATCCCTGAGTCTTAGGGCATACAGCCAGCATTTTGTCCTATACCATTTCTAAAGAATGAACTTGGTGTGTATGTTCTCTTGGTAGATATATAGATAAATTAGAAAATTATTTATCAATTTTATCTCTTCCAGTGATGAAACGGGTTACTCAATCCATAAAATGAATGTGATAAAAGGTTAAGATGATTTATATTTCAAAATAATGTAGACAATAAGAAAACTATATAATAGAATGAAATTACTAGTCAAAATTATGTAAATGGTTTTCCTAGTTACTTTCAATAGTAGTGAAAACATTTGAGGGGTGGGAGTTTCTCCATACAGTAAGATACAGAAGAAATTAAAAAGTGTCTAAAGATGATCCTACCACATTTTAAGCATAAAATATTGTTTCTTAGTCTACTCAAATTGATGGAATTTTAATTCAGCAACAAAAAGTATATTAATTTTAAGCTATCTTGAAGAAAACAGTCAAGTATTAGTATTTAGCAGTTATTTTATAATTTTTAGAGCTTGACCAATGTTTATTCTAAAATAGAATTCATTAAATAGACATATTTTACAGGTGGCTTACACTAGCACACTTACCAAAACAAATTAAAGTATTGTGAACATTTGTGAAACTCCCATGATTCACATAAATATAAGTTTATTTTCCAGTCCTTCCCTGGCCTTATTCTTCATAAGTGAAAAATTGACACATCATAACTCAGCCACCGAGAAGAGAAATGGAGCTAACAAGACCATTTCTGACTTTTATTTTCTGTATTCAGTATAAAGTTAATAGTGTGTTTTTGCTGAATAATCTTTAAACAATAGCTCAATTAAAACCATAAGTTTTATAGATGTCCTCTTAAATATATTTGTACTATTTAAGAACACAAGTGTTTGCATTCGTCTAGGAAAGTTAGTACCAGCTTTCCAAATTAATATATCTAAACCTGAGCTGATGGGTGAGTTAAAACTTATATATCAATTCTTACTAATTGATAGATAGTGGAGCTTTGTACTGAGAGGTTCATACAAGTATTGGCTAAGGAAATAATATGTCTGGAGCATATAATGAAGAAAGATTGGCAGAAATTCATTATACAATTACTGATTATAAAGGAGATTTATTTAAAAGTTACATATATGTGTATATATATATAAATATATATATATATACTAAATGTGGGAATAATGCTGATTTTTTATTATTACAGCTACTAAGATAGTTTCTTCAAGGAGGCAAATGTTGTTTTCATTGTTACCCTTTAAAACAGCTATATTTAAGCTATGTTTAAGGCTAAGCATTTAAAAACTCCATAGAATTTTCCAATAAAAATTCTTAATTTGAGATTCTGAGCTTCTTTTCTAATTAGAGTAATTATTTATTTGCTGTAGGTTTCTCTGTGTGCATAATAAGTGGGAGCTTTTGGGTGTGTGCATATATGTGTAAATATACGTTTATATATGGGTATGTACAGACACACACAAACACATACAGACAGGTACTTTGGCCATGACACAACTATGTTTGTCTTAGTGCATCAGTAATTCTCATAGCAGCGGAAAAAGATATGTGGTTATGCAAACTATTAAGACCTACTACAAAAAAAAAAAAAGACTTACTACATATGTTCTTTTCCTTTATTAATCCTTTAAGGAAAATATATTGAATTTTTAAGAGTTGAGGTAAACTATTCCATACAGATGGCCTATAATATTCCCATGGCTCTTATAGTTTATATTATTTTAATAATATCATGAGTTATTATAGAACTTTATTTCATTTTATTTTATTCATTTCCTTACTTTCTTATAAAATTCATTTCTGCTAAACCAAGTCTAAGTTTGCTTTAAGTTTATCTACTTTATATGATCCAATGTATTCCTACAGAAATTTTCTTCAATTTTCAGAGCAGCTTGTATTCAAAGTCTTGGTCTACCAGCCTCAAACAAAATACAATTTTGGGTAAACTACTTAAACTTGTATCACCTAATCTAGAAAACGTGGATTACCATCATTGGTAAATGTTCTCAACCCAGAAGCTGTTATGAGGATTAAATCAGATAGTCAAGGGGCACCTAGGTGGCTCTGGGGGTCAAGTGTCCTATTCTTGGTTTCAGCTCAGGTCATGATCCCATGGTCATGAGATTGAGCTCACCGCCCCCCTTTGTCTCTTCTCTCTATCTCTCTGTATCTCTCTCTCTCTCTCAAAAAATATATATGCATATATTTGGTATATGTGTATATATATATATGTATATATTTGGTATCTCTCTCTCAAAAAAATATATATGCATATATTTGGTATATGTGTGTGTATATATATATATGTGTGTGTGTGTATATATATATATATATATATATATATATATATATATATATACCAAAACAAAAACAGACCATTAAAAAAATCAGATGGTAGTTGCAAACTAGTAATCAGAAAACCTGGCATATAGTCAACAAAGATATTTTTGAAATTATCATAAGGTCAAAACTTTCTAACTCAGAGGGAAGGCAGTAAAGTTTTTTCAATATGAAAATTTTGAATGTAATTTTTTACATATTTTAAACTTGGTGAGAACTATAACTAATGATTTAGCCCCAGACATCAGCTTCACCCTCACATTTATTTATCTTCTTCTATGCTTTGTGGAATGAATATTTCTTATCATGTTTCAAAATTATATTTCCCCCAAACTATACTGCATAAGAACAGAGCAGTGAAATGCATCACTATTTACAAAATTATATATGGCAGAAAATACTATCTATAGTGTATAAGTTGCTTTACAGGCAGTTTCTGAAATACTAGAAAGTTAACAAGTTTACATGATAAAAGGTTATACATTAATGTAAATTATTTCATTTGGTTTTAATGAACTATTTCCCAATAATCCTTGCTTTCATATTCAGAACTGGGGTCCTCTGAGTTTTCAACACCCAGAAACCTTTGATTAATGATTTTCCAGTCTTATCTACTCATAAACACACCTTAAGATTATCTTTTGACTTATCTGTCCTTCTAGAGGAAGACAATAAAGCATTCATAGTGGCTTGCTATGGCTATAAAAAGGTTCTAAATCCTTTAAACAAATGGTTACAATCTCATTGTCTCATCTACTTCATGGTGCTATAGCCTCCTGTCATTGAGTGCTGTTGAACTTGTAGTGTCTCAGAGTCACAGATAAGCTTTAAAGAGTGGAGATAACTTTTATTTGTTACGGACAATAAAACCAGCATCTTCACTGACTATCTGACAAGGAGGCATCTGATGATGCAGATCCAGTCAAGCAGAACACAAATCGAAATAGTGTCTGAAGGGCAAGGTAGTAAAGGCATACATAGTATAAAATCTACACAGTGAAATTATATGGCAATGACAGAAAATTAGAGAACAAGGAACAAAGGCTAACACAGATTCCATCATGGGAAGATGTAATAGTAAATATAAGTCTTCCCATCAAGATCCTCTGATGATGTCCACTCAATTCATTTTTAATAAAAGAAAATAACTGTTTAGCTTTATATTTCTCAGGCCTCTCACTCCTATGTAAAAGTCCTAGTGTGTGTGCATACGTATTCAATTTTTATGAGTCTAGTGTGTAGGTATATTCTGAATTTTCCTGCATAACGTGTTAAATTCCATATTTTGGTTTTGGAGATAAACACATCTATATGCATTGCACTTCATATGATTTAATGACTATTATTATTATTTTTAAATTGTTGCTTTTTCATTAATGATGGGTTCCATTTTGCCCTTGTAACCATTTGGGTGAGGGCTGGAAGGGACCTAGAATGTTGAAGCACAATTAAATCTTCATAAAAGACATCACAACATGATATCCCCAGGTAATCAATTAGAGCAATTAGCAACTTCCACCATGAGGATTTCTTTGGATATCCCCCTCAAATGCCCTTAAATTAGCTCACTCATAATGTGTGGATGGTTAAGGTGGTTGTTAATGTTTTGAATTTTTTTTTTTCTAGGAGACATAACTGAAGACATGCCAAGAAGAATTAAGTATGGTTGCTTGAGAACAAAATAGTGGGTCAATAAATATATTAAATATATGTCATGTTAATGGCCATGGTTTTACTTCAAAAAAAACCTGATTCTTACAGAAGATAAAATATAATTATATTTATAACTATAATATTAATACACAAGTATTAATCTTTCTTAAACTTCTTTAAAAATATTTAATGTGAATGCTTCCACTGCACATTGTAGAAAAAGGCAAGTGAAAAGGATCTTTGCTTTCTTTCTAAGCCTTTCTTATAAAATCCAAGAGAGTAAATGGAAGGTACTATTAGCTTGAAGTATTAAGATAACCATTTAAGTTCTCAATTTCACCCTGTGAGATTTGGCACAGAGTCACTAAGTCTCTTTATTATTCCATTTTCCCTCAGTTTCTTTGCTATGACATCTCTGGCTTTCTTGACTCCATTATCTTCCAGTGACACCTGACTGTGGGTGGAAAGGACAATGAAAACATAAACTTCTGGAGGAACTATCGACAGCAACCTGGAGCTGTCACCTGTCCATGTCTGCTTCCTGGCTCCATGGTAAACTGTTCTGGCTGATGACTTTAATTATTTCCTTACCCTGCTTCTTGGGACAACTTCCGTGTTACCTCTATAAAGAATACTCCAAATAACTCACATCTGTTTCCCCTGGTGTGGGTGCAAATTAGATCCAAAAGATCAGTGAAATCTAATTTCAAGTTTAAGTCCTAAACCCTTGGCTGGAAACTAGAACAAATTTTTTATTCCTTTCTTGTCTTTGACTATGCCACTCAATATTTCAGCAGAGTAAGTGCTTTTCTTTTCTCTTGCTCTCTCTTTTTTTTTTTTTTTGGAGAAGGGGTTAAATCTGATTTCAAAATGTGCAAATTCTGTTTTAGTTCTTAGATGCTCAACTCTTCAGGACTCTTCTTGCACTCCCTGTTAAAATTTGATCTCTGTGAAGTCTCTGAATATGTCATTTTTGGTAATGAGAATTTCTTTTTTTTCAGTCCTCTTTCAAGCTGACCCCTCTTAAGGAGAGCAAATATTTTAATTAAGATGAATTTTGCGTGGAAGTGTCAGTGTTTCCTTTGGTGATATATTATCCTGATTTTGTCCTATCCTTTTTATTTGTCGCTCTCTTTTTTAAATGCCTGGATAAATAATTACTCTATAGATTATATATTTATATACTATATGATATAGTTATTACATACAGTGTACTTGCAAACATAATACCTTTAAAAATCTATCTTTTATGTGAATTATTTTTTCAGTGAGAAAGAAAAAAACAGAAATTGTTCTGAACATTCATATTCTTTTTCTTGAATGTAACAATGGGGATCATCTTCTGAGAATAGTGTTCAGATCATCTAAAATCTTATCTAACCAGACGTTGCAGCCTTGTAACTCATTGCATTCTTTCTAGTTTCTGTGCCTCAGACATACTGAGCTACTCAGACATATCACACATTGTCAAGATTCCATATTTTGTTCATGCATTTCTTCATTTAGGCCCATTGTTCCCTGATAATTTATTTGGTATTTAAATAAAACGGAAGGGGGATCCCTGGATGGCGCAGCGGTTTGGCTCCTGCCTTTGGCCCAGGGTGCGATCCTAGAGACCCGGGATCGGATCCCACATCGGGCTCCCGGTGCATGGAGCCTGCTTCTCCCTCTGCCTGTGTCTCTGCCTCTCTCTCTGTGACTATCATAAATAAAAATTAAAAAAAAAAAAAATAAAACGGAAGGTCTCTAATCATAGATTATTGGCAAGTTCTCAGACTGAGAAAATAAGTTTATTTTTTTATTTTTTTTTATTTATTTATGATAGTCACACAGAGAGAGAGAGAGAGAGAGAGAGAGAGAGAGAGAGGCAGAGACACAGGCAGAGGGAGAAGCAGGCTCCATGCACCGGGAGCCCGACGCGGGACCCGATCCCAGGTCCCCAGGATCGCGCCCCAGGCCAAAGGCAGGCGCCAAACCGCCGCGCCACCCAGGGATCCCAGAAAATAAGTTTAAACAGGCGTCTTTTTTTTGCAGGGCTTCCCAAAATTGCAATAAACTAATATGTACTGTGACTATCCAAAAAGGAGATCTGATACTGAGCATTTCACACACATATTTGTTCCATGTACTTCTTTGCTCTTTAATGAATATCTATCAACAACTTCAGGACTTCCTGCAATCAGGGAAAGACACCCTGATATTGGCATTAAGGAATCACAATGGAGGGGGGTCTGAATTGTAAATAGATTGCTGCAGTGGTATTTGGAAAGGTAGAGGGGTGCAAGGAATGAATTTTTATTGTGGAAGTCCAAAAAGGTATGGCATTAAACTAGGATTGTAGCAGAAGGGATGAAGATAGAGCATATTGGAGACATTTCCAGGTGATAAAATCAATAGAAATGTGTAGCTCATTGAATGAAAGGGGAAAATAAACTCAAGAATGACACTCAGCATTCTAATTTATGTAAATTGGTGAATAGTGGCTGTCAATAATGAGACTGGCAGAAATTTGTTTTGAGAAGAGAAAGGTCACTTTGGTTCTGGAAATGTCAATTTTGAGCTTTTAGTGGAAATCCATGTGGACATATTCAGTGGATATATCTTACTTAAAAGTGAGATTTAAGACTTAGGAGTTTGGCAGAGTGATGTGGGCTAGAAATAGTGTTTGTGAATCACCATGTACCTGTGGAGTTAGAAGCTATATGAGGTTACCAAGTATTAAAATGATGTTTCTTTTGGTCCTTGGTTTAAAGGTATTTATCCTTCTGTAATAATGACAATCATGGACAACTAAAATTGAATTAAATTGCATTTCTTGAGGAATTTTAAAAAATGTTTTTGATTATTTTCATCTTAGAAACAAGAAAAAAAGAATAATACTTTTTCTGGATTCTTGGAGGCCAATATAAACTCTATGAAGAAAGCCAAATAATCACCAAAAAAGAGATTAGACTTTATTGAAGACGATAGCAGGTATCATGGATTAAGACATCTATGGCTTTTCATCCTGCTTGTATGGATCATACATTACATTGAGACCTAAAAGCGCATCATTAGAGACCCTTGCATGACAATGAACATGGAGCTAATAGTAGCCAACAATAGTCAAATGTAAATGAGTCCTGACATACTCATTACCAGTCATATCTATCCTAAGGGTAAATATCTATCCTCAACTGTGATCCAAGGGTGATAAATTAGTGAGAGATGAGTTACTGGTACCAACACTTCTTCATATAGTACACTTCTTAAAATATTTAGAAAATGTTTAAGTGGGTAATTTAGATTAGACTGGAAATTTGCAATATATATATATTTTTTCGCATCTCCTGATTTCTACTTGAAAACATCATTGCCTTCTGGAACTAGTATGTAAAAACTGACCTAACATTCTCTTGGATTCTTAACATTAATTTTATTATTGACCTGAATCTATATGAGAATAAGTAGCAAAAATTTTGTAATTTATTGGAGTTATTTATAAGGATTGTAAAGCTGTTTTTCTTTTATATTCATGTAAATAAAGCATCTATAAACTTGGTGCTTTGTATTATAACAAAAGTGGTATGTGGGGGGAAATCATTCAATGTGAATACAGAAACAAGTAGAACTAATTAGGGACTGAGATTAGTGAAAGCATTTTATTTTTATGTCATTTTTAGAACAATTCAATTTATTTACTTATACTATAAAGTGAAATATTTAAGGATGGAAAATGGCTCGTTACAATAGATAACAATACATTCAGGTTTTTTGGCAAAGAATTAGGGGGAAAGAGAAAATGATTGCTTGGAAATTACATGCAGGCAGGGGGAAATTTAATGCCATGAGGTCCATTGCAGTTAATTCTGAACAAGACGGAGAATTAGCATGAGCTGTTGACTAACTCCACCAAATCCAAACACAAGAAACAAAAGTGAAACTAGGTTTCTCATAGTCAAACATAAAGCTATGTGTCCCCACAAATTTTGGGGATAATGAAGGTGGTTATGTCACACTGTGAAGAGTTCTAGGGCCAAACGTAACTGAGCATAGATGTTGTACTTAGACTGGGAAGGTGGCATTTCTGGTTGTGATATTTTCTATTTCTCCATTACTTTAGGAAGATAACTAATGGCCCCATTCCACTTTGGGGCAAAAAAAATAGCAATATCCTAACATTAATCAGAGAGTTGGTAATTTGGGGCTAATGTAGCCTGGCTGGGATAAGGAACCTACAGTAACAAGCACAGATTGGTGCCCAGCCTTGAGTGTTTCCTCCACTTATGTAATCAAAATATTTAATAATTGTCATTAGGCATAGTCACTGACTAGTCAGAACAAACAATGGCTACGGAGGTAACCCATGAAGAAGTGTACTATAATCTACTCCTGACTGATACAAGTGGTATCTTAGAGTGGTGGTTATCGAAATCTCTTCTTTGCCAGCCACTATCTCTTTACTTATAGAAAAGTAGAGTGACAGGTGCAAATGGGGAAACTCAAAACAGTAGCTTTTAAAAAAATATTTTCCCAATCAGTATAGTTGTTGTGGTGTATGATAGCTAAATATGAATCTTACTTCTGTGTCAATCCAACTCCCCTCAAATTCCTATTAGTAGTCTAGTAAATCCCAACAGATGGAGGCTGCACCATCAAAGATCAGTGACTATAAGGAGTTTCTGGGAGGTTTGCTGCAGGGTAATTTTGTCTTGTTAGGTGTCACAGAGTCAAGGAATGACTGAACTCAATTTGATACCTCAAAGGGTCTCTCCAATTCCCAACCACTCCCTCTAAGGAATTCTGAGCTGTTTCCAAAGGAGGAATGGGTAAAAATATGTTAGAATATTAGAATCAATGGAATATGGTACACGTGGTGTAGGAAGTGTGTATATATTTTCATAAACTATATATAATGATTGTACCTAAAACAATTTACTGAGGAGGAAGATCAATCCAACATTCTCCTGGCAGATATCTAAAATAAATATATTTTTAAAAGTGAGACAAGAGGGATCCCTGGGTGGCGCAGCGGTTTGGCGCCTGCCTTTGGCCCAGGGCACGATCCTGGAGACCCGGGATCGAATCCCACGTCGGGCTCCCGGTGCATGGAGCCTGCTTCTCCCTCTGCCTGTGTCTCTGCCTCTCTCACTCTCTCTGTGACTATCATAAATAAATAAAAATTAAAAAAAAAAAGTGAGACAAGAGATACAAAATTTAGGAAACTAAAGCAGAAGGGTCAACATGTCTATAATAGAAGTCTCAAAAGAGACAAAAGTCATAAACAAAAAAAGATGTTAAAAGAATTAAGTAGTTCCTTCAATTAAAGAAAGATACTGCTTTTCAATTGCAAATTGGTGTAGAGTCAAAACATGATATTATTTAAAAAAAAAGAAAAAAACATTACAAAAGTGAAAATATTATGGGGAAATGAAGATATAAAAAGGGTAAATTCTAAAAACAAAGAGAATTGATTGCTCTCAGACTTTTCAGCAGCTTACTGGATGCATTATGACTATCAAGTAATATTTTCAAATTGGTAAAGAAAAGGAATTTTATGAAAGGAATTTTATAGGTTGATAAACTATCATCTAAATCTGATAAAAATAAATGTATTCTCAACTTAAACTTAACTATCCACATTAAGTTTGGTTTTATCTCCCAGGTGAAGGCTGGTTTTGAAATCTCAGCAAATAAAGAATGTGCCAAAGTTTTCTAGGGTTTTATTGAAACACACATATATTAATAAACATTTAAAAAAAATCACAGAGGAGGGGTGTCTGGGTGGCTTAGTTGGCAAGAGGCTAATTATTGATTTCAGCTCAGGTCATGACCTCAGGGTCATGAGATGGAGTCCTGCATTGGGCTCCGACTTGAGATTTCTCTACCTCTCTCTCTGGCCCTCCACCCACTTGTGTGGTTTCACTCTTGAAAATAAATACAAAAATATTTTTTAAAAAATCACAGAGGAAATTAAGGGTATATTTTAAAGATTATTTTAATTATATAACAAAACTTTGACTAACATATTAGAAGGTAGGAAACAATACAACATTAAGCACAAAATAAGATGGGAGAAGTAATTTCTAATATAATAGGAATACAGGAACTATGGGTCAAATCAGTAAAAGAGAGACCTCTTGGATACAAATATATAATCTAATATTTAGCTTAGAAAATCCTATTTAAGCAGGCACATAAAAAGCTTAAACTAAAAGATAGGAAAATGTGTGCTAAAAGACATTAGGTTCAAAAAGCAAAATTAAGATAGAAACATCAGGGGAAAAACAGAGGTGTTACATTGGTAAAAAGAATGCAGGGGAGTAATGCCTTCCTCTGCCTTATGGTCCTTCTCGCTGGACTTAGAATCAAATTGACATGAGACAGATTAATAGGAGAAAAATTTAAGAGGTGTATGTACGGGGAATCCACATATGTGCAAAATTCCAAAGAAATGAGGCAACATAAAACTTATATGAGCTAAAGAGAGGGGTAGTGTCTGAGGAGATGAAGAGGAGGAAGGCTAAAGGAGATGTTTGGGAAAACAAGGTTGCCCTATTATGTAGTTATGTTCCTTGGGTAAAGGTGAATCTCTGTTAATAGCTCTCTTCCTGATACAGGGTCTCCTTTCCAATGTAAATTTAGGCAGTAGAGGCTGAGATCAGGTGTGGGGGTAAACAGAGAGCTTTACCTGCATGTGCTGGGTTTTGGGTTTTTATTATTGTTAATTCAAAATAATCTTTATGCCAAAGTGGCCCATCTTGGGGCAGCCTACCCTGGGTCTCTACAGGAAAAATAAATCATGGTCGTCTATGCCTCTAAATTTAAAAATAAAAAAATCTAGAACTCAGAAGAGGAGCCAGAATTATATCAAAATGGATAGTGGGAGATTTCAATACCTCCTGTCAGACACTAAGAGATTACTATTATATTTGATATATAAAGATATCACAGATTTGAACAAGAAATTAAGCTTGTACTAATATATATGAATACATGCACATTAAACCCAACACATATGGCTATTCTTTTGGGGGAATCGATGGAATATTCAAACACACACACAAACAGAGTTGGCTATGTGTAGGCCATTTGCAAAGGAAGCCTGATATGTTTCTTTTTCTTTCTTTTTTTTTTTCTTAATCTACAATAGTCACAGAGAGAGAGAGAGAGAGAGAGAGAGAGAGGCAGAGACACAGGCAGAGGGAGAAGCAGGCTCCATGCACCGGGAGCCCGATGTGGGATTCAATCCCGGGTCTCTAGGATCGCGCCCTGGGCCAAAGGCAGGCGCCAAACCGCTGCAACACCCAGGGATCCCCTGATATGTTTCAAAGAATCAATACCATGTAGACAATATTTTTAGAACCTACTGCAAAAAACTATCACATTTATATCCAAGTACATAGCAGTCTGCAATAAAAACGTTACAACTGCATGCTAAATATTTCTCCCCCCATCTTTTTCTATGCATACAGTTTACTCATCACCAAACTCTTCCCTCAACTCTTCCTTCTGATCGTGTCCCTGCCCTCCTCAGTCATGCTCTGACACGCTGGCTGACAAAAATCTCTCGGGGAGAGTGTTCTCTTGGCATCCTGGTGACTGTGATTCTCTATCTTATTATAGGTGGAATTAGAAGCAAAGGACTAGCGAGGCTGGGGGTGTAGAAAGGGTGGACGTGGGAGAAGGAAGTGAGGGAGAGAGAGAGAGAGAGAGAAAGAGAGAGAGAGAGACTTTATTCCTTTGCCTCTACTATGTATGGTGCTTACACATTTTGTGCTTTTCTTTCATCCTTTCTTTTCCTTTTTATTGAGAGAGAGAGCGCTCTTACCTGTGAGAGGAGTGAGAGTGGAGGAGAGGGGCAGAGGCAGAGGGAGAGGGAGAGGGAGAGAGAGAACGCCAAGCAGGCTCCACATCCAGCACTGAGCCCCATGAAGGACTAATCTCAGGACCATGAGATCATGACCTAAGTGGAAATCAAGAATCAGATGCTTAACCAACTGTGGAATTCAGGCACCCCTCTTTCACTCTTTTTAAAAGAGCCTGTTTTATTGGCAGCAAATTCTACATCACTTAGAAAAGAGGTGGAAGATTTGGAGCCTTGCAGTTTTCTCCTTGACTTTGCATAAACTAGAGACTTTTGGATTGGTCTGGAGGTTTTCTGTGATGGGGTGATAGGTATGCAGTTCAGGAAGCATTCACACAGAGAACTCCATAGGATATCAAGATGGTATATCTGACTGCAAATCAACTACCTGATTCTTAGAATGGTGGGATAATTGGCTGGGGATTTTATCTGTTCTTGTGGCTGATGCCAATAAGCAGTGTGTTTATTAACAATTTATTTACAGAACATAGATTGATTTTGCTAGGGCTGCATGACCAGCCACTGCAAAGAAGAAATAAATGATTTCTTCCAGAGTATTTAGGAATCTCCTGTTATAACAGAGTCAGTATATATTGAAAATGAGTATCAGTGTGTAATAGTAAAGCGATGAGCTTTGCAATATAGAACACAAAATGAAATCTGTCTAGAAAACAAACTAGAATAGGTTTTGATTTACATATAGACAATATAATCTCCACCATTCTGAATTAAAGGAAAGAGGGCATAGATCAAATAGATTTAATTACCTAATTATGCAAATTATATTGAGGATAATTACAATGGGATTGTGCAGTGGTACAAAGTAAGATTTGGTTTCATATCCCTTAATTAGTGAGAGTGATATTAGTGAAAAATGAAAGGGACAAATTAGGAGAAAACACTATTTGAGTGTATAATTTATACAATCTGAGTAAAACAAACAAAAAAAATTACAGGATCAGGATCAAAAGATACAGTATTTTAATTGTCTGATTAGTTTTAATCAGGTGTAAATCTGAAGCTTATTTCAGGAATCTACACTTAAATATATGAATATACAACTAAGTCATTTTTTCATCTGCAACATCATACTTTCAAAGTTTGAGTTACAACCTGATTTTAAAAACAAAATAAAAATATAACTTATTTGGGATGCCTGGGTGGCTCAGTGGTTGAGCTACTGCCTTCGGCTCAGGCTGTGATTCCAGGGACCTGGCATCGAGTCCTGCATTGGGTTCCCCGCTAAGAGCCTGCTTCTCCCTCTGCCTATGTCTCTGCCTCTCTCTGTGTCTCTCATGAATAAATAAATAAAATAAGATCTTTAAAAATATATATAGATGTAAAATTTATTTTGTGAGTATTCCAAATACTGGAGGAAATAGAATGGATATCTAAAAATACAATGGAAGGTAATGACAAAGTAATATATAAAAAATATAGCTGAGTATCTAGTCACTATTTTTCCCCTGAGAACATGTTTATACTTATCCTGGGAAATATGGAAAAGTAAAGTATCCAAAAGTATTGATAATTTGGCCTGAATTTTCTTTCATTTTATTGCTAAAATGAATCTCCATAGTTCTTTTTTGATTTTTTTTCTTTTAGTTCTTTTCAATTAAAACTATACAGATGACTTTAGGAGATAATTATGGCATATAAGTTTTGGTTATTATCAGGAAATTACTAGGGAAGGACTACTGTTTTAGCAATTCAAATTATGAGAATATAGTTCACTTTTGTTTCACATTGATGTTTATAAAGATTTGAGCCTTGAAAATAATGTCATCCATGATATTTACTGTAATTCACTAACTGATCAAATTGTAGCTGTAAAATCTATACTCTTGACTCTTGACATAAAAATCTTTCAAACCCTGATCCATAGGTGTTTTTGATGATATGGGATAGCAAAGTATTGCATTTGAAGAGAGTGTGAATTTTCTGAAAATTAAGCTGAATTAAATTTTCACTCTTGCAGTTTTGTAGTATTTAATAAATATGAAAATGCATGTACTCTATAACATGGGGATTCCATTTGTAGTTATTTTAGAGGAACTTGTGTGAATGTACATAAGGGCACAAATCATTTTGCAATACTGTTGATCATAATAAAAAATCAGAAATAACTCTAACTTCCAGTGGTTGCATAAGTCATGGTGTATCCTGCAACTACAATGAATGATTTAGATCTGTGAATTAAATCTACATTTATCATCAGGGCAACATCTCAAAAACAATGCTTATTAAAAAAAATAGTTATATGTCCCTTAAGTCACCTATGACAATAAAAGAATACACCCCTCAGGAGTGCCTGGGGGGCTCAGGCACTTAACCAGTCAGCTGGTTAAGCATCTGACTCTTGGTTTTGGCTCAGGTCATGATCTCAGAGTCATGATCTCAAGGTCATGAGACTGAGCTCAGGGTCAGGCTCTACACTGGGCATGGAGCCTGCTTGATTCTCTCTCTACCTTTCTCTTTGCCCCTCCCCTCCCACTCACGTACACACATGCTCTCTCTCTCTCTTTAAAAAAAAAAAAAGAAAAAAAAGAAAAAAAAAAGAATACACTCTCTAAACAAGTTTTTGTGGAGATAAACACAACACACACACACACATACTGAAAGGACACAACCAAATTTATGATGCCGGGTTCCTCTTAGGAGGGAAAATGAAGGGAATTATTTTATATGTAAAATATTTTGCATCTTTATTTTTTTTAAGATTTATGTATTTATTCACGAGAGTCAGAGAGAGGCAGAGATATAGGCAGAGGGAGAAGCAGGGTCCCTACAGGGAGCCCAATGCAGGATTTGATCCCAGGACCCTGGAATCATGACCTGAGCCAAAGGTGGATGCTCAACCCTGAGCCACCCAGGTGCCCCTATTTTCATTTTTATTTTTTATTTATTTTTTTTTTTAAGAATTTTTTTTTTAATTTTTATTTATTTATGATAGTCACAGAGAGAGAGAGAGAGGCAGAGACATAGGCAGAGGGAGAAGCAGGCTCCATGCACCGGGAGCCCGATGTGGGATTCGATCCCGGGTTTCCAGGATCGCGCCCTGGGCCAAAGGCAGGCACCAAACCGCTGCGCCACCCAGGGATCCCTATTTTCATTTTTAATTTGAAAAAGATGAGCAGCAATGATGAAGAGTCAACATTGGTCAATTATAAGTCATAAAAACATGAGAATTCTTGACTATTTAAATATTTTGAAGTATTTAATCTATTTAAGTATTTTAAAAATTGCTCTTTTAATCACCATTCACAATGCAGGAGTCTGGGTCTATGCCACATTATGAGTTACAGGGCACAATATTATGAAATAGTACTGATATTACAATGAAGATTATAGTGTTGTGTTATGGAAGCACCAGAGTAAATATTTACTTACAGCCATTGAATTTATAGTAATAATAGAAATATCTGAAAAATGATCTAAAACTGGATAATGTATAATTCCCAAAGTTAAATTTTACGGAAATGACAAGTCAACCTTGACATTTTGAAGGAGGTTAAAGAAATAAACGTGGAGTTAGATTAGCTGATATCTTGGCATTTTGTACTCCTAGAATTCCAGTCGTGCTTTGGTCTGCTCCATCTAGAATTATATTTTCCTGCATTAGAAAATTGAAATATAAATCCTTGTAGGAAGATAGATAATTCTGTGTTATTTGTCATGCAAGACAAAGTTGAGGAATATATGTCAACAAAAATTATTGAGAAAGGATACTTTTGAAGCTGTTGTTGCTTGTAAATTGGCACTCTTCCCACCTGCATGACTCTCAGAACATTTGAGGAAATTCTGTGTCCATGTCCTAAGAAGCAAATAGCATTTGCAATGGAATACTCCAAGATTCTATTGGAGCAAAGACTAAATGTGACATATACAACCCTTGCACCTATTTTTCCCCACTTCCAAAATTCTAAGGCAAAATCATAGAAAGGGTGGATATTAAGGGGAAGGGGAGGATGTGTGAGTGTGTATGTGTTTGGGAAAGAAAGAAATGGTATCATCTTGAATGAGGAATGAAAATGCCAAATAAATAGTCTCCTCCAGAACAAGTGGGCACTACTGCTAATTATACCGAACAGACCTTAGAGCTTTCTGGCTATAAATTTGAGATGGAATGGTAAAATTAATCATGAAGCTGAGTTTAAAAGCCATAAATGACTGGATTACAATTCTGACAGGCATAGTAGTTAGTGATGTAAAGATTATGCATTGTTTCTGTGTTGCTTGGAAAATCTGATCCTGATCCACTTGCTGAAGACATAGTATAACCTAGGCAAAGGTTGATGATTCAAAACATGTATTTTAATCTGACAGCATTGGCTTAAATTTATGGGGAAATGAAGTGTCAGGAGTGGTTACTCTTGCCTGATGCCCTGTTCTTTCTCAGCAGCATCTATTGTATTTAACAATTCAAACAAAATATTCTTTCCTCACTGAGTTCTGTGGGAATTCTACCAAAAGAGTAGAGCTATTTTCTTTTGACTAATTCTAATATTTTCCAGAATTCAGTTCTATATAAAATTATGTCGAATTGATAGAAGAAAGATTACACATAAAATATATCATTTGTCTCATTTTAAATAGGCACATGACTTTTTGAACTTTCTCAATTACAGAAAGCACATTACAAATTAAACTTTCAGTTTATTTTCTTAATTGAATTACTATAATGAGAAAATAAATGTTATTTTATTTTTCTCCAAGATACCATTTGGCAAAGTATTAAGTAAGCAAGTAGAGATGTCTGGGATGGGTCACTCTAGATTCTCCATTCTCACATTTAATAATTAATTGTTTTCCTCAACGATTCCATTTTTAGGACCTAATATTTGATCTCACTAATTGCTCACTTCACTGTGTTTTATGTATTTATTTTTTTAAAAAATGAACTATATTATATTTCTCCAACAGGATTAAATTTCAATCAGTGTTTGGAGGAGTGAAGACCCAGAGTACTGCGAGTATGACTATGAAGGAGAAAATGATTACCATCCCTTTCCTATCTCCTCATCATCTTCTTTATTTTGTTATGTTTCCAGGACAATTAGGCAAACTGGAGAACTCATATTAGCATTATCTGTAGATAATGGAAGGTTGGAGTGTCTGGGTTTCCCCTGGGGCTTTTCAGAAGCCCTCTGGAGAGAGACTCCTACTTTTTTCAAAATGTCAGGCATGAAGAAAGAGTGGGATCTCAGCAGGTAGATGCAAAGATATACTTATGGGCAGCTAACACCTTGCAGTTCTCAATTCCTAAGGCTGTGTTACACAAAGACTGACTCCTGGAAAGATCTTGTCTGTCTCAGCAAAATGATCTCAGCCATTCTTTTTATAAATTTTTTTTAATTAATTTATTTATGATAGTCACAGAGAGAGAGAGAGGCAGAGACACAGGCAGAGGGAGAAGCAAGCTCCATGCACCGGAAGCCCGATATGGGATTCGATCCCGAGTCTCCAGGATCGCGCCCTGGGCCAAAGGCAGGCGCCAAACCGCTGCGCCACCCAGGGATCCCTCAGCCATTCTTAATACAGTGATGCTCATGTTTAGGAAGAAGCTGGAGGACACTCATTTTGTAAGGCTTAAAGCTAACTTTGTCACAGGCATTTGTTGGATATTTTAACCCAATGTTTATTTTAGATAAGGAAAATTAGCTATATTTCTGTGGTACCACAATGGAGCTTTTAATCTCTTTTCAATTGATTATTTAATTGGCACATTGATTACTTAAACAATATTAAATATTGCACAAACATTTATGCATCTAGGGATTTTTTTCCTATATCCTACATTCTACATTATTTCAAGACCATTTGGAAGCATCTCAAGGTTTACAGTGTAGATGACCTTCATTCAAATTCTGTAGTATATCTCATAGAACCTGAGGCTAAAAATATTATTTGTTATAAAGGTAAATTCAAAGAATGCCCTTATAAGTTTGGGACATTATTTTAACCAAATGACTACAGTATTTGTCCTTTGTTTCTCCTCACCCACCAGGCACTATTAATGAAACAGTAATTTTTTCAAGTGTGTATGTTTGTGTGTGTGTGTGTGTGTGTGTATACATGCATATAAATGAGTCCATGTGTTTTATATATTTATACATACAGAGAATTAGAGTTTTGAGAATCAATATACTGTAACCCTTGGGCTTTCACCCAGTTCTTACTACCAACTTCAGTTTCTCCAAACTCGGTACTGATGTTTTCAAGATACTTGCTGTGAACCTGCCCACAGGTCCCTCCTTACTCAGGCCTGAAAGCCCACCAATTCTGCTACAGAAATTAGATTGCATTTGGTTCTTACTCCAATTTTGCATTACATATGAGTTTCCCTCTGGATAGGAAAACACATTGCAGACCAACCTAAGCTTCATTTCACCTCATGGCATCTGCATTTGCAGATCATCCCTCTGGCTCTCCTACTCAGTCCTAGCCACTTTCAAAGAGGCAACTGACTCATTCCTGTGTTACCTTATCAAGCTGCTGCCACTCTACAGTCCTCAAAGGTCAAAAAATGAGGACAGAAGTGTAAAGACTAGAGTTTCTTCAAACTTTAAAGTCCTTAGGAAATTTGAGGATAAAATTAAGGACAGTAGGGCATCATAGATGTCTTACCAACTTGCTTGAGCTCCTCACCTCACAAAGTGAAAACACTTTATTATTTTTTAATATATTTAATTCCAGTTAGTTAACATGCAGTATTATATTAATTTCAGGTGTACAATATAGCGATTCAACACTTCCATATATTACTTAGTGCTTATCATGACAAGTACATACACTCCTTAATGCCCATCACTTATTTACTCCATCCCCCCACCCACCTCTTCTCTGGTAACCATCAGTTCTCTATAGTTAAGAGTTTGCTTCTTGGTTCATTTCTCTTTCTTTCTTGATTTCTCTTTGCTCATTTGTTTGTTTCTTATATTCCACATATGAATGAAATCATATGGTATTTGTCTTTCTCTGACTTGTTTCACTGAGCATTAAACTCTCTAGCTTTGACCATGTTATTGAAAATGACAAGATTTCATTCTTTTTTATGGCTTAATACTATTCTTTATCCATTCATCAATCGATAGACTCTTGGGCTGCTTCCATATCTTGGCTATTGTGCATACTGCTGCTATAAACATAGGGGTGCATGTGTTCCTATAAAGAAGTGTTTTGGGGGATCCCTGGGTGGCGCAGCGGTTTAGCGCCTGCCTTTGGCCCAGGGTGCGATCCTGGAGACCTGGGATCAAATCCCACGTCGGGCTCCTGGTGCATGGAGCCTGCTTCTCCCTCTGCCTGTGTCTCTGCCTCTCTCTGTGTGTGTGTGTGACTATCATAAATAAATAAAAATAAAAAAAATAAAGAAGTGTTTTTGTACTCTTCAGGAAAATAACTCATAGAGTATTGCTGGATCATAGGTAAGTTTTATTTTTAATTTTTTTCCACAGTGACTACACCAAGTTGGCACACCCATCAACAGTGCAAGAGAGTTCCTCTTCCTCTATATCCTCACTGACACTTGTTGTTTCTTATGTTGTTGATTTTAGCTATTCTGACAGGTGTGAGGTGATACCTCATTGTAACTTTGATTTGCATTTCTTTGATGGTGAGTGATGGTGGAATAAGCACCTTTTCATGTGTCTCTTGGCTGTCTTCTTTGGAGAAATGTCTATTCATGACTTCTGACCATTTTTAAATTGGATTATTTATTTTTTGGGTGTTGTATATGTTATTTAAATATATTGATTTTTTTCTAATATTTTATTGGATATATCATTTACAAATATCTTCTCCCATTCTGTAGGTTGCCTTTTCATTTTGTTGATTGTTTCCTTCAGTATGCAGAAGCTCTTTACTTTGAAGTAGTCCCAATAGTTTATTTTTGCTTTTGTTTCCCTTGCTTTAGGGGACCTATCTAGAAAAATGTTGCTACACCCGATGTCAAAGAAGTTGCTGCCTGTGTTCTTTTTTAGGATTTTTATGGTTTTGGCCTCACACATTTAGATCTTAATCCATTTTGAATTTATTTTTTATAGAGTGAAATAAAGTGGTCCAGTTTCTTCTTTTGCATGTGGCCGTCCAGTTTCCCCAACATCATTTGTTGAAGAGGCTGGATTTTTCCCACTGGATATTCTTTACTGCTTTAATTAATCCTGAAGATAATTGACTATATAATTGTCAGTTTATTTCTGGGTTTTCTATTCTGTTCTATTGATCTATGAGTCTATTTTTGCGCCAGTAGCATGGTGTTATTATTATAGCTTTGTAATATAACTGGAAATTGTGATGCCTCCAGCTTTGCTTTTCTTTTTCAAGATTGCTTTGGCTACTCAGGGTCTTTTGTGGCTCTATACAAATTTTATGATTGTTTGTTCTAGTTCTGTAAAAAATGCTATTGGTATTTTGATAGAGATTGCATTAAATGTGCAGATTGCTTTGGGTAATATAGATATTTTAACAATATTTGTTCTTCCAATCTATGCTCATGGAATGTCTTTCCATTTTTTTTTTGTTTCATCTTTAATTTCTTTCATCAGTGTTTTATAGTTTTCAGGTCTTTCATCTCTTTGGTAGGGTTATTCCTAGGTAACTTATTTTTGTTGCAATTGTAAATGGCATTATTTTCTCAATTTCTCTTTCTACTGCTGCTTCATTATTGAAGTATGGAAATGCAACAGATTTCTGTACATCAATTTTGTATCCTGTTACTTTACTGAATTCATTTATCAGGTTTGGTGAAGTCTTTCAGATTTTCTATATATAGTATTGTGTCATTTGCAAATAGTGAATTTTAACTGCTCCTTTACTGATCTGGATGTCTTTTGTTTCTTTTTGATGTCTGATTGCTGTGACTAGGACTTCCAGTACTATGTTGAATAAAAGTGGTGAGAGTGGACATCCTTGTCTTGCTCCCACCTTAGGGGAAAAGCTCCCAGGATTTCCCCATTAAGGATGATGTTAGCTGTGGATTTTTCATGTGAACTTTATTATGTTGAGATATGTTGCCTGTTTTTTTTTTTATCATGAATAGATGTTATACTTTGGCAAATGTTTTTTCTATGTCTATTGAGATGACTATATGATTCTTGCCCTTTCTCTTATTGATGTGACATCATTTTGATTGATTAGTGAATTTTGAACCACACTTAAAACCAAAGACTAAATCCCACTTGATCATGGTGAATGATTTTTTAAAATGTATAACTGGATTTGGTTTGCTAATACTTTTGAGGACTTTTGCATCTATATTCATGAGAAATATTGGCCTGTAGTTATCTTTTTTTGTGGGGTTTTTAAGGCTTAATGTCATTTTTTTTAAAGATATTGTCAAATGTCACATGTGATTTTTCACCTACACATAAGCAAACCATAAAATACTGTGCAATGAAATCAGTGATGAAAGAGCCAAAGGTTTGTATGAGCAAGGATTATTCCCAGTTCATTGCAAGCCTCAATCACAATTTTGTCAGCAGCAGAACCAGAAGGAGCAGCAATGTAGGCCACACCACTCCTTTTAGCTCTGTCTACATTATCCCTGAAAGGAAAGAAGGCATCAGAGCTGATAGAAACTTCACTAAGTTTGTCGACCCATTCCTTCTTCTCTGTTTCGGTTAATAATTGAGAGACTTCCTCAAACAATGCCTTCCACTTTATCAAATCTTCATTCTCGTTAATCGTTCCAGTAACATACTCATCAATGGCATTGGAGATTTCTGCTCTCTTTACTCCAGTCTTAAACTTCATTGAAAGCACTTGTGGATGATGTCTAAGCCACCAACAGTTTGCCTTTTCCCCTGCAAGGCATGTGCAGTGGATCTGAGATTGCTGTCCTGCTCCAGGGCCAATAACCTGGCCATTCTTGGCATAGCACACATAGTTAGACTGCGTGTAATTCACAGCAATGGTGGCTACAATGAGGACTCTGAGTGCAGACTCTGGCAAATCTTTATTCTTGGTCACAACATTGCTAAATAATGACCTGTCAATAACACCATTATTTCTCAAAAAAAAAAAAACAAAACAAAAACAAAAAACACCATTATTTCTCTTCTGACTTAAACAAAGACCAGAGAGTTCGAAGTTCATTTTCATCTGGATGTAAGACTGATCCATCTGAAGAACACAGTAGTTCCCATTTTTCTTTTTAGAAAGTATTTCCAAAGCTTCATCTTCATAGCCTGGGGCAACAATACCATCAGATACCTCTCCAGATAATTTTGACAGAAGGGACATTACAAACATCAGATAATGCAATAAAGTCACCAAATGAAGACATCCCATCAGCCCCTCTTGCTCTTGCATATGCAAGAGTGTAAGGGCTTTATACAGATCATAGACCATGCAGACTTTGGCCTCATCTTCACTGAGTGGAATTCCAACAGCAGCACCTGCTGGGCTGACATGTTTGAAAGAGGCAGCGAAAAAAGAAAATAAAAAATAAAATAAAATAAAAAATAAAAATAAAAAAAGAAAAGAAAGAGGCAGCGGTTGGAATGACTAAAGCTTCTTTGATTTCCTTCACCAGCTGCCAGGCATTCAAAGCATTACACAAGTTTATAAATCCCGGGGCCCCATTTAGAACTGTGACGGGAAGCTTGGGCTTCAGTGTGTATAACTGGGCAGGAGTTTGATGAGGGTTCATTCCATACCTCAAGGGCATTTGTGATATTCCTTTACTATACTGTCTCCTGAAGTAATCTGAAATTGCTACACCATATTGTGCCATATGAGTGAAAGCCTTCAAGGCTAACTGGCATCTGGTCTCCAAGGAGGTGTCTTTACTGTTGGAGCTCTGCATCTCTTGGACACAGCCACATAGTCCTTGGGTTCACATACTACTGTCACTCAAGCATGGTTTTTGGTTGGTGCTCTCAATAGGGTTACTCCACCAATCCCAATCTGTTCAACAGCTTGCTCAACAGTTACATCTGGAGAAGCCACGGTCTTCACAAAGGGTTACAGATCAGACAACAACTCTTATAAGACTAAAATCAAGTCTGGCCATGTCAGCATTATCATCTGGGATATTACAAGCCAAGATTCCATCATGGACTGCAGGATGCAAGGTTTTCACACGCCCTCCACCCCCCTAACATTTCAGGAAATCCTGTGAGCTCAGAGACATCCCTGATTGCCAGCCTAGCATCGCGGAGAGCTTTTGCTGTCCCTCCAGAAGCGATGAGATTCAAACCAACAGAAGTGAGGCTTCTGGCAAATTCCACCAGGTCGGTTTTGTCAGAGACACTAAATAGGGCGAGCTGGGTGGGTGCCATGGCAGCGGGCAGCAAGGTCGGGGCGGGCGGGGCTGGGGCGGGGTGGCTGCAGCAACGCCACGTGGGGAGGGCCCTTTTGTGGGGTTTTTATCTGGTTTTGGTATCAAGGTAATGCTAGCTCATAGAATGAATTTGTAAGTTTCCTTCCTTTTCTATTTTTTGGAATAGTTTGAAAAGAATACATGCTAACTCTTTAAATGTTTGGTAGAATTCACTTGTGAAGCCATCTGGCTCTGAACTTCTGTTTGTTGGGAGGTTTTTTTTTTTTTTTTTTTTTCTGACTAAATTTTTTTGCGGGTAACCAGTCTGTTCCAATTTTAAAGACACTTTATTTTTAAAAATAAGTTAGTGAATGATTTTTCAAATGTAGTCCAGTGACTATGTACGTTTCACATTCTCTATTTAGTTTTCTCCACTTAGTGGGGCAAGGTGGAAAATACTAAGGTGGGGCAAATAAGAATGATAGAAAAAGGAATATTTGATTTAATTTTCCCTTTGCATCTAGAAGGCAGTCAAGTTAGTGTAAAGCACATGAAATCTGGGGAGAGCTAAAATCATAAGTCAATCAAAAATGTGTAATTTTTAAACCTGAACTTCTTTACAGAGGCAGAATCAAGCATATAACAAACAAGCAGGCACACAAAGGTAAAGACTCCAAAAAATTAAGGAGAGATACTTGATAAATTCCAACTCTGACTCTTGTCCTTTTGTTCAAGTTAGTAAGATCTATGAAGTATCACCAAGTATAGCAATGGTTACATTCTGTGGCATTACTTTTTTTTTTTTTTAAAGATTTTATTTATTTATTCATGACAGATGGAGGGATAAAGAGGCAGAGAAACAGGCAGAGGGAGAAGCAGGCTCTCTACAGGAGCCCAATGTGGGACTCGATCCCGGATTCCAGGATCATGCTCTGACTCAAAGGCAGAAGCTCAACCGCTGAGCCACCCAGGCATCCTGTGGCATTACTTTTGAGGGGAAAACACAAAATATCACCTCTGAATTACAGAGTAGCATGCATATTTTTTTCATTATATGATAAAAACTAAAATAATAGATTCTCAAAGACATATTCAAGACTGAATATTGAAATATATTTTTTTAATAATAAATTTATTTTTATTGGTGTTCAATTTGCCAACATACAGAATAACACCCAGTGCTCATCCCATCAAGTGCCCCCCTCAGTGCCCATCACCCAGTCACCCCCACCTCCTCCCCTTCCACTACCCCTAGTTCGTTTCCCCGAGTTAGGAGTCTTCATGTTCTGTCTCCCTTTCTGATATTTCCCACCCATTTCTTCTCCCTTCCCTTCCTTCCCTTCACTATTATTTATATTCCCCAAATGAATGAGACCATATAATGTTTGTCCTTCTTTGATTGACTTATTTCACTCAGCATAATACCCTCCAGTTCCATCCACGTTGAAGCAAATGGTGGGTATTTGTCATTTCTAATGGCTGAGTAATATTCCATTGTATACATAATCCACTTTAAATCCTTTAACGAGGTTCCATTGGAGGGAAAGTGTGAATATTGAAATATTAAAGAAACTAAGAAAAATACCAAAATGGTTTCCTGTATTTCTACTCCTCATTGCTTACCTCCTCATTCACTTTTCCACCCTCTCTAATCTGCCTAAAATTCTGGTTTTTATTAGGATAATTAATGAACTACCTCCTTGTCTCTAAATTTGGTAAGAATCTTCTTGTATTGATTTCAATTGACCTCCTAGAAACATTCAATATTTCTGAATTATCTTGTTTTGAAATTTTCCCCTCATATTTTTGAATTTCTTCTGACATTTATGGTCAATCTTTAGCTTCTCTTTTGAAAATGGTCTGTTATACGTAGTCATTAAATGCTGGGATTATTCAAATTTTATTCCTGTGTGCTCTTCTTTTTTCATTCCATATTCTTTCTCTAATGAATTATATCCGTGTTTCTTCAATTCTTCAACCAACATTGATCTACTCATACATTACAATCACCATCCTAAAATTTGAATTTATAATTTCAACTTGAATTTTTCAAAGGTGCTTCAAAATTAAGGTATTGAAAATTAAAGTCACCCCACACCCCCAAACCTGTTAAAGTCATACTCATAGGAGTGATACTTAACATATCCATCTCCATATCCTATAATCTATGCATCACCATTATTTATTAATGTTATTTTCTAAACCTATCCAAATCCATCCACTTACCTGGATCTTATCACTACCTTAATGCAAATAGTCATCCTCTTTAAATTAGATTGGGGCAATCTCTTCCTAAGTAGGGTGCCCACGTTAATTCTTTTTCCCACTTTTAAATTCTGTTACCCACCACAGCTCACAAGACTTTAATATCTTTCCTTAGCTATTAAGATAAATACCAATTTCCTTAAATGTTGCTCAGGCACTATATTAACTGGTCCTTATCCCATTAGCCTCATTTCATATAGGCCTTTCACTCACAGACTGTATTCCCCGATAAAGTCATATATCCTTATGTCTCTGATTGGAAATCTGTACTTCTACACACTTTGCCTGATTGAATACCAACTCATCCTAAGCTCTCCCATCAGTTCTTACTTCCTTAAGTCAGCTTTCCTTGACCTCCATTCTCTAGTTATCTGGTTTCTTTTCTTTTCTTTCTTTCTTTCTTTTTTTTTTTTTTTTTTTTTTAGTTATCTGGTTTCAAGGCACCCTGCAACTCTCTTCTGTAGCACATATTATAGGTACAGGCTGAGCTAATTAAGGCCATTCCACCTTAAGTTCAGCGTTAGCACAAGTACAGCCATCTCAGGCCCTTGTGAATAAGAGCTGAACTTTACCTTACTTCAGTTACAGGAAAAAAAACAGCTTAATGCCCTTGAAAGCCCCATATCAGAATGTAAACAGAGCTTAAGAAACTCCTCCACCCCTTCTGGAAATTCCCTAGACCAGCCCATAAAACTAAGCTGGAACTCACCTCGGGGTCCAAGTCCCTGCTCCGCTGTGTCAGGTATACTTGGACCCAAGCTCGAGCTTCTTAATAAACCCTCATGTACTTGCATCGGTGTTGGCTTCTTGGTGGTTTCTTGGATTCACAATCTTGGGGACAACATATATATATGTATATGCATATTTATATATATACATACATATATATGTGTATATATTTATACAAATATACATATATATATATATATATATATATTTAATTATATTTAAGCCATAGGTGCTTAGAAGTCAGAGACTCAAGCTGATACTACTTGCTACTGTGCTATTTAGTACCCGCATAGACCTGGCACTTGGTATTCAAATATTTGTTGATAATGAATGGCATAGGAAAATATACAGGTAAAATACAACATGGAGAGTATGAAATGCTAAGAATGGAATGGCAAGGACAGCAGAGCAGATTAGTAAATAGACAAGAGGAAAGGAATGCGGGTCTCAAGGAGTAGAGATGATGAGTTAATATCAAGTTTATCTATATATTTGTTTTGGTTATACTTGTGGCTTTTATACAGATATATATTGTTCGATGTTATAAAGGATATATGTAGTATAACATATTTCATAGAAAGAACTTAGGTAACTTGTTTAATAAATCATATATCAAGTATACTTCATACACAATGAGCAATCCATTTTTAAAATTGTTTTTTTAAATATATGAGTGAAATATCTTTTCAGGATTTGTGGGGAGTTCTGGCATTTATACTGGTAATTTGGGCCTTTAAAGTGAATAGACTTCATATGGAATATCTATTTCAGAGTGATGTACTAACAATTCTCTCTTTCTCAGTTCAGGAACTCGATATAGCTGAGCCACAGTTATTGGTTTTCAGGTAGAAATTGTAAATTTCTGCCTCAGAATAAACTTCATTTTAGGTAAGCTTCAGTAATAGCATTGTGTTGTCATTGAGCAGCAAGAAAATGTTGAAGATATGTTCCACATTTTTATTTTGTATCTGCACATTTTATTTCTCTCTTACAACTGCTTTTTATGCTATTGTCTTATAGGCAGAAACATAGCATGTGCTATATTTCTACCTGTAAGGTACATTTTCCTCCCTTCTCTTATTGTTAAGTTCTAATAACAACAATAAAAAAAAAAAAAAGACTTAAAGACAAAGGGAAAAATGGAGCAAGAGGATATGGCTTTGTTTAATTTAATGGTTTTTAAAAATCATTTTAAATCTATTTGTTCTTCTTTGTATTAGCACAATGCATAATGACAGTACTTGGAATTAATGTACATCCACGTGCATTACAATGGGTATTCACTGTAACTTAGCAACAGCTAAGTGTGGCTTCTTCAGCTTGTTGATTTCCATTGATGGACCTGGGAGGCCATAGAAAATTCAATTTACTCTAAATTTCTTATGTTGGCAGTTAAATGTTAAGCTCCTGTTTACAGAAAGCTCTTTTGTGAATTGCCAGTTAGAATGCAGAAAGCTCTATTCCACACAGCAGGAAGTATTAGCCATTTTCTTTTGGGGGAAGGGTAGTAAACAAGTTCCTGCTATAACTCCTTCTTGTCCCTATGATTTAACCAGGATAGTTCCAAAATAGGAAAAGCAGGTGAGATATATCAGCTCACAAAATTTAAAATGAGCTTTCAATTCAAGGAAAGGTCATAATTCTTCATGGAATAAATATGAAGAGAAACCCTTTTATTTATGTCAGTAAAAGAAAAGCTGAGTTACAGAACTTCTAGGTCATTATTAGTACCCTTCACCCTTGACTTACCTATAGACCCCAGATTTCCATATATTTTGATTTTATGGGTGGGGGACACTTGAGGGGATGCAAAGGATTGCCAATTTCTATTTTAATGAATGGGTGCATTAAAAAAAAAAAAACAACACTTATATCAGCATATCATCACAGCACAATAAATGTTTACACACCAAAAAAATGAGGGAATTAAATTAGAAATTTAATAGGTCCTCTAAATTGAATACAAAAAATTTAAAAATAAATCCTGTATTTTGTCCTTGTTTTACTTGCAGAACAATATTGATCTGTGACTCTGAATTGAGGAAGGCTTAATCCAAAGGTCATTTAGAGCTGTATACATACATATCCTATTCTATTCTTCCAAACTGATTAAAGAGTTTAGAGGAGAACTGTCCGAAAGTCTTTTCCCATAACTTCTTGAGGAAATAAATTTAATCTGGTTATTTCCTCAAATTTTTTGAACCTCTTTTAATCACTTTAAAATATGGCAAAGAAAGATAATAGGAAAAAGGGTAAGAGGGAAGTCAATAAGATAGCTAGTGATGAAGTTAGGGAGATAGTGATACAGTAAGAAATTTTTCATTAATAAGATAGCATAGAAAGTTTAAAAATAACCCTAAAATTGTAAAAAAAATATCAAAAAGCATACAAAAATATTATCTGATTACTGATGAGGGAACAGGGCTAGCTGCCAAAGCACAGCTGATATCCCAGAAATGAACCCCACCCAGAGTGGGATATGTGTGACATTTCTTCAGGAAGTTTCCAGTTGTCTTAATGTTAATGCCTTGCTAGAGGGAAAAAGCAGTCTTTAACTTGACAATGGCAAGGCCTACAGTATCTTGTAGGTCCTCCTTAGCATATGAAAATCCTTTTGAATCTCCCTTTTTGCTTTCTTCCTCCAGCTCTACAAGTATATAATATGCCACCCTTCCCAGGCCCAGGACTGCCAGTCTTCCTGCCCATGGGTTCTGTCCCCATGCCTTAATAAAACCACCATTTTGCACCAAAGATGTCTCAAGAATTCTTTCTTGGTCATCGGCTCTGGACCTCACCTACATTCCAAAACTTCATCAATTACTATGTAATAAATTAGAAATGATAGGGACACCAAAACACTCCCTTCATCTGGAAAATGTAAACTATTTTACCAACCACCCAAGAAATGGAAATAACAAAACTCAGTAGCCAAAGGAAATGATGCTTCTAAATAATAAAAAGGATAATCAGAACAAGAATTATTATTTTTTTGAAGATTTGATTTGAGAGAGAGAGAGAGAAAGAGCACACATACGAGAAGCTCGGGAAGGTGCAGAAGGAGAAATGAAGAAGCAGACTCCCTGCTGAGCAACAGCTTTATACAGGGCTTGATCCTAGAACCTGAGATCATGACCTGAGCCAAAGTAGGGATGCTTAACCAACTAAACCATCCAGGCACTTCTAGAACAAAAACTATTTAGAAATCAACACAATACAATCTCTGCAAATAAGACCGTGTGGGATGTTGCCCAGAGGAAAATTTATTAGGAGATAAAAACATCAACAAATTAGGCATTCATCTTAAAAAAGCAAACAAAACGGATCCCTGGGTGGCACAGCGGTTTAGCGCCTGCCTTTGGCCCAGGGCGCGACCCTGGGGACCCGGGATCGAATCCCACATTGGGCTCCCGGTACATGGAGCCTGCTTCTCCCTCTGCCTATGTCTCTGCCTCTTTCTCTCTCTCTCTCTGTGTGTGACTATCATAAATAAATAATAAAAAACATTAAAAAAAAAGCAAACAAAAGTAGTAATATGAATCCATGCTAAGCAGACAGGATTTGATTTAAATTAAAGTAGATGCAAATTTTTAAAAGATCAGTAAAACAGGAAAAATGGGGAAAAAATGAAAAATAGAAGAGAAAAGAGAATGTAAACAATGTTAGAAATGAGAAAGAAAGCATAATCTACTCAGGGAACAAGTGTTCAGCAACCACTATGTACTGGATGTTGTTATACATGACAGGAGTACACCGGTAACAAAACAGACAAAATCTCTCTTGTCATGGAACTTACACTAGCATGCAAAGACAGTAAATCAGGAAGATGAATTATTAAACTGTATAACATATCAGATAGTAATAAGTACTACAGAGAACAGTAAAGTAAGAAAGTGGGTTGCAATTTTTAGATAGGATGGTAAGGCATGACCTCAAAGAGGTAAAATTGAACAAAATCCTGAAAGAAATTTATGAGTATGCCAGCCACATATTGATAGAGTAGGCAGTTATTTAGACATGAGCTGTAGGCAAATGCAATGATAAACTGGTGACACATTAGAAATCTGAGGGCATGGCATCCTGACTGGCTTTTAACATCTTGGCCTTATGGCTTCCCACACTTCAGGGCTGACTGATCAAGAGTCACAGGTGCAGAACATGCACTGTCTTATCCAACTTCTGACCCAGGATAACCTATAGCTTCATTAAAATATATTTACATTGTGGTTTTGAACTACCACCCCCACCTCCACTCCTTAACATGGGAGAAAATTAGTGGCCATGACCATTCTGGTAGGAACCTTGTAGGGCTAAAATTCTTCCACTCCCAGCCAGTAGCAATCCTTTGGAAGATTGGAAACAACCTCAGTCAGAGGCCACCCTACTTATGACCCACACCTATGAAAACATAAAAAGACAAGACATCCCTAACCCTGCTTTGGTTGCCACCTCTGGGCCTGCTGGCTCTTCCATCTTTAGAGTACATATTGTCCTTAATAAACTGTGCTTCTGGCTATCTTCATTCCACTGAGGATCTTCCTGTAAATCTTTCCTGGGGAATTCAAGAACCAAGACCTCCATTCACATAGAGAAGACTCTCCTATGAGCTTACAGGTTACAAAATCTTAGGGAGAGTACTTTATGCAAATTGAACTGTTCCCTGAAGTAAGTAAGAGTTCATCTGGTATGTTTGAGGAAAGGCAGAAATCCCTAGCTTAAAATTGAGCAGAGGATAAGGAATATAGAAAATGAGGCCAGACAAGTAATAAAGCACCTGGTCCTTTGGAACCTCTTAAATCATTTTAAGGATTTGAGGTTTACTTGAAATGAGATAGGAAACCATTGGAGAGTTCTTGCAGTAGAGAAATGTGGTCTAAACAAAATTCAAGTTTGGGTGCTTGTGTAGAAAACAATGAGGAATGGCAAGATCAGAAGAAAAGAAGCCAGTTGAGAATCTAGTAAAAACAGTGAGGTAAATGGGGCCTTCTCCAAAAAGTGATAGCAAATGAGTAGTTAATCCTATATAAACTATTAAAATAGAGCTCATGGAATTTTCTGTTTGATTTGAAGTTGTGTATAAGATTTGAAAATATAGTCTGATTGAATTTCTAAGAATATAAACACACATATATTTGACTCAAAAATATATGGGAAACCTAACTTATTAATTTGACAGAGCAATAGCACTTAAATAATTGACAAGGTAATCAAAGATAAAAAAACAAGAAGCTATGTCTGGAATATTTTATGGCCAGGATCTAACATTCAAAATAAGTGTCCATCAATAGAGAACAAATACACTGTGGCACATTTATGCTAAAAATAATATGTAGCCACTGGTAGAATGAGGTGAATTTGTGTAACTTGAACAGTGTTTTTGTGTAATGTGAAAGATGATATATTTCTGAGTAGGACAGTACTATCAGAACAATCGGTATAGTATGTTACAATTAATTTTGTTTGCTTGGTTGTTTCAAAAAATACACAAATAATCAATATCTTTCTTTAGGAGATACAATAAATTTTGAAATTAGATACTGTATTGAGTATAAGTTTGAATTTGGGATGGAAGAGATATTCATATTTTTCAATGCAAACATTTATTGATATGAAATTCTTTTTACCATGTATGTGCATATTGCTTTTCATGATAGGCCCTAATAAGTCAAAACCCCTCTCACTATATATTCTTGGTATATGTATATATGTAAATGCTTCAAAATCATGAGAAAGACAGAGATGACATTTAACCGAGAGTTTTTTTGGGGGGGAAAAATTATAAACTTCCTTGAAATTTAGCTTTACTTTCTTCAATAATTTGAAATATGTGATTTTGTAAAAAGATTAGTCAGTCTACAATGAGTTATCGTTATAAATAATATAGCTATAAATTACATTTTTTCTTATAATATGTTAGAAGCACAAATTAATTTTTTAAAGATTTTGATTTATTAATTTGATGGAGAGCAAGTGAGAGAAAGAGAGAGAAAGAACATGAGTGGGGAGAGGAGCAGAAGGAGAAGGAGAAACAAACTTCCCATTGAGCAGGGAACCCCTTACAAGGCTTCATCTCTGGACTTAGGGAGCATGACCTAATCCAAAGACAGACACTTAAAACCAAATGAGCTACACAGGTGCCCCAGAAGTAATTTTTTTTTTTTTTTTTAAACTAAGGTGATGGGCAGCCCTGGTGGCTCAGCGGTTTAGCACAGCCTACAGCTCAGGGTGTGATCCTGGAGACCTGGGATCGAGTCCCATGTCGGGCTCCCTGTATGGAGCCTGCTTCTCCCTCTGCCTGGGTCTCTGCCTCTCTCTCTCGCTCTCTCTCTCTCTCTCTGTGTATCTCTCATGAATAAATAAATAAAATCCTTTAAAAAAATAAGACTCATGATCTTTAAAAAAAAAAAAAACTAAGGTGAATGTAGGAAGCAATTCAGCAGAATAGTAGTATTTAATATAATAACGTATTAGAAATTTAGCATGTAAAATACACTTTCAGGTATATGAACCTTGTTTGGTTATAACTTCAAGCTTTATTTATTTAAAGGAGAGGTATTTTTAAATTAATTTTTATAGTTATTTAAATTTAGTTCTTTATACTTGATAGTTTCATCTTCTGTTTCCAATTTTTTCTTCCCTTAGGTCATTGGGCATTAACTGTAAAATTTTTTAAAATACTAAAGCAAAGGCTGCCATTTCTCTTACTGCTCTCATTAAGTCAGAAATGACTTTGTGTATGTATGTTCACACACATGCATTGGATTTTCCAGTAAAACAGACAAAAATGCTGCCTTTGTGTATCACCGTATTTCATTGTATATGATATATGTATATATACACATATATATAAATGTTCACAAATAGTGATGTTTATCTTCATAATTATTGGCCTGCCAAAATAATATTTTAAGTTTTTAAGAATTTTTTAACTACTGAAAATGTCACTGAATATTCCATAAAAGCAAAACAAAAAAAATCCATGAGTAAATATGGCAGTTTTTTTTTTAAATTTTATTTATTTATTTATGATAGTCACAGAGACAGAGAGAGGCAGAAACATAGGCAGAGGGAGAAGCAGGCTCCATGCACCGGGAGCCGGATGTGGGACTCGATCATGCCCCGGGCCAAAGGCAGGCGCCAAACCGCTGCGCCACCCAGGGATCCCAAATATGGCAGTTTTTAAGAAACAATGCACTTAATGGTGGTGTGATTATCCTTCTTCATTTATTTTTATCATGCAGTGATTCATATTACTTATAGAAAAATGAATATAAAACTAAGTGAGGAAACAGAGTTTTGGAGGAATGCTGCAAATTTACAAATGGGGCATTCTAGAGAACTCGCCTTCTCTTTCAAGGCTCATAGTGTCTAAATAAATTGATCACTATCTAATAGAAGGTCCCAACATTTCAGCTCTTGGATTTTATGGACCAAGGGCATAGTCTACCTTGGCACCTTGATTCAGCAAACCAGCTAGACAATTTAAATAGAAGTAAAATGCAAAATTCTTCTAGTCCTGGAACCTCAAAGTAGTTCAACCTCAGTTCTGCTTCTTTAAGAGTCTACTCCCATAGTGGTACCCTGAACATAACTCATAACTCTATGGCCACCCTCTCCTATTTTTCCATGTCTTTCCATGGCTTTATGTCCTATAAATCTCCTTTGAAAAATCATAGTTCCTCTTAAGTTTCCCTACCCTTGATACTGTTTCTCATTCTGAAAACCATGATGACTCTTTTCAAATATAATATTTTATCTTAATTTCTCAAGTCCTTTCTCTTCTCCAACACCCTGATACTGCTACAGGGTGAATCAGAATTCTATGGCTTAGTATATTGAACTATAGAGTTCACACTCTAATTTAATACAATCACTACCACTGGGCAATAATAATACTTGTCCCAGGTAAAGTTCTTGTAATGCATTTTACATTTACTAGTCTTGTCAAATTTCCTAACACCATCATCTACATTTTGCTTCTAACAAGTGCTTTCTATTTTCCTCTTTAATAAGGAAATAGATACCATGCTTTAAGTTAATTTCTTGCCTTCACTCATTTATTCATTCAACATAAGGGCTTACCCTGCCTTCTGCAAAATATCAATATTTTATATTGGAAAAACAAGAATATGTCTTTCCCCCTTGGAAGATTCAAAATCTGGTGGAAAACCACATATGTAAGCAGTAATATGTGAAATCATGGTAATTGCTTTGAGGGGCTATGTACAGGAATGGAAAGTAATTTTACCAGAGAAGGCCAAATGAATTATGAATACATACTGGCACACATATTGGAAAGAATATTCCTAGCAAAAACATCAGCTTGCAACAGTTTTGCAAATGTTAAAAGACACATAGTGTCGAGGAACACATAGTGTTCGAGGATAGTTAAGTATGATTAAATCAGGAAATCCACATTTCAACTCTATGTTTGAAAAGGTTAACTTGAGGACAGCCCCGGGGGTGCCGCGGTTTGGCGCCGCCTGCAGCCCAGGACGTGATCCTGGAGACCCGGGATTGAGTCCCACATCAGGCTCTCTGTATGGTGCCTGCTTCTCCCTCTGCCTGTGTCTCTGCCTCTCTCTCTCTGTCTCTATGAATAAATAAAGAAAATCTTTAAAAATATATATTAAAAAAAGTTAACTTGAACAACAGTATAGTGTGGCTCAGAGTGTGAAAAATTGAAACAGGGAGAGAAGTTTGAGGATTTTTACAATTGTATTAAATGGGATAAAATAATGATGTCTAAAATGAGACGAAAACACTGGAAACAGAAAGCTTATAAAATAGATACTGAGGAGCTAGAAATGAAGGAATTTGGGGACTGATTAGATATAGAAGATAAGGAAGAGAAATTGATCAATATTATTATTCTTAGAGAATTTGAATATAGGAAGGAAAGACAGTTTTTGAAAAAAGATATTGAATTTATTTTGGCCTATTGAATTTGAGGTACATTTTAAACATTCAGGAAACTTGCAAGCATTCAAATGCCTTATATCCCTAAATACAGTAAGAACTTTACTACCCTCACAGTCCTCCCCTGCCCCAAATTCTCTAAAAGCAGAACTATTTGAAGAGTATTTGAATTCCTTCACCACATTTTTCTTATTATGAGGATATTTTTTCAATTACTTTCTTTGGAGCATTAAAGTAATGCTGAGAGAAGATACATTAGCCTGAAATGACTTCAATCAATGTTAATTTGGAAAACTTATAGAGGTCACCAATAGAAAAGTAAAAAAGGAAGCAAGGAAAATTAGCATCAATTAGTCCTTATTCCTGAGAGTGTGACCTCACAGATTTAAAGGCCACATGTCACTACAAACAAGCTTGTTAAATAGTTTAAAGAAGCAATAGAGAAAACGGTTATGTACCAGAGATCACAAAGATATTCCAAGAGAGTAGGAAAAAAAAATGTTCTGTTACACAAATGATTTGGTTGTGCTTTGGGATAAAATTTGCAGTGACAGCATAATACATGGATTCAACATTGGCCACCTTTCAGACAAACATAGACGGTCAAGATGATATTCTGTAGAAGTGTGTGTTATATTATTCCAAACAGTCACTCTGATAAAATGAGAGTCTCTAATGTTGAAAATTGAAGTTCAAATAAAATAGCTTCATTATTATTTTAGAGAATATAGGAATTTAAATAAGTATGTATAGTAGATTAATTATAATTATACTTTTTGCATATTTAATCTATAATCTGAATGTAGAATATATATTTAAAATTCCCTTTGGGAATTTTATATTTGTGTTTACTTTATCTTTCAGCATATACATTAACTGGATCTGGAGTTCCCAAAATTGTCATGTACCATTTATATGCCAAATAAAGAAGTGAAGGACAAACACTTGTGCATTAAATTTCAGCCCTTCTTATCATATAACTTTTACCCTACCAACTGTGCTCAGTCCATGCAATTGAAATATTTCAAGGTTTTCTTTTTCTTCTTCAGTTTCCTATAAGAACTTAAGCTTAGCTTTAGAATCAGATAATAGGGCCTGAGTCTGTAGTTCCTAGCACTTTATAACCCCATAACCAGAGTATTATATTGAAAGCTATAACATTTGCAGCTGCTAATTGGTATTCTGCATTTTCACTAATGTGTTAGATATATCCCCTCTGGATGCAAAATACTATTCCTCTCTTAATGCAATGGTGGCAAAGTCAAGAAACCATTGCTGCTGTGCTTTATTCACGAATTAAAATCTTCCAGGATTAAGGCGGTCATTGTAGTTATATGATGAAGAATGAAACTTACTTAAGGTTTTGTCAACAATTGTCATACAACCACAATGGGGAGCCAACTGGCACCATGGAAGTAAGAATGGTCAGAGACAGAAAGAAAATGGGTCCAAGAACCATATTTCACAAACTTTCAATCCAAATCCTGAAGACTGCTTATGTTCTTGCTATGCAAGCCATTACTTTTTATTATTTAAATTTTGAGTTGTTACTTTTCTATGTAACCCAATTTAACTTTATCAATATTTAATAAAAATCTACATTCTGCCTTAAATATAGTCATTTTCCTTCATTATAAAGGAATTTTCCCTGACCTTAGTACCCATATCCAGCACACTTATTAGCTGAGCTTGTGTGAGTATTTATATGACATCTGTTGACACTGCCTCTCCTTAGCAGGTCTAAGCTTCATGTCATTACATTCAAGGTCTTTACAATCTAGTTCCATTTAAATTCCTAGAGACATCCTTTGTCACTCCTTGTAACACTGACTATGCTTCAGCCATGGTTCCCTGAATGTATTTCTTTTATACTTTGTGGTTTAAATATGTGGACCTCTGTATCAGAATGTCTGTTACTCACTTCTCTAACAGGTAAACATCAACTCATCTTTCGATTCCAGTAGGATTCTGATTTTCCCATGTAGAGTACATTATTCTCCTCACTATGTTTCCTTCCATTGAAGTTTTGGACATCTCACTACTGATTAATTATTGATTACTGTCTTTTTTCTATAAATGTTTATTGGATTATAAGATCTTTGATGGCAGAGATTTTATTTTATTCATCTTGTTTTTCCAGAACCTGGTATAATACTTTGTGGATATTCATGTACAGGAGACAGAATAAATCCTAGATGGAAAAAAAGGATGACATGAAAGAGAAAGAGCAAGAGAGAGAAAAGAACATAAAATAGCTCTAATGGAAGAAGAAAATCTGAGCATAGAAGACAGCTGCAAATGAGGAGTAGAACTGGTACTAATCATACATAATTCCTTCATTCCTTCCTGCCCTTCCTTCCTTCCTTCCTTCCTTCCTTCCTTCCTTCCTTCCTTCCTTCCCTCCTTCCTTCCTTAGATTTTACTTATTTATTCCAGAGAGAGAGAGATGAATTGGAGGAGGAGCAGAGGGAGAGGGACAAGCAGACTCTAATCTGAGTTCAGAACCCAAGGCAGGGCCCAGGCTTAGGATCCTGATATCATGATCTGAGCCCAAACCAAGAGCCAGATACAACTGACTGAGTCAACCAGGCATCCTGATAATTGCTTTCTAAGAGATGATTCACGATGTAAATGTTCTTCCACTAAGAATCACAAGTAGAGTTCACTATTTCATTTATTGCTTGATAACTATCTTATTTATTCAAGGGTAATGAAAAGCAATTTAGTTTTAGATTAAAGGTCAAAACATGAAGATAACCTAATATATAACTTTGAATAGCAAATTTGATCAAATAACATACTGTTAGCCATGCGTGAGGAAAAGCAAGTGCATGGATTAATAAGATTCATGTAGCTACTCTGACAGAAGATGTTTTCTCATGGTAGCTGTAAGAATTTGCAGAAATCAGTCCATGAATTTACAGAGAATATTTTGACATAGAAAAGCAACAAAACTTTCCAGGGGATCTTAGTTAGAAATACATTTTTCAATTAATTATGAAATATTTTTCAGAAATCAATACCCTTTCTCATTGTGGGTAGTGGATGTTTCTTTGGATGATTTTAAGATTTTTAGTGTTAATCTCAGACCACAAATGTTCACCAAGTGAATTAAAAAAAAATCTATTACTTTGGGAATACCTTTAAACCATCCAAAAGACAGCTGGATTAATTGGACCCATGGATATCCTTACCTGATATAGAAAACTAATATTCAAAGGAAAATACAGGAGAATTGATTAATAGTCTGGCAGGTGCTATTTAACTTCTCATCAGTGACTATGAACATCTCTTTATTCAGTCTGGGAGCATTTTCCCCTCTAAGAATTCAAAGCCCCAGTATGGTTGGGCCTGCTTAACTGAGTAATATGTAATCTCCTAAAGTCACTAAATTTGACATTATATAAGCACAATTCAGTTAATATGTGTTCTTATAAAAATCAATTATAATCAAGTTTCAAGTGTATACCTCGTCCGGTAATTCCTATTTTGATAAATGACATTATTTTCCAAAAAGTCAACCAAACCAGAAAACAAAGTCAACCCTGGACTCCTCCCTTTCATTCATTTGCCAATCAATAATCCTATTATTTGTACTTACTAATTATCTCTCTACTCTTTCTATTTAATGCCTTTATATTTTTATTGTCACTTTGTTAAATCTCTAAACTGTTTTCCTACATCCATTCATTCTTGTTTCCTGAAAATCTATTTTCTACAAGTGATATTCAGGCATCATCTCAAACTCAATGGATCAAAGAAAAAATTCTATTTCCACACACTCCAAAGGTTCCATCCTCAATTTTTTTTTATCTTATTACATGGTAACAGCATTTTTTTCTTACTTCTCAGTTCACAAAACTATCTCATACAGCATCAAATGCATAAAGACATCATATAGGTTCAATTTCTTTAATATACCTATAATCAAGTATTTCTCACTACCTTTTTCCACAAATATGCTTGTCCAACCCACAGTTATCTTTTGCTTCATTTGATTGGAAGCCTTCTAACTCTTCTGCCTGCTTCCATGCTTGCACCACTGCAGTGTATTGTCTTTTTTTTTTTTTTAAGATTTTATTTATTCATGGGAGACACATTGAGAGAGGCAGAGACATAGGCAGAGGGAGAAGCAGGCTCCATGCAGGGAGCCCGATGTGGGATTCCATCCTGGGACTCCAGGATCACACCCTGAACATGAAAGCAGACACTCAAACACTTGAGCCACTTAGTTGCCCCTGTATTCTCCATGTTGTGTCTAGAAATTATTTTCTTTAAAGATTTCATTTATTTATTCATGAGAGACACACAGAGAGAAGCAGAAACACAGGCAGAGGGAGAAGCAGGCTCCTCCCAGGGAGCCCGATGTGGGACTTGATCCCAGGACCCTGGGACCATGCCCTGAGCCAAAGGCAGACACTCAACCGTTGAGCTACCCAGGAGTACCTAGAAATTATTTTTTAAACATAACTCAGAGCATGCTACTCTCTGTTCTAAATTTTCAATGGTTTTCCACATCACTCAGTCTTAAATTAGGTTTGTAAGAACTTACATAATCTTCTACCAGCTGCTTTTCTAATCTCACTTCCTAATAGGCTTCCCTCTGCTGATTTCATTCCAGCTACTTTGTCCTCTTTGCTATTTCTTTGTAGATGCCAAGCATGTTCCTTTCTCAGGGTCTTTGTACCTAATATCATTTTAGCTTGGAACACTCTTTCTTAAGATAAACACTTGACTTACCTCTTCACATCGTTTTGATCTGTACTCAAATATCACTTCATCAAAAAGGTCTTCTCTGATCACCTTCCTAAAACCACTCTTCTCTCATTTTGTATCTTCCTCCCGTTTCATTTGTATTCATAGTACTTGTTTTCATCTGATTATTTATTTGCTGATTAATTTCTTTTTCACTAGAACATCATCTGTTTTGTTCACTATTGCATCTCCAGCTTAACAATGGAAAAGCACTTGGCACATAGTCAAAATTAATTAGGTATCTTGATTTTGTTAAATCCTTTAAAAATTACCTTTGTAATATATGCATGCATATATAAAATAGATACATGTATATGCACATATATATTTGTTACTCTTCAATTTCAAAACAGTCAGTGAAACTATCAGCACAACAGTGGGAGGAAATTTTTGACCTAGTCTCCAGTGGAAACTGGTGAAAGTCCTTAAAACACAGACAAATGATCATTTGGAAGTGGTCCTAAGGGAAAGCAATAAATGAATAAACATCTATTCAGTGAAATTTATGAAAATACAAGAAAAGCAAGAATATGGTATTTGAACAACAACAAAATGTTTCCTCCTTCTTATCCTAGCTCAGTAAGGTGAAGACAGCACTCCAGATTGGTGCAGTCTAGAAGACAGGGCTTTCCCCCACCAAATCCCAATCAAAGGGCTTTCTTCTTAAGAAAAGTAAGATATCAGTATTTCTCATCCTGCACCCAACAGCATGTTGCTAAAGCTAACTCCCAGGATGCGGGGTGAAAGTGAGAGCTCCATTTTTCAGGGCAGCTTAAACTCAACTCATGGGATAAAGGTGTGGTGTGCTGAAAATCCTGAGCCCTGATTACCCATGCTCTGGATCATAAAGTGCTGGCTCCATGACAAGAGACAAGTCAAATGGATCTCAAGTTCCTGTCCCTAGCTTCCACTGAGTGCTCAACTCCTAGACAGTGAATATCAGTCAGAGAGAAGCTTGCCAGTATTCCTAACACCAGCTCAAGATTCAGAGATTTTTGCCTTGGGAGAGAAGCAGACCATAAAACAGAGAGGTCCTAATCCCTTCCTGAGAAACTCACTTCATTGCAACAGAGCATGGAGAAGTTCAAGCCTAAGTGTGCTCTCAAAAACAGTGAAGGTTGAGGCCAAAGACAGTTGAAGGAGATTCAAGATATAGGCTAAGTCGTTGGACATCTAATTTCAGATGAAAAATGGAGAATCAGATAGCTGAGTGGAGCCTTCTTGACATCAGAATACATATCAAACACTGACTTCAGAAGCTATTCCTTCACACAAGCAAGAATATGATTTATTGGGCAGCCCGCGTGGCTCAGTGGTTTAGCACCGCCTTCAGCCCAGGGCCTGATCCTGGAGACCTGGGATCGAGTCCCATGTCGGGCTCCCTGCATGGAGCCTGCTTCTCCCTCTGCCTGTGTCTCTGCCTCTCTCTCAATCTCTCTCTCTCTCTCCTCTCTCTGTGTGTATTCTCATAAATAAATAAGTAAAATGTTAAAAAGAAAGGAATTTGATTAATTAATTCACAGCAATTTATGGCACAGGGAATTGTTGAAATCAATAAGGCAGTCAGCTGGTAATTAGAGGAGTTTGGCATCTGAGTGTGGTTAGAGAAAGAGAGAGAAAGCCCTACCATAGTCACTGCTATCACAGGATGATTGTGGCATACTCAAAGATGCACTTTCTTCAAGAGAAACATCAAGGTTTAGCACTACTTAGGGAGAGTAGAGGAGAGAGGGAATAGACTCCACTAAACTAACCCATCTAATCATTAAATGAATAAACTAGGCAATAATCATAGCAAGTTCCAAGCTCAAGAGTTGGGGAGGACCCAAAGTTAGTACAATTCATTATCTAAGTTATCCACTTAAGGGGTTCCCGGGTGGTGCAATCAGTGAAGGGCCTGACTCGGTTTCAGCTCAGGTCATTAACTCAGGTCATGAGATCGTGGACCGCATCGGGCTCCAGGCTCCATGCTCATTGTGGGGTCTGCTTGGGATTCTCTGTCTCTCTCCTTTTCCCCTCCCACTCATGCTCTCTCTATATATAAAATAAATAAATCTTTTTTTTTTTAAACTATCCAGTTAAAAAACAACAACAACTGCAACAATAAAACCTGACAAGGCATGAAAGAAATAACATATGACTGAGACACAGGGTAATAAGGCAGACAACAAAAACCACTAGATTATCGGAAAAAACTTTAGCTATTATAAACATACAGAACGTAAGGAAATTATGGGTAAAGACATAAAGGAAGTTATGTTGACAATATTGCTTGTTGTAGAGAATATTAACAGATAAATTATTTCCTTAAAAAAAGAACAGAATTGGAACTCAGGAGTTGAAAAGTACAAGTGATATTTAAAAATTCCCCTGTATCTCAGTAGATCTGACCACCTCCTGACTCTTCAGTAAGACACCTCGAAGGACCATCTAGATTTGCTGGATCATTTCACAATTCCCTGTTCTTGCACATATTATTTTTTTCTACTTCAAATATATTTTTTCAATTTTTCATATTTGCTTTGTAAATTAATCCTATGTGACTCCTTTCAAGTGTAAAATTCTCTGTGAAAGTTTCCTTTATTCTGTCCCTGAGTTGGTCCTTTTTTTTCTTTGTAGAAAAGAAGTCCTTATTATGTTAATGTCTAATATTGTATTTGTTACAATGTGTTACAATTATTTTTAAGTAAACAGAGATGATACATTACTCATGACTACCAGTGTCATGAATAAATGAAAAAATTGGTTAATTTTTTAAATTATGGAATAATAAAATACAATTTTAAACCAATTGATAATTGCTATTACTCATGTTTTCTAGAAAATATAATAGAAATTACTTTATCATTGTGCTTTCTTATTCTCATATTTTGTATTATTTCATAGAATTCAGACTAGATAAAATGAACATTCTATGCATAGTATTTTAGACAATTCATATATATGTATATTAATGGATAGATCTAGATCTCGATATATATCTGTGTTAAGTTTGTTTCGTCCAGAATATTTTGTGGATCTTTAAATGGATAAAAATACTGTTTTGAAGAACCATTCAGACTTTTCTGTAAAATTAAGAATATATTTATAAGTGAAAAAACTTATAATTTCTAAAAATAAGACTACCCATTGTAACTGTACTTTAAATATCTATCATCTCTAAGAGGAGAACTGGAGAATTTAATTGAAAACTTTTAATAGAAAGCTTTTTCCTGTTCTCCATTTTTAGTGTGGCGGCAGCCATGAAAATGCACAGCTCATTTTTCCCTTCAAAAAAGAGATCTGTTACAAGTAAAACTGACATCCCCTATCTGCTGAACCTTAACCTCCACGACAGCACTCACTCCAAGACTAGTCCCTTCCTGGCTGCTACTAACCAATGACATAACATGATGAAGGTATTAGAGCTTGGTCATTTTTTTGCACAATGTGTGATTCTCCCACTATGTTATGTTCAGGGTCTACCCATTGGTCTGGCTGTGCAGTCTGAGGCTCTAATGGCATATGCTTCATCTTCGCTTTGTCTTTTCACAGGTCTTAGACCTGCATTGTCAGAAGGTACTCCTTGTCTACTCCCATTTCTTCTCAGATGTCTACCCAATCATCTTCTACATGTACAATTTCATTTTGGTGTCTGATTCTCAGAAGATCCAAGCTTTGTATGAGATACTTAATGTCTATATCTTGATAAATCTTTATTTTTTTAAGTGCACATGTTTTAAGGCCTATACAAAATAAAAACAAACTCATCAGTCTCTTGAGCCATACCTCATACCAAATTCTTACTCTTCAGGTAAATATATTAAAACCTTTTTAATAGTATGCTTATATAGCCATTCCTTAATTTTTCTATTTAACATCAATTTTTTTCTTGATTTTTATTATGTCTTAGTTTTTAAATTTTTTTCTATTTATTTCCCATTGTTGGAGATATTTGTTTTCATATACTCCCTTCCTCCCTACATATATATATATATATATATATATATATATATATGATTTTATTTATTTATTTATTTATTTATTTATTTATTTATTTATTTATTCATAGAGACACATACAGAGAGAGAGGGGGGCAGAGACACAGGCAGAGGGAGAAGGAGGCTCCATGCAGGGAGCCCGATGTGGGACTCAACCCAGTACTTCAGGATCACACCCCGGGCTGCAGATGGTGCCAAACCGCTGTGCCACCGGGGCTGCCCCCAATATATTTTATTGCATAAATATTCAATAATTTAAGAGACTGTAGAATTTTTTTACTGAACAACACAGTGAATTACTTTCTTGCTCACTTTTTCCCTCGGTGTTAATTCCCCATTGTTGCTCTTTGCATGCTTTTCTATGGATCATTTACATGCTTATTCCCAAACTGTCTTCCAAAAGTGTCTATATCATCACAAAACATTTAAGCACTTTAGAGCATCTACCAATTTCATTTTTTTCTTCTTTGGAGACATATTCTCTGGAGTCGTTTCTCATGCTTCCAATTTATCTGGTTGCTATAGCTCTGGGCTCTCTATTACCGGCATCCTGGATGTTTCCTTACATCACTTCTGGGGCAGAAATGCTTGTATTACTTTTTCTTGGTTTAATTCCTTGCATAGGTAGAGCACATCACTTAGTAACTTCTTAAAAGATAGTGTTTGAAATATACACACATCTCTGAACATATTTTTACTCAACCTCTTTCTTCACTTACAGTTGCATGAATATAGAATTCAAGATTGGAAATGCTTTTTCCTCAAGATTTTTAAAGCATTTTCCTATTATCTTCTAGAATTTATCTAGGCTAAAGACTTTTGATAAAGTCTTAAGTCATTCATATTTCTTCCTACTCACTATTTTGGAATTTTTTGATTACTTACATTGGAGTAGATCTATTTATACAAAAGTTGCTGGAACTTCTTGTTCTAAAAATTCAGAATCTTCACTTCTAGGGATTTAGTTTTTACTCACTTTATAATTTCCTCCACTAATTTTCTAATCTTTTATTTTTCATCTTCATATTTGTCTCATTTTCTGGAAGAATAACCAAATTTTACTTTTAAACTTTTGAGTGATATTCTTCTCAGTTTTGATAGCATGTTTGTTTGTTTGTTTGTTTGTTTTTTATTTTATGAGGCCTATTTTCATCCCTAAACGTTCTTTTCTTTTAAACTTCTATTCTTGTATTGTGAATTTAGTATCCTCTCATATATTTGATGGTGTTTTTATTATTTCTTTGAATTTTTCTTCTACTGTCTGCACAGCATGTTTTGGTTCTTTTCTTATATTTATTTAATATTTGTCTGGCAGAGAAGTTTTAATGAAATATTCGGCAACCATTTGATAGGAGGTCACATTTAAAGAGATACCCTAAAAAGCTATAAAAGCTGTGTTTGTCCCAATTGTCTAGCTGGAGTTAATAGTTGGGATAATACTAGATATAAATTTCTATAGCAGTTTTCCTTGGACTAAGCAGTTTTCCTAGAGAAGATCTCTCTAATACCTTACTTGAGATGATAGTGTTCATGAGCCGAGTGGGAGAGGGAAACAGTATTTTCATCATTCAATGTCTAGTCTTTTGCTTCCCTCCTCTTTCTGGTATAATGTCCCATCCTGTTTTGAGCCTCAGTTCTCTAAGACAGCAGTACCTTGGGGAGGGTATTTGTTGGACCTAAAGTCTATAAAAATTATTCTGTTTTGAGCTTCCTCCTACACCTCAATGTATGAGAGACCTGATATTCCCATTCCTGATGTTTTATGCTGTTCTTCTGTGATCATCAGTTAACTTTTGTGATTCTTTCACTGACTGCTTGGTTTTCACTTCCTGTGATCTGCTTAGATGACTCCTGTCCATCAATATTGTAACAAGTAACAAATTATCCTTTTTTTTCTCCTTTTGTCTTTGTCATGATTAACATCATCATCATCACCATTATTATTTTAACAATGTATTTATTTATTTTACAGAGAGAGAGAGCACTTGCATGCACAAGCAAAGGAAGGGGCAGAGGGAGGAGGGAGAGGGACAAGCAGACTGCGCTGAACATGGAGCCTAACATGGGGCTCAATCCCATCACCCTGAGATCATGACCTGAGCCAATACCAAGAGTCAGATGCTTAACTTACTGAGCCAACCAGGTGCCATCATCATCATGACCACCATCATCATTATTACTATTCCTTTATTTTATGGGGGTTTCAGTTGAAATACTAATAAAAACATTTGAAAAAATTTTGTGTAGACTCCATCATGTTTAACTGAAAGTTGAGTGCTTCTTGGTTCTCTTCTGAAATGTTATTCTTTATAAATATTCTATCTATCTATATCTATATCTAAATATTCTATCTATATCTATATCTATATCTATATATAAACACATGTTATTCAGTCTTATTATAGATTTAACAACTTTACTGTTAGATGGATGTTAAAAAATAAACTAAGGAAAAGCATACTGAAAAAGCAGAAAATAAGTGTTATATATAATAGGGAGAAATTAGGACTCTTATACATTGCTGGGGGCTGTAAAATAATGCATAATGCACCTGTGGTAGAAAATAGTATGAAAATTCCTTAAAGTTAAATACAGAATTATTATATGATCCAAGAATTTTACTTCTAGGTATATATCCCAAAAAAAGGAAAGGAGCGTCCTGAAGAGATTTTTGCATACCCATGTTCTTAGTAGTAGTGTTCACAATAGATAGTATTCATTCAATTGATGAAGGAGTGGATAAATAAATGTGGTATATACACAACAGAATATCATTCAGTTTAAAAGGGAAGAAAATTCTGGCATAGGTTAGAACCTGGGTGAACCTTGAGGCATTATGTTAAGTGAAATAAGCCAGTCACAAATGGACAAATATTTTATGATTCTATTTGTGTGAAGTACCTTGCATAGTCAAATTTATAGAGAAAAAAACTAGGGTGCTGGTTGGCAGAGGCTGGGGTGAGGGACATGGGGAGTTATTATTTTTAATGGGCAACCAGTTTCAGTTGGGATGAAATAGTTCTAAAGATTGATGGTAGTAATGGCTGCCCAGTAAGGTGAATGTACTTAATGTTATAGGACTATATATTTAAAAATGGTTAATATGCTACATATACATTTACACACACACACACACACACACACACACACACACACACACAATGAATGGTTAGGATAGCTATCACTAAGAAGGAGCCCTTTGAGCAAATGCCTGAACAAGGGTTAGGAGCTTAGCAATCCTGAAACCCCAGAGAAGGTCTATGCTACTGAAGTGGAATGAAGAGACCGGAGGTAAGAGATGGGGCCAAAGAATGAATGGGATAAGGCAGACTGAGAAGAACATTAAAGCTAAAAACTGAAAATTGACTCTTAGATTTATTAATATTATGGTAACTATGGTTATTAGCAGATATTGGAAAAGAATACTTTTCATGGAGTGAAGGGCTGAAAACCTACTCACTATAGTGAGTGTATAAGAAAACTGAAGGAAAGTGTATCTTAAAATATAAAATGAAACAAGAGTCATCAATTTTGGATTTAAAAACTAATTGCCTTCCATCTAATCCAATATCCCTTCTTAAGGAAAATAATGAAAAATAAATTTTGTAAGAGTACAGAGGGGTTAGAGACTGTCTAAGGTTTTGCAACATAGTTACTCTGAGCAATGATTAGTTATTTTCTTCTTTAACATAGAATCTCCTGAGCTAATCTTCATGCAGCTCCTTGTATATTTCAGGAGTCTCAGCTGATTTCTTTTTAGAGATTCAATTTGAATCACAGCCTTTCTTCTTTGTGGTTGAAGGGCAACATAATAATTAAGCCCAGATTTAACTTTACATTTTAAAGATACAACAAACCATTATGAGTCCTATCTAATAAAAACTCCACTTAATATGAGTCCATTTAATTATTATGAATCCATTTAATAAAAAATTTCCCCACTTTCTTCTTCAGCTCTAAGTAAATTAAATGAAATGGCCTCCAAAGTTATTGCTATTGCAGACTATTTCAGAGTACAGGGTATTGAACCATAATCTACTTTCATCCCATTAGAGTTATGTCACTCTTAGTCTTCTGTTGTGACTAGACAATTAGATACAAATGGTTTTCTAATGGATTTACTACAAGACGTTAGTGGAGGAAATTTTCATGATCTTAGCTCATTTCTCTTCCTTTTGAAGTGTAAACTATTAACTATTCTAAGAGTCCATTAATTTGACTTTCTTTGAGATAGTAAAGGTTTTCATGATAATATTGACAGATACCAGTAAATTTTTTAATGTAAAAACAAACAAATGAACAAATAAACAAACAACAATTTGATAGGTAGTTAGGGATCTTTGCCTTTTTTCCTATGCAGGTCATTACTGATACCATGTTTCAAATCTTTATCAAGTTTACATCTAGATTAAGGTAGCAGTCTTCTAACTGGTCTCATTGGCTCAAGATCTTCCTGTCTCCATATTTTTGTGTAGTTAGTCTTATTAAATCAAAGTTCTCCTTGAATCAAATTCTAGTTTTATAAAAAGGGTTTGGTGACTGAACACTTGCTTTATTGAGTAGATGAAGAAATTAGATATGTATGTATGTATAAAAATAGATACCTGTCTCTCTACTGCACAAAAGAGCACACTTCACTAAATTGATAGCCAATATTCTTAAAATAATCCATTTCTCGAACATTTTTTTTTCTTTCTCCCACTTGACAAATTTCTTTTTGAAGTTACAGAGGGTACATCATTAGTTAAAAATTGCATGTTTACTACTTAGGGGACAGTCTCTGGAAGATGCATAATTGCATAAAATCTTTTAAATAACTATTAAGATTGTGTATGTGTGTGCCTTTTCTAGCCCTTCATCATGAAATTGAGTTTGTCTCTAAACAAAAAAGGGGAAAAAGAAGGCATACCAAATTGCATTTTTTTTTCCATGACAGTGTAACTCATCGTCTTACTGAAAACAAGGCTTAAACAGAGGGAAACTGGACAAAGGTATAAAAACTCATGACACAATCACATTCATATTTTGGATATTATGCAGAGCAAAACTGGTTACTTGGCGGAGTGAGACAAATGAGATGATTCCTACAGCAGCTGTAGATTTCTGTCTGGATGCACTGCCTAGAAAAGGTAAGGTGATCCAAAGCAGGAGGACATTGCAGTCTGCAAAAATAAAGCAATTGTTACCAGGTTTTATGTAGATGGTTGCAGTGGGAACTAGTGGAGTAGGTACTGAAGAGAAATGAACAACTCTGAGACGTAGCTGAAGAAATCTGCAGAGGTCCTTCAGAATCTCAGGTAAAAAAATACTAATTAGCACATGGGTAGATTGACAAACCAGGCCATAAAGGAAATTAAGAGTTGTTGGGAAGTTATGTAGTGAACAATTCCCAGAACAACATAAGTCTGAGTTTCATCTGGCCAGAATATAGACCTTTATTTAAAAAATTCCAGAAATTAGTGGAGGCCACAAAAAGGGTCATGCCATTGTATTTGGGCTAAATATGATAACTCATAAAAGAATTTATAAATAAGCTTTGAAAACAGCCTGTTTTGTAAGTAACATAACTTCCTGCCAAATCTACCCAACATTCTTTTAAGAAAGAAAACTGTCTGAACACTCAACAATATTATATTCATAATGTCTGGCAACAGATGAAAACTTCCTAGAAATATGTAGTGGGGGCAGCCCTGGTGGCTCAGCGGTTTAGTGCTGCCTTTGGCTCCGGGCATGATCCTGGAGACCTGGGATCAAATCCAGCGTCGGGCTGCCTCATGGAGCCTGCTTCTCCCTCTGCCTGTGTTCTCTGCCTCTGTCTCTCTCTCTCTCTGTGTCTCTCATGAATAAATAAATAAAATCTTTATAAAAAAGAAATATGTAGTAGATTTTTATTGTTTTCATAAGAAATTACCACAAATTTAGTGGTTAGAAGTACACAAACCTATTATCCTCAGTGCTGTAGGTCAAAAGTATAATAAGAGCTTCACCAGACTGACATCAAGGTATTGACAGGCTACATCCTTTTCTAGAAGCTTTAGGAAAGAATTTGTTTTCTTTTTACTTGGGTTGTTAGCAGAATTCAGTTCCTTGTGGCTTTAGGACTGAGGTCCCCACCAACCCTACTTATAATCGTCCCAGCTTCAAGTAGCTATCACATTAATTTGCACATAGTCCCCTTTTTCCATCTTCAAGGCAGAAACAGAGGTAAATTCTTTCTAATTTTGTATTTCCCTGACCTCAGGTAGGAAGTTTTCTACTTTTAAAGACTTCTGTAACTAGATTGGGCCCACCTGCCTAATCCAGTATAATTTCCTCACTCCTTAATGTCTGTAACAATAATGGCAGTATCTCCTTTACCATATAAAGTAACATGTCCATAAATTCCAGAGATTAGAACATGAACATCTTTGGGGCAAATGGTAACATTATTTGCCTAGCACATAATATGAAAAAACAAAAAACAAAAAACAAAAAAACAAACTCAAAATCAAAATGAAATCTCTACATATAACCTCATATCTCTCTCATATAACCTCAGAAATGACAGAAATTTCTTGATTTCTATTAAATTCATTGACGGGTAAAGATATATAGTTATAAAATTATAAATATAAGGATTTATAAGAAAAACATCAAATTCATGGAGAGATAAATTGAAGAGATAAAAAGGATATCAAATTGAAATTACAGGGACAAATATATAATGTCTGAAAGGGAATATTGACTCCAGTTTAACAGCATAATAGGCACCATGGAAGAAAATATGAGTAAATTTGTATAAATAGTGACAGAAACAATCCAAACGGAGACTAGAAAGGTAGAAACAAAATCTTGAAAAAAACGAACAGGATTTCAATGACTTATGGCACAATGTCATGTGATTCAATATATGTGTATTGAAAGGAAAGACAAAGAGGAAAAGCATTTAACAAAATAGCAGATGAAAAATCTCCAAATGAGATTTTTAAAAAAGTATAAACTCACAGATCCAAGAAATACAAAAACTTATTCAGGGTAACAACAACAACAACAACAACAACAACACAACAAAGTATAGCATAAGTAAATTTCTGAAAATCAGTAATAAAGAGAAATTCTTAAAGACAATCAGAAAAAAGAGACAATACATATAGAGGAATAAAGAAAATGTTCACAGAAACTTTCATCACAATCTATGTTAGTCAGAATTCAGTGACAAGATATATTTAAAGTACTAAAAATATACTCTGAAGCTACAGGTTTTTTTTTTTTCAGGGAAAAAAAAAGAAAGAAGAAGAGATCTATTCTCCAAATATTTAAAAACTAAACAATAAAATTTTAAATAAATCTCATATTCAAAATCCAACTTCAAAGAACTCTCAAGGGAAATCAGTAAATTAGTAAATTTGAATGAACATTTGAATGAACAAAACCCCCTGTATCTAAATCTGTGGGATGCTGCTTAAACAGTGCTTAGAATGAAATATTTAGCACTAAATACATATATGGGTAAAGAATAGTTTACAACCAGTAACTTAAGCTTGCAACTAAAGCAACAAGAAGAAAAAAATAGCAACTTAACCCAAAGTATGCAAAAGGAAGGAAATAATAAAGATCCAAAGTTAATACAGTAGAAATAGAAAAAAAGATGAGGGACGCCTGAGTGGCTCAGTGGTTTGGTGCCACCTTCAGCCCAGGGCCTGATCCTGGAGACCCGGGATCGAGTCCCACATCGGGCTCCCTGCATGGAGCCTGCTTCTCCTTCTGCCTCTCTCTCTCTCTGTGTCTCTCCTGAATAAATAAAAATCTTTAAAAAAAAATCCAAATTTGGGGCACCTGGGTGACTTCCCAGTGGTTGAGCATCTGCCTTCAGCTCAGGTCAGGATCCTGGGATCCCGGACAGAATCCTATATCGGGCTCAGCCTGCTTCTCCCTCTGCCTATGTTTCTTAAAAAAAAAAAAAAAAAAAAAAAAAGAAAGAAAGAAAGAAAAGAAAAAAAAAGTAAAAAAAGATGAAAATTCTACGAAAGTATAAACAAATTCTTAAAGATTGGTACAATTTATCAGGGGAAAAAAGAGAAAACTCAAACTAATATCAATAAATTAGAAAGTTGGTATCACTACAAACTTCATAGGGTTCACAAAACATCATTATTTTAGAAGTCATAATGGCATATATAGAAAATCCTGAGAGTTGGTGGATGTGATCAAGTTAAGGGCTTTGAGATGGGCTTCTCCTGGTTAGCCAGGTGGAGTTAATGTACTCACAAGAATCTATCTATAAATAAGAAAAGTCAGAGGCAGAGTGATACAACATGAAAAATATCCTACTGAACATTGCTGGTTTTGAAGGAGCCAGACGGTCAGAAGCCAAAGAATGTTGACAGCCTCTAGAAATTGGAAAAGGCAAGAGAATGGGAGTCTAGAGCTTCAAGAAGGAATGTAGATGTGCTTACAGAAATAGATTATAGTTTAGGGAGACCCATTCTGGATTTCTGGCTTAGAGCTATAAAATAATAAATGTGTGTTGTTTTAAGGCATTCATTTTTATTTTTATTGTTGTCATTTTTATTTTACTATCAGGTAGAAAGACCTTTCATTACCTCTTGGTTGAACTCATTAACTCTTTAATGTTCTGGCAGTATTTATCTGGCCTGAATGGAGCAGACAATCTATCTGGTGGGAGCTAGGATGGTTTGAAGAGTTTGCATATTTTCTCCTTGGGGAGTAGGGGTTCTCAACTCAACTGCTGCATATTCTCCTGCTGGAGACCTTGCTGATGCTATTTATGCTGCTGCTGTTTACTCCTTCCCCCCATGTATGCATTATATTTACCTATATTTTGGCTTATTTCATCTACTCTGTCCACCAGCAACTTTAAGGCACAAATATTGTGGTAAGTTGTTACAGTAGCAAGAAACTAATGCAGTGATCATAGATTTTTCTGGTTACAGATTTATTTTTTATGGTAACAGATTTGTTAATGTAGAAATAGATTTTCAATAAGTAACAATGTGTTTTGAAGATTACTTGAAAATTGAAAATATAAATGGGCATATATCATTCCCACTCCTCACTTTCACAATCAGGGGAAAGAACAAGGAATTTTTTAAAAAATGTTTTTGTTTTTGTTTTGTTTTTACTGTTTTGAAGAGAGGTGGATAAAGTTCATTAGCATTTTTCTTTTTTTTTAAGATTTTATTTATTCATTCATGAGAGACACAGAGAGATAGAGGGGGCAGAGGGAGAGGCAGGCCTCTCCTGGGAAACCTGATGTGAAACTCGATCCTGGGACTCTGGCACCAAAGGCAAAGGCTCAACCACTGAGCCACCTAGTCATCCCTCATTAGAATTTTTCTAGAAGTAGGTAGGTGTGAGAAGAAATTATATAAAAGGTACACTATCGTAGCAACCAGAATCATTGTGAAAATAAGAAGCGTATCACTTTAAAAAATCTTTTGTCATTTTATTTATTTATTTATTTATTATTTTAATGAAATTTAATTATCATTATAATTAAATATAATTATCATAGTGCTATATTATTTTCAGCTATACAATATAGTGAATCACCAATTCTCTACATTTCTCAGTGCTCATGATGATAAGTGCACTCTCAACCTCTTTTTCTTAATTCACTCATCCCCCCATCCACCTCCATTCTGGTAACCACCAGTTTGCACTCTATATTTAAGAGTCTGTTTTTTGTTTAACTAATTTTTTCTTTGTTTCATTCCTTAAATTTCACACATGAGTGAAATCATACAGTATTTGTCTTTCTCCAACTGACTTATTTCACTTAGCAATATTCTCTCTAGAGCTATCCGTGTTGTTGCAAATTACAATATCTCATTCTTTTTTATGGCTGAATAATATTCCATTCTCTCTGTCTCTCTCTCTCTCCACACACACATATACATATACATGCAAAACTATATCTATACCACATCTTTATCTTTATCCATTCATTTATCAATGGATATGGGTTGCTTCCATAATTTGCCTATTGAAATAATGCTGCAGTAAACATAGGGGTGCATATATCTTCAAATTAGTGTTTTTATGTCCTTTAGGTATATTATAGTAGTGGAATTAATGGGTCATATGGTAATTCTATTTTTTAACTTTTTTTAGGAACTCCATACTGTTTTCCACAGTGGCTGCACCAGTTTGCATCACCACCAACAGTGCATAAGGGTTCCTTTTTCTCCACATCCTCACCAACACTTATTTCTTATGTTTTTAATTTTAGCCGTTCTGACCAATGTGAGGTAATATCTCATTGCAGTTTTCATTTGCATTTCCCTGAAAATTAGTGATCTTTTCATGTGTCTGTTGGACATATGTGTTCTGCCCATTTTTAAAATGTGTGTGTTGAGTTGTATACGTTCTTTATATATTTTGGATAGTAACCCTTCTTGGATAAAGCATTTGCAAATAGCTTCTTCTATTCATTAAGTTGTCCTTTTGTTTTGTTGATTGTTTCCTTTGCTGTTGAGAACTTTTTTATTTTGACACAGTCTTAGTAGTTTATTTATGCTTTTGTTTCCTTTGCCTTAAGAGACATATCTAGAAAAATGTTACCGTGGCTGATGTAAGATAAATTACTGCCTATGCCCTCTTCAAAGATTTTTATGTTTTCTTCAAGGTTTTTATGGGTCTTACATTTAGATATTTAATCCTTTCTGAGTTTATGTTTGTGTATGGTGTAAAGAAGTGGTTCAATTTCATCCTTCTGCAAGTCACAGCACCATTTGTTGAAGAGCATAGGACTATTTTTGAGACAATTATGTTTGAAGATAAAATTAATATCCTACCTACTTATTTTGTAAATATCCCAGATTTCAAACAGTATTCTATTCCAGAAGCTCATCTGGAATATAAATGGTTTGGATTATGAATGAAAAGTGATAAACATTTGACTACTATTTTTCTGAGTTCTTGAAAATTATTTTTAAATAGTTTTTAATATGTAACTATTAAACATAGGATCTTGAATAAAAGAAATATTCAAGAAGCTAAGTGAAACTCTATAGTATTAGCCCAATTTAAAAGAAATCCTTAGCTACCCATGTTTGTATGCAAGGGTTCCTGTGCTTACCCAAAAAATCCTTTCAAATCTCCTACTTCACAAGCATAACTAACTGTGATCCTCAGTTGGTTCACTGGGGAACTCACCACTGCTTCCCTTGGAGACTAAGGATTCTATGGGCTCTTCACAGCCAATGACTGCATATGACAAGTATGCCAAAGCAGGTTGGTTTCTGAGAGACATAAGTCTCAAGTAGTCAATTCTGTCTTGAGAACTCCAGTGCTCTACTGAATCTTTCTTAGCACTGTACTCATAGCAAAGGCTTTCCTTCCTTCCTCTCTCATCCATAGAAGTCAGACTGGCACCACCACCTGAAACTCTCTCAACTATTTGCAGCTCTTTCTTCATCTTCCCTTTTCACAGATGGTTCCCCAAACAAATATTTATTTCAGTCTTGGTGAATGATATTTAGAGGACTCCAGCTAATGTATCACCCTATTGGTCTGTCCCTCAATCTTCATTAATATTATTAATAATAATGAATAAAAATGTTAAAATATTTGTAATAACCACTCTATTAAGTATCATTAAAATAAGTAAAATAATAAAGTAGATAGAGAAAATTAAAGATGATGACAAGAAAATTATGGCTAGGAAAAATGAAGAATTTCAATTAAAAAAGAGTTAAAATAGATTGTGCATGTCTTTGTGCAACTGCATGAAATTTTGAGCAATAGATATGGCAGGAAGCCTCAGTTTCAAGTTCTTATTTGGACAATTTACGTAAAGTTAGATTTGGAGTATAAGAGTTAAATCACACAAAAAGTTGCAGTTGTGCAGCACTCTTTAGACAACTCTATGAATATCTTTCTTTTTTTTTAGATTTATTTATTTTAAAGAGAGAGAGAGAGAGCAGGGAAGAGGGACAGAGGAGGGAGAGAGATAGAGAGAGAGGGAGAGAATCTCAAGCTGACTCCTCACTGAGCACAGAGTCCAATGCTGGACTCAATCTGACAACACTGAGATCACAATCTGAGCTGAAATTGAGTTAGATGCTTCACCAAATGAGCCACCCTGGCGACCTAGAGGAATCTATGAATGTCTTAATCACTATCAGGACCTGAAAGTTGAGAAACAAGCTTATTTGCCATTAATCCTGATCATAAAGTCTAAATTTATTTTGGTACTATAGTGTTGTAAAACTTTTTGCAATAATATTATGAAAGTATAACTGACATAAAAATCATTCATAAAAGCAACAGATCTCAGTATAAAGTTGTATAAAATTAATTTCACATTTCTCACTTGTAAAATTCCCAGTGTTAATTCTTGATTTTTTTCAATTTCTGTGCTTCATATATGCAGCACAATACACAATATGCCTGATTTGTGACCTAGCCTATGTATGTATATTTCACAGGGAGCTTGCCTTGTTGCAAAAGTACTGATCCTCATTTCTTACCCACTAACACAGTAAGAGGATTCTTGTTTTTGACTGCTGAGTAGTATCTAATTTTTCCATTGCCCGAAATCTAGGACCCAATTTTATCTTATCACTTCTGTGTTGACAGAATGCTTTCCCTACCTTTATGGGAAGCTTTCCCTTTCATTCTTGCCAAGGAGGCAAGATTTACTGCATTTAATCCTTCCTTAAAAGATTTAAAACAACTGACCTGTATTTTTATAATACCAGTATATATATTTATATAGTTGATCCTGAACAACACATTTTGAACTGTATGGGTTCACTTATACATGGATTTTTAAAAAATAATGCAGTACAAAAAATGTATCTTCTCCTTCTTATGATTTTCTTAAAACATTTTCTATTCTCTAGCTTATTTTATTGTAAGAATACAGTATACAATACTAGGACATGCAAAAATCTGTATTGTTTATATTAACAATAAGACTTCTGGTCAAAAATTTGCTATTAGTAGTTAAGTTTTGGGGAGTCAAAGTCAAAAAGTGGATTTTCAGGTGTATGGGGTGTCAGTGCCCCTAACATATGCCTAGTTCAAAGGTTAACTGTATGTACCTAATTTGCATAACACTTCAATATACCAATTATTATGTTCTAATTGCAAATGAAAAAAAAACTGAGCATCTAAATTTAGATTTTTTTCAATATCACAGGTTAGTAATATGAAGCATAGGAATATACCCTCAGGCATCAGATGGCAAAGGCAGCATTTTCTTCACTATGTCAAACTTCATTTTGATATTTGCAAAATGTATTATGCATATCATGGGTTGAATAAATTTATGATGTTTGTTTTGATAATTATATTATAGAACAGTGTTTAAAAACATAACAGAAAAGATGTACCTACAAACGCTGGTTTCAAATTCAGGTGTTTTCAATCAAGATATTTGACTTTGAATATTTTTGTGAATTTACTTAACTCTGAGATGCACTAAGGAAGTATTTTGAAAGAAATTAACCATGCGTTCCTTTTATAAAGAGTTGTTTTCACAGTAATTCAAAGGGACACATGTACCCCTCTATGTTTATTGCAGCATTAGCCAAATTATGGAAGCAGCCCAAGTGTCCATTGATAGATGAATGGATAAAGAAGATGTGGTTGTCATATACATACAACAGAATATTATTTAGCCATAAAAATAATGAAATCTTACCATTTGCAACAACATGGTTGGAGTTAGAGAATACAATGCTAAGCAAAATAAATCAATCAGAGAAAGACAAATACCATCTGATTTTAGTCAGGTGTGGAATTTAAGAAACAAAACAAACAGCAAGGGAACAACAACAACGACAACAAACAGAGACAAACCAAGAAACAGACTCTTAACTACAGGGAACTAATTGGTAGTCACCAGAAGGGAGGTGGGTAGGTGGATGGGATTAAATAGTACATTTGTCATGATAAACACTGAGTAATGTATGGAATTGTTGAATGACTATATTGTATACCTGAAACTAATATAACACTCTATGTTAACAATACTGGAATTAAAAAAAAAAAAAAGACTTGTTTCCATGTGATTTTCAAATTTTAGAACTTTTGTTTGTTTGTTTTTGGCCAGTCAGCTAACAAGCTTATGAGCCTACTCCAGACAGGGAAGGATGAAGGTTTTAAAAAACAGATCTTGCAAACTTGGTTGGTTGGCTGGACTTACTAAAGATGACAAAAGCCTTTTATTTCACTGTAAAGTGCAACATTATTGCCTATAAAATCAAATTTGTTTTTAAAAGAACTCAATTTCACACAAACAGCTACAGCTGTCAGAAAATATTAAGGAATGAGATTTTGCTTTAAAAAACTGTTGGGATACTGTCAATTGATGAAGGTAAATGAATATCCTAAATGATTACAAATACCACTTTGTGTTTAGTGTCAACATTATCAGTTACATAATTCATCATTGCTATGCAAAGCAGATTAACTAAAGCAAGTGCCAGCACATATTTTTGCTTTACCATTTCATTATTAATGGAAAATGAATTTGACAAGTTGTCTTTATTTTTTTTGACAAGTTGTCTTTAATTCCACATTAAGTTGACCATGCATTCAATTTGACAGTTTATATATGTAGATAAACTCCTTGAGTTTAATAAACTTAAAGTATTGCAATTTTGATCTAAACTTATATTGTTCATAAAAGGGAGCCTAATGTGAATTATCTGTGCCTAAATTCTACTTTGCCTGTAAATTAAACAAATTCAAACCTCATTAATTTGATTATGTTCCTAAGATACTATTAAGTTATCTCTTTGGTACAAGGAATGTTGCTCTGACTAGCCACATGTAAATTTCCTATAAATATAGATAGGACTCACAAGCAATGAGGTTTTATTTTTTAAATTAAATATTTATTAAATATTTTATTTATTTACTCATGAGAGACACAGAGAGAGAGGGGCAGAGACACAAGCAGAGGGAGAAGCAGGCTCCGCGCAGGGAGCCCGATGTGGGACTCAATCCAGGACTCCAGGATCACACCCTGGACCGAAGGCAGGCACTCAACTACCGAGCTACCCAGGGATCCCCACAAACAATGAGATTTTAGACAATGTATAAATTTAGTTTTTCAACTTTAAAAAATTTTCTTCTGTCTGATTTAAAAAAATAAATAGCATTATATGCAAACCTTAAGGTCAGCTTCCTACATTGGAATACATGAGAGACACTGAAAATGTCCTAGATATTTGTCCTGATTTGTCCAATTGTTCTATCTGACACCAAAATTTGACCATTATGATTTCATTGTTTTATTAGGAGTTTGGAATTTCTATTAAAATGTTATTATAAACTCTCAAATACTTTCTTTTTTTTCAAATATCTTAAGTTTTAATATAGATGAATTTATGTGAACCTTTATAATTATATCAGATAAAATAGATTTTCTTTTCTTTTTTTTTTTTTTTTAATTTATGATAGGCACACAGTGAGAGAGAGAGAGGCAGAGACACAGGCAGAGGGAGAAGCAGGCTCCATGCACCGGGAGCCCGACATGGGATTCGATCCCGGGTCCCCAGGATCGTGCCCTGGGCCAAAGGCAGGCACCAAACCGCTGCGCCACCCAGGGATTTTCAATCAAATTCAGTAATAACAGACAGAGGAGGCTGTATACAATACTAAAGTAGCCAATTCAGCAAGAGGATATAATAACAATATATAAATATGCATCTATCATTGGAGCACTTAAATACTTAAAATAAGTATTAACAAAATTGAAGGCAGAAATAGATAGCAACACACTAATAATAAGGGACTTCAATACCCCACTTTCAACATTGGCTAGATAATCTAGAAAGAAAGTTAGTAAGAAAATAGCATAAGAATAATTCTACAGACAAAATGTACCTAAAAGACATATATACAGCATGCCATCCAACAGCACCAGACTATGATGCTCTTCTCAAGAGCGCATGAAACATTATTTTCAGGATATGTCATACATTGGGTTACAAAGCAACCTGTAGTTAATGTAAGAAGACTGAAATTATAGCTACTATCTTTTATGACCACAATAGTATGAAACTAGAAATCAATAACAGATGGAAAAATGAAAAATTTACAAACACATAGAAATTAAACAACACATTCCTAAACAACCAATGGGTTAAAATTAAAAATCAAAATTAAATTGGAAAGTATCTTGACATAAATAACAACAAAAAGTATCTTGAGATAAAATGAAAACACAATGTATTAAAACTTATGAGATGCAGTAAAAGCAGTTCTAAAAGAGAAGTTTACAGTGGTAAATATCTACATAAAAAAAAGAAAAATCTCCAATTAACTAAATTCTCAACAATATTCTAGAAAACTGAATTCAATAGCACACTAGAAGAATTATGCAGTGGAATTTAAACTTTAGGTGCAGCAGATTAATTAGCATGAGTAAATTAATAAACATCATACATCATATTAATAGAATGAAGGGTAAAAATTATAATCCTCTCCATAGATGCAGAAAAAAGCATTTGACAAAATTTAACATCCTTTCATGATGCTCTCAATAAATTTATAGAAAGAACAGCTCAACATAATAAAGAATATATATGACAAACTATAGCTAAGATAATATTCAATAGTGTAAAGTTGAAAATTTTCCCTCTATAGCAAGAGTGGGCATCAGGGATAAGACAAGTGCACCCACTCCTGCTGTAGGCTCATAGGAAATCCTAGCCAGAACAGCCAGATGTGAAAAAAATAAACATAGGGGCATTTAAATTGGAAAAGAAGTAATACTGATTCGGGATATATATATATATATATATATATATATATATATATATATATAATTTCACCAAAGACTGTTAGATAAAATATTCATAAAAATATTTTAAAATCTGGTAATAATTTATGCATTTAATACAAATAGTATAACAAGTAGTTTTAAAAACATTGTGAGCTGTTCAAATATAAATTGTATTTTTGTAAAGAGAGAACATATAATTTAACTGAATCATTTTACCAGCAATAAATATCTGAAAATAATTTAAGAACTTTGTATAAAAATTTGTTATGTAAGACATTAAAATACCTAAATATATTTTTATAAAATAAGCATTAATTAAACATAATATTGTATATTAATTTTTCTAAATTAATCTATACAGCTAATTCAACTTTAATTTCAATAAAAAATCACATTCAGATTTTGAGAGTAACTTGACAAAAATGAAAAACTCAAAAGCAAATAGTCAAGATGCTCCTGTAGAACAACAACATTGTGGAAGTCTATATTTTTAATTATTAAGAAGTTTTAGAAGTTGTAGTAATTAACCTGTGAGTTTTGGCAGAGGGAGAGTCAGAGAAACCTGTGGAATAGCACAGAGCCCAGAACAAATTCACACAGGTATTGGAACCTGCATCTTGACATAGATAACGCTAAGAATTACCAGGAGGGAAACAATCTTTTCAGCAACTGAGGCTTAAAAATAATTGTTATCCAAATTAAAAATATAGTATGATGAATTCTTATCTGATAAGAGACATGAAAATCAATTCCAGATCAGTAAAGAATCCAAATTTGGAGGAATAACTTCATCATCAAAAGTGAAACATATATATATATATAGGATGGATTTCTTAAACAAGATCCAAGGCATTAACCATAAATGAATAGATTGATGAATTTGAGTACACTGAAATTAAGAATGTCTTATTCAGAAGACATAATAACAAAAGTGAAAGATTAGTTCACAAGTTGGGAGAAGGTATGTGAAACAAATAGGATTTATAAAGTATTTATATTATATATAACTCCTTTGAAACTATGAGGAAAAACAACCTTCTTTTATAAATATATTGTAAACAAACAGCCTAAAATGTGCACCAGTAGATACTTATGCAGGTATATACATTTATAACATTATAATAGCAACTAATAACAATAGCAGAAAGCAATAGGAAACAATGTCAATCAACCATAGTATAGAAAAAATAAATTGTGTACAAAATAGTATTGTATAGCAGTGAGAATCAACAAATGGACTATATAAACACACACATCAGAATGGCCAAGCCTGAAAAACAGAATATTGAACCAACAAAGCAAATCACAAACAATACCATGTATTTATAACAGATAATCTTCAAAAATCAAAACTAAAAGTTCATCCATTTTTTATACATGTGTGTAAATCTGTTTTTGGAAAGTTAATGACTAACAGAAGACAACAGGATTATGTGGTGAAATCAGGGGAAGAAACAGTATGACATTTACCAAGAGTACATAGAGGTCTCTGAAGTATAGGATATATTCTATTTCTTATGTGGGTTGTAAGCTTTATGGATATACATTTTATTATTTTTTCAACTATACTATTCACCATGAAAAATATACAATTAAACAAAAATAGATAATTTGGAAACGCTAGACATGACAGAGGAATGTATCTCAAACTGATTATGCTGACAGAACACATTTGTTTCCAAGTTATATTTAATGCATTTTTAAAATTTGACAAACATGGTTCACTTTAATATTTTAAAGCACCTTAGAACTATTAGACTGATACTTTTTTCTTTATTAATAATAGCATTCACCAGGGCCCCTGGGTGGCTCAGTGGTTGAGCATCTGCCTTTGGCTCAGGTCTTGATCCCAGGGTCCCAGTTTTAAGTCCTGTATTGGGCTCTCTGCAGGGAGCCTCCTTCTCCCTCTGTCTATGTCTCTGCCCCTCTCTCTGTGTCTCTTATGAATAAACAAAATCTTTTTAAAAAATAATAACATTCACCAAAATGTACCACCCTCAACAAAGATTATCCCATAATTATTAATATTTCCTTTAAAAAGTTGGGATATTTTGTATTCAGTAAATATGTTGGTCAGGGACATTTCCTGAAGATGGTTAAAATATTTATCACTAAAAATTAGCTGATTAGGTAACAAGATAAACTGACTATAATAGGAATGAAAAAATTATGTCAGACATCAAATTGTATAATGTGCCCAATTTTGGTCAGTGTGATATAACATAGGTCTGGAAGATTGTTCCTGGAGCATACATGTCAGTAAGCAAATCGCCAAAGGATTTTCACCGTGGAGTATTACTCCCAAATTATCGAGATGTCCTTTTATGCTTTTCTTTTTTCAATCCTTTAATTAATTATGTTATTTTGTGGTCAAATATATTCTGATTTTAAGTAATTGTAGATCTTTGAACAACATGGGTACCAACCTCCTGTGTAGTCAAGAATCCACATATGACTATGGGTTCCCCCAAAACTTAACTACTAATACCCTACTGTTGACCTGAAACCTTGACAGTAATGTAAACAGTCAATTAACATATACTTTGTATGTTATATGTATTCTTATAGAAATATTCTTATAGTAAAATAAACAAGGAAAAGAAAATGTTATTAGAAAAATCACAAGAAAATACATTTATAATACTATACTATATCAATACTGTAAGTTTATATATTTATTGAAAAAAATTTACAGATAAGTAGACCTGCACAGTTTAAACTCATATTGTTTAAGCGTTAACTGCACTCTCACAGAAAATTGTTATTCTGGTAATAAAACTGACAATGAGAGTGAAACAAATTTCATGAATGATGGAATACATTTTTTGAATATCCAACTTATTTAAATGTAACATTAATTTAAAATATTAATAGTATTAATTTGGTGAAAAATTGTTTACATCATGAATACTAAACTCAGTAATTGCTAGATCTTAAGCAGATAAAATTGAGATGGTTAAACCATGAAGAAAATCCTTGGTTAATTGATTCCAGATCACATACTATCGCATCTGGTTGTTTTAATTCACATTCAAAGCAAATCAGCCTCAATGTGATAAATGTTAAAGAATAAACTAGTGGTCTATTGACAATTATTAAATTGACATTGTCTCTATGTAAGAAAATTCAACTATTCTAGCAAACAAGTCTTGAATCTGTGATCAACACAAGATGGCCCAAAGGAATGACACTGATTTTCCCCCCCAAATTATCTAACAATATCCAAGCCCAACAGAGAGTCCTCTTTCTTTTTTAAAGTACTGGGATTCTGCATCTTATTAAACACTAAAGTAACTTATCTTGTAAATAAGAAACATTATCTTCTCTATTCAGGTTAACCGGCTCTCAGGAAAAAACAGCTATATCACAGTGCTGCCAACCCTGCATTTTTCCTTTTGTTTCTGTCTCTTAACAGCTCTCCCTTATGCTCTACCAGGAATTTCTTTTTTTAATACATTCTCTCTTTTCCTCATCTGTTCCTCCTCCTTTCTTTCTTGCATTAGCCTCTCTAGAGAAATGATTCCAAGAGCCAGCCCTGAAAATGTCTAATGGCTAAAGAAGTTTTTGTGTACTAAATGGCTGAAGTGGTTATTTGGTAGAAGCATTTAAATTCCATCTGCTGGGAATAAATAGATTCATAGAATTTTATTTTGTGCAGATAAGGCTTTATTTCTAGTTTTCTATGTAAATTTAAAGAAGCAAAGTCTGTAAACTAAATGTAAGATGATGGAGATTCTTATCATTGAATTGCTGTGTGTTGAAATATATTTAAGGATGGAAATTCACAAAAGACCAGTTTTTAAAGTGATTTTTCCTCAATAGCTGACTAGTAATCAAGAAAAAAAAAGAGAATATTAAAAGTCAGTATGAATTCAGGGTTGGTTTCAATTGAATTCACAACTGAAAATGCAGAAATTATATAAGCAAGTTTTAAAAACTATTCTCTTAATGAATTTGATATTTCTGATTTAAAATATTTAATTCAAGTATTTTATATGATTTAGTATTTTGGGGCATCTGGCTGGCTGAGTCAGAGGAGCATGCAACTCTTGATCTTGGAGTTGTGAGTTCCAGTCCCATGTTAGGTATAGAGATTACTTAAATGAATAAATAAAAACTTTGAAAATTAAATGATTTAGTATTTCTATAGTTGTCAAATTGAAAAACAAAATTATATTACTGATATTCCTTCAACCTGCTTAACTTTTCAAAAATGGTTAAAACCAATTTATTAGATTGTGATGAAGAGTATAACTCCTATTTTATTCAAAATATAGAATTGTTAAAACAATACAATAAGAAAAAAAACAACTTGATTAAAAAATGAGCCTATGACCTTTTACATGCAAATAAGCATATAAAAAATGCCCCACATCATAAGCCATAAGGGAAATAAAACTAGATACCACTACAAGCATATAAGAATATCCCAAATCTGAACACTGACAACACCAAATGTTGGGAGGCTGTTGAGGTATAGGGCTTTCATTCATTGCTGGTGGGAATACAAAATGGTACAGCCACTTTGGAAGGCAGTTTGGCAGTTTCTATAAAAGCAAACATACTCTTACCATATAGTCCAGCAATTCAGCTCCTTGGTGTTAACCCAAAGGAGTTGAAAATTTATGTTCATCAAAAAATAAATAAATAAATACACAAGCAAGAAAAACAAAACAAAAAAACAAAACAAAACAAAAATTCACAAAGCAAAATACCTGCACATGGATGTGTTTAGAAGCTTTATTCATAATTGACAAGTCTTGGAGCAACCAAGGTGTCCTAGGGTAACATAAATGGTTAACATAAACTGTGGTACATTCAGACAATGGAATATGGTTCAGTGCTAAAACAAATGAGCTATAAAGTTATAAAAAGACATTGTGGAAATTTAAATGTACATTCTTAAATGAAAGAAGCCAGCCTGCAAAGGGTACATAATGCATGATTCCTACTCTATGATATGAAAAAGGCAAAACTATGGAGATAATTAAAAAGATCAGTAGTTACAACTGATACAAGCAAAGACATAAATAGAGCAAAGATTTTTTTAAGACAGTGAAAAAGCCCTGTAGGATGTCATAGTGGTGGATATATTGTTATACATTAGCCCACACCCACTGTTGTATAACACTGACTTAATTGTGTTCACTCTAAAATGGACTTAGTGTGATTATAATGTGTCAATGTACATTCATCAGTTATAACAAATGCAACAGGATTCTTTTGAGAGATTTTGGTAGTGGGGAACATTATGCAGGGAGTATATGGGAAAACCTTGTATCCTCCCCTCAATTTTGCTGTGAACCATAAGCTGCCCCAACACACTAAAATGTTAATTAAAAAAATAAATGTGGAGGTGTCTTGGTGCCTCAGTCGGGTGGGTGTCTGACTCTTGATTTCAGGTCAGGTCATGATCTCAGGGGCATGGGATTAAGCCCTATATTGAGCTCTGTACTCAGCAGGGAGTCTGCTTGGGATTCTCTCCCTCAATCTGCTCCTCCCCCAAATAAATAAATACTTAAAAAAATAAATGTGCTTTGCATGTAGAAAGATATATAACTCTACATCTAATACTTTCTTAAACAATAAGAAATTTATGTAGATGTAATTTATGTGTCTTAAGGAATTTTTATGATACTTTTATAGAATCAAAAATAGGAAATGTTTATATAAATATTTAACACTATAGAGTGATATATAAAATGTTTTCATATTGATAAAATGTATTACTTTGCAATCATTAAAAGGTTGTTTAGTGACAGATGGTGACTACATTTATGGTGAGAACTGAATAATAAAAAGAATTGTTGAGTTGCTATGTTGTACACCTGGAATTAATATAGCATTGTATATTAATTATACTTCTATAAAAAAGATATTGCTTTAAATTTTTGAGGACTTCACACCAGTCTTCTCTGAAAAATTTAGTTAAAAAAGCACCAAATTTTATTTTTAGTCAGATGTATTAAATGTACTTTTGACTATATGCAGTTTCCAAAGAAAAGTATTTTGTAAATAAATTACTCCCAATTTAAAACATTCTAGAAAATCTAAAATATATGTATTATGTTTTCTTAAAGCAAATGAATTCATCTATTTATTCAAAAACATATTGCATATATTCCCAGCCTTCAAAACACTAAGAATATCAAGGAGAAGAAGAAGGAGCCATATATAACAGACAACATTCTCCTCTGCCTCTCCCAAATACACGTCACTTTCACAATCTCCCCCAGAATGACATTGAAAGCAATTTAGGAAAAACACATTTGAATATTAATGTATGGAGACTTATATTTAGATTTTAGTATTTTGGTTTAACATTTTTATCTAAATTCATGCCTTATAATCCCTACTACAGCAGATATTATAATACGTAATATATGAGTAACTTATTTTAAAAATAAATGTAAGAGTTTTTATTCAAACTATTATTTATTTTTGTTTTTATTAAAGTTTGATTTGTCAACATATAGTATAATACCCAGTGTTCATCCCAACAAGAGCCCTCCTCAATGCCTGTCACCCAGTTGCCCCAATCCCCCACCCACTTCCCCTTCTGCAACCCTTTGTTTGTTTCCCATAGTTAGGAATCTCTCATGGTTTGTCTCCTTCTCTAATTTTTCCCACTCAGTACCCCTCCTTTCCCTTACAATTCCTTTCACTATTTCTTATATTCCCTGTATGAGTGAAACCATATGATGATTGTCCTTTTCTGATTGACTTACTTCATTCAGCATAACTATTATTTGGTGACTAACAATATCCTGTGCAGTTTTAGATATTTTATCATTTTTCTACATATAACCTCTACCTTAATGAAGTTAAATATATGAAAATATGAACAAAAAACTAAAATGAGATACTAATTATTTCAAAGAAGGTTTCTGTTGCTAATTCTACTGGTAGTATCTGTTTATTTATAGCCTATTAAGCACTGTCTAGGAAATTTATGGACATCTTAGGTACTCTTTTAATGAAAATTATCAAATACCAATATAACCACCTATAACATTTAAATTCTAGAGTTGATTGATAAACACTTTGTTTATAAACAACTTGGTACAAAGTTTTTGGAATCCTCTTATCGTTCAGACTAAAATCACAGAAGATGTCAATATAGAATCTACATACAGAATAAATTAATATAGAATAATAATTTTAGTTTTGCTATTTCTCACACAAGAATTATTTGTGGTGGCCTGGGTGGCTCTGTCAGTTAAGTGTCTGACTTTTGATTTTGGCTCAGGTCATGATCTTGGGGTTGTGAAATTGAGCCCCACATCAGGCTCTGTGTTCAGTAGAGTCTGCTTGAGATCCCCTCTCTCTCCTTCTGCTCTTCCCACTCATGCTCAATCTCTCTCTCTAATACACAAGAAATGAAAAGGAATTATTTGATATTTTATGTTATAAAATACAATTGAGCCTCCTCAGTACAATCTGTGAGAATAATCATGGGTTAATGTAGGAATTGATCAATTTGCTAGCTAATCTATAGTGCATGGGAAAGTAGCTATTAGAGAAACCATGGAAAGAACAGCTGGTCTGCTCATTGGAAAAAGAAAATCTTATTTAGGAGGTTCATTACAAAGATGCTAACTACATAGTCCCCAGGTGCACTGGTAGTGGCTGTTTCCTTTATAATCATTCTGAACTGTGGTTTTAATGAAGTCATATGGGCAATATTTACTGCCCAAATTGGACAGTACTCCCTATATACTAATTATATTCAGCACAAATGAAAATCTTCATGTATTGTTCAGTCAATGATATTCTGATTACTGAACAGCTGCAGTGAACTTTTTCATTTGTCATATATTGTATCCTTTTATTTCTTTTTAAAATAAATAACTCTTATAAATATAACAAAAATAAACACTAAAACATGATATCCAAGATGCAGAAATTGTTGCTTATGGTATACCTACTATTTACTATGCTATTCAATGACATATACAAGTTTATAATTTTTATAATTGTTTTAATACTTCCTCATTATTTATTTTGCCACTCATTCTTAAAAAACAGAATTCAAATATAAAGGAACTCATAGACTAGTTTGAATTTTAATAGATTTAAACGAAATTATTTTTTCTTCTGATTTTAAATATTTTTTTATAGATTTTTTTTTCTGATTCATCCTTATGGAAATTTTTGTTTTTACAAGTGAAATGACAGAAACAGCAGAGTCTGTCAATTCAATACAATGAAAGGTTAGATTTTCTGCCAAATATTTTTGTATCAATAGTAGTGAATTACTAAGTTTGATTTGCCAACATATGAAACATGCATTGTGTTTCTAGGAGGCCACTACTCACAAAGACTTCAATAATATACCTCCTTTTGTAAAAGTACATAGTCCTCAATTAAGGATACTATCTGGATAGTGCAATAGCCTGAAGCAATCTATGATATTCAAATCTGTACTATACCCAAGTAACTTAAATGAAATATAGACATTTATGAAAAGGAATTCTAGACGTAAACCTCACATAGCATCTTAGAGCCTTATTGCCTTATGTAAGATTATATAGAATTACAGCCTATATAAGACTACACAGACTTACAGTCAAGGCTGAAATTTCTAGAGACCAGCTAGCTTTGTATAGAGATCATTTCATGAAGGATCTCTGCCTAAAATTCTGATGTCATTCTTTTCATGTGTTGTGTGCTTGTGGGTGAGTATGTGTTTATATAGTCAATAAAGGGCCCACCAGGAATGAGCCATATCAAATGACCAGTGTCAAATAATATGACTAATGCTAGAATTTAATAGCTCTACACACAGTCTTTGGACCATGGCCATATTTATTATATAGTCGTGCCTATTTTGCAATGCTTTCCCCATTTCAACAGAGACATTCTTCATCTTAAGTGTTTATGCTAATCAACTCATAATGTACAATCATTCTAGACTTGCAATTATCAAACTACAAAACATTGCTTTACAGCAAACTGTACACTGATAATGTAGAAGCGATTAATCTCTCTAGTATTGTTCATTTGTTGCTATGGAAATAGTGTTCCTCTACAGAGCTATTAGTAAACATTATATTAAAATTGCTGCCAGTGACAGAGTCAACCCTGGCAAACTGCAACAAATGCAAAGCAGTATTATTGCAGTCATGCTCTGCCATGAATACACACATCAGAGTGTGACTTTTAATAGTAGGATTTTATTTCAATAAAAAATAAAATTTATTTCTATTATAAAGTGTACCTATAGACAATTGACTACCTATTGGTATTTATTGGTAATGAACACATTAAAATGTATAAATAATGTTATAAAATCATTTTTTCTTATTTTTTCATGATGAAATTTTATCTGTTCTTATTAATGTTGAATATTTCTCTGAATACAATGAACACTTGCCACATTTCTTGCTTTTGAATTTAAAATGAAAATATGTAACTCTTTTCTCTCTAGAAACATTGTGATATTAAAATAATGTTAATTCTTGATTAAGAACAATGTAACACATCATATATTAGCTTGGAAGAAGGGTCAGAATCTCATATGATCATATACAACACATTTAGTCACGTTTCACTGAAGTGATATGTGGGCTGAAATAGTTTACCATTTCTTTTAGGACTTGTAACAATATATTTCTGTAAATACATTCCACTCATGGTCCAAAGTAAAGAAAAATATTTTCAATTGCCATGAAAACTACATAGCTGTCAGAAAAGCTAGTCCTCATAAATGTGTCTCTAAACAAAAATAGATTCACATATATTAATCACACTAAAAGATTTAGCATATCTTTTTACTTATCACTAGGAGATCACTGTTATAATTACCATTTGACAAAGTATTCTATGCATATAATTTAATATGCAGTAATCTCTACTAACCTGAATGTATCAGAGAAATAAGGATGTTAATTTAATTGTTCTGGTACCTTTATTTTATTTATTTTATTTTGTTCCGGTTTTATTGAAGTATAACTGAAAAATAAAAATTATGTATATTTTAAGTGGATAACATATTTTGATATTCATATGTATTATGAAATGATTGTCACACTCAAACTAATAAATATAGCCATCATCTCACATGATTACCTTTTTTTGTGTGTATGGTGAGAACACTGCCAGCAAATTTCAAGTATACAATACAGAACTGCTGACTGTAGTCATCATGTTGTACATTAGAATCTCCAGAACTTATTTATTCTACATAACTAAAAATTTTTACCCTTTGACCAACATCTCTTTATTTATCCCATGACTCTAAGCCCCTAGCAACCACCATTCTACTCTCTGCTTCTATGAGTTTGACTTTTAGATTCCACATACAAGTGAGATATGGTAGTGTTTATCTTTTTGTATCTGGTTTATTTCACTTAGCATATGTCATTCAAATTCATCTATGTCATAGTTGTAAATAGCAGGATTTCCTTCTTTTTAAAACTAAACAATATTTAACATGCACAGGTACACACATACTATCTTCACATTTTCTTTATTCATTCATTCATCAGTGTACATAAGTTGCTTCTTTATCATAACTATTGTGAATAATGCTGCAGTGAACATTGGGAGTACTGTTATCTCATCAAGATAGTGATTTCATTTGGATACATACCCAGAAGTGGTATTGCTGAATCATATTATAGTTCTATTTTTAATGTTTTTAAAGATTTTATTTATTTATTCATGAGAGACAGAGAGAGAAAGAGGCAGAGACATAGGCAGGGGGAGAAGCAGGCTCCCTTCAGGGAGCCCAATGTGGGACTCAATCCCTGAACTCCAGGATCACTCCCTGAGCAGAAAGCAGAGCTAATGCTGAGCCATCCAGGCGTCCCTCTATTTTTAATTTTTGACAAATTTCCACACTGTCTTCTGTAGTGGCTGTACCAGTTTACATTTCTACCAACCCTGCATAAATGTTCTAAAAGTGTACGAAAAATGTACCTTGTTTTCATAGCCTCTACAATACTCCCTCTTTCTTTCCTTCTTTCCTTCTTTCCTTCTTCCTTCCTTCCTTCCTTCCTTCTTTCTTTTTTCTTTCTTCTTTCTTTCTTTCTTTCTTTCTTTCTTTCTTTCTTTCTTTCTTTCTTTCTTCTTTCTTTCTCTCTTTCTTTCCTTCTCTTTTTCTTTCTTCTTTCTTTCTTTCTTTCTTTCTTTCTTTCTCTCTTTTCTTCTTTCCTTCCTTCTTTCCTTCCTTCTTTCCTTCCTTCCTTCCTTCCTTCCTTCCTTCCTTCCTTCCTTCCTTCTTTCTTCTTCTTTCTTTCTTCTTTCTTTCTTTCTTTCTTTCTTTCTTTCTTTCTCTTTCTTCTTTCTTCTTTCTTCTCTCTCTCTCTGTCATTCTAACATGAGTGAGGAAATAAGATATTATTGTGGTTTTTATTTGCATTTCCCTGATTAGTGATACCAAGTACCTTTTCATGTACCTGTTGGCCATCTGTATCTCTTTTTTTGAACAATGTCTATTCAGGTCTTTTGTCTATTTTTAAATAGAGTAGTTTGTTTTCCTGATATTGAGCTGCCTGGATTCTTTATATAATTTGGATACTAACTCTTTATCAAATGTATGGTTGGCAAATATGTCACATCTTATAGCTTATATTTTCATTGTGTTGATTTTTTGCTTTGCTGTGCAGAGCTTTTTAGTTTGATTCAGTCACACTTGCCTATTTTTGTTTTTGCTTTCTATGCTTTTGTGGCCATGTCTAAAAATAATTGCCCAGATCAATGTCTAGAAGCTCCTCTATTTTTTTTTCATTAGTTTTCCTTATTTTTACAGTTTGGGTCTTACATTTAAATTTTTAATTTATTTTGAGTTGATACTTATATATGGTGTGAGATTAGGGTCCAGTTTCACTCTTCTGTATGTGAATAGCCAGTTTTTCTGTTACTGTTTACTAAACACTATCCTTTCCCAATATAATTGTCTTGATATTTTTAACAGTGTTAAAAGAAAGATCCAATATCCTGTAAATTTTGTTAAATTTACACTGGCTGAAATCATTAGATGTATAATGGTATATATTAGTATTTTATCATTTATTCATTTATTTATTTATTCAATCACATTATTATTATTATTATTAGTAGTAGTAGTATTTTCATAAGTGCCATTCCTAACCAGGAATGTAGCATTTTATTTTATTTTATTTTATTTTATTTTGTTTTATTTTATTTTTTATTTATTTTATTTATTTATTTAATTTATTTATTCTATTTAATTTTTTCATCATGATAAGTGCACTCTTTTATTTCCATCACCTATTTAACCGATCCTCTCCACCCACTGCCCCTCTGGTAACCATCAGTTTATTCTCTATAGTTTAGTCTGTTTCTTGGTTTGTCTCTCTCTTTTTTCCACTTTGCTCATTTAATTTATTTTTTAAATCTCACATACAAGTGGGTTGCTTCCATAATTTGGCTATAGTGTAAATAATGCTGGAATAAACATAGGGATCATGTATCCCTTTGAATTATTGTTTTTGTATTTTTTTAAAGAAAGGCATTGTAGTGGAAAATTTTTTTAAAAGATTTTATTTATTTATTCATGAGAGACACAGAAAGAGAGAGGCAGAAACACAGGCAGAGGGAGCTCCACGCAAGGTGCCCGATATGGGACTTGATCCTGGAATTTCAGGATCACGCCCTGTGCCAAAGACAGACAACCGCTGAGCCACCCAGGCGTCCTGTTTTGTATTTTTTGTTTAAATACCCAGTAGTACAGTTCCTGGATCATAGGGTAGTTCTACTTTTAATTTCTTAAGGAGCCTCCATACTTTTTTCCATAGTTGCTCCTTCAGTTTGCATTCCCACCAACTGTGAGAGACGGGTCCTTTTTCTCCATATCCTCAACAATATTTTTTGTTTCTTGTATTTTGGTTTTACCCATTCAGACAAGTGTGAGGTGATATCTCATTATAGTTTTGATTTGCATTTTCCTGATAGTGAGAGATGTGGAACATCTTTCATGTGTCTATTAGTCATCTGTATGTCTTCTTTGGAGAAGCATCTGTTCATATCTTTTGCCCACTTTTTAATTGGGTTATCTGTTTTTTGGGTGTTGAGTTTTAGAAGTTCTTTATACATACCTGATACTACTAACCCTTTATCGGATATGTCATTTGTAAATATCTTCTTTCATTCAGTGGATTGCATTTTAGTTTTATTGTTTTCTTCACTGTACAGAAACTTTTTATTTTGATGTAGTCCCAATAGTTTTTTGTTTTGTTTTATTTTGTTTTGTTTGTTTGATTTTATATCCTTTGCCTCAGAAGACATATCTCAGAAAATATTGCTATGGCTAATGTCAGAGAAATTAGTGCCTGCCATCTCTTCAAGGATTTTCATCGAAAAATAAAGAAAAAAAAAGATTTTCATTGTTTCAGGTCTCACATTTTGCGGTCTTTAATTCATCTTGAGTTTAGTTTTGTGTTGATATAAGAAAGTGGTCCTGATTCATTCTTTTGCATGTTGCTGTCCAGTTTTCCCCAGTATCGTTTGTTGAAGGGGTTGTCTTTTTCCCATTGCATATTCATTCCTCCTATTTTGAGGATTAATTGACAATATAATTGTGGGTTTATTTCTGAATTTTCTGTCCTATTCCATTGATCTATGTATCTATCTTTATGTCAGTACCATATTGTTCTAATTACTACCACTTTGTAATATGACTTGAAATCTGGAATTGTGATACCTCCAGTTTTGTGTTTCTTTTTCAAAATTGCTTTGGATATTTGAGGTCTTTTGTGGCTCCATACATATTTTAGGATTGTTTTTTCTAGTTCTCTGAAAAAATGCTCTTCATATTATGATAGGGATTGTGTTAATGTGCAGATTGCTTTGTGATGTACAGATAGGCATTTAAACAGTATTTATTCTTCCAACTCACAAGAATGGAATGTCTTTCCATTTCTTTGCATCATCTTAAATATCTTTCATCAGTGTTTTGTAGTTTTCAGAGTTTAAATCTTTCATCTTGTTGGTTACGTTTATTCCTAGATATTTTATTGTTTTTGGTGCAACTGTAAAGAGAATTGTTTTCTTAATTTCTTCATCTGAACAGCAGACCAACTCCCATCAGTGAAACTGAATCAGTAATAAAAAAGCTAAAACAAAAAAAGCTAAAAAAAAAAAAAACAAAAAAAAGCTAAAAACAAAAGCCAAGGACCACATGACTCCACAAGTGCTACCAAACATTTAAAGAGTTAAAAGCCGGGATCCCTGGGTGGCGCAGCAGTTTAGTGCCTGCCTTTGGCCCAGGGCGCGATCCTGGAGACCCGGGATCGAATCCCACATCGGGCTCCCGGTGCATGGAGCCTGCTTCTCCCTCTGCCTATGTCTCTGCCTCTCTCTCTCTCTCTCTCTCTCTCTCTCTCTCTGTGACTATCATAAATAAATTAAAAAAATTAAAAAAAAAAGAGTTAAAAGCCATTCTTCTCAAACTATCCAAAAAATACATGAGGAAAGAAAACTTCCAAATTCACTCTCTCAGGCCAGTATCACCCTATACCAAAATCAGATAAAGACAGGACAAAAAGAGAGAACTATAGCCCAATATTTGTCATGAGTATCATGAGTATAAATGCAAAAATCCTCAACAAAATATTAGCAACCCAAATCTAGCAATATATTTTAAAAATCATTTACCACAATCAAGTGGCATGTATTCTTGAGATGAAAAGGTGGTTCAATATTTGTAAAACAATCAATGTGATATGTCATATGAGTAAGAGAAAGAGTAAAAACCATATGATCATTTCAATAGATGCAGAAAAAGCATTTGGCAAATTCAGCATACATTCACGATAAGAACCTTCTGCAAAGTAGTTCTAGAGGGAACATATCTTTTTTTCTTTAAAATATTTTTTATTTATTCATGAGAGACACAGAGAGAGAGGCAGAGACATAGGCGGAGGGAGAAGCAGGGCTGCCGCGGGGAGCTCAATTGTGGGACTAGATCCTGGAACTCCAAGGTCACACCCTGAGCCAAAGGCTAGATGCTCAACCCCTGAGCCACTCAGGTGTCCCTAGAGGGAATATATCTTAACATAATAAAGGCCATATATGAAAAACCCAGACTAACATCATACTAAATGGTGAAAAACTGAGAGCTTTTACCTTAAGGTCAGGGCCAAAATAAGAATGCCCACTTTTACTGCTTTTTACTCAACATAGTACTCAAAGTCCCATTTATAGCAATTAGACAACAGAAAAAAATAAAAAGAATTCATATTGGTAAGGAAGAAGTAAATAAAACACAGACTATATGTAGATGACATGATATTACATATAGAAAACACTAAAGACTTCACCAAAAAACTGCTAGAACTGATAAATGAAATCAGTAAAGTCACAGGATATAAAATCAATTTACAGAAATCAGTTGCATTCCTACATACTAATGATGAATCAGTCACTTATTGTTAAACATTTGAATGACTATTTTAGCTTACTTTTAAGAATAAAAAATAAATTTGATACTCTACCTGCTATTAAAGAACTTCAGGTTTAGTAGAGTTGGAAAAGCAGACAAATTAGAAAATTAGTGAATTTCTAAGAGTTTTGCACAAATTGCTTTTATTTAGCCCAAATGAATTTTGAGAGTTTTGCACAAATTGCTTTTATTTAGCTCAAATGAATAATATAGTAATAAACTTAAATTATCTACAACACAATTGATGACTTTATTAGTTGACCATTTCAGAAAGTGTTTTTAAATCATTGTTTAGAGGTTAATACAAAAGGTCCATTTTGAAGTGTTTAGGGAAAATCTCATAATAAATATATTCAGCATTCATAGTTAATAAAACAAAACTGATTTCCATGATCCATCATTAATTTTACCCAACAGAATACCATTTGTGCTTACCTCCATAATTATATTTTAACAGATATAAAGCATTGCCAAATTTTATGATTATTTTCATTATTAGTCATTTTTATATTTGACAGATGATAAAATGCCTACTGCTACAATGACCAAAGAAACTTCACAAAATCACTTGAAGTTCTATATCACAACTTTAAATGTTTCAATTCATTACAATTAATGATGGATGGTGGATCTGGAAAAGATTTCACATTGGACGTAGTCACGGTCATTTGTTCTGTTCATTAAATTATTATGTCATCATACTTGCATGAATCTTTCAATTTTAACATATTAATCTAAAACCAACTCTTTAAGAATTTGTGTCAAATATACACTAAATGTCAAAACTCAGCTTTATATGTTACACATATTAACATATAAATAATTTTCCAATTATCATATATATTGGATTATTTAAAAAATCTTAAGCAATAGACTTCAAGGACTTTGTTCCTCTACTCTTATGGTATAGTAATATTTACATTTAAATCAATTGCAGTTAATTGATCAAATATAACTATCAGACTTATTGAATAAATACTATTAAGTCAGCTAATATTTGGTAGCAATCAGGCTGTAAGTGAAGAGGAATAGCTTTCAAGATCTAATTTGGACAGTGAAACTCATTTTCATCTAATAAGCATTAATGTGTGACAAAGTTGCTAGATTCCCAAAGGCATCCTGGAACACATTTCATCTGGCTACATCATTATGGAAATTTTGACCTTTGATCTTAATTATGCATTCACATTTCCATGATGGAAGTTATAATTTTTGTTAGATACCACCCATACCACCATTTTGCATAAATTGTTGCATTTGAGTTTCAGCTCAGATGTTTAGTAAATGGAAGGAGGTTGTAACTGAATCTTGTTATAGGCTGAAAGTAATCGACATTTATAGTGAATATTTACAAGTGGAAAAGTCTTTCTTGGGAATGAAGCTAGTGAAGCTGTAGGAAGTAGCAGCTTTCAAAATTGCAAAGATTGGCAGATGGGTAATTTTAAATCCAAAAATCCTCAGAAATGTTTTCTCAGATTTGATGTAATATTAGTGGTAAATAGCACTCAAACACAAAATCAACTGAGAGCTGGATAGTAAACTGTCCGTTCTTGGACACAACAAATGAGATCTATCCAGTGAATAAGGTTAAATATTTGAAATTCTGGTGTGATTAAGAAGAAATCTCACAAATGAAGAAAAATTGAGTTGTTTTAACAGCACTGGAAGGTCAATATGTTTATTTTCTGCTTCATATCCAAGTAACAAGAATAGTAAAATTTCTTTATATGAAAAAAAGCTGTATACCTTGTTTATCTTCTATGGAAAATGTTAGAGACTTTTGATAGGCAAGTGCAAAGTATTATCATTATAAAGAGTTCTAATTAGAACAAAAAAGTGTTTTTGGGGGGGAGTCTTGTCAGTATTGATATCACACACTGTTCAACTCTCATATATTTATTTCCCTGTCTTCCTTTTATTTCTTCTCCAAACCTCCCTACCTCAATGGTTCTTAACGTAAGTGTACATTAGAAAAACCCGAAGATATTTTAACATATATCAGAGTCTGGCCTATATCAGACTAACAAAATGGGAATCTTTGCATGTAAGGGTTTATATTGATATTTGTAAAGCCATAAGCTGCCCACCCCAGGTGATGTGCATGGGAAATGTGTGTGAACAATCAGTAGTTTACTCCTTCTTCTCTTTCTTTCTTTTCACTAGCTATTTATTCATTAATCAACTTTATTGAAATACAGTTCACATAACATGTAGTTCATTCATTTAAAGTGTCCAGTTGTATTTTAGTATATTCATAGAGTCATGCAACCAACATCATAATCTAGTTTCAGAATATTTACAAATGCCTCCCAAAAGAAAATTCTTATCCATTAGCTGTCACTTTTCATTTTACTCTAATCTGAATACCCTATTCCTATGTAACCACTAATCTATTTTCTTTCTTGATAGAATTAATTCTTCTGGACATCTTAAATAAATATAATCATGCAATAGCCAATCTTTTATAAATTCATCTTTCACTTAGCATAATATTTTCAGGTTGTAGTATGGATCAGTCCTTTGTTGTTTTTTTTTTTATTGCTGAATAATACTTCATATGGCTATAATACATTTTATTTATTCATTCATCAGTTGATTAACATTTGGTTTGTTTTCACATTTTGGTCACTATGAATAATGTTGCTATAATAATTTGTATGCAAGTTTTCATAGAGACATATGTTTTCATTAAATCTTTAGAGTATTGGAGTATTGTTCAAAGTATTTGCCCATAATCCTTTTTATTTCTGTAAGGTCTGTATTTGTAGCACTTCTTTAAATCCTGGTTTTAGTCCCTTAAATTTTCCTTTTTTTTCCCCCTTAATCAGCCCAACTAAACTTTTGTCAAATTTGTTAGTTTAGAAAATAAATTATTGTTTCATTTCATTTCATTTCATTTCATTTCATTTCATTTCATTGTTTTTCTCTTTTTTTTCACTTATTTTTGTTCTTGTCATTATTACTTCTTTTTTCTGCTTTCCGTGGGTTTCATTTGCTCTTCTTTATCTTGGTTCTTAAAGTGGACCATTAGGCTGTTGATTTGAAATCTTTTTTTTAAATATACTATTTTTAGTTGTTCATTTTTTTCTGAATGCTGCTAATTCTGCAAATTATTCTCCCTGAGTTTTTAAGCCTTTGATATCTTTGCTAAGTTTTCTCCTTCTTTTTTTTTTTTAATCCTTTATCTAGGGTCAGCATAATCACTTATGAGTTGCAGGTTATGCCTAAGCCCCCTTAATCATTTAGATATTTATCTTCTACTTTTAACTATGTGTATTGCATAGCGTTCAGAGTTTTAAAGTATATGATTTTTTTTCTGTCTTTCTTTCTCTTTTTTTTTTTTTTTTTTGCCTCATATTCCGTCAAGAACTAGTAGCTCTGGAGTTTCCCTCTGATCATTCCTGAAAGTGCTCTGCTATATCTTTCAGATGCGTCTTTCAGAATGCTAGGGATGATTATGATAATATTTATAAACTTGGGGCAGCCTGGGTGGCTCAGTGGTTTAGTGCCACCTTCAGCCCAGGGTGTGATCCTGGAGACCTGAGATCAAGTCTCACGTCAGGCTCCCTGTATGGAGCCTGCTTCTCCCTCTGCCTGTCTCTCTGTCTCTCTCTGTCTTTCATGAATAAATAAATAAAATCTTAAAGAAACAATAAAATAAACCTGACTCCAGGAGTCTCCTTGGATCAGAGAAACTTACTATTTAGTCAGTGTTTGGTCTTAGGTCATGTTTAAGCTTCTTGTGCTACTGAGAGTTCCACCCCATGTTGATAAACTTGCTGTGACTTGGGGAGTCTTTTCAAGTCCATATTATGTGTTTCCTTTCTTGCTCCTTTGTAAGTGCACTCTAACACATGTGTAGGAGATTCCAACTCCCCACAGTTAAATGCAATCCCAGGAGAGTTCTTTTCGACTCTATCTTCCCCTGGTTCTTTCTTTCTTTCTTTCTTTCTTTCTTTCTTTCTTTCTTTCTTTCTTTCTTTCTTCTTTCTTCTTTCTCTTTCTTCTCTTTATTTTTTTATTTTTTTATTTTTTTATTTTTTTTTTTTTTCTTTTTTTTCTTTCTCTTTCTTTCTTCTTTTTAAATTAATTTATATATTTTCCCCTGTTTCTTTCTATTAAACTTCTAGCTTCTCTACAATATTATCCAAATAAAAGGCTACTAGCATCCTATTAATTGCTAGCCACAAAGACCTCTACTTTTTGACAATGACTTTAAGAATAGAGTCCTGCTTTCTCTGTTTCAAATAAAATCAATCCTCTCAGGAAGAAATGTGAAGCTATTTGGTCTTTCACTCTACCTTTCTTTCTGAGCAGAAACCTTACATCACTGCACTATAGGTAGAGTTAGAAACCTATTTTTCTGGAGTGACATTTCTGCTTTATGAATAGCTCCTGGGAAGATGAAAGCCCCTCTTCTTTTTAGCTGCATCTCCTCCTTGGAGTGTCTACCCTATAAATATGCTTAAACATAGGATATGGAGCCCCAATATTCTCACCCTCACCCTACTATTTTCAGTGTAGACTTCTCTACAGATGAGGACTAGGGAGGAGAGAGATCCAATTCTATTAGTTGTGTTTTTCTGGAATAGACTTTCTACAACAATATTGAATCAATGAGTAGAGATAGGGGAATGAAAACATGTCAGCCTCTGTCCTTGAAACCATAGTCCCAGACTGAAGCTGGTAGGAGAGGGACTCCTTGTCTTCTTGGCTACACAGAGCTTCTGTAACATAAGGCTAGGATTTATGTTAATGAAGTGAATTGTCTCAAAAGACACAAACTCTCACTGTTTTTACTGAGATTTCACAGTTTGCTTGAATGAGTCTTTCTGCATTTGCTGTAAGCTTTTGGGCAATTACCAGAGATTTTAAACAGTGTTAAAAATATATCATTTAAGTTTTTACTTTTCTGGTGACAGTTTCTACCATGTCCTTTATCATTCCAGAAGTCCCCAGTATTTATTTCTTTTTTTTTCCTAGTATTTACTTCTAATTAATGGCTCTATCTTGCTCAAAGTAATCATCTGAGGAGCTATAAAAAGTATTGATGATTGTGATGTGCTGTGCAAGATTCTGATTTAATTCATCTGGATCATTGCTTAGGCAACAGGATTTATAAAAGCTTCCTGGATTACTCTAAACAGTAACCAAGTTGAGATGCAATAGCCTCAATTCAGTCATTGGTGGGCCCATAATCTTCATCTATTTTGGAGGATCACAAAATTTGATCTTTTAGCCATTCTTTGGGAAAAACATTGAATGGGACCTTGTATCTTACCTGAACCATGTAGCAATACATCAAAATAGCTTCTTTCAGGTAGCTTTTTGTTTCTTCTAATAGTACTACTCCATCTCCCTGATGACCTGTTGAAAATATTTAATACTCCAGAGAATATAAAGTCCACATATTCTCTTCAAGTTGTGCCATCATATTCAATTAGTAATTTTTTTTATAATATTTTTATCCTTCATCAACATTTACCTTATGCTTTTTCTTCATCAGTTTGAAGTAGGGGAGAAGTTGGGTGGTATTTGTTGATAGTATGACAATCAGTTGAAAACACTTCCTTTCCTTTGATTTTAAGGTCTAAAAATTTTGCCTACACAAGGTAGCAAGAGGTGATCTTAAAGAAAAAACTCACAGTTATTTGCTACACTTTGGTATGTGTGACACATTGTTCTTAATTTCTAATGGAGCCATAAAGTCTCAATGTAGAGAAGGGGAGTTGAGAGTGGCAGTGAAGAAAATGTAAAATATCCTGGATGTTATATCAGGAAACCTAGATCCTACCACTGCTTCACTAAGTAACCACTGACTTTGAGTATATAGTCTAACCTTGGGGCCTATCATGAAATCCCTTATTACTGTAAAAATATTCTAAAATCAAATAAATGAAAAAAATAAATGAATTTGGATACTTTAACTGAATGATTCTAAAGATCTTCATCAGTATCATAATTATTTAATTCTCTTCATTGTGGGAAGCATGAGGAATTCAATGTAACAGTGAATATTATTCAAAGATATGATTCTCAAAGTCAGATCAATGAAGTGTCCAAAGCGTAGGCTGTTTCCACTGCTTACTGCCATGCTCTGGTTTCAGAACTAGTTTCACCAATGTTATCCACTCCATGCCTCTTTTCACTGGATTGTTTTTGTTCTAGACCATTTGAATGGGCAAAGGAAAGGTTTGTTTTATGGAGCAATTGGAAACAAAAACTGAGCTAGGACTCTTTATCACTAGTATATACCCATATTTGTCCATTTTCATTAAAGTACAAAAGAGTCTAACACATACATACTATTTCTCTGTTGTATGTGACAAAAATACATTTTTCTTGGCAGGTTTCTGATTCATAGTCTTGAACTTCTGTCAGCTTTTTCACTAATTTTAGTGCTTCCTTGTCATGGTTTCTTACAATTAATGATGTAAAATAAGAGCCATTAAGGCAAAAACACCCAGGAGACTAAAATAGTCTAGCAGATTCATCCTGAGTGAATATGTGCATCTTATGAAGTTGTTAATATAACTTCTAAATAAAAAGAAAGAAATTAGCAAGTTGCTAATTCACATCAAACAAAATTCTGTCAGTGTTTCTTTCTCTTTCTTTCCCTCTTCCTCTTTTAGTAAGGAATGGAATATGTTATATGTAAAAAGAACTCAAGATTCCCAAAGTGGCTGTTTTCACCATAAGGAACATTTTCCCTTCTTTCTGAATGGCTGAATTTGAGATAAAGTATATACTAAATTCCACGTTACTGTTCATTACTTGGAAGCAGTTTTTGTATTAAGTAGGGAGTTATTCTATTCTTACTTACTCCTAGTGTTGAAGTACCTGAGTATTTCAAAGATATTCTTTAGAGAAGGATGAACAGTTTTTTGGCCATCCTACCTTAACCATTACCCACAAAAGAAAGTATGGTTAAGTTCACAATGAGGTCATAAAACTTCCCTCTGAATTAGCTCACCTGCAAGTGGAGGTCATTAGACTTCATTTGACTTATACCTAATACCTTTTGACTATTGTTAGGAACATGGTTACCATGGTGATCTTTGCATCAACACAACCATCCAGGAGGAATGGCTATGTTTTCTTTCTTTCTTTCTTTTTCTTTCTTTCTTTCTTTCTTTCTTTCTTTCTTTCTTTCTTTCTTTCTTCTTTCTTTTCTTTCTTCTTTCTTCTTTCTTTAAATTACAGCTAAGTTGTTTTACTCAATTTACATCCCTAAATACAGCTAATTTGGAATATTTATGTTACTAATGGACATATGCTCAAAAGAGGGGATGGCTGGACACTAATGTACAGGTTCACTTTGGCTGAAACTTCAGTTTTCTGAATCTAAAAGTATGCTAACATGTACTTTAAGTTCAGTGTCTGCTAATAATGGACAAATGCTCTAGAAAAGCAAAGAAAACACAAAGTGATTATCTAGGGATAGTAAAATCCCATTTTTTGGTAGAAATGTTTATATAGGAAGACAATTTAGTTTCAAACCATTGTTTGGTAACTGCATAGGCAGAACACCAGGAATTTAATAACTTTAACAAAATACCTTTGATTTTTAAAGCATTCAGTAGATAAATTTTACTAATATCATATTTTATATCCCTCATTAAGAAATTCAGATGCACTTTTGTGTATTCAAACTTTTAGAATAAAGCCAATTTCTTTTATGCCTGCCTGCATTTCACCATCACAAAAATCACTGCCATGAACAACAAAAGTAAGCAAACAAAAATCTGTAGCCTTTGTTCAATTTATTGTTTCCTAGATTTAAAAGATCACAGACATTTTTAGGTAAAATTTAATATTCTAAAAACACTTTTTCTCCCCAAGAAATTTTGACTTACAGAGGAGTATTCATCCAATACAGTGTCCTCTATGGGAATTACCTACCATAGGAAGGTGAAATATCAATAATAAAATCTTATGCTTTTTATTAGTGTACGCAGACCCAAACAACAGGATCAATAAATCTCTAAAACCCAAGTACCTATATTTTGAATTGTACCACTTTATTCTGGCTTTGCCTCTATCTGTATATGTGTTCCAGGAATAAATGTTCTTCCACAATTTGATGGTTTGTCTGGCACTCATCACTTACATATAACAATTGCTGGGGTACCTAAGTGGCTCAGTTGGTTAAATGTCCAACTCTTGATTTTGGCTCAGGTCATGATCTCAGGGTCTTGAAACTGAGCCCTTCATGGGGTTCCACACTTAGCATGTAGTTTGCTTGTCCCTCTTCCTCCCCCTTACCCCTCCTTACACATGCACACTCTCTTTCTTTGAAATAAATAAGTAAAATCTTTAAAAAAAATGGTTGCTGATACCCTTCTTGTTTTACTCTTTGGGTTTTGTTGTTATTGTTGTTTTGTTTTGTTTGGCTATGATCGGCCAGTTAAATCAAAGGGCATCTATTATTTGGGTCATCTGAATGAAATAACACATTGCCATATACTGATTCCACTGATTCCATTTTTTTTTTCAGCAATCGACCTTTAATGTCCAGGCATGGATGCAGAGCATAGGAGATGTGGTGGGGTCTCAGCCCCTGCTCCAGAAATGAGGGAGAGATGAACACAAACCAGATATTTCCAACTGGCCACACAAGTCTGGGAAGGCAGGAGGAAACACAGATTTGGACATTCATAAAAAAATAAAACCTAAAACCAAGCACTCAATCTTGTGCCCACTGAAGGGTTTGGTTTAGGGAACTCATTCACCATCCCAGTACCCACCCTCCCCCATCAGCATCAAAGAGAAAGATCGGCACACACTAAAGGGTTGGGAAGGGGGCATTCTCCTGCCTCCCCAGACCCCAAGGATGGACTAGGGGAAAAAAGAAAAGCATGAATGAGCTGGATCCCAACCACTCCCCTCCCACAGTGCCAACCCTACAGTGCCAACCCCATTCTATGGCTGATATTGTTGCTAGCATAATTTCAGTCATATGGACATAAAATCATTTTTTAGGACATGAAAATGGTCAGGAGATATGTATTTTGTAGAGTTAATTAAATGGTAACTTTGCATATCATTGGGAGATAGATGTTAGTAGTAGTAGTAGTAGTAAGAGACAGAACTGGAACTCAGAGCTGAAATGCCCAACCCTATTTTCCAAGTTAAACTGATCTATTTGTATAAAACAATCATTCTACACTGCTGAATATTTATTATCTAAATCCCTAAAATTGTGTTTCACATAAAACAAAAGTTATCACAATCTTCTAACAAAAGTCTTTATAACATAAAAACATTTACTCTCAAAAATTTCTTGTCACTTTTAGTTTAGGGCATATTCTATCTAATGGTATTAAAATTTTTGTTGGTTTAACACATATTTGTTTTGTAAATAAAATGGCAAAGTGAACAAACAAATCCTTTAAAAGATTTAGTATTTCATTTGGTGATTTTGGAGTAGTTGTCAAATAATATCTAAGCTCACCACTACTTAGAATCTGACAGTTTGATCTGTTAATACTTAAAGAAGAGAAAATCAATAGGAAGTTTCCAAAATGAGTGAACTGAGTACAGAACTATTGAACTCTTGAAAATTGGTCAAACTTTACATTTGTTGTTGTTGTTGTTGTTAAAAATAACCTTTAAAAAGTCAGTCTCAAAATATTAATGCATGGTAAAATATATAAGATACTACAATCAATATAGATATGAAAATAAATTATGTCCTTCCTATGCAAGTATTAATAATTTATAGTAATTTAATTTATTAATTTTTTTATGATTCTAAGACCTCAGAGTATTGCTACTATAATCATAAATGTTAAAATATAAAATAAACTAGTTTTATATGTTTAATTAAATTTCTGGATAGCTTCCCAATATAACTTTTTTCACATTATTTGTACTGTGATAATTGTTTCAGATTTTAAGTGAATTCACTTAAAGTGGATGCTTTGTTCCTCAGGATAATTCAGTTTTACTGGTAGAACATGATTGTCATTTGTCATTAAGAGTACAGATAATATTAGAATGAAACTCAAAGGTTTCATTCACTTATTCAACAGATATTTTTGGGCACATGCCATGTGCCATGCACTATTCTATTTGCCTTAGATATAGCAGTGAAAAAAAAAAACACCTGCCCATCTTAACTCAAATATCATGGAAGATTATAAATGTGTATGTGTATCAAGAGAAGGTTTGTGCCATAAAGAAAAGTTAAGCAATTTTAAAGGAAAGTAGAAAGATGGTAGTTGTACTAGTCAGTCTTCTCCAGAGAAATAGAACAACTAAGAAATGGATGGATGATAGATAGATGATAGAGATTTAGAGATAGAGACAGATGTATGATAGAGATTTATATAGATAGATAGATAGATAGATAGATAGATGATAGATAGATAGAGATAGATTATAAGAAGTTTATAGGAATTATTATAGGAATTGGCTTATGTGGTTTAATGGAGGCTCAGATGTCCATGACCTAACACATCTGCAAGAACCAAGAAGGTAGGTGGTAAAATTTAGTCTGAGTCCAGAAGCCTGAAAAACAGGAGATTAGTGATGTTTCTTGCAGTCTGAGTCTGTTGGCTCCACAACCAGAAACTGTAATGTCTGAGTGCAGGAGAGATGGATGTCCCCAGCCAGAGAAGAAAGTTTGTCCTATCTTCACTCTTTTTTTGCTCTCTCAACTGATCTGATAACACCAGCCCATTGCTGACAGTGGATATTCTTTATTCAGTCTACTAAATCCAATGCTAATCTCTTCCAGAAACAACCTCAAAGACACACCAGAAATAATGTTTTACCAGCAATCTGAGGAAACTTTAGCCCAGTTAAGGTGACAAATAAAATTAGCCATCATAGTAATCAAAGACTTCTCTGGTACGGTGCCATCTGAGCATAGATGAGAAGAGAAAAGAAAGAAAGCAATGTGGATATGAAGAAAGTCTACCAGAAGAAAGATAAGTGTGCCTTAAGTTTGTAGTCACAGAGGTGCTGAGAAATAGTCAACTATGGAATATATTTTGATAGGATTTGATGATGGAAATTTATGTGAAATGAAGGCGAAAGCACTTTAATTTTGCTAGGAGAGGGGAATAAATGAGAAGGAAAAAGTGTTTTTGTTAGTTGGGTTATGTTTCAGGAGGAGAGCCAATCATAAGTAAAGACAAAGGAGGAAGGAACACTTGAAAAGGAAATGTTGAGAATGCAGTATAAGGAAATAATTGGTAGGATATTATTTTACCCACTTGGTGAAAGAAACGAAGGTGGGACGCTTGGGTGGCTCAGTGGGTTGAGCATCTGCCTCTGGCAAGGGCGGGATCCTAGAGTCCCCAGGATTGAGTCCCTCATCGGGCTCCCATCAAGAAATCTGATTCTCCCTCTGCCTAGGTCTCTGCTTCTCTCTCTGTGTATCTCATAAATAAATAAATAAATAAATAAATAAATAAATAAATAAATAAATATATTTTTTAAAAAGAAGGAAACAAAGGTATAAGTGGAAGAGTTAACTTTGAAGGAAGGGATACCTCTCGAAATACAAGAGAAGCACATGATGAAGGTACATAGAAATACCTATAAATAAAATGAGGAGAGATGCCCATATTAAATGACACAGATAACTAAATTAAGAGTAAACAAAATGGTGGTAGAAATGTGACACTAGTTTTCACTTTATATAATTTGACATAGATCTATTTGGTTTTTTTTTTCTGCTTTAAAATACCATTTTAAATAGTCATGCCACTTAGTGGAGACATTGAATCTAGAATGCTTGAGGAATAAATCAAACAAAAGCCCACTGAGAGAAGGTTTTATTGTGCACACATCTATATATCTCTGAGCAAAATTTCACAATAGACTTTGGAAACAATGAACAATCAGAAGGATTCTATGCCATGGGGGATGCAGAAGTGCTGGCAGAAATGCCATACTTGAGATTAGGAATACTGGGTTACTCCATATAGAATAAATCATCCATAAACTGGTGCTTTTTCTGAGGTATTTCACCAACCTCTTTCACTTGCCAAATTCAAGGAGTATTCCAACCCTTTCCAACTCTTGCTCTCATGCATTTCATGAGGGATGGTAGAAGTTTAACTTGTCTTAATCTTGCAGAGTTTAAAAGGAAGCTATTTCCACAGCATTTTGTGAAACTATTAAATAATATTCTCTTAACCTTTTCATCTTTAGTAGAAACATAGATGGACCAAGGAGCAGACATTTATGTGGCAAAACAGTTTCCAGGGGGAAGGGACCCTATACAAAGGAGAGCAGAATGACTAGATCAAATTGTGTTCCGATATTTGTTAAAGTCTTTTTTTAAAAAAAATATTTTATTTATTTATTCATGAAAGACACAGAGAGAGAGAATGAGAGAGAGAGAGAGAGAGAGAGAGAGAGAGAGAGAGGCAGAGACACAGACAGAGGAAGAAGCAGGCTCTCAAGGGAGCCTGAAGTGGGACTGGATCCCAGGTCTCCAGGATCAGGCCCTGGGTGGAAGGCTGCGCTAAGCTGCTGAGCCACACCCAGCTGCCCTGTTTGTTAAAATCTTGATGTTTATTTTACTTTTTCCTTTATTTACTGGACCTGCTGTTTGAGATAGGGCCCATTAAATAATCCTATAAAAGAATCTCTATTAATGATCGTTGGGTGCTAAAGCAATGCTTCCACCACTAGACAGTATTATAAAGAAGTCTTTGGAAGATACTAGCTAAAAAGAAGTCATACCAAATAGTGGTCATTACTGGCAATTTTTAAAAAACTACAGGAGGTCATGTTTTAAGAACAGATGGTGCCTCGTGTGTCCTCTTAAATTATGTCACATAATCCCAATTTCTTGTATAAATATTTAATATTTTACAACCTATGAACTTGCTGCCAAAGTACATCTCTCTAGGTAAACTCTCGGTACAGCTCTGATCCCATTCACATCTTTCAAAGGTATGATCATGCTAACTCAGAGGGAAGCAGTCAGAATTTGGTATGCTTCTTAAAAGCTGTCAGCTTTGTTCAGTATAAGTTTCTGAAGTCTGAAAGCCTGGCGGCCTGACGGTGTTTTGTTCTCACTGTCATTCTGGTGATCGCTCTTTTCACACGACCAGCAGGACCATCACATCTCTTCAGTAGTGAGGACCAAAAATTACAGTAATACTCGGTTTTATAAAAATCACTTTCCTGGTAGCTCAGGAGCCTTCATGATTTTGGTGGACACATATTCCGGTGGGCATTTCACAGAGAAGTGGAAAAGAAAGTTGAAATGATACTCAAAAAGTAAAATTCTTAACTTCTGAGTCATGTATGATCTCTGTAAAGACGCAAAGCTTGCTTTGGGGGTACATGTGACGATGACAGCATTCACTATCATAGATCATTCATCATTACAAAAGTAACCGTTTGAGACCTATGTCTATGATACCTCTCAAGATTTCTTTATTCATAATATTAAAAAACTGTAAAAAAAATTACTCCAGAATTATATCTCTGGTCAATTTTGCCCAATGAGACTTTTTATCTTTTCTTCTGGTCCTGCTGTGCAGCAGGTGGGACAAATGGTTTAGCTTAGCTTGAATTCACTTTGACTCTTAAGTAATTTAAATGAAACATCCCATGAGTAATTTGTGTAAACTAATCCCCTCTAGAAGAACTAATGTTAAGTCCTTGGGGAAGTTTGTCACTTTTATTTGATGTTACAGGAATTTATAGCCTGACAAGTACATGATCAGGGTGTCACTAGTAGTATCAATTTAATTAAGGTTCTGTCAGCTTTTCTCTAGTTTCCACAGTTTAATGTCTCAGTCTTTTATAATCAAGTGGCCTAGAAAGTTGATGTTTGGTTTACTAGGCCCCATTTGTTTTCTTTTCCTGAAGTGTGACCTGAATTGTTAAAACCAATTTTAGATTTTATGTTAATGCAGAAAGATACATATTTTATGTTCTTTTTGTATATTTGAGTCATTTAGTATCGGATGGTCTCCTAGTCCTGCCCTCTATATATCCAGGAATATTTAAAAGTAAAATAGGTGGATCTTTTGTAACTGGACTGACCATGCTATTAAATAATATGTAAAAGTAATAGACTTCAGGGACACATTAAGATTCTGAAGAGGTCTTTTGTTGCTTGTGAGAAGTAAAAAGCATATAATATTTGATGTATGAAATATAATGGTATTTTTAAAATGAAAATGGTTCTGTCCTGCATGTAACTGTATTAATTTTACCAGCCTATAATCATTTAAAATTAATGACTGTTTTTATGTGTATACTGTAACTCATTACAGGCAGCAGAAAGTGTAGAAAGAGTACACTGTGGAAAGAGTGCTTAATTTTTGACTTTTTTTAAAGTAAAGATTTTGACTTCATTCAGTAAAGATTCAGTTCTGCAATTCATTAATTGTGTCACATACACAGAGCCACACATTCTCTAAGCTCGAAAAGAGCATCAGCTGTCACTTCCATCAAACCTCATAATGTAGGCAATTATAGACAGATGTATAGGTATAGTTATAATTATAAATCTAAGTATAGATACAGAAATAGAGGTGGAGGTACAGGTGGAGGTCGAGGTAGAGATACACAGCAGACAGGTAAGATTTTTCTGGCCAATGTACACAGTTAACTCCTATATGAATAATTAATTCCTTCTAGCCTAAATCTTTGTTGTGTGAATTTGAATAACTCACTTTTATTTTTGTGACATGAAATTTCAATATTGAATAGGCATTTAAGATCCTTTTGAGTTCTAAATCTATGAATCTAAATGCTAAATACCTAGTTTATAAAATATATATGCATGTGAATATGTAATTTCAGAAACAAACAAACAAATAAACAACTAATATAGTTTGGACAAATATATAATGGCATATATCCATTATGCATACATAGTATTTTCACTGTCCTAAAAACCCTCTTTGCTGTGCTCATTCATCTCTCCTTACAACCCCTGTAACTACTCAACTTTTTATTTTCTCCACAGTTTTGCCTTTTCCAGAATGTAATCCCTTATAGTTGGTATCACACAGTATGTCAATTTTTCAGATGGGCTTTTCACTAGGTAATATGTATTCAAGTTTCCCCTATGTCTTTTTAGGACTATGTAGCTTTTTTTTATTTTATTTTATTTTTTTTTTGGTAAGTACTAAATAACAATTCATTGCCTGAATGTACCACAGTTTATCCGTTCACCTAGTGTAGGACATCTTGGTTGTGTCCAAATCTTGGCAAAATAAATAAAGCTGCTATAAACACCCATGTGCAGATTTTTGTGTGGACATAAGTTTTCATCTCCTCTGGGTCAATGTCAAGGCTCATGATTACTGGATCATATGGTAAGAGTTATGTTTAGTTTTGTAGTAAATGCCAAACTATTTTCTACAGTGGCTGTACCTTTTTTGATTCCCACCTGAAATGAGTAATAGTTCCTATAGCTCCGCGTTCTTGCCACCATTTGGTATTTCTGGATTTTGGCCATTCTAATGAATATTTAGTAACATCTTAGTATTGTTTTAACTTGCATTTCCCTGATAACAGGTTATGTAGAGCATCTTTCCATATGCTTATTTGCCATCTTTATATGTTCTTGATGAGGTGTCCAGGTCTTTAGTGTTTCTTTTTAGACAAATTTTGTATTTTTGTTATTGATTGCTAGCATTATTTTGTGTAGGGTTCAGATGTAGTCTCTCTAATACTTACTGTTTAAACATTTTTGTGTGTGATTATTTATTTATAAATGTTCTTTGCATACTCAAGAAGAATGTGGATTCTTCATGATAGTATGTTTATGTGCCCCTCACTACAAAACAAGTGTATTAAGTTGTATAAATCTCCTACAACTTTATTTTTTTTTTTTGGTTGTGTTTTGACCTATAAATAATTAAGAAGAGAGTTTATTTATTTATTTATTATTTATTTATTTATTAAGAAGAGAGTTTTGAAATCACCCACCCTGATTGTAGACTTTTTAATATTTTTCAGTTGTTTTAACAAATTTTGCTTCATATAGTTTGTGGATATTTTATTAAGATATAAAGGTTTTCACTTCATATAACTTCCTTGGAAGATGAATTATTTTCATTTTATAAGAACCCTCTTTATTCTTAATGCTATTTTCTCTGAATTATATTTTGAATAAATACAGCTATCCTTTAGTTAGCATCTTATTACTATTTTCTATCTTCTATTTTAATCTTTTCTAGTTATATTTTAAGTGAACCTCATAAAAACAATGAAGCTTATTAAAAAAACACTGCCTGACAATTGTTTTATTTTAAATAACACAGTCTATATACTTTTATTTTGATTATAATATATATTCTTTCTGTTTATTTTTGTTTGTTATGCTTCCTGTATATTCCTTGGTATCATTTTCCAGGTAATTTTTATTATTTTTTTATTTTTAAATTATCTTAAAATATTTTATTTATTTATTTGAAATGGGAGGGGCAGAGATAGTGAGAGAGAGAGCATGAGCAAGGAGGAGAGGAAGGGGGGGGGGCTCCCTGACTCAGGGCTCCATCTCAGAACTCTGGGATCATAACCTGAGTTAATGGCAGGCATTTAACTAACTGAGCCACCTGAGTACTTGCATATTCCAGTTAATTTTTAAGTCATTTTTCAATTCCTCCTTTTCCTACTCTCCTGGCTTGGGTGTTTTATTATGTCTCTCTTTCTTGTATCATTTCACTCATGCATTATGAAGTTAATGTCTTAAGCCTCTACCTGAATAATCATTTTGGATCTTTTAATCTATATCTGCACACTTCTAATTTGCAACTTTTTTCTCCCAAATTTTTCATTCTGCCCTTTTTTTATACACTATTTGACATTATGCTTGTCAATGTTTTATATAGACAGACTACATGTAAATACCTGTATGCTCAGCATTCCTTCTAGTGTTTATTTTTTTAGGAATCGCTTTTGTTCTTTCAAAATTATGGCCATTTGAGGTTTTCTGTTTGTAATTTTATATAGAAATAAATGTAATTTTGATGAAAAATGTATTTATTTTTCCTGCTTTTCTCAAAAGATTTTTTTTAGTGCACAAAATTCAAGGTTGACAAGCTTTTCCCCAAATCTTGAAGAAAATTACACTGCTGAATATGGGCTTTCTCCCTTGCTATTCTGAAGTGTGCTAAATCATCTAATTGCCATTTATTCATAGGTAATCTTTTCTTTGATTTTAGTACTCTTCAGTCTCTCTGAAACATGTCTGCATTGGAATTTTCTTTTATTTTATCCTGCTTAGTATACATTATACTTTATCTTTCCGTAGACTGAGCATCAATTTTGGTTAATATCGTTATTTGCTCACTAATGCCTCTTCTCATCATTCTGTATTTTTTCTATGACTGTCATTAGATGTGCAAAACTTCTCACTCACTTATTAATATTTCTTAACCTCATTTAAAAATATTACTATCTTATCTGTTTTGCCTATATTCTGAGTAATTAAAAATAATTGTCTTTGAGTTAGTAATTTTTTTCTTTAGCTGTGTCTAATTTTCTATTTAGTCCAGTCACTAAATTTTTTACATCAATTATTTTAATTTCCTAAAGTTTTATTTTTTGTCATTTTTCAAAACTGGCTGATCATTTCAGACAATTGATATCTAGTTGTTTGCTTTTTTTTAGTTGGTTCGGTTTAACGTCAGAAAATAAACCGTTTTTAAATATTTATTTAATTTTATTAAATTTGGGTGAACCTGAACTTTTGTGAACAGTAAAAATTATGTTCACAATGAAAGATTTAATTTGTTTTTTAATGAAGACTTTGACTCTTTGAAAGGTCAAAATGTCTACTGTGCCTTAAGGTCAGATATTGGAATTCATCCTAAAAAGGATGAATGTTAGAGTTTTTGAATTTAGAGTGTTTTAAAACATAATCGTACTAACATTATGCATAAACTTTTGTATCATCTATGCATCATAAGCTTTTTCCATGTAAAAAAAATATCAATTTTAGTAGTCTGTTAAGTCCATTAAATGACTATTATATAACATACTGAATCATTTTATGGTGCTGTGTATTTTTAAGTGTCTGATGTAATGAAAATATCATAAGATTAAACCAATGATCAATTTATACTGCCATTGTCAATATATGAAAGACTTTTTCACTAGAATTGATGCGGTAAATTAGTAGTCAAAAAATACATCTAAACTTAATTTAATTATTAGTAAGCATGAACACATCTTATGTCTTTATGAATTATATGATCAAATACTTTACCAATTTTTTAAAAGATTTTATTTATTTATTCATGAGAGTCACAGAGAGAGAGAGAGAGAGGCAGAGACACAGGCAGAGGGAGAAGCAGGCTCCATACAAGGAGCCTGATGACTTTACCAATTTTTGAACATGAATTTTTTTATTAGTTTCTTTTAAAGCATTCTTAGTATACTGACCCTTAGCCATATTCTACAAATGTTTCTTTTTTTAATAAAAAATTTATTTTATTTAAGTTCAATTAATTAACATATAATGTAACATTATTTTCAGAGGTAGTTCAGTTATTTATCAGTTGCTCATTACCTCATGTGCCCTCTTTAATGCCCATCACTCAGTTACCCCATCCTCCTATCCCCTCCCCCCAAACCCTCAGCTTGTTTCCTATAGTTAAGAGTCTCTTAGGATTTGTCTCCCTCTTTGATTTTGTCTGATTTTATTTTTCCCTCTCTTTCACCATGGTCTTCTGTTTTGTTTCTGAAATTTCACATATGAGTGAAATCATATTATAATTGTCTTTTCTGATTGACTTATTTCTCTTAGCATAATACCCTATAGTTCCATCCACATCATTGCAAATGGTAAGATTTCATCATTTTGGTAGCTGAGCAATATTCCTATATATATATATGCCTATACACACACACACACACATACACACACCAAATCTTTATCTATTCATCTATCAATGAACATCTGGGCTCTTTCCATAGTCTGGCTTTTGTAGACATTGCTGCTGTAAACATTGGGGTGCACGTGCCCCTTCAGATAGCTACGTACAAATGGATTCCTTTCTTGAAAATCAATTTGGGTTACACATTGTATACAGTTTTTTTGAGTTCTTATGATGCCAAAAAAACAAATTGTGTATCTCTCAGTCATGATATTTCTTTGATAACTTTGAATTTTAATATTTCAACTTAATAGAGTTGAAACTCAGTTTATTTCTTCCAGTTTTACCAAATTTTCATTTTATATTATTCAACAAGATTTTTAAAATTTATAATGTTATGGTGAGCTTAAAAATAGTATCTTTATCCCACATAACTAATATATTGTCTCAATACTATGCATTGAATAAACTTTTTATTCCTCATTAATTTGTAATGGCTTGTTTTATACATACTCTGTTTATACTAGTCTATCACATTTGTTTATATCTAGTCTTACACCATTAACACAGTAAATTTTTATTTTTAAATTTTTGTTAAGTTCTTAATTTTAATTCCAGTATAGTTCACATTGAGTGTTAGATCAGTTTCAGGTATACAATATAGTCATTCAACAATTCTATACATTACTCAGTGCTCATCATGATAAGTGTACTCTTAATCCCCATCACCTATTTTGCTCATTCCCCTCTCTCACCTTCCCTCTGGTAACCATCAGTTTGTTCTCAAAGTTAAAAATCTATTTCTTGTTTTTGTTTTTTTTCTTCTCTCTCTTTCCTTTTTTCATTTTTTCTTGTTTCTTAAATTCACATTAGGGAAATCATATAGTATCTGTCTTTTTCTGATTGACTTATTTTGCTTAGCATTATTCTCTCTAATTCTATACATATTGTTTCAAAAGGCAAAATTTCAGTTGTTTTATGGTTGAATAATATTCCATTGTATGTATATACTACATCATCTTTATCCATTCTCCTATTAAGACATGTGGGCTGCTTCTATAATTGGGCTATTGTAAATAGTACTGCAATAAACACAGGGGCTCATATATCTTTTCAAACTAGTGTTTTTGTATTTTGGGGGTAAATACCCAGTAGTATGATTACTGGATCCTAGGGTAATTTTTAATTTTTTTCTCCACAGTGGCTGCACCAGTTTGCATTCCCACCAACAGTGTACCTGGGTTCCTTTGCCTCCACATCTTCATCCACACTTGTTATTTCTTCTGTTTTGATTTTAGCCATTTTGACAGTTGTGAAGTGATATCTCATTGTAGTTTTGCTTTGCATTTTCCTGATGATGAGTGATGTTGAGCATCCTTTCAAGTGTCTGTGGGTTATCTGTATTTTTCTGTCTTAGTAAATGCCACTTCAATCCATCTACTTGCTCAAGCTGAAAGGTAGAAATCATTTTTGATGTTTTGAAATTTTATCATTTTTCACTTTATGTACTCCTAGTCTTGATTTACTTTCATACACCCTGCCAAATCCCAGTATAAAGCCTTCTTTCTTGGTCTCTAGATATTCCCTCCTAGCTGGTTGCTTAGCTTCCAATCTTATATTTTTCTAATTTCTTCATGGGCTGTCACAGCCATTTTTAAAAATGATTTTGTTTATTTATTTGAGAGAGAGAAACAGAGATAGTGACAGAGATCATGTGAGAGAGCACTAGTGGGGAGGACAGGGAGATGCAGGCTCCCCTCTGAGCAGGCAGCCCAACATGGGGCTCAATCCCAGGACTCTGGGATCATGATCTGAGCCGAAGTCAGATGCTTAACCAACTGAGCCACCCAGGCACCACTCGCAGCCATTTTTTAAAAACATAAATCAATCATATTGATTCCTTGTTTGAAACCCTTTCAGTTGCTCCCCATGGCTTTCTTTGCAGTACAAAGTACAAAATATTGTTCTCCATATCCATCTCTTGTCTTATAAAACATTTCCCCACTAGTCACTTCCAGGTCTTTCTTTACTATGCTGATTACTTTTATTTAAGCATAAAAATATTAAAGAAAGTAAATATGTGAATGAATTTATAACTGAATTTTCAATCAACCAATACATTAATCCTATTAAAAATTAAACACTGAACTAGTGAGTGGCATCAGAAATGTAAACAAAATGAATCCTTGATTTCTAGTTGCTAACTAACAATCAAAAGAGAAGCACGGGAAAATAAGCAAAGCATATGTTATAGTAGAAATGACAGCAATTCAATTAGGTACAATGGAAACAACAGAGGACATGGTCGTTTCCCACTAAGGGACAGTTCAGTAGGAAATTCCTAAAAAAATAAACATTTTCCAGTTTAATATGGCAAAACAAAGGCATTTCCGTGAGAGAAAGCAACATGAGAGTTGAGTTAGAGCATAGGCAATGAGAAAAACAAAGCGAAGATATTTTCTTCCATTGAGTAAATATGTTTGAACATCTACAGTGTGTCAGGCAAAAGTGTATGTGTTGAATATAAAGTGGTGAATTAGATTGCTGATCCCAGCCCACATGAAGCCTTTTAGTAGTTATAAGTTCCGCAAGGTATGTAGAAGAAAGAATTAGCTAAAAAATTTGGATTTCATCCTATAAACAATGGGGTGTTATGAAGCAAAGGAGAAATATAAAGCATGATTGCAGTTAAGAAAGACCAACACAGACAGGTGCTTTTAAGATAGATATATCAAATGGTCTGACACTGAGACTGGTGAGGTGATAATTACAAGTAAAAAAAGGAATAGAAGCTAAGATGAGAGATGACAAATATTTAAATTATTAAAGAAATAGAATTAACAGAATAGAAATAAACAAGATATGGTCTGAGATTAAATGTAAGGGATGACTGAAACATTAGACTCAACATAAATTCCAGATTTCTGATGTGGGTGACTAGATGATGAGAATGCAAGGCAGAAAGAGAGGAAATCTCAGAGAAAGAAGATGTCTGTGGAAAATGATGAAACCCATTTAGGACATAGACTCAGGTGTCCTTAAGCATCCAACTAGAAATTAATAAAACATTGAATAAATTTACACTTATGTTCAATCACACATTACAGGATGACAGCAATGTCTATCAGGATTCCTAGTCCACCACCACGAGGAGATCTAATTATTGTACATAAAATAATAGTAAACTTTGACTTGATACTATTACAATATGACAATAATAGTCTACATTTTGCTTTGAAATTATATATCATTAAAGAGATTTAGGTTTACTGGGACTAAAATTCTTTCTTTCTCTGCAGAACTAAATTTTTACACACTGAACTAATAAACATTGCTGATTCAGATAATATTTTTCTACTTGTATTTATTTGTAATATTTACAAATATTGACTTTAAAAATAGTTAAAGGTTGTAAATTATCATAGTCAACAAACCACTCAGTTGACCAAGAATATCATTGGCAAGGGAAATCCAGGTGTTCTCATTTTTAACTGGCTGAAAATACTTTTTTTCTGCATTGAAAAAAGATTTGTCTAACAGAATCTATACATTTTCCAAAAAACAAGGCCTAAGAAGCAGCAAACAAATTCATATTTCTTTCCTATGCCTTTTCTTGTACTAGATGACAGATACAAAGAAATAAAACTTTGGGTCTCTGCTCTTTGCTGTTTTAGTTTCTTGATTCCATGATCTTCAGTTACTGTGCATTGAGTCATATGTACCAGTCTCTGAGTTTTCCTGGTTTCCTGGTTTAAATAAATCTGCTTCTAATATTTTTTAAATGTTGACATTATGAAACTTATAGTGATTTTTCCTACTTTCTGAACACTATATTTAAACTATTTCATGCTTTTTAAAAAATGTTATGAACATCTAACGTTTTAAAAAATTCATGCATATTAATAACAGCACAGTTGTTTTATCACCTTAGAAATAACTATATCTTTATTCAATAGTGCTGTGCATATCTGGAGCATTTTTGGCATTAGGTTTTGGCTTATAAATGTAGGGTGTTGAATAAGCATGAAAGGAGTAACAGTTGGTATTAGTTTTAAATGACAAATATAATAGGCAGAACTTCAAAACAGTGGTTAAACTTCAATCCCAGTGTTCACAGGTTACCTGTCAGAAGCTATAATGTCATGGATCTTTTGTGGGGGGGAAAAAAGTCCTGAAACACAGTTATCTTTTTAGATGTTTCTAAATACTCATCTCTGAGACTGAACAAAAAATAGCAATTTATCAACAATTTGAAAATAGGCTTGTGACATGATGTATTTATTTGAAGTATAATGCAATAATAGACATACAGTAAAATGATGTTTGTAAAGGAAATTGTCATTGGTAAGTGTCCTTTCCTGCAATTAATTTCAGATGTCTATTGGGAAAATTCTGACTGACAAAATGATTATGGGTGGGTGGATGGACAAAATACACGTTACGGTATTGTCCTATATCTTTTTTGAACATTTACAGAATTAAAATTAAATGATGTCTTCAAAATAGAGGAGTTTTAGTCATTTTCCTGTCAATGGAAAATGCAAGTAAAATGTGAATTATTTAACATTTCAATAAGTTGCACCACTGAACTGAAACGCGTTGCAGATTTGGAAGTCCATAAAGCCAATAAAATAAAGGTTCCCACCCCACCCCACCCTGCCCCACACCTGTAGAAATTTCTATTGCTCCTTTAATTTGTACTCCTGAGATTTACCATAATATGGTTACCTACATATATGTAAAGATGGTCATATTTTTATAGAATTTTTAAAGTGTCCAAGATTAAAGTAAACATTCTGTATATAATTTTATTTAATAATTTAATAAGCATTTATCAAGTTTCTGCAATATAAAAATGTTTATATAGTTTTTAATTATAATTAAATAAATGAAAACACATAGTCCATTGGTACAGTATCAAAGCAGAATGAATTATAGAAGACTCGAATATATGAATTGTAGTATGCACCATAATAAAAAAACTAACCAGATAATCTAAGGATAACTTATATAAAATACTGTTCTGAATTTGAAAGGATAGAAGTAACATTTCCTTGTTTCTTCATGATAGGATAAACTTAACCTTTTTAAATTTTTTTGATTAAGATTCTGATTGAGGTGAGTATAGATTCACATATGGTTGTGAAAAAAAACCCAGAGAGAGATCTTGTGTGCAGTTTATCCAGTTTTCTTCAATTGTAACATCTTGCAAAATATAATACAATATCATAACCGGAATACTGTCATTGGTGAAATCCACTGACCTTATTCAGAGTTTTCACAGTTTAATTGTGCTTGTGAGTGTGCTTGTGTATTTAGTTGAATATCATTTTATCACACGTGCAAATCTGTGTATGTACAGCTACAGAGATTATACAGAATAATCCCACCCTACCTCCTATGTCCTGCTCTCTGCTCTGCTCCCTATCTAACCTCTGGAAAACACTAGTCTGTTATTTATTTTTATGATGTTTTCAGTTAAAAATTGTTATATGAATAGAACCTACCAGTATGCAACCTTTAGGGATTAGCTGGTTTCATGCGGCAGTATTTCCTGGAGATCCATCCAAGTTGTGTTATCAATGTACTCTCATTTTGTTACTGAGTTGTTTTTTATGGGGTGGATGCCTTTGGTTTCTTAAGCCATTCACCTGTGGTAGGGCTTTGGACTGTTTCCAATTTGGGTCTGTTATGAAGATAACTGCTGACCATTAATGCATAGGTTTTTGAGTGAATATAAGTTTTCACTTCTCTGAGATGGAAGCCTAGGAGTGCAATTGCTGGGTTCTTTGGTAATTCATATGGTAACATATAAGAGACTGAAAAACCTATTTCCAAAGTAGCTGTACACTTTAACATTTCAAGAGCAATGTATACTTATCCAGTTTTTCTACATCCTCACCAAAATTTGGGCTTGTGACCAATTTTTTTTGTTTATTTATTTATATTTGTTTTTCATTTGACTATAGCTGACACATAATGTTACATTAGTTTTGAGTGTACAATGTAGTGACTTGACAAGTTTAAACATTCTGCTGTGTTTGCCACAAGTGTAACTACCATCTGTCCCATTACATTGCCATCACAATATCATTGACTGGTTTTTATTTCCATGATTTACTCATCCTGTAACTGGAAGCCTGTATCTTCCTCTCGGCCTTCACTCATTTTGATCCCCCGCCCCCCCATATCTCCAACTTCTCTGGCAATCATCAATTTGTTCTCTGTATTTATAGTTTTGATTCTGCTTTTTGTTTATTCATTTTTTAAAGATTCCACTTATTAAAGTAATCATATGGTATTTGTCTTTCTCAGTCTGACATATTTCGTTTAGCATAAAACCCTATAGATCTATTCATATCACTTTGAATTGCACAATCTCATCCATCTTTATGGCTGTGTAATATTCAATTGGGTATGTATACCACACTTCCCTTATCCATTCATCTATTGATGGATACTTAGATTGCTTCCATCTCTTGGCTATGGTAAATAAATCTGTAAACATAAGAGTGCATATATCTTTTTCAAATGAGTGTTTTTGATTTCCCTGGATAAATACATAATAGTGGAATATTGGATCATACAGTATTTCTATTTTTAATTTTTTGAGGAAATTCCATACTGTTATCCACAGTGGGGCACCAGCTTCATTTCCACCAACAATGCATGAGAGTTCTTTTTTCTCCACATTCTTGCCAACTCTTGTTGTTCTTTGTTATTTTAAATATTCTAACAGGCCTGAGGTAAACTTATTATGGTTTTGATTTGCATTTCCTTGATGATTAGTGATGTTGAGCATCTTTTCATGTGTCTGTTTACCACCTGTATGTCTTCTATGGAAAAATGTCTCTTCAGGTACTATACCTATTTTTTAACTGGATTGTTTCTTTCCTTGGTATGTTGCATGAGCTCTTTATATATTTTAGATATGAGTCCCTTATCAGATATATGATTTGCAAACATATTCCCCCATTCAGTAGGTTGCCTTTTTGTTTTGTTGATGGTTTCCTTTGCTGTGCAAAAGCTTCTTATTTTGCCATAGTCCCAATAATTGATTTTTGCTTTTGTTTCCCTCGCCTTAGGAGTATTTAGAAAAAAATGTTGCTATGGCTGGTATCAGAGAAGTTACTGCCTCTGCTCTCTTCTAGGATTTTTATGGTTTCAAGTTTCACAGTTAGGTCTTTAATCTATTTCAAATTTATTTTTGTGTATGGTATTAAAAAGTAGTCCAGTTTCATTCTTTTATATGTAGCTGTCCAGTTTTCCCAGCACCATCTATTGAAAAGACTGTCTTTTCTCCATTATATATTGTTGCTTCCTTTGTCATAGATTACTTAATCATATAAGCGTGGGTTTTTCTGGGATGTCCATCTTGTTTTACTGATCTATGTGTCTATTTCTGTGTCATTACTACACTGTTTTGATTACCTCAGCTTTGTAGTATACCTTGAAATCTGGACGTATGATATCTCCAGCTTTGCTCATTCTCAGGGCTATTCAGGGTCTTCTGTGGTTCCATACAAATTTTAGTATTACTTGTACTAGTTTTATGAAAAATCCTGTTGGTATTTTGGTAGGGACTGTATTGAATCTGTAGATTGCTTTGGGTAATATGGAGATTTTGACAACATTAATTATTCCAATTTTGAGCATGGTATTTCTATCCCCAAAATCTTTTAATGCTCCTGCTCACTTCTAAAATATTTTCCTGGTTTAGACATATCCTGATGGCAGAAATATACCACATTCATGTCAAAAAGGTAGGTTCAACTAGAAATGTAGATTTATTACATTTTCCTTTATATCACATTTTAAGAACAAATATATACTGATTGCTTACTCTATGCCAATTAATATATTGTAATACTTTTATTATTATTCATTTAAAGCCAGAGAGCTTTAATTTGAAAATACCATGATGTTTACAAATAAGAATTACATTTGTACAATAGATTATAATCTTTATCCTGTAATAGAAACAGAGTTTTCACATAGCCCTAGTGTGTTCTTATCAAGTTCTTTTTAAACTCTTATCAAAAATATTGAGTTAATCTTTACTATCATTGAATTTTTTTGTTGAGGAGTATGGGAATGCTGCTTTGTAGAAAAAGAAAAAAAAACCTTCCATAGGCATTATCTTTGTGTAATATCTATTTTGTATGTTATACACACACACACATACACAATGGTTTTCAACAACTTAAGCACTATAAATATGGCTACCTCATTCAGTTATTACATGTTACTTATACAACTCTTTATAAAAAAAATCTGTAGGTTCATTTGGTAAAGGCATCACTAAATTGATGATATTAACTTTGCTATATCCATATTTAATTTTTGAAAACATATGCATATGACAGTATCAATTTTCAGTACATTTTTCCAAAGACATGGTAACTCTTATCAAGATAGACATTTATTAAACTCCATTCAGAAAGGAATACTAAAATAAAACTACTCATATTTTGGTTAATTAAGAAACTTAATGATATAATTAAGAAATGACTACTTTTTCAATCTTTTGATTTCTCAATTGATGACTACTTCGCTTTATGGTTTGAAAATGCTGACAAAGACAAGCATATGTAAAAAAGGAAGTAGGACTCAGAGAAAATAACTGGTGAACAAAGCGACATCAACACAAAATATATGCAAAAAGAAACACAAATAGAAATAAAAGACTAAAAACTTTCCAAAATTGATTAATGATATCAGAGATTTCTCTGATGTTGCAAAAACTTTTATGAAAACTGAAGATAAAGACATCACATCACATCAGAGTATGGGGAGAAATGACAAAAATGACAATTCTTTATATCTTACAAGAATACTGAAAGAAGATTTTTTAGGATAAGATGTATACAAATGGCAGCAGTTTGAAGAAAAAAAATAGAAAACATCCATAAGCTGTAATTACTTTAATAACTAGATTTGTGTCTTCACAGCCTCATGATTGCTTTGTTTAATTTATTCTGGTAGTATTGTAGATTAAACATTCAATCTCAGTTTCCTTTTTTTTTTTTTCCAGTTTCTCTACATACCTAGGTTACCTTGAGGAAGATTTTTAAAGTCTATGACACTTATTATTATTCTATAAAGGGAATTTACAGAAGTTTAATGGGAGAATGTATGTAAATTGCCTAGCATAGTTTATTTATTAATAGTTGCTCATCTATCTAAATTCAGTTTTTTAAATCATATGATCTCTAATTTGTAATACATGTTTCAATTTTGTTTTTATATGCTTCCAATTTGTGTTACTTTGTAGATGAATGAATAGAAAAAAATAGTTAACATTGTTATAGTTATACAGATAAATATATGTATATACAAATTAATATGATACATGTAAGAAGATTCATATCAGAATCATAGAATCAGTTCTCATGAAACATAAGGAATTAACATTATAAAGCAATTTTAAGTTAATATTATAAAATAAAGACCTGGAACTAATGACAGCAATTTTTTTTTTTACTTTATCCTGCTTTGTTTCCTTCTAAATCATTAAATTAGCTTACCGCTACTTAGAATAACATAGCCATGATAAGTGAGAGGGAGAAAGAGATGTTAGCCCAGCATAAAGTTACTTAGGGTGGGCAGCAGCGCTGCAATGACTTCATCGAGTAAGTTCTCTGGCTGCATGGCATCAAGCACATTCCTTAGTCTCTTTGTGCCTTAGTTTCTCCATCTGCACATTGGGAAGTCAAGGTATGTATTCATAGCGTGACTGAGACTGCCCATTCTCAGAACAGGGTAGGCACCAAGAATTCTCAAAATGAGTTTGGTAACATCATTGCTTTTTGGTGAGCGACTGCCAGCTGGAGAACTCAGGAGCCTGAGAAAAGCTGCTGGGTGCCAGAGTGCTTGCATTTGTCTTGGTTTTAATGGGACTGACACCTATAAAACTATCAAGGAAAAAAAGTGTCCTACTAAAGAATGAACTAGGGAGCTGAATTCGAATGTCAGTAAGAAGGCCATTTTCCCAGAATGGGAAGTTTCTAATGACAGCAATTTGATCAGATCCACTATTGCCTATGCCTATCTGCATACACGGAGTTTCAATAATAAACAAATGTAAAGTGTATCTTTGGTAAAAATGAAAAAAATAATGTGACCAGACAAATATTTCATAATTTGAACTCATTTTCAAATATATCTCAGATGACTTTTGTTCTTCAAATATTGTGACTTAAAACATAAAATTAATAGATTCATCTAATAAACATCCATGAGTTGGCATCCATTCTTAAACCTTTGAATGTTTGAGCTTAGTTATATCTTCTATTAAAACAACTTAATTGTAGAGAAAATCAAACTATGTATTTGTATAATTTGCAATTCACGTCTGAAAAAGTTCTTTACTGAAAATAATTAGTTGAAAAATTATCCTCCAAATGTAAAGCCTGTCAGTAGCACGTAGAGATTTTTGTTATAAGATCTTTTTGCTATCTTCCCCCCAGCAAATAGTTAAGAATTAGGTATTAAAATGTATGAAAACAAGCAGACATAAATGGTTAAATTACTTTAGTATTTCTGCATTACAGAAAGGCAATGATAACAGTTCATATTTTTCCCTTTCAATAAATCTATACTGTATGTGCAATAGGTGTGCAATCTGTTTTTTTTCCATTTATGTAAATATCTTCAGAAAACCAATTTTTCAGGAATTGATATTTCTGCTTTTACACACTATATTAGATCTTTATTAATGTATAATTACTTTTTTCTTTTTTTTTCTTTTTCTTTTCCTTTTTCTTTTTCTTTTCTTTTTTCTTTTTCTTTTCTTTTTTTTTTTTTTTTTGACTTGTACAGGGTTTTGCCCTTTGTGAGAATATCTCCTGCCCCCTGTTAGCCTCACTACTCTTTCTTTCTAATTTAAAAATAATGCTAATCTAAGTGGCACCTGGGTGGCTCAGTCAGTTGAGTGTCTGCCTTGGGGTCAGGTCCTGATCCCAAGGTCCTGAGATGGAGCCCTGCATCAGGCTCCTTGCTGAGAGGGGAGCCTGTTTCTCCCTCTCCTACCTGCTTGTGCTGTCTCTTGCTATCTCTCTCCCTCAAATAAATAAATAAAATCATATATATTTTTTAAAAAGTGCTGATCTACATGTTTAATTTGGGAGACATTAATTCAAGCTCATTTATTTGTGGGGAGTATCACTGTGTGATAAAGTCATCTCTTTCATTTTTGACTTTCTTCATTCATGTTTAGAGAAGAAGGTCCAGCATTTTGGATAAAATAGATTACCTTCTTATTTGCTGTCTTCACTCTTTTCTCATACAGAGTTGTTATGTCTCAGTTAAGAACTAGATGTCATTCTTCTTTGCTCTTTAGTCTTTCCTTTTACACTGATATAGATCGAATTCAACATGGGCCAACCTAAAATTGAGATTTTTTTTTTGCCCTTTCTTATTATTTGATTTTACCATTTACAACAATAAATGTTTGCTATGCATCATATTACATATCTACAATATGAGAACATTCTAGTTGCTTAGGAAGTGCTACCACCATTCCAGTGACACTGGGTCCTAAATTATGTGGAATGGTAGGATACATTACATTGTCATGAATCTACTTTTGGAAGGTTTGGAAAGCAAGTCTCATGAGAGATTAAAACTGACTTTATTTAATTGTTAAAATATGAAGGTGACCATAAATGCAGATGACAGATTAAGCAACATCTAACAATGAGAGACCCAGATCATTAAGATAATATGATTGAGATCCTCTCTGGAGATAAAAATATATGCATATTAATTTTTTAGAGCTATAAATTTTCCACGATTGAAAACTTTTGTTGTGTGTTTTTTTTTAACTGAGAATTCTTTGCACAAATTAATAATAGAAAGACATTCATATTAACATACAGGGATTTTTTTCATTGCATTAAACTATCATCCATACAAATTTTATAAAATTCTATAATGATGCATAAACTGTGGAATAGAATGTGATTTAATAAGAAGAATTAAATCAGACCTTTGGGCTTGAGACAAATTAATGTTCTGTTCACAGGACTCTTAGCCATCAGCTAAAGTGTCATGTACCATGGTTCCAAGTGTCTGAAAAGAAACAGTGGCATGTTCAAAATAAGCAGCCATATAATTACAACAATTTTCCCTTGATAGTTAATCAGTACTTTTTCCTAGAATGGTAAACTCTATCCATGATTGACCATAGGTTTAACTGTTAAGTATTGTAAGAAGAAAATTAAAATTGATAGAACAGGACTTATGGTGATCTCTCTCTTTTCAAGAAGAAAATATCAGTAAGGTCATATGGCAAACACTGAGCCATAATTATCAATGGTTGGATCATTCTATGCAAATGGTAGTGCTTTTGTGCATAATCTTTTCTAATTCTAAAGCAGACAGGAAACTGATTTAAGGCTGACTTTCTGGGGAAGATTATGACTTCCACCAAATTGATATTAAATGAACAGATTGGTAGGAGGTTCTACTTAGTCACTCAGCATAGATCATGTACTTTTTCTTTAGTTTTGTTGAGCATTGCTTTGGTGCTGGGAGAATTTAGCAGAGTTAAGCTAAACAGAGTGTGTTGTTTTTTATTGTCCCAAAATTTCTCTGTGTACATTTGTATATCTCTCTTGGATAGATAATGTGAAGAAATAGCCTACCAGTACCAAACAATCAAAATATCATCTATGTTCCTAAAAATAATACTTCTATTGCTTTTCAACTGAAATCTTTCTAAATTTATATTCATTTAACACTAAAATCAGCAAAATTAATTTTGGTATTGTGTTTTCGGTCTCATTAGCCAGAATGTGTAACAGATTTTTAGAATGAAATAATCATGCTGGAATTTGAAATCAATGAATACATGACAATTTTGTGAAAACTTATAAATATGAGATTATTCCTGGAGTAATGAAGAACTTAATAAAACTTATTTTTTAACCAGCAATTCTTTTGTATTTTTTTATGCCATATGTTATGTAATTAATGATGCTAACATTAGAATTAATATTTCCATCTGGCGCCAAATATGTTTAGAAAATTGGCTTCAACTCGGTGTCAGATAGGTATTGTGTTTACTGGCGTAAAATGGAAAAATCCAAAATAATAGTGGCTTGAACAAGATATCATTTATAAAACATGTAAATTTTATTAAATGTTTCCTATGCGTCATGCCAAATTATTCCATTAATAGTCATACTTTCCACTCTCTGTAGATTTCTTAGTGAACCATTCCTTTTCAATGTTTTGAAACAGTTCTGCACATCCCGTGATCCCCTAAACCTGGTCACTGCTGATTGTACCAGCAGTCATTTCCTGATCTCAGCTGGGCAATTTAGATTACTTCTCACAAGAATACTGAATCAAGACACGGAGACTGAGTCAATTTTATGATGCTGTGTATGACTGATTAGGACTGCTGAGTTTTGAGCCAGAATTACATGTAAGCCAAAGTCAGGAGCAGCAGTAAAAAGATCAAAACCGGTGAAGAGAATTAGTGATTCTGGAATAAGGTTGTGTCCTTGTGGGAAATAATAAACTTGTGGGTACTGAGGGGCAAGTTGCATGTATTGAGAGTATTTTCTGTATGTCTTTAGTTCCTTCCTGTTTATCTGTTCTATTTTCTACCACTTTCTACCAGTTCCTTGAGTCTACTCATACATTCTTCTACAAATGACTTAATTTGTTGGGATTTTCTTCCTTGCAATGAACAGGTACCCAAATAAAACCAGTGGTAACACACAAAAATTCTGAAAGAAGCATTTTCTTCATCTACATATAAGAAAATATATTACTCCATAACTTCCTAAGACTGTATCAGTAATACAACTTTCCTGATTTTTTTTTTACTTTCCTGATTACTAGCAAAATGAACAAACCCATTTTTTGTTTAATTGCTAACTTTAAGAATTACTTTCTAGAGTTTCCTTTAAAGGGGATGTATGACTCAACCCTTTCACAAATTATATTTTGCAAGATTTAAAGAAAAAAATTCATAAATTGAAAAATGCTCTGATAAAATGCCAAATCTAATCATTCCATCTGGATTTTTTATACTAAAGCCCTTAAAATGGAAATTTATGAAGAATTTAAAAAGAATGTCAGGTTAGACTGAAGACCAAATTGTTTTTAGTATAATGTTTGTGTTTATCACAGGAAGACATGTAAATAGTTTTAAAAGAAAAATGGTACTACAAAGCACAATGATAGAAGCAATAAAAATAGAAGTCCTCTGTTGAGCTTTTCCCATAAAATTCTTCTCTCCAGACAACACAGCTCATAACTTATTTTATCTGCTTTTTTGTATTTGAAAAATATCTAATTTAGATGCTTAAAATATTTATTAAAATTTTAACATAGATATATTATATAACTTTGTATTATAGATTAAGATTCAACGTTCTAATTCCAACTACCCAACAAGCATGTGCCCTGAAAAGTATTTCTGCTTATATACCTACCTTTTACCTCTGTATTCAAAACTACCTAGTGTTTATAATGACCAAAATGTATATCTACAAATGGTCTTGCTTTTAGTTAGTTTCTCTTTCTATGGGACTAGATTTAGATTTTTCTCTATGCTGTGAATTATCTCTGACTTGTCCATCTGCTAATATCTAATTTGTTTAATGTTCTCTCATCTTCTTTTCTATTTGTCTCACATACCCTCAATAGAATTAATTTGGACTTCAAAAATAAATGGAACTAAAACAAAAACAAATAAAGAAGTGTAATTTTCTTGAGAAAAAATGCTAAATATCAAGAAAATAGATTAAAGATTATATGATTTGAATTATACTTCTTTTTATCTTTCTTTGAGCATAGTTGACACACATTACATTAGTTTGAGATGTACAACATAGTGACTTAACATCTCTATATGTTATGCTATGCTCATGACAAGTGTAGCTACCATCTGTCATCATACACTATTATAATATCATTGACTATATTCTCTATGCTATGCCTTTTATTCCAGTGACTTATTCATTCCATAACTGGAAGCTTATATTTTCCACTCCTCTTCACCCATTTTGTCTATGCCTTTACCCTATCCCTTCCCTCTGGAAACTATCAGTATTTTCCTCTGTTTTTATAGGTCTGATTCTGCTTTTGGTTGTTTGTTTATTCATTAGTTTTATTTGGTTTGTTTTTTTAGATTCCACATATGAATGAAATAATGAATATATATCATATATATAATATACAGTAGGAAGCATTATAATTGATAAAGAATATTTCATAATGATAAAATTGTTGATCCATCAGGAATATATCACAATTATAAATTTATATCCACCACTGACAGTTGGAGACGTAGCGAATCTCTCTCAATAGTTGACTGAGTGAAGCAAGCACAAAAAAAAAAAAAAAAAAAAAATCAAGAAGTCCACAGCAGATTTCAGCAATGCATTACCAACTTGGCTTAAATGAATGTGTGTGTGTGTGTGTGTGTGTGTGTGTGTGTGTGCGTGCACATGTGTGCTATAAACTGCATTAAAAATGACAGAAGTGATGTTTTTAAAAGTATACTGAACATTTATGAAGATAAATTGCATGCTGGACCATGATGACAGTCTTGACAAATTTCAAATATTTGAAACTATGTAGAATATATTCTCTGACCATAAAAAAAAAAAAGTGGAATTAAATCAGAAAGGAAAATGGTGGTTCCATGGCCTACAGGAAAGAGAAATGGGGAGTTGTTCAATGAGTATTGTGTTTTAGTCATGCAAGATAAAAATTTTCTAGAAATCTACTTATAACCTTGTGCTCATAATTAATATAATTAATAATATAGTACTATACACTAGCACTTTGTTAAGAAGGTAGATCTTATGTTATTTTTTTATGACAATTTAGGAAGACAAAAACGAGAATAGCATTTGCTTGGAATTTAAACCAATGATTTTAGCTTCTAACTCAAGTAAACAAAGAAACAAATACATAAGCAAATAAACAAACAAAAGCAAAACAAAACACTGAGTCAACCTTAAAGAGAAATAATAAAGAGAATAGCAGAATAACGCGAAATAGAACAATAGAAATAATCAACAAGCTAAAAAGTTGCTTTTTTTTAAACTATTAGTGAAGTTGAAAATTCATGAGGAATTTAATCAAGAAAATAAGAGAGAAAAAAAGAAAATAAGAGAGAGACACAAATAACTGCTGTACAGAATGAAAAAAGACATCATTGTGAGTTTAGCAAAAAACGTAAATGCCATAAGTGAATTTACAGTTATAAATTCTATAGCCTGGGATCCCTGAGTAGCGCAGCGGTTTGGCGCCTGCCTTTGGCCCTGGGCGCGATCCTGGAGACTAGGGATCAAATCCCACGTCGGGCTCTCTGCATGGAGCCTGCTTCTCCCTCTGTCTGTGTCTCTGCCTCTCTGTCTCTCTCTCTGTGACTATCATGAATAAATAAATAAAATTTAAAAAAATTAAAAAAAAATAAATAAATTCTATAGCCTGGATGAAATTCAAAAAATAGTCTAAAAATACAATTCACTAAAGCCAAAATAAGAGGATAGATAGAAAATAGATATAATCCTATATGTATAAAATATGGAATCCATAATTTAAAACCTTTTCAATTAGAAAATTCCCAGGTAGTTTCACCAATGAATTCTTATAAATTCCTGAAATTCACTATAAATCTCTGGTGTGTGTGCAGGTCTACGTGAATTTTATACTTCAATAATAGTGATAAGGATAATAATAAATCCTTACTGTACCATCTATTCTTGTACCATTTTAAATCTAGTTTCTTCATCTGTTACATGAATGCAATAAAAATAGTACCTCTATTCTAACTTTGTGTGAGAATGGAGTGAGTTAATAATTTAAAAATTTAACATAATTAGGTATTATCAATTTTATAATTAAGATATTACTTTCTAAGACAATAATTTTCTATGCAGTAAGAGATTTAAAAAATAGATGAAAGAGGTTTAGGATAAGGTCAGAGTGAACAAAGTTCCATGTATTTAAGGAGACTTTATATCCTCCATAGTGGTCACTATGCAATGATATTAGCTCCAGGAAGAAGAGTTTTAACCAATATTGAATATGTTTATGCTGTGCTTATTATGACTAATGGAAGCAGAAGCATAAGAGTGCATAATTAAATATTCTTATGTATAAGATATACATAAACCTAATGCTCAGTATGGGAATACTTGCCTAGCCAAGTCCAATTTCGTGATTTAAAATCTCATTGAAGCAAAAATATATATCTCCTCTATCTCTCTATATACAGAGGATTTAATTTATTAAGACCTAGTTTCATAGTGAGGATTCAATTTATACTGAAGTGATAATATCTTATATGAAACTATGCATATCCAGAAATTACTTATAATATTTTGCTACCCCAAATTCAAATCACTAATGTTTTTATTATTTAGCTTATTCTCTGGGTTATACTTTCTCTTTTTATATTATATTTTATTACTAATTTTACAAATGTGCATAGTATAAACTAGAAAATTGATTATGCTTCATCTTCTGCATGTAATTATGTCATCATTATTTCATGTTTATATACTATTTGATACTTTAAAGTTTCACTATAATCATTAATTAGTTATATAGTAAAATTATTTTAAATGGGTTTTCAGAAGATCTAATATTAAAATATTCTCTGGAAATCTATATATGAAAATGAAAAAATACATTTAATTCTCAAAATTGGCATTTAAAAACTTTCATTTGATTAACAAAAACATTGTTATCAACTTTGAATAAGAATTTATTTGTACAATAGTAACATACAAAATAATTACGTTACTAGAGTGTATCTGGCACTATAATAATTGTTTGGTTGTCTTCACGTTTTTAAATTCTTTTTTTTTTTAACTATTTCTTTCCCTTTTAATTTTACTCCTTAATCTAGTTTTATTATCCTGTCATTTAGGACTTCCCATTTTCTTCAGTTCTCCCAAGATCAAACTTGTCCAATATCTCTGAATCTTTACAAAAATGTGAAGGCAATAGTCATACCTGGTCTCACTGATAAAATGAGTTTTTGCTCTACTTAGAAGGCTGAACACATACTTCTTTGAAATCTCTTTAACTTACATATACTGGAAGAGACAGTGGCCTTCTTTGGTTAAACTAAACTGTAAATTGCATCTAAAGAAAGTGCTTTACCCCACAGAAATAGTATTTTTTCTCACTCATCAAATAATTTTTGCACATAAATATTTATTTCTTTCCTCATGAGTTTTAATCTCTGTTTGTATTTTATTCATTAGGTGGAAGCGTTCTTCAAGTTTCAAAAAGGGATTATGAAATGGATACTTTACTGTGAAGGAATATGGTGTTATAAGGAAGGTCAGGATTCAACCAACTGTGAAAAATAAAGAAATAATAAAATCATATTTTGCAAAGCAGTGAGCAGTTGGACAAGTTCAATTCTAGTTTAAATAGATATATATTCTGAATAGTTGGCCTTTAACCTCATCTTATAACTAAAATTGGGTGGCATGCTTATAAAGATACAAACAAGAAAATATTCATTGAAACTGATCTTTGCACACTGTATGGTGGTTCGATCCTCTGAAAGAAAGATGATAGATCTCAGGTATCATTATAAATATTTGCATGTTTCTCTTATTTATGGATACTGGAAGAAAGTAGAGAGAGAGAAAAACAAAAATGTTCCCCAAATGACCTGCCTTAAATACAGTGAAACTCATTCAAGTGACTTCAACTTCACCATTGTTCTTTGAAGTGGGAAGTAAATGATCCTATTTAAGAAGAAAAGTCACAGAATGCAAGAGAAGGGATGAGCTGCAAGCTAAATATGTTTTTAGCTCAGTACTAATTGTAAATCACATCTATTATTTATACTTAAACTAGTGACATACATTCAATTGAATAAAAGTTACTGTCAAGTAATATTTGGTAACAAAGCAGATACACCTTAAGTTCCATATAAGGAAAATATATAAGTCAAAATATCTTATTTTGATACCTATATCTAGGTATCAGAGCATAAACTTGTACTGAGAATCCAGCTGGATGATCAACGTAGTAAATGAGAACTCATATTACTTAATTGCAAATGTGTTGCCTTAGTTCAACTCCAGAGAAGCTTAGGTTCTCCAGATTGGCGCATCATTTTATTTTATTACAATCAGAGTGCTATTAAATACCAGTACAGCAAGAACTGTGGAAATGGTTGGTAAGAATATGTCATTATGCTGGAATCCCCATGAAGGACCTATCCTCAGAATGAGATCATCCTACAAATTATTGGTTTGCTCTGTAAATTAGATAACTGCACAATTTTCTTCTTTTGTCTGTTCTCAAAATTATAAAATCATAATAATCAAGTTCCTGCCGTGATCTTCTGGAGTGTTCAATCTAAAAGAAGTATATATTATTTTTTGTTATTCTTTAATGTTAAACTACACGGTCAAAATGCAAATCATATGGAGTGGAAAATGTTTATGTGCATCTCAATAAGAGCAATTTTACCTATTTGTATGGCATTGTATGCATTCTCCTAATGATGAGATATAGTTTATATAAGGCAAGGTAAGATTTGAAATAAAGCGCCTAAAACATGAATTATGCGAAGAATGTATTGTGTTTTCTAGTAAGTACTTGACAGTGTCATCATAGAACTTATCATTTCTGTTAGAAAAATATATTATGTTCTGTCCATTAACCATGTACAGTGCCTATATTTTTCCATTTCATTATCAATTTCAATTTAAGTAGAATTTATCAGATTATTTTTAAGGAATTGCTTTTTTTTTCTACTAATAATATAAATGGAGAAAGTGGTATGTGAAAAAAAACTACTCTTAGTGTCTTTGGAAATGGATGATATACATGTAAATGTTTCACTTGATCTGATAATTGCTCATGACTAAACATCCATGCATGAATATGCTAATGCTTAATTATCTTTAGATAGAAAAATCAACAACCATAGAAGCTCCATCTCTAAGTACAGGTGAATTGAATTTTCTAATAATGCATCCAGTTGGCTGATAACACATTTTGATAATGTATTATTGGCAGGTCAGTATTTCTAGACCCTTAAAAAATACTTTTTGTTAAAGAAGCTGAACACTCATCTCTAAATTAAGCAAAGGAAAACCACTAAAATATGGTGAACAAACAAGAATTCCTTCTTGGCTGCACTGGAAATAGTTTAGAAACATTATTGGTTTGCAGAATGCAAAATGGAAACTGAAAATGTGAAGAAACAAAAAAAAAAGAAAGAAAGAAAAAGACTGGATCTCATTGGAGTTCAGTACAATGGCAGGAAATAACCACCTTGCTAAGTAAAAGAGGTGAGAGCTAGGGATATCAGACTATGAGAAGGCATTTCTTTCATATTATTTTCTTCTATTGAATACCATTCTTAGTTCTATTAATTACTTCTAAATCCATACACAAAAGACATTACAGTTCTATTGCAACCATTTCTTTAAAAAATCAGTTCTAATGTTTAAGCTATAGGTTTGCATTATAATACAAATTTTAATTTTGGCCTATGATAAAACACAAGAGAGAGTACCTTATTAAAATAAAAAGAAGGTGTTATTTCATTGGAGGATAGCGCAGCAAACAGATTTTTTCTCTTCATACTGATATCCAATGAAGATAGAGTAATTTCTTTTTTTTTTTTTTTTGGAGGTTTTATTTATTTATTCATGAGAAACAGAGAGAGAGGCAGAGACACAGGCAGAGGGAGAAGCAGACTCCATGCAGGGAGCCTGATGTGGAACTCAATCCTGGGACTCCATAATCATGCCCTGAGCCGAAGGCAGATGCTCAACCACTGAGCAACCCAGGTGTCCCAAGATAGACTAATTTCTAAACGGAGATATTTTCAACAATTATGCCAGATAGTCATATTTTGCTCATAAGTACTATTTTAAATTTACCATAAGGTTTATTTTACAGAAGATACTAGTTTGTCAGGGTTGAGGAAGTGAAACAGTAAAATGAGAATCTGGTGTTTCCAGCTTGCAGTACCTCTCTGATTTAAAGAATGTGGTGACAAATACTACTCGGAGACTCATCAACTGCTTTTGTCACTGTTGTATTTCCCATGATAGAACATTCATGTCCTTAAGTGCAAGGCCTAGTGAAAAGCTTGCTGCAAATACCCAGATAGCATAATGCTCAGTGTGATACATTCTGTTTCCTCATCACTAATCGTGTTGACTTTAGATGTGGCTTGATATCCACATTTATTGATCTTCTTGCTTTATTTAAATTTTCTCAACTCTCCCCCATACAAATCTATACATATTCACTGTGATTGCAGTCTGAATAAGAAGAAAAGAGCTAGTACTGTAGATGCTGCAAGTTTTCCAACTTTCTGGAATTAAAATCCCATCCAGTTACTCCAATCATTCCAATCTGCCAAGCTACTGACTATTGTTCTACCACCAGAACTATGGCCGAACACTCTGCTCCACCAGTGGTGTCTTCCTGCGTTGTCAGTTAAATCCTCACTCTGTAAAACCTCTCATCACCTTCCTTTCTCTTGTGCCAGGGCCTTACATATGTGTCTTAAGCTTTTGTGATACCATAAGCTGCCTGTGTGGTCCTATATCCATGCCCCCTTTTCTGCCGCACATGTCCACATTATTGGGCACTAACCCAGTAACAACCAGAAGGGATCATAGAAGCAGGTTTGGATGGCAGGAGGTCCCAAAAGGAAGAGACAGATTGGTCTTATACCTTCTGTTTTTCCACCAATACCTAAAAAATAAACATATTGTAACTAAGGAAGACTGAACTTTAAAAAGAACATTTTTAAGGGTAGAGGCCCATGGAATTTCCTTGATGAGCAGAGTCACCTGGTGAGGGATCAACAAACCAGGAATAATTCAGCTTTGACAGCTAACGCTCCCTAAATGCAGAAGCACAGATATAACCCAGGAGCAAAAGTTTCTGCACCTTCACTTAAAGGCAAATTGAGCCAAAGTAGCCTGTAGTCCTTAAAAAAGATGTCAAAAATAAGTAGACATATGAGGAACAAAGGCATTATAGGAAATAAAACATTAAAACACAGGAAGAATAAATAGACCCAAAAGAATGCATCTTAAAGTTGCATATTAAAAGCTTCAAAATGAAAGAAAAACATCATTAAAACTTAAAGCAAGAACAAGTGAACAGATTAGGTGTATATGATGTGTATTAAAAATATGTAAGCTTAGCTTTATTTTGTATATAAAAGATAAATCTTGGGGTGCCTGAGTGGCTCAGTGATTGAGGGTCTGCCTTTGGCTCAGGTCATGATCACAGAGTCCTGGGATGGAGTACTGTATAGGGCTCCCCACAGGGAGCCTACTTCTCCTCTGCCTATGTCTCTGTCTCTATCTCTTGTGTCTCTCATGAATAAATAAGTAAAATCTAAAAAAAAAAAAAAAAAAAGAAAAGTCTTAAAAAATCACACAAAAAGCATAAAAATAAAATTATAGACAAAATGTTATCAGAAAATTGCAAATGATAAGAAAGCTAGGGTTATGACACAATCATACAAGATAGAATCAAGCTCAAAAAGCAGTAGATAGAAAAAATATATTTATTTATTTATTTAATTAATTTATTTTATTTTTTGAAAAAATATATTTAAACGTTCAATACGGTGACACACAATTAAGTTAAATTGTGAATACCTATGCACCAAATAACAAAGTAGAAATAGAGACAAAACAAGAAGACAGATGAAACCTAATGATGACAAGAAATATCAAAATATTACCCTCTGTCCAAAACAGGTCAAGTTTTAGAAAAAAATGAATATGTGTTTGATGATGTAAACAATATCATCAAGAAAATTAGACAAAATAGATATATCAAACTGCTACCTAAATATGTAAAACATACCTTCTTTCGAACTCATGAGGAATATAAGTGCATATTGTTATTATTATACTATACTACTATTCATTTAGTAACAGAAAATTTAATAAACTTGATAAATGAGAAATAATGAAAACCCCATTTATTTTATCATGATATAATAAAAAATTAAAAAGCCCCCAAAACTCTCTTTCTCCCAAACATTTAAAAATGCATTACTGGGACGTCTGGGTGGCTCAGCAGTTGGCCATCTACCTTTGGCTCAGGGCGTGATCCTGGGGTCCAGGAATCGAGTCCCACATCAAGCTCCCTGCGAGGAGTCTGCTTCTCCCTCTGCCTATCTCTGCCTCTCTCTCTCTGTGAGAGAGAATAATGAATAAGAACAGATTACTAAATAGTTCTTTAATCAAAGTAGGATTGAAAATACAAAAAATAGGTAATGTAAAAATAATAAAAATAAAAGCATTATGTTTTGCAACTGAGACATACTTTTAAAGGAGTAACCAGAGCAACTTCACAGACTTTATTGCTTATAGTAAAAATCATTAAAGATTGAAAATCAATTTATTAGGCATCCAACTCAATGCCAGGGGAAAGAGTCACCAAATCACCTCAGAGAAAGCAAATGAAAATTATACTAAAGTTTAAACAATAAAGATGAAAAGCATATGTTTGGATTTAGGCATATAAGCAGGGAGCAACTTGAACAATTCTCATCTTCATGTGTAAAACTATGATAGAATTTCTGATATAGCTCTATCACCAGCCCCTACCAGAGGTACTATGATCCTATTTTCTCAACCAGTATGGTTCAGAAATACAAATATTTTGCCACTTTTGTATGAGAACAACAGTCTGGAAATAAGCTGGTCAATAATACAGGCATAGAAACCGAAGTCAACCTTTAAATCCACAAACCTCTGCTGTCATCCTTCCTGTTTTTTTCTCAATCACATGTTTCAATGCATTGCCCACATCTACTATTTGCAGCTTCCTACATGTCTCTTGGCCCCATCATTTACTGTGCTGTCGTTTATGTAGGCTGTCCTCATTAACATGCCAACCACCTTTACATCTCCAAAATCAGCTGAAGCTTTAGTATTTATCTGCACTAGCTCTCTTCTGTGTTGCACTCTGGAATTTTATGTCATTTAGACATCCCTAATAGATTTATGACAATTGTCAATTGATTTCTTCCTTCTACCCTGGATCATAGTCTGCTTTGCAGATGCTTTTAAAATGTTCTCTTTCTCGTCAGTTTTTCTTTCTACCATTACTCTGTGCTTAATTATCAGCTCTTCCTATCCTCCTTACCTTAGGTGGCCTCATCTAAATTGAAAACTTCCACATTTCTAGATCAGAAGTTTCTGCTGTGTGCACAAGCAGGGGGAGGGCCAGAGGGAGAAGCAGACTCCCCACTGAACAGAGAGTCTGACGCAGGGCTCTATCCCAGGACCCCAGGATTATGACCTGATCCAAAGGAGCCACTTAACTGACTGAGCCACCCAGGCAACGCTAAAACTATTTCTTATTGATGGACATTTGTTTTCTTTTCAAGTCTATTTTTTAAAATAATTTTTAATGAAAAAAACCCTGTGTATTAATATCCCCTTTAAAAAAGCAATAATAAAACATTGTGTATGTGTCAAAGGAAAATTTCAAAATCCTTAGGCTTCATACAAACAAGACCCTCAGTTGCTGACTTTATTTCTTTCAAATATTCCACATTTAGTAATTGATCTAACAAAACTTTTTTTGCAAGCAATTCTGTGAGTTAAGGACCTATATATATATTTTATATAAGTAAAATATGTCCTGACCCCCATTTTCTATCTCAGAATAAAACAGTTGACACATGTTAAATTTGGAATGGCTCTGACTTGAAGAGAGTTCAATCATGCTTGATAGAACAGGACATTGACTAAATTTTATAATATGTAACTCACATGAGAGGATGCATGCTTAAGAAAATTAAAGTAAGAAACTTTATTATTGTTGTTACTGTTACTATAATTTAGCTGGGGGAAAGAGTTTCATTTTTATTAACTATTTTGAAAAATTCTTCACCATTGGCTTATTTTCTAAAAGTTTGTATTATTTCACTGTAGTTGACAAATAATTTCCCTTTTACTTTTTAGTATTCAAAATGAATAAAATTACCCTTTCAAATATTTAAGCAACTGTTCTCAAATATTTTTGTCTTAAGATCCTTTTTAACTCTTACCAATTTTTAAGAATCCCAAGGGTTTTAGATTATGTGAATAGTATCTATCAATATTTATCATATTAGAAATTCAAACAGTTTTGAAAAAATTTTGTTTATAATTTGGTTAAATTAATAATAATAATTCAATTACATAGTAATATAAATTACAAATATTATTTAAGGGGTAACATCTTTTTTTTTCCAAAACAAATTAAAAAAATGTGTAGCAAAAATCTTTTATTGACTATTAGATGGATTTTCCTCTGCCTCAATAGTTGACAGATACAATTTTAAATTTAACTTCTGCATTCAGTATGTTGTGATATGCTGTCTTGATTGAAGTATGTGAGGAATTTTAGCCTCCGACAGTTCACTTGAAAAAGGAAAAGCATTTTACTAACCTTTTCAGATAATTGTGGATATTCATTGAAACACCAAAATTTGACAAGTAGTACTTTTTAAAAGGTTAGTTGCATTGTGGGATCTGAAATAATTTCAGAGAACTTTCATGTGCTCTCTCATCAGTTCATCCTGCATTTTGAACACATACTTTACCCAGGCATAGTATTGAATAATGGGGTCAAGTTTCTTAATATTGAAGAAAGAGTTAGCATAACCATTACAGTCTGACTGGGATTGTCATAGTATGAGGACTGAAAGTCCTGTGTCCTAGGGTGACCCTCAGTACCAAGCAAACAAGAACAGTTGGTCACCTTATGAATTACAAATCTCTGGGGAAGCCAGGGAGAACTGTGTGACACTGGATTACAGTTGGAAACACCAGTAGGAACTCATAATTAGCTAGACAGAGATCCAGATGCATAGATACTGGCAGGGGCTAGCCAGTACTCGCAAGGCCCATAGCAACGAGCATACCAGGAGCCCCCATACTCATTTCTAAAGGCACTTTCCAACAAAGGAAATCAGAGCCTTTTGAAGAAATATCTGATCCTACAGCTGGAGCAGGGAAAATGTAAAATGACAGTAGGTATCTAGTAGTATCAGAAAGCAACAGAGTACTAAAAAGCAAAAGGATTAAGGTATATCAAAGAGACACAGGAGCCAACCTGAAAGAGCTCTCAAAGGCCAAAGTTGGAATAATTAGAATGAGACAGCAAATAAAGTATCTTTTTGGAAAATAAGTCAGTATAAAATAAATATACATAAGCCTACACTGACATAATAAATTATTATGTAAATAAATAAATGGAGAAACGTTAAATAATTCTTCACTCCTCTCTCTATGAAATGAAGCAGCACTAAGTTTTCCAAATGATAATGTGGAAAGGAAGACAAAGGTATCTTAGGGTGGAGCTATCTTAACCAAATAATTAATTTAAACATCATCGGTGATAAATCATATTGATTGCACGTATCCTCTTTGAAATAAAATAAAATGATTAAGAAGGATACTTCACCTCTGTTATATCCTCCCAAATCCATCACCTCAGTCTATTCATAAAAAAAAAAAGATAACAGAAAAACAAAATTGAGGACATTAAAAAAATATCTTACCTGTAAGTTTCACAAGGTAAGGTCATCCAAAATAAGGAGACAAAATGCAACGTGGTAATTTAGATTGGACCCTGGCACAACTGGAATTATTCTAAAAAGTTTTAAGTTTATCAAAAACAAAGTATCTCATATACTCAAAATTATTTATTAGAAGCAACTTGAAGTATTTTGCATGCACATGAAACATTATAGATTAACATATGGTTGAATTTGAAGAATCACTGATAAAATGAAATCAATAATGACTAGTCATACAAATTCTGTGTCTGCTTTTATGTCAAAGTGGGTAAACATTATCAGTACTGGCCTTTGTTTTTTCATTTGTAAGAATTTGGCAATATAAGGACTAGTTATTTTCTAAAGCCCTTCCTAGCTTATTCATTTTATGAAACACAATAGTAATAGGGGTATTTTTATAATATGCACTAAATAATTATTAAAATTAATCATATAGATGTAGTTTGATATTCTCATAATGTACTTATTTCCAATTATTTAGAAAATAAAACACTTTGTTGTCTTGTAGCACATAAACAATTTGCAGCCATGGAAAAATACATTAATTAATTATGAGATAGGATGGTGGTTTATGTGTGTTAGAAAATTAAAATGAGTATCTGAGTTTATATCCCTAATTTCCTGTTTCTTAGAAAAAAAATATTGAGAACATGTTAATTATTTTCTAGAGAACCACTAAATAAACAAACAACTTGAAAGCTACATGACAGGAAAGCTCTCAAAAGTGTGAGGAATATTTTAAAAGTCAGGCTAATAAATTATTGACTATTTTGTTCCCTTGATATAGTTAATTTCTTCTTGATTGAATATGCATAGTATGTGAGTATGAGTGTACTGAACTGTGAGAGAGAAGAAGAGTGACTGAAACTAGAAGATTTGGAGTACCTTGGTGGCTCAGTTAATTGCCTGCCTTCAGCTCAGGTCATGATCCCGGGGTCCTGGGATCGAATCCCAAGTCAGGCTCCCTGCTCTGCAGGGATCCTGCTCCTCCCTCTCCCTCTGCTGCTCTCCCTGCTTGAACTCTCACTCTCTGTCAAATAAATAAATAAAATCTTAAAAAAATAAAACTAGAAGATCTAATACTATTGAAACAATTTATTTGAACATTTATTCCATGTAGACAACATGCTGTCTGATCCTATATGATTTTCACATATGGGGATACAAATCCACTTATATTTTATCAATGCAGTGCATACATTTGGAGAAAGACTTTGTGCCTCTTTAGGGTGTGAAAGGAAATTTGAGAAATGCATTTTTGGTACCTACATATTGGAATTCCTGTGAAATGCTGATAGTTTGTAGGGACAATGCATTTGGAATCAGCTTTCCTACCATTACTAAGAATTAATAAGCTTTCTTTGCAGAATTAATAGGTTATCCCTCACTGCCTGCAGAAATAACAGTTCAGTTAAAGGTCCTTTTTTTGGATACATAAAATCACACAGGGTGCCTGGGTGACTCAGTTGGGTAAGCATCTGCCTTTAGCTCAGGTCATAATCCCAGGGCCCTGGGTTAGAGCCCCATGTTGGGCTCTGTGCTCAGCAGAGATCCTGCTTCTTCCTCTCCCCACTGCTGGTTCACTCCCTCTCTCTCAAATAAATTAATAAAATCTTTAAAAAAATAATAAAATAAAAATTAAATTACCCATTTTCAGGTAGAAAAAAATGTCAAAAATGTCAAACTGCATCTTGTGTGTGTGTGTGCATGTGTGAACCCTACACAAAATCAATAATATGTTAGTAATGAAGAAAGCATTTATATTGAGATGGTATTTATTTAAAAATCAAACAAAATAGGGATCCCTGGGTGGCGCAGCGGTTTAGCGCCTGCCTTTGGCCCGGGACGCGATCCTGGAGACCCGGGATCGAATCCCACGTCGGGCTCCCGGTGCATGGAGCCTGCTTCTCCCTCTGCCCGTGTCTCTGCCTCTCTCTCTCTCTATCATAAATAAAAAAATAAAAAAAATCAAACAAAATATTTAACTTCAAAATCTGAGACGTTACCTTCTGAAGAAACAAATTCAGAATTTTGACCATGCCCACTACACTCTAGTACCTCCCTAGTCCTCAGGGATTTTGTTTGTTTGTTTGTTTGGTTGGTTGGTTGGTTGGTTTCTCCTCAAATTCCTGGTTTTGTAACATTGCAGTGTCTGATGGTTCAGCCATCCAATATAAGTTTTCATCTATTTTCCTTCCCTGGATGATTTCATCTGAATACACTAAAAATTTTACTCTAAAGATTTACGGTTACAAATATATATTTCCAGTTGAGCCATTTCCCATAGATTCCACATACATTTATCCCATCAGACTACTTGAAGACTCCATTTGGATATTTAACAGACATGTCGAATTTGACTTGTCCAAAACCAAACTCCTTATCTTCCCTCCCAAATGTATGTCACCTACAGTTTTCTATCATGGTGGATGCCAGCAATGCTTTCAAATTTCCCAGACCAGAAAACTTACCGTCATTTTGACCCACCCCTTTCTCCCATTCCTCACACCCCATATTGCTGACAATTCTTTTGGCTCTGCTTTCAAAATATACCTAGACTCTGATCATTATTCCTTATCTTCAGTTTTTCCTCCTCACTGAAGCCATTGTCATTTCTTGCTTGGGTTATTGCAATAGCACTTAATAAAGCAGCTGAGTTAGATAATTTCTCTCCTTTCTCAAACCCTAGGAATAATGTGAAGGTCTGTGAAAAGGGTTCTAAGACCCTAAGATACCCAGTTCTTTTTAACTCCTCTTGATTTCATTTTCCGCTCCCCCTGCTGGCCAGTTGACACCAGTCACATTGACCTATTGCTCAAACATGAAACTTCTTCCCAAACTTCCTGGCTCCTAAATTAATTCCGCAGACCCAATCAATAATTCTGCTTTCATCTAGCTTATTTTATTTCCCCTTTGTTAGGTATTTCCTAAAATTAAAATAGAATGTAAAAATACAGCATAAAAATCAGTTCCTCAAACACAAACAGCATTCTCCCACTTCCTGGCACCTGGCTGTTCTCCTGCCTAGAATGGTTTCCCCAAATAACCTCAAACCTTGCTCATGCTCCTCTTTCCTGTCCTTTGTGAAACACCACTTTCTCCAGGAGCTTTTTCTTGACTAGTTTACATAAAATTGCAATATCTTCCATACTCCCCAGTTATGATTTTTCCCCTTTAGCACTTATCAGAAAGCAAAATAGCAGATATTTTATTAATTTATTTTGTTAACTTGTGTTATCTCCATAGGATATTTTTTTCCTGCAGGAAAAGATTAATGTTTATGTTTATTCACTGTTTTATCATCAATATCTAACATAGTTTCTTCCACACATTAAAAATGCGCCAATTCATGATGAACAAATATGTTGACTGAGTCCAAACAAGATATTTTTGGAGTGATTAAGGGATTCAAATATGGGATGAGAGTATTCTATGAACTAGAACAGTGAAAATGTTGCCCAGTTGAATAGAGAGTTCAGTCTCTGTCAGTTGTATAGAGATCAGTAAAACACAAGGTTGGACAACTGGGTGGACTCAAGCCCTTTAATTTCTATTTCTAAGCCCTAAACACTGAGAGAGGCATTATTGGGGAATTTCTTAGTTCAACTTAATAAAAATTAAATGATTATCTTTGAGAAACCTAGAAATCTTGTTTCATGCTAGTTGTCTAATTTAGTATTCAGTTTGGAGTCACAAGGTTTCCTGAAAAATGGGTGAAAAAGGATAAATTAGTTTCATTAATAACAAGAATTCTTAGATAAATAGTGGTTTTGCTTTAGGCTTGTAATTAAATCTCCTAGATGTGATATTATGCTGCCTCTTTCTCCAGCCTTGTTCCTTTGCTAATTGCCCTTAATCTATTATTGATCACTGACAATTCCTCCCTAACCTTCCTATCTCCAAAATCAATTTCTCAAATTCAATCAATAATTCTGTTTTCAGCTAGCTTCCTTCATTTCTGCACTGCCAAAAATTTTCCCCAATTTAAAATGAAATTTCAAATTACCTTATAAAAATTCTTTAAATTAATATATTTCGTTGTATGTATCATTTCAGAGACAAAACATAAATTGGACAGATTATCTTCCTTTGGTTAACTTTCAAGGACATTATAATTAATTTATTCTTGTTTTAAACACTCTTCATTTTAACATCTTTATAATGTATTTTCATGTTGAATCTAGCAGGACAAGTAAGTAGTATGTTCCAACATTAGGGTTTGATGAAAAATTTATGTGAAAGAAGAGCAGTCAAGAGCACCCTGAAATATTTACAATGTATTCTTGTCCAATGATTCCAATCTTTTGATTGACATACATAGATATGAGTTATTTTTAGAAATATTTAGAAACCCATGTGCAAATATGCATTTCTCTACTGTTCAAGGAAATCACCATATCATGAATGAAACACAGTTAATGGTTAGTAAACCCTACATGAAAAACTGTTGTGATTCAATCATATGCCACAGTTATAAATACTATTTATACTATCACTGATGTCATATTATTTCATTCTTTCTTTTCTATTATTTTTTTCCACTTTGATCTTTAGCCATAGAAATATAAATTGAAAGCTGTTTAGTGGCATTCTAGTATAATGCTTGCACTTAAAGTTGGAACAAGGAAATTAAGGACAGTGACATTAACTTCTCTAGATGACAATTTTACCAACAGATACGTTTAGAACATGTGTTTTCTTTTCGTATCCAGTATCATCCGTACACTACACAAAGCCTCGTACTTTTCTTAAACACACAAATGCAGAATCCAGATTCATTCCTGTTTCTCCTTAATCAAGATATATATTCTGCTGCATGTAAAATATTTTGCTGATAGTTTATCACTGTATTATCTGTTGTATGTCTACAACATCGTATTTATCTAGCATATATGTTTAGTGTCAAGTGTAAGTATTATTTCTACTAAAGAAGTATTAAAATGTTATACAGAAAAATTTTAAATTTGCACAGTGCTTCATATTTTATTTCTTTACAAGGAACAGTGCTTCATATTTAAAATAATAAGTTAGAAGAAGAATCCTAATAGTACCACTTAAATATTAATAGAGATTGTATGCATATCCTAAAACTCACTTTGAGAAATTTAACACTTGATTTTAAAAGTAAGAAGAATCAAATTAAAACATAATTGTGATAAAACAAAGTACTTTAGTTAACAATTTAAAATGTTATTATTTAAGCAAGATGAGAACTATTTTAAATTGCCACACTTGTTCTACAAAATAAGAAATAGATCTTAGACCTAAGTAAAAAAAAAAAAAAATCTATATGTCATTCTAAATAAAATTTTTAGAGATTGGCAAATGGAATACTATGCAAATAAATATATTTAAACATAAACATTTGCTGAAACAAATATATCAGTTTTTAAAGGAAAGATGACTAGATCTTTAATTCTATATAAACATTGCTTTTAACTGTAATCTTTACATTGATTTCATGAGATAATTGCAATATAAGTATCATATAAATGAAAGCATTTTTACCCCTCAGGCATATTTACTGACATAACTAAATATCTTCCAAACTCAAATTTTAAGATGTCCCTAATTTATGACTACTCCATTTCTTTTTGTTGTTGTTTTTAAAGATTTTATTTATTCATTCATGAGAAACACAGAGAGGCAGAGACAGGCAGAGGGAGAAGCAGGCTCCATGCAGGGAGCCCGACGTGGGACTCGATCCTGGGTCCCCAGGATCAGACCCTGGGCTGAAGGTGTCGCTAAGCCGTGAGCCACCCGGGCTGCCCTGGTACTCCATTTCTGAGAAGAAAATACTCATAGATGATTATTCATTCTTTGAATTTTCCTCCTCAAAAAATAATTCACCCCTTATATTTTAAAGGAGAAGAACAACTTGTACTTCAAAATCACGGAAAAAGGGCAGCCCCGGTGGTTCAGCGGTTTAGTGCCGCCTGCAGCTCAGGGTGTGATCCTGGAGACCCTGGATCGAGTCCCACGTCGGGCTCCCTGCATGGAGCCTGCTTCTCCCTCTGCCTGTGTCTCTGCCTCTCTCTCTCTCCTCTCTGTGTATTCTCATGAGTAAACAAATAAAATCTTAAAAAAAAATCATGGAAAAAGAAATACGTGAAAAGACCTACCTTGTCAAGTGTTAGCATACAATATTTTTCACTATTATGGGCATCTGTATACAATAATATGTTCCAGTGCTTTATGAAGGATGGTTTATATGTTTCTCTGTTATCACTGTCTGCCAAGTGTTCACTTAGTACTAGAGTATTCCTACGCACAAATAACTGATTAACATAATTATTTACCTGGCAGCTTCGTATACTATATTATATGAGATAGTGATGAATAGGTAATGGATTTATGTATTTCATTTTTTAGGTAATGCATTTAAAAAATAAAATTCAAAACATATAAACAATATCACTAAAAATATCACTTTTTCCATTCTCTATCTGCCCTGTTCTTTCAGCAATATCACATTTCCCAGGTCATCCACTGTTACACCTTTCTTCCAAAATTTTTCCTGGTGAACACAAGGGCACGAGAGTACTCTTCTTTCCCCCTTAGTAGTATATTATATAGACTCTTCTCTTCCTTTGTGTTTCACTAACCAGTAATATTTCTTAGAGCCCATTATCATTTTTAATAGCTGCATAGAATTTCAGATTATAGATGTCCCATAATTATTCAGCTAGTTCCCAATGATGCAATTTTGCATTTTAATTCTCCCTTTCATTCTTGGCCAGCCTTTGTACTTCTGTCAAGACAGAATGCAGTGGGAGTGACTGTATGTGACTTCTGAGGTGAAGACTAGAAGAAGAAATACAGTTTCTTTCTTTTTTCTCTTTTCTCTTCCCTCTCCATCTCTCTTCTTGCTTTTGCTCCTCCATTTACCTCTGGATTCCCAGAATCATATTTAGAAAGAAAATTTACTAGAACACATTGAAGAAATAAATATTTCCAATATATAGAGGAAGAAGAATTGATTCCTGAGTGATTTGCTCCAAAATTTTCAGGGTGCTACTCTTGTCCTATTCTCTATATGTGAAATTTATCTTTTATGCAAAGTTTTATTGGACTATGCTAAATGGCTAACTATAGAATTACTGCCAAAATCATTCAGGAAAAAATATTTTGGGGAGCATGAGAAGATAAGTATTATTTCTGATTTATTTGCAAAGGCCCTGAGGTGAAGATTAAACAAATACTGGAAAAAAAAGAGGGAGTGGTCATAAACAGACATATTCCTGTAAAAAATACAGAGTTTGCTTGAGGATTGCAAAGGACTTCAGTAAATTAAGTCTACAAACCAATAAACTTGCAGAAAAGAGACAATAGAAAGGCTAAGTTATTGTAATTACATAACTTACAATGTTAGTTTTGAAACCAACTTCACTTGAAGCACACTCAGAATTTCTTTTTTTTAATATTTTTTTTAATTTTTATTTATTTTATGATAGTCACACACAGAGAGAGAGAGAGAGAGAGAGAGAGAGAGAGAGGCAGAGACACAGGGAGAGGGAGAAGCAGGCTCCATGCACCGGGAGCCCGACGTGGGATTCGATCCCAGGTCTCCAGGATCGCGTCCTGGGCCAAAGGCAGACGCTAAACTGCTGCGCCACCCAGGGATCCCCAGAATTTCTTAAATATGCTCTCATTATTCTGAAAATAATCCTTCAGTACTCTTCCAGTGAATATTCAATATAGTGTAGTTGTTTGGCAAAAAAAAAACTCATGCTAAAAAGAAACAAAAGTGTTTTTCTTAACAAATGTTATTAAACAAAAACAAAAACAAACAAAAACCCAAATGTTATTAAACACGTAAAAAGATCAAGACAGTGGAAAACAATAGTCAAAAAGTGTTGGCAAATTTATTTTTATAGATGACTGCTTGTCTTCTGAAAGGAGTTAAAATGCTTTTCAGTGGCAAGTTACAATTCTCCTGCCTCCCTTGGAATTGTCACTGTTCATTTAGACTACATGCTTGATGACTTTTCAACTTACCTGAAGGGTACTTCTTTTGCAAAGTGATACACTGAGGCAAAATCAATCTTCCTAATAGGTGACTGTGCCACCTCAGTTGGTGTTACAGGTTATTTAGCATAAACATATGTGTTCTCGTTAAGAGCCATCGTTCCTGAAAATATAATGACCCACCAGTGAAAGAAATTTTGTCTATAAATCTGAAACTAATTTCTCCAGTGCACTGTCTATATGCCTAGTTGTAAGAATACACAAATGTCACTGATAAAATAAAATTATATATGAAGAATATGCACAGTAATGTATATGATTTTTCTTCTTAACAACATATTACATAATCTATCATATAGGAAAGAAGGCAAAATTGGCTTTGTATGTTGTTCTGACTTATAAGAGAACTCAAACAACATATAAATATCTTTAACTGATATGGATATGACTTTCTTACATAAAATACTTCACATTTTTCTATTTTTAGTTTCCCCTGTTATTTAAAATTAGATATAAATAAAGCTGAAATTGTGCATTTAAGTCAATAATATTTACCCTACTTAATGGTCTTCATAAACTATGCAATTAATTCTATCCAGCTAGCGATCCCACAGATTCATTCTAATTATCAGAGATAGAACAGAAATCTGGAGACGTAAGGAGATATTGAAAATGTGCAAGTACTACTGGATAGTCATCCACATTCATATTCTTGTTAACTTGATCAATGTCATGTCTTCAATTTTGGAAAACAAAATGTAAATATAAGAATAAAAATAACATAATCATCATATTGTGTAGTATTACACATGTTACTTTAACCAGCTTAGCAATTTCCATTAACTATCTCTCTAAATTTGCAGTATTGTTATGTTTTAGCACACTCCAGTCTGGCCTTCTTCAAATGTGTCTCATCCCTACAAGCAAAATGTCTTCAGAGTCTGAGTTTTATTTGCAAGATATAGACTTAAACTGAGCTCATATACGCAGGCTGAAGTAATGGGCAAGGCTCTGTGTTGAGTGATCTTATTATGAATGGAAAGAGAAAGGGATCAATGGATGATTGGGAAAGGGCACAGCTTTCCCCATGGCACTGCATTTTGATAAGGAGCTCTGAGGATCCCAAAATTCTAATTTTTGTCTTGGTTCCAGATTATTATGAAACATAATTGTAAACATAAGATGATACAGTATATTATACTTAAGTTTTCCAAATATTGATACATCGAGGTATTCATTGACACAACAGGTAGGAAGATGATATGCTAAAATATTAAACTCATAAACTCTAATTTTAAGACAATCTTATATGCTCAGAGAATAGATTAACCCAGGAAAAGAAAGAGTAGACTTTCAATCTTTAAAATCTGGAAAACTTGAAATTCAGGATATGGATAGACAGAGGTTTGCTAAATTCTTCCAGATTCTAAGTAACACAGCAAGAACTAAATCTAGAAGACTCAGGTCATAGAATTCCTTTTTGTGCCAAGTAAGGTAAGGGTCAAGTCAGAAGACTAAGGTCCATCAAGGAGACAAGGTTCTGATACTTTAGGATGTGAAAAAGAAAGAAAAAGAGAGAGAGAAGCAGTCAACGTTGTAGTAAATGAGTAAGGACAATGTCCTAAGGGTAATTTAGGGTTTCTGCCCTCCCCCCCCCACCGTCTCTCTCAAATAAATAAAATCTTTAAAAAAGGAATATTAAAATGTATTCAAATTTCGGTAAATAAATGGAGTAGAAGGAGCAAAACTGTCTTTACAAAGCATTCCAAACAATGTGTATTGATAATCTACTCCCCATCTCCCATCAGGAAGAACTTATCTCTTCATTGGCACCATCCTTGAACTGGACTTAGGGACTGGTTTTGAAGAAAGACAGTAGGAAAAGAGTCACTTTACAGAGAGAAATCTGACAAAATCTACCTTAACCAATTATCAAGTTAAATGTCACCAATGATAAGTCATGAGAGTATCATATATCCCTGATATGATGTGATGAGAGGGAGCTTCATCTTTGTGGTGTTTTTTTTTTTTTCCAAACATGTAACTCCAGCTAATCATGAGATATGTATCAGACAAACTCAAATTTAGACTCATTCATCTGACCAGTACTGCTCAAAACTGTCAAGATCATTTAAAAAAAGAGGACAAAAAAGAAATAGGAAGATAAAAATTATGATAAACCAGAACAGAAAAAAGGGAAATTATGAGGGGACTATGGTAACTCTCTATTATCTTTGCAAACTTGGAATTATTTTTAAAGGTTTAAAATTTTTCAATAAAATTGTTTCTAAATTATTTATTTATAAATTTATTATTTGTAAATCAATTATTCAAAATGTGTGAATTGTCTTAGAATAAAGACAAGACATCCATTCACCATAGCATGAACAGTATAGAAAACAAGTCATACAATTTTAATGCTCCATAGCATGTGCCTTTTTGGATAACAATCTAGGTTTAATCACTAAATATTCATGTTTCATAGTCATTTGGCACCTGAGGCTTAGAGAATGCTTGGTGCCCTGACTGATACTAACTGACTCCTGTTGTTAGAATATTGTCACATTTGCCTCTGTGATCCTTTAATGTCTATTTTTTTTTCAGAGCAAAGTTCATTCACAGAGTATTTTGTTAAATCAGTGTCACATATTTACTTGAATTCTTTTTGTTTTACGGCCTCAAAATCACATGAAAATTATTGCTAAGAATCATTTTGGAAAAATAATTGACAATCAAATTTGACAATTTGATCAGATTTTGATTGAAAAATTTTTTTAGAGAACTTAAAACAACCAAGACACAAAACATATTTTATCAAGTCAATTAGAGTCATTTAGTTTTATTTTATTTTTTTTATTTTTTTATCTTTTAAAGATTTTATTTATTTATTCATGAGAGACACAGAAAGAGAGAGAGAGGCAGAGACACAGGCAGAGGGAGAAGCAGGCTCCATGCAGGGAGCCTGACGCGGGACTCCATCCCGAGGCTTCAGGATCACGCCCTGGGCTGAAGGCGGCGCTAAACCATTGAGCCCCCTGGGCTGCCCAGTCATTTTTAGTTTCTGAAAAAGAAAATTGCTTTATTCACCAAGGCTTGCCAAATAACTATTGAGTATGCCTGCTATTTGTTTGTTTGTTTGTTTGTTTTTTCCTGGACATAAAGGTACCACTTTTGACTGATACCTGAAGAAACAGTTAAAAAAATGGGACACCCTGTTAATTTCCATACACTTTCATCAATACAGTATTTTTGATAAAATTTCATAGACTAATATGTTAGTTAATAGCATGGAATTTCAGTTTTAGTTCATTCAATTTGTGAAAAGTGTTTGCTATACAAATTGATTAGCAAAGCCTATTTCAATCAGCAAAATTAAACATACTATTTCTCAGAAATAGTATAACTTCATTTTCTTTAGTTTAGGTAAATATACTATTAGTGGTATATTATGGAAAACATTTAGAAAGAAATGATTAAACCTTTTAGGGAAGATTAGCATCAAAATGAAGACGATATAAATAATAGATTCATTTGTATTAAGTTATAAAAAGGAGATAATTAGTAGTCCTTCTCGTTTAATGAGTAATGCTGTAATACTTCACTAAAATTATGTCACCTATAAAGTATAAAATAATGTGGCATTATTAGTTAGATATATACAAATATGTTATTTTGCTTCAGGGGAAAATAAGTGCTAATCACTTGTGAAAAATTAAAAATAACTCTACTAAAAAAAAAGAAATAACTCTACTAAATTTCTTTTATGTCACTATCAAACTTTCCCTATGCATTCAATGAAATTTAGAATATATCATACTACTAAAACTAATTGGCCAGTAGTTAGCATGTAATTCTATTTTTAGTTAACAGTAGGTAGAAAATGTATAACATTTATAAGATGAAAGAAGATGAAGATAAGCTTTATTAGAGTACATATTTTATGACGACTTGATCAAATGTATTTTACTTCATTAAATAATGCATAGACTCTATAAGAAAGTATGAAAAATGTTATTTGTAAGTTTATCCACTGTAAAATAGAAGAAAAAAAAGAAAGGCCCTTAAGAATATTCTAGTGAAAATTTTACATCTTAGTACCACAAAATATTTTTCCTAATTATGACCCTTGGAATGAAAATAACTGAAAAAATGTATATATTCAATATAGGCAAAGAGCCATAGTTTGATGGTCAGTATTTCTTACCAGCATTCTCCTTGCTTTGTTCTCAAAAGACCATCCTACATAAAAACTCATTTTTTGACAATCTGAGGACATTGAAGAGGTGCACTTAGATGAAATTGTCATGATTCTCATAGCCAACACTCCAAATATATACGATTCTAGAGGATTCTTATGATGGTGTTATTTTAGTATATGTGCTGCCGAAGCGAGCACCTTATGATGGTGTTAATCCCCCAGTCCTAAATCCATGCCTTACTTTCAATAGAAATGTGTGTAAAACAATAAAATACAAGAATCCTACAAAAACTTTAAAACCTGGATCAATTTTAAAAATAAAATGATTTTTCAAAATTTCCATTTGTTTTCTGCTATAGAGTTTTTTACTCTATATGTCTGAGGTACAATTCCATAAGTAATTCTATAGGGGAGGGCCCAAATACAATAGTAAGGAAACATTCCTTTTAAAATAACCTGTCTACTCATCACTCCACACTTGCCTTATGTAACCAGCTACTCCCAGTCATTCTCACTTAAAAGATTCTGCTTTAGCTTTCCACAGAAAAGTAATCAAAGTAGCCAAGAGTCAGAAAGCTATAATTTTCTAGCTTTATTTAAGATTATATAGTGGCCCAGATCAGCTCCTGTTTGCTGATTTATTGGTTTTTGGTTAAATGTCTAACCTCTCGACTATATTGTCTGAATCTTAAGTAGCATTTTGAAAAAAAAAAATCTTACTATTAGACTACATATTAGACTACATGTCTTATTTTCTGCTTGTTGTTCAGGTCCATTTACCAAATAAAAGTGATATATGACTTTTCTAACCTCTTTATCTAGCATATGCTATCTCACAAGGATGCTATAGTAAATGGCCACACAAATGATAAAAAATGCGACGTAAAGCCAAGTGCTACACAGTATTTCAGTCCTACATATATTTTCCCCAAATATCGCCTGCTATATTAGACCCTCTGAAATGAGTTTTTCATTTCACTGAAATTGCTCCTAAATTTTTATTTTTTGTCTAAAATTTCTGTCTCTATAAACCAGAAATTTAGCTATATATATTATATATAATGATACATATATTATTTTCTTTTTTAAAAATTTTATTTATTCATGAGAGACAGAGACAGAGAGACAGGCAGAGGGAGAAGCAGGCTCCATGCAGGGAGCCCGATGTGGGACTTGATCCCCGGTCTCCAGGATCACGCCCTGGGCTGAAGGTAGTGCTAAACCGCTGTGCCACCGGGGCTGCCCTATTTTCATACATATACATATTATTCTCTTAACAAAATCATGATACTAATAATTATCTTCTTCCATGAAATGTCTATTTATCTAACCTTCTGTTGTATGCTCTTAAGTGATTTGTCTATAAGGCCATTTCCTTAGAATTTCCACTTATGGGGATCCCTGGGTGGCTCAGCGGTTTAGCGCCTGCCGTTGGGCCCAGGGTGTGATCCTGGGGACCCGGGATCGAGTCCCACGCCGGGCTCCCTCCATGGAGCCTGCTTCTCCCTCCTCCTGTGTCTCTGCCTCTCTCTCTCTCTCTATGTCTATCATAAATAAATAAATAAATCTTAAAAAAAAAAGAATTTCCACTTATGAGAAATTTAACAAGATATTTTGAAAAAAAGGTCAATTATGCTCACCGAAATATCCCGTATAGAAATGTTTCTTCACCCTACACTGTTCTTCTAGGTTTTATATTCAAGCATTTTTTCTGTTATTATTAATTCTACTAAGATAGGCAATCAAGTTTTAGTGACTAGTGTATGTATGTTTGTATTCATTCATGATTCTCATTCTATAGAGCACTCATAGCAGGACTTGAATACACTTTGAGAAAATGTTAATTTTTAACAATGACCTAGAGTCAGTTTAGCATAATTTTATCTTTGATTGCTCATGAAATCCTCAGGTATTTGTCATCTGATTTAGGTATTTATTTATACTAGCCATTGAGTCCTATTATAAAACCTATTCTTTTGGAAAAATACAGGTATTTTATATGATAGAAGTTTTATAAGACATTATGATTTGACATGAATATGTACAATGAATTCTCTATGAGGAAATAGATTTATCTTTCTCAATACTTGAAAAATATTGCAAAATAATACATTAAAGATGCTTACTTAGAAGTATTAGAGTATTGAACACTATAATAAAATAACTTCCCAATTATTCTTTGTGGTTTCTCCAAATGTAGATTTTCAAAAGAAACAAGTGAAAAGATTTGTTACTTAAATTTCCCTTTGCATAAAGATCAAAGCATTACCTAAATTTAACTAAAATTTCATTACTTAAAATGATGGAATTGTACATCATGGAATATAATAAGCAGACTGAATGTGTATATATTTTTCTTTGAGGAAAATATAACTACAGAATTATTCAGCTAACGCTATTATTTTCATCTTCTAAAGATGCACAAAGAGGTGGTGCCTTAAAAAAATAAATTTCATGCTGTCATTCTATCATTTCATTTCTGTTTTAAGATTTGACATGACACTATATTAAATTTTACAGAGTTATCTTTAACTCCTCCCTGATTCTTATCTTCCTTTCATCAAAATGTACTTTTAGGGGGATGAAAAATATCTGAAACATTAAAATTACAATAGAAGCAAGTCAGTTATGTTATTGTTATAAGGAGGAACAACATTATATTATAAAATAGCCAAGAAGAAAATTCTATGTATGACATATTTGGGCTCAGTGTGTTGCTTTGGTTTGCCTTTGCTTCATTCTAATAGATTTAAGCAGAAATGGTACTTCAAATTTGCAGTTAAATTTGGATTAGTTTAGGAAAGAATGCTTAAGATAACACAGTTCATATTATTACTATTTGCAGGAAGCAAAATATTGTAATACCAGAGAAATATAGACACTGGAGTTGAGAGTTAACTGTATTATTTAATCTAGAACCTAAAAACAATAGACAGCTATTTCCAGTCATCATAGGGCTATATGGGTAGTCATGACTGCATGAAGTTTCACACCGAAGAAAATACTTGGACTATGTGAAAAACAAATTGAGGAAACAAATGAGGTGTGCTTAGTAGGTGAATGGATAGACAAACTGAAGTGAACTTATATACAGGAATACTATTCTTGATTTTTTAAAAAATGAGTTATCAATATGTGAAGATATGGATGAATTTATATGTATATTGATAAGTGAAAGAAGCCAGTGAAAGGCAACATATGCTAACATTCTGGAAAAAGCAAAAGTATATAGATGTTAGATTCATGGTTGCAGAGATTCAGAGATGGAATAGGTGAAGAACAGTAGATATTTTAGGCTGGTATAAATACTGTGTATGGTAGATACATAATGTATGCAGTCTTCAAACTCCTATAACTTTATAGGCCAAAGTGAACCTTAACATATGCAGGGGTTTTTTTTAAAGCCACTTAATAGGTCAAGAAATCCCAAGATGGAATGAAAACTATGGAAAAGCAATCTAACTATATTACAAATGTATAAAACTCCTTACTGGAGAAGTGAAGCGGTGGGGAAAAATATGCTTTCCCAAGCAACTTTAGAAGTGAGTAGAGTCTGTAAAACTAAAGGCAAAATCAACTATACACAAACAATGTACTCCAGTTGATAAAGTTTTTCCCACAGAGACAGAGGCTAAAGATTTTGATGCTGCTATACATACATCTTGAACGATTAAGTAAATAGGTCATAGATGATGGAAGTCAGGTTTTCTCACTGTCAGAGTGATAATCTATAGACAAGCAAGGAGAGGAAGCTAGAATTTTCAATGCAGTAATTGATTAGAGTTGGAGACATCTGTTAGAACTCTTGTTAAGCTTAATAAAGATGGTACATACAGAAATATTTTACAGACATGTACCTACACATGGGTTAATACATATATATACATATATATATACATATATTCCTTTGTTGTGTCCGTGGAGATGGCCCAGAAGTAATGACCCTTCAGTAGAGAAAAAAATATCCCTAGCACTCAAATCTTGATTTCTAATGCCATTCCACGATTAAAGGAACCAGGATAATTTGGATAGATAGCTAGTTCTAGGACTGGGGCTGGAAATATATAAGAGCCTGGAGCATCTTTTAATGACAGGAACAAAGTCCTTAAATAAAACGTAATAATGACACTGAAGCCAATACAAGAGCTAAATTGGCCCAAAGTGGGGCAATTTAAGTAACACAAATAACAAAATGGTTCTAGATTAGAAGCCAAAGCGTAAAATAAATATTCATAGGTCCATACTAATTTAAATACTTAAATAAACAAATAATTAGAAAAATAAAAGACACATTTCCTATCCACAAAAATTCCTAATAATTTATGTAAATATTTTGGCCTCAAGGAGTGGACAATTACTCCCCACTTGTAATGTGTTGGCTATATTTAGTGACTTCCTTACAATGAATAGAGTATGGAAGAAAGAAAAAAGAAGAGTAACTTTATAGTGAAGAAATCTGACAAACATAACTCATCCAAGTGGTCAAGGCCAACATAGACATTGAAAAGTTGTGTTCACAATATATATCTCTTGATGTGATATGATAAAAATGGCACTTTACCTCTGAGATCCTTCTTCCTCCTGAAATGTGTACACACACACATACTATAATCATAATTGTATAGACAGTAATCAGACACATTGTAGTGGAAAGATATTCCACAAAATATCTTATCAGAGCTCCTCAAAACTGTCAAAGTCATTAAAAATGAGAAATAACCGAGCAACTGTCAGAGTCAAGAATGACCTAAAGAAAATAAATATAGTATGGCATCTTGAAATAGGAAAAAGACATCTGAATTAAAAAAGGGGGAAATCTGAATAAAATATAGACTTTAGATAATTATAATATGTCAATACTAGTTCATTGATTGTGACAAATATATCACGCTAATCAAATACATTCATAATAGGGGAACCTGAGTGTAGGGTAACGGTGAATTTGCTCTTTTCAAGTTATTTAAATATTTCAGGTATTTTTTTAAACTAAGGAGAACTCAATAAATATAGAAAGAAGTGGATACGGATTTCAGAAATAGGAAGTAGGATTTTCACCAGATTTTGTAAGTATATATGAAATGGATATTAAAGGAAATATAACTTTGGTTTTCTTCTTTGAGCCAAAAATATGAATTGAATTATCTTGCCATATTTTTTCTATACATTACTGAGTACTCACCACAATAAACATAGTCACCATCTGTCACCATAAAATCTTATTACAATATTATTAATTACATTATCTATGCTGTACTTTTCAGCTCTGTGACTTATTTATAAAACTGGAAATTTGTATCTCTTAATCCACTTTACCTATTTTGTCTGTCCTCTCTCCTCCCCTCTGACACCCACTAGTTTGTTCTCTGTATTTAAGACTTCGCTTTGCATTTTAGATTCCAAATGTAAGTGAAATCATATGGTATTTGCCTTTCTTTGTCTGATTTATTTTATTTAGTATTAGTATTCTCTTGGTCATTCATATTGTAGCAAACAGCAATATCTTATTCTTTTTATGGCTGAGTAATATTCCTTTGAGTGGTGTGTTTGTGTGTGTGTGTGTGTGTGTATGTGTATGAAATATCTTTATCCATTCATCTATTGATGAATACTTGGGTTGCTCCATGTCTTGGCTATTATAAATAATGCTACAATAAACATAGGGGCGCAGATATGGTTTTGTCAAATTAGTGTTTTTGTTTCCTTTGGATAAATACCCACTAGTGGAATTAGTGGATCACCTGGTATTTCTAGTTTCAATTTCTTGAGGAACCTCAATACTGTTTTCCATAGTGCACATTCTAATTTACATTCCCACCAACAGTACACAAGTGTTCCTTTTTATCCACATCCTTAACGACATTTGCTATTTCTTGTGTTTTTTGATACTAGTCATTCTGACTGGTACTAAGTGATACCTTGTGATATCTCATTCTGTGTAGTTATATTTCATGTATATTTTCATGTATGACTGATCTATTCATATGGGAATATCTGAACTCCTATACAATAAGTTATATAGAGTTAGGAGTAAGCTTTAGTAAATTCTGCAATTTAATGCCTGGATTGATCCTTCCAAAAGAATAACAACAACAAAACAGAAGCAGAGGTAAGAGTGGATAGTGGAATATGAGGATGAGATGTTGTTCCAGAAGAGAAGAGAAAAGTGTTATAAGGAGGAACTAGTTAACAATAGCAACTGCTATTAAGAATTCAAGTAATTCCCTTTACTTTGCCATAACTATCTATCTATATACACTTCTTCATATCTACATACTGAAAAGAGGTCAATAAAACCTGAATTGAAATATGATGGGATCAGTAGAGGGACTTAAAGTTTACTGAGAACTCTGTGAAATAATCTGAAGAGATAGATTATTTCCTGGGGTTACATTTATATCCATGAATTCAATGATTTATGTTTTAATGACTCAAAGTGGTAAATTTCATAGTCCATCTACTCTCCTTAGCTTTAACTCAACCTATATGTCTAACTTAACAAATCTGAATAATGATAAAGTGAAAACTCTATTTGCTACACCTTATTGTTTGCTTATGATAGGGAAAGCACTGAGTGGACATTACATTTATATTAAAATTTCACGAGTACTGAGTAGTGATAGCATTTCCATTTTGCAAATGAGAAAAGTATAGCATGGGAACACAAATTAACCATCTAAGGTCCCAGAAGCTAATACATGTTTGAACCAGATATTGGGGATGCTTGGGTGGCTCAGCGGTTGAGTATCTGCCTTCAGCTCAGGGCATGATCCTGGTGCAGGGATCAAATCCCATATTGGGCTCCCTGCGAGGAGCCTACTTCGCCATCTGTCTCTCTCTGTGTGTCTCTTATGAATAAATAAAAAATAGGATCTTTGAACCAGATATTGTATTTGTGTGGTACCAAATTTTTGGTTCTTCCTCTATTCCATTGTTCAATTAATAGCATCTTCCCCAAGCCAGTCAGTAAAGTCTGAAAAATGGCCAAGATCACTCTTTCTTGTTTACTTTCAAAAGTGATTGCTCAAAAAATAATGTTACCTAGTCTCTCAAATAACTGCCTGCTCTTCATTCTTCTCCCTATCCTTTGACACTGCCAAATTTGGTTATATTTTCTTTTTTCCTTTTTTTAAAATTTTTTATTTATTTATGATAGTCACAGAGAGAGAGAGAGAGGTAGAGACACAGGCGGAGGGAAAAGCAGGCTCCATGCGCCGGGAGCCCGATGTGGGATTCGATCCCGGGTCTCCAGGATCGCGCCCTGGGCCAAAGGCAGGCGCCAAACCGCTCTGCCACCCAGGGATCCCTCTTTTTCCTGATTTATATCCATAGCTTCCCTTTTGGTTTTATTGCTTTTAATCTCTTCCACATAACCAATACATTCTTCATAGAAATAAATGAAATCTCTGTTTGTGGGTTTTTTGGTGTTTCCAAGTGAAATTTCTCCATGGTGTTCAGGAATAATTGAAATCTTATTGCCTGACACAGAGGCTCTTTATCATCTGGCCCCTATGTAATATCCCAGCATTATATTTTATCATATATGGCCAGACACATTTTCTTTAGTCATGGGGAACTATTTTCAACCCCATGAACATGCTGTGTTTTTCCATATGTCTAGAACTTTGTTAATTGTTTTGCCTTGGCTTAAAATACTCTTTCCCCCATCTTCCTATTTGTCTGCTGTGTAACTTTCATTCTTAAAAACTCAGCTTAAGAATAGTTTCTTCTTAGAATGTTTTTCCCTGCCAATCTTGTGCTGTATTGGCCATGACAGCTGCTCAGACTGTCCTTGTTTTTGATCACCTTGGCAGTTTTGAGGAGTGCTGCTCAGGTATTTTTTTAGAATATCTTTCACTTGGGGTTTGTCTGAAATTTTAATTAAGATTATATAAGGGCTCTATTTTTATTGGAGTGGGGGAAGAGGAAGACCACATAGACTATTTTCATCACATCCAATCTAAGATTATATTCCCCTCTTCTGCAGTGCACTTACAGCTTGTTCATATCATGATTTTAACCTTTGAACTGAATTATGTTTTGCACCATTTTCCTCTTGATTATGAATTCTGAGATATATTCTCTTGACATATAGTAGCTGTTCAATTAATGTTTGCTTTCTTCGTATGAAAATTATAGTGAGAACTTTAGAAGTTACCCCAGATACTATGAGAAGTGGGAAGCTAAATAATAAATACACTGTTAAATACCTGTAATCGGTAGTAAATGTGTTTTCCATGAAAGTACATATAATTTGAATCTGATTACACAAGACAGAGGAAATATAAAGACTTTTTTTTTAAATTTTATTTATTTATTTATGATAGTCACACACAGAGAGAGAGAGAGGCAGAGACACAGGCAGAGGGAGAAGCAGGCTCCATGCATCGGGAGCCCGATGTGGGATTCGATCCCGGGTCTCCAGGATCGCGCCCTGGGCCAAAGGCAGGCGCCAAACCGCTGCGCCACCCAGGGATCCCAAGACAGAGGAAATATAAAAGCAAGAATAATTATGGTAAAAAGATCATTATCAGTAAGAAAATCTTATAGATAATTCTGTGGTTATATCATCTAACACAAAGAGCTTGATGAGTTTTAATATAATGAATATTGAGGACAAAAGTTGCATTGGTGACATAAAAACTTATATTTGTATATTAATATGCACTTTGAAGTAATGATCTAAGATCTTTTGGTGATAAAAAGAAACTCCAATATATTTATTCTAATAATGCTTCTACTTGAGTCGAGTGACTAATAATCCAACGGTTTTATTTTCTAGTTTTAAACCTATAATTAGAATGTGAAGTTGAGGGGAAAAAGACAAAGGGATAAAAAACTAGAAATGGCAAGGTAGAAATGAGAGCCAAAGGATAATTGACTATGGTGAAGATGCAGAATAGAATCCACTTAAGTAAAGAGAGTATTGAAAACTGTAAGTAAAATAAGAATTTCTAAAATAAGTTACTTGTTCAATATGGAAAGGAAAGAAAGAGTATCATGAAGTTGCAAGACAGATTAATTTTAATTTTAATTTCAAGTTAGGAAAGTTTCAGAACTTATATACTACAGGGAAAGTTTCTGGTGCTCTCATTGATTGGGAACAAGGAAAATAGCCTGATAAGCTTAGGAGTGAAAGTTTAGATATATTAACGTCTGATATGATGCATGCAGCAACAATGAATGCCACATAGCGGTTTCTTTCTTTCTTTCTTTCTTTCTTTCTTTCTTCTTTCTTTCTTTCTTTCTTTCTTTCTTTCTTTCTTTCTCTTTCTTTCTTTCTTTCTTTCTTCTTTCTTTCTCTTTCTTTCTTTCTTTCTTTCTTTCTTTCTTTCTTTCTTCTTTCTTTCTTTCTTCTTTCTTTCAAAGGTTCTCAGGTCTTCCATTTATTTGTTCTCTCAACCTCACAAATCTCCTTTTATTACCTCATCAGCTCCACATCCCAAGACTTAGGAAACACAAACTCATATCTGGATTCTTATTTTCAATTGGGTAGTAAGTCATTAGTACTCAACATGAAAACATGAAACAAAGACAGGGATGGAGATGGTCCAGCCCTGCCTCTGCTGGACAGGAAAGCACATCAAGGAAGAGAGTGCACATCAGATTAGGACAGGTCATGGTGGGCAGGGTGGGCCAATCTCCCCACCTCCTCACATTATGTTCCTAGGGGCACAGGCACATCCTGACACTTTGCAAAGAGACGAGCCAGGGTTGTTGATGTCATCACATGAGATGTGAACACATCTTGCATGATTCAGTCCCCACAGGGCAGCTGCTTTCACACCTTAGGAGCCGTCAGAGACACATCAGAGCCCTGGGCATTGTCATCGCGTGCAGCACGAGAGTAGCCTGGTCCGTTTCCTCCCAAGCGCTGCTTCATCCAGGTCACAGCTCCAATCACCCCAGCGACCACAAGAATCAGAGCAGCAATGCTGATGATGAGAATGGTGGGACTTTGGAGGAGGAGGCTCCCATCTCCGGGTGATGGGCTCCACCAGCCCCTCATGCTGCACATGGCACCTGTACCTCTGCTCCTGTCCACAGGGCACCACCGCAGCCGCCCACTTCGGAGGTCCCATCTCCTGCAGGCCTGGTGTCCACAAGCTCTGTGTCCTGGGTCTGCCCCCCCCCCATCCCATGCCAGGTCAGAGCGTTCTCCGCAGGGTAGAAGCCCAGCGCCCTGCAGCTCAGGGTGACCTCACGGTCCGGTCCGAGAAGGGGCTGCGGGTCGCACGCGTGTTGGGAGGTTCTGCGCGCTGCAGCGTCTCCCTCCGCGTCTCCGGTCCTTCCGCAGCCGCTCGGCGCTCGTCGTCTCCGGGTCGTTGCTCTCGGCTCTGCAGCACCTGCCGCCTCCCCCTTGCGCGGGACACTGCGCCGCGGTGTCCGCCGGCCGGGAGCGCAGGTCCCGGTGCAGGCGACCGTCGTAGGCGTCCTGCCAGTGGCCGCGGAGGAGGCGCCCGTCGGCCCCAGGTCACAGGCGGACACGGTCTGGAGGGCGTGGGACCGCCTCGCTCTGCTTGTAGCAGCCGCGCAGGGCGTCCAGGTCCCCTCGGTTTATCGGTGCGGACTTCTTGACGCCCCGCGTCTCCCGGTCCCGATACCCCGGCCCTGCTGCTCCTCGCAGTGGCCCAGTCGCTGTCGAACCGCACCACCTGCGTGTGGGGCCGGGACACGGCGGTGTCCAAGGACCTGGGGGGTGGGAGCCCGCCCGGGGCAGGGTCGCGGCCAGGGTCACCGACAGCAGCACGAGGAGGGCTGGCGGCGTCCCCCGCTTCCTCTCCGGGGTCCCGGGACACTGTCCACGCAGCAGTTCCTTACTAAATCATTATAGTGTGAAATGGAATGGTAACTACCCGCAGGCTCATGCTCTAATTCCCCATTTTGTGGCAAAGTCCCCCCACGTTTTCATAAGCTATGCCACCGGTGAGACAGGAACCGCATGACCCAGCCTCCCTGGCAGCTTGGTTTGAGCCTGTGACTCTGCTCTTAAAGAGGATTCTGAGGTCCCTGCCCCAGACACTCAACTGTCAGCGTAGGACATGGGGAGCGCTTTAGTTTCTATGAATTAGGGAAATACGCCAGGGGATGTCAGAAACTAGATTAAAAGAACAGAAGTTCTTGGATTACTTCCTGGATCCGAGCAGCCTGACTGACCATCTGGACTTAAAAAAGAGAAAGTTGTGACTTCTCTAGGTTGTTGAGTTGTAGATCATTTTGTTGCTAATTAATACGCAATGAATATGTTTATTTTGGTGTAGATGTTTAATAATAGGATGACTTCATTATCAATGCCTGCCAGCAATTAATTAGAAATTAGAAAATAATCTTTGGGCTTATCCTCCAAGTGCATGTCATCATCTAGGCCCAGTGCCTCCCTTAAGTATTGATTTTTCCCATTAAGAAGACAAACCATGAGAGACTCCAATCTCTGGGAAACAAACAAACGGTTGCAGAAGGGGAGGTGGGTGGGGGATGGGGTGACTGGGTGACAGGCATTAAGGACGGCACATGATGAGAAGAGCACTGGGTGTTATACTATATATTGGCAAATTGAATTTAAATTTTTAAAAAAGTATTGCCCCCCCCCCCAATTACTGGTATCATGCTCCAGTTTTTGTAATGCTTTCCTCTTTTACCTTCTATTACATTTTTTATTTTAACAGTTGAAGTCAGTTGAAGTCAGTTGAAGTCAGGAACCTAAAATATCAAACATTGTGTTAAGATTTTTTTTTCCTAAAAAAAAAAAAAAAGATTTTTTTTTCCTGAGATAAATTCTATAAGCTTAAAAAGATTTACTGCTCAAACACATACAACACACACAGAGAGGAAACGGCCTTTTGAGTTAGAATAATGTTTTTTTAAAATATTTTATTTATTTATTCATGAGAGACACAGAGAGAGAGGCAGAGACATAGGCAAAGGAGAAGCAGGCTCCCTGTGGGAAGCCCGATGCGGGACTCAATCCCAGGACTCCAGGATCGTGCCCTGAGCCGAAGGCAGATGCTCAACCACTGAATCACCCAGGTGCCCTGAGCTATAATAATTTTGATGGTAAGACAATTACTTTTATGACACAACAACATAGATCAAAATATGTCTGGAAAAAATGTTAAGCAGAATAATCTTGCAAGAGCAAAATTCTAAAATATTGTCATCTATGCAACAATAATTTGATATAAATGATGCTGAATTTATGACTAATTATTTCTTTATACTCTGTCATTATTTGCCAATTTCCTTAAGTGAGATATTTTTCTAATGTTATACCTTCAATAGTTATTTGATTCTAATAAAGTACTTAATGGTAAAAAAAAAGCCCTTACGTAACTGTGAAGCAACTTTCATTTGAGTTTTAACTTGGGTTCTGAGTATTCTTTCCTATTAGGTGAGTTAGTAATAATATTATTGATCAAATAAGTAACAAATTTAATATATAGTAATGTTTGAATTATTATGCTGTAGAAAATTTAAAAAAAGCAAAAATGTTTAGGAATAAACAAGTTTCTTCACATGGATTCACAAAAAGAACTATAGGTATATTATCAATGTAAAGCATAGGTTATTTATTGAACACTAAAATAAAAATGAAGAGAGAGCTGAGGGAATATGTGTGAAGAAATAAAGCGATTGATGATAAGTCTAGTTTCTTAAACGTCAGGACTGAAAGGTTATGCGTGTTGTGCTGATTTATTATATATATTTAAAATATATTTTTATATACGTAAAATGTATGTATAATGTATATACACACATGTAATATATGTATAATATATATATACACACACATATAGTATATATATGTATATGAGAATATGTAAGTGCATTACATTAGAATTGTCTGGAAAGCTTTGGATCGCTATTGATTCCTGGAACCCACCTTCAGATAATCTGATTCTGTTGTGTTGGGATGGACTTCATACACTGATTTATTGTAAAAGTTCCATTTATTGATTCTAATGTGTAGCTGAGAAGTATGATTCTTGAATAATTTGAAATAATCTATAATAATTATGTGTGAGAGTGTGTGTGTGTGTATGTGTACATGTGTGAGTGTATTAGTTTGCAGCTGCTGTTTCTGCTTTCTGGTTTGGGCTAGTTAGCTATTTGAATAAATCCTAATGATGACAGCTGTCCAGCAATTAGGAATCTCCATCTTATAATCTTACTAGAAAATAACCTTGTTTTTTGTCTCCCTATAATCAGCTGTTAAAATTTACATAATTAATTCTATGCTATGCAGTTTTTAAATTGGCAGATGATTATGTGAAGGAACTACAAGAGAGAAGGCAGACCATACTTGAAAGCAGATTTTTTTCCCCAGAAAACCAGATTTCAATTAAATAAATAAAGGCTGCTACCACTTTTTAGAAAATTGTCTTTAATACAAGTTATATTTCTTGGACCAGTGCTGAGAATAAAATATGCATACAAAATACTTCACTCTGTAGTATTTTTTCCAAATAAATGTATTCTCTCTTTGCTTTTTGGAAAGTATAAATTGAGATAAACTAAAAAAATGTATTTTCTCCAAGCTAGAACACACATCTTATTTTGTTCCTATACAAAGTTGTTGAATCTTTTCAAGATCCACAGAGTGGATTTAAATACAAGAAACAAATATCCTGTGATAATAATGTTTATAAATTTAATTTATCTAAGTTAATTAATCATCATAACCAATAACAAGGATAGTTATAGAAAACTGATTTGCAGGAATAGCTCTATATGACATAAATGATGAGTATTTGAATAGTAATACATACTTGTTTTACTAGATATCCTGCAGTTATTTTATTCTGACTACCACTCAGAGGGATTGATGATTCTACACCACAAGTCTCAGGAAGGGTGGCTAAGTGAATAGTAAAGGCCTTAAGGAAGGCAATAGACTGTGCCAATCTTTAAACACAGAGTAGGCCAATACTAGTAACCCAAGAATTGCACCCTAAAGAAACACAGAGTACTCTGTAAATATTCATATGTTAGGCAGGTGACACAAGCACAGTGAGGATTAATATTTAATTATTTTTAAGATTTATTTATTTATTTTAGAGAGAAAGAGAGCATACATGAGCAGGGGGAGGAGCAGAGGAAGAGGGAGAGAGAATCTCAAGCAGAATCCTTGCTCAATGTGAAGCCGCCACAGGGCTCCAACCCGCAACCCTGAGATTGTGACCGGAGCCAAAATCAAGAGTTGGTCACCCAACCAAATAAGCCACCTAGGTGCCCCTATTTAATTCTTTTAAAATAGTCATTAAGACAGGAATTTCCAGATGCTAACTCTTACAGATAAAGTAACTTTTCTGCTACTTCTTTACTTTCTACCTATATGAACATTACATGATACTTTGGATTTTACCATACTGATTTTAGCCTTTTGCTTGTAGTTCAATAACACTTTGAAGATAACTAGATTACTCATTATTTATAAGGGGGCCCAGGTAGTTTTTCCCACAGCCATGGTTGCAGTTTCATAGAGAAAAATGTTCTCTTTCCTCTTCATAAATTCTTCCGTGGCCAGTGTGATTGGCAATGGTAATGTTAGTCATAATTCCATGACCTCTTGGAAGCGACATTAAACAGCAAAATGACACAATTTCTTATATCATTTTTTCAAGCATTCTATATCTTGTGTATTTTAGCATAACTGCTTTTTAAAAAAATAAATGTACACATATTTCAGGAGGCCTTACTTAAAAACAGTAACTACTACTTGATAACTGCAATTAACAATTACAATTTACCACTTACGTTTTTTTTTTGCAAGAGAAAAAAATCAGTGCTAAAGTGCTTTAGTTTTAAAATGATTGTTTTCCTACAATTATTCAAATAAATAAAAACTTTAAAACAAAAAATAAGTAACACAAATCTTTCCAAGCACAAAACCAAGCAAACAAAAAAATGTCTTTATCCATTAACAGAGCTCCACAAAACTATAGCTTGCCTCAAATTTTGTTTCATTAGATGTTGTGGATGATAAGAGACAAGTCTGGGCATCGATAGGATTGTATGCAGGTCTGTGAACTGCCTTAATATCATCTATTTCTCACCCACTCAAGGGAGTAAGTCCAAATGTGTATGTGAAATGGAATCCACCCTGTTTTTAAAAAGTAAATCACGCACTCATTTAAGTTTAAAATTCATTAGCTGGTTACTTGCAAACACCACAAAGCTAAATGTAGTACACATTTCACATTCCATGAAACTGTGAGACAAAGACTCATTTCCAAGATGTTATAAGGTATTCTGTTCTCATCTTCCCTCCTAACATGGTGCTCAGAAATAAACATTGAGTTAAGAGATGTTTAAAGACCTAGAATTATCTCACAGGAAGATCTAGAAGAGTCATCATTAATAACAACTAATATCTAAAACTGGGAGTTACTGTCAATGACTACCAGCATTATAAGCCTTGCCATGGGGAAATTTTGAAGATACTCTTGGAGTTGTTAATAGATTTTATATGCACCTCTCCTTTGGGGATGGCACTAAGGTCTTGCCATTAGGAGGAATAAAGAGAGCAGGCATGGCAAGAGAATTTCAGTCTATTTACTAGTTCTGATCCTTTGATAGTATTACCAGAAATGTATGTTGAGATGTATTCAGAAATTTTATATAAGCTTCCTGGAAATGAGTGTTATGGAATAGCAATATTTACATAAGCATGGACCAAAGGAAATATATGAAATTTTTGCCAATACTGGACAAGTATTCTTTTTTGGCTAAACATAATAAGTAAGACATCATATTTTTTTAATGGGTGAATTTCTGATGGACAACATGGTGAGGTTTATTGGTCAACATAATCTGTGAAGGCGTCAAAACTAATAGGATTCTGAGCTATGACGATTCTTTCAGATTTATGGTTATATAAATCTGGGGGGGGAGGGTGTAACTTTAGGAATTTAACACAATAATGCATCAATATGACTTAATCTTGCCAACTTTTTCAGTTATCACTCCAGTGGTCCAAATTGTCATTTACATGACATCATAGATGTGAAATAAAAATCTTCTTCATCTCTTGATATAGATCTAGTAGTGTTTATTAATTGGCCCTATTTATAATTTGATTTCAAATTTTTGGATTCAGTAGTAAATACAGAATTCAGAATGACAGTTACTGGCACCAGATTTTCGCGTGTCATTAAAGACCTCCAAGTTATATTCTCCTGCCTTAGCGTCCTCTTGTGTAAAATAGGGCTTTGACTAAAATTTATTTAACACAGCTGTTGTTAAGATTAAATGAGAAATATTGTGGGGGAAAAGATCACTTAACTGAGGATCAGACAATTTTCTTTTCTTATTCTATATCCAGGTAGCTGAATCCTTCTGATATATCTAGCTAGATCATCATCATCTTCATCATCATCATCATCATCATCATGTAGGACTTACTATACACTTAGTACATGCCAGACACGATTTAAGGTACTTTAAATGCATTAACTTATTTTATCTCCATAACAGATCTATAGGGTATATAAATTTAAAATGAAGTATTTTCAAACTATAAGTATTTATAGTTCTATGATCCTGACTTGATTATATCTAAATGGAATAGGCCTTCCCTCACAGAGAGAAATCAGGCAATCAAATTAAAATACAGAAAAGGAAAAACAAGATTTTAATTACATGCTACCAAAATCATCATTCAATTAAATATAAAATAATTTGGATTTTGTCATTCTCAGGTAAACATCAATGTCTACCTTGTTTACTTATTGTCTACTGTATACTGTCCACTTGTTTTAAACATCCCTATTTTTAAATAGAAATAATATTGAGACTCTGTTAGACTTTCAAGTGTATTTATTATCACTTTTAAATTTCCTATACATTATTTTGCATAGAATTGCCAATGTGCTAAACAATGCTGATATAAGCAGAAAACTATCCATATGAATTTACAAAAATTAAGTAGGTTACCAGAATGCTAGTAAAAGCATGTACATTTCAAGAAAGAAAAATGAACTCACTGGTGTCTAGTTAATCATTCTTTAAAATCTGATGTGAAAACAAACCCATTACAAGGGACATTAGAAGAACAAACAGATAAAACATATCCTAAAGGTAGATTTCTAATGATCAATAAATTAGACTGAGATAATTAATTCCTCTTCCTTCTAAAGGATTCTTTCAAGGTGATTGTTCCACAGTTTCATAGACTCTGAAATGAAAACTACTTTAGTATGCTTATCTGTTTATATACAATTTATTGGTATATGTGATAGGGTTAAAATAATGTTTTTAAATTAATGGAAGTTTTAGGTAGGATTGAAAGAAACTTACAAGAAAATATATTAAATAATGTAGAACTACTATAGTGATTAATTAAAATGGAAAAGAGTAAATTGGAGACAGTGGAATCAACTCTTAGGACATTTTTATTTCTTAGAGAAAGGAAAACATTTTTACCTGAAGCCCTTGTGAGAGAATAAGAATGGGAGTTTGTTTTATTCTCACATAACCACCTACAAAGTTCTCTTCAGTCTTGAGACTGGAGGAAAAGTAGTGGAAATAGTAGTAGGAGTGAGCTTGTGTATACCAGTAGACACTCACTATATTGATCATACAGTACACCCTGAGTACCTCATGTCTGCAATTTTCTAAAGGACCAATAAAAAATAGTTGATAGAGAAAAAATATGTCTTATCGAAAAAATAGTAATACATATTTATCTATAAAACAAAATCATCTGTCAATTTTTTTAAATTTAAATTTTAGTTAACATACAGTGCAATATTGACTTCTGGAGTGGAGTTCAGTGATTCATCACTTACATATAACACTCAGTGCTCATCACAGCAAGTGCTCTCCTTAATACTCATCACTTATGTAGCTCATGCCCCATCCACCACCTTCCATCAACCCTCAGTTTGTTCTCTATAGTTAAGAAGCCCTTACGGCTTGTTTCCTTCTATCCTTTTCCTCTCCTTCCCATATGTTTATCTGTTTTCCCTCTTTTTAAAAATAATTTATTTATCTTTAGATTTTATTTTTTTTTTTTTTATTTTGAGAGAGAGAGAGAGAGAGTGTGTGCAAGGGCATGGGGGGTGGGGCAGAGGTATATGGAGAGATGCATTCTTGAACAGACTCTCCCTGAGCATAAGCCGAACCTGGGACTTGATTTCACAACCCTGAGGTCATGACATGGGTTGAAATGAAGAGTTGAACACTCAACTGGCTGAACTACCAAGGTGCCCCTATTTTACTTTACTTTATTTTATTTTATTTATTTATTTATTTATTTATTTATTTATTTATTTATTTATTTATTTTGGAGAGATTACACAACTGCAAGAGTTGGGGGAGGGACAGAGGGAGAGAAAGAATCTTGAGCAGAATCCCTACTGAGCACAGAGCTGATGGGGGGCTTGATTTCATGAGCTGAAATCAAGAGTCAGAAGGTTAACCCTCATTTGCTTTCTTAATTCCACATATGAGTGAGATCATGTGGCATTTGTCTTCGACTTATTTTACTTAAAGTAATACACTCTAGCTCTATCCACATCATTGAAAATGGCAACTTTTCATTTTTTGGATGGCTGAACAATATTCCATTGTGTGTGTGTGTGGGGGGGTATATATATATATACATATGTATATATAGCGTATTTTCTTTATACATACATTATTCAGTGGACATCTGGACTCTCTCCATAGTTTGGCTATTATTGGTCATGGTGCTATAAACATCAAGGTTCACGTATCCCTTCAAATCTGTATTTTTGTATCCTTCAGATAAATGCCTAGTAGTGTAATTGCTGGATTATAGGGTAGTTTTATTTTTAACTTTTTGAAGAACCTCCAAACTATTCTCCAGAGTCGTGGTACCAGTTTGCATTCCTATCAACAGTGCAAGAAAGTTCCCCTTTCTCTGCACCCTTACCAACACCTATTGTTTCTTGTGTTGTTACTTTTAGCTATTCTGAGAGGTGTGAAGTGGTATCTCCTTGTGGTTTTGATTTGTATTTTCCTGATTATGAGTGATGTTGAGCATCTTTTCATGCATCTGTTAGTTATCTGGATGTCTTCTTTGGAAAATTGTCTATTCATGTCTTCTGCCTGTTTCTTAAGTAAGTTGTTTTCTGGGTGTTGAGTTTGATAAGTTCTTTATAGATTTTGGACACTACCTGTTTATTAGATATGTCATTTACAAATATCTTCTTCCATCCCATAGGCTATTTTTCAGTTTTATTGATTGTTTCTTTTGCAATACAGAAGATTTTTATCTTGATGAAGTCCCAAGAGTTCATTTTAGTTTTCCTTGCCTGTGGCAGTGTGTCTAGTAAGAAGTCGCTACAGCCAACGTCAAAGAAGTTTCTACCTGTGTTCTCCTCTAGATTTTCAGAAAAAGCATTTGACAAAATATAGCATCCTTCCTTGATAAAAAAAGAAAAACAACAACAACAAAGTAAGGATAGATGGGACATATCTCATTATAATAAAGGCCATATATGAAAGACCCACAGCTAACATCATCCTCAATTGAGAAAAACTGAGAGCTTTTCCCCTATAGTCAGGAAGAAGACAAGAATGTCCACTCTCAGCATTACTATTTAACATAATATTCAAAGTCTTAGCCTTAGCAATAAGACAACAAAAGGGAAATAAAAGGCATCCAAATTGTCAAGGAAGCAGTCAAACTTTCATTATTTGCAGATGACATGATACTCTATGTAGAAAACCTGAAAGACTCCACCAAAAAATTGGAAAAATATATAAATTCACATTTACTGAATACATAAATTCATTCAGTTCTAGGATATAAAATCGAAGTGCAGAAATCTGTTGCATTTCTCTGCACAATAATGAAGCAGCAGAAAAAGAAATCAAGGAATCAATCCCATTTGCAATTGCACCAAAAACACTAAGATAACTAGGAATAAACTTAGCTAAGTAGGTAAAAGATCTGTATTCTGGAAACTACAGAAGGCTTATGAAAGAAATTGAAGAGGGAGACACCTGGGTGGCTCTGGTTGAGCATCTGCCTTTGGCTTAGGGTGTGATCCTGGGTCCCAGGATGGAGTCCTGCATTGGGCTTCCCCACGAAGTCTGCTTCTTCCTCTGCTTATGTCTCTGCCTTTCTCTTTATGTCTATTATGAATAAATAAATAAAGTCTTTTAAAAAAGTAAATTGAAGAGGACACAAAGAAGTATTCCATGCTCATGGATTGGAAGAACAAACATTGTTAAAACATCTACAGTATGCAAAGTAACCTACACATTAAATGCAATCCCCATCAAAATACCACCAACATTTTTCACAGAGCTAGAACAAATGACCTTAAAATTTGTATGGAACCACAAAATACTCCAAATAGCCAAAGCAATTCTGAAAAAGAAAAACAAAACTGGAGGCATCGCTATCCCAGATTTCAAGTTATATTATAAAACTGTAGTCATCAAGACAATTTGGTACTGGAACAAAAACAGACTCACAGATCAATGGAATATAATAGAAAAGCCAGAAGTGGACCCACAACATATGGTCAACTAATCTTTGACAAAACTAATTTTTCCAATGGAAAAAAAACCACAGTCTCTTCAACAAATGGTGTTGGGAAAACTGGACACCATGCAGAAGAATGACACTGGGCCATTTTCTTTATTATATACAAAAATAAATTTAAAATGGATGTGGTCAAGAAATCACTTGTCAATTCTTATTCATTTCAACTCTACTCATATGAATTATAATTAATATGAGCTTAGTATATTTTAATAGATTTATAATCATATCAAATGGGAGCACTAAAATTAAGATTTTTCTAGGGTCTATAAAAGGCTTGCAATTGCTTCACTACATCTACCAATGACATAGAGTCCTGTGTGACTATGGAAACTCTTTTAGTTTTTTTCTTTTTTCTGCATCAGTTGGCAAATAAATGGATAGCAACGAGACTCCTTACAGAGCTTACTCGTAGAAATTATCTTTGGAGCTGTACCATCCTGAGATGGTTTGCTTAAAACTTTAATTCCCTTAATTGGATTTTGCTGTGAAGTGAGGCCAACCTACCTAGAGTGCTATCCACTCTTGGAATCGTGCCTTGACAGATGGTTCTTAGTAATTACTACAATCATGGCACCCCAACTTATACTCTTATTTCAAAGTCATTTCTCTGTGTTAAGGCTATACCTGAAAGAAGGGGTCAAAATGACTACTTTAAATAAATTATTTTTCCTATAAAACATAGATGCAAAATTTTAAAACTTGGGGAAATGCATTAAGTTATTATTGATGCATGGTATATACATTTACATATATAAAATATGTTGAAAATATTAGCACAGGCATAATACTATTTTTAAGGTGATGTAAAATTTATGTTTCAATATAAAGCAGGTGTTTATATGGAATCTCTCATAGTCCAAGGAGAACTATAAAAATGATAGCTTAACCAACAAAATGTAATATTTAAGAAAATGAATTAGTTAAAAAATCTATTAGTAATATTTCAAAAATTTGATACAAGTGAATATTTAAAGTTATATACATACACATACATTTATATATGTGTCTATATGAATGTGTATGCAAAAATCTTGCCTATTTTGTGAAATTCATGATATATATTTTAATTATAAATTATATTTATAAATGTAAATATATTTATCTTCATTATCAGAGCTGTATATTGCCTCTAACATAATTTTCTTCTTTTTTTCTAACATAATTTTCAAGAGTATGTCATCTTTACCTCATCTAAAGTCTTTGAGCTATTGTAATTTTATGTCTGTATATCATTGAAAATTGGACCCCAAACCACTATTATCCATTTACATAATATTCAGTTATATATATTTATTATAATTTATTATTATACTAAATGCCAACAAGAAGTTTCTTAAAAAGTAAAGCAGATCACTATTATTTACATATTAATAAACATACCAGATTCTCTTTAGTAGTAAAAAACAATAAGAAGGTATAAAGGTAAATATTATCACATTTCCACTAATATAATTTAAAAATATACCTTCAAATGAATAAAATAAATAAAATATATGATTGTTATATATAGTTATGTATACCATGTATTTTATTCATCATTATATATATGACTATATAATATATACCAGAAGAAATAGAAATATATGAATATTTATATGTATAAATATACACGTCATCTATCCATTGGTAGACTTAGAGGTTTTCTCTCTATATATATATAACATATATATCTAATAATAAAAAGACATAGGATGATCTTAATTGCACATGAATCTCTAGATGTAATACAAATCCAATCAAGTGAAATTCTAAGTATTTTACTTTAGTAATTGTTTCAAGAAAAAAATATTATGATTGTAGAAACCATAAAACAGGTTCAAGATGTCCTTTGAATGAAGTCCTATGCATTGTTTGGCAGGATCTCTGAGAATTAAATGCTTCTAAGATGCACCTTTGATTATTATTAATTATCTAGGTTATTTCATACAAATCTGGAGAAATAGAACTTAAGTTGTAGAAAACTGTTTCCTGTCAATAGCAATACAGATTTTTGTCCCAGAAAATATAATTGATGTTATTTCATGTGATTTTCCACTTTTAGAAAAGTTGACATCAAACACTATATTTTAATTTATATTATCCAGGTGTTCATGCCTCTGTTATCAAATTAATTTCAAGATTCCTGATTGTGTTTGTTTGTTTTGGTGTATTTTTTTTGTTTCTTTTTCTGATCTCATGTGCACCGATTTTAACACCTTACTGGTTCCCTCATTAAATGAGTTAAGTTAAAAATTCAATATGTGTGTAAATTATATTTGCATAGAGGCCATTACATTATTTATTTGAAAATTATATTAAGCAGTTTTGGATGTCCGGGATATTGACATCAGTACAGTCGAGATATAGAACATGTCCTATCACTGTAAGATGCCTCATGTGTCACTGATTAGTCACATGCATTTCTACTTTGCACACTTTATCTTGACCCCTGGAAATCAATAATCTGTGCTTCATTGCTACACTTTTATGAGCTCAAGAATGCTGTAGAAATGGAATCATAGGATATATATAACCCTTTGAGAATGGTCTTTTCCTCACAGTGTAATTTTCTGGAGATTCATCCAGATATCGCCTGTACTACTGTCATTCATTTTTATTATCATCAATGTGACACAGACACACCACCTGTACGAACATGCCATAGTCTGCTCCCTCATTCGCTGGTTCAAAGACAGCGAATGTTTCCAGCTTGGAGCTATTTAGCATAAAGTTCTTATAAATGTTTGTGTATTTTTTTTAAGATTTTATTTATCCATGAGACACACACACACACACACAGAGAGAGAGAGAGAGAGAGAGAGAGAGAGAGAGAGAGGCAGAGACACAGGCAGAGGGAGAAGCAAGCTTCATGCAGGGAGCCTGATGCAGAACTTCATGCCCTGGGCTGAAGGCAGGCGCTAAACCGCTGAGCCACCCAGGGATCCCCTGTGTATTGGTTTTTGTATGAATATGTCTTCATTATTCTGGAATGACTGCACAGGAGTGCAGTTGTTGCATTGTAGAGTGATTGCACATTTCATTTTTTTGAGAATCACCAAACTATTTTTCAGATAAGTTGTACCATTTATATTCCCACCAACAATGTATGAATAATCCAGTTTCCCCACATACTTTCCAGCCCTTTTTTTTTTAAGATTTAATTTATTTATTCATGACAGAGAGAGAGACAGACAGACAGACAGAGACAGAGAGAGAAGCAGGCTCCGTGCACGGAGCCTGACATGGGACTCTCCCGGGTCTCCAGGATCACACCCCGGGCTGAAGGCAGCACTAAACCACTGAGCCACCGGGGCTGCCTTTTGCCCATGCTCTTAAACTGGATTGCTGGGTTTTTAAGCTTTTTTTTTTTTTTTTTTTTTTTTTTCAGTTCTTTATATATTATAGTTGCTCGTATTTTGGTCAGATACATGGTTGCTTAAAAATGTTTTCTCCCAGTCTGTAGACTGTCTTTTCATCCACTTTACAGAGCCTTCAGGCAGAAAAAAAAATTTAATATTGATGAAGTTCAACTCATCACTTTTTCTTTTTATGCATCTTGTTTTTGGTGTTAAGTCTAGGATTACTTTGACTAGTCATAGTTCACAAAGATTTTCTTCTATATTTCCCCCAAAGTTTCAGTGTTACATTTTACATTTATTTTTTTTTAACTTTTAAAAAAATATTTTACATTTAAGTCCATGACCTATTCTGATTTATATTTTGTATAAAACATAAGGTTTGGATTGAGCTTTGCTTATTTTTTGTCAAGAGATTTCCAGTTGCTTCAGGGACATTTGTTAAAAGACTTTATTTCCTTTATTGAAATGCTTTTATTTCTTTATATAAAAAAAATCAGTTGGGAATACTTTGTGGATCCTTTCCTGAGTTTTCTATTCTATTCCACTGATCTATGTGTCTATCATTTCACCAGTACCAAATACTTTTGACTACTATGTATCTATCTAACCAATCTTGAAATCTTCTACATTATTCTTCTAAAACTTGCTTTGGTTATTCTAGTTCTTTTGCTTTTCTGTATCAGTTAAGAATATTTTTGTATATATCTATGAAAACTCTTGCTGGGTTTTGATAAATTTTATTAAAACTGCATCTCAATTTGGTGAAAATGGACGTTTCTGTTATGGCAAGTCTTCCAATCTTTAAATATATTATGTGTCTCCATTTATTTAAACATACATATATTTTATTTCCTTCAAAGTATTTGGTAGTTTTCAGCATACAAGCTCTATGCACTATTTGTTAAACTTATGCATAATTATTTTTGTTTTGAGTGATTGTAAATGGCGTTATATTTTGAATGTTTGAGTCTATGAGTTTGTTGCTGGTATACAGAAACAGAGTTTTATTTTCTTTTTGGAGGAGGTATATTGATCTAGAATCTTGTGATCATACTGAACTCACTTTATTAGCTCTAGGAATCTTTTGTTCATTTCTATTTTTGGTAAAATCTTTGTTATTTTCTACATTTGCAATGATATCCTTTGCACATAGGGGTAGTTACTCCTTGCTTTTCTATATGAATTTTCTTTCTTTCTTTTTTTTTAATTTCCTTTCCTTCCTGTTCTTTCTTTCTTTCTTTCTTTCTTTCTTTCTTTCTTTCTTTCTTCTTTTTTCTTTCTTTCTTTCTTTCTTTCTTTCTTTCTTTCTTTCTTCTTCTTTTCTTTCTTCTTTCTTTCTTTTTCTTTCCTTCTTTCTTTTTGGTTTACTGCATTGGCTAGAACTAGTGCCACAATATTAAATGTATAACTAGTAAGAGCAGACATCTTTGCCTAGGTTCCCAAACATAGGGCGAAGCATTCAGTCTTTCACTACTAAGTACAATGTTAGCTCCATTTTTTTTTTTTTTGTAAATGCTTTTTATCAAGTTGAGAGAGATTCCCTCTATTTTTGTTTTGCAGTCTTATCAAGAATGACTGTGGAGAGGAGACTGAGTAGCTCAGTCAGCTAAGTGTCTGCCTTTGGCTCTGGTAATGATCCCGGAGTCCTGGAACAGAGCCCTACATCAGGCTCCCTGCTCAGTGTTTCCTCCCTCTCCCTCTCCACTTGTTTGTACTCTCTCTCTCTGTCAAGTTAATAAATAAATTTTTATAAAAAAAAAGAATGTCAAATTTTGTGAAATATTTTTCTGCATCATTCTGTATAAGCATTCTGTATGTTCCTGTAATTTTTCTGTTGTTTTTTTTTTTTTGGCCTGTTGATGTAATAGATTGCATTGATTGACTTTCAAATATTGGACCAGCCTTGGATCCTTGGAATAAACTCCACTTGGTGTATAGTTCTTACTTTATATCGATGAATTCTATTCCTTTCTAATGTCTATATTCTTTCCTTTTCCCTTCCTCTCTCTTTTCTTCTTTCTTTCTTCTTTCTTTCTTTCTTTCTTCTTTCTTTCTTTCTTTCTTTCTTTCTTTCTTTCTTTCTTCTTTCTTTCCTTTTCCTTCTTCTTTCTTTCTTTTTCTTTCTTTCTTTCTTTTTTTGTTTATTTGTTCGTTCATTCTGTACTGTCTATCAAGTTTTGGTATGTGGGTAATATCAAGTTCAGAAAATGAAGTAAAAGTATTCCCCTCTCTTCTATTTTCTGAAAGGGTGTACAGAATTGATATTTATTCTTTTTAAGAAGATTTTGTGAAATTCTCTAGTGAAACTGTCTGGTCCTAGTGATTTTTTTTTGAGGAGTCTTAAAAAAAATCAAATTTCTACTAGTGAAAGGGATATTCAAAAGATCTATTTCTTATGGTGTGAGTTAAGGTAGTTTGTTTTTTGAAAGTGCCAACTTCACCAATGGTAATAAAATCACTTCCTGAGAGAGAAGAAACCTGACCAAATTATAAGGCCTTCAAAAGAGAGCAAATTCATACATATTTACAGGTGCCAGTTGTAAAATTTCATAGGAAGAGTTTGTTGGCTTCAATTTCCTTGGGTTGGAATAACAAAAAATATTAAAATTTCAGCCAGGATGGCTTAGGAAAGATTCTAGGTAGAAGTTGACTTTATGGCCTTGGTATTCAAAAACTGTGTAACTCTATGTTTGCAAAGCAAACTCAAGGAGGTCTGCATGGCTAATTAAAACAGTCAGATTTATCAAGGTCTCATCAGGACAAATTTAATTATGTTCTAAACCCTTAAAGAGACAGAGGATTATCTCATCTAGGGAAATAGTATGATTCCATAGCAAAGGAACATTCAGAACAAGAAAGAACAATTTAAAATCAATAGTGACTGAAGTTAAATTTTAAAAAATATGCCTCAATTTTTAATAATGACTACAAGAGAAATTAAATGTAAGATTGTATTTAAATGGTGTGTAGTCATTCCAGAAAATGAATAAATGTAAAAATCCAATAGATCCACCTCTTTATGACATTTCAGCATACCAGGTATAAAGGGTATTTTCAGAGGAAAAGAAAAGTTAAATATACATTAAAATGTATTCTCTAAAAATTAGAATCTCATCAGACTTCTTAAAATAAATTACTGGAATTTTTTTTTTAAGATTTTATTTATTCATGAGAGACACACAGAGAGAGGCAGAGACACAGGCAGAGAGAGAAGTAGGCTCCATGTGGGGAGATGTGGGACTCGATCCTGGGACTCTGGGGTCACACCCTGAGCCAACGGCAGATAGATGCTCAACCACTGAACCACTAGGGTGTCCCAAATTATTGGAAATTAAAAGTAATTATAGGAATATACTGAAGGAAAATGTTTTTTTTCTTAACATAATTTCTAAGAAAGAATTCCAGGTCTAATTCAGGTGTCAAAGTGTGCAAGTTGAATAAAAACATTTTCGCATACGTTTTGTCACAAAAATTTTACCTCCCTTGAATTATTTTCAGAGGCTATTAGAGGAAGTATTGCATTAAAATTAAAGGTACTTACAGAATAATATTAAATAAAAGATAGAAATATATGGAATGCAGAAAAGACAGCAACCACAAAAAAGAGACAACAAAAATTACAGCAAGATGGTATGTTTTTGTGGGGGGAACTGGTAGCATGAAGTAAGAAGGTGACAGTTTGATCTTTTCTAATAGGAAACCAACATATAAACATTATCATTACATACCAACATATTATACACAGAAGCTTTTGATTTAAATACGATGATTAAAAGGAATGCAAACCAGCCAATTTTCTGAAAACAGCTGCTTTGGGAGAATAAAGCAGCTACTTAGAAAAGTTGAGCAGAGAACTGGTAGCACCATATGACACTTAAGTTAATTTTTTAAAAAGATTTCATTTATTTGACAGCAAGAGAGAATGAGAGAGCGAGCATGCACAAGTGCAAAGTGGGGGGCAGAGCGAGAGGGAGAAGAAGGCTTCCCACAGAGCAGGGAGCCCAATGCAGGGCTCAATCCTAGGACCCTGGGATCATGACCTGAGCCAAAGGCAGACTGTTAACTGGCTGAGCCACTCAGGCAACCCTGACAATATATTTTTTTAAAGATTTTCTTTATTTATTCATGAGAGACACACAGAAAGAGAGGCAAAGACATAGGCAGAGGGAGAAGCAGGCTTCCTGCAGGGAGCCTGATGTAGGACTGGATCCCGGGACTCCAAGATCACGCCCTGGGCTGAAGGCAGGCACTCAATGGCTGAGCCACACCCAAGCATCCCATTTTTTTTTTTAAGATTTTATTTATTGACATTTTATTTTTTTTAAAGATCTATTTAGTGATTTGAGAGAGAGAAAGAAAGTGAGTGGAGAGGAGGGGTGGAAGGAGAGAAACTTCAAGCAGACTCCCCATTGAGGGTGAAACCTGACTGGGTGCTCCATCTCAGGACCAAAGAGATCAGAGCCCATGAGATCACAACCTGAGCTGAAATCAATAGTCTGACAACCGATTGCACCATGTGACATTTTAAACAATATACAAGTATTACTATGAAAGAGAAATAGTGAGGCCCACAAAATAAAAAGAACTCTTAGAGAAAATAATAAGAAAAAAGTAATGTGAAAATGATATAATCTGGAGAAAAAGAAGAAACTGCCCAGTGCTTAGTGCCCAGACCTGCTCTCCTGGCTGATGGAGCTGTGTGCCCAACTACAGCCCAAGGGTCCAGACAATCCGCATCCACTGAGTGAGGCAGGCTTCCCCCACTCTCCCACCCGCTGCCTCTCTCTGGGTTGGCTAACCTAGGGCCCCCTCCCCTGAACTCTGACCACGGGTCACATTTAGGGCAGGTTCTGTGCTAGAGTCTGGGGCTGCCCAAGTGGCCTGGTGCTGGCCAGGTCAGTGTATTACAAGGTCCTCGCTGGAGAGAATTGGGCCACCCACCTGCCTGTTCACCTGGAGGGACTGTTCTGTACCATTCTGTCTTTGTAATATAAATACAGATTTTTATACCTCAAAAAAAATGATGATACTAATCATACAGAAAAACAATTTCACCAGCAATAAATATAGATGAGTATTAGATTCTCTGAAGTGCTTATCATTTGGGTAGAAATATAAATCTGTAGAGCTATTGTGGAGATAGGAAATAACTTTATAGGAATCATAATTCCTATAAATGTGTTCACAGTTATAATCAAGAAAATGTTTTAAGCATATATAAAAGTATATTAATCTTTCCTTGACTTCAATGAAAAAGAAAGAAAACAAGATAAATATGCATCATTTAAATGAGTGAATACTGGAAAAGCCCTTAGAAAACAACATGGCATATAATAAGGAATAAGTAGATGCAGGCTATTGTCATTACTGTCATTATAATTTGAGAACTATTTAAATTATAACCTAATAGAATAAATTACATCCATCTGAAAGGATGATGCCCATTCATACTTATCAAAATAGAGGTTTTCCACAACCTGTTGTAAAACTGAAGGTTAAAAAGGTCTTCCATGGTTCCATGCTTTGTGGCATGTGTTTGTGTAATGTGTGTGTGTGTTATTAATATATTGGTGAAAATTATTCCTAAAGGAGATATTTGGTGAAACTTTATATTCTCTCTTAATTCTTTTTTCATGTCCTTCAAAGTTTTCCACTAGACACATTGTAACACTTTAAAAAAAGATAGTGCATGGGGAGATGGTCATACAAAAATTAAAAAGGGTTCCCTGCTCAGCAAAGGAGTCTGCTTCTCCTCTGGCCCTCCCCCTGAGTGTGCTTTCTCCTCACTCTCTGTCTTTTTTCTCTCTCAAATAAACAAATAAAATCTATTTTTTAAAATAGGTGACAAATAAATTCAAAATCCAAGAAAGATTTGTAAGGAAGTACAAAGTATAACTGGCTTAATAATTTTCCCCTTAACAAAAAAAGCTCAAATCAAATTCAAGAAGGTTATTTTTATGTTAGTGAGACTTACCTGCCTCAATTAAGACAAAAGGAAGAGTGACTCACATGTGAACAAAGTGTTTGACTTGACTACTTGAAAAACTATGCGTTTTTTAAAAACATGTTACTTTTAATTATTTGATTCATATTTGAATGATTTGTATAACCACCCTTAAATTTCCAAGATTTCAAATATTTTGATGTGATGCATGTTTTAACTTTCTTTCTAAAAGGATAAAGAAAAATGGACTTAGTAATTTATACTCATTGCTTCCTTCTTTACTTTTCTTGGGTTATAAATTCACATAAGGATGAAACAGATGCTATATAATTTCTGATATGTCCATTGAATAATTTCCAGGCATGGGGTTCAAATATATCACAGATGTCCAGCAAGACTGGAGAGCAATTTAGTCCAGATTATAGCAGAAGAACCTAGACTTTGGGAAAGAGAAACCAAAGAGAAGTCTGAAGAAAAAAAAATGTGATCAATAGTTTTGAATGTGAGAACATAGTGCATACATAACATGAAGAAAAACATTAATCTGAAATTTCAAGAAAAAAAAGAAAAAAGTTACCAAAAAAGTGTAATCCAAAATTGTTTTCACTTTACTCCTTACTATTAATTGTTTAAAAATAGAATTCACTTTACTGAACCCAGAATTATACATAAAATACATGGGTAGTGCTTAATGTGCCAAAAGCATTTTAATGGTGGTTGGTTATTCATCAGAAATCTAATATATTATTCCTTGTCATTATATAATATGTACTTTCACGAAGCATAGTCTCCCCTTTTCTAGTTACTTTTATAATTTGCTGGAAATAGCAAATTCAAATTTCTTAGAATAACTCTAAACAGAAACATTTATAGACTGCTGTAATATTATTTTTATCTGCCTCATATGGGAGCATTTAACTCCATTGTTGGTCTCTGCAGAATATTTAGCAAAGCAAAGATAAGAAATACTTTAATGACCAATGGTGGGTGATAGGCAAAATTAAAATGAAACATCTAAAAAGAGAACAACAAAGAATATTTTGCTTTCATGTGAAATATTGTGTGGAGATATGATTACAGATAGAATATTTTAGAATTATATTATCATATTAATATAGTCACAATATATAGAATAAAATAGCAAAGTTTAAAATACATTGTGTGATTTTAAATATCTGGTTATTTAACTCTATTACATATATATATATATGCACAAACACATATAATTAACAATGTCACACATTGAGAAAACTCTAAGTCTATGAATCAGTTAAAAACGTAATATCCAGGGCAGCCCTGGTGACTCAGCAGTTTAGCACCTGCCTTACGCCCAGGGCCTGATCCTGGAGTCCTGAGATTGAGTCCCATATCAGGCTCCCTGTATGGGGCCTGCTTCTCCCTCTGCCTGTGTCTCTGCCTTCATCTCTCTCTGTCTCTCATAAATAAATAAAATCTTTAAAAAAAAAAAAAAAACAAACCCTGGTAATATCCAGATTATAACATCACTAATAATTTGTATTGGCTATTTTTTGCTCAGTTCTTTTTTTTTTAAAGATTTTATTTATTTATTCATGAGAGACACACACACACACACAGAGAGAGGCTAGGTGCTAAACTGTTGAGCCACCGAGGGATCCCCGCAGTTCTAATTATATATAAAATAATAAACACAAATGTCATGTAAATTTTTTCAAAGAAGTTTTTTTCAATGTAACAGATTGATATCTGTGGAAAATCATACATAAATAAATAGTCCATTACAAAGGTAAGCAGCACCTGGTGATTGATAGTTTTAAATGCATCTACTGAGTCCCAATGTCTCTATACCTACTAATTTAATTATGTGATTTCAGGGTTTGTTTGTTTTTCTTAATGCAGTAATTATCACTTGGCAGTTTGATAATTCACAACCCTTCCATCCATCTCCCCTGAAACCTTCTGTTACACTAGATCCCAAATTCTCAGTGGCCAAGAGAAAAACAGTTGGAGGCAGGTAGCATGAGGAGTTTTTAGACATCATATGAAAGAATTTGTCATCACCAATGTCAATTTGCAATCCTCAGACATTTTGAAGAAATATTTTTCCACACACTGTATATTTCATTGAAAGCCCCAAAACTAAAGAATTTCTTAAGCTTCACTATATATAATAATCAAAAGGGTTTTTGCCATGGAGATTCTATCGGTAGAGCTCTGGCCATGGCTCTAAGGATCTGAATTTTAAACAATAATTCAAAGATACTCATGTGAGTTATTGGTTAACACTATAAAATATAGAGAGTGTCACCATTATTTTGCAAATAATAGGCACATGAAAGAATGGATAGAGGTGAGCTGGCTCCCTAAAATGTTTGATTAGAAACACTGCTTTGCACAATTTTACAAAATACTACTGATATATATCTATATCTATATATATATATATATATATATTTAAATTAGTTGGAAAACAACAACTAACAAGCTACTGAATTGGGGAAGTGTTATTTTTTGCAACATTTCTGTGAAGCTAGTGTTGATTATGCTCCCAACTTGTTTGCCAAGGTTGGTACTTGCGTGGTCATTTTTTCCTTTAAAATCATCTATTTATAAACAATTTTTTAAGTTTGAGAATGCAAGAAGCATATTAGTTTTATGCCAGGAAGATTACATAGGAGAAGTACATAAAACTTAATATTTTTTCATCAGCTTTGATTGTAAAAGTTAAGTTTAGCAAGACTCAGTATATGTTCTTCAGTGCCATTTAAATACCAGTACTTTAGACACACACACATACACACATACACAATGGTTATAATGTTGGCAATGAACATAGCAATTACTCAGAGGAGGGAGGAAGGGCACAAGTGTGGTTTGCCACAAAGTATTTCAAAATTCTAAGGGGGAAAAAAGCCCTGCAATTAAAGAGCTCTCTTTCAACAGAAAGGTATATTTATTTAGATTTAAAAAAAAATCATAACCTTTGAGTGATGATTTGTTACTGAATGAATGTCTTAGTGCAGGTGTTCAGGTGTTCTGTATAAATTATTTGTCAAGAGTAATTGGTGGGTTATGTTATCTTAAAAATAGGTAGTTATTTCATTGGTGAATAGAAGAGGAGGTATGTGTGGGAAGTTTCATATTCCTCTCAGTATGTTAGGTTAAAAAAAAAAAGTCACCCATAGATTACATAATTTCCCTGTATGTTCATAACTGTAATTTTAAATAAAATAGGTGATATTATTGGATTTTAAAGTTCCTTTATGAGAAAGTTTTCTTAGGTTTTTAAGCATATGAGGAAGCCCTAAAATTAAATCCCAAACTGATATAAAATAAATGAGGAGGTTTTTTTTTTTAGTGATTGTAATTCTCCTGAATGCCTTCTTTTCTGTAAACCTCACTTGCAACCAAGTAAATACCTAAAACCAAGGTACTTTTTGTGTTTATCAGATTGGATTGATCAAAGTCGTTTCTTGTGCATTGGGTCTGTAATTCAAATCGTCTTATCATTTGTTAAGGGTGGGCCTTCAGTGCTGGCCTCATACCATTTAGACTCAGAAGACTTCTAAGTCCTGTGATATCTTCTTTCCTAATGCAATTTCCTTTACTTCAGTGTACAGTGGCAGTGTGATATAATATAGCAAGGTATTTATTAGAGAAGAGCAAATTAAACTTATTTTATGTTTCATATAAGCCCAGAATCAACTTTAGCTTTCAAAATGGTATTTGAGTTCATATTAATTTTCATGATACAATAAGATAATTATTGTTAGTTTAGTTCTATGTGAAAAGTAAAAGGCTTTGACTCAACATGCAATAGATCTATAGGTTAAATAATATTGTACCATTATTTTATTTAGGAATATTATCATAAGACAGTTCCTTTTCAATATTCCTCAATACAATTTCTAAACTGTTTACAGGTAGTTCTTATTTTTTCTTATTTGTATTCTGCTTTCTTTAAATGGTCAAATCAACCACTAAATTATATCAACAATGACCTGACAGGATAATCCAGTTATAATCACTTAAATTGGAAACGTCAGTTCTTTCCTACATCCAGTTGTATTCACAAAATCTAGCCTTACAGATTCACATTCCATTGATATTAACTCTTCAGTGATCTGAACAATCAGAATAAATCTCTTCATTTATACATTTATCCAACAAAAATGATTTCTCTCTCTCTCTCTCTTCCTCTCTCCACACCGTCCCTTCTCCTTTCTTCCTGGGACCTCTCACTCAAATGTAAAATTCACTTAAAAAATGGAACTAAGCTGGTTAGAACATACTCAGAAGCAAATCCCTTTATTCTTCCCTTTTTAAACGCTTCCCAGGTCACAGAAAGAGATTTCTTGTGCATAATTCACTGATCTAAGGCTTATAGGGAAAAAAGTTAATGAGGAAAAGGAAAGAATTACGATGCTTGTTTCATATTTTATTTTCCTTTCAGAAATTTGCAGTCATCACTGATTTGGAACTACCATATTTTAAAAATATCCTTTTTATACTAAAAATAAGGAATCCTTACATAAGAAACCTGTATATGTTAAATGTATAAAGTTTTAAAATATGGTTAAGGACAAAAGTAAATTAAGCTCATTATACAAGTAATGTTTAAAAAAATACATAGATGGTCACATTTAGTGCTATTTTCCTTGCCAAAAGGAGGCAATATTTGACTATTTGGAATAGATCCTTAGTGTCATTCATACACACACACACACACACACACACACAGGAATACATCCCTGTATGCATTTATAAGTGCGTACTTAAATAATGTATACATAGCCAAACCTACACCCAATCTAAATTTTTCTATTTGTATTTATGTAAGTATAATCTAGTGAAATGCGACTTACATTTTAACAGCCAAAATTATGTCAAAAATGTTGCTTCTTTGTGAAGAGGAGGATATAAAGGAGACTTCAGGGTTAATCCCTTTGAAATTAATTGTTGAATGGAAGCACATGTTTATTTTAAATTCGAGTAAATACTGCCAAACTGAACTTTGATATTTTGTGTCAACTTATATTGCCATCAAAAGTATATGGAAGAAATTATACATAACGTTCCTCAATTTTCTTTTCTTTTTTTCTTTTCTTTTCTTTTCTTTTCTTTCTTTTTTCTTTTCTTTTCTTTTTCTTTTTTTCTTTTTTCTTTCTTTTCTTTTTTCTTTCTTTTCCTTTCTTTTTTTCTTTCTTTTCTTTTTTTAAAGGTTTTCTGTACTTCAGAGAAAGAGAGAGCTAGATGAGGAGCAGAGGGAGAGGAAGAAGCAGACACTCTGCTGACCAGGGAGCCCAAAGCAGGGCGGGATCCCAGGACCCTGGTATCATGACCTGAGCCAAAGGCAGATGCTTAGCCTGCTAAGCCACCCAGGTGCCCTTCCTCAATTTTCTATTAAGTTATTAAGTTATTGATCTTAGTGATTTATTGGATTTCTCCATATTTTCTATTAATCCAGGTATGATGCAAATATTTTCACTCAGTCTATCATTTATATTTTTCTTACGTATCTGGTATATTTCATCATGTATGTGATTTAAAAAATATAAATATAAATTTATTTATATATATATTTATATAAATATAAATATATTAAGGTTTTAACTTTTGATTTTGCATGTTTTCTTACTTTAAAAAAATCTTTACCTTCTAAATGTTATAAATATATTTATTGTATCTAAAATTTTCAATGAATAATCCTATATTTTTCTTATATTTTATAGTTTAGGTTTTATAATTTATTTGAAATACTTGATTTTTTTGTAATGATCTGAGTAGACATTACAAAAAAAGTAGACATCTTTTTTTCCAATATTTCCAATTTTCCTATCATATTAAATATTTCTTCACTTTTCCACAGAATTAAAATATTACTTTTTCATATATTATAACGAATCATAGACCCTATTAATAGGTTAATTTAAAGAGATGGAAAACAGACTGGTGGTTGACAGGGACCAGGGAGGAAGGGATGGGAATTAACTGTTCAATGGGTATGGAGTTTATTTTGGAGTGAGAATATGTTTTGGAACTAGATAGAGGTGGTGTTTGAATACATGTAAATGCAATAAATGCTGCTGAATTGTTCACTTTTGATGTATATTCAGCTTCTGTGGATTTCACCTAAATTAAAAAACAAAACAAACTTCCAGTACCAAAATATATATGTTTTTCAGATTTATTATTTTTTTCAGGTCTATTTTGCGTGTGCCCTGTAGATTTGCATTCAAAATTCTACTGAGATTTTATCATATTTTATTTACTTTGAAATTCACAAGTTAATGACAACACTGAATGTTTCTAAACAATGACACAGGCCAATTTTGATTAATTTCATGTATCTTCTTCAGAAAAGAATTTGTAAACACACGCACACCTTACACGATTATTAAATTTACTATAGACAATTTTTTTAAGATTTTGTTTATTTATTCATAAGAGACACAGAGAAAGAGGCAGAGACACAGGAAGAGGGAGAAGCAGGATCCATGCAGGGAGCCCGACATGGGACTGGATCCTGGGTCTCCAGGATCAGGCCCTGAGCTGAAGGCAGTGCTAAACCGCTGAGCCACCTGGGTTGCCCTACCATAGACAATTTTATATTAGTTTTGCTCTTGTGAATATTTTTTCCATCTTATTTTGTGTGCAGTTATAATTAGTGAGAAGAAAAATTGCTAATTTTAGTTATTTTATACTTGGCCACCTTGCTAATTTCTCCTATTATATCTCATAGTTTGTTCCATGATTCTAATGGGTTTTCTATGTATTTGATCTCTCTCTTTTAGACAAACACATACACACCTTTGAGACTAATGGTGATCATTCCCTTAATTTACATATACATGTTACTTTTGTTTTCAATCTGTCTTTTCTTCTTTATTGACTAAAACAGCTAGTAGCATGTTGAACATGATTATGATTAATAGACATCTTATTTATGTTTCTGACTTTGAAGGGATTACATCTAATGCAGTATTTGATGTGTAATGGTTACTCTAGTTTTCTTGTACACAAATGGTTATTTTCTGTGAAGCTAATGAAGCTTAAGCTTAAGAAACCTTTACTGAACAGTCTCTTTTCAAGGCTTTAATCTTAATTTTGTATTATAATTGTTTCTTTTTCTTAAAGACATCCTCCCCTAAACCCCTTGTGCCAAATCATATAAGCTTCTGGTCTCATTAACTCTGTGTTCACTACTGTTGTAAGGTATCTTTTATTAAACAAAGGAAATCTGTGTGCAATCTCACTCTTCGGTGAATTTGAAATGACCAGTATCTTTTCTTTGGTAATACATTTACGCTTTTTGTTTAATATTTTAAGACAATTTGTGAAAATATCTTGCGCATATTTTCTAGTTAGCTATGATTAGATCATTGGTATTCTGTAGAATTCTTAAATAATAGGCTTTGCTGATCATTATTATTTATTTGTTAGACTTACTGATTCAAAGAGATGTTACTATTCTAGAGCCAATTTCAGAACTTATATTTTCCCAAAAAATCACCAATGTTTTCTGCATTTTCACATTTACTGAAAGTTATATGCTTGTTTTCTCCTTTACCTAGATCAAAACTTTGCATTTTATTTTCCCCCATAGAAACAACTTCTGATTTTAGTAATGAAATCTATATAGTTGTTTTTTCTTGATTTTTAAATTCTTCATTTGTTCTTGATTCCCCTGTTCCTGAGGGGTTTTTTGTGAATTTTATATACATTCTTAGATGGAAGTTGATTTTTCATATAATTTTTTATTCTTTATTTTAGTGTCACTTTGTCCTACTTTACAAAATGTATATATCATTCTCAATATAGTTCACTTCTAAGTAGTTTGTTAACTACTAAATAACTAATTATTTTGATTTCCTCTTTGTCTCAATAGTTTTTTAGAATCATATTCTTCATTTCTAGTATGAAGATTATATTGGCTACATTTTCAAAAATATTTGGAAATATTTTTAAAAATGTATTTATTTATTTGACAGAGAAAGAGAGAGCACAAACAGGTGAACATCAGAGGGGAGGGAGGGTAGGCTCTCCAATGAGTAGTAGTGAGCCCAATGTGAGGCTCCATACCAGGACTCCAAAACCATGACCTGAGCTGAAGGTAGATGCTTAACCAACTGAGCCACCCAGGTGCCCTAAATTTGGAATTTTTTTTTTATTGATGCAGAGGAATTCTATATATCCTGGTTACTATGTTTTTATCATGTATACATATGTAAATATCTTTTTATAGTCACTGGCTTGTTTTTCTCTTTTAAAACATCTAAGGTAATGGCTCATATATAGAAGTTACAACTGTTATTATAGCTGAATCGATCTTTTCCTAAATGGTTTGTGTGTGCGTATATGTACATGTGTTATGTCTTGCTTAAGGAATTCTTGCTGAGATATATTTGCTTCTTAAAGCTTTGCAGTTAGTTCTTTAATTATAATTGGATTTTGTATACAGGATGCAGTTTTATTCTTCTTACTTTTTAGAATAGATTGCTCCAGTAATTTTTTGCATAGGTTCTAATATCACACTCTATTAAATGTTCTAAAATATCTAAGATTTTATATATATAGATATATATTTATATATATATAAATATAAAGTCTTAATTCATGGTAATTGCAAATTTTCCATCTTGACTTCTGTCTTTAAACAGAGACTCTTTCTCCATGTATTGTAGGCAAAATAGTGATGAGTTGAAGATGTCCATGCTCTAATGTATGGAACCTGTGAATATGTTATCTTATATGGCAATAGAGACTTTGCAAGTGTGAATAAGTTAAAGATCCTGAGATAGGAAGCTTATTCTGAATTACAAAGATGATCCTAAAGTAATCACAGGAGTATGTATGATTGAAAAAGGGAGAGGAGCATGAGAGAAGATGATGTGGTAACTAAAGCAGAGATCAAAGTGATGCAGCTGCTGGCAGTAGGCCCTGAGCCAAGGAATGTGGGCAGCCTTGAAAAGATGGGAGAGGTTGGGAAGAGATTCTCCCCCAGAGCCTCCAAAAGCAACATCACCCTGCTATACATTGATTTTAGTCTAATGAAATTTCTGATAATTAAAACCCAGGACTGTAAGAGAATAAATTTAATATTGTCTTAAACCACTAATTTTGTGGTGATTTGTTACAAAAGTATCATTTAATTACATATCCTTAGATTCTCTAAAAAATGCTTTTAATGATTTTCTTCATAAAGTTCAGATAAATATCTTATTAGATTCCTTTTCACACAATTATAATCTTTGTTATTAGTATAAATATATTTTAGGAAAGTCAACTTGTTTCTGATTACAGACTTGATATTGATTTTATTTAGATAATATTCTGAAAGCTTTTTACAATTTCTTAATAATGTTATTATTTTCTATATTCTGTCCAGTTTCTACGTAATCATTTTATCTTTCAATAATTAAAGTTTTATTTACTTCTAGTTATTCTTTTTAATCTTTTTTTAAAAGATTTTATTTATTTATTCATGAGAGACACAGAGAGAGAGAGAGGAAGAGACATAGAGAGAGGGAGAAGCAGGCTCCTCACAGGGAGCCCAATGTGGGACTCAATCCTGGGACTCGATTCTGGGACTGTGGGATCACACCTTGAGTTTAACTGCTGCACCACCCAGGCATCCCTCAACTTACCTTTTGCTGCATACTGTGCTGGCAAAACTTCTAATTACCATTGACAAAAAGTAATGATATTAGAAAGTTCTTGCCTCATTCCTGATTTTAAAAGTGCTGCATATTTTGTATTGTTTAATGTCTCAGAAGAAAAATATAACAAGTATTATTTTAGCTACTAGGAGTTTAAATGGAAAAGCGTTGGACTATTACAGGACTGGTTATAAGTGTGCTGTAAGTATTGGAAGAGCCAAAAGAAAAACATGATGCTGCTCAAACGTCTATGACACCTTAGGGTATGAGGAACAGACGGCAGAAAGTTGTATCATATAAAATGGAATAATACACTCATGTCTGAGGCTGCTGTGGTTTATGCTTTTGGAATTATCACTTCACACCTGTATAGAGATCCGAGACTGATAGCACTGTCCATTATAGGTCTAATACATTGTCAGTAGACTGCCCCTAAAAGTACAGAGAAGACAGTATAAGGGAGGATTCAAAGTGTGAGCCAAAAGGAAAATTAACACTAAATTTCACATTTTTGGTTACTGAGCAATCTTATGCATGCTACTACTCACATTTAAACTTCAATAAAATGATAATGATACCAATGATAATTTGCTTTTGTTTAGCAAGATGCAACTATTCTTCATGCAAGTGAAGATGTGCTAATCCTTCTGTCCTGATAGTGTAATTAAAAGTGTATCAGTCACTGTATCTATCTCTGGGGGGTGTGTGTGTGTGTGTGTTAATTTATCCATTTATTCAAATACCTGGATAGTCTGTGACCTGAAAATACAATGTAAAATTAACCATGACCAACATTATATACATAGAAGAAAAATGGTGAGTGGAAAATAATCTATGTTTGCAAATAATACCAAAACAGCAATAAAGCCAAAACGTATAGGTGTCATGGCCTTCATTTATGTTACTAGGAACAATAAAGTGTTGATATTTATAAGTTAAAAATCTACCATTATTTTCATGTCTTCTTTTGCCTTCCAGCATATCTTAAGCTGGTCATAGTTCTTAACCTGGTGAGGTAATCCATACCTTCATGTTGAAGGATCTGAGTCTTTGGTGATCCTGATCTTATCTGGTTGATGTTATCCCTTGTTAAGGTGGTATTGAACACAGAAGTAGCCAAATTATCTTCAGAAAAATCTTTAAGCTCCATGGCAGAGGCTTCAGTCCTCCGTGGAGAGGCTTTCTCCACCGTGTAGAAGCAACCTCATTTCACTTCAGCTGTAGGATTGAGTCTCTTAGCCGGTATAATGAACCCATCTCTCTGTCTGTTAATCCAGTCTTGAATGGAGTTTATATAATCAGTAGGCAATTTTATCTTCCATTCCAAGGGAACTGTTGCTATAGCCATAGAAGAACACTGTTTTAAACCAATATGCTTATTTTTCTCCAATCTTAACTCTCCATTATGGAGTGGCTTAGGGCTTATTTCACGCTGATCTCATTCTGGGACCTACACAGGCAGAGTAGCCAGCCTGTCATATTATATGCAGCAACACAGGAAAAAAATATAAAGGTATGGTAAATGGTAGTCTCATTCTTAAACTTTATGCCTGGAAGTGACCGAAGCAAATCACATGGTTCTGCATAAGTTCTAAGAGTTCAGGGAAGTGCAGTCCTACCATGTAAATAAAAGATAAACTGGAAATATGTAGTAGACACAGCTGGGGACTACCACAGTCTGCCCTCCTGACAACCAAATGTTTGGTCAATCTTCCCTTCCATGTTTAACAAAAGTTTCGTCCATTCATGATTTCTTGCCTGAAGTCTAACATTTCAGGGAAAGTTGGAGTAGTCTTTTCATCACAGGCTGAGACAGAAAAAATGTCTGCACTAGATTTCTATAGATCACCTTTTGGATTCAGAGAACTAAGAAAAAGATAAGTTACTTATCCACATGTTTCATGCACTCCTGTGATAAGCTCTATGTAGCGTTCTTTCCCATGTTTTCCCTGACCTTCTTTTAGACGTCTGCTGATACCTTATTCTGTTTCCTACTTGAAGAAGCTTGTCAGCCAATGCTTTGCATTAAGTTTCAAAAGCTGTTTCTATTAATCCAGGTTGATGGATTTTTTTGGTACTTGAAATTAAAAAAATGCAACTGGCTTCATATATCTCATTGCAGTAAATTCTGTGTACCAAAGATCATTTCCCAGTTCTTTTCTAAATAAATTTCTTAGTTTTGCCTTCCTTCCTTCCTTCCTTCCTTCCTTCCTTCCTTCCTTCCTTCCTTCCTTCCTTTCTGCCTTCCTTCCTTTCTGCCTTCCTTTATATTGTCTGTTTCATTTTTCTTGGCTTAACTGCAGATACATTTGTCCTTTCAGAATTCGGTGAGAGAACTGCATCTTTAATATCTTTCTTTAAATCACATTGTCCTGTATAATGGATATAATTAGCAGCATGTCCTTATTTGGACCTTTAATCTGGGACATGTTCATATATGCAGAAATTTTAACAGAGTGTGACATACTCTTGATTTGATCCTTTAGTTTCAATTTCCATTTTTTGTTCAAGACCTTCCTAGATTTATCTTTTAGCAACTGCAGTAGAAAAAAAAAAAACACGTTTTCTCTTCTAGAACTGCCAAATTTCTGACTTCTACTCCATTTTATTCTTGTGTACTAACTCTTTTCTGAACTTAACTCTTTCTTGAACTATCTCGTCAAATTTAGCTTACAGCAACCAATACATGGTACAAACATCCTGTTTTATGGCCTCCAGAGTTACAGTTTGTGATGTACATGACTCAATTGCAAAATTATCATAAGCGACATTTTCCAAATTATATATATATATATTTTTCTTTTTTTTTGGCAGTGCCCATTATTGTTACAGTGTATTTTAATCTCCCAGGAGGTGTAGTTAATAATGTGGTATGAACGCAAAAATCTCATGGCCTACAACAACAAAGTTTTATTTTTTACTTATTCTACACATCTATCCCAAGTTGGCTGAAGCTGTTCTGTCATTATCACTCTGGGAACCAGGCTGAGGGAGCAGCCATCATCTCGGTTATCGCTGATCATAATACAAAAGTGAAAAAGTGTTATGAAAACCTGACTTTTAAAACTTCTGCTTGGGAGTAGCACATTTCATTTCACCTTAAGTTCACTGTCACTGCAAGTAACACATTCAAAAGTGGCAGAATGTGCATCTGACCATAGGCACAAACATTTGATGAAGAGCAATGGTATCTTTCATATATATCCATGTCTTGATTCCTAGTCCTGTGCATTCTGGCAACAAAAGAAACAGAACCTAGAAATGGTCAATGTTTAAAAGTCTATATATCATCTTGCAGAACAGTATGCTACACTTACAGTGTTGTCTCCTGGCTGGCGGCTAAATTGAGTATTCAACAGACAACTCTCACATTTTATGAGGTCAGTTGCTTTTAGATGATGGAATCTGTCTTAAGAACAATAAATTTCACGGATGTGAGGCTATTTAAACAGTTACTTTAATGAAAACTGATTTTCTTCAATAGAAGCAAGACTTTTTATGATATCATAACAATGAATACATATTAGACATCCATAGAAATTGGCTGGCATAGCATTAGAGGAAGGAGGATATTCAGAATGATTTTTTTTTTCCATTGAGGATAAATCACTGTCTATGATTCAAAGGTCAAATGCAATCTGTCTCTAGGTGAGTTGGTGGTCTCTGGTCAACTGTATCATAACATAAACTTAGGTTGATCTCTATTCCTGGGAGATTAGACACACAACGAGGTGTTCACTGTATCAGTGTGAGGGAGGGACATCCTATATTGTTAAATACACTTGCAACCTCATTCCTGCTACTATTGCCTTTTTGTATGGTAACTAATACAGCACAAGCACTGTAATGTTAGGGAAAGAAGTTGAACGATAATCAAACAATAGGTCATTGTGTCCTCTTGATTATTTCTAGCCTCTCTTTCATGAGGCTAGAAAGCCTTGAAAGCCTACATGTTATGCATAAATATCTACATAATCTGTACTCATTCTAAAAAATCAGCTGACATTACTTATGTTCAGATCTCCTTATCCTCATTCTTTCAAGTTTGTTCCTGTTCTTTACAACCTGTACATAGTGTTTGCTATTACCTAGAAATGAGTGCAGGACCTTAAGCTCCCTCCAGTCAGAGAAAAAAACAATGTATGCTGTGAATGATTGCCTACTGGAAAAATTTTTCCTCCCCATTGTCTTCAGGGACATTCCTGAATGGGACTTTGATGCTACAGGAGTCAACTTCCAGGTGACGTCAGTGTAGCATGAAGAATGAAACATAAACTAGGTGTAAGCTTTTTCTTCTGCTTGTTTATTTCCTCAGACTAGTAACGAATAATTCATAAGCCTTATAGGTATGGGATATCTTTTGAACTAATCTTAAAGATGGTTTTGACACGACATGAGAGCCTAATGATTATCGTCCCAGAACCAGTGAAGATTTAGCACTTCAAGCTCTAGAAACTGTTAATGTTGTAATTATCAAAATGGAAGAATCTATAATGTATTGCATTTGGATGTTTTGAAAATATGAGTCAAAAGAATAAAGAATACAGAGAAGTAAACTGTGACATAAATAAGGGCTACAATTCCCAAAAATAAAACTCAACAACAAACTATAATGCAACAAATTGGAAAATAAATCCAATTTATCATTTAAATTTTGAAATCCTCAGTTAAATAACAGTATAGAAAATGTTTTATCAACACATTCCATAGTTTTACATTTAATTTTGTAAAATATATTTCTTAAATTCAGTTCTCTTTAATTGACTTTCAAAAGAAAAATAATCAAGAAAAAAGATCTGCTCCCTGCTAGGTTTTTTACTATATGCTTGCTAGTTTTTCTGAACTGTTAAATTGCAGCTTTATTAAAACTTCAGAATGTACTATATTATCTTTAGTCAAAATAGTAGTATGACAAATTAAAAGTTATTTTAAGAATGTTTATGATATTTCTAGTTGGAAAATTACATGTTTTAAATGGTCTCCAGTATTTTTCACAAAAGTACCTTAAAACTAGTATAGGCTTTCTACACACTCTAAAGTTAGTCTTCCTGGCCATTTTTGTCATTTACTGACTGTGTACCTTTGCCAGCTGAGGTGACTTTTCTATGCTTCAGTTTCTTCACTTGAAAATATAGACATAATAATATTACCTTCCTTTGTAAAAGGTAATTTTTATACTTGTGTTACTGGATCCATACATAGAGTATCACTGATGATTTTTCATGGGCAGTTACATGGATTTGTGGCATAAGATCTATCAGCAATGTTTACTGAATGCAATAGAAATTTCTCTTATTTTACAACATTGTACTTGCTGGAGAAAGAAACTATAAACTAGTATCTTATACTGTTCTAATCTCCTCCATGGATCAAACTATATCCTACATAAATTTGCATGGTCAAGAACTCTCCCTTTATCAGATAAGTATATTTTAATTTGTATTGGCTTTGAGAATGGGAACTCTCAATTTATAGCCATTTCTATTGTATTTGTTGATATCTAAAACAATATGGACCAGGAAAAATATCTGCAGTAGGATTATCTATAACATATTAAGGTTTTTAGTGTGTTTGATGGGGTGAATAACTGTAAAGTAACTGAATAGCTAACTCTTAAAACAATTTTAGGAAACTATATAATACTGGATCAAATTAAAGTCTTTCTCTAGGCAAACTGCATTTTTAATATCTCAGTTGTGAATTAAAATGGTTGTTTTATTTAGGTCTATCATTATTTAGGATAATGAAAAGCATGATCTAAGATTAACATGTATTTTCTGTTTCATTAATTATTTAAAAGAATACACTCATATTCAATGGTGCCCAAAGAAACCCAGGCAGTATTGCCTAAATGTCTGAAAGTAAATAAGTCCTTTGTCATCTGTTTTTAAAAATAATATTTGAAGGCAGCTATTTTACTGAATTTAAGAAACAATTTAGTTCTATAAAATGCATGCAAGTCTTTGTTATTGTTATCTTCAGCATTAACATTTCCTGTATCATGTTAACCAATAAAGAAAGGTCTGGCTAATGGGATAATAATCTGTGTTTATATAATAGGGACTTCAGATTTTATAACAAAATGAAAAATGATTTGTATCAGGTTTCCAATTTCAGGTACATAATTGCTTCTTCCATTCATCTTTGCCAGGCAATTTTTTAAAAGTATTTCTTTATGTGAGGGTATTTCAATTGCCATAATTATTTTGAGACAGCGCAGATTTCTTCAAATGTGATTATGGTGAACAGACTCTAGAGTAGCCCCTATTGGGGAAAAATTTATAACTCAAATTTATTTCTCTCCTAGAATATAATGATCTTTATCTCTATACCAAAACCAAGAACTATCAATTTAATTTAATATGAAGAGCCAATTTTTTCATACAATTTAGTTGTGGCATTATATTTTGCACCTGTGTTTTTTACAGCCATGGAATTTAATTGTTCCTTTATTTGGCTGATTATTTTTATATTTGGCTGTTTTTGCCATCACATTGAGATTCAATTGTGCATTTACTGATGCCCTTAGGAAATTCTGCTCCATACTGACAATTCATAGTTGTAATTTAATTGCAGAAATTGTGTATGCTTAAAAAAAAGCGTCTATTAAATCTACTGAATAGAGTGAGATACATTTGGACCTAGGAATAAATTTCCACAATAAGAAATATTATTGGCAAGTATTTTCAAACCATTTCACAATTAAATTCTTAGAGAGAAATGTCTGACTATTCTTTATTTTTATTTTGTATGAGCATTTACCCTCAGGGAGAAATATATTATATATACATAATGTTTTATACAATATTGTTATACATTAATGGGTAACTCTACTGCTCTTTCATAGACTGAATATTTTGTCCCAAACTCTCTGAATATTCATTTTTCCTTTATATTACAGAAATTCATATGAAAGACAAAAGTATGCTAGTACAACTGTATTATTTAAAATTGTTTTACCCTACGAGTTTTCCTGTGTTTTGTCTCTTGTCCCATTTTTAAAACAGATCAGAATGAGGGCATTTGAAGTGATTTATTATAGTAAAAAGTAACAAAAGCGTGGAGTGCAAGGATAAATGGTATTAAAGATAAAAAAGTTAACTTTAAGAAAAAAAACAACTACTAGTGTTTGTACCAGTATTTAAAATCCTCAAAACAAGTATCAAAAGCAACCCAACAAGTGCTTTTATGTTTCCATTCAAATTTTTCTTTTGAAATTTTTATGAATGAAATGTATACATGTAACAAAGTTTACGAAGTCATAATAAAAAGCAGCAACTATTCATTCTCACTTCTATCTCAGTCACATTTTTCAGACATATACATTTTAATTATTAAAATTTCACCTTTAATTACAAAACAAATCTTATTATATTATGACATTATATTATGGCAGTTGAGAAAGGTAAAGATTTAATTTGCAGTCCTCAACCTCTACTCCTATTCATCCCTGCTGAAAATCATCTCTTGAACAACTGATTTTAACTCTTCTGTTGTTTTTGCAGGTACTTTTAGATAATATGCTTGAATCAACATTTTCCATTGCGTTTGATTCTCACAACATAAAGTGAACATTTTAACAGCAAAAGCCTTTCTTTAGCATCTGCTCTTCCACATCCCAGTCCTTTCAGCTGTACTCTTACCTTTATGTTTCCAAGGCTGAATGCATTTGCATTCTGCTATTTTAAATTGTCCATGCTTTACTTGTCCTTTGATTCTAAAAGTTGAAAACCGATGAACATCATCTATATCATTATGAATATGAAAAGTACTCTTCAGAACAAAGGCACCTGGTTTCCTAGGATACTTCTTTCTTTACAGACACAATATTAAGACTTATATTTCATTTCAGGGTTCATTTGAAGCTCTTAGCCTTACATTCCAAAACTGCTTATATTTATGCCAATTTTAGTTGACTTCGTATTTTTATCATGGCTTTATTATAGAAGTTTGCTTTTTCCTGAAATTTCTCATAGAGTATCTTTTCCTCCCTCCCTTCTTCCTCTCTCCCTCCCTTTCCTCATTTTCTTTTTTTCTTTCAGTCTTTGAAAGATTGTATGTATGTCTTCTTTATGATAATCCTAATAATACCAAACTTTTAAACTCTTTTAAGATAGTTCAAGAAATCCATCCATTCTTCCTGAAGATGGATTTTTTAAGCTAAATGATTGTTCAAATTAGACCCAACTAATACCTCATTGATATTTCTTTTCACTGAGTTTCTTGTTTACCTCCCACCACTTTCTCTTACATCTTCTTCTTATTTTTTATATTTATTTATTAAAATAGATCCTCATATTATTTTCTCAGAAAGAGTCTGGGGATTCTCATTTACAGCAAGGATGAAATATTCTGATTTTCTCATAATTTAATCAGGTATAGAATTCCTGTTCAAAATAAGTTTTCTTTAAAATACAAAGGCATTGACCTACTTTTTTTCTCTTTGTTATTCATAAAAAGAGTGCCATGATTAATAAAAAGAGTGATTCTTTTTCCTTTATTTTGTTTGTTTATTTAGCTTCTGTTTTCTCTCTGATGCATGTTGAATTTGTTTTCTTGGTTTTCAAGAAATTATCATTTATTATCTTTTATAATTCATTTCCACTATTTTCTGTTTTTTTTTTTCTCTTTCTTTTTCAAAGCTCATTTTAGATTTTGATACTAGGTTTCCAAAATGTCCTCTTTTGATTTTTTTTTAATATTCTGCTTTTACATTTTACATTTAATATTCTATTTTTTACATTTTGTCATTTTTCTTATTAATTAAACACTCCCCCTTCATGAGTACCAATCCCTTATGTATCCTTCTTTGCACTATTTCACTTGATAAAATTGTTTGCTTTTCCTTTTGTGTAATGTATAATGTGCACACAGAACTGTTTAGTCATAGCATTGGCAATACTGGTGTTGGTTTATAGCAGTACCCACTCTAATTGGTGATTATTAATCTGATTAGTGTCCCCATGCCATGTTGGTTGCTAAATATTTGCAATATACTCCATACATGCATATAATACTTGATAAATACAGACTAGGAGAAAACATTAAACTATAGTTACAAAATAAAAAACACTCTTAAAATAGATTATTTTTCAATAACATACATATTTTCTTTCAATATTAGCATGTGTTTGCTTACAAAATAAAGATACAATTATTCACAAAAATTTATACCCTACAATATGTTATTATTGCTACAAATATGACCAACAGCTTTCTATAACTCTAAATATTCTTCAATGTGAATTTTGGTGGATGTACAGTAGTATCTTATCTGGAAGTCTAATCATTTATTTATTATTTATCTAAACTTACTTTTGAAACATCTAAGTTATGCATTTCTTTTGCCTTATAAATAGTACCATGCGCAGCCCGGGTGGCTCAGCCGTTTGGTGCTGCCTTCGGCCCCGGCATGATCCTGGAGACCTGGAATCGAGTCCCACATCGGGCTCCCTGCATGGAGCCTGCTTCTTCCTCTGCCTGTGTCTCTGCCTCTCTCTCTCTCTGTGTCTCTCACGAATGAATACATAATATCTTTAAAAAATAATAATAATAACATGATAACTCTCATACATCAATTTTTAAATATCTATAATATCCTTAGGAAAACTCTCTTCTTGTTTGTCTCAAGACAGATAAATTTGAGGATATTAGTATATATTATCAATTTGTATTCAAGAGTGGTATACCATCTTAATTTCTCATCATTTTTTTTTCTGATATTGATGTTTCTCTATCTTTTCCTAGTCCTGGAAATTCTAGTACTTCTGTATTTTTCCAAAATTCACATCTAAAGTTGGGACCTGGGATCCCTGGGTGACTCAGCCTGGCTTTGGCACAGGGCGAGATCCTGGAGTCCTGGGATCAGTCCAACATCCGGCTCCCTGCATGGGGCTTGCTTCTGCCTCTGCCTGTGTCTCTACCTCTCTCTCTTTCTCCCTCCATGTCTCTCATGAATAAATAAATAAAATCTTTAAAAAAAATAAAAACATAAAGTTGAGATCTAATTTTATTTTGTATTCTTTTGATTGCTGGTGAGCAAACACATTTCCTAACACAACCACTTGAGTAAAATATACTCATATATTTTTTTCATTTTAGGTAGAAACAATTTCACTTGAATTTGTTCTTTAAAAGGTCTTCTTCCATCTTGAAGCCTAAAAGTTATTACCGTATATTTTCTTCTTATTTAAAATGTAAATCCACTTAGAATTAATGTTGATATATCTCATATATGAATACAAATTTTTTAAACAAAAACTGTGCTCATAAAAATGATTCAACATTATCAAATAAATATATCTTTCTGACTCTTCCAAAACCTACCTTAATTATATGGATTTCTTATATTTGGAAGAATCTCCGAAGCATTCTTTTATTCCCTTGAGCAATGTGTCTATCCTGTAAGAGTACAAAGGTAACCCCTCTCAAGTGAAATAGAGACTAACTCACCACTATATATGGTTCACATATATATATTTATTCATATATATATATGAATAAAATCTTACTGAGAATTTGAAATTTTAATAAACCTATTAGGAGATTTGGTGACTATAGCAAAATCTTTAACAGCACAGCCTTTGTAATCAGAGACACCTGAGCCTGACGCAGAGTTCCTCCACTTACTAACTTGAAATCATCACCAGTAGATGCTATACCAATTTCCAGGTCTGGTGTTTCTTAACTGCAAAGGGAGGGCAATAATATAGACTTCTTAGGGATACTGTGAAATTTAAAAGAGATAATTATTTTAAGTGCTTACCTGAGAACCTGGCACTAAATAATCATTTAGTAAATGGTTGCAGTATTAATCTAATTTTGTCAGAGGACTGAACAGGAGTGACATAGAGTGATTTACTGTTCACCTTTAGCTTCTTTCTCATTGATAATATGGGCTGATTTCATCTTTGAAGTATTTCTGAAAATTAAAGCCATAAACTCAGCCTCTTTTGTCAGAATAAGAGGATTATTAAATCCAGAAAAATTGATATGATATAATATAAAAGTCATAATTTTGTGTTATGATGACTAAGCTTGTTAAGAAATTTTCTATTTTGCCTTATGATACAATGATGGCCTTTAATATCATGGCTCCTTAGGTCCATGCCTCTTTGCACAGTGACATTGCCATTGTTTCCATCAAAGGGTGAAGTTTACACTCCCATCTAGTCCATTCAGACTACTATAACAAAATATTACAGACTTGTTAGCCTATAAACAACAGAAATTTATTTCTCACAGTTCTGAAGGCTGATGTCCAACGTCACATGGTGCCAGCGTGGTTGAAAGAGGGACCTCTTCGTGGTTCATAGCCAGTATTTCTCCCTGTGTCCTTCCATGGTGGAAGGAGCTAGGGATGTCTCTGAAGCCTCCTTTACAGGGCAATAACACCATTCATAAGAGTTCCACTCTCATGACTTAAGCACCAAAGGCCCATATACTAATGCCATTAATGTTTGGAATTAGGATTCAACATACAAATTTGGCAGTTCACTCTTAACTTTACTTATAAATCACTTAGATCAATAGGACATAACAGAACTAGCACGTGAAGTCTAAAGCCTAAGCCCTGAAAGGCCATATAGTTTCCACTCTCACCTTCTGAGAATATCATGTTGTGAAAGTCCGATCTGGTCTATCAAAAGACGAGAAGCTACTGGGTTATTAAATATGAATCTACTGAGAACCAAGGTGCCCAGCTGATGGTTTGTACTAACTGTAAACCTTGTGTATTTGGCAAGATCGAACCCTCCAGTTTTAGAAGAGGAATTTAGCCAAATGATTGATCCCATTGAGATTAGCAGATTATATAGGTTGCTGAACACAGAATTTCAGAAAATAATAATTCCTTTTGTTAAACCACAGAGTTTTATAAGAGCTTGTTTCACAGTAATAGAAAATAAAACAAAATAAACCAAACATTCTGGGAATGTTAAATGTTCTGTCCCAGCACTTAGTCATCTTGAATATAAACTGCCTTATGTGGAGATGTGGTCTGAAAGAAAGGAGATAGAACTTTCTGGGTGGCACAGCGGTTTGGCGCCTGCCTTTGGCCCAGGGCGCGATCCTGGAGACCTGGGATCGAATCCCACATCGGTTTCTGGGTGCATGGAGCCTGCTTCTCCCTCTGCCTGTGTCTCTGCCTCTCTCTCTCTCTCTCTGTGTGTGTGACTATCATAAATAAATAAAAATTAAAATATATATATATATTTGAAATATAGAATTTGAAATATAGAATTTAGGTCTGCATCAGACATCACAGAAATTAAAATATCACATACCTGTCATGATCCAATCCAGGAAATAGGAACTGCATTTTAGCAGAATATTCCTGGGGAGACAGAAAAGGTTATATTCTCTGAATATAGATTATTTTGCAGATTTAATTGGAAACATAAAAATATTTTTACATAATATAAAACAAAACTGCACAATTTTAAAAGCAAAGTCTAAAAAATTAAAGCAAAATGAAATAAAATAATCTGAGTTTTAAGCATATACACATAAATAGTAATATATTTTTTATACACAGACACACATGCACACAGGTGAGATGACACAATGTCTGGTACTTATTTCAAAATTTCAAAGTAGTACAGTGGTGTTTTCAGGGAGGTAGGGTGGGAGTTACAGAAAAAAACAGATCTGTTGACTTGACCATTGCCATACTCTTGTTCTCATAAAAAGCATCTGCAACAAAACCACCAAAAAATGGTGTTCCTTTTTTATCCTCTAAAAAATGGTGCTATTAATATTGTCTTCCTATGTTCCTAATAGTTTCCTTTGCTATATTACATCATATTAACAGCAATTTTAATTTATTGTTTGCTGGATTAAATTCAATGGTCAATCTCTCTGCTTTTTTTTTCATTTTCTTTTCTCTATCTCTCAGAAATATTCTATACAGTTATGAAACTTTGTGCTATTTCCTTATGGATAATCTATTTTCTGGATCTCTGTTTCTGGGTGATAGTTTTGTTAGTAGCTACTGGGTGGAATGATTCCTTTGTTCTAGTTTATAATTGGTTCCCCAGCCACAAAGCTTTACTCCAGAGTATTTTCCAAAGTGTCACAGATTTTTTAGCTTCTTTCTCTGGCTTTACCAGAGACTCTTACTTTTTTACCCTTTTCTGTTTACTCTCTTATGAAATAAAGTTATGAAAGAAAAATATCCCTCCGGGCATCACAATGTTTTTATCCAGAGTAGAACACTTATGTAGGCTGTGTTTTTTTTGTTTGTTTGTTTTGTTGGTTTTTTTTTTTTTTAGAACATAGTCTGAAAGAAGTTCTGCAGTGATTGCTTTTCAATTGTTTCATGAAAGATCTAATTTAAACTTCACTTGTGCACATGTATTTATTGCTCAGGGTTTTAATGTGGATATTTTACACTGGAATCTATTATTTTCTTCTAAGATCTATATACTTAAGGAGCAATCACAGAAAGGTCATAGTTATTTTTCATAAGTATTTATTGTGTACACATATCATTTGTTTCATTCTGAAATTCAAAATCTTGCAGGCTGTAGAAAATACTTCACTTTTGAGGACATTGTTAAACATTTTTTTTTCATTTAACTAAATGTTTTCACTAGTCACAGAGCACCTGCTACCCACTTAAAAAAGGAAAATATCACAATTTGTAAACTGAGAAATGTGAAACACTTACTATATGAAGATGAACACAAATACCTTCAGGGTAACTACTGACAGTGCTTAGATCCAGACAGTGCTTACGTACACTCTGAACATGTGAGATTTCAACTCAATATTAAAATGTCACCTCGTACCTGACCATGCCCAATCTTAAGTCCAATGCAATTGAGGGAGCATCTGTAGAGGTCAGAGTACAGGAATTCACATGATAATAAGAACCCCTGGATAATTCTTTGCATATGCAAAAACCACCTGTGGAACCACGGTTAATTTCAATATCAAAGTAGCTGTCCCCAATATTTTCAAACCAAGGAATCTTGTGAATTCAATTTTCTTAAATGAGAAAAAATTTTCCACATATTATGTAGTTTTTCCCGTTAGGTTTCATAAAATACTGAAAATGCCATATTCTTCTAACTCCTCTGTTGAAGGAGTTTAAAACCCTTAAGTCTATAACTACCTTACATCCACAATATATATTATGCCCTAACTATCAAAGTTGATCCTTTAGAATATTTGGAAAATAGAGCAAAGTAAATATGAAACTAAAAGCAAGCAAATATAAATATTAAAGATATTTTTAAAATCTTCAATCGATATTTGTATATCTGCAATAATACAATATATATCATACATCCTATAAAATATACTTATAACATTATAAAATTTATTTAATTAATATTTGACTAGGAAATGCATTCACATAGTTTAAGAGTAAAATTATAAAATTGTAGAAAATAGTCTGTCTCTCACTGCTGCTTCCTATCTTCACTGATTCCCATAATATCCCCTGCAAGGAAGTTATCATTACTACCAGCTTCTTCTATATCTTTCCAAAAGTCTCATGTGGATAAAAGCAGATGAATATATATTAGCTCCCTTCTTATTTTACTTGTTTTCTTACTATATATACTATTCTTCACCAAGTATGTGCCTATGTGTGTTTTCTGTATACACTTATGGCCATATAGGGTATTTGGATTTTATATTTTTTTGCCAATTTAAGAAAAAAAATAGGGTCTTATACATTCTGTAAATGTTTTGTTTCCTACAATTTGATCTTTGTTTCTTCCCTTTGGCTTGCTTATTTCCTGTACCTGGATTTTTATTGCAGTGCTAATCTTATGAACTGTATTAGTTCTTTATCATAGAAAAATAAATTTTTGTATCTGTCATTTCTTTTATGTAATGTAATATACCAATACTCTATTAGTGTTTTCATTTTGGGTTTAATTTTCAGAAAATAGTTTTCAAATCACGTATCAACTCACTTCCAGTTTTTGTATTTAAGTTTCCTTATTTGTAGCACCCAACAGATTAGTTAGTATATGTTATTGTAAACAGTATGTATACACAGCAATATATAGTTAATGTTCAATAATAAGCTCTCTACAGAAAAAGTAGAAGAAGCCCTGAGTTGTGTATTTGCCATTTTTTATACGGTAAAGCACTATGAAACCTACCTATTGCCCATGTGAAAGTCATGTCAGGCTACCAATATAATATTCAGCACTCCCCACAATTCTGAATTTTTTTCATTCAGCTCTTATCCAGCATAAAATAAACCCTAAGAAATATCTTCCTCTTTTAAATGTTATTTTGCACTTTCTAATAATTTTGTGGCTAATTTTAAGTAACAAGGTTTTGTATCCATTTGAATATTATGTTGATGTTGAGTGGTGAGGCTTTAGTTTTATAATTTATGGAAATATAACTGACTGTCTCATTTCATTTTTGCAAATAATCTACTAATTCTCCATTGGTTTATGATCATGGACACTTCCTTTACTTATTTGCATTCATAACTTTCATTTTTTAAAGAATTTTATTTATTTATTCATGAAAGACACAGAGAGAGGGAGGCAGAGGCATAGGTAGAGGGAGAAGCAGGCTCCATGTAGGGAGCCTAATGTGAGACTCGATCCCAGGACTCCAGGATCATGCTCTGGGCCAAAGGCAGGTGCTAAACCACTGAGCCACCGAGGGATCCCCATAAACTTCCATTTTAAGTGGCAAGATCTATGAAAATTAATTTCATTTATGAAGATAGCAAATAGTTTATAGTTCAAAGATATTCTACATTTATGATTTAGGAGAAAAGAGTCTTAATGATTCTCTATTATATATAATCATTTACTAATGAAGAAACTGAGAAATACTTTAGCTATCTTGAGCAAGGACCAACAACTAATCATACCTTATTTAATGAGATTCTTGTTCCCAGTATAGTACTTTCCACCTAGACCATTGTTAACACTATATCAGGGTGAAATCACAATGATGTTTCTTATAAATTTTATATAAGTATGCAACTGATGACAATAAAGTTGTGTAAAATGTTTTTAAATGCCTATGTCTAGTGCATTCTAGTAGGTTTCAGTGGACATATTCTAAAATTCAATTTATCCTTATATCAACCTTCTGTTGAAGAAGACAGGACTTCCAACTACTGAAAATTCCGTAGACAAGAAACAGAAGAAACTGTATAGTGACAGAGTATAAGGCCAAGTCTTGAATTTCACTAGTCTTTTCTCAGAATTAATATCTCCTCTGTCTTCTTTTTTGTTATATTTATCATACAATATTAGGTCCAGATGGCACTACATAAAACTTCAGGTTGGTAGTTATTTAGAAATATGAACAATGTCATAAAATCACATAAAGATGCTAAGATTAAAAACTCACATTTATTTTCCAATGAGTAACTGAAATTCAGGTAAAATTAACTCTCTGATTGTTAGTGATTCACTCACTCTGGCAAAATTTAGTATGGTGCAATTTTAAAAATGATTCTGTTATGAATGAATAGATTCTTTGTACTAGAGACATGGTTCTGAAGTAATTCCTAGTTGTGCTTATCATGCAGCCATTATGTTGGCTTCTTGGAGAGACTGACTTGTAAATATTCTTAAGCTTATTCCAAGTAGTACCACTTAATTTTATAGATTTGTTGTGATAAATGAATTTAACAAAATACTGCATTTATTTATTTATTTATTTATTTATTTATTTATTTATTTAATACTGCCCTTTTGATTAAAGTAATTATCTTTGGGGAGATCAGTTATCGCAAAAGTATTAAGCCTTGGTTATTCGTTATTCAATACATAGTTCATATATTACTAAAAGATGATAAATTCTTCTTTTTAAGATGATAAATTCATAGATGAAATAAAGTTCTGGAAACTCTTACTTTGCCTGAATATATCTGTCGGATCAGTAGTCTATACAAAAATTTTACATCACTACTGAATACGTAATTTTTGCTTTGCAGACAAAGCCGATATGTTAAGTGAGGTCTGAGTATATTTCAAACTTATTTTGCTTCATGGTTTTATTTAAATATGGGCATATGTAATATGGTTGTATTCAAATATGGAATTATGCAGCTAGATAATATATAACCATATTTTACACATTTATATAAATATATAATTCCTTAGGCATAAATATCTTATAAAATGATTTCTCTTTCAATATATTATTTGTATTCAAAGTATATTAAAAGTATATAATTTTAAAATGACCACAGAAACAAAATTAAACGTTATAGTTATGTTCTACACATGACTTTATGAATATATACTAAAAATTTTATAACTGATACATCTTGGGAATATATACATGTCACAAATATATTCAAGAAAGGACAAGAACTTGGATACACAAAAATCAGGGAACTTGTCAGTAAATGAATTAAAGAACTATCCTCCCAAAATTTTCACATCACATGATAGCACTGTTGAGTTATTTTACGCATAGGAAAAATCTATTTTGGTATAAAATGCCCAAAGATAAAAAAGAAAGATATCTTTATACTTTATCATATGAAGTTCTTATGAACCAGAAACAAAATTATGACAAATGAATGGCCATATATATCTACTTATGAGTGCAAAAAGATTCATAAATCAAATATATTGAATATATAAAAGAAAGGATACCATGATAAAATGTTTTTAGAACATAAGATGATTTAGTGCAGTAAAATAAAACAATGTGCTTCATCACTCTATGAGGTCAAAGGAATTAACTATTTGAGAATTTCAAAATAAGTCAAAATGTTAATCCAGTTTAATCAACAATTCTTAATATACAAAAACCTTTTGCAAATGCCTTCTTTGCAATGATTAGCTTCATTAGTTTGAAGCTGTATACACACACTACATTTACGTACATAATTCATATATGTAATATATACATATAATACATGTATATTTATATACATTTTGATTAAAGTTAAAGTAAAGAATGTTCATATAATGGCAATAAATATTGGAGTAGAGATATGACACAAAATTTCAAAAAAGGAAATGTTTCCCTAAATCAATAATCAATTGAAGTACTATTAGAACTAATAAGAATGCAAGTAATGTGACTGAATATGGATAATTATGCAAAAATACATAGTATAATGACCAAATTTCTTTATACACTTCCAGACATTTCACATTTATGTAAATAGTATAGATTCCATATTAATTTTCCAGAATGTGAAAAATCTGAATTTTGAAACATATCAGCCTGAAGAATTTTGCAGAAGAGATTTTTAAGATGTCTTTCTTTTGCAAATCAGTTTACAAATTTAAATTCAGTGAAGGGTAGTGAGAATTATAGGCTTTCAGTTATGGAATGAATAAGTCATGGGAATAAAAAGGTACAGCATAAATAATATGGTCAATGATATTGTAACAGCATTGTATGGTGACAGAAGGTAGACATACTTGTTTGTGACCATAGTATAATGTATAGAATGTTGAATCACTCTTTCTCACCTGAAACTAATATAACACTGTGTATCAAGTATATTCAAATAAAAATAATATTAATTAATTTGCTAATTAATTCAGAGGGAACCATAGTCTTGAAGCAATTATTTTGGAGTATATGTCAAGATATAAAGATTCTATTTGCAAGAAACAATAGAAAAGAATAAAATTATTTTACAAAAGGATGATTATTAAGAGAGAAACTTACTGTAATAGATATTAAAACAAGAAATTATTTTTTAGTAGAAAGGATAAGGGTGCTCACAAAGGAGGAGAATCATACAATGAATCTACATTTCAAGTTGGTTTCTAAGTGTTTGTGAAAATAATTTTCTTCTGTCTCTGATAGGTAAAACGCTTATTTGTAGGGTCAAAGATAATAGATGTGAAATTTACTTTATATTGCTTTCCCTATCTTTAGAGTGTTTTAGCATTTTCTGGTAAAAAAACACTTTTTGGCAGGGTAAGAAAAATAATTTTGGGTGGAGAATAAGTTCAAAAGTTTTAAAGGTAGTGACAATATACAGAGGATAAGGTAGTGCAAGGGACACAAGCAATGAACTAAGAAAAAGTAGCAGGATAGACATTTGGTGAACAAGAAAATCATCTCTTGGAGATTCCCCAAAGCATAGCTCTGAGGAATTGTTCATGAGTGCCTCCAAGCAGAAATTTCCTTTCCACATCATCTATTTATCTAAGATATGACATTTTAAGCCAAGTCAGTCAAATTCTCAGGACAAAGAAATGGTGTCACCTCAAATCTGCCTAATGCTCCTGAATCTGGCTGGCATAGTGTGAAGGCCAGATTACTTGTGTATGTTAGGGCACACATGCGTATGTGAGGCAAAAATGCCAATGAGATAAATTTAAGTCCTATAATCCACAGACGGGGATTTCCTTGAATCAGACATGTTGCTGCTTAGATGAGCAATATCTGGTTAAAAGTGTCATATCGATCCGTGATGTAAACCTCACTTCTCTGCCAGGAAATGTTCATTTCAAGTAGGACCAGCAGATATTATTGCATTTAGCCAACTCTTTTGATGGTTCCCCTTACCTTACTCTGAAAGAATCCTAATGCTGCCACCAAGAGGAGGTATAGTTAGATAGGCTTACTTGCTCCAAATTTTGTGTATATCAGATAATTCTACTCTACTTGCCATCTGGAACAGTTCATGGTAAAACACTTCATGACAGCATTCTACTACTGCATGCGATGCCAAGGATTATCAAAGTCCTACCGTTGCTCTAGGTTTTGAAATTCTGTGAACTATATTGTCTAACCATACTAAATAATTAAAGGGCATTCCAACTATAATAGATATTAACTTTAGTGGAAGATACATGAACAAGATAGCCTATTGTGATAATTTCTGACTGTTGAGTGCTCGAAGCATGATCACTTTAATCCTTTCTTAAGTGGGAAACTACTGACCATGTGTATGAAAGTAAAACTGGAGGATATATTTTGCAGAGTTTACTGTATAGAGAAAGAAAGGACAAAACTACTTATTCTGAGTCAGCATTAAGTGATCTACTTGAGATTTCAAGGCAAATAACTATAAAGTTGTTTCTGATATTTTAGACAGAACAAGCGATTTACTTACTCTACTTTTTGGACTCTGCAATTGGACTCTGCTTACCTTTTGCTGCTTTATATTCCCAACATCTATGGTCTGGAGAACAGCTGGGACCTCATACATCTTGTTAAGGTAGTAACAGAAGAAAATATGTAATAATAAAGAAAATATGTAATAATATATATATATATATATATATATATATATATATATATAGAGAGAGAGAGAGAGAGAGAGAGAGAAGCTTAACCCATTAGAGCCCCCAAGGGTATTTTTTTAATCAACTTAATGTGACATTCTGAACAAGAGCAGGTCATCTTCAAAATGCTTACCAAAAAGTCCTTAAAGTATGTAGGTCTCAACTCTCTGATGAGCATAGGTAAGTCAGACTGGATTAGAGATCAAGGGACAGAAGACAGAATCATGACTTTCACCCACAGTCATCACTTGTTTATCACCAGCCCATCAATCCATCATCTTTGTTCCATGTTGCCCTCTCCATTTATCAGTCAGGCTAAGTTCTGCCATAGATCTTCCAGGTTGATCTAAATGCCCCACTTTTGAACTCTTTTCATTATTTGCTTTATAGCATGTGTTCCCCTGGGTGTGATATTTTTAGAGTGCCTTCTTAGTAATTGACCTTTTGGCCGACTCCTAGAAATATCCCTCCTACTATAGCTCCAGAGAGGCACTCTTCAAATGTCCAGCAGTGTAATGAGATATCCTTGATAGTGATATTAGAAAACATTTAAAACTACAAATGTTCCAGCCATTAGTGTTTTGTACATCATACCTCAAAAAAGTCAGGAAACTAGTATTGATTTGTACTTCATAAAAGCAACTCTGCTGGGGCTAGAGGGTTATAGACTAGGTGTACACTTTTACAGTAATCTCACCTAGTATATGTACCTGGAAGAATCTTGGGGAATACATGGGACTCACATTTCCTTCAAAATGTCCTTACTGAATATCAATCCCACAGGAAGGACTTCTGAAGAAGCAGTATATGATGACTCAAAGAGTGAATTTGATATTAAGTATCTGAAATTTACTTCATTTGGATTAAAAAAATCCATTTGGTTTTAGTACCAGAAATATGAATGGATATAAATGGCTTATTTTTTTTTAAGACAGGAATCAAGTTGAAGGAAGACAATATATGGGCATAGGCATTGGGGAGTTGTTGCAATTTAAATTTCCCCTCAATAGCACCCAAGAAACATCAACACAGCATAAAAAGTATATACATATGTATTATCTACTATACCCCACAATATTCATATATACTAGAAATTTCTCCTTTGAAATTATTTCTAGTTTCTTCATAGGCTATATTTCTAAATTACTATTTCTCAGGCTATGCTTGTATTTACACCATTCATTCATTTTCTCTGATTCATTTTCTCTGTTCTTGCCTGACTTGTTTAGTACTCCAGTGCTTCATATTAAACTTTTAAGATAGCATGAGACATCGATCGTAGTTTACTTTTTTCTTTTTTTTATCTGTTCTTTAGTTTTTCATCTTTTGATCATCTCAGGTTTCTCTATCTATAGTTTCTCTTTTTGTTCCTTACCACATTCTTAAATCCATATTTTTTGTTATTCTTCTTTATTTTTCTTAAGTCCCATTTTGCTGTTATTCTGTCATTCTGCCTCTGATGACTATCCTGAATTCACTTGAGTTTGTAGTCTCTAGTTTACTTCTTGAACAAGTAAATGGAGAAACAAAAATACTTTTATTAATAAGACACCTGTTAAACTTGAAATGATATGAAAAACTGAATAATAAATACTCCCTAATTTGGACTCTGAATTTATTTCTGCTTTGAATTTTCTTTTATATTTCTTATTGTCACATTTTCTTCATCTATTTACTATCTAGATTACTATTCCACATCTTCATCCAATCTCCTCCAGTCTCTAACAACTCTCCTTCTCTCCAGTCCTCAACCAATTGCAATATTTGTTGTTACACTAAAAAATAAAAGCAATTAAAAATTTATCTCATGAAACCTCTCAAATCAAGTGATTTTTGTCTCTGCTTTCCCTCCACTGGATGACATTTCTATAGTTCTATTCAAATCCAGTCCCTTCAAATGTTCAGCTAGATTCTACTCAAGAATCTTGCTCTAGAAAGCCTTCTATCTCCCCCTATACATGGATATTTTCCACTCCATATGAGATCAGTACTATTATGTTAAAGTTTTCATCTTTAAAAACTGGCTTTCCGGGATCCCTGGGTGGCACAGCGGTTTGGCGCCTGCCTTTGGCCCAGGGCGCGATCCTGGAGACCCGGGATCGAATCCCACATCGGGCTCTTGGTGCATGGAGCCTGCTTCTCCCTCTGCCTCTCTCTCTCTCTCTCTCTCTCTGTGACTATCATAAATAAATAAAAAATTTAAAAAATAAAAAAAAAATAAAAACTGGCTTTCCTTCACTTATTATCTCTCTCCATTCCTACTCTTTTCTGAACAATTAGAGGAAAATTTTCAAGATAAGTTTTCGCATTTTAAGGTATTGTTTCTGTTGTCTCACGCTTTCTGGGATCCACCAAGATAATGAAACAGCTCTTGTCGGGTTTCGGACCAACACTGACCTCCATGCTACTAAAGTCAGTGGTCAATTCTCATTCTTCATCTTACTTGATTTATTGGCAGAAATTGACAGAACTGATCTTGACACTTCTTGAAACACTTTTTCCCCCTTTGCTTCATAGGACACTATTCCCTCCATTTTCCTCCTCTTTGACCAGCAAATCCTCCTGTCTCTTTTGTTTCTTCTCTTCCTCTCCTTGGTTTAAAAATACGGGGATTTTCCAAGGGCTCATTTCTCTGAACTATTTTCCCTCATTACTTTAGTTGATCTCACCCAATTCACATTGGTCATAAAAAACAAGCAAGAAAACAATACCTGTCCTACATGCGAGTAATTTCAAAATATCTGTCTGCTGCCCCATTCTTTCCCCTGAATTCAAAACTTTTATATCCCAAACTGCCTGGAAATAAAAAAGCATTCCAGTCCATATGCTCAAAACTGAATTTTTCCTTTTTTTAACTGAAGTATAGTTGGCATGCAATATTATACAGTTGATTCTTGAACAATTTAGGGGCTGGGGGACCAACTGCCTATCTGTCAGTCTAAAATCCACTTATAACTTTTGACTCACCCAAAACTAGTAGCCTACTATTGACCAAAAGCTTTTCCCATAACAAAGTCTATTACTACACAGTTTTATGTTATATATATATATATTATATATTGTATTCTTATAATAAAGCAAGCTAGTGAAAAGAAAAGTTGTTATTTTTATTATTTATATTTCCTATGCTGTATACTGTATCTCCATGTGTTATTTATTTCACAAATGGAGGATTGCACCTTTTAATATAGTTCCTCTATTTTGCCCATTCCCCCATCTCTTTCTCCTCCTGGGACCACCAGAGTGTTCTCTGTATCTATGCATCTGTTCCAGGGAAAATTGAACTTTTCCTACACACACGCACACACACACACACACACACACACACACATCTTGTTCTCCATCTTAGTAATTATAACTCCATACTTCTTGTTTTTTAGGTTGAATATCTTGAGGTCAACTTTGTATATCTCTTTCTTTCCAATACTGCATCTATACATGAATAAATTATGTAAGTTATGACTTTAACATACAAAATCAGAATTAGGCCATTTCTTACCATTGATACCACTACATTCTAATCTGAAGTACCTACATCTCTTGCTGAGATAATTCAAATATCCTTTAACTGGTTTCTGTCTACAGAACTTACTCCTTTATATTTTATCCTTCACACAGCATTAAAATATTCTATCCTATCCTGTCCTATCCTATCCTAAATATCTCTATAGTTTTAATCCTTCAAAGAACTTTTCATCATCTGACATAAGAAATTCCTAATGCTTGCTCAGGAAGACTTAGGAGGACAGACTTGTTTTGTTAATCACTGAACTACTTACACACACACACGAAACAAATAAATATATGTGAGCATACATATTTTGATACATGTAAAAACATGTATATATGCCAATAAATGTGTTGTTTAAATGAATATATGTTAAGTGAATGAATTACCACCATGATATATGGACTTAGCAAGATTTGTACTTTACATGAGCCTTCCCACCTCTACCCTTCTCAAGAATCTCTGACAATACTTTCCATATTATATTAAATATTATATATGAATGAATAAACCTATGATTCTTAACTATTTTTTATATCAAAGTCACCTTGCAACACTTATTTAAAAGGATATCCATGCTTAGTACTCTCATCTTCTATGTACCAGATAAACGTCATGATATTACAGGGTTGCTGGGTTAAATTGGAGTGGAGAATATGAAGTGCTTAAATCCAATGCTTCTTAGGTGATCCTGATAAGCAATCACTAATTAAAAAGAATGAACAAGATATTAAATTCCTGGGAATCTCTAGGTGGCTCAGCGGTTTGGTGCCTGCCTTTGGCCCAGGGCCTGATCTTGGAGACCCAGGATCGGGTCCCACATCAGGCTTCCTGCATGGAGCCTGCTTCTTCTTCTGCCTGTGTCTCTGCCTCTCTCTCTGTGTGTCTCTCATGAATAAATGAATAAAATATAAAAAAAGATATTGAATTCCTAGAAAGATTTTTTTTGTGAACTCATCATCTAGCAATAATAAATGACTGTATGTTTTTGATAATTTTGTTATATTTTTAAAAATTCGGTACACTTATATTCTTTCCCATCCTCAAACTAATCATTAAATCTCATACTTCACTTTTAAATCGGCCTAATTTATCTAAACAAGAAGAGGTAATGGGGACTTCTTATGTTTTGGACACATGCATTTCTGGTGATCTGTCCTTCAATTCTATTCCTGCTCTGGGAGACATTATGTTTATATTCATAACTGACACAAACAAGAAACTTACTCTTTAAGAACTTCCTATAAAATTCTTTTAAAAAAGGGATGATGCTATCTCTCTTTGGAAGCTTCGTTAATATATAAATATTTTATTATATAGCAGCCATAACATTCCTGCAAAAAGACTATAGAATATCAGAAAAGTTTCCTTTTGGATTAATTGACTTCATCACAGAAGACTGAAGTAAATCCATCTGGACCTTCCTGTCTGTTTTCTGAATATACTTTAAGCTTCCCTTTTAATTATTTATGTAAAGGCAGCATTGTGTTCTTTATGTCCTCAAATGAAACATAGACAGTTTTGGGGAGGAATGGATAGGAAGCAGAACATTTCAAGTTAAGATGTACTCTAATTTAGAAAAGAATAACTGCTCAGTTGAAACCATAGTAGAGTTAACATATGGAATAATCTAAACATCAAATCTAGTTTGATTTCCAGGTAAAATGGGGAAAAAAAGAATATATAAAATATGGCAGGGGATCCCTGGGTGACTCAGCGGTTTAGCGCCTGCCTTTGGCCCAGGGCATGATCCTGGAGTCCTGGGATCCAGTCCCACATCGGGCTCCCTGCCTGGAGTCTGCTTCTCCCTCTGCCTATGTCTCTGCCTCTCTCTCTCTGTATGTCTCATGAATAAATAAATTTTAAAAATCTTTAAAAAAATAAGATTGTAGGTTTGAGCCCATGTTGGGTGTACAAACTACTTAAATTAAAAAAATAAAAAATAAAAAATAAAATGTGGCAGTAAAATAATGCCCACCATCTCCAAAGATGCTGATATCTTAATTTCTGGAATGTGTGACTATGGTATGTTACATAACAGAAGATAATTTAGATTGCAGTTGGAATTAAAATTGCTGACATTAAAAGAGATTTATATTGAACTATCTGGGTGGGCCTAGTGTAATCACAAATATCCTTAAAAGTGGAAGAGAGAGATAAGTTTGCAGAAAAGGGACCAAAAGCCGAGGAACTCAGGTGACCTCTTGTAACTAGAAAAGATACAGATATAGATTTCTCCCTATGCTCTTCAGAGAGGAAAGCAACCCTCCCAACAAATTGACTTTCTAATTTTTTTTTATTTTTTAAAGATTTATTTATTTAGAGAAAGAGAATGCACATCTTCAATAATGATCTAACAGAGAGTGTCTCAAGGCTTTATAATTATGCCTGTGTTGGTTTTTGATATATATAAGCTATATACATACATTTACATGTGACATTTCAAAATGAACTAAATATATTGAATTAAATCAGAGCAAAGAGTGAAGTGATGTTTTTCATTCAAAATTCCTTTTATATCTGAAATTTGAAATGCAGTGTAAGGTGCTTCCTTGGCTATGACATTCTATTCCCCAATATCCTCTTAACATTAATTTATAAAATGTAGGAGGCAATTATGTTAAGGAAATATTTAGATTTAGCATGACTATTCCATGTTCTCATAGATTTTTCTTATAGAGTTTCCAAATTTATGGATATGAAGAACTGAGTGAGCCATTTCAATAGCTCCTGTCTATCTTTGGAGCTGACTTTATTAGACACTTAAGAGAGAATTTAATTTGAAGTTCTACTGTATTCCCCAAAATGTCATTTTTTTGGTATGAGTCTGTCAACCTTCTCAAGAAGAAAAGACTTTAGAGGTGGGCCAGCAATTTTTGGAGAGAAGAAAATTTGGGCACTGAAATTTTCTTCAAGAAGTTGAGGAAGAAGATGCACTGCTTAGGTGCACAGCCCACCCATTGTATCCTTATGCGGATTTTTGCTAGTCATCATGTGAAATACAACAAAAATAACTGTATAAAACTAAATTTCTTATGTGGTAATATGTGTTGCTAAAGGCTAAACAGGTTTAATTTTTAGGATAAAAGAAGCTAAAGTCAAGAACAAAATATTAGATCAACATGTTGAGGTGATACTAAATAACTTCCAAAATATGAATTTTTTAATTGTTATGGTTTTATCCGTGTGGAACCAGAAAGTGACCTGAAAAAAACTACATAAAATCAGTCACCAAAAGACCAAACATAAATAACCTAGAATGAAGTTTTCTTAACCTTGAGAATTTTGACCATAAAATGGTAAATTTATTTCAGGAATACATGACAGTTTTTAAATTCTAGCAATCCCCAAAGAAAAGATGTTGTTGATATTAAGACTAATATATAGCAACATTCAGCCTTTTGTCTCACAGCATTACCACGCTCAGGGCTTTCAAAGCTTCTACTAGTAAACTCTGGTTAGTTATTACTGGAGTCTTATATTACTTGGACATCAGTTTGCTCTGTCTCTAATCCACTGGCTTCCTCAGACATCCACTGTCTTTGATTATTTCAAGTTTTTATTTAAATTCAAGTTAGTTAACATATAGGATAGTATTGGTTTCAGAAGTAGAATTTAGTGATTCAACACTTATATATCACCCAGCACTCATCCACTGTCTTTAATGCCGTTTCTGAAGTTTGGTTTTTTACTGAACACAACATATTCCTCAATTTAACCTCTTGGTTTCCTTATACCTTATCTACCACCATCATCAAAAATACACTATTTTTTGTTTTAACACTCAGTAGCTCTGGTTCAGTTCAACTCCTGTACATAATTATTTACTATGCTTCCTAATGTTCTAATCATTGAGTTATCGCTAATCAAGGTTGATTATTAACATCATCTCTCTTCAGTGATAAATCCAAATTTCAGATAAGTTTCAAGATGAGACATTTTTTCAAGATTTTTTTTTCTTTTTGGGGAAATCAGAGAATGTATTAGAGTAAGGCTGATATATGACATATGTCTTATAATTTTTAAAAATAGGTAGTATGGTAAAGAAAGTTAGAAATGTATTCTTAAAAGAATGAAAATGTCAAATAAAGCATAGAAGTTAGGAAAATGTTGCTAGACCTTGATTAAATTAGTTTATTTAAATGACTCTGAACATAATCAGTTTCCCTTTCCATATATCACTCAATGTGTATGTCTGTGTGTGCATGCTTGTGTCTGCTAGTGTTGGAAAGAAAGAAAGAGTACCCTGATGGAAAGGAAGAGGGAAAGCGTACCCTAACTATAACAAGGATGGTGTCATTGTAATGATACGGTTTGAGAAAAGCACTCCATTCAACCATCTACTCAACAAATATTTTTTTTAATTTTTTTTAATTTTTATTTATTTATGATAGTCACAGAGAGAGAGAGAGAGAGAGAGAGAGAGAGAGAGGCAGAGACACAGGCTGAGGGAGAAGCAGGCTCCATGCACCAGGAACCCGATGTGGGATTCGATCCTGGGTCTCCAGGATCGCGCCCTGGGCCAAAGGCAGGCGCTAAACCGCTGCGCCACCCAGGGATCCCTACTCAACAAATATTTAATGAGTACCCAAAATGTGGCCCACAGTAGTATAGGAGCTGATGAATCATTGGTGAAATGTAGATAGGCTAGATATAACTGATGAACTGGTGAGATTTCAGAGATTAAATAAATTTGACCAAGTCAATTTTTACCACAAAACTTCCATTAAGGTTTTTAGAAACAGAGTGAGAAGGGGATATATTTGGGATGATGAGATAAGAGAAAGGTTGTTTGTTATCTCTTTTAGACATTTGTCACTTGATCCAGCTCCTTAGAAACATGCCTGGGATTCATGGAGAGAGGAGTTGTAATTAGAAGTGAGAAAAACCGCGTTCACACTGAAACTTACACAGTACTCACTTAGGGCCAAATAACAAAGTATGACACATGAGTCAGGGAAGGTCCCATTTTATTTACTTCTGAGAAGCCAGGGCTTTTGTGCTTTGCATTCTTTATGTAATGCAATGGCACATTGGTAACTTGAAGTTTTGTAGCTTTTAGAGTGTTGGGAAATAAAAACCCTAACACAAACATCAACTCCATTAGGGCTGACACCACAAGGCTATCTTAAAATGATATAATAAGTAGCAGGCATCCAAAAGACTTGACGGAAAAGCTGGGTGAGATTTATGGGGAACAGATATCTGAAATTTATATTTCCTAAGAGACAGACTTTATTTTCAGAGAGAGATGGATTTTAGTTCAGCTCTTACTTACTAGCTCCAAGTTTTGAAATATTCAACAAAATCTTTTAAACTAAGTTTCACTTGGAGCACTTGTATGGCTCAGTGGGTTAAGCATTCAACTATTGATTTCAGCATGATCTCAGGGTGGTAAGATTGAGCCTCAGAATGGGCTCTGCGCTGGGTGTGGATCCTGCTTAAGATTGTTTCACTCTCTCTCTTCCTCTATCCCTCCCCACCCCACTCACTCTCACTCTATCAATAAATAAATAAAGTTTCACTGTTATCATATCTAACATAGAGATAACTAACAATAGCCATCTTAAGGGATTGTTGCAAGGACTACATTAGATAAAGTAGGTAAAGTAATTAACATGATGATGAGAATAGTGCAAATGCCTCCAAAATTAAAATAATAACTATAGAATATTATTAAAAACATGTATGCATTAAAATATTAGGAGGAGCCCTTGCTTTTATGGATTTATATTAAAGAAGATAATGAGAAACATAAGGTACTAGAAGATTATATTGGATATAACTCACTCCTTCACTTACTTATTGAAACAATGAATGTCTGGAGGATACAAAAATGAACCTTCTCTTCCTTTTGGAGAGTTTATTGAGAAAAATATATAAATTAAAGATCATTTAAAATACATTATGACTAATAGTGTAATACAGCTATATACTGAATGATAGACTTGTATCAGAGAAGAAACAGATTCCGATAAATGGCAGAGATTATGCTGAGTACTGAAGGACAAGTGAGTGTGAACTAGATGAAAGACTTTTATGAGAGTGGTTCAGGCAGAGAAAACACATGAAGAAGTATAAATATATTAGTACACTTAAGGCTCTGCTAGGGTAGAAGTGGAGCAAGAGTTATACGAGGGGACAATGACCCCATTCTGTTCAGAATACAGTGTGACCCACAATTACAAAGCACTCTGAGGAATAGAGTATCATCTTATAGTGAAACATCTTGCTATTCAGAATATCTTTATTGGGGCATATGATTATTATCCTTACAGTAGTATCTGGGGTCCTCCAATCTCTGCTTAGGACAAATAAATGACATTGATGATATGCTGGGAGTTCTTTGTGTGCTTACTACATTACACAATGAGAATTAAGAGTCAGTAAGTTAACAACAGTATGTGCTTTCAGCCCAGCAGTCAGCAGTTAAGCAAATATGTGAGTACTGAAATTTAGAATATTGTTAAATAAATATTAGTCTTCACTTTTACTGTGGCCTCTAGTCTGTCTGTCTTGTTCATTAGCACAGCAATTTCATGATTCAGTGACAGTAAGACCAGGGTTTTATTTCCTGGCCTGATTTATCATAGATTCTCTGGCTTTGTCAAACACATATAAATGAAGAATGGTCACTACTTGGTAAATTTGATCAATGCGGATTTCAAATATGAATAATTTATAAGCAAAAAAATGACATTTTCCAATAATACCAATAATTTTTGCTTTACAAATCTATGTATATCTTTTCAATTTCTTAATTTAGGGTGCTACTGATATTTTTATCCCATATTAGTTGTATTTCAAGAGCCCAAATTATGGATCACCATATTTAAACTTAGCTATTAGAAATTGATTAGTCACATATTTGGCAATTATCTTTCCAGTGACAGCGAGGTTGACACTATTTAAGTTTTTGAAAGCTAAAATATTGCTTGTGTATTATAAGGGCTAATTATAAAACTTTGAAAATGGCACATATGGCACTGGCTTATTATGAATAATGGCACTCATTTGATCTACTTTATTAAAAAAATCCACTTATTACTAAGTATCATGAGTTAACAAATATTGTCATTGGGAGTGAGATAAACATAACCCATTACAGGGAATTATCTATGGATGCACAACAGTACTTATTGTTTGTTTACCTTTCCTGTTAAAGGCAACTTTTTTGGAATGCTTCTCATATTTATAACAAAGGCAATTGGTTGCATGATACATCTCTCTATCTATCTATACACCCACACATACACATATACATGCAGGGAGATAGAGAAAGAGAGAGACAGGATAAGAGAGGGCACAGAAGGAAGAGAGTTAATAGTAATTCTCTCTGAGATATTCCCTATTTATTTATTTTGATAAAAGAGAAGATATCATAATAGACGTATACAACAGAACACTCATATAAGAAATTTCTTTGAATTACAATTTTAATTAATGGAGACAGATTCTGTGATGATATACCTCAGAGGAAAATGAGCATAATATTTTTAATTTCATGGCTATGGTTTATTTTTAAGTCTCCCTTAAAATTGAAATGGAAAGTTCCAACGTGTTTCCCAGAACATGACCTTGAGAAATGTCTTGGGAGGTTCCCTTGGGTAAACTCTCTAATTCTCTATCCATGACATGAATGGCTCAGAAAATGTTACCTTAATTGAAAAATATTTCACCATAGTTACTAAGTAACCAAAATTCTTTAAAAATTAATTTATTCTGAAAGCCTCATAGTAAGGTAATTCTAAATGTACCCTGAATCATATATAAAAAAAGTTTTATCATTTTCATGAAGGTGTAACATGGCTTATAGATCTTTGAATTGGTAATAGAAGCATTTATTCTTTGTCCCATCTATATTTGAATTAAAGACCAATTTACAGTATTTACTTTAAAATATCAGGAAGAGGGACCCCTGGGTGGCTCAGCAGTTAAGGGTCTGCCTTTCGCGCAGGGGTTTATCATAGAGTCCCCAGATAGAGTCCCACATCAGGGTCCCTACATGGGGCCTACTTCTCTCTCTGCCTATGTCTCTGCCTCTCTCTCTGTGTCTCAAATAAATAAAAAAATAATAAATAAATAAATAAATAAATAAATAAATAAATAAATAAATAAAATCTTTAAAAAATATAATCATGAAGAGTCTGGGTCTGTGTGAAGTAAACTGGTATAATATGGAGTATTTGTTTCCATTTGAAACAAGTTGTACTGACATGACCCCTAATTCCTTCATCACTTCCTAATGCTCATTTAAAGTAATTGCTGTTTGATAGGAAAATATTAATCTAAAATGCTAATACGTTAAAGGAAAATGAATAGGAATAAAAGCAGCAAGAAAAAACTATGAGTGGAAATAGCTAACAGATTCTATGTTAAGCCAAAATTTCTAAGTAGTTTTATAAATATTTTGGATATATAAATAAATATGTAATTATTTTCATAGCGTTATCTACATGAAGTTAATATTTAAAATATTTATGTAACATCAACTAAAAATGAATATTAATAAACAACACCAAAACAAGTTGTTAGATTGGATTAAATTGTAATGTCTAATATTCCCAAACACAAATAAGCTATGCCAGGGTTTAGTACAGTTTACTGGGTTTCTGAGGGTATAGTACTTTTTTCAAAATTGTATTTCTTATTCTGAAAAGGATACTGAACTCAAATATTTCTCATATTTACAGGGTTCATAGGTATCCCCAAGATTATGAAAAATGGTAATCTAAAACTTCTTCCTGCATGCTCTGTAGATATGCAAGGAAATTCTCAGGTAACATCAAATAACATTTTCCTGTTGCAGTTCTGATAAGGTATGTGGGTATAGAGGGTATGTGACACATAGAGGACGTGTAAATATCTCCAGGCAGTATAAGATAATATGCTCTACCTCAAGCTGTTCACTAGAGATTGAGGATGTTAAAGCTCTGCAGGTATGATTATAAGAGTCTGATAATTTTTACTCATTTTTTTTAATGTTTAGTGATTTTCTCTCCAAGAGAGAAGAGGGATAAAAAGAGTTACTGTATGCAATGGATTATTTCTATCATTACTCAATAATTTTTCACTTCTTGAAGTTGAAACCATTCTCTAAATTCAAGGCAAGGCTGTTACAGTACTATAGTCATCATGAGTCTTACCTGCAAATATGTTTTCTCTGTGTAACTGTGATACTTAAGCTGTAGTCTTAATGCAGGATTCAAATGGCATATGTTAATTAGATGGGAATTTTAGTCTTATCAATAATACAAAATGGAAAATATATGTATGTCATAATGATATACACAAGTTTTTTGAATCAATTAAAAACCAGATAAAATAAATGTATAAATTTCAATTAAAAAAGCAATATATTGCCTCAGTATAACTTTTAAGGTTTCCTAAGAGATTTGTTTTTCTTATCTTGCTGTAGGAAAGTTAAGATAGAGTTTCTAATAGCCCAGAGAAAAGGAAATGATATTTCCTGGCCTTTGGGTATATTAAAATGCTAATATATTGAAGAAAGTGGGATTCAGGTATTCATCCATGTAGTTGGACATCTACTACATGTACCTGGATGTTTCCATGACATTAGAAAGTTAAGTTGATCAATGCAGAGTTAAATAATTTTCTTGCAGTTATTCTGAAATAAATCCTTATCATCATCAAAGACTACTTGACTTTGCATATACCTTTGCTCGTAGTCAAATTTTTCCAAATTTATGTCTCTAGTTCTCTTGCAATGTTCTTCTCTTTTAAATTCTGGTCAGGCATTAATCCCTGGTTTCATCTCGATATAGATTAATGAACTAGCCTCCTGATCAGTTTCTTGTTTCCTCTCCCTCTATTCTAGCTGCCACAAATACATTTTCCTACTATAATCTTCCTCTTTTTATCTGTATGTCTCCGGTGAGCAAATGAAGCCAAGTTTCTTCCAAAAAATTTTTATTTCCCTCTTATATACTTTTTTTTCATTGTCATCCTTCCACTTAGAAAGTCTGTTCTCTCACAAACTGAGTGTTGCTGAAGGGGAGGTGGGTGAGAGGATGGGCTAAATGAGTAATGGGTATTAAAGAGGGCATTTGTTGGGATGAGCACTGGGTGTTACATGTAAGTGATGAACACTAAATTATGCTCCTAAAATGAATACTACACTATGTTAAATAACTTGCACTTAAATTTTAAAAAAAATTAAAAAAAAAAAAGAAAATCTGCTCTTTCACTTCTACGCATGGCAGTTCCTCTCATTCATCAAGGTAATCATAGATAACTTCCTTGAGTAACTTATTCTGTCCTCGTAGCCCAAAGTAATCTTATTGTCCTCTACATAGCCCTAGCACTCTATATCTCACTTTTGTCATGTTTTAACTATTATCATATATTTGTGCTATTTTACCTCTTTTTCGGGAGAGAAGTTCTTTCATCTCATTGTGTTAATATGTCATGACTTACTTCACACAGTACTTTGCATGAGGTGATTATTAGCCATTACTTGGCAATAAGCAAAGGAGAAATGGGAACATCTCACAGAGCTCTAAAAAAAATAAGACAGGGATGTCTGGGTGGCTAGGCGGTTGAGCACGGGCTTTCGGCCCAGGGTGTGATCCTGTAGTTCCAGGATCGAGTCCCACATCAGGCTCCCTGCATGGAGCCTGCTTCTGTCTCTGCCTATGTCTCTCCCTCTCTCTCTCTGTGTCTCTCGTGAATAAATAGATAAAATCTTTTAAAAAATAAAAAAGGCAATATCACTCATTCAAATATATCTAATATATTTGGGGAGGCCATATGCTTCAGGGAGACCTTAAACCTTGGACAATCACTTGATTGAAAAGGAATGGCTCAAAGCAAAAAGAATAATAGTTATTATTAAATGTTTATTAAGCACTATGTACCAGTAATTATAAAAACTTAATATATATTATGACTTAATGATCATAAGAAAGTGTTGACATCAATATCACCGTTAGATATGAATAATTTTAGAGAGGATTAGTAATGCTCAAGCTCACACAACTAGCAAATAGCAAAGACAAGGATTGCTTCGAAATGACTACGTCTTTAATGCTTCCAGCAATACAATTTTAAAATCTCACTTATTATTCAAACATGATGCCTCTCTCCTTATTTTTATTCTCTCAATCTTCTCAAGAATGAATGTCTTCCCTCACCCACCATTAACATCATGCTCATTTGTCCTAGGGAGAACTCATCACCATGACCAATGTCTCTGTTATTATAGGGACAACAGCTCACAACCATATCTAGATCCTTGGCAGGTGTATGCTCCCCTGTGGTCCTTGTATGGGTCTTGTTGCCCATTCATGTACTTTCTATTTCTGAATGTTTCTGTTTCTACAAGGCTCTTTATGCTTTATACGATTTGCTTAGAGATCATTGAAATCAGTAAGAAAAGTCGTAGTAGCGCAAAGTCTAATTTGCTCATTGTTAGCTAAAAAAAATTCCTGGGAACTTATAACATCTATATTTTCTTACCTCTGCTCAGCTGAATTCATACAGTTTGAAAGTAATATATATCTTCAGGACACAATGTGACCAGCAGCAGTTAAGAAAAATGAAGCAACCATTTAATTTTCATCAGTGTTACATTTTCTATACCGAATTCATATGTAAACTGAGTGACATTTTTAATATTGCTAATTTTATCATTTTTGTGCAAAGTGATCTTTATATTATAAAGACTATTCTTTAGCCATATCAGATATATAGAGTATAGAGAATGGAAATTATTTACTTTGGAGTAAATATTGCCTTACCTAGTACATTATAATTGCAACATTCATAAAAAGCTCAACAGGATTCAATTATTTGGCATTACAATAGATTTACAATATAAAATAGATTCATAATTCAGAACTGCTGAATTAATTTTTGTAGTTCGCTAACAGCACTGGGTTCAATCTCATTTGAAATATAAGATATAGCTCTGAAAGAGGCAGCATTATCAAAACCTCCAGGATGTGAGAAGAATATTAATTACAAAGCTGTTCTAGATCTTGCTTGACTCTTTACATTCAAGTTCTCAGATTGCTCTAAGCTGCTGCCAATGTGTTTTATATGAACGCAAAATAACTAACAGACGTTAAGATATCTCAGTGAGGAAGGCACCTTACATGCCTTTATTTTATTTATCTATTTATCATTTATTTATTATTTATTATTATTTATTTATTTATTTATTTATTTATTTATTTTCTTGCATGCCTTTAGAGAGGACATGGCTATTATTCAATCCTCTTTAGATGGGGGAATATATAGCAAGCGAAATCATTGTCTTTGAGGGTGACTCATATTGAAGCATTCCTGACTATCAAAATACTTTAAAACTAATGAGGATTCTTTTATAAGAGACTAGTTTAAATTGCCTCTACAATGAAAATGCAAATAATTTATTCTGTTCTATATGGGTTCATCCAATTGTTTATTCCACAAATATTTAGTGAATACTTAACTATTTGCAGCCACTATTCTAGGAACTGGGGATGTAGTGACAAATAAGGCAGGAAAGGTAACCAATCTCATAAAATTTATTTCCTATGCATTTTATAATTAAGAATTTATAAGCTGTCTCAGAACATTTAAGGACCAGAAAAAAGGTACATTGGCTTATTTCTAAATTCATAAAGGAAAAGCATATATCTGTAGGAGATCAAAACGAATCACAGAACAATTAAATATTATAAAGAATTGTGGACTGGGTGGCGGGCACTGAGGCGGGCACTTGACGGGATGAGCACTGGGTGTTATTCTGTATGTTGACAAATTGAACACTAATAAAAAATAAATTTATCTTAAAAATTGTGGTATTTTATTTGAGATTAAGTTTGAAATGACTTTTACCAGAGTAGAAAAGTTTCCAGATAAGACATTGAAAAATGTTATCTGGAATTCTTATTCAATTCCAGAAATAACTAGCATCATAAAAGAGGTTCTTAGGAAAGATGATTATCTGGTAACACAAATACTTTATTACTGGCAACAGCCAAGAGAAACAATGAAAAGATGAGAGTTGTATTAGCCATAATTTTGATTTTTCTTCCTAATTTGAAATCACCACTTACTTGACATTAGAGTTTGTTTTATCATGTTTTCATTAAGTTTCTCTTTGCAAAGAACAATGTGTACCTTACTTTGTATTTATATAAATACATATTTCTAATTTTGGCAGAGGTTTTTTTTTATATGAAATAACTTTTTTTCAGCTAATAATATATGCTGTGTGATTAAAGACATGGAGTAGATGTCCGCTAAAATGGAAGAATTCAGCATCAGGCCTTTTGATCCAGTGTCAAGAAAACATTGCAATTGTTTTCTGTATTAAAAAAAATCAGTATCAATATTACAGTATCAATATTTATTTCTTGGTTTTGGATCAACTACAGTTCCTTTCAAGTTGAAACTTTTGAATAGCAAGATATACAGCTTTAAGCAGAAATATGCTAAAAATACCAAATGCTGCCAAGAAAAAAATGTTATTCATTGTTCTTCTTACATTGAAAATTTACTGTTCTGCCCATAACTATTTTTTGACCCCTTCTTAACTGAAAAATGACTTTCCGAATTTTCATAGTTTCTATCATGGATAATGCACTTTTTATCATACTTCAGCTAATTTGGCTATCTTTGCCAAACTCAAGGCAATAGTTTAGGATTAAATTACTACCTTATACAGATTCTGAAATAATTTTTGTTCAAAAAACTACTGTATAGCTAGTTCCCTCCATCTAAATGTCTCTACGTGTACCTTATATTCACGTTATATATTTTCTTATGTATTTTGTGTCTAAAAATACTAAACCTCTTTCAACAAGAAGGAAGAGCACAAAGTCTAGCAAAGAGTACAAATAACTGAAATACTTTATAAAAATTACTACTAATACAGTAGGTATACATGAGTATGACTTTTTCTCCTGTGCTTCCCATTGGAGAATATGCATTGTCATTTGGACATTGATGACAAGTTTGAGTCTCTGATGAGAAAAAAGGAAAAGAAAAAAAAAAAGAAAAGAAAAGCAATCTTGGTGGCAAGATAGAGGCACTAAGGTAGAATACAGAATCTTAAGAGTTTTTTGAATAACCAAACTTGATTTTTGTATAGATTGTATGGAGGGATTAATCTTTCTAGATAAATAGACAAATGGTTAGACAGACTGTATTGTATGCCTGTGTTGAAGGGCTTTGTATGCCATACTAATTTATTTGGGATTTGGAAATAAAATACCAATCCGATAAAATTAGAGCATTTGGAGAAAAATGGAGGCATTTAATAGTAAAATGCAATGTAAATCTGTATTTGCAAAAGTAAACTTCTAAGTGATTTCTGATTCAATCTTTAGACTTTGAATTCAAATGTATTTATATACTTGAAAAATAAAACTAATCTACATAGCCAAAATAGTAAACTTGATTTTTAAAAGTGAAATTAAATAAACATATTTTTCATATGCTTTTTTTTTAAGATTTTATTTATTTATTCATGAGAGATACAGGGAGAGAGAGGCAGAGACAGAGGCAGAGAGAGAAGCAGGCTCCATGCAGGTAGCCCGATGTGGGACTCGATTCAGAGACTCCAAGATCATGCTCTGGGCCAAAAGGAGGCGCTCAACCACTGAATCACCCAGACGTCCCTCATATGTGTTTTCTAGTAGTGGTTTTTACATGAAATATTTGGTAGTTTATCAATTGAGAGAAGTTGACATTTTCTAGGGAAATACATATAAAGGGAAACAAAATTTACTTCTTCCAAAGAAGAAAAAAATTACAAAAATAAGGAAAAGCAACAAAGCATTTGCTAACCCTGCTCAAGATGTGAAACAGGATCCAATCCAATCCATTTTAAAACAATGTGTATAGATTGTTCACCCTCACTCCAATATATTACACAAAAATACTACACAGAAAAATATCCCAACTTACAATTAAAGAGTATATATTATTAAATTACTAAAATATGTAACTAAATCGTTCTATGGAAATGAGAGAGAAAGAATAAGTATTCAAGATAGAAAAAAAAAAGCTGATTTGTATGTGTGTGTGTTAGGTGATTTTTTTTGCTCCCTCATTCTCCCACCCCCTGCACAACAGCATTCAATGTCAAAAAAAAATGGAGTGATTTTTGCAAATATTAAGAAAATAGTCTTGAACATGTAATATATCAGAGAAATGCCACCTATATATTCTTCTAAAAATAATTAACTTTATTTCCAGCTAAACACTATTCCAGCTAAATAAGGGGAACCTCAAAATCAATTTAGTAATGAGAAGCCATATTATAGAAATGTAGCAATGATCATTGGATTTATTAAAAAAGGAAAGGCTAAAAGCTGAAAGGTAATATTAAATAACATAAATATTATAAAGTTTTAAATAGATTGTAAGTAATAAAATAGTGTTAAATATATAATATCTTATACAACTATTTCTAAAGCTTTATAATAAAGCTTTGGAAGTTTGATATAATAGGAGAAAGTATGTGAAATGTAATAAAACAGTATTTCTAAAAGTGGTAAATGACAAATATACATTTGGTTGTTATTTAAATTTGTAACAATAATACTAGAAAAAAATAAAAACAATGTATATATCCTTTAAGACTCCAAGGAAGAAAAATAAACCAAACAATAAAGCCTACAGAAAGATATTGAAAACAAGGAAAAACAATATATATGAAAATACCACTTTCTGTTAGAATCTCTATAAAGGATCTAGGTCTTACAAGAGAAAATCACTCAAACTATTAAAATACACTAGAGAAGTTTTTATTTATTTTTTTAACATGTTTGCAGATCTCATGGTCAAAGTAGTTTCATGATTTCAATAGGTTCCTTGCCCTATTGCAATAGTATTTTCCATCACCCTTATAATAATTCCTTTTAATAAGTTCTTTCCTTTCTAAAAGTAACACAGCACAACAAAAAAATACAAATGCTAGACAGTGGAAAATATAAAACTTAAAAACTAAATTTCAGAAAGTGACTAGCTCTTCATAGGACAGAGAGGAGAGACTCATGTGACTCTTATTCCAGGAAGAGCAGCTGGAAAGGGGGAATTTACTATAGATGTGGTAAGAAAAAAAAATGCCAATTTTTATCAATACTTTTCTTTTTATTTTGATAAAAAGATCAGTCTAAAGAATGGGCAAAATAATAGTGTTGTTGGACATTTTACTCCATACTAAGAAATTTTGTACAGGATGCAACACAGAACTAAAAAAAAAAAAAAAAGCCTAGGCCAAAATTCTTCTAGATGAAAACAGGATATATCTTTGCAATATTAGGATAGATACAGATGTGGTGGATAGGATATAAAAAACATTAACCATAAAAGGAAAACCATGAATTGGTCTCCAAAGTGAAAACTTATTGTTTATTAAAAAAAAAACATTAAAATGAATAGACAAGATATTGATTAGGAGAAACTATTCCTAATATATGTATCTGACAAATTACATAGATTTAAAAAAATTAATGAAGAACTTCCATAAATCAATAATATAAAATTATTCAAAATTAAATAGAACTATTCAAAAATAGATAAAATGGAGATAAAAAGCTAAATAAATGGAAATAAGCATATGAATAGTCATGATTAGTTTTCAAGAACAAATTAAAATTAAAGTAAACACCATTTCATATCCAGAAAATGGCTCAAATAAAAAGACTGACACCAAATATCAGCAGGAATACAGAACAACTGGAACTTTCGTGCATTATTGATGGGAGTGTAAAATTATACAATCATTTTGGGGAAAAGTCTGGCAATTTTTTTTTAATTAGACATAAATCCAATTCCACTCCAAGGTATTCACTCAAGAGAAAAGGAAACATATGTCCAAAAAAAAAAAAAAAAAAAGAGTGTCAAGATATTCACAGCAGCTTGTTCCATGTATTGGTTTGCTAGGACTGCCATAAAAAAAATACCACAGATTGAAATACTTAAACAAAATAAATTTATTTTCTCTTAGTTCTGGAGACCAGAAGTCCAAGATCAAGGTGTCAGCTGTTTTGGTTTCTTTTGATGCCTCTGATGTAGGAAAGAATGTTAGAGTTCGGAGTCAAAGGCTGAAAATTCTTGAGACGTCTTTGGTGTAAAAAGGTGGTTTTATTAAAGCATGAGGACAGAACCCGTGGGCAGAAAGGGCTGTACTGGGATCAGGAGTGACCTGTTATATACTTTCCAGTTGTTAGGGGCTTATGGATATCCTAAGCCTCTAAGGAATTTTGGAAGCAAGCTTTCCAGGACCTGAAAGAGAGCTAGCTATTGTTGGGAAAGGGTCATTTATTACCATCCAATAAAACCTTAGTCATGAGACCCTTCAGATGTAGATAGGTGGGCCATATGCTTGGGGGATGATAGCTAGCCCGTATCTTGGGAGGTTTAGAGATAAAGGAAATTTCTAAAGGAATTTTAATGTTAAAGTAGACTTACAGGATCCTGCAGTGGGGGGCAGGGGAATGGATTACCTTTTACCTTTAGCCAAGCGTCATCATTGAGGCAGTTGAGTCCCTAGAGGAATGTCATTCTGACCATTTCAAGGACTTCAATGGGCTGTAGATAGTAAGAAAATTTAATAATTTTTCTTCTGGGCTTGTTTCCCACATCAGCCTCTCCTGGGTTTTCATATGGATGTCTTTTCACTGTGTCCCCATACGATCTTTCCTCAGTGCACATGAACCCATGTATCAGGTATCTCTGATATGTTCAAACTTCTTACAAGATAGCAGTCAGATTGGAGTAAGGCCCACTCAGGTGACTTCATTTTCACATAATCATCTTTTCAAAGGCCTTGTCTCCAAGTACAGTCACATTCTGAAGTAGTAACAATTAAGGTTTTTCATTTGGAGAGATTAATTCAGCCCATAACAATTCATAATTATCCCCATACTGGAAAAAAAAAACAAAAACAAATGCCTATCAACAGGAGAAAGGACAAATTTAGGTATATTTATATAGAACAACACATTTCAGATCCTAAAGGAAGCAATCTATGCATATACATAACAATGTGGATGAATTTCAAATACATTACATAGACTAAAAGAATATAGCAAAAAAAAATGCATATTGTGTGGTTCCACTTTTATGACATAAGAACAAGACGATGTTACAAGTCAAAATGTGGTTGCTTCTGCAGGTTTGGAAATTTGTTTGGAAAAGGGTATGGAGTAATTTCTATCTCTGCTTTCGAGTCATGGGTATGCAGATACATACATTTTCAAAACTCATTGAAGCAAGAAATTAGGATATATTTTTTAAAGATTTTATTTATTTATTCATGAGAGACACAGAAAGAGAGAGAGAGAGAGAGAGAGAGAGAGACCTAGGCAGAAAGAGAAACAGGCTCCACACAAGGAGCTCGGGATCGGATCCCGGGATTATGCTCTGAGCCAAAGGCAGACGCTCAACAACTGAGCCACCCAGGTGTCCCGAGGATATTTTATTTTACTTTATTTTATTTTAAGTAGAATTATACTCAATCAATTTCACAAAATGAGGTGGCAGATTTTAGACCAAACATTCCTATGATAATAAACACCAATACCTTTAAAAGCCTTGAACTCAAGTATCTTAAAAACAAGTCACTCAGATTTAAGATTAGGTATTTGCATAACAGATACTTTTAAAAGCAACTGACTCAAAGTTCTCAAGTAAAAAGAACAATGTCAAACACTAGCTAATGCAAACAAGAGACAAAGGTGAAAGTTAGAAAGCTTTATTTATTATTTTGTTTCCCTTTATTATTTGTTTATGTGTTTTTGCTAAAAACAACTATAATTGAAGTTTTTTTCTTTCTTTTCTTTTTTTTTTTTTTAGATTTATTTATGAGACAGAGAGAGAGAGAAAAAAAGAGAAAGGCAGAGACACAGACTCCACGCAGGGAGCCCGACGCGGGACTTGATCCCAGGACTCCAGGATCGCGCCGTGGGCTAAAGGCAGGCGCCAAGCCGCTGAGTCACCCAGGGATCCCCTATAATTGAGGTTTTAAAAAGGTAATAATACATGTATTTTAAAAGCAGAAGCTAATGAATTGACAAGATAAAAGCAATACAATTAAGGAATAATGGTGATAGATTGATTAAAAAACATTAACAAAAGAAAGTGGAAATATTCAAAGATAAAGAGAAAATTAATTAGACTTTTGAGGTATAATGTCATAGAAAGCAATATGAATATACTTCAAAATGAATGCAATGGTATATATAAATTATTAAAATTGATTCAAGAAGAGATATTAAAACCTTAAATAGATGAATAATCATTAAAAACAAACAGAGAATGTTGACAAAAAAAATGTTCTCCTCGAAAATGTCACAGTCAACATGATTTCTCAAGTGAACTATTTCAAATTCATTGAACAAATAATCCTGGTACAATTTAATTCAGAAAGAAAAGGAAAGATCCCAAATTCCCTTCACAAAGTCAGCATAATTATAAGAAAACCGTGTAGAGACAAATTGTATATATCTCCTCAGATTCCAAACTGCACTAATTCTACGGTGTTTTGGATATCCTTAGTTGGCTTAGAATACAAATTAAAGCCTAGGTTTTCTGACCAGCAGGCTCTATACTCTAAGTCTTTTCCTGTGACTGCTCTCCTCTTGTCTTTTCTATGAAAGAGTACAATTTGGGAGTCTGGGTTCTTATGGGATAAATTTTTGTCATTGAAAACTGAGGGGGATTTAATTTTTTAAAAAATGCTTTCTCCATTTTTCCTTCTGTGAATTATCTAGATGTTTCTTTTGTATGGTATTGTGGACTGAACTGTGTTCCTACAAATTCCTATGTTGATGTCCTAACCCCCAGTATCTCCCTCAGAATGTGACTAAGGGAGGTGGGGCCTCTAAAGAGGTGATAACACCGAAATGAGAGTAATTTGGACACTCAAAAAGATACCAGGGATGCACTTATACAGAGAAATCATTTAAGGACACAGTAAAGAGGTGGCTATCTGCAAGCCAAATAGAGACCTTAGAAGAAGCCAAATCTTTCAATACCAGTTGGCAGTCATCTTGGATGATTGTCCTCCAGAACTGAGAGAAAATGTTTCTGTTCTTTAAACTACTTAGTCTGTGCTATTTTGTTATGGTAACCCTAGCAAACTAATACACATGACCAAGCACACTTTCTGAGCTACCTGCCATATCTCTGTCTGGCTTGTCCTAAGAAATGCCCAACAATAACCCAACACATCATGTTACATCTTTTTGCCTGTTTACTCCTCCTGGATATCTACTTCCCATTTATACTTTAGTCCTTGTTTCATATTGTGCTTTCTAAACTAAGCCAGCAAACTGGTAAAGGTCTGATTTAAAACAAACAAAAAATAAAGATCAAGATCAATTATAGCAATACAAAAATTTTTTGAAATAAATACCGATAAATAGAATCCCTGGACATTAAAATAATACAAGGAACAAAATACAATTTAATATTAAGGAATTTATATTAGTAATTAAATATTTAAATAAAATTAAATAATTCATCTTTGAGCCCAGATCAAACCTGAAATCTATCACGAACACATTTATTCATGTATTAAAAAAACACATACATGATCACATGTCAGTAAAAGGTTTTTTCTTTTTTTAATAGTAAAGTGCTTGACACTCCTATTGAAATTGATAAGGTAAAAGGGGCAGAGAGAAGAGGAGGAGGGGGAGGAGAAGAGAAATGAGATGTCATGCAATTGATATTTACATTGCTCTGGAGGAATTCATCAATTAATTAGACAAAAAAAGTTACATATACTAGGAAGTAACAGGCAAAGTCTTTACTATGTCCTAAGGATTTGATTTTGTTTTTTCATTTGAAAGACTCAAATGACTCAACTAAAAAGTATTAAATGTAAGATATTTTGGTAATCTTGCAGGTAGCAATAGTAATTCAGATATATATTTAGATATAAAATAATTATTAAAACATTTATATGTATGTATATAATAACAAGTTAGAAAATACAACAATAGAAAATAAGCACAGAATCAGAGGAATAGCAAAAAAGGCACAAAATACCAAGAAATAAATGTAAAAATAGGTATATTTCACTTACATGAGGAAAATATTAGAATTCTATAATGAAGTATATAAAAGGATTTAAATAATTAGAAAAATATTTCATATATTTAGATTCATTAAAGACATAATTTAAACAATTACAAAGCCATCGTAAAGAACACAATATCTAGAAAATGACTATCTTATTAATGATTTAGATCAAATATCAAAATGATATTTGCATATATTAAAGTAATAATTATAATCAATGGAGAAAGTGCAAAGTATTAAGTAAGCTACATTGAGAAAAAATAGATAGCTACTGAAATAAAATGGCTCTCCACCATTTTCCTTAGAATAAATTTCAAATGAATAAAATATTTACATATATAATTTTTGAGTGCTAAAAATGATGTAATTATAATTATGTAGAGATAAAAGACTTTCAAAGTATAATACGAAATTCAGAATTATCAAAATTATCATAAAAATATAAATGTTATTGTATAAAAATTTAAACTTAATGTTCAGTGTAATATGGCAAAAAAAAATAAATAAAGGATGTTGTATGAGAAAAGGTTAGCACTCCCCTTGACAAGGATAGAAGAGGCTATCAGTCCCGACAACACACATACAGTTAAGACATTGCCATGTTCATGACATCTAACCAACATTTTGCTCCATGTGGGGTTCTGGGCTCAGCTACCAGTTTGTTGTCCCTTTTCCTCCGTCTCTGCTTCTCCCCTGCTGACTCCCTTCCCCTGAGAATGCATTCTTTCGCTCTCTCTCAAATAAATACATACATACATATATACATACATATTTTTTTTAAAAAGGAATCTATAAATTATGGAAATATTTACTACGCATGTGACTTTTAAGGGCTGCTATTTCTCTTGTACATAGAACATTTGACAGCATAATATAAAGCAAATGAACAAATGATACCACAATTGTTTTGAACAACCTATTCAAATGTCAAATACACATGTGGAACGTTGTTCTTTCTCTCACACAGCACAGTTGTCCTGATCTGTCATTATGAAAAGCTTAGCAGGTGAGCAATGGATTGAAAGAAAGGGAGTAGCATGGAAATAGCCTCCCTTTCACTTTTTTGGCATGATGTTAGCAATGAGTATATCCAGGTCGATCTAGTGGACCTTGCAGAATATCCCTAGGCTTGAAATGTTTGCTGATATCTCACGTAAAAACCAAGCATATCTCAACAGTAGTGATTTTATAGAAGCAACTATATTGACAGGAACTAAAAGAAGTCAGGCTGAAGCTTGCTAACAGATAATAACATCTATTGGTGAATTGTGCAGTAAGCATAACAACAGTACCCTGCCCCATTGGAGAAAACAAAAACAAAGCAAAACAAAACAAAACTTCACCCATGAGCCCCAAAAGGCCTGCTACCTAGAAGTATCAGTGATAAGCCAGAGGGCAGTAGTGAACTGATAGCAAACTGCACTTGCTTCCACATCAAGAATAAAGAAATACTATGTGCCTTTGTGTATGTCCCAGCCACCTCCTAGCCTAGAAAAAAATATATATAGATAGATAGATGATATATATATATATATATATATATATATATATACACACACACACAGGAAGGAGGGAAGTAAGAGGAAAAAGGAGTGATCTGTAGAGTACCTCTCCTTCCCTAGCATAGATCCCCAGTCAAGGGTCAAGTCTGAAGCAGGTAAAGTAAAAGATGTGTTTAGAGTTGATTTGAAGCTTCATTAACAATGGAAAAGTGACTAGAAAGCTATTGGATTTGCCTAATCTATCACTGAGGGTTGGAAACTGAGGTCTTATATTTTCTTTCTGTGAAGGTACCGTTTTAGTAACTCTGCATTTATTTCATCTCCATATTCTTCATATAATTCAGGAGTTAGGCTTTGAATTATGGAACCCAGGTAGTTCAGTGGAATGTGATCTGATTGGGTAGGCCAATCACACTTGAGAATTCAGTAAGTATGTGCAAACAGAAACTAAGTACTCATTCATCTAATGGCAGTCAACTACAGACACAACTCCATGCCCCTATTGAGATTATATTTGATATTCAATTTTTGTTTGCTTTTAATTATGAAGAAGTCTAAGTGATTCAGGTATAATTTTATAATTATTTTGGTAGGAATATATTCTCTTAGTGATATGGGATATTAAAAAATGATTATTAGGCTAAGATACAGTGAAAGAGTGATTTACATCCACTTAATTAAGTAGAGCCATGTTTAGTGAGGAAACAACTAATCCAGATGCCGTATCACCTGGAACAGTGTGCCTACTGATGGAGAAACACAGATTTTGGGAGAAATTTTGTCTTATTCTTAATAACACATAAATTATGGATAAATAATAGAAAAGTTTTCTTCAAGACATTAAAATGTTAATCAGAGAAAAGCTAAATAAAGGTAATTATGTAATTATAATGGACACTATTATTGCATATTTTCTGCTTTTTATCTTACCTGATTTAAAAAACAATTATATAAAATAATATCATATACAGTATTATGATATATGTAATATATATTATGATATATGTAATATGTCAATAATAGCAGATTAATGGGAAAAATGATAGGAGAAATAGTAATCATATAATATTGTGGAGTTTAACAATAGATATAATATTTATAACAAAAATACCCCAAAAAGGGCACTAGTTTGGACAGAATCCAGAAAAAAAACCCTTAATAATCTCAGATACTTGGAAACCCTTAGGTCATTAAATTATTAAACACTCATGATGCCCACTGTATCGTTCTAGCCTGGAGAAGCTGTGACTCTTTTTATGGAATTCTGAATAAAACTGAAGAGAAGTTATATGTACAAGTTTTAATCCCGTCTTTGCCTTTGCCTATTTGGGAAACATGTCAAGTAGATTATTTTACTTTAAAATTCTTAATTTGTAAAATGTTGAGCTTAATACTTGTCTTGTTTCACTTTTTTTGTGATTATGTAATATGTAAAAGTGCTTTTTAAAAATATATATATATATTTTTTGAGAGCAAGAGAAACACAAGCAGGAGGGGTCGCAGAGGGAGAGGGAGAAGCACGCTCTCCACTTCCGAGTAAGGAGCCTAATGCTGGACTTGATCCCAGGACTCTGGGATTAAGACCTGAACTGAAGGCAGACACTTAACTGACTGAGTCACCCAGGTGCCCCCAAAGTGTTTTTTTTTTTTTTAATGAAATAATAATGGAGAACTACCTTTGGAATAAGAACTGCAGAGAAACAAAACAAAGCAAAACATAAAACTGTCTTTCCATAAATGCAAAGAGAACACTGATAAAATTTGTCCAAATCAACAAAGGACTCCAGAAATTGACCAAAAACTTGTAAAAATCAAAGAAGCATTAATTCAAGAAAAATAGCTGAATCCCAGTAAAAACAATGTTTTAGTGTGTTTTGAGATAAGCTATTCCAACTCTCATTTCTCTACTTCCATAATAACCTTAACCTCCAATCTAACAGCTGAGTCAATGTCTTAGAAGCCACCAGAGACATTAGAATGAGTTCGGATGCTCCCAAGTGCCATCCCCAGGGAATTATTACTATTGTATTCATCTGGGCTTATCTGGTAGCAGCCTGACAATTCCACTTCAGGGCCTGTCTTTATTTAACTTGACTTAGAGGTCTCACTGCATAAAAGTTCTACCCCTAAGGCCTTTGTCTAAAATAATCAGCAGAAATTGTTTCACATTAGTGACTGAAGGGGCAGTAAGAGGTGGAGCTAATAGGAAGCTAACCAAAATACTTAAAGGAAAAACTGACGATAAAAGTCTTTGAAATGTTCCAAATATATGTAGAAGTCTAGAAGGCTATGACATATGCACAGCTGTATGTAATTTACAGAAAAGATCAGAGAAGGTGTTAATCTTTCACCTCTGACTGACCTTGAGGCTTCTGCACAAGCAGCAAGTAGTGAAACTTAAGGCAGAGCTGTGGATTGTCCACTAGAGCATTGTGGACCTACTCTTAGAACAAACAGAATCCTCCAGCAAAGTCTGAGTGACTTATTAGTTTAAGCCAATGAAACATCTGTCCAATAATTAGCTGACTACTAGGCTAACTGAGCTGATTTCAGAGGCCATATATGACAAAGAACGTGGAATTTAGAGAATTAAACCAGGAAATTGACTAGTAAAAATTACAACAGAGTAGCCACATTATACTGTTTAAAATCAATTTTCAACAAAAGCATATGAAATGCAAAGAAATAGAAAATATGGCCTATACACAGTAAAAACAAACAAATAAATAATCATCAATAAGAACTGTTTCTATGAAGCCCAAATATAGGACTTATTAGTTAAAGGCTTCAAATTAACAATTCTAAGTATGTTCAAAGAATTAAAGAAAACCATATTTAAGAATTAAGGGGAATTAGAAAGTTTTCTTGCCAAACAGAAAATATAAATAAAAAGATGAAAATTATCTTAAAAAAACAACCAAATAGAAATTATGAAGTTAAAAATAAAATGACTGAAATTAAAAAAAATTACTGTGGTTCAATAGAAGATTTAAACTAGCAAAATAAAAAGAAAAGTCATTAATTTTAATGCCCAAAGCAATTACTAAGATGATAAGTTTTGAAATATAGTAAAAAAGAATAAGGGCAGCCCTGGTGGCTCAAGCGGTTTAGCGCTGCCTTCGGCCCAGGGCCTCATCCTGGAGACCCGGGATCGAGTCCCATGTCAGGCTCCTTGCATGGCACCTGCTTCTCCCTCTGCCTGTGTCTCTGCTTCTCTCTCTCCTCTCTGTGTATTCTCAGAAATAAATAAATAAATAAATAAATAAATAAATAAATAAATAAATAAATAAATAAATAAAATTTTCTAGTATATTTTTAAAAAATATCTAGCTTAAAGGCAGAAATCAAAGAATATATATAAAAAACTGACAGAACTGAAAGGGAGAAATATACAATTCAATAATAAAAGTTGAAGCCATAACACTGCTTTCCATAATGCAAAGAGCAAGTGGGCAGAAGATATTTCTTGACCAACAAGAAAATAGAAGACTTGAACAACAGTATAAAACAATTAGACTAACATTCATAGTACAATCCTTGAAAAGGAATATATACATTCTTCCCTAATTATACATGAATATTTTCCAAAATAGACCATACACTAGGTTACAAAATAAGCCTTGATAAAGATAAAAGCATTGAAGTCACATAAAGTATATTATCCTCAGACTAAAATGAAATAAAGTTAAAAATTAATAACAGACTGAGGTTCCTGGGTGGCTCAGTCCAGCTCTTGATTTTGGCTTGGGTCATGATGTCACAGTCATGAGATCAGCCCAAGTCAGGCTCTGTGCTCACTATGCAGTCTGCTTAAGATTCTCTCTCTCCTTCTCCCTCTGCCTCTCTCCTTGCTCATCCTCTCTCTTACCACTTTTATTCAGCATAGTACTAGAAGTTCTAGCCACAGCAATCAACCCCCCCCAAAAAAAAAAGAAAGAAAGAAAAGAAGAGGCATCTATATTGTTATGGAAGAAGTTAAACTGTCACTATTTGTATATGATATTATACTATACATAGAAAACCTTAAGACTCTACCAAAAAACTACTAGAAGAAAAAAATGAAGTCCGTGAATTTGCAGTATACAAAAATGAATACCCAGAAATCAGTAGCATTTCTATACACTAATAACAAGGTAGCAGAAAGAGAGATTAAGAAAACAGTTCCATTTATTATTGTACCAAAAAGAATAAAATATTTAGGAATAAACTTACCATGGAGAAGGAAGACCTGTACTCTGAAAACTCTAAAAAACTAAAAAAAGAAATTAAAGATGACACAAATATTCCATGCTCATGGATTAGAAGAATATTGTTAAAATGTCCATATTACTTGAAGCAATTTACAGATTCAATGCAATCCTTATCAAAAGACCAAAGGTATTTTTCACAGAACTAGAACAAATAATACTAAAGTTTATAGGGAACCACAAGAGACTCTGAATTAGCTGAAGAGGTTTGAGAAAGAAAAACAAAGTTGAGGGTATCACAATTCCAGGCTTACAAAGTTGTAGTAATTAAAACAACGTCGAGTACTGGAACACAAATAAACACATAGATCAATAGAACAGAACCGAAAACCTAGAAATAAATCCACAATTATATGTTCAATTAATCTATGACAAAAGAGGCAAGAATATACAATAGGGAAAAGACAGTCTCTTCAGTAAATAGTATTGAGAAAACTGGACCACTTCTAAAACCATATACGAAAATAAACTCAAAATGGATTAACATCCTAAATGTAAGACATAAAACCATAAACATCCTAGAAGAGAAAACAGGTAGTAATTTCCTTGATGTTGGCTAAAGCAACATCTTTCTCTATATATCTCCTAGGGGAAGGAAAACATAAGCAAAAATAAACTATTGGAACTACATCTAAATAAAAAGCTATTGCAAAGTGAAGGAAACCATCAATAAAATGAAAATGCAATCTACTGGATGGGAGAAAATATTTGCAAATGATATATCTGGTAAGGAGTTAATACCACACTAGATAAAGGACTTACACAACTCAAAAAAATAAATAAATAAAGAACTCACACAACTCAATACCAAAACAAACAATCGATTAAAAAATGGGCAGAAGACCTAAATAGACATTTTTCCAGAGAAGACATAGAGATGCCCAGTAGATATGTGAGAAAATGCTCAACATCACTATCATCAGAGAAATGCAAATCAAAACCACAGTGAGATATCAACACACACCAGTCAGGATGGCTAGTATCAAGGATACAGGAAATAACAAGTGTTGGCAAGGATGTGGAGAAAAGGGAACCCTCATGCACCATTAGTGGAAATGTAAGTTGGTATAGCCAATATGGAAAATACTATGAAGGTTTCACAAAAATTAAAAATAGAACTACCAAATGATCCAGTAATTCCACTACTGGGTATTTATCCAAAGAATATGAAAACACTAATTCGAAAAGATGTCTGTGCCCTTGTGTTTATTGAGGCATTATTTACCATATCTTTCTCTCTTTATTTTTTTCTTTCTCTCTTTAAATCTCAGAATATTTTGAAATTTATGTTTTGCATTGTATAGATTAGATACATTAATTAGGTTAAATATTTCATTCAAGATCTTATAGTTCATAAATGGTGTCACCAAGACAGGAGCTCAAATCAATTAATTGTAAAGCAAATACTCTTACCCACTAATTTATATTTTTTAGTTCAAGATTAAATAAATAAGAATAAAATAAATGAGAAACATTTACTCAACCAATGATATTTTTACAGCTGCCTTATAAGTGTTCCAGGAGATTTATCATTTGAAGTAATATCAAAGAAATGTTAAATAAATTTTCAGGATTTATTACCATGAGCCTTCTTCAACTCATTCTTCGCATGCTAACTGAGGTCACCTATCTGGAGGTGTTGTCTCATTTTAATACACGTCTGAATGTACTGGAAAGCATTTAGAGGACACAACAATAATTATTCAAATGACAAATAGAAAGGAAATCCTCAAGTACACATTCAGGGGAAAGTAGGCAATTAAATGCAAGTACGGATGGGAAGATGGCATTTTCACAGTAAGTCCAAATTAGGTAAAGAGTTTATCTGGAATCTAAATTGTTTACAAGTGCCTTTCCACAAGTTAGTGACAGGAATCAGGCTTTGATGTTCTGTTCAAAAGCCTTTTACCTGAATTTTGTACAATCTTAGTTTTGATGTGGTCTATTTGATTTGCTTCTTTGTTGCTCTTAGAATAATTTACTTGGTGTTCTTTTGTAAAGTCTCTCTTATTGATGATCCTAAAATCTCTAGAATTTTAGAACTAAATCTTATCATTACAAGAGAGGAATTTGCAATCAAGATAGGTTAGGACTGACCCAAATATTTTTCCTTCAAAATATGAGAGGCTTTCTTCTATGGGCTTCTTTAGGGAAAAAAACTAGCCAGTTTGATTATTAACCTATTTCAGATAATATGCTTGAATTGTTTAAAATAAATGTTAGTATTATGTTCCCTAAGATTGTACTTCTATTATTAAATTTAATATTATTTTCTTCTTTTTAATTTGAGCTATTTAAATAAATCACATTTTCTCTTTATTCTCAAATGACAAATATCTATACAAATCAGTTAACTGCCTAAACATAGGGTACAGGATTCCTTTTAGCCTCTCTCACTGGATCACTCAGTAATAAAAGTTCCAATCCTCTAATCTTTAGAAATCTTTGAAATCTCAACATTAAAGAGTTTTTCATAGTGTTGCTCTGCTGGATAATAGATATCCTATGCTGCCTTCTCCTTCTGGCTAGTTGTATACAAGGAGCATAATTTAACCTCAGCATTTTGAAGCGTCTGAGATTCTCTGAAGGTCAGAGAAAGTACATACAAGGCTACACCTACAACTTATAATGTATATTGTAAAAATTTCTCAATACCCTATAACTTTGCCATCAATATTTGCCTTAAATTTGATTCAGAGCAGTTTCTAAATAGGGCTGTCACTGTTCAATAGGAATTGCACATAAATGAGAGATCTGGCCTTCACCCATTTTGTGCATACATAAGCTAAAATTATGTCATAACCTACATATGAATGATTTTAAAAAGCTAAAAGAACAATTGTTTGTTTATTTTTTAACCAGGATTCAGCTCAAAAACTCAATAGCATCAGTGAAAGCCAAGAATGTATTATAAGGCATTCCATAAACATTTGTTTGAATTGCAGAATCTTTACTCAGTCTTGTTTTTTTTTTTTTCTTCCTTTTTGTTCCTTTTATCTAAACCAGTGAGATCTAGCCCAGTATAAGCTAATTCACAAGCATTCTACATTCTGAAGTTTCTAAAGTGCATAGATTTAGAGAAAAACAATTAATTGCATCTTCCAGGCTGCTAGAAATACATGCTTTCCAGGCTGATTTAGAAGCCATTAAAGCCAGAGTAGGAGGGTTCCCACAAACAGTGATTGGAATTTATTTTCAGGAAGAAATCCAGAGTCACAGCAAAAATGACATAAATTAAAAGCATACCCTTGAAGAGGAGGAGTTCCTCGGGGAGCCAAAGAAAAATAGTATGCTTTTCTTATTAGGAGTTTTGTTAGCAGTCTATTAAGAACAGGGTGGTAGTTAATTATAGATACACACAAAGAAACTAGATGCAGCTTAAATGTAGTGAATATGGGCATTTTAAAAATAATTTACTAATTATATTTTATATACTATAATGATTGTTATTAAACTTATATCAAGTGCTGGTCATTAAAGTGAGAACAAATTTCCCTGTCAATAAAAAAATCTCTGAATAAGAAACAAGCCACAAAGTGAATTATTGAATGATATTTTTATTTCATTTCTGTCACTTTCTTGGCTAAATGTTCTAGTTTCAAAGTCTTATTTCTTGCTTTACACTGTGCCCATAGTATTTCTACCTTCCTCCTCATGGTACTTAGCTCTGTGATGTCCTGTATCCTAGAGTGAACACTCTGTATGCCTACTATAGTAGATATTGATTTTTATCTAGGCCTTGCTGTGGCCTGCAAGCAAAATGGGTATAGTTATTTCCATGTGTGCTTAGTCCTTCTTAGCTCAGACATATTTTCTTAACGAAATGTCATATTAAGATAATCTACTGGAGTGCTGTTAGAGAGAGGGATTGTAAACTATAGCTTTGCCTTAATTTTCCTCAAACAGCAATGAATGAGCCAGATGAGCATGCTTTCAAAAAGTTTAGATCAGCTAGAGTCCTGGTTATGGCAAGGGATTTAGTAAATCTGCATATGCCATTATTTCAGCTGCTTGGAAAGAGAAAGATTGATTTGAATTTTATTTTCTATTGAAACACCCATCATCTAGTTATCTTGGAATCATATAAATATATTATTCTCAATGGATTATTATTTGCCTTAAATTTTAATTAATGTTTATTTACAAAGAGGGCTTTATTTTTCCCCTGTATTCAAAATTCAAATGGGACTATATCAATAGAGCAGAAAACAAAACTTCCCAGATCAAAAACAGCAGCTTATCTCCAAAATTCACTTTTTACTTCCCCATTTGGTCTGAATTTTTGTCCATTCTCATTCTTTATAGACGCTTAACTTCTTGACTTTTTGGGGCTCCCATGTCTAACACAAATCTGTCTTATTTTTTATTAACTGGTTGAACTTCTCTATGTTCCATGTAAACGTATTTCTGTGGCCCACTTTGGCTTTGCATTTCATAAATTTGTAGTCAGAATAACTGATATCAGTCACTGACTCATGACTTCAAACTAAAAGAACCAGCTTTGCAATCTGCTAGGTTCTAGGGAAGAAATAAATACATCCTCATATTATTTCCTTGACAACTTATAATTTTACTTTGGAGAGTCATATTATCAGAAGAGTTATTTTAATTCTTAATAAAGACGACTGTTTTATAACTATCAAGAATGGGTGCACATAGGGTAATATAATTAAAATTAAGTAAATATAATAAATATTAAAAAGAATGACCAGGAATATAGCAGTGTCTAGCAGATTATCCATATACTAAGAAGGATTCTGATATTAATAATTAGTATTTTTGTGTACTTAACCGGGCCAGGTACTGTTCCTCTGGCCTTACTTATATTAACTAAATGATTCTTACAATAACCTTATGAGATCAGAACTATCATCTGTTTTTTTAATATATTTTTTAAGATTTTATTTATTTATTAATTCATGAGAGACAGAGAGAGAGAGAGTGAGAGAGAGAGCAGAGACACAGGCAGAGAGAGAAGCAGGCTCAATGCAGGGAGCCCAATGTGGGACTCCATCCGGGGACTCCAGGATCAGGCCCTGGGCGGAAGGCAGGTGCTAAACTGCTGAGCCACCCAGGGATCCCCTATTATCTCAGTTTTAATCAGAGAACTGAAGCAGAGAAGTTAAGCAATTTGTCCAAAGTTTTACCCAAGCCCAGTTAGTGAGTGATTAAGATGGGGTTAAAACTCAGGCAATAGGACTCCAGATCTCAGAAGACTTAACCAAAATGCAGGTCTGAGGACTAAATTTGAAGAAATATTGCTATAGAAATAACTTATCATCTCTCTTCTTCATTAGGTTATATTCTCGAGTATGGAAAAATGTGCTAAGCATTTTACTAGACACTGGAACAAGAAAGGTAGCTATGCAAACCTGATGATTTTTTTTTAACTTAAAGTTTAGTGAAGAAAATAAGGCTAAAATTAATTTTACAAATATTGATAATGTTTGATATCTACTTCTAAGGAGATGCAGAGAGAGTTAAGAGAGTAATGAAAGGTAATTTAAGGTAATTTGAGAAGAGTGATCAGATAAGCAACCCTAAAGACTGGGCTCAAACATTATAAATAATAGAAGTGGTCTGGTAAGGTGGGAAAGCAGGAAGATGACAGTGAATGGGGATTTGAAAATTCTTCCAGGCAGAAACAATTGCATGCACAAAAGCCCCGAGACCAGCGAGAGTGCCATGGTTTTGGTGGAACTACAGAGGAAGTCTGGCCCCCATGGTGTGTAGACATGTAGACCTTGTTAAAGGTCTGTAGACATGTTAAAGACCTTGGGTTGTCTTCAAAGAGCAATTGGAAGCTACTAAAGGGTTTTCAGCAATAAGTACTTTATTTACTCTAGCTGCACAGTGGAGGATAGAATGAAAGGGTACACTCATAGAATCTAAGACAACTGTCAATACTAATTATACTGATTTAGATAAGTGTCTTTCTGGTGCATCTGCATTTATAGTAAAGGGAAATACAATTGTTTTCTAACTGTTTATAAAAACTTTTAACATTGTAGATAATCTCTAGGACCACATATGGAAAGTTTAATATTCCTTGACTTTTGAGACACAGTGTTTAAAAACATGGATTTGTAATCTAATGCCAAATCCTGAACTCTACCATTCGCAGGTTATATAACCTTGGGCAAGCTATTAACATGGGAAGAGAGAGTAGCGTGAACTACTAAAAAGGTCCTTATCACATAAAGGAGAAACATTTGCTCAAAAAAGCGTAGCAGTATGACATTAATATGTTGTTTGCTTTAAAGAAAAACAAATAGCTTCAGTAAAAACATTCAATTCTACTTAATTTATTATTCAGACAGGAGTTTGTTTGAGACATATCAAGTAAGGTTAAAATTGGCCTTCAAGGATACAAACATCAGTTCACAGGAAATTTCCTTTTGTGGAATAGCTCATTCCTCAAAAAAATGAAACATGACTTTACATCCATTCTGTGGAATGAAAACATTCAATGAGTTAGTACATATATATTATGTGTTATGTGTAATTCACTAGATTTGTCACTTCATAACCATGTGTATTCTTGGTGTATTCTTGGTTCTCTAAGTTCTATGTCTTAGAATCTCTAAGCTGATTTTAATTATATTTGAATTCATGGGTAAAGTATTTCTTAATGGGTTTATGATGGAGATAAGTTTATGCTTCTAAGCAAGATATTTATGGCTTTGCAAATAACCACGATAAAGATATCTTGCTAGAAATATATCCAGTGTAAAGGAAAGAAAACAATTCTATTCTTGCTTCAACTAAATCTGATCTAATTCTACTACTAAAAATGCTATCAGCCATGTATATTGATACATTTTTTAGCAGTAGAGAAAGTTCCTGTGGCTAATATTTGATTGAAAAGGATGTTGCAGCTGTTAGGGGGAAAAAAGGAAAGAGAAAGACGTGAGATGCTTGTTCCTCAGGCTAATTTGCTGCCTCTAACCTTGTATTTGTTGACCTCACCTTTTGTCCACATCTTCCCCTCACCACAAGTATGCACTCATAAATTTCAGTTCCCAACCTTATTACATTTGAGATTGTAAAATGCCGGAAGCTATGCTGCTAAAAGTGCTGCCTCTCAAACAATTTTCTGCAATGATATTAACCTTGAATGCAAGAGATGTAAGTGATGGAGAGTTTTAAACACAAATAAGTTATAGTCTATTTAGTCTAAACCCTTCATTTAAAGGAAAATGACTAGATTTGGAGGTCAGGGGAACTCTATAATCACATTGATATTCTTGGCCCTGTGGTGACTCTGGTTAGCTACCACAACAAAAACAACAAAACCACTGTGATTTTAGATGTCCTCATTTAAGAAGTGTCTGTTAATATATTTTTTTAAGTTGATCTAGTTTGATTGCTAATTTCAGATTACTCAATAGAGCAAAGTCCATGAACATGATGATTCACACTAGGTAAATATGAGAGATGTGTGTGTGTGTGTGTGTGTGTGTGTATTCATTGTTCATTGAATATATATATATATATTCATTGTTCTATATACATTGACTAATTCAAGTTTGGTTCAATTAAATCCCATTGTTTTAATAATTATGAATAATACCTAAAGCCATCGGAAATAAATATATTGTAGTTTTAATACCTTCGTGAAGGTGTGATTTTTTAAAAGTAATCTCTATGCCCAATATGGGGCACCAACTCACAACCCTGAGATCAAGAGTTTCGTGCTCTATAGTCTGAGCTAGCCAGGTGCCCCAAAAGCTGTGAATTTTAATATCGTGCTGTTATATCTCAAAAATATAGAAGTCAACCAGTTCTGTCCCTAAATATTTATAAAATCTAGTAATTTTCTAAATCCATAAAATTCATTTTGAAGATGAAATTTATAAAATGTGTTTAGTGTTAAACTTTTGGATATATTATATAATATAACATAATATTATATAAATACCTGTATCACTGAATATCACTTGCTTAGTTTCTTCCCATGAGGGTTGGTACCAAGACTCACTCTCTAGCTGTCAGATGTGTTGGCTGCTAATGGCTAACGACTGTACCCTCTACATGGGAATTGGCCTCCATCAAAGGGATTGACTGCCTTCCTCAAGGCTGTGCACCCTCACAAGAGAAGCTTGTATTTAGTGACTGGCTGGCTTGGGAGTACATATGATCAAGACTTTTATCACAATGCAGGACAACTAAATGTCATTTTAGCTTTAGAGCTTGTATGGAATTGACAGGGATCTTTGTTTACTACATTGCAATTCAATTTTTCTCTCTAATACTGTAAGACTCACTCAAGTGTTTTACTCTAGAGTACTCTTCAATAAACTTCATACTTACCACTCTCAAGCTCAGAGAGTTTTCCCAAAATCTATCCTAAGAAATATATTAAAAGTAGTCCAAGAAACAGGCTTTGAAATGTGATTTTGGACCAGGATCAACCCCTAGGCAGGTGGCAATTAGGACCTCATAGATAGTGTTAGGTCTTGCAATGCCATAACAGAACAATCATTACATAAAACTTTCACTGGTGACGGGACGGTATTGGATGTTATGGGAAGGATATGCACTATCCCTGGCTGCTGCAATAGTCCATTTTGGAAGTTCTCAAAAGTGGAGATTATAAGGACAGTAGGATTAAATATGGTGTTGAAGACATTAATTTGCAACAACAAAGGCAAATACAATGAAGGACATTGGAAAAAGAAAAAAAAATACCTAGAGGATGTTTAATGAAAATTTTAGGGCAAGGTTTGAAAGCCATAAGGCCTCCTCAGCAACATATAATCTCTTTTCTTTAGCCAGAAAGTAGAAGGCTACTTTTAGTAGAAAGATCAGTCCTGAAGCTTAGAGGATTGCAGCAGTCTAGAGTGTCATCTATAACATGAGGACCTTAATTGGATGGAAGAGGGATCCTGAGGAATAGAATTGGTGACATCTGGGTTGGATCTCTCTAAAGCTTAGAAATCTCAGATCTTCCTGAACTCTAAAAGCCTGCCGTGTCATGTTCCTCCTTCTCAACTAATGCTCCCACAGTGTTTGAAGGTGACATAGAAGAAGCCCCTTTCTTATGAAATAACAACAGCTCACCCCTCAGGATGTACTCTCATCCCCCCTCCTAATCACCAACTGATAAGTAAAGTCAAATTACAACCTAACCCAGCTACAAAACTACTGGACCTGCTAAGGAAGGAAATGGAGTATGTCCCAAGATAGCTGCAGAATCTAGGCACCATGTACAGATAGACAATGGGAGAGTACATATGGAACTGGGTTCTGAAGGGCAGGAATATGGAAATGGGCAGCATATGAAGTTGGATAGGAGTATTTATAGGCATCCACTTTCAACCTGACAAGAATCCCAGGAGATGGTACCAGCACACTATACTAGTAGCTTAGCTCAGTGGTTGCTGTATAGTTTCCATCAGGGGTGTTCTGAAATGTAATGAGTGAAAGATTTCACTTTATGCAGTGCATTGGGATGCATTTTGTGTGGAAAATAAATAGTACAAGTTTATAATATAAATTCATGCGGGATCCCTGGATGGCTCAGTGGTTTAGTGCCGCCTTTAGCCCAGGGCCTGATCCTGGAGACCTGGGATGAAGTCCCATGTCGGGCTCCCTGCATGGAGCCTGCTTCTCCCTCTGCCTGTGTCTCTGCCTCTCTCTCTCTCTCTCTCTCTCTCTCTGTGTGTGTGTGTGTGTCTCTCATTAATAAATAAATAAAATCTTAAAAAATTCATGGATAGTGGTAAGTAGCTGGTCCCTGATGGAGAAAAACTGGTGCAAGAAGATCTAGGGAAGAAGCATGTGGATACACTTATGATTGCAGACAAATTGAGAGCTTTGTACCACCTGTTAATGCCTTCCTGTGAACCTCTATAATGCTAAAAAAGCAAGTACTCATAACGGTTAGACATTTGTTATCAAACAGCCTCAGTCTTAAGCTCTCCCAGAACTGATACAATGAGAGCATGAACAGAGTAGCTTTTGGAGCAGTGGTGAAGAACACACATCACTAGCATGGAACACCAGCATGGGTTGCCACTCAATTCAATGATCAGTACATGGTCTGCATCTCCAAAATTTCAAATAGAATAGTCTAGGAGCTTAGGGGTGAAAGTTGGAGAATCCCTGTGTATTAGTTATTGTTATGACAAAATACCATAAACCTAGAGCCTTAAAGCAACACAAATATTTTATCCTATAGTTCTGAGGGTCAGAATTCTGGAATGGATCTTGCCAAGCTAAAATTAGATGTTGATAAACAGTGTTCCTTTCTGGATGATCTGGGGACACTCACTTCCCTTACTTATTTAGGGGAATAGCAGAAGACCATGGGGCACAAAATCATATCTATAACATATAGCTTACTGAATGACTCACTTTGTATTTTCTGTCCTTGCAATTCTGGTCTCTGTGGATTCAGATATCAGGGGGTGTGAGTGTGGGGATGGGGACAGTATCACCAGAGGACCCAGCAATATTACCATAATGTTCTAAATTAATATATTGTTTCAGACTCCCATGAAATGGACCAAAAAAAAAGGAACCACCATCCTGGCAGGAGTAATCGGCCTTAATTATCAAAACCCAGTAAAGATGTTGAGTCACAGTAAAGTTATGGGGAATGTTCAGCACCTAGGTACTTATTGGGGTACATTCTTCTACTTCCTTCCCAATATTTATAGTATATGTGGATAAGTAAAGCAGCCATAGGCTGAGAATGTCATTGGCTTGTACCCTTGAGGGATGAGGAAGTGGGTCACCCCACCCCCAGCGGATAGTGGAGAAGAGGCATGATGAGTATCAGTTGCAGTTGTGAAACTGGCTGTAGCAGTGGAGTCTACATATCATCTACTAGCATTCTTCTTATAGATTTCTACACACACACACACACACACACACACACACACATCAAACAATTCTAGAGGAGCTGTTTCTAATGAGCTGAACCTATCAAGTAGAAAAACAGAATCTAAACAGTGTAATTATGGTAGACTCTTAGTATGTGCTGTGGTACACTAACCAGATGCACTCACTTTTCTGCAAGGCTGATTATGGTATTATCTCATGAGACTTGCCCTCAGATAAAGGGACCTGACTTACCCAAAGTTATCCTCCATCCTTGGGAGGATATCATCCATATCCAGTGATGGTTCAACCGGAGGTACAAATGTTCAGTAACATTACCTCATTTGAGAACATCTCTCAGGAACTATCCACCTTCAGAGTTCCTCATAGGATTGATAAGGGCTTTTATAGTGATTGAATCATTCTTTAACTGTCCAATTCTAGTTCCTCTTACAGGTGTTTTGCTCATGGCTACTACCCCAAAAACTTCTTACATGTAAATATCCAATTCAGAGCATGATTTCTGAGAAACCTCTCCTAAGACATCTTGTTTGCTCGTTGAAATGCTTTCCTTGTAGATGTTCTTCAAATATGGACTTTGGAAAAAAATTGATTTATTTGCTTTGAGATGGTACTTTTGAAAATGATCTGAGTTATTTTAACATTAATAAACTTTGTAATCCAAGTCAAGGAAACACAACGGATATCAAAATATCATGCTTTAAAAAATTTCCATTGGCCATAGATTTTGGCAATGTATGTTTCATAGTGTTATTAAAAATGATTTTCATGTGACCTCTCCTTTGAAACAGGTGGGGTTATCTACAGCAGCAGAATCATCCTTAATAAACTCTCATTCTCATTCCATTTATTAATATAATTACTAAAGAAACAGAACAGTCATTTGAAAAATAAGTTTTGGAAATGTGCTATGTAAAAATAATAACAATTTAAAAATGGGAAAATAGAATATGACTGGAACCACACTAGAAAACTCACAAGAAGATTCCCACTTGTTCTAAGTGCAGCAATTAGTAAACAGGGTAGTCAGATAATTTAATCAGATACAGTGATGGTACTTGTCTATGAGGACCTTACTAAAAGTCATTTTTCTTAAGTTCCTAGAACATTCCTGATATGTCTGCATGTTCCTCAAGTAATATCACAGTTTCTTATACAGACAGTACTTTGACCATTTGAATCTGTGTGACCTAGGAAAAGTCATCTAGTATTAGTTCTGCAATGCATTTAAATAAATAAAAGGGATAGAATTCTTGAGAAGATAAAATATAACTTGTAAAATTTTTATTTTAGTTCATTACACAGGGTAACCAATGAATAATTTTTGCTGTAATTACTATTTTTTTAAGTTTAAACCATTTCTTCAATAAATTGGTCAGTATATAAAACTCATGATATTTGGCCAGTAAAAATGATATCTTGTTTTTGTTTGATTCTTACTATATGTCAGGCTTCTAATCATCTTTTCTTTATTATATCATTTAACTTTCACAACAATCATATGGGGGTAGGCTCTACTATTTATATCATTATTTCTATTCTTTTGTAGATAAGCAAATAACAACACAGAGGCCAAAAGTTATTTCCCAATATGCATACAATGAGTAAGTAGCCAAATTTAGGATTTGAATCTAAGCTGTAAAATGTTATGCTCTAGGTGTCTAGTCTATACTGCCTCCTATGATATTGAATTAGAGTTACAGGTAAAGATTAGAGTTAGGAAGAGCCATCTGCTTGGAGAGCTGATTTAATAACCAAGATACTCAAATCAGGTTTTCTGCCTATTCTGGCCATTTAAGGGTGCTGTCTTGGAAACAGATTCTCCGGCCCCCATCCAGTCATTAGATGAATGTAGACTCAGCTGAATGAAATCTCATGAAAGGCCCAAGACAGACTCATCCATGCAAGCTGCTCCCAAAATCTTGAGCCATAGAAACTGAGATAATAAATATTTATTACTTAAACTTGTAAATTTGGAAATATTGTGTTATATAGAAATAAATAACAAACATAGACAAGTTACTAATAATCTCTGAACTATGAAATAAAATTAGCCAGCTAAAATGTTGGAAGAGGGATGTTTTTCAAGAGCTATGTAAGCAACAGCAACAATAACACAAAAGACATGTCTTTTCAATTGCTGCATCTAAGTTACCTATATTCTTTTTATGTTAAAGTTGGAAATATGAAAATCTTCAGGTTCCTATTTCTCTTCTTGTCCTCTCATATTTGCCTCTCTCTATATATATTACTTATGATCTATTGATTAGGAAGTGCAGATAATTAGCCAGGGACACAGATATAATCACCATAAAGCCTTACATATCTTGAAGAGAGAAAACCATATTTTTAGAACCAAGTTTTTAGAAAACTACCTTGTCATAGACAATGATGTGTAGAATTTGCCACTAGTGTCTGCCGAAAACCAATAGAGAGTATGCATTACTCAAAACCAACTACTGCAACAATACTGGAAAAATAGTGGAAAAGTTCAGTTCTACTTTAGACGTTGTGAACATTATTACCTTCATATATAGATGAAAATGTGTGAAGTAAAATCATGTTTATGATGTAAACCCACTATGAAATTAGAAAATTCGTTATGAATGAGAAAAACTTCATTTACCTTTTCAAGTTTACCTTTTGTGAACAGGGCTCCAAAACACAGTTTAAATTATTAGGAAGAGTTGTAGGTATATTGATATAGTTTGTATTAAAATATAAGTAACTTGCTTTTATATGATTATTAATTCTAAATAATTGATAATATGCATTTTAGCATATTTTCAGTAAAATGAGATAAGCCATTTTCTCCAATATTTAATGTGCAAGAAATGACCACTGGGCCTTCTGTAAGATGAACCACAGTAGATATACATAGATCCATCTGGAGGTAGAGATGGCATTATACAAAACAAGGGTCAAAGAAATAAGTGGGAAGCAACCTGTGTTCTAGTCCTTCTAACAACAACCAGACTCACTGTGAACACTGATCCTTCAGTTACTATTGTGCCTGACTAATAATAAAGTGGTAATAAGAATCAAGGAAATGATATTCCTGTATTGACATAAAATTACAAAACTAAGCCCTTATTTACTTCTTTCATTTTTAAGTAGTTATATATAGGAACTCAATGAAGCTAAATATAGGAATTCAAGTGAAATAAAAAATAAATGGAATGAAACTACAATACCTAATGGTATAAAAAAGAAAGGGAAAGGAAATAAAGGGGAAAAAAGAAATCTATTTCACCTGTTCAGTGAGAAACTACTTTGACAAAAAGGCACTGAGTTGAATACTACTAAGTGCCAGGCATTGTATGTAATGTTGAATATCCAAAGATAAATAACATATGTTCCATGCAACTGCTTGTCTAATATGGAAGGACAGGTGTGTAAAAAATCATAAAACAATGTGATGAAATATAAAACAAAACTACGCTGTAGGTAAAATTGTAGGAATAAAAACCTTGATTTGAATAAGTCAGGAAAGATTTCACAAGGCAAGGATACTTAGGCAGTCCCTTCAAGAATCATTTTAAAAAATCACAGGTAAAGAAAATGAGACAGAATCAGGTAAAATGAGAACATGTGAAGCAACATGGATATGTAGAAAAGAATGAGATATTTGGAGGCTAAAATTTATGGAAAGTAGTGGACATTCCATGTTTAGTTCAATTACTAGCAATATTATTTGAAATAGCTCCATCTGTGAAAGCTTGGTAAAGGCCTTCAGCAAACAAGTTCATTTCTTTTGTTTTTCTTTTAAAAGTAAGTAATAATTTTATAGGCCTGAGAGAAGGTAATTAAAGTCAGTGAAGAAATTAAAAATGAGAAAACATTAGGGTAGTAAGAGTCTTTCCCCAAGAAGCCAGAGGCCTGGAAACAAAGAAAGAAAATGCATTAGCAACACTAATTACACTGTGGACTTTGTCCCTAATGGATTTCCTTCCCAATTTACACTGAATAAAACAACTGTTATATTTGGTTAGTACTGTGTGTGTGTGTGTGTGTGTGTGTGTGTGTGACAGAGACAGAGAGAGAGGGAGAGAACTCATACACAGATGAATCAGTACTGCTCTACAGAGCTTACATGCATCTGATAAATGAATGCTTGAATCTCCATTTTCTTAGTCAAATTTTTGAAGAACCATCCAATTTATATGGAAGAGGTATTTCTTTTTTTTAAAGATTTTATTTATTTATTCATGGAAGACACAGAGACAGAGAGGCAGAGAGACACAGACAGAGGGAGAAGCAGGCTCCCCGTGGGGAGCCTGATGCTGGACTCCATCCCAGGACCCCAGATCCGACCTGAGCCAAAGGCAGATGCTCAACCACTGAGCTACCCAGGTGCCCCTGGAAGAGGTATTTCATAAGAATGTTCCATGATAAAGAATCTTATTACTTTCTATTTCTTAATAGATTTAACATGAAAGCATGCTGACTGCTGGTGCTTTTAATCTATTATTAATTAGAATTCCTTCCTCCACTAAAATGTAAAAATCTTCAAATAGTCTAATGTTTACCTCATCTCCATCCAGTTGTGAATATATTTATGCCTAGTCATAGATGAGACTATTTGACCTTCTGCTAACCCATTTACTATCAGGATTGTTCAGTTCCCTCCTCATCATGCTTCTATATTCTTCCCTGGTCCCTTCAAGATCCTCCCTCAAGGTTCTCCCCATGTTCACAGAACCATTACTGGAAATTATGGTTTCTTTCTTCTGATTTATCAAGTGTATTTATATAAGAGTTCCTTGCTCACTTTCTATCTTCTAAATAACAATAGAGAAAATGAAATTCTCCACATTTTCAAAAATTTCCTGTGATTTATTTTCTCATTTTATAGTTTTGGGATTTTCACAGAACAGATATGAGTACTGCTCACTTTTCAGATGAAAAAGTACTGATACAGAGATGTTAAATGACATCACCTCCTTTACCCAGATAAAAAGTGCAATAGTTAAGATTCAATACCTACTCTAGGTGAAATGTACTTCAAGTCTTCCCTGCATCTGGAAGCAACTAGGAAATTCTAAAGTTGTTAAGCTTTATTTCTTACTTTGTATTCAATTCTAATCAACCTGCATCTCTATCCAGTAATGTTAGCCTGCCCTTCTTAAAATTGATTTTCCCTTTATCTACTTATTTCCCTATTATTTCTATACCTTATGTTTAATCTCTCATTTTTACTCTTGTTGAATAACAGTCATATTTATTATGAAAGTGTGGATCACAAGAAACACTTCTTCTAAAGATACAGAGAGGCATATCTTTTCAGAAAACAAAAACCAAAGGAAACAGCAGCAGCAATACTAAATAGGCATATTCATCTCCTAAGAAATAATTTGAGCCCATTCCATTATTACACTAATCAAAGAGATGGGAAACTGTTCTGCAGAAACTTCTGGAAAGATAGTTTTCACGGAATGATAGATGACTCCACTAAAGAAAAAAGAAGTCTAGAAGCATGTCCATTGGTAGTCATTCTAACAGGTGTGAGGTGATACCTCATTATAGTTTTGATTTGCATTTCCCTATTTGAGTAATGTTGAGCTCCTTTTCACGTATCCATTGGCCAGGCCTGTGTCTTCTTTGGAGAAATATCTATCCAGATCCTTTGCCATTATTTATGGGGTTATTTTTATTGTTTGCTATTGAGTTATATGAGTTCTTTATATATTTTGAACATTAACTAGATATGGAGTAGATGGCTTGCAAATATTTTTGCAACTCAAAAACAAACCTTTGTATATACAGTCAATTAATATTTGTCAAGGGAGGCAAGAACACTCAATAGATAAAGGGAAGTCTCTTCAATAAATGGTATGAATGAAAAGAATGAAATTGGGCCCAGATTTTCAGCACTCACAAAAGTAGTCAAAATGAATTAAAGATTTAAATGTAAGACCTGAAACTGTAAAACTCCCAGAAAAAAACTTTGGGGAAAGTGGCTTGACATTAGTCTCAGCAACATTTTTTTTTTTTGAGATGACATCAATATCACAAGCAACAAAAGCAGAAATAAACAAGGGACTACATCAAATGAAAAGCTTCTGCACAGCAGAAAAAAAAACAATCAAAATGAGAAGGCAACTAAGGAATGGGAGAAAATATTTGGAATTTTTTTAAAGATTTTATTTATTCATTTGAGAGAGAGATCCAAAGAGACAAAGCATAAGAGGGGAGGAAGGGAAGAGGTAGAAAGAGAAGCAGGCTCTCTGATGAGCAGGGAACCCAGCACAGGGGCTCAATCCCAGGACCTAGCGATCATGACCTGAGCCAAAGGCAGATGCTTAACTAACTGAGCTAGTCAGGCACCCCTAAGATTATTATTTTGGGAATTTAGAATCAAATATCTACAAATATGATGAATTCTTTCTGAGATGAGTATTTTTCAATAATATTTTTTTACAAATGTTAACAGAAAATTATTGGGTTATTCTATATTTATATTGTTATCCCAAACTCTTATTTCTAGATACTTTGGTTGAATATAAGGTGTACAAACACAAGATTCTATTTGGAATTTGATTCAATTTAAATCTTAGTACTTCAGTTATCTATTTAACTTCTCCAGGACTCAGTTTCTGCATCTTTTGTAAAATAGAGATACTAATGTTGCCCACTTTATAAGGTGAGAATTAAGTAATATTAATTAATGTAAATTGCTCAAAACTGCCTGATACACACATGTAAGTAACAGATGTTAAGGATTAATTTCTATTACTAAAATTATTTTTAGCCAAAACAAACCTATATTTATATTTGTTTACATCAGTGTTCGCAATTTTTTTCTTAAAGTACCAGCATAAATATTTTAGACTTTGGGTGTAATATGGTCATTCTCTAGCAACTACATAACTCTACTTTTTGGCAGGAAAACATTCATACATGTATTTACATGTTCCAATAAAATTTTATTGGCACAAACAGGCAGCAATCAGATTTGGGGTGCACACTGTAGATTACCAGCCCTGGTTTCTATGCTGGAGAACAAATACAATGATTCATGACTTAACAGAAATCACTTACTGCATCCTGGAAAGTGTTCATTCTTCAGTGAACATTTAAAAGTCTCAAGAAGGTATTTCTTCCCCACAATTCTCCATGTAGTTTATCTTTGTCTTAAATTCCAAGTCAATGTTTATAGTTTTCTCAGCAAAGGATAAAGGTCAGCACAAGGAGAAAATTAATTTTTGTTAAAAAATTAAACAATGTCACAAAGCAGTTTGTCCACCGTATATTCAGTGCATATTAAAAACATTTATAACATTCCTTAGGATTACTAAACACATGAGAAATTAGCACAGAACAACAATAAAAAAAGTAAATTATCCTACTTCAGTGACTTATATTATCCTCCCTTTGTGTGCAAATGGAACTTTTTTACTCAGACAGGTCAGAGGAAAGTAAAATTATGAAATGAAAAAGAAAGGAAGCAGGAAATTTACACCCTCTCACATAGGTAGAGATCATAATATTATACTGAAAAACTTGTTTAGGTACACTAAATATAAGCCTTTAGCCTGGCAGATGCCTCAAAATTTACTAAAATAAAAAACCATAACAAAATACTAAGTGGTGATTTGTCAAGACACTTGAAGATTTTTTTTATACTTGAGGATTTGTAATAGAAGGTCTGGAGGATCAACTTAACAGAGGATTTTGCTGACATGAAAACTGATGATTGTTAATATAAAAATATGAATGTTTCAAATAAGAATAGCAAGATTGCACCAGCTGCTTGCAGATATGAATAAATCTGTTATGAGTTTATTCGATAAATATTATGTATCCTCTGTGTTTGAACCAGTGGACTTTAATTTTACTTTCATTTCTATTGTACAATTTTAACTTATCTCTAGTCTATATTATGCAACTTAGTAGTAACATCTCCATACATACCAAATAAATCTTGACTACTTGACATTCATCCCAGCTATGTGCACATACAACCTATCTCTCCTTCTTTCCCTCTCCATCTCTCTCTCTCTCTCTCTCTCTCTCTCTCTCTCTCACTCAGACACATGCACACATACACACAGGCAATGGAATAAAATGGCTTTATATCGCACAGAAATTGTGTCTCTAGGAATTAGAGTATTCCTGTACTCTAAGCAGACTAATCTGTTTAATAGAATTTCAATAGAGTTGCAAATGCTCCTTTTCCATAAGAAGTAATATTTATTTTCTTTTTTTAAAGAAAAAGTTGTCTTTTATGAACAAGGCCTTTTAGTGTTAGAATTCATGAACCAACCAGGTACAATAAGCACAGAGCACTATACGAGGCCCAAACGACATATCAGAGTTTCTGAACAAGATTCTTCTTCCAATTATTTTGAACATTAAACATTTACAAAAGAGTTGGAGATGTGATCAAACTATTATTATTCATTCATGAAATATGTAATTGATTTTAAGGTGAGAAATTTCCGTTCAAATAGCTTTTGGAATATTCACTCTTCGACGAAGTGATATTATGTCTTCTACAATGCCTTGAATATTATCCAGATAATTAACATATTAAACATGCCTTATGAGCATTATATGAAATTGAAGTGAAACTTTTGAATGTACTCCCTAATTCACTTGAAATTTAATGATATAATGCATTGGGAAGTACTTTGCAAAAAGTTATCTTTATGTCTCATCTCTCTAGCATAGCTATTACACATGGCAAAGACAACACATTTGTAGAACATTTTTATTTTTTAAATGTTGAGTACAATTCCATCATAAATGCATGCATTCAGAAATTGTAAATCCTCTTACATTAGTGAAATTCCCCTTCTCTCTCCACACCTACTCATGCTTCAGTTTTAGTGTGCACCAACTATGACCCTTCTACCTACTATTCTAGCCTCTCTGTCTCGTGTGTGTGTGTTTGTGTGTGTGTGTGTGTGTGTGTGTGTGTGAATATATAACACTCAAAGCACAACTTATGAAGTCTGGTACAACCAGATTTTAATAACAGATATGTACTTTAATGGTTGTATGTCCCTGAACAAGTCACTTTTCTGAATTTGAGTTTCTACATCTGGTACAAAGCAGATAATGATAATTATCAATATGATCTTTGTGAGGTTTAAGTTAGCTTTGCTAAGCGCACGCTACATAATATAAGTAAATATTCAATAAATGTTTGGGATTACTTTTTTTATTGGCATCATCATGGTTTACCATAAAAGCCCAATTCAGAATGGAGAATGAAGAATGGAGAAGCCTGTAGGGAAGATATTATTTAGAAGAGTTTAACCTGAAGGGATACACAGCCACTATTACTAGCAGGTGCTTGAGGGTGGCTGCAGACTATGAAAGGAAACCTAGTGAGAGGGATAACATATATTACTCTTATACTTAGTAGCAGTACATAGTGGCTGTCTTGATCACATGAAAGTATCACCAAAGTACCGCCCATGAGTCTAGTATCCCAGAATTTAAATCCTAGAGTACCAATCTAGAATATTGGTTTGCCTACACGGGCCACAACAGTCTTCCGCCTTTTTCTTGTTGTAGCGTTCTGGCTCAAGGTGGGTTACTGTGGCCATGATGATAGAAATTTTTTAAAGATAGGTTGCAGGTAGAATTTTTAAAAGAAAATCAATTCTATTTACTTTTTTTTAAAAGATTTTATTTATTCATTAGAGACACACAGAGAGGGGTAGAGACATAGACAGAGGGAGAAGCAGGCTCCCTGTGGGGAGCCCGATGTAGGACTTGATCCCAGGACCCCAGGATCACATCCTGAGTGAAAGGCAGACTCTCAACCACTGAGCCACCCAGGTGCCTCAACCAATTCTATTTTAAAGGGTTTAGATTTCCACTAACTTAATGGAAATTCAGTACAGTATTTTCAAATTGATAAAGGACCAGAAAGGATACAACTTTAGAATGATTTGTCTGGCAGTAGTGTGGAAAAAGACCAGAGGACAGACGGAAGCGATGAATGAACTATATCAGCAATCTGAGTGAAAATTTTAGTTTGGATGGAATAAAAATATTTAAGGATAACAATTATGTATTTAAGGATAACAAGAAGCTAGATTTACCAGGAGGTAGTCTGTTAAGGACTAGGGCTTCAAGCAGCAGGTTAGGATGGAGTGGGGAGGTGGCTTCAGATGTTAGGTGGATTAGGATAGGGCAAAACATCTGAATGTAATAGAATGGGCAACAGCAAATATGGAGCTCCAGCTAAAGACTAACTTGAATTTGTGCAGTAAATCAAGAGAGGACTTAGGCACAGTGCAACAAGATAAGGATGAAGTTAGGGTCCATTGTGGAATCTTAAGCACTAAGATAAGGCCATAAGACCCAAGGCATAAATCACATTTATGGTTGCAGCAAGTGGTTTAATTACTACATTCTATGGTAATTAACAAAATTGATTGGGTGTCTATGTGCTTGGTCAAGTTACACACAGGTGTATAAATAAGAAATGATACAGAGGCACCTGGGTGGTTCAGTTGGTTAAGCATCCAACTCATGATTTCAGCTCAGGTCATTATCTCACAGTCATGGGATTGATTCTCATGATGTTGGGCTCAGTGCTCAGTGGGGGGACTGCTTGAGATTCTCTCTCTCCTCTTTCTCCCCCTTGTTCCTCCTCCTTGTTCCCCACTTGCATGCATAGGTGTAGCAACTTTGGAAATAGCCTGGTAGTTCTTCAAAAGGTTAAACTTAAATAGGCCTTATGATTCAGTGAACATTTTTCTTTTGTATATATCTAAGAGTAATTAAAACATTTTTCCACATAAAATCTTGAGCACAAATATTCAGAGCATCATTAGCCCTAATAGCCAAAAAGTAAAAAGAGCCTCAATGTCCATGAACCGATGAATAGATACATAACATGCAGTATTATCCAAACCATGGACTATTGTTAAGCAATAAAACGTAATAAAGTACTTATATTTGCTACAATCTGGATAAACCCTGAAAAAATCCCACAAAATAAGTCAGTTAGTAAATAACATACACTTCATAATTCCATTTATATGAATTGTCCAGAACTGACAAATATATAGAGACAGAAGATATATTCATGATTTTCTAGAAGTGGGTTAGGGAGGATTGGGAAGAAATGGAGAGTGACTGCTAGTGGTCACAGAGTTTTTCTCTGGTATGTTGAAATTGTTCTAAAATTGATTGTTGTGATGGTCATACAAGTCTGTGAATATAGTAAAATATCCACTGAATTGTATACTTTGTGTGAGCTGTATAGTGAATTATATATCAATAAAATTGGTAAAAATAATCAACAGTAACCTATGTACTATACTATTGTATTGCTCTTAGCATGGACACTAAATCTGAACAAACTGGATTTTAAAGATATAGAAAATTCTCCATTTTTCTTTAGAAAGTATTACTTATTATAGTGATATTGGTCTGTTGAAGTACTCTTTATACCAAATTATCCTAATAAAATATTTCCCCTGAGACCCATATATATATTGGTAAGCTGCAAAAGGGGATTATGACTAAAAATTCATGTAGGAAAAAAAAAGAGGAAACACGGCTTGAATAGCTCTCCTTATCCCTGACTTTCTTATGTTCAAAGGTACAAAAACACTGTCTCTCAGGACAGAAACTGGCCCTGGAGCTCCAGAGAGGGGAAGGGAATACATTATGAAACATGCCTGACTAAAACAGAACAAAGCTGGCTGTGTTATGCCTAGCTGGATTTCAGTGATAACAATAGTGATAATTAATTACATGTGCAGTGTTCAGTGCTTTCCTTCCTGACAAGAGAACAGCAACATTATTATACCTTACAGAGAGAAATAAAGGTCAAGAAAGCTCACCCTTGAATCACCTCTGTAACACATCATGTGTAGTCTGTGCTCTCTGTAATAAGGCCAACCAGAATAGGGCAGGGTTTCAACATAGAACAAATGTACACATAAACAAACTATAGAATACATTCAAATATATTTTAAAAAATAGACATAATCTTATATCCCTGATAATTATCTCTTTCCTAGGGAGGCTGTGTTGTGTTATTTAGATATGTATTTTCTCCTTGAATTCTGGGAGATTTTGTAAACTAGAAATGGCATTGTTGCATATCCTCAGGCCATTGAAAGATTAAAATATTTAATAGATGAAATAAAACTGAAATAATTTTATGCTAGAATACTTGGAATTAAATTCCTTAGACCTGTAACATTCTGATTAGCAAAATAATTATATATTACTTAAAACATAGTGAGAAATAAAATTTGCAAATTGTAGCTTTGAAGTTTTTAATAATCATTATTATTATCAAAGGCTTTCTTCTTTCTATGATGAACATAATGTAGTTCTAAATGTAAGTGCAATAGGTTAAAGCCAATAATTCTGATTTTGTATCCTTGTTCTGTCATTTACCTTTTTCACCAAGTTATGGCACCTCTGAGTTTTGGTTATTAATTTGGATATCATGTTGTAGTATCTAATTATAGGTTACTGAGGATCAAAAACATATTTCAAGTTTGAAATACTGCGATTTTGCATAAACTAGGAGGTATTATTTTCACTGGCATGAAAAAGCAAAGTTGGAAAGTAAGATATTAATGACAAATTGACTGAATTAAATGTAAGTATTCTTTAAAAGATTATATTGATAAGAACATTACTGTAGCCCTGTTAGATGCTAATGATGACATCACTCTAGGATTTGGCAAGGGCCAGTATGCTAATAAGTAAATATCAAGTTGTTTATTTTTGGCACCTGTGTTTCTCTCTTATTACTTTCTATTCCTGAGACAGTGCAACTGAAGGAAATCATTCAAGGATGTCAGCTGTACTCTTACTGCTCACCTAAGCCAGATGTTATTCTGGCCCATCTGTTCATGCTTTCTCTGCCACAATATGAAAAACAACTGGGGACTGTGCGGTAACACAGTAATTAACCTTGCAAATGACACTAGTATCACAAGTGAAACCAACACTTGGCTTTGTGACTTTTGTCAATTAGCAGCAATTAATCTTGGTTGTTTTGCATAATCTCCCTGTAATATTTTATAATTTGTTTAATGGTGGATGCTATAAAATCATTGTGCTTTCCCCCCTTTTGTTGATATTTAGATTTTTCTTTGTATTATAATGAACTTTGCAAATACTACTCCTCAAATTTGGAAGAATTCTTTATATTCCTTTATGAATTGTTGATTTGCTTAAAAAGACATGATGGCTACTGCAATAAATAATACTTTAAGATAGTTCATTTTTGATAGCAATATATTAATTTGAGTCCTTTAGAAAAACCTATTTTAAAAAACTCTTTAGAAAGAGCCTGGAATACTTAAGGGAAAAGATTTAAGTTAAAGAAGTGAAAAAAAATTATAACTAAACGAAGACCCAAAGTGATTTAAGAACATATTAAACACAGAAGAAGAGAAAATTAATGAATAAGAATTAGTAAATTTGAATATGAATAAGAGAAATTATATATGTTTGAAAATTCATAAAATAAAAATATAAATAAAAGATGAAAAGTATTTCAGTTAAACCTCAAAAATATGAAAAAAAAGGAAAAACAAAAATATGTTTAAAATACTAGGGAATTTTCTGATCAGGAAATCCATATCAAGAGAAACATTAAAAGTTGTTCTTCAGACTGAATAAGATATCTCAGATACAGAAAACAGGATTTTCTTTTAAAAATTAAGAAATACGTGTAAAAATGTGTAGGAATCAAGGTAAATATAAGGCAATACTGATGGTCTTAAGGATAAAAATATTAATTGTTCTAAGTAAAAGCAAAGGCAATAATATAGTATATAGTAAAATGTAGGATAACAACAGAATATGTGAGGAGGAAATGTAAAATACTATTGTAAGATAATTACATGTTTATAACAGTATTTTATTTCCATGCAGAATTATATAACCTAAAGATGAACATTTTAATTCCTAGAGCAACCAATGAAAATGAACAAAATGAGGCATAACCAAAAAGGGAAGGGCGGGGGATAAAATGAATTCCTAACATTACAAAATTAACAAAAATGAAATTAGGAAAAATGTGTAGAGGAACAAAATACTTAATACGAAATGGAACTTTAAACTGAAACATATCAATAAATATACTAAAAATAAATTAAATAAAAACTCCATTTAAAAGCTAGATAATCGTAGTTGTACAGAAAAGCAAGCCACTATTTACACTATTTTGATAAATAAATTTTACATAACAGTGTAAAAATAAGTGTGTAAAAAAGGATATAGCTGCAAAAACTAAATATAAAATAGAGTGGCTACATTAATGTCAGAAACAGTAGACTTCACCATAAAGAATTTTGAAAAGAGAAAAGGAAATATTATAGAATTGTAAATATTAAAAAATTTATAATGATACTAATATGTATGAGCACCTAAAATTGTTTTTAAATATATGAATTAAAAATTGACTGAGCTAAAGAGAATAGGCAAACCCAGAATGAAAATAGGAGATTTTAATATTTCTCTTCCAGCAACTGATAAATAAGAGAACAAAAACATCAAGAAAAAATGTCGAGTATTTGAGTATAATTATCAAACAATTTTCTACTGATAATTGTACTTTTTAGAACATTTTACAAAAATTATTTTCAAGTACACATGGAACCTTTCCCAAAACAGACCAGATGCTGGACCATAAAACTAATGGCACTAAAAACCAAATAATTAAATTCTTACAAAGCGCAAAGTTCTGACCACAATGGTATTAAACTAGAGAACAATAAAAGTAAGAATCTAGAAAAGTATAAGTATTTTGAAATTAAACAAGACAAATTTAAATAAACCACAGCTGGAAGGTAAAAATTAATAGGGGTTATAAAATATTTTGAGTTACATTATAATTAAAATATGAAAATGTATGATGCAACAAAAATTGTTCTTAGATTTAATTTTAAAGTTTTTTTTTTAAGCTTTTACTTATTTACATATGAGAGACACAGGGAGAAGGCAGAGACATAGGCAGAGGGAAAGGCAGGTTCCATGCAGAGAGCCTGATGTGGGACTCAGTCCTGGAACTCCAGTATCATGCCCTGAGCCAAAAGCAGATGCTCAACCGCTGAGCCACCCAGGCATCCCTAATTTTAAAGTTTTTAATGTATATATTAGAAAACTAGATCTGAGATAAAAAATCCAAACTTTCACCTTAGGGATCTAAAAAATAAAGAGCAAACTAAACACGAGGTAAGAAGAAAGGATATAATAATGATTAGATTGAAAATCAATGAGTAGAAAACAGAAAAAATCAATTAAATCAAAATCTGATTCTTTGAAAATTTATAATCCCTTATCTAGACTGACTTAAGGAAAGAAGATAAAAAAAAACAGATCAAAGGTTGGGCAACCTATTGATGTACACAAGGATGGCAAAATTCTTTTAAAAAATATTGATTGAAAGAAGTTAGATATAAAGGAATATATATTATGATTCCAACTATAGTTTTAAAAATTAAAATTATTATTTCAAGAATGCATACTTAGGTGATAAATTTATAAAGAAATCCAAGTGAGAATAGTTGTTATCTTTGTGGAAAGGAATAAAGAGTGACTAAAGTATGGAATGAGGGTCACATCAAGGGATTCAATAATGCTCTATTGTTGTTTTGGGTTATGATCACATGGATATTCACTTTTGAAAAATCACTGGGCCATTCATTTAAAAAACATTTCTTATCTATATGTACAGATGTCATAATAATAAAAACATGATTTTAAAAGAAAGTCTATAGTTCTTATTAGACAAATACAAGTGGTCTTCCATGATAAATACTTTAAATAGGCTCTATAGTTGAAAAACCAATAACTGTTGTGTACATATTGACTCCAAATCATCAATCTCTTTTTAAAATAAAACCTGTAGTTGGAATGTGAGCAAACATACGACATTTGATCAAAGTTAAGTTGTGTGTTTTTGTGCATGTATTTGGAACCAGTCTTTGTTCAATATTCTTTTCTAAACTAATGACTGTAGACAATTTGACCATTAAGAGAATACTTTAATGAATGGATTTGAACCTATAAATGTAATCATTTACAAGTGTTAACTGTAGTGAGACCCTTACATGTGTGTGTTGGTATGTGTATATGAATAAATTATTGTCAGAAACCTAACAAAGTCTAAAGAGCTAAAGACTGCTTCTTACTGGAAGTGCAGTGTTACAGAAGGGTAATTTAAAACAAACGAATAAAAAAAAAAGTAACTGGGGATCCCTGAGTGGCTCCGTGGGTTTAGCGCCCGCCTTCCGCCCAGGGCATGATCCTGGAGTCCCAGGATCGGGTCCCACGTCAGGCTCCCTGCATGGAGCCTGCTTCTCCCTCTGCCTCTGTCTCTGCCTCTCTCCCTCTCTCTCTGTGTCTCTCCTGAATAAATAAATAAATAAAAATCTTTTTTTTTAAAGTAACTGTTTACATTAAGGATGAATATGACCAATATTACTGGAAATGCCTGAACATTAGCTGAGTGCTTAGCTATCAGAATATAGAAAGCAAGCCAAATTAAGCGAATAAATCTATTGAATAGTACACATCCTAACGTCTAGTACCTTCCACATACTGAGTGTCAGACACTATTCTTGGTGTTGAATGTTCACTATTATACAAAATTAAAATTTCACAAGAGAATTTGTAATCTTCCTTTAGATACAAGTTAACAAAGATTCAGAGGAAAGTTACCAAATCCATAATTCACATAAACTAAGAGAACTGAAATTTAAATATAAGTCTAGGGCAGCCCGGGTGGCTCAGTGGTTTAATGCTGCCTTCAGGCCAGGGCCTGATCCTGGAGACCGGGGATCGAGTCCCACATCAGGCTCCCTGCATGGAGCCTGCTTCTCCCTCTGCCTGTGTCTCTGCCCCCCCCCCTCTCTCTCTGTGTGTCTCTCACGAATAAATAAATAAAATCTTAAAAAAATAAATTTAAGTCTATATCCAAAGGCTTATTACTATCTATCCCACCTTTACCATTATTTTCCACAGTATTTTTTTTCATCTATATCTATATATAGTTGAGGCATTTTCACCCTTTGGGTTGACAGATATTTTGCAATATAAAATGGAAATCCACAGCAACCTCCAAGGTCCCAACATGCACTTAATTTCTTCTTCCATAAATATCTTGAATAAGGAGAAACACATTTCTCCTCCTCTTGAATAACCAGTGGAATAATTTATATCTGCACATCTATACTAGAACAGTCTGAGGTTATTATTTTTCTAGGGGTGACTTGATAATACTTCAGTTGTATACTCAAACCAACAGAGATTCGTGGAGCTCTGTATCCATTCTAGCATCTTCTACTTTTAACAATTGAATTGCCAGTTGGGTAAATCACTCTTATTCCTCAACAAGACAAAAGAAAAGAGAATTTGTTCAAAAAGCTCACAGCGTCCCTTGTGGTTTATAAAGACACTGCAGAATACAACACCTTTAATGGAGAAAAATGTAACTTAATTCACAATGAACCTCTTCCTTGTGAAAGAAGAACTTGAATAGGAATAATCTGTTGTTTTTGTCTACTTTTTTAAAAAAATAATTTTTGATAAAATTTAGGAAATACACATCCAGCTGGACAACGTGGAGTTTGCAACAAGTTTTATTTTATAGTTATCTGAAAAATGCAATAAGTATAATGATAGAAAATTCTCTAATTCACTTCCTTATTCCTTCACTTTAGTAAAGTGATTGATTAGGCAATCAAAGAAAAGGGTTATGTGAGAGTTTTGCCTCACAAATCTGATTCCCTATCTTGGTGAACTAGAATAATAGATAAACTACATACCATCAAATGGAGAAACAAAGGCACTCAGAAACAAGGGAAGATGGAATTGACAGATGAGTCACATTATTGGTCACATATTATAGTTGGAAGAATGAGATAAAAGCACCTCTGAAAGTTTTACCACTGAAATTTCAGTCAAATCATCAGTTACTGTTAAGTTACCAGAGCATTTGATTTGTCCAAAAGATATATTAAAACTTCAAGCAGATATAGAATGTCATATTATGTTTAGTGACATGAAGGGAATACCAAGAGCAAAATTATTGAGAATGTGTAACTGGAGACTTGGGGATTGGGCTACTTTTGATACGATAGCCTCTCTGCAGAGATGATTTTTGAGATTGCATTGATAGGAAACACTGAGATATATGCTGGCAGAGGGAAGAAATGTATAAGGGTCTAGGATTTGAGTTTGGAATATGCAAGGGACAGTAAAAGAGAGCAATATGTCTTGAGAGTGGTGCTCAAAGGAGACAGTATCAAAGAAAGTTGAAATGGTGAGCAGAAGTTAGATAATACTGAGCTCAGAAATCCATGCTAACATGAACTTGGCCACAAACTTCTTGCAAGATACATCCACGAAGGCAAAAGAAACAAAGGCAAAAATGAACTATTGGGACTTCATCAAGATAAGAAGCTTTTGCACAGCAAAAGATATAGTCAACAAAACTAAAAGACAACCTACAGAATGGGAGAAGATATTTGCAAATGATGTATCAGATAAAGAGCTAGTTTCCAAAATCTATAAAGAACTTATTAAACTCAACAGCAAAGAAACAAACAATCCAATCATGAAATGGGCAAAAGACATGAAGAGAAATCTCACAGAGGAAGACATAGACGTGGGCAACATGCACATGTGAAAATGCTCTGCATCACTTGCCATCAGGGAAATACAAATCAAAACCACAATGAGATACCACCTCACACCAGTGAGAATGGGGAAAATTAACAAGGCAGGAAACCACAAATGTTGGAGAGGATGTGGAGAAAAGGGAACCCTCTTGCACTGTTGGTGGGAATGTGAACTGGTGCAGCCACTCTGGAAGACTGTGTGGAGGTTCCTCAAAGAGTTAAAAATAGACCTGCCCTACGACCTAGCAATTGCACTGTTAGGGATTTACCCCAAAGATTCAGATGCAATGAAATGCCGGGACACCTGCACCCCGATGTTTCTAGCAGCCATGTCCACAATAGCCAAACTGTGGAAGGAGCCTTGGTGTCCATCGAAAGATGAATGGATAAAGAAGGTGTGGTCTATGTATACAATGGAATATTACTCAGCCATTAGAAATGACAAATACCCACCATTTGCTTCAACGTGGATGGAACTGGAGGGTATTATGCTGAATTAAATAAGTCAGTCGGAGAAGGACAAACATTATATGGTCTCATTCATTTGGGGATTATAAAAATTAGTGAAAGGGAATAAAGGGGAAAGGAGAAAATATGAATGGGAAATATCAGAAAGGGAGACAGAACATGAGAGACTCGTAACTCTGGGAAACGAACTGGAGAGGGGGGTGGAAGGGGAGGTCGGCGGTGGGTGGGGGTGACTGGGTGACGGGCACTGAGGGGGGCACTTGATGGGATGAGCACTGGGTGTTATTGTTGGCAAATTTGTTGGCAAATTGAATACCAATAAAAAATAAATTTATATAAAAAGAAATCCGTGCTAACAGGTTTCTATTTTAAGAACAATGAGAAGCCACTGAAAGATTTTAAGAAAAAAAGTAGCAAAAACACGTCTAGTTTCTATTTAAATGCTTAAAGACTTTCCCCCTCTATTTATATAGCTTCATTTCTATACCTAAATTGAATATTTATAAACAAAATATACATAAAATAACAGTATGGCTCTGGCATTGTGTTCTAATTTATTAGAGTTTTGGTAAAACTTTTTGTTATAAGAGGCTTGGAAATAAGTCTGTTTTGGTTCTGGGAAAACTGTCTACAGAATCCAGAGCAGTAAAAACAGTTCTTAAATTCCATTGATCTATGCCCAATCTATACCGAAGTGCTGCCATGGAACACAATATTTCCCTGGTCATTTTCTTTCCAGGATTCTGCTTGTGACAAATTCTCATTGTATCTGTACATTTTCAAATATTAGTTTTTAAGTTTTAATCATTGCATTTCTAATGCTCTAAGTACTTATATTGTCATTTACCTTCTTGTAAAATTGTGAAATTGTTAAAATCTGGATATGTGATTATGGTCTAACTCAAATGCTCTCTCCCACTGTCTTCTGCAAAATTCTGATGTTAAAAGCTTTAGAACTAAAATAAATCCAGAAATATACCATGAGAAAAATGCAATAAAAAGAAATATACTATAAACTCCAATCAAAAATTCCAGGGATTTTTGTAATAATATGGAAAAATCATTTTTAAAAGTTATCTAGACAAACGAAGAAAGCAAACTTGAAAAAATTGGCAAGAAGATTACATTATTCTAATGGGATTGACAGGATAATATATGCCCACAAGAATGAAAATATATTTGAATACCTGTCAGATTCATTGATGGAAAGAAATACTCTATTAGTTCACACAGCAAAAGAAGTCATAGGAAAAGAATAATACAAAATTTAACATTCATCCACAAATATTTATTGATCAACATTTAAGTGTTATCATTGCTTAGAATGCATCAATAAATAAGCTAGACAATGATCACTACCCTTATGGAAACTACATTATGGAACAGATGGATAAAATATTATTTTGTCTTTTACTGATGCCTTCTGGCTGAAACTTTCTCTGCTCCATATGCCCTAAATTGATCTGGGAGGACTGGGGAGGAGGTTCTTGGTCTGTGCCCCACCTATATCCCTTCATCCCCCAGGGCCTGCAGCCTCTCAATCCCTGGACCCTTTTCTGCCCTTCTGACCCCAGCTCACGCTCTTTTTATTGCCCAATTTACTAATTGTTTATATAGATGACTGAGAGGCCCTACACCACACCTAGACTACTGGTTCTTCTTTCCCTGGTTTCCTGTGCCTATGACCCACCCTGGAAAATTAACTCTATTTAGCAACACTTTATAGAAAAATCAGTACAAATAAAAATCCCTCAGTGGAATAATACAGATATATATTTACATAATTATGTGAATTATATTGTATTTTTGATGATGATAAGCGCTATAGGGAAAAAGAAAAGCATAAGAGTGTCAGATATAACACAATGCAGAGTAGTATAGATTAGACTTGAAAAAAAGAGGTTTGAGTTAGGAATTGACAAAATGTGTACTAAAAACAATATGCATAAAATCAAAAGGCAACTGGAATTCTAAAAAAATTATCACAAATAAAAATGTTTTGTTAATACCGTAAAATTATATAATTTTACTAGACAAGAGCTTTTGTAATATTTCATAATGTGTATTAGAATATACACATAAATAAAATAATGATGTGTTTAAACCTTAAAGCCTAACAAAAGGGACATTCAATACTATGATATATTTTCTTATTGAATTTAGGACAATGCACATCACCATACTTTTTCTGGAAAACAAGTAATCAGTATATGCTAACATATATTTAAAATATCAATACTCTTTTACCAGTGATTTCACGTATAGAAGTTTATCCTAGAAAATGATCAGGCAGGTTGTCAAAGATTTATGTATACAGAGTTGCTGCAGTCTTAAGTAATAAAAGTAGAAATGTGGAAAAAAAACAAATATCTAAAAGCAAATAAATGTTAAAATATTTCTGGAGATATCCTATTATTCTAACCTTCTCTGTAATCAATCATCACCATATGGATTCCATACTACTACCACCTTTTCCCATTGCCAGTATTTGATAACAAGTAATTATCTCCCAGATTTTCTTTTTGAATGTATTGTGCAAAAATCTTTCTGACCAATGCATTCTTAAGAGGGAGTAAGAGGAATCTTTACAAAAATTAAATCCCATATACATCCTTGTCTAAAATACGTAAGGGTTTTGTGTTAACTTTTAGAATAAGGAGCAAGTCATTAATGTGTCCAATAGTATCCTTAATATATCCTATAGCTCTTTGGAGGTCTGAGACCTAACCTAGTATTCAAACTTCACTCATACCAGGTTTCCTCCTCCTGTCCTCAGTTCTGATCAACCCTACCTTATTTCAGTTTCTTTAAAGTACCATGCAGGGGCATCTGGGTGGCTCAGTGGTTCATCATCTGCCTTTGTCTTAGGGTCCTGATCCTGGGTCCTAGGATCGAGTCCCACATCAAGCTCCCTGCAGGGATTCTTCTTCTCCCTCTGTCTACGTCTCTGCCTCTCTCTCTCTCTGTCTCTTATGAATGAATAAATAAAATCTTTTAAAAAATTAATAAATAAATTACCATGCATACCCTTGTAACATGGCCTTTGCACATACTGCTCACTCTGCCAAACAGCAGGCACTTAAATATTTGATGGTTGAAAGTAAGCAAATTGATGTATGAGAAGTTAAAAGAATGAATAAAAAACAGTGTAATTTATAATGGAAAAAATACAGAGAATATACTCTCATATTTTAAACCATAATCTCTGGGATAATATAACTGATTACTTAAAAGACTAGATTTAAAATGATGAGTAAATATTGTGGGAAATTATAGACATAATGAAATTGGTGAAACAATATGATACTCAATAGACACCACTAACCAGGTAATTTTTTAATAAAAAAAATAGGATTGAGGTATGAGACAAGGATTACATATACAGATGTTGGAATTCTCTGCTCAGATGAGATTAAACTGTCAGCAGTTTAACTCAAGATGTCTTTTTTATGTACTGATTATGTTGAAAGCATTTTATTTGGTGATGAGAAAATAAAGCTGAAGAAGGCACATTTCCTAATATATTTTAGCCTTAATAAGGAGGTTACATCATAGTAAAAGAATATTAGAATACATAAAATGAGTGCAGTGCATGAACAAAGAAATAAGGTCTCTGAAAATAGAAACGGTTATAAAAAAAGGACCAGAAATACATATTTACTTTCCCAATTTAGGTACACTTAATTTACAGAAGTCTTGCTAAATGTAAGTAGTTTCCACCATATGGAAAAAAAAATATAAGGGTTGTGAATATATAGCTCTAGCTCTTAACTTGTTTTGAAAAGTCAAAATGAAGTGATGGTGATTTGACTGTAGAATTTTTTTCTTTATGTATCTAGTCACTGGGGGGATTTCTTAAATGTAGATGACAAGGGTAAAATGAAAGCTAAGAAGTACCAAAGAAATTCTCTGTGCTTGATGTCAGAACACTTACTGATCCTTCTTGCCCAGATGAATATGTTGACACATTTCAGTGAGGTGCTAGAAGTCCAGGACTACAAATGGGGAAGAATGTGAAAGTTCTTTTAAGATTGATCTTTCCTTTAAGGCACAATCAATCTATCACATAGTTGACACCATTTTGTATTTCTGTGTCATTATCTGAAGCAATGATCTTATGAAAAACACATGGATCACTAGCCTAGTCAGTGAATGTGAACAGATTCACCAAAACTAGCTGAGTGACCTTGCACAGACCACTTAGTCTCTCTGTGCCTCAGTTAGCCAGCTGTGAAAAGCCGTTTCTATAAATGTCTTTGCAATTCATTCTGTCTCTACAAATCAATCTGGAATAGCACTTTAAAAAACATAAATAATGAAATATGCAACATATAAAATGACTAAATATGAAAATATTTTCTAAAAATTGAGAAAACCAAATAGATATTCTGCGTAAGAAACTGGTTCCTCAAAAAGGTAAGAATAAGAAAATCGAAAAGAAGAACAAGAGCTATTATTGTTAAAATAATAAAAAAACTAAATAAATATATATTCACTCATATATATATAACCTATATTTTTCCCATTTGATTGCATTTGTAAATCACATTCATTTTAAGCATGTTAAACCTCTCTCCAACACATTACCATTGTAGAAAAGAAATCAAACACTAAAAAGAAAAAAAGGAAAAAAAGAGGACCTGAATGAATAATGTTTCTTTAGACTAAGTCATTTATTTTTTAAAATATTTTATTTAATTATTTTAGAGACAGTGAGAGAGAGGCAGAGGGGTGGATGGAGAGGGAGAGAAATCCAAACTGACTGCACTGAGCCTGATGTGAGACTCAATCTCACAACCCTGAGATCATGACGTGAGCTAAAACCAAGAGTACAATGCTTAATTAACTGATACAGCCATTCAGGTGTCCCTAGACCAAGTCATTTAAGTCATTCTTTATTAATATTCAGATTTAAAAATGTACTTCTTTACAGTTTATAAAATATACCCACATATATTACAAAAGACAAACCTGAAACTCATAGTAGTCAAATGACTTTTCTACTATCAACTAGTAAGTGGAAAAACATAAATATTGAGTTCACATTTTCTAATTACAAATCTAAATTTTCTCTTGAATAAAGATTTTCACTTAATATTTGTATTTCCTAGAGGAAGGAAGGAAGTTTTGTGGTTATTAATATAGTCAAGGATGTTTGTTTTGAAACAAATATATATCCACTGATGTAGTAAGTCAAATAGAGAACTGTTAGCAACCACAGAAAGCTTTCATAAATTAATTCCATGTCCCATTAAGAAGAGCAGGACACTTAATCAAAGGCAGTGACCTTGGCATTTGCTTTACCACACATGCACAGATTGGTATCCTGTGCACTCTGCCCCTCATCCTGCAAAATGCAGCCTGGACTACTATACGATATTTGGCCAGATTATAAAATAATGTAATAATGCAACACTCTATGATTTTATTAGCTGTATCTTGAAATAAGATTCAGTGGGTATTGTTGGTAAGGCTTACTACATAAATGAATGAAGAGAAACAAATCATAAAGTGTTGTGTGGCCTTCACGAAAGTAGGTTTCCTGTGCCACATAGCCCCACCCTTCACCTTGATGAAGTCAAGAATGTTTAGTTTTGTAAGATACTGACAAAATGTATGATGCCACCTACAAATGGCTGCCTAGAGCTGAAACACTGTTAAAATAGCTCTCTCTATATTTCAATCTAGTCAACACAAGAAAGGAAACAAATATCTTTGATAAGGGATTATAATATGAGAATCATCATTGGTCTCTGAGTAAGTTATACACATCCCTGGAAACAATGGCATTGACAATTAAACAATCTAGTTATTAGTTATGATTACTAGGTGATGTTGTGCCAACAACTTGCTAAACAATCATATGTAACCACTGTATTTCTGTTTTAGGTGCTTCCTCATACTATGTGATCAAATGGAGATTTGGTAAATCACTAGACTTTTTCAAATATGCCATGTCATTAAGAGGAAACTGATATACTAAATATAAGATCACCCCGAAAATTATTATACTCTATATATTTCAATATGAATTACTATTATTATTTCTTCCTTCTAAGAACTCAACACTATTATGAATGCAAAATGGTATAGCCACTTTATTTTTTTCTTTATTTTTATTTTTATTTTTTTGGTATAGCCACTTTAGAAGATGGTTTTGCAGTATCTAAAAAAACTAAACATACTCACAAAACTAAATATACAATCCAACAATTGCACTCCTTGGTATTTACCCAAAGAAGCTGAAAACCTGTCCACACAAAAACCTGAACTCAGATGTTTCTAGCACCTTATACATAATTTTCAAAAATTGCCAGCAACGAAGATATCCTTCAGTAAGTGAATGGATAAACTGTGGGTGATCCAGACAATAGAATATTATTCAGCACTTAAAACAATTGAACTACCAAGCCATGAAAAGACATGGAGAAACCTCAAGTGCATATTAATAAATGAAAGAGGCCAATCTGAAAAGACTATGTACTGTTTGACATTCTGGGAAAGGAAAAACTATAGAGACAATAAAAAGATCAGTGGTTGCCAGGGGGATGGGGATGGGACAAGAATAATAAGCACATAAGATTATTAGGGCATAAAAATGTATGATTTTTAAATCATGAATATGTGTCGCTGTGTATTCATCCAAATCCATAGAGTATATAGCACCAGGAGTGAAACTTAATGTAAACTATGGACTTTGGATAATTATGATGTGTCAATGTATGTTTTATTCTGGGGAAAAAAAAGTTCCATTTTGATGAGCAATCTTGATAATGGAGAGGTTATGCAGGTGTAGAGCAGGAGGTATGTGGGAAATATCTATACTTTCCTCTCAATTTTATTATAAACCTAAAATTGCTATAAATAATAAGATCTTTTAAAAAATACATTAAATGGGGATCCCTGGGTGGCGCAGTGGTTTGGCGCCTGCCTTTGGCCCAGGGCGCGATCCTGGAGACCCGGGATCGAATCCCACATCGGGCTACTGATGCATGGAGCCTGCTTCTCCCTCTGCCTATGTCTCTGCCTCTCTCTCTCTCTCTCTCTCTCTCTCTCTCTCTCTCTCTCTGACTATCATAAATAAATAAATAAATAAAAATTTAAAAATACATTAAATGAATGAAAACACCATTGCAACATATGATTTCGGCACATTCTAAAAGTTCATCTTTTAAATGACAGAAGGTATACAAACAATTCTAGATCTAACCACTAATAATACAAAGTTTTATAAAAGTCAACTATAAGGGGCACCTGGGTGGGTCAGTTGGTGAAGAGTCTGCCTTTTGCTTAGGTCATGATCCCAGGGTTCTGGGATCAAGCCCCATGTCTGGCTTCCTGCTCATTAGGGAGTCTGCTTCTCCCTCTGCCCTATCGCCTACTTGTGTTCTCTCTCTCTTTCATTCTTAAATCAATCAATCAATCAATCAATCAATCAGTCAACTATAAGATTTATGAAAAAATAAAAAAAACATTATCAAGTTCTACACTGGAATCAGAAAAACATATTTTCTTCCTTTATCCTTACTCACCAGTCACTGTTGTTGAAGTCTGGTCTTCTCAAAGTCAGCAAGGATTCCTGTTATTTCATAAGGAGTAGGAAGGAGTTAGAGGCTGAGACTCAGAGGTTACAAAGTTTGGCTGATGTAAATCTTCAAAGTCATTCTCATGTCCTGTTAATCATTTTCTTAATTTATCTAGAATTTTCATCTCTGTTTTCTTATCCAAATATACCACTTGCTATTAAGAAATAAGATTTCCCTCCTCTTTCCTAATTCACTGTAGAATAGCCATAAATATGTAGATTTTCTAATCTTTTAATCTCCAAGACTTTGGAAATTTTCTTAGAGCTTAGTAACAAGAGGGGAAAGTGAAATAATTGTGTTTTAAAGGTGAAAAGATTCTCCTGTAAGGAAACTAGCAATACTGTATGCCTCTGGCATTTACTGGAGTGTAAATGGAGTTAAGCTACCCTCCTTACATGATCATGTTTAATTTTGAGTGTTTCTCAAGTGTATGGATTTCAAAAATATCAACAATTTAGAACTTTAATCCCTGAGTGAAATAAAGTGTAAAATGTCCTTTAATGATAAATCTTTGCCTAATACACAACAGAACACTGATTCATTCAAAAGAGTCCTTGTACTGCTTACTTCCTAAACTCCTATGTATTGTTATGATGAGCATCCTTTAGTCATAAATACACCATTAATCAAATTTGATAAATGTGCCCTCACTGAACTGCCTAGTAACATTTATTATTATTTCTGACATACATATAATTTTTAAATGGTCTTTGCATTTTAATGATGAGAAAATAAGTATTTTTTCAGTATATAGACTATTAAAAATGATCTTTAGCATGTAGGAACTTCTAAATATTTTTTCACATTTTCCAGAAAAATAGTACACCTTTTGACTTAAAGCAAATATTTGTTTTGTGGCCAATTAAATAAACAATGGGAATATTATTTTCATTTAATGAATAGTGACATATTTAGATTATATCTATCATTTTGTAACTGTTTTCTATTTTTTCTTTGTTTTTATTTTCCCCTATTTTTCCATGACATGCTTTTTTTATAATAAATTTATTTTATATTGGTGTTCAATTTACCAACATATAGAATAACACCCAGTACTCATATCGTCATGTGCCCCCCTCAGTGCCCATCACCCATTCACCCCCACCCCCAGCCCTCCTCCCCTTCCACCACCCCTAGTTCGTTTCCCAGAGTTAGGAGACTTTATGTTATGTCTCCCTTTCTGATATTTCCCACACATTTCTTCTCCCTTCCCTTATATTCCCTTTCACTATTATTTATATTCCCCAAATGAATGAGACCATATAATGTTTGTCTTTCTCCGATTGACTTACTTCACTCAGCATAATACCCTCCAGTTCCATCCACTTCGAAGCAAATGGTGGGTATTTGTCGTTTCTAATGGCTGAGTAATATTCCATTGTACACATAAACCACACCTTCTTTATCCATTCATCTTTCGATGGACACCGAGGCTCCTTCCACAGTTTGGCTACTGTGGACATTGCTGCTAGAAACATCGGGGTGCAGGTGTCCCGGCGTTTCATTGCATCTGTATCTTTGGGGTAAATCCCCAACAGTGCAATTGCTGGGTCGTAGGGCAGATCTATTTTTAACTCTTTGAGGAACCCACACAGTCTTCCAGAGTGGCTGCACCAGTTCACATTCCCACCAACAGCGCAAGAGGGTTCCCTTTTCTCCACATCCTCTCCAAAATTTGTGGTTTCCTGCCTTGTTAATTTTCCCCATTCTCACTGGTGTGAGGTGGTATCTCATTGTGGTTTTGATTTGTATTTCCCTGATGGCAAGTGATGCAGAGCATTTTCTCATGTGCATGTTGGCCATGTCTATGTCTTCCTCTGTGAGATTTCTCTTCATGTCTTTTGCCCATTTCATGATTGGATTGTTTGTTTCTTTGCTGTTGAGTTTAATAAGTTCTTTATAGATTTTGGAAACTAGCCCTTTATCTGATACGTCATTTGCAAATATCTTCTCCCATTCTGTAGGTTGTCTTTGAGTTTTGTTGACTGTATCCTTTGCTGTGCAAAAGCTTCTTATCTTGATGAAGTCCCAGTAGTTGATTTTTGCTTTTGTTTCTTTTGCCTTCGTGGATGTATCTTGCAAGAAGTTACTGTGGCCAAGTTCAAAAAGGGTGTTGCCTGTGTTCTCCTCTAGGATTTTGATGGAATCTTGTCTCACATTTAGATCTTTCATCCATTTTGAGTTTATCTTTGTGTATGGTGAAAGAGAGTGGTCTAGTTTCATTCTTCTGCATGTGGATGTCCAATTTTCCCAGCACCATTTATTGAAGAGACTGTCTTTCTTCCAATGGATAGTCTTTCCTCCTTTATCGAATATTAGTTGACCATAAAGTTCAGGGTCCACTTCTGGGTTCTCTATTCTGTTCCATTGATCTATGTGTCTGTTTTTGTGCCAGAACCACACTGTCTTGATGACCACAGCTTTGTAGTACAACCTGAAATCTGGCATTGTGCTGCCCCCAGCTATGGTTTTCTTTTTTAAAATTCCCCTGGCTATTCGGGGTCTTTTCTGATTCCACACAAATCTTAAAATAATTTGTTCTAATCTCTGAAGAAAGTCCATGGTATTTTGATAGGGATTGCATCAAACGTGTAAATTGCCCTGGGTAACACTGACATTTTCACAATATTAATTCTGCCAATCCATGAGCATGGAATATTTTTCCATCTCTTTGTGTCTTCTTCAATTTCTTTCAGAAGTGTTCTATAGTTTTTAGGGTATAGATCTTTTAACTCTTTGGTTAGGCTTATTCCTAGGTATCTTATGCTTTTGGGTGCAATTGTAAATGGGATTGACTCCTTAATTTCTCTTTCTTCAGTCTCATTGTTAGTGTATAGGAATGCCATTGATTTCTGGGCATTGATTTTGTATCCTGCCACGCTACCAAATTGCCGTATGAGTTCTAGCAATCTTGGGGTGGAGTCTTTTGGGTTTTCTATGTAGAGTATCATGTCATCGGTGAAGAGGGAGAGTTTGACTTCTTCTTTGCCAATTTTAATGCCTTTAATGTCTTTTTGTTGTCTGATTGCTGAGGCTAGGAATTCCAGTACTATGTTGAATAGCAGTGGTGAGAGTGGACATCCCTGTCTTGTTCCTGATCTTAGGGGAAAGGCTCCCAGTGCTTCCCCATTGAGAATGATATTTGCTGTGGGCTTTTCATAGATGGCTTTTAAGATGTTGAGGAATGTTCCCTCTATCCCTACACTCTGAAGAGTTTTGATCAGGAATGGATGCTGTATTTTGTCAAATGCTTTCTCTGCATCTAATGAGAGGATCCTATGGTTCTTGGTTTTTCTCTTGCTGATATGTTGAATCACATTGATTGTTTTACGAGTGTTGAACCAGCCTTGTGTCCCGGGGATAAATCCTACTTGGTCATGGTGAATAATCTTCTTAATGTACTGTTGGATCCTATTGGCTAGTATCTTGTTGAGAATTTTTGCATCCATGTTCATCAGGGATATTGGTCTGTAATTCTCCTTTTTGGTGGGGTCTTTTTTGGTTTTGGAATTAAGATGATGCTGGCCACATAGAACGAATTTGGAAGTACTCCATCTCTTTCTATCTTTCCAGACAGCTTTAGTAGAATAGGTATGGTTTCTTCTTTAAATGTTTGATAGAATTCCCCTGGGAAGCCATCTGGCCCTGGACTTTTGTGTCTTGGGAGGTTTTTGATGACTGCTTCAGTTTCCTCCCTGGTTATTGGCCTATTCAGGTTTTCTATTTTTTCCTGTTCTGGTTTTGGTAGTTTGTGGCTTTCCAGGAATGCATCCATTTCTTCTAGATTGCCTAATTTATTGGCGTATAGCTGTTCATAATATGTTTTTAAAATCGCTTGTATTTCCTTGGTGTTGGTAGTGTTCTCTCCTTTCTCATTCATGATTTTATTAATTTGAGTCTTCTCTCTCTTCTTTTTAATAAGGCTGGCTAATGGTTTATCTATCTTATTAATTCTTTCAAAGAACCAACTCCTGGTTCTATTGATCTGTTCCACAGTTCTTCTGGTCTCGATTTCATTGAGTTCTGCTCGAATCTTTATTAACTCTCTTCTTCTGCTGGGTGTAGGATATATTTGCTGTATTTTCTCTAGCTCCTTTATGTGTAAGGTTTGCTTTTGTATTTGAGTTTTATCCAGTTTTTGAATGGATGCTTGTATTGCGATGTATTTCCCCCTTAGGACTGCTTTTGCTGCATCCCAAAGATTTTGAACGGTTGTATCTTCATTCTCATTAGTTTCCATGAATCTTTTTAATTCTTCCTTAATTTCCTGGTTGACCCTTTCATCTTTAGCAGGATGGTCCTTAACCTCCACGTGTTTGAGGTCCTTCCAAATTTCTTATTGTGATTTAGTTCTAATTTCAAGGCATTATGGTCTGAGAATATGCAGGGGACGATCCCAGTCTTTTGGTATCAGTTCAGACCCGATTTGTGACCCAGTATGTGGTCTATTCTGGAGAAAGTTCCATGTGCACTTGAGAAGAATGTGTATTCAGCTGAGTTTGGATGTAAAGTTTTGTAGATATCTGTGAAATCCATCTGGTCCAGTGTATCATTTAAAGCTCTCGTTTCTTTGGAGATGTTGTGCTTAGAAGACCTATCGAGGGTAGAAAGAGCTAGATTGAAGTCACCGAGTATAAGTGTATTATTATCTAAGTATTTCTTCACTTTGGTTATTAATTGGTTTATGTATCTGGCAGCTCCCACATTCTGGGCATATATATTGAGGATTGTTAAGTCCTCTTGCTGGATAGATCCTTTAAGTATGATATAGTGTCCCTCTTCATCTCTCACTACAGTCTTCGGAGTAAATTTTAGTTTATCTGATATAAGGATGGCTACCCCTGCTTTGTTTTGAGGACCATTTGAATGGTAAATGGTTCTCCAACCTTTTATTTTCAGGCTGTAGGTGTCCTTCTGTCTAAAATGAGTCTCTTGTAGACAGCAAATAGATGGGTCCTGCTTTTTTATCCAGTCTGAAACCCTGCGCCTTTTGATGGGGTCATTAAGCCCGTTCACGTTCAGAGTTACTATTGAAAGGTATGAGTTTAGTGTCATCATGATATCTATTCAGTCCTTGTTTTTGTGGATTGTTCCACTGGACTTTTTCTTAAAGGGGAATTTTAAGAGTCCCCCTTAAAATTTCTTGCAGAGCTGGTTTGGAGGTCACATATTCTTTCAGTTCCTGCCTGTCTTGGAAGCTCTTTATCTCTCCTTCCATTTTGAATGAGAGCCTTGCTGGATAAAGTATTCTTGGTTGCATGTTCTTCTCATTTAGGACCCTGAATATATCCTGCCAGCCCTTTCTGGCCTGCCAGGTCTCTGTGGAGAGGTCTGCTGTTACCCTAATATTCCTCCCCATGAAAGTCAGGGACTTCTTGTCTCTTGCTGCTTTAAGGATCTTCTCTTTATCTTTGGAATTTGCAAGCTTCACTATTAGATGTCGAGGTGTTGAACGGTTTTTATTGATTTTAGGGGGGATCTCTCTATTTCCTGGATCTGAATGCCTGTTTCCCTTCCCAGATTGGGAAAGTTTTCAGCTAGGATTTGTTCAAATACATATTCTGGCCCTCTGGCCCTTTCGGCGCCCTCGGGAACCCCAATTAAACGTAGGTTTTTCTTCCTTAGGCTGTCATTTATTTCCCTTAATCTGTCTTCATGGTCTTTAATTGTTGTCTCTTTTTTCCTCAGTTTCCCTCTTTGCCATCAACTTGTCTTTCTATGTCACTCACTCGTTCTTCCACCTCGTTAACCCTCGTCGTTAGGACTTCTAGTTTGGATTGCATCTCATTCAATTGATTTTTAATTTCTGCCTGATTGGATCTAAATTCTGCAGTCATGAGGTCTCTTGAGTCCTTTATGCTTTTTTCTAGAGCCACCAGTAGCTGTATAATAGTGCTTCTGAATTGGCTTTCTGACATTGAATTGTAATCCAGATTTTGTAACTCTGTGGGAGAGAGGGCTGTTTCTGATCCTTTCTTTTGAGGTGAGGTTTTCCTTCTAGTCATTTTGCTCAGTGCAGAGTGGCCAAAAACAAGTTGTATTGGGAAAAGGTGAAAAAGAGAAGAGAGAAAGAAGGAAACAAAAGTGAAAAAGAAAAAAGAAAAGAGAAGAAAAAGAAAGGGAAAAAAGGGTGGGGGAAGCAAACAGAAATCAAAAAGCAAAAACAAAACAAAAAACAAAACAAAACAAAAACCTATGGGAACATAGGGGAGTATCTTCTGTTTCTGTATTCTTTAAGTCCATTGATTTCCCCTGGAACTTGTCCGTCTAGTTGGTCTTCTGGGGGAAGCACCAACTCTTGAATTATGTTCTGGTCATGATCTCAGGGTCCTGAGATGGAGCCTCGAATTAGGTTCTGTACTCAGAAAGGAATCTGATTGAGATTCTCTCTCTCCTTCTCCATCTACCCCTCCCTCCAGCCCCCATGCTCTCTCCTCTCCCTCTCTCTCTGTCAAATAAATAAATCTTAAAAAAAATTTTAGTCCACATCCAATTAACACAATATTACTTCATGTTTAGTGGAGCTCCGTTATTTAAAAAAGTATTCTAAATTCCTCCTTCTTGTCACTTGTTATACTTCTGTTATTCATTTTATGTGATATAATGACCTAGTATCTTGTTAACATTATGCTTTAGTTATCTTTTAGATCAATAATGAACAAGAAAAATAAATGATTTTGTCTTCCATTTACAGATGCCCTCAGAGACAGTTTCTTATGTAGATGCAAGTTTCTAGAGCGCTCCTTTTCATTTCCTTCTGCTTGAAAACTTTCTATTAACACTAACTTTCTATTAACACTATTTTCAGGGAAGGTCTGCTAGCATAGAATTCCCTCATTTTTTTTCTTTCTAAGAAAGTGTTTATTTCTTCTTCACTTTTAAAGTATAATTTTGCTGGATACTGAATTCTGGGATGACAGTTTTGTTCTTTCCATTTTTAAAATATTTCATTCCTCACTCTTTTTTTTGGGGGGGGGGAACAGGTTAATCAACAGAGAGAAAAGTGAAGGAGGCAGAGTTGCATGCAAGCAAGGCCACAGGAGCCAGGGTCACCTGGCTTTGGCTGAAAATATGACAGCTCCTTCCACAGGAGCTAAAGCAGCCAGTGACACTGGAAGCTCAGGAAAAATAAACCGTGGAGATCAGTTCCCCTTTGCCAGCAATACAGGTCAGAGCAGGATGGTGGAGGAGGGACCCGTGTGATGCAGCGCAAGTCACGGGGTCCCCCGGGACCTCAGTTTCCTCTCTCTGTGCTCATTCCACACTCTTTTTGCTTGTAGCTTTGTGAAAAGAAACACAGTGCAATTACTATTCTTGCTTCTCCATAGGATGTCCCCCTTTCCCCAACTCTGTCTGGTTTCATTACTATTTCTCACTGTATTTGATTTTCTGCAGTTTAATGTGATACGCTTAGGTACAGAAAGTTTGATATTTATCGGCTTAAGTGTTGTCTTACTTGCTGCATTTGGTTTGTGTCTAGCATTAATTTTGGAATGTTCTTTGCAATTACTACTTCAATTATTACTTCTGTTCTCTGATGTTCCTTATCCAAATGGTATCCCAGTTATGCATGCTATACCTTTTGAAATTGTCCTACAGTTGTTGGATTATTGGATATTATAGGGGGTATTTTCCCCATTGTTCTATTTTTTTCCCCCTTATTACACTTCAGTTGTGGAGTTTCCATTGACATATCTTCAAGTTCACTGATTTTTTTTTTCAGCTGTGCTCATTCTACCGATGAGCCCATCAAAAATATCTTTTCTTTTTGTTACAGTGCTTTTTATTTCTAACATTTTCTTTATATTTTTTAGAGTTTCAATCTCGGTTTATATTACCTATTTGTTCTTATACACATTGTCTCCTTTTCTTTTCTTTTTTTCCATTAGAGCCTTTAACCATCAGAAATATTTCTTCTGTATATAGCTTTTGAAGTCCTAACCCCTTTTGACTGTAATTTTTCTCTCTTGGTAAGACATGGAAGCTGGAAGGCATGAGGTGAGGAGAGATAACCTTCCATGAGCTGTGATAAAACTGCCAAAATTATTTCCCATAGACTGTAATCCTCTCTTATATGAGTGACTGGTGGGGCTCCTGGAGGTAAATCTCATGAAAATAATGGGGTTTCCTTAAAACTATACCTTAGGATTTTTCACACTCATACTATGCCATAGTCAACCTCTACCAATTTATCAAAATGTCAGTTAGGTATTCATACCAATTTATGTCTCTAGCAGCTTTTGTTCGATGTAAGCACATATTAGTTTCATCTCTCTGAATGCCCCTGTCTCTTCCAATTTTTGGTGATGGTTTTCTCTATGACTTCAGTTTAACAACAGGCCCAAAGTAAAGTTGTAGATTTTTCAATTTTCTCATAGTAAGAACATGAGTGACCACTACCTATCTGTTTACATGTTAGAACTGAAATCAGAAGTCTTTGTTAATATTTTTTAGTGACTTTTAACACTATAAAGCCTATGCATTGCAATTACATATTTATAATAACTTCCTGTAGTACCATAGTTCTATAATAGGCAATACATTTTCACTAGGTAATTCATATCATAAATTATTGCCTCATAGGTTAGATTTAATCTCCTATTGCTTGCTGCTTGAAGTAATATCTAAAGTACTGGTCCAGCACTGTTTTTCATAATCTTAGACCAAGAGGCAGAATTAAAGGAAAATACTACACATCATCTACTTTGCTGTGTAGTATATAACCAATACAGAATATAAGAAACCCTAGGGAGTCTCTTTTTGTAAATGTATCAACATTTTTGATATAAGCATGCTTGCATACATACATATATATAGTATATAGGCATGTTATATATATATGTGTATGTGTATGTAGGCATGCATATATGTTTGTGTGTGTGTGTAGGCATGTATATATATTTGTGTGTATGTGTGTATATATATATATATTTTGAAATTATTCACCCAACTTCACAAGGCATATATATATATACATATATATATATATATATATATATATATATATATATGTTCTGCCTTGTGAAGTTGTGTAAATAATGTCACCCAACATATATATATATATGTGTATATATATATATATATACACATATATATATGTTAATGAAAGATCCTGAGGTACATTCACTCTGTGATCTACCTCCTCAATTTTCTGGACAGTTTATACAAATGTTGATTCTTGGAAAACCTATAGGGAATCTATTTTGAGGTCCATTTTCATTCAATTATCTTGTCTTACCTTATAGACTGTAGCTCAAGTTATAATTCTCTGCAAAGGCCTATGAAGTTTTCCCTTCTGACCTTTCATGAAGCAAACATCTGGCTATAATTTCTGCCTATTTATTCTACTCTCCAGCCTAGACACTTAAGATACTATGACCTTATCAATGTCACTAGAGTAATGGAAATTAATCCATTAACTGACCAAAGCCATCCTGTCTCCATTTTTATTCTTTTATTATTTTTTTATTTTCTCATCTCTCTTATTCATAGCATTTCTTCCCTTCACTATTTCCAAATTCAGTTATTTGGTTTACCTATGCTTCTGTCTCTCAGTATTTCCTTATAGAATGATAACATCAAGCATACATTATTCTTTGATATTCTATAACAGTAGCATATTAAAAAAAAAGGAGAAACTGAGGGAAGATAAAGTGATTAAAAATAGAAAAGTTGGAAGGGGATCCATGAGTGGCTCTGCAGTTTGGCGCCTGCCTTAGGCCCAGGGCATGATCCTGGGGTCCTGGGATTTATTCCCATATCAGGCTTCCTGAATGGAGCCAGCTTCTCCCTCTGCCTATGTCTTTGCCTCTCTCTGTGTGTGTGTCTCTCACGAGTAAATAAATAAAATCTTTAAAAAAAAGAAAAAATAAAAGTTGAAAAAGATAACTTTACAAATCTTGTACAAAAATGTCATTTAAATGAGAATTTTTCTATTTCCTGAAGTATTAATATATATGCATGCACACACACATATACATATATATATATACATATAACTATTATTAGATGCAGCATTTTCTCATGTTTCACTCTTTAGTCTTCTCATTTAGTACTCTCTTCTGATATGATGTCATCATTATTCACAAATTTGAATATCATTTAGGAGTCATTATCCAAAGGATATAAACCAAGAATACAGTTTGATATAATCTGAGTATCAGACATTCCAACAGCCTATTTAGTCCTATGTGGGTACTTCAAAAGCATGTTTAATTAAAATGTTAAAACCTGAATTTATCACCATTTTCTAACCAAAGGAAAAGATACAAAACCATGTAACAACAATACAAAAGAGAAAGAAAGAAAATGAAAAAGGAAGGAAGGAGGGAAGGAAAGAAGGAAGGAAGCAAGCAAGCAAGCAAGCAAGCAAAGCAAGCAAAGTAAAGCAAAGCAAAGGCTGCTCTGGTAGCTTAGTCAGTTCAGTGGTTGCCTTCAGCTCAGGTGATCTCAGGGCCTTGGGATCAAGCCCTCAGTTGGGCTCCCTGCCAGGCTTCTCTCTCTCTCTGCTTTCACCCCTCCCCATGCTCGTGCTCTTTCTCTTGCTTGCTCTCTCTCTCTCAAATGAATAAATAAAATCTTTTATTTTTTTAAAAAAGGAAGAAAATAAATATCCTAATACTGTGGATAGTGACATTATTCACCCAACTTCACAAGGCGGAAATCTCTAAGTTTTTCTTGAGTCCTTTCTCACAAACCTCCCTATCTGGCTATCCACTGTGTTTTATAGACTCAACTTCTAACTAAACCTCAACTTCATCCCATGTCAATGATCTCTGCTCTTCACCAAGCTTCCATTACATCTTGTCTAAAGAATCTCCAATAGTAGCTCATTGTTCTTTACCTAAATCCAAACCTTGTAACTTAGGCATGAAGAACCAGAAGAATCTAAATATTGCCAGTTTTGTGCCACTCATATTATACCATTTTCTCCTTTGCTTTCTTCTTTCTAATCAAACTCCCCATGTCTTTTTCTTTCAATTAATATGGTATTTTTTGTTTTGTATCCTTCTTAGAAGTCATTCCATCTTCCAGAATATTCTTTCTCTTTTCTTTTTTTTAAGTTAAGACTAAATATTTACAACTTACCTAAAACAACTCTTTCTCAAACATTTTGCCCTGAACTTTTTGTCTTGATATACCCCTTGTCTCATATGCCAGTATAGCACTCTACAATTCACAATTGCTTTAAATATCTAATTATGTAGTTATTTTATACCTGCATTCCCTATTAATATTCCTTTCCAATAGAACAGGGATTTTATATTTCTTTTTCATTGGCTTAATATTAGTAAGCAGCACAGTCTTGAATCATGGTAGATGCTGTGTTAATAGTTGTTAAACAATGATTTTACTAAAAATCCAAAGTAAAACATAGTTCGAAATTCATTTTTGCATAGACAATTTCCAACATATACCAAAATGTCATATATTCTATCCAGGATCCTAATAGTTAGATATAGAAAGATGAAACTTTAAGTTAGTTAGGATGGCTATACAGGGTTTGCAATATGTCATTAATAATAAATAAAATAAGTTCTATTTACATGTATAGTCATTTTAACCAATATTAATAAGTATATTAATATTTACTTATGTTTGCACAGGAACATGTATGTTGAGAAACCTTTATTACAAATATATAATATGTATATTTATACTTCTTGTAACCCAATGCCTATTTTACATAATACAATATAACATCTGCATACACTGTAATACATAAACATAGAAGTTAAACAAACTATACATATAAATATGTCATGTTAGTATTACATAACTAATATATATTTATATATAAATATGCATCACAATTTATATTATATGCTAATGCAGTTAATAGAATATGCTCTAATATATTGCTATATATGACATACAAAATTTTATTATACAAATATATACGTTTAGTAGAACATATATGGTGGATTGAGAATATACTACATAAATTTAACATATTTTCCCATTTCCATGAGCTATGACTTATCCTAATTTTTTTGAGGATTTCCTTAAGACTTCTAACAAATTGCTGCTTTTCTCTAGTTGTTTTATTTCCATGTGCAAGTTTATTAAAAGATTTGATGTTTTAAAGATAATTATTAAAGCCATTTTATAACATCTACAGTAAATTTTAACTTGGCAAGAAAGAGTAAACCTATTTAATTCCACTTTTTCAAAATGTAGTGTGTTTCAACTATTATTGGTCCACTTAATTCTATTTTCAATCTTTAAGGTGACAAATGTACATATATAAGGCATCCTGGACATTTAGCTGATGCCACTTCTAGAAATACTCCTTCAAAGTTTTTAAATCTCCCAGGATAAAAGTGACTTTCTCAAGAATCACCACTAAAAAATAACAAGGATTTTATCTTTTGAGTTTTTAAATTAGGTTCCAACTGAACTTTCATAAATGCTTGATTTCAGTCCTCAGGTTCTGAATTCATTTTTTCTTGGGAAATGAAACACCATTGAACTGTCACTAGAACAGAACACCTGATCTTTTGGTTCCTTCTTACTGAAAGCAGAAGAGGTTAAATAATATTACATTTCTTTTGGATATCATTTGATCTTCTTCCTTCAGTCATCTCTGTGAAATTCTTAAGTTATTATTATTTATTTCTCATTCTCTTATTTTGAATACAGATTTTAAATAAATAACTTGATTTTTTGAAGTTATTTTTTGAGATTTTTTGTTAATTTCAATGAAATGAGAAAGAGCAAACCTACATGAGCAAAAGGGGCATTCACTAATTTTAAATAATTGAGGAAAATATAATCTAAATTAGTTACACACAAGTCTAATCACAGCTTTTCTTTTAAAATATATGGTTTAATTTATGTTAACTGCAATTAGTAACAAATAATTTATTAACAAATTTTCAAATAAAGACACCATTCAGCCTGCTTTAATAAATGAGTATTTAAAAATGTCTGTTTAATTCAGAGATTGATAAAATGATTTTAACTGTTATTAGAAATTGCTTTCTTAAGCAGCTTAATCACCCTTTTTCACGTTATCAGCTTTTTTGTTTTTGTTTAAATAAACATAAGAGTAGATTGAAGATGCTAATTCTTGTCTACTCTTCCCATTGAGGAATTCTCTCTGCTGGAAATGAACCTGCATGTGAGGAATCCAGCTACACTGAAATGATAAATTTGTTGCTTAACAAGTACCTAAAAATATGGAAGTGGCTTTGGAGTAGGGTAGTGGGAGTGAGCTGGGCGAATTTTGAGAAGCATAACAGTAAAAGGCTAGATTCCCCTGAACAGACTGTAAAAAAGAAATATGTTGAAGGAAGTGGTATTAGGGAGAACTCAGGAAAAAAAAAGTAAAGAAAATGCTACTGGACAAAGTAGGAGACAGGATTCTTGAGCTTCAGAATGCTTAGCAAATTGTGTCCTGGAGTTATATGGAAAACAGACCTTGTAAGCAATGAATACGATTTTCAAAATGTTGAAGATACTCACTCCTTATAGTAAAATAGGAGGAGGAGAAGATAAATTGAGGAGAAATCTACTAACCAAAAATGAACCAGAACTTGATGATAAGGAAAATTCTCAGCCTTTCCAGATGACAGAAGTCACTAAAATTAAGAGATTTCTCTGGGAAGTATAACATAGAGAAAGCCGGTAATGTGGTGAAATAATGATTTTTCAATAGATCAGAGTATTCAGTCACACAAAATCAAATCAGAGTCACTGAATCAATTCAGAGGCTCTCTAGACATTTTAAGGATATTGTCCATCACCCATCTCAGTAGAAGCCAAAAGTAAGGAAGGGATTATTTCAGAAAGATCTGTGGAAGAGTTTTGTTCCAATGGAGTGATCCCCTGATAAATCCACACAAAACCCACCAGTTTCTTGAGAATTTTATGTCAGTAGAAAATCTGCCAACTTAGATTGAAAGGAAAGGGACAAGAAGAATATGAGAAGAAAGAAGGCTGCTAGACCCTTAAACTTCTTCTGGTGGAGAGCAGTGTAAAAAATTACTTAGCTGCAAACCTGTACCCAGTTTTATGAAAACTGAAGCATGCCTCCTGGGAGTGTAGAACCACAGACCAAGAGGACTGAACACAGAATAGAGACAAGAGAGTGGAATGAGGAGAGACAGGAAGACTCTCCCCAGCTCTGGAAACTTAATGCAGGTTGCCTGGCTGATTTTCAGAATGGCTCTGAACTAGTGCTTCCTTCTTCCTTGCATTTTTCCCAGTTTTGAACTCTAATGTCTATTGTTATTTGATGCTTGTCTATCATTGTATGCTGGGAGTGTTATAGGCAGATCTTTTGTTTCATTACTTCACAGGCCTACAGAGGGTGAAAAGTTGTGATGGGGAAACTCATCTGCACTTGATTTCTATTACTGAGATGATGAGCTTTTGAACCTGTGAGCTGATGAAATTTATTTTTATTTTTTTTAAACATTTCATTTATTTATTCTTGAGAGACACACAGAGAGAGGCAGAGGCATAGGCAGAGGAAGAAGCAGGGCCCCTGCAGGGGGCCTGATGTGGGACCAGATCCGGGACTCCTGGACCATGCCCTGAGCTGAAGGCAGATGCTCAACCACTGAGCCATCCAGGCATCCCTCGCTCATGAAATTTAGATGAGATTTGTTGGGATTAGGATGAAATTTTAGACATTGAGTTAATGCTCTAATGAGGACTTGGGTAGGAATAAATATATAACTTGCATTTAAGAGGGATGTGAATTATATGGCCCAATGATAGGCAAAATTTTGGCACCATAATCTTCAACCCCAGTGTCATGCTCATGAATATATTGTATTACATGGAAAATTAGATTGCAGATGTAATTAAGATGATCATATTAGTTTTCTAGATCTGATGTGACTAAATATAATAAACTTAGTAACTTAAAACATAAAACTTTATTCTCTCAAAATTCTAGAAGCTAGAAGTCTGAAGTCAAGATTTTGGCAGGAACTTGTTGTCTCTGAAGGCTCTAGAGAACAATCCCTTCTTGTCTTCCTAGGTTCTGGTGGTTGCTGGCAATCCTTGGTATTCTTTGTCTTGTAGCTATTCATCCAATTTCTGCCTTGGTTATCACATAACCTTCTCTTTTCTGTGTCTGGGTGCATCTTTATCTCCTCCACTTTTCTCTACCAGTCATGTTGGAATTAGAGCCCACCCTAATTCAGTATGACCTTGAATCTTAACCTTACTAATTTATATCTGCAGAAGCCTTGTTTCCAGATAAGTTCACACTCGGAAGTTCTGGGTAGACATGACACTTGGAGGGATACCATTCAATTTAATACAGTTACTGACCAGTTGACCTTAAAATAGGGAGGTTATACTGGATTATCTGGGTGGGCCCAGTGTAATCACAGAAGCCCATAAAAGTAGAGCTTACTCTCAGGTGAGAACAGAAGACCGAGTCAGATTTAGCAGACGGGAAAGTTGGAGATTCCAAGTGCATTTGCTAGTTTAGGGACAAGTGGAAAGCATGAGGAAATGTATTCTTCCAAAAAAGCTGGAATAAGTATGAAAGTGAATTTCCCCTTCAGCCTCCAAATAAGAATCCAGGCCAAATGACACCTTGATTTTGGCCTTGTTAGACTGTAAACATAATTCTGATCAAGACTGCTTAGAGGTTTGGCTGACAGAACAGTGAGATAATATGTGTATGTGGTTTATACTGCTAAATTTGTGAGATTTGTTATGGTAGCAATATAAAACAAATACACTCTTCTTCACAGGATTATTATTTTTGAAATAAACACTGCACTAGATTAAAAATGGCAACACGTCCTTTGTTGTTCTTATTGAGAAACTCTCAGTGGAAGAGAGTTCTCATAGCTGAACCTTCCTGAATTTCTGACTTTAAAAATCCCAAGCAAAGCTAATCAGTTTTTCAGGGTACTAAATTTTGGAATAGTTTGTTATGCTCTAATAGATAACTGAAACAAACTCTATTTTCAGGCAACTAATACTTATCTGAGGATGTGCTCATGGTCTTTACTACCATAAGCCATCCATGTCTGTCGTAAGCCATCCATGTCTGTCTTGCTCTTTCTCAGAGGTCTACATTATTTGAGATTACTCAAGTAAGCTTTCACTTATATAAATCTCTTTATCTAATTCCTGTTAGGAGAAAATTCTTCATAATTCTGGTAGTTTTGCAAATCTTCTGAGTAAAAGAGACCAAAAGAATAACTGCATAACAGGCAGCCTTCGAAGTTAAAGGTAGTGTTATCTCCATAAAGATAGAAACAATGGGAAACATTTTGAGCTATGAGACCTTATTTTTCTCTCCCTAGAAACATTTGGTTACTTTCCATAAGAAAATATGTAAAGGAACTTCCTCTTTTTCTCTGTAAGAGATCTGCTTAATATGTAATTTCTCTGAGGAGGATGAACAGAAGTGCTAGGTGACCTATAGCTACTCTGAGTCTTCTAAATTCAGGGTTCCTTTCCTGCACTACATGCAACCTACTGCACATGTGGGGTCATATCTGGCTCTCATCACGTTGCCCCATGAGCATTCTACGTGACCCATGTTGCCTCATTCCCACTTGGGGAATCCACACCAAGGTACTTTTCTAGCCAGTGCATTTTGCCATGAGTAATAGACTGCATGCCTGTCTGATCCAGGAAGCCTCATGTCATCTGTCAGAAAAAAAATCTATGAAACTGTGCAGGCTAACTTGTTAGCTTGCAGGAAGCTATGCCTTTCACAGTTTTTGACTTAATACCAACATAACCCAGACTATCATCACTGACAAAGTCAATATATTTTTAACTGCACTACCCCATCCATTCTGACCCCCATGAAATCTACTTTCCTCACAATAGAGTAAAACAAAGAAATAATAAAACAGACTACAATTTTTAACATCTTGTTTAATATTTTTAATAATGAACACCATGATCCTGAACTGTACCTGCCTGTCAAAGATAATCTTCCAGACTACTTCTCCTCATCCTCCATTTAGATCATCACATGGATGTTTTTGTAGTTCTTAGTGTACAGAATGCCACTGCCCTCTACCCAAGACCAAGTCCTTTCATAAGCTAATAATACTTTGAAATAGTCCCTCCTCCTCTCCCTTCTTATTTAATTTTACTCATCAAAAACTTCTTAAATTCTTCCATCATTATTTATGTTCTCCATCACTTTTTCAGGAAACCATTACTAATCCTTGCAAAAGTATACAGACTCTCATTATTTGTTCTCACTACTTTACATCCTTTCCAGAACCTACTACCATTGGTTAGGAGCTTACATTTAATTCTGTGATTACTTGGTCCCTGTCTCTCTGCAGTGGATACTCTCAGAGCCAGCACATTTTTCTTATGACTATTTTACTTATATTCTACCAAAAACTTGACACCTTTAGATTCTTTTATATATGTTAAGTGAGGGAATAAATAAATTAATGAATGGCAACTCTACCCTAATAATATCAGTTGGAACTTCCATTTATGTCCACAATCAAGTAGATGAAAAATACAAAATAAAACTGATGTCACATATCAATATAAGAGAAAGGTACAACAAAATTCGTACCCTGTCACTTTTTATTATATATTAGGTAATTAAAGTGCCCAGGAAACGACAAAGAAAGATATCAATGAAATATGCCCTGATATGCTACCTCTCTACTCTATTAGGATTTCCAGAATAGGCCTCCTCTACCAGTGAATGCCAACAAACATACAGACAATAACAAAATAGCATGAAGATCATAAGGAAAAGTATCAAAAGACCTGCTTTCAAATTCTTTCCTGTAAGCTGTGTGACCTTCAAGCCTCTTCTTTATGCCTCTATTTTCTCATTTATATATGGGTAGTAACTCCTTTACAAATCCATGGTAAGAATCAAGTTATATAACATATACTAATGTCACGAATATAGTGTCTCATGCCTACTAGGTATTCAACAAGAGTTCATATGTATAAAGTGAGAGTTATATGGTATACAGAATAATTAGTTCTACCAGAGTTAAGCAAAGAAGTCCTCTCCTGGGATGCCTGGGTGGCTCAGCGATTGAACGTCTGTCTTCGGCTCAGGGCATGATCCCGGAATCCCAGGATCGAATCCCACATCGGGATCCTTGCATGCAGCCTTGCTTCTCTCTCTGCCTAATTCTCTGCCTCTCCTTCTGTGTGTCTCATGAATAAATAAATAAAATCTTTAAAAATAAAGAAAAAAGAAGTTGTTTCCTAACAGAAGTTGGTAGGATTGATAAACGACAAAAATGTTTCCCCCAGTCATGCAGGCCATCTCTCCAGAGTACTAGAAGCTAGGGTTCTATTTCTGTTACCAATGTGCTACTTGCCCCAGTTTCTTGACCTCTTAAGTAGGAATGAATGGCTGACACTAAAACCTTCTAAGTTCAATTCTATTGTGTTGAACTTGATTATCTCTCCTATCTCATGAGAAATTTACTGTTGAACAGAGACTCTGTAGTATTATTTTTAAAAAGTAACATTTGAATAGTAAATGACATTTTCAAGATATTATTATATTCTTGTATAAGACTTTGACATTGTAGTTATTTTTATTTTATTTTATTTATTTAGTTTTTTGTAGCTATCTTCTTGAAAACCTTATACTTTGGATTAGACTTGGGTTTTTAAGTTTCCTGAGATCTCTGTACAGAGTTGACAGAATATTAGATAGATTAAATGAAGTCATGTTATAATCCAGTTTAGTTTCTTTTTTTAAGATTTTATTTATTGATAGAGAGAGAGAGAGAGAGAGAAACAGAGAGAAAGAGAGAAAGAGCCTGCATGAACAGAGAAGGAGCAGAGGGAGAGGGACAAGCAGACTTGGTGCTGAGCATAGAGCCCTACGTGGGGCTGGATCTCATGACCCTGAGATCATGACCTGAGCTGAATTCAAGAGTCACTTAACTGACTGAGCCACCCAGGCACCCCTCCCGTTCAGTTTCTTATGATTCAATTCTGTAGGATTTATGTCACGTGTGCCTGAATGAAGGAATCTATCTTGTTTTTATTTCTTCATTTATTTACTCCCTTCATTTTCTGCTATTGTCATACATCTTGCCAAGGTGTAATTATTTTGTTTGCATGTAGTTTATAAAAATGTACATGCAGGCAATGAACACACACACAATTTAGGAATAAAATACAAACTGAATTTAAAAGAAGACAGATGTCTTAAAAATATTTTCTAAAGGTAGTAAGAAATATCAATAGAAAATGAATTTGTATCCTTATACATTTTTAATGGATAATAACATTTCCCAATGTTATTTGATATTGTATTCACTTATTTTGGGCCATAGTCTGAATCACTGATTCTAGGTTTCAGAAAGCATTAATAGACAAAAATCTTCAAGTAGTTGTAGAATATTTCCTTGTCAATCCATGTTTTCTAAATAATTTTATAAAAAATAAAGTCAGTTAATAGAAAATGCTTTAATAAACTCATATAATAATTTTCATATCTTTGCATAGTTTTAAAGTAAAAGATAGCATACTACCATTATTCATATTTATAATCATTGTCTGAAGACTTCTAAAGGAAATATTTATTTATCAATATCAATATAATAAAAAATCTGAAACCTCAGGACATAATGAAAAGTTTCAGAAAGTACTTAGCCAATAACAATATGCATACTTCGCCATCCACCTTCATCTCTTTTCTTTGTGTCAACATATGCAAAGATTTTTTAATGACATCTATGACATTTATGAGTTTTGCGTTGGATGAAAATTAGAAATTAATATTGAGAAAATAAATACAATAAATCAAAGAAATATAAGTCATATTTTAGAACCTAATACCTCATATTCAACTTCTGTCCATTTCTCTTTGCTTACTACTTATATAATGGGTGTCTGTCGAATTCTGTCCATAGTTTTTATCTGTTTTATGTTCTACCACTCTCTCCTGGTGTTCACATGCACTCAATGACCTCCTTTCACATGTTGATGATGCTTAAATCTTCCTTTCTGAATCAGTCAAGCCTTGAGATTGAGCTGTTCCTATCTAAAAGCCTATGGGAAATCACTCTATGAAACAACTTATAGATACCTCAAAGTCAATATATCAGTGTTCTCATTATCTTTCTCCTTCCTCAGTAGTCACCTTCCCTTTTTGTGACCTCTTTTATGAATAGCACCACCTGTCTACCATTTGATCAATCTAGAAAGCAGAAAGTTTTATTGAATTGTACCTCACTTTTATTATCTTCATAACAATTTTTCTTTGATGTTTTAACAAATGGGCAATTCAGTATCAATGATCTCATTCAGTAATTCATTTAATAAATATGCACCAATCACTTACCAAACTGAGGCACTGTTCTACATTCTGAAGTTATAGCATCATGAGTTTACATTTAAGTAGGGGTAAAGAGACAATAAACAAATAATATAATTAAAATCTACAACATGTTAGAAAATTCTTTCCCCTAGTATAATCTTGAATGTTTTGTAAAATCCAGCTTGAAGAGAGCAACCATGGAATTTTCTGCAAAGAGGCTGGTGCTGTGAGGTCAAATAATAGGGAGACTGATGTACTTTTATGAGAATCAAGAAGATGTGCCAAAAAAAAGCTATGAAAGAATTCAGAATGATGAAGATTTGAAGAGATTTTATTTATTTATTTTTAAAGATTTTATTTATTTATTCATAGAGACACACACACACACAGAGAGAGAGAGAGAGAGAGAGGCAGAGACACAGGCAGAGGAAGAAGCAGGCTCCATGCAGGGAGCCTGCCGTGGGACTCAATCCCCAGTCTCCAGGATCAGGTCCTGGACTGAAGGCGGCGCTAAACCGCTGAGCCATCCAGGCTGCCCATTGAAGAGATTTTAGATGAGTATTAGTTAAATCACTTAAGATGGGAGAAAGTAATCACTATCACTCAATTTCTTCATCTTTAAAATGGGCACATAATAATAACTGTGTAGTTAGGATAAAATGAATTAAAATATATTAAGTACATGAAAAATGTGTGGTATGTGTAAGCATTAGTTATTGTCAATTTAATATCAATATTATTATTATTCAACAAATAGTATGGGAAAGCCACTATGCAGGGTATCATGAAAAAATGTGCATGTGTGTGTACCTTCAGTAGTTCCTCTGCAAGGTGAATAGATTTACATATTTTTGAATGCTTCTTTGAGTCAATCACAAAGGAGTTCTAATTGTAAGAGTGGAAAATTCTAATCTTTAGTCAAAGCCACAATAACCTAAAAAGTAGGGCAAGAAAATTTCTGAAAAGTGAATTTGTTTTAAGATTCTAAACTGACATTTCTAAGACTTAAAGTTAAATCACACACACACACACACACACTTTTTTTTTTTTCCTATCTGGTATTACTTACAATTCTGCTTCTGAAATAAGATCTTACCCCAAGGCTTTCTTTTTAAATAATAGTTATGTTCTTGGCCTGTCCATCCATTGGTCTGCCTGTCTATTGTATTAAAGGCCTGGATGAATTTATTTATAGCCATAATCTTTTCTTTGGGTAATAGCTAAAGTTAATGGTTTATCATCTGTACAACCCCGACAGTCTATCTTCCCTGATTCCTTAGGGTAGCTATCCCCTCTACCTCATCACTCCATTAGATCTCTGAACAGACATCATCCTTAAAATCCCATTTGTACCATTTGGATCAGGTCAGGAAGAGTAATAGCTCTAATCTTCTTGGAGTGATATTATTAATCTTGAGCAGGTGAGCTCCAAGGTACTTTCTCTAACCTACACATTTAGAAAGCAGAAGCTTTAGGGCTGTAATGAATAAAGCTAAAATGGAAGCCTGCAGCATAAGGGGAAATGATTGTAAGATTAAGCTGTCCTTTAGGTTTGTAACTGAACCTTGTTTACTCTGTTAAATCAAGAGCTTTGAAAAAACTAAAGAGAAATACTAAATGGCTTCCCATGTGAAGTAACTCAGAATATTATTCTATTATTAAAGTTCTTTTTTAATGGAGACTATACAAAAATCATAGATTAAATTTAAGTAGTCTAATATTTTAAGATAATTGCAACAGCTTTCCAAAGCATCTGTTTTTAATCTGTTCATAAACCTGTTCCTATAAATGACCAATAAATAAATACATTTACAAGCCAAAAAATATAAGTAAACTCTTATATTCCCCCCTCTCCCCTTCTATTAAAAAACAAATGTTTGGTGATGTAAATCCATTTCTTTTGTATTTAACAAAAAGGAGAGTGTCCTTTCTCTGTTCTATACACCCACCTAGCTTTCCCATTTTCACTTGATAATAACTCAGACTGTTTTTCTTTGCAGATTGTATACATTAAATATTTTCTCTTTAAATTTCAGTTCTTATTTTTCAAATCCTATCTCCACCTTTGCTAAAAAGTATTTATTTTTCCATCACCTTTCCGTGAGTCATAAGAGGATATGATGTTGAAGCAGATCCAAGTAAATCAGGTGTTGTTCCAATGTTTAAAGGTTTCAAAGTACTTCTTTTTACTGGGTTTGTATATTTAAAGGTAATTGAAAATGAATTCTTTTACCTTGCCTTTTTTTCTTTTCATTGAAATGTCACAAAATTATTTTGCTCACTGATAGAAATATATGTATATAGTGTTCCCATGATTCATTAATCCCATTACCATATTTCCATATTTTATTAGCAACAGTTATTATGTGTATTTTGTAAACTGTAAATAACAACTTTAAAATTTAAATTATTTATTTTGTTAGGCACAACTATCATGGATTATTTTAAGAAATGATAGAAGAATCTAATATGTGCCATCTTATATTAATTATAATGACCATAAACAATTTAATTATCTCTCTGTGCCTTAAGTTTTCTCCACTGTAAAATATGAATATGTATCTCTTTTTACATATAGTTGACACACAATAGTACATTACTTTCAGGTGTACAGCCTAGCTAACACATATATTTTAGGCAACAATACAACACATTAATGTTATAGGCATTGCTTTTAAAGTTCACATTAATCCCCCTATCAACTCTATCTGCACCATTTTACCTTTGAAGAAACTATGGCACAGAAAGGTTAAGTAATTTTCCAAAACTATAAAGATTTTAAGTCATAGAGCCAATATTCAAACTTGACTGGGTCAAGTCTCAAGTATAACATAATGCTAGTTTTGCTCTATTACATAAGGTTTTACAGAGATATAGTAATTCACAAAACGGTTCTTAGAACATTGAAAGGGTCTTTCTAGTATGAGCTGCTAATGCTGGTCATAATTAGTATACTCTTATTTAATCAATAGTTTTTTTCATACCTACTCTGTTCAGGCATTATGCCAGTCATTTTTCACTATTATTATTATTATTATTATTATTAGTTATACTAGCTGCATTTTGCAGAGGAAAATATGGGGGTTCTATCATTTAAAGTGCTGTATTATGCAAAGAACAGATGGTAGATCTAGAAAAGGAATTTCTATTAAAAATGTAGATTTAAAAGTGTAAGGCTCAATTTTCTAATAACTTTATCAATGATCATGAATGAAGCTAATTAGTTTTTATTATTTTAGAAACATTACAACATAATTTCTAAATCCTCAAAGCAGAAAAGTGGTATGATTAAAGCTAAGGAAGTCCAGGAAGACCAAAAGAAAAAAAAAAGGAATGTTTTTTCTAGAAAAATTAGGCCATAGAGATTATAAAAAAAGAAACCGGTCATAATTATTATCATAAATATTTTTAAAGTATGATTTATGCAATTAGTAAATGAGCTGCAGCAAAGAAACCTAAAATGATCCAAAGAAAGAAAGAAACATAAGATAAAATAAGGCAATCATTTATACCTTAAACTATTAATATGATAAATTATATGAATAACTTCTAATACTAAATATATTTTCCTTTCTTGGGATAACTCAAGTTGTTCATGATATTTCATATTTTGTTTTATAAATTGCAAAGTTAATTTCCTCCAAAACATGGACAAAAGAACAAGTACAAAAGAAATAGGACAAAAGAACAAGAAGAGTCAAGGCACTAAAGGGAGAATAAAATATGGAAGTATTTTCTTTTTTTTAATAATAAATTTATTTTTTATTGGTGTTCAATTTGCCAACATACAGAATAACAGAATATGGAAGTATTTTCTTTTTTTAATAATAAATTTATTTTTTATTGGTGTTCAATTTGCCAACATACAGAATAACAGTTATAACTAGTGCTCATCCCATCAAGTGCCCCCCTCAGTGCCCTTCACCCATTCACCCCCACCCCCTGCCCTCCTCCCTTTCCACCACCCCTTGTTCCTTTCCAGAGTTAGGAGTCTTTATGTTCTGTCTCCCTTTCTGATATTTCCCACACATTTCTTCTCCCTTCCCTTATATTCCCTTTCACTATTATTTATATTCCCCAAATGAATGAGAACATATAATGTTTGTCCTTCTCCGATTGACTTACTTCACTCAGCATAATACCCTCCAGTTCCATCCACGTTGAAGCAAATGGTGGGTATTTGTCGTTTCTAATGGCTGAGGAATATTCCATTGTATACATAGACCACATCTTCTTTATCCATTCATCTTTCGATGGACACCGAAGCTCCTTCCAGTTTGGCTATTGTGGACATTGCTGCTAGAAACATCAGTTTTCTAATAAACTAAGAAGGTATTGTAGTATCCCATTAAGATAATATAACATGTGCATAGAGATACTAAAACTACCAATGAAACTAAAGAGAAGAAAAAAGAGAGTCATCTATATGTGCAAAAATGGTATCTGAATTCTGTTGGAAATGTATGACTCCTTTAGTTAATATTACTGGTAAAAGATTGTATGGAAAACTTTATTTTATTTTAAATTGTAAAATACATTTCTAATGAATCACAAAAAAGTAAAAAATAGATCTTTATAAATTTAGAAAGATTAAATAAGAAGATATTATTTTAGAATAAATAGGTTTCTTTAAATATATTAAGGAAATATATTGAAGAAAATGTAGATAAATGGAATTAGTTTAAAAATAAGAAAAAGTACTTATCAAAAGACACTATAAGAGCAAAATATAAATCACAAAGAAGATTTTTGAGGAGAAATTGTTATATTTCTTTAGCTAGTTAGTACATAGGTATTTCCACTGTTCTTCTTACATATTTTATGCTATAAACATAATATTTAAGGTATGCCAAAATTATTTTTATATTTTAGGCATCTTTGATGTTAACTAATTAAAATATTCCATTAATATAAATATTATTTCTCTATTTTTTCAGGGAATATATTTTCATTATTCTACTCTGGAAAATTTACCAAAACATCACAGATTCTTATTATCTGCATGAAAATGATGACTTTTTTGTTTAGACTATTTATCAAAGGTCACATGTATTTTTTAAATAAATAATAACACTCTAAAAAGAGCATGATTTTAAATTAATCCCAATAACAACTTATTTTTTTAAGGTTTTATTTATTTATTCATGAGAGACCCAGATTGAGAGAGAGAGAGATTCGCAGAAACACAGGCAGAGGGAGAAGCAGGCTCCATGCAGGGAGCCCAATGTGGGTCTCCATCCCGGGTCTCCAGGACCATGCCCTGGGCCGAAGGCAGCGCTAAACCCCTGCACCACCCGGGCTTCCCCCAATAACAATTTCTATATAGGATGTCTATTAAAATCTATTTCTAATCCATCCTTCCTGGATCAATAGAGTAAAAATCAAACATTTAAAACTATGTACAACTAATAAATACATATCAGAACAACTTTCATAAATTGTCTAAATATAAGTGATTTATTTTTGTTGTACATTTTCATGATCCATTGCTTTTTATTATTTTTAATTATATAAAATTTCTTCTATCCTTTATGTTTCTTTATATCAATCTGAAGTATTTCTGTCTTTTGTATTTCAAAACTCTAAATCAGGTTGGGCCATATCACAACAAATTATCATGTTAGCATATAAAAGTTTACATTGGCAAGAAATACATTTTTGGAAATATTCTTTGTTCAAATATAATCTTTTTTAGAAAAATTGTTTCCACATCTGAGGTCAAATATTTTCTCTCTCCCCTATTTATTGTGTTATGAAAAATCTTTGATCCTCAGTGTTCTCATTTGTTAAATAGGATTATGTATCCCTCTATTGAATTCTTCAAAAACAATCTAGTAAAATATGCCATAGAAAAGTACAAATGATGGTTAGTATGCAATTTCAGGAAGCAGTAACATGGACAAATGCTTCAACCTTCTTACAGGTAAAATCTTATGGGTATGGAGCAGGCATGTTCCATGCTATAATAGTAACATGGACAAATGCTTCAACCTTCTTACAGGTAAAATCTTATGGGTATGGAGCAGGCATGTTCCATGCTATAATAGTTTATTTTATTTAAATACATAATTCAAGGTAAAATGCCATAATTATTTAGAAAACTCTAGTGACAAGTATTCATCAAACAAGCATAAATTTTTCTGGATTTGCTCATCCAGTCAAGTTCAGATTGATAAGGCTAAGCTCAAAAGCACTAAACCCTTTGACAGTCAAAGACATTAATAGTATTGCATAGATATTTTTTTGAATCTAGACATAGAGTATGTTATTCTGTCTTCTTAGGTGGAGATCTTAACATATTTTATGCATTTATATTCAGCAAGAACTACAGCTAAGTGAAATTAGCAAAGAAATCCTAAGGTTATCCAGCAGAATGTCATTGGCTTAGTGTAATTGTTCTTCATTAAGTGTCAATACTTAGTGTGCTTTGGGGAACTATCAAGGCTAGGTGGTTATAACCACAGGATCAAGATATTCACACTACTCTAAACAGTTTAATCACTAGAGTCATAAAAGATGATATAAAACAGACCATATTACCTGGGAGGTAAAATCCCATTTAAGACACTTTGACACAATGTAAAAAAATCAAAATAAGTAGTAATATCAACCAGTCTAAAAATAGATGTATCTTAAAAATGCGTATTTCCATGTTTAGATCATTTTTGTTCTTGCATTATTGGGAAAAATCTTGTATGCTCTTAGAGGAAACAAAAATAAGTCATTAATAAGTGGGATATAATTCTAGCCTAAGGATAATTTTTAAAGGCAGTTAAACCACATTGATTCTAATGTGATTACAAAGGATCATCAAATGGCTATATACAATGCTGGTGAGAGTATTACGACATGAGTTTTTTCATTCACTTTTGACAGAATCATGAAATGCTGTGAAAAACTTTGTAAATATTCATTATCTAAATTGGACATATTTCAAATCAATTTGAAATTCAAAAAAGGATGATTAATTCCTAAAGATGTTAATGTATTATTAACAAAGAAAAAATAATCTAAGTGTCTACATGTGAGGGAAAGGTTATGCCAATTTTTTGCATATCTGTTAGAATATTATGTATCAGTCAAGATGTCTTCATATTATACAGAAGAAGGTGAGAATAATAACACTGGGTACACTGCATAATCTTAACTATGTAATACATGCACAAGATATCTGGAAATAAATTTAAAATAGTTTCCAAAAAAGCTGCCAGTATATATAGAAGATGAGAATTATTCAATTTCTTAAGCTTATTGGTTTTCTATGTTTACTACATTAAACAAAGGTTTACAATCAGAAAAAAAAAAAGAATTGCAGCAAAAATACCTCTACACCTTTCTTCCTTCCCCATATTGAGTTACAGAGCCCATGCCCAAAGTCAGGAATTAGTCTTTTCTCCTGTCTTTCCTTGAAACCTCATATCTAACCCAATAGTAAATTCTACACTCTCTGAAAGCCGTACTGCTAATAAAACTACCCTCTTCACCTCTGTTGCCATTTTGTAGTCCAATCTACTTTTCTCTCAAGACAGTATGCTCTTTGGTCTCCCTGTTTTGAGTTTATTCACATCTAATTTTTTCTTTACACAGAAGTCAGAACTACAATAATATTGGTGGAATAACAACACTCCCTTGATTCAAATTCTATAATTCCTTCTTTAAAGCTCAAAGCTTTTTATCTTGGTCTGGAAGTTCCCATGGAATGTAAATCCAGCCTATTTCTTGTCATCTTATCAGTAGTCTTCCTCACATGTACTACTGTTTGGTCCTGCCAGCCTTCTTTATGTTCCTAATATGTTATATCCCTTTTTCCACTGCAATGCCATGTATCCTTTTTACCAAAAAATTCTGTCTCCTGGCTGGCTTTTGGGAGCAGCTATGAAAATTCATCTGTCATATAGCCAACCATGAAGAATGAAATTTATTTTATTATTCATTAAGATTTTATTTATTTATTCATGAGAGACAGAGAGGCAGAGACACAGGCAGAGGGAGAAGCAGGCTCCATGCAGTGAGCCATATGTGAGACTTGATCCCAGGACTCCAGGATCACACCCTGAGCTGAAGGCAGATGTTCAATCTCTGAATCACCCAGGCATCCCAAGAATGAAATTTATATTGGCCTCAGCTACTGTTCCCTGAAATTCATCTCTGGGTTCCAACAAGGCCTATGCTTCCCACAGGCTACTTCTGGTCGAGAGATGGACATGGCCAAGATACTAAAGCAGACTCCTCCTTAGGAAGTACAGTAATCCTCTGATGGATGACTGGTCCTAGGACTCCTCTTGGCCTTAACAAACTTTTCTTAGACTGCAAGGACAGCAGAACAATTTTACTTTCAACCTTCCCTTCCTCTCTGACTCAGGATCATACTTGTAATGCAGACCTAGGGCTCTTCTACACTTGCTCAGATTTGTCCTAGTTTCTCACAGATTTTCCCTAAGAAAATTCTTTTTTTTTTTTTAAGATTTATTTACTTATTCATGAGAGACACAGACTGAGAGAGAAAGGCAGCAACATAGATAGAGGCATAAGCTCCTCTCAGGGAGCCCGATGTGGCACTTTATCTTAATCCCGGGATCACAACCTGAGCCGAAGGCAGGTGCTCAAACACTGAGCCACTCAGGTGTCCCTCTCTAAGAAAATTCTTAAAAACAAGATCATCAGGGCATCTACTACTAAGGGAATCTGGACACATGGATTCTCTCCTCCATGTCTTAATTTCTCTTCAGACAGAAGTTACCTAACATATAACATCACTGGTTATTCTGCGTCTTGTTTTCTTGCTTATTATTATTATTATTATTATTATTATTTTTAAAGTAGCACTTTTCAAAATACAAAATTGTCAGGTTTATATATTTATTTCTCTATTGAATTTTCCACCACTACAATTTCAGTTCCATGAGAGCAGGAATCTTTCCATCTCAGTTACCATTATATCCCTTTAGTATCTGAGACATATTAGGCACTCAATAAATAATTTGTTAAAATAATTTATCCCAAGCCTTTAACTAATCTGTAACCCAGGCTATAAAATGGACCAAATGAAAAAAAAAAGTGGACTAAATATAGTTAAAGATTACAGAGCAGTTGACTAGATCAACAAAATATCCCTATCCATTCTGCCATATTGTTGACTTGCTTATATCAACAAAGAATTGATCTCATGACTCTGATTGATCTCTGATTCATAAGAACATGTGTGAATGGTTTGGGAGTTTCTAAGCCATTTCTCCAAGCTAGAGTTACATTTTTAAAATGAAAAGGGAAAATTAAATTCTCTCAGGCTTCAATTTTCTAACCTACCTGGAACATTTCACACTAATTACTGCTACTTTCTCCTTTAGAAAAGTGCCTCTCTTATCCTCATCGACTTTACATTTTCATCTATTCAGGTTTATAAACTCCATTACTGGCTCTGTTTCACTATGTGCATGTGGCATAGTGAAACCTAGGTTTAGGTATTACTGATGAGCAACAGAAGCAGAAAAAATGTTCCCCTGTAACCCAGAAGGCTGACCTAGGGCCTCCATAGTTTAAATAAAAATCAAATGCGTGCTGGTTTCTACATTCTTTTTTTTTTTTTTAAGATTTTATTTATTTATTTATTCATGAGAGATGCAGAGAGAGGTAGAGGCAAAGGCAGAAGGAGAAGTAGGCTCCCATGCAGGGAACCTGATGCGGGACTTGCTCCTGGAACTCCAGGATCATGACCTGAGCCAAAGGCAGACGCTCAACCACTGAGCTACCCAGGTGCCCCGGTTTGCTACATTCTTAAAAGGTCTGATGACTGCCTATAAATCTCACTGATATATAATATCAAACTGAATAATATCCATCAGAGAAGTCTTGAGAATGTAGTTTCATGAGTAGAAATTCAAAGACATTTATGATTTAATGCTCCCTGCAAGTCCCCTCCCCCTTGGGCACTACCCATAGAATTTCCAGCTTCATACAACAAAAAGAGCAGCTCTGTTTGCCCCCACATCCTGATCTGTGCTACTTAAATAAACTGACTAGGTTGCACCATAAAACGTTTTAAGAATTCTTTCTTGACCATTGTGCTCAATGATCCTGCAAACTTTTCTCTCAGTTAGGTCATTGGTTCTTACAGCTTCTACTATCATATTTACACAGGTGATTACAAATTTTATATCCTGACAATATCTCACATCAACTAAATATAAATATTTATATAAATATAAATATTTAATATAAATATAAATATTTAATAAAATATAAAGTGATATAATTTTTGAAATCATATTTTAAGTAATAATTAACAAATGACTTAATGTAATAATATTTAAGTACAAAATATGTAACATTTTCAGGTTTGTACTATAGAAAGAGTCTGAGCTCTTAAAAGTTATAAAGACTTCAGTAAAAATTATGTGTCTACAACTCATTCATTATAGAAATTTGGACAACGTATTTAAAGTTGTTTGAAGTACTAGTTTAATCATTTAACAAATTGAGGAAATGAAAATTAAGTCATTAAAATGATAATTTCTGGCATGCATTATAAGCTTATTAGTATGTTGTAGTTAATGATGTTTTAAAAAACACCAATACTTTCACCAATATTTGCCTAATTTTGTAATCTAAAATCTTAGATTTTTACTTTTAAATGTCAAATACATAAATGAAATAAATCATAATAAGTACATAAAAGGTCAAATATATGAGTTAATTTGTTAATAAAATTAGCTATTTTTTTATAATATGAAAAATATTACCAAAAGAAGCTTAATAAATGGGGATAGGGTGGGTGGCACCTAGGTGGCTCAGTCAGTTAAGCATCTGCCTTCTGCTTACATCATGATCTCCGGGTTCTGAGACCAAGTCTTGCACTTGGTCTCCTGCTCTGCGGAGAGTCTGCTTCTCTCTCAGCTCTGTCTCTCTGTCTTTCTGTCTCTGTCTCTCTCTCTGTCTCTCATGAATATATAAATAAAACATTTAAAAAAAGAAACAGTAAATTCACTATATTCCGGTCATAATCCAAATCCCTAGCAGTCTTATTGACATTTATCATAAAGTACCTCATAGTACCTCATAGTACCTCAAATGATACACGAATGGTTTGACCTGTTGAGGAAAAGTTGATGAAGTAACAATATAACAATTTTCACAACACAAGAACCAAAAGATTTTCCAGGAACTGCATTTTTCCCTTGCCCTCTTTCTTTACTACTCTCTTCTTAGACTCCTAAAAGCATATAAACCACATGTTTCGTACAGAAAGAGTATAATATAGAGTTACTACTTAGCTCTGTTGTTACCTATCGTTGAAGGTTAGTAAAACCATGGTTTCCTCCACTTTTTTCTCTCTCCCTTTGGCCATCCCCTGGCACCAATGTGAAAGAAGTTGCTTTACAAAATAGCTAGAATAGAAAAGAGAAAGATAAATGTGCATAACTTCAATGAAACATTGTTTTTAAAAATATACAAAAGCTTTGCTAATTTAGTAAGCTATTAAAATGCATAAACAAACATATTTTATCATTTGATTTAAGCACACTTAATTAAACATTAAGCTACTTTAGAATATAAAGTGATTTATATTCCAGTGGCCCTTTCTTTAAAAGTAATCATATAGAACAAATTCTGGTCAATATAGCTCTGAGAGAAATGCTCTAAAAACAGATTGCACTTTGTATACCATCCACAAATAGCACTAAGCATTATTAATAAATACAATTCTGTGTTCTCCCCTCTTTATTAATAAGGCAATGATGATGTTTAATAGAGTCAAGATAAATGTATAATGCAATTATACTGTTAGGTTCCATATAAGAAATTTATTTAATATATTTAAATTAGAAATGATTTATTTTCAACATTTTCCCCCTTAGATCTTTATTTGAAGTATCCAGAATTTTCAAAACATAAGTAAAATGCCAGATTCAGAAAGGATGCATTTTTTTTCTAACCTGGATTATGTTGAAAGTTTGTTTTCTTTCCAATAAAAGGCTCAAGTTATATATGGGAATATTACATGTATAATGTCATGCATATTGGACTGAAAAAAAAGGAAGTAAATGTGATTCTTTTTAAGCATTATACATGAAGAAATCATTGAGGGGTAATAAAATTTTATTTCCACATGTTTTTAAAATAGACCTAAGCATTTTTCTTCATTTAAATGTAATGATATAATCTTGCAAAATTAATATGCTATAAACACAAACTGGCTTAATTATTTTTATTGATGACCAGTACCATAACTTTAAAAATGTGAAACACATAATTTTCACATATATGTGAAAATGCACAGTGAGAATGCATCAAAATTTTAGTTCATTGATAAGAGAACAGGAAGATGAAATAGCTGATCAAAAAAAGTATGAAAAATTCTTTTGATTTAGATTAGATAGAGTTAAAGATATAGACATATATGATTCCTGCAATGAAATTAAATCTAAAACAGATTAGTGCACCATAAGATAATGAAACAAAAACTTTGTGGTTATTTTGTCTAATACTAGACAAAAAATTGTGGATCTTATTAATATGCATAAGTCAATATCTAACTTTATAAATGCCAGCCTTAGTAAATACTACATCATACATTTTCGTGAATGTTCTACTATATATCACAGAGATATTTATGTACTTATTGCCTATTTAGAGATTTTTTTTGTACATTTTTTGATTATTTGGTTATTGATTATTTAATAAAGCCTAATTTACTAATTTATTAATAAGTAGCTACTTCTGTTGAGCTGTCTTGTTAACAGTTTTACAGATAATAGTTTCACTTCTGGTGTACATAGTTAAACATATCTAAATCCTAGTAGTAACATAACTTTTAACTCAATATTACAATGATCATTAATAAACCAAAACTCTTTTAATCTTAAAGACTTCAAATTCCTCTGCAAAGATTAATTTCTACCTAGGATATATTTTCATGTTCTATGAAACATGGCTCCCATCATTTGAGCCATAATTTTATTAAATCACAATAAGTGAGGATAATATATAGTGATAATATAATATATAGCTGTGTATTAAATATACAGAGTTTTAAATAAAACAGACACGTATTAAAGTGAAATAAGTCTGTTTAATAAATGATCCTATACACCAAATGCTTAAAATATATATGAAAAACTTTAAGCATATAAATAATAAAAATTAAGAGTAATATATCAGACTTCTGATAAAAATAAAATTAGGATCATGAGTTTAAGGAATAAAATATCTCTTGCTAAATTGAAAGGAAAAATCCTTAGCAAAAGTTAGGAAATAAACAGAAGTTTGAGAAAATAGTAGGTTACCAATGCTGTAGAAAAGAATAATTTCATTGCGCTTCGAATTATCAACATTGCATAGGTTGGCATTTAGCTCTGTTATTAGTTAACTAATACCCAGAGATCAGCAAAAACAAATAGGGAAAGACAAAATGGTAAAGACAAAAGGTTACATCTTTTAATTGAAGCCAGAATAAAAAGACAAAATTGAAGAAACTGATGACTGTTCATACTGATGCCCAGCTCATATTTAAACATTTGGGAATTTAAATGTTGCCTTGGGAAGGAAAGAAAAAGAAAAGAAAAACCTTGTCTTGTTCTAAGAGACAATCAAGAAAGTTCTGTAACTTAATTGGTATCCTACCTCCTGGTTTTAGGTAACAAAGAATCAAGCAACTAGATTGTTTTGGAAGGATTTGTCAGTATGTTGTACATTCTGCCCTTATCTACATGGAAGAGGGAGGAGGAGAGTGTTTCTTCTAACCATAAGTTAAAGATATATCCTTCAAGAAGGTCTACTACACAGAGAGTTTTAGTTTGGGGATCATAAAGATGACAGGAGAGGCTGTGGGTAAGCTGGATTGAGAGGCAAAACAGAGAGTGAAGAGAGGTACCGCATGGGAAAAAGCAATTATTTTCACCAACTTGGAGACACAGGTACCTGATTAAGGGGACCACATAGTCTGGAGTCATCTTGAGAGGAAATACTTCTAAGAATATCATCTGAGAATTTTAAAAAATGGAACAAATAACTGATTTCCAAGGAATAGTAGGTTCTTAGGAAATAATGGGACCATCTGAAGAAGACATATTTGGATATGAGGAATTGTAATTGGAAGATACAAGAATTTCCAGGGGGAAAAAAAAATCGTGTGTTCCAAGAGAGTGTTAGCTGTGTATTAACACCAGATTATAAACATCACTAGCGAAAAGAGTGTTCCACTTTTTTTTTTCTTTAATGTTGCTTCCCTGTTATCCTGACAGTGAAGAGATCAGAAGCAGGAGCTAGGTAACAGGCTAGGAGTTGAGTAAGGGAAATTGAAGAATTCATTCCCATTCTGCACTAAAGCTTCCAAGACTTGAAGATACCCAATCTGGAGAAGAGATAAATCTTTTACTTAAGTGAAGTTTAGAGTTCTGATGGTTATACTGGACACAAATTTAAGGGAAAAAATTAAAAGAGAATATATGTTAAATGTATAAGCATTATGGAAGAAGTTATGGATCCTGCTCCAGTTTTGCCAAAGAGAGGTAAACAAGTAATTCACAAAATAGAATAGAGGTCCTATGGAAGGAAAAATGAACAAGGTTGAAATATGGTTTTGACTTACTGAGTTTAAATGATATAATAATAAGAAAAGGTTTATATCAGTTAGGAAACAGACGCATAACTACAGTTATTAGTCTCAAGGAAATAATTCTTACATTTCTCTCATGCTTTTCACCCTCTCAGAATCTGTTTTCTGAAAACCACAACTGGAAACAGATGTGCAACGTGGTCCTCTGAACAACAAAAGTAAATTATTAGCACAGGTATTTAAATTTCTTTTTGGTCTAAACGGAGGACATTACATTTCTCTAATTGTTAATATGCAGATTGTCACTGGTGCTCACACTCTTACTTATGGCTATGCATCATACAAAATACGAGAGATAACCTGAAAGAAGAATGAGGGTTCCAGACCTAGAAGGATTTTACTGAGGTCTTCACTCATTGGCAGGCTCTTAGCATTCTAGGACCGATTTGCCCCTATATGTTCCATGTTGAGTGAGTTTTTAGATTAAATTATATAGCTTTAGTTAAACTAATGCTTATAAAATGGAAAGATGACTAGCAAAGATACTTGTAAAGAAAATGGGCTGATAATCCTAGCAATGCAAGTAAAAGCAAATAATATTGAAGTCACAGAGATGTCATGTCTGACAACTCTTGCAGAAGTTTTTTATTTATTATTTTTTGACAGTAACATGGATAAAACAAAGTCTAAATAAATGTGTCAGTAATTTAGGTAATTAAATAATACACTAATAAATAATAAGTCAAAGAGAATATTTTGGTACTAGAAGTTCTTACATAATTATTCCCATACCAAACAGCCATACGGAGAGTGTGGCGGATTCATTCTATGCAGTGACACACTAAGACTTTCATCATGTGACTTGCTCTTATTAATTGCTACTATGTTATGCCAACCTTAACAATGCTTCCTTGAAGTTCCACCTTTAACTTTCACTCAAGAACCTGAGTAGTTTATGTGCAGGTTGCCTCAGAATCTCCATCAAGATTCCATTCTCGTAACTTCTGCCATTGATTTTTGTGAAGTTATAATTAATGTTCCCTTAAGCACTATTTTTATCATAATACTAAGGACAGAGAAGTAAATGCCCATATTACTTAACATAAAATCTAAAATTCCCAGTCCATACCACAAAGTTTCTCTACTTTAATCACTTACTATACAATTTAAATAAACATATTCCATCAACTAAGCTGACCATTTGTTTTTTATTTTACCCAGTTTCCAGCTCTTTATACGATGTTTGCTTGATGTCTTAATATATAAATGTATTTCTTTTTAGGTTATACTCACCCTTCCCTAAGCCTTGATTATAAGATGTAGCATCATTGTATCTTTTCTTTAAAATAAAAATGTCATTTCAGAACAACCATTTCTAAAGCATTGAAAATATAAGGCCTTATTTTTGGTAGTAAAATGTAACCTACTTTGATCATCATTCCAAAAGTGAAAAATTCCTGAAATTATAGCTTCAAGTGGAAAAAATACATAAGAATTGCAGCATATTCAGCTATAAGTTTATGGGCAAACTTCATGACCATTTATTAGGCTCATATTGTTTCATAAGTACATAGTTACTTGGAAGAGTGAAGTTGAGGAATTCTATACTTATTACTAATGTGCTCTTTGAAGAGTATTGCACCCAATCAATAGTCATCAATATTAATTGCTTTTTGATATGAAAGTTAAATATAGTTTAAATGTATATTTAAGAGAATATGTTTCATTAGAACAAAAGGTCCCTAAATATATAAAATAAAGTAATTAGAAAACTTATTTTAATAAAAACAAGAAATCAAAATGCACATCTTTAGATTTACTCATTTGGAAAAAAGTTAATTTTGATATGTAATTTTTTTGTTTTGAATATTTTTTAAAAAAATAAGGGATGCATTCTACTTGTTTATACAAGACATTATATTTTAATGTATAAAATGTAAGCTCAAGGGTGTCTAAAGAAAAGAAGTCTCGATATAGAAGCTTAACATTGGAAACAGGCCTTCTAAGTCATGGTATTTCTATATTGCCATTAAGATAACATAAAGAAAATGGATTTTGATATATATTTTTAATAATCTTTTTATTGAAGTGAGAAACAGTATAAGAAAGTAACTTTTAGTTTCTTGTAACACTGTGTTCCCAGATTATTCTCTATGTAGACATTCTTGTTACTTTACTTTTATTTTTTTAAAGTCTCTTTTTTTTAAAAATTTTTTATTTATTTATGATAGTCACAGAGAGAGAGAGAGAGAGGCAGAGACACAGGCAGAGGGAGAAGCAGGCTCCATGCACCGGGAGCCCGACGTGGGGATTCGATCCGGGGTCTCCAGGATCGCGCCCCGGGCCAAAGGCAGGCGCCAAACCGCTGCGCCACCCAGGGATCCCTTCTTGTTACTTTTAACATTCCCTTTACACCAAAAACCCTTTACTTGGGTCCATAAAGCAAATATTCAAAATCAGAGAGCAAAGTACAAACATTACCATGTTTTAATTAAATATTTCTTTCATTTTCACAAGTTAATATTTTTTAGAATTAGTGTAGTTACAGTATATTTATTCCTGAAAATAGAGGTTATGATTTAATAATTCAGTAGAAATAGATTTGAAGTAAATAAATATAAACTATATATATAAACTATCATAAAATCTACATAAAATTATACTAATTAGATATAGTATTTTATATCAAGTTGTAACATATTATGATAGTTTAGATTATTTTATTAGGTGTGCATTATCAAATTGAATTTAATTTAAAAGTCTCTCCTAGGACACAAAGTAGCCATTATATATGTTGTTAGCCAATATTTCTTCTAAAGTTTCATCTGTGTCATTTACATTCTGATTATTCACTTTCCTTTTATCCATTTCTTAAATTTGTTGCTTTTTTCAGTCTTTTTTTTTATATAAATTAATTTTTATTGGTGTTCAATTTACCAACATACAGAATAACACCCAGTGCTCATCCCGTCAAGTGTACCCCTCAGTGTCCGTCACCCATTCACCCCCACCCCCCGCCCTCCTCCCCCTCCACCACCCCTAGTTCATTTCCCAGAGTTAGAAGTCTTTATGTTCTGTCTCCCTTTCTGATATTTCCTACCCATTTCTTCTCCCTTCCCTTATATTCCCTTTCACTATTATTCATATTCCCCAAATGAATGAGAACATACACTGTTTGTCCTTCTCCGGTTACTGTGGCCAAGTTCAAAAAGGGTGTTGCCTGAGTTCTCCTCTGGGATTTTGATGGAATCTTGTCTCACATTTAGATCTTTCATCTATTTTGAGTTTATCTTTGTGTATGGTGCAAGAGAGTGGTCCAGTTTCATTCTTCTGCATGTGGATGTCCAATTTTCCCAGCACCATTTATTGAAGAGACTGTCTTTCTTCCAGTGGATCGTCTTTCCTCCTTTATCGTATATTAGTTGAGCATAAAGTTCAGGGTCCACTTCTGGGTTCTCTGTTCTGTTCCATTGATCTATATGTCTGTTTTTGTGCCAGTACCACACTGTCTTGATGACCACAGCTTTGTAGTACAACCTGAAATCTGGCATTGTGATGCCCCCAGATATGGTTTTCTTTTTTAAAATTCCCCTGGCTGTTTGGGGTCTTTTCTGATTCCACACAAATCTTAAAATAATTTGTTCTAAGTCTCTGAAGAAAGTCCATGGTATTTTGATAGGGATTGCATTATACGTGTAAATTGCCCTGGGTAACATTGACATTTTCACAATATTAATTCTGCCAATCCATGAGCATGAAATATTTTTCCATCTCTTTGTGTCTTCCTCAATTTCTTTCAGAAGTGTTCTATAGTTTTTAGGGTATATTTTGAGAACCATTTGAATGGTAAATGGTTCTCCAACCTTTTATTTTCAGGTTGTAGGTGTCCTTCTGTCTAAAATGAGTCTCTTGTAGACAGCAAATAGATGGGTCCTGCTTTTTTATCCAGTCTGAAACTCTGCGCCTTTTGATGGGGTCATTAAGGCCATTCACGTTCAGAGTTACTATTGACAGATATGAGTTTAGTGTCATCATGATATCTATTTAGTCCTTGTTTTTGTGGATTGTTCCACTGAACTTCTTCTTAAAGGGGAGTTTTAAGAGTCCCCCTTAAAATTTCTTGCAGAGCTGGTTTGGAGGTCACATATTCTTTCAGTTCCTGCCTGTCTTGGAAGCTCTTTATCTCTCCTTCCATTTTGAATGAGAGCCTTGCTGGATAAAGTATTCTTGGTTGCATGTTCTTCTCATTTAGGACCCTGAATATATCCTGCCAGCCCTTTCTGGCCTGCCACGTCTCTGTGGAGAGGTCTGCTGTTACCCTAATATTCCTCCCCATGAAAGTCAGGGACTTCTTGTCTCTTGCTGCTTTAAGGATCTTCTCTTTATCTTTGGAATTTGCAAGCTTCACTATTAAATGTCGAGGTGTTGAACGGTTTTTATTGATTTTAGGGGGGATCTCTCTATTTCCTGGATCTGAATGCCTGTTTCCCTTCCCAGATTGGGAAAGTTTTCAGCTAGGATTTGTTCAAATACATATTCTGGCCCTCTGGCCCTTTCGGCGCCCTCGGGAACCCCAATTAAACGTAGGTTTTTCTTCCTTAGACTGTCATTTATTTGCCTTAATCTGTCTTCATGGTCCCTTAATTGATTGTCTCTTTTTTCCTCAGTTTCCCTCTTTGCCATTAACTTGTCTTCTATGTCACTCACTCGTTCTTCCACCTCGTTAACCCTCGTCGTTAGGACTTCTAGTTTGGATTGCATCTCATTCAATTGATTTTTAATTTCTGCCTGATTGGATCTAAATTCTGCAGTCATGAAGTCTCGTGAGTCCTTAATGCTTTTTTCTAGAGCCACCAGTAGCTGTAGAATAGTGCTTCTGAATTGGCTTTCTGACATTGAAGTGTAATCCAGATTTTGTAACTCTGTGGGAGAGAGGGCTGTTTCTGATTCTTTCTTTTGAGGTGAGGTTTTCCTTCTAGTCATTTTGCTCAGTGCAGAGTGGCCAAAAACAAGTTGTATTGGAACACGGGGGAGTATCACTGGTCCGTCCAGCTGGTCTTCTGGGGGAGGGGCCTGCTGTGCTGATTTTCAGGTGTTAGCACTTGGGGGAGCTGCTCTGCCCCTGCCTGCTGCAGGGCTCAGCGGGGGTTGTTTACCCCGTGGAGCCCCAGGAGGAACAGCAGCAGTTGCTATGGCAACTCTGGAAGCCTGGATTCAGCCTCCGCAGGAACTACGGGGCTCGGGGCTCTCGGTTCTCCGTCCGCAGGGCCTGGAGGCTCCGGGGCGGGGCCGCTGATCTGCTCAGCTCGGGGCAGGAGCGTCCTCGCTGTCCTGGGCCCTCCCCGCCTCTGCCTGTCCCGGGGGAGGCCGGATCCTGGGCTGTGTCCCGGCGCCCTGTGCTCCGGGGCCTGCGCTGGTGGATTCGCGCTCCCGCCCTGCAGCCCCTCCCTGGAGCCGCCGCCCGAGCCCCTCCGAGCTGCTCCGGTCGGTCCCGCCGTGCGCGCTGCAGCCCTTAGGGAGCTCGGCGCACTCTCCTGCGCTCGCAGGTGTCTGTTAGTGTCCCCGGGAGCCCGAGGGCATCCCCGCCCTCCTGGGTCCTGCTCCAACTCCCTGCGAGCCCCTTTCCGCCCGCCCGGGAAGGTTGGTGCAGCTCCTGCTCCTCCGGGACGGGGCTCTCCTGTCCTGGGGACACTCGCCCCGGCCTCAGCCCGGCTCCTCGCGGGGCCCCTCCCCCTCGGAGGCCTTTTGTTTCTTTATTTCTTTTTCCCCGTCTTCCTACCTTGATAGAAGCGCGAACTCTTCTCACTGTAGCATTCCAGCTGGTCTCTCTTTACATCTCAGGCCGAATTCGTAAATTTTCAGGATGGTTTGAAGGTTATCTAGGTAATTTGGTGGGGACAGGTGATTTGGGGACCCTGCTCTTCCGCCATCTTGCCCCTCCCCCCCCGCTTTTTTCAGTCTTAATCTCTGAGCACACACTTAGAAATGGGTTATCATATTTCATATGTAAGAAAAATGTATACATATATATGTATTTATTTTTAAAAAGAGGGAGCTTGAGTGTAGGGGAGGAGCAGAAGGAGAGGGGGAAAGAAAATCTTAAACCTCTGATACGAGGTCTGATCCTACCACCCTGAGATCATAACTTGAGATGAAACCAAGAGTTGGACATTTAACCAACTTAGCCACCCAGGTGCCTTAAGAAAATATATTTTGATGTTAGGAAATATAAACTGCAGTATTGACAAATAACTTGTAAAATGTTATCATTTTTGTAAGACCACAAAAGATTTCTATTTTAACTTGTGTTTATAGTTTGCTTAATAATATGAGCATCATTAGCATTTTATTCCAAATGTTTTCAAAATCATTTACTAATATTCTTTCCAGATGGTGTTGTGTTATAGAGAGCTGCTGTAGCAATGTTTCATTTTTTAATGTTAACATTCTTACAAAATAAGTTGATTATATTATTTCAGTGGTTTTGATATGTTCAGAGCAAGACATCTACCCAATCCCTTGATAAATTTTTAAAAGAAAGAGAGAATAAACCCATGACAGCAATTATGTAATGTTGTTTGTTAATTTCAATATCTCATTCAAGCAGGTTTTAGGATCTCTTCTGGTGCCTATGTTAGAGATTTGTAAATAACTTATCGTGATAGAGTTAGAAACAGAAAACCTAGATAAATTGGATAAAAGCATTTCAGTAATTAATCCCATCTTTGTCTTTTTAACACAATTACAGCATTAAATATGGGAAAATAATGTGCTTTTCTTTCTCGATGCCAAATTCATCAGACAGATATGTCTTCAGTAGTTTCTTTCCCCATATAAGCTCAGAATTGATTATTCAAATATCTCTTTGAATGCTTATAGCTATATATATTTCTACACACACTATAGCTAGTGATGCATATAGATTGACAATAGATGGATATCACTGACTACATTCTGCCTCTCAGAATCTAAAAAGTCGAATCTCTATAGTCGTTCTATATATATGCATAAAGTCAGAAATATAAATCTCTAATGAAAGAATACAAATGATATATGCTAAAACTCAATGAAAATAACTTGATTTTGCATTAGCCAGGATAATCACAAATTGTCATACACAATGTAAGATGATAATATATTTGTTTAAATATTGTTTTTTAATTTTTTTTTATTTAGTTATGATAGTCACAGAGAGAGAGAGAGGCAGAGACACAGGCAGAGGGAGAAGCAGGCTCCATGCACCGGGAGCCTGACTTGGGATTCGATCCCGGGTCTCCAAGATCGCGCCCTGGGCCAAAGGCAGGCGCCAAACCGCTGCGCCACCCAGGGATCCCTTGTTTAAATATTTATGTGGTATACTCACTTAAAAATATTTTGCAGTAGTCCAAAGCAGTCAATTTTGGAAAAAAAGAGGGATCCCTGGGCGACTCAGCAGTTTAGCACCTGCCTTCAGCCCAGGCTGTGATGCTGGAGTCCCAGGATCTTGTCCCACATCGGGCTCCCCACAGGGAGTCTGCTTCTCCCTCTGTCTGTGTCTCGCCTCTCTCTCTCTGTGTCTCTCATGAATAAATAAATAAAATCTTTTAAAAAAATTGGAAAAAAAATCCTCTCTATTGCATCAGTATTAAGCATTTATTTTAGTAGTCTGTATTTTTCCAAGGGGTCTATGGAATCAATTTTCCAAAATAGAAAGGTTTTTCTTTCCTTTTTTTTTCTGTTTGCTTGTTTTAATGGAATCTGAGACTAAAAGCATTTCTCTGTGATTCTTCCATTAAATGAACCCCGTTACTCATCCGTCCTCTCTGTTTATATATACAGATCCACAATTCTCTAGACAAACCCATTCTCCGATTCCTTTTCTTTTGTTAACATTAATTTTGGTATTTGATTTTTCTTGTAAAGATGGTTGTCCCAATCCCAGTCAGTATCTTTCTGTAAGCCTGAGATCCTACCAGTGTTCACATTTGTCTCTAGATTATTAACTCAGAAAATCATTTGTAAAAATATAGATCTCTAGAGATTAGTTCAGATCATCTCCTTTTGTGTTCGTTTCCTCAAGCAACTTGTCCACTGTGAGTCATTTCTGAGGCAGAGGTCTGGCTCTGGCTTCTCTATCAAGTACACACACACGCATAGATGCACACATGCACACACACTTGAAACACTCTGAAGCACTTCAATGACATCTTTCCCCCTTAGAATCCCTTTAGATAAAACACAATTCACTGCAGAGAATCATCAAGACCTCAAGATGGAAATTTCCATTTAAACTTAAAATCTGCTAATCACTGCATGTGATTCATTAAAATGTTATAATTTAATCTTGTTCATCTGATGGAAACTTAGAAAATATTGTGCTATGCCAATGCAGGTACAAAATTTAAGTACACATATACACTTCATATAGTTTCCTTTGAATTCTTATTATAACACCAGCATCACAGAGAGACAATGAAAGCATTTTAGCTGTTTGAACTATTATCAGAAAGAGATGGAACACTATCTACAAGGTACTATTCTGGAATGAGAAGAACCAAGTTCTAGTTCTGACTGCCACTGATTAGTCTGGGATGTGGGAGAACTCAGTATTTTGGAGTGTCAGAGTCCAGATCTGTAAACTAGGGATTCTTTTTTTTTTTAAGATTTTATTTATTTATTTATTCATGAGAGACACACAGAGAAAGAGACAGAGAGAGAGAGAGAGAGAGAGAGAGAGAGAGAGAGAGAGAGAGGCAGAGACACAGGCAGAGGGAGAAGCAAGCTCCATGCAGGGAGCCTGATGTGGAACTCAATCCTGGGTCTCCAGGATCACACACCCTGGGCTGACGGTGCCACTAAACCACTGAGCCACCAGGGCTGCCCTAACTAAACTAGGGATTTTGAAGAAAGATGATCTCTGAGGATTTTCTAAGCACCCTGTTCATGTGTTCTAAAACATGAATTTGCAAAAGGAGAAGGCCCAACAGTAAAGTAACTAGCTAAGCCTGTAATATAAATATTTTAATCATATTCTAGTTTAGACTTTTAATGTCAACCACTTGCAGTTCCACCAAAGGTTAAAGATCTATTTTTTTTTCCAAAAATGCTTCAATGTCAAAAGCCTAATTATATTTGTTTCTCTTAATTTTAGATTCTGTCTTCTTAGAATATTTAAGCAAAAACAAAATATTAGACTTCTGAAAATATTTATTTTATTAAGTACACTAGTGTGTTGATTCTTACTTTTGAACTTGTGCTTAAAGCAATTATTTTTTAAGCCAGAAATGATACCTATTGCCATTTTTGTAAAGCTTGCCGCAGAATGATAAAATTTGGGTCTTCTTACTAATTGAAGTGTATATTCAATTAAAATTTATGGATTTATGGAGGTTCTAAGAAAGATTTTTTATAGCCATGAATTGAAAGCATTTAAATATGAATAAACTAAAAATTCCTCTTAAAGCAATCAATAGGTTTTACTAACAAGTTTGACTTAATACTTTCTCTGTCTTTGATGAGAAGTGACTACATATTTGTATTTAACAACTGAGTAGATGCCATATTACTTTGTGTCTGAATAAAAATACTTCTAAGGAATAATTTTCCCATTAATTTTGAAATTTAAATTGCATAACACTGCAAAAACTTAAGTACATTTTATATAAGTATATAATTATATATTTATAAAGTGAATATTTTGAAATAAGAGATACAGTATTAGGTATGCATAGATAAGATATTCAAGAGAACTGACATATTCAGGTCTGAGAACAGTTTGGTAAATGTTTCAAATTACTTTTTTATTCCATTGGTAAGATATTAATGTAAACTTATTTTGAAGTATATTCAATTTTCTGGGTTAATTTTTATACAAATGATTATTGTTGGAAAAGCATAACGATAACACTGATAATATTTCTCCTTGAACCCTCTGCCCTATTTGTCTGCTATAAGGAAGCAAAATAGACAATAGTTTTCTCTTCTCTTTGATTCATAAGGTAGGATCCACAGCCATCAAGAAGTTTCATTGGCCAAGTTTTTCTGAATCTTCTCACTTTTAGAGAAATTTTCATTTAATTTCCAGAAAACTGTTTAAAGATAGCTCTTATCATCTCTTACTTTGGTATTCTGTATAATTTCGGTTTGGTCTTATATCATTTTCTGATGTAATTGAAAAGGGAATTCTGACCTACATGTTTTTATATTTGGTGGATTCAGCTGAGGTAGAAAAATGTACTTTTATTGTGTCATCTGTGATGCTATTGTTCTCATCATTACACTTTTTTTTTTATATATAAATTAATTGTTATTGGTGTTCAATTTACCAACATACAGAATAACACCCAGTGCTCATCCCGTCAAGTGTACCCCTCAGTGCCCGTCACCCATTCACCCCCACCCCCCACCCTCCTCCCCCTCCACCACCCCTAGTTCATTTCCCAGAGTTAGAAGTCTTTATGTTCTGTCTCCCTTTCTGATATTTCTCACACATTTCTTCTCCCTTCCCTTATATTCCCTTTCGCTATTATTCATATTCCCCAAATGAATGAGAACATACACTGTTTGTCCTTCTCCGGTTACTGTGGCCAAGTTCAAAAAGGGTGTTGCCTGAGTTCTCCTCTGGGATTTTGATGGAATCTTGTCTCACATTTAGATCTTTCATCTATTTTGAGTTTATCTTTGTGTATGGTGCAAGAGAGTGGTCCAGTTTCATTCTTCTGCATGTGGATGTCCAATTTTCCCAGCACCATTTATTGAAGAGACTGTCTTTCTTCCAGTGGATCGTCTTTCCTCCTTTATCGTATATTAGTTGAGCATAAAGTTCAGGGTCCACTTCTGGGTTCTCTGTTCTGTTCCATTGATCTATGTGTCTGTTTTTGTGCCAGTACCACACTGTCTTGATGACCACAGCTTTGTAGTACAACCTGAAATCTGGCATTGTGATGCCCCCAGCTCTGGTTTTCTTTTTTTAAAATTCCCCTGGCTGTTTGGGGTCTTTTCTGATTCCACACAAATCTTAAAATAATTTGTTCTAAGTCTCTGAAGAAAGTCCATGGTATTTTGATAGGGATTGCATTAAACGTGTAAATTGCCCTGGGTAACATTGACATTTTCACAATATTAATTCTGCCAATCCATGAGCATGGAATATTTTTCCATCTCTTTGTGTCTTCCTCAATTTCTTTCAGAAGTGTTCTGTAGTTTTTAGGGTATATTTTGAGAACCATTTGAATGGTAAATGGTTCTCCAACCTTTTATTTTCAGGTTGTAGGTGTCCTTCTGTCTAAAATGAGTCTCTTGTAGACAGCAAATAGATGGGTCCTGTTTTTTTATCCAGTCTGAAACTCTGCGCCTTTTGATGGGGTCATTAAGCCCATTCACGTTCAGAGTTACTTGAACTTCTTCTTAAAGGGGAGTTTTAAGAGTCCCCTTAAAATTTCTTGCAGAGCTGGTTTGGAGGTCACATATTCTTTCAGTTCCTGCCTGTCTTGGAAGCTCTTTATCTCTCCTTCCATTTTGAATGAGAGCCTTGCTGGATAAAGTATTCTTGGTTGCATGTTCTTCTCATTTAGGACCCTGAATATATCCTGCCAGCCCTTTCTGGCCTGCCACGTCTCTGTGGAGAGGTCTGCTGTTACCCTAATATTCCTCCCCATGAAAGTCAGGGACTTCTTGTCTCTTGCTGCTTTAAGGATCTTCTCTTTATCTTTGGAATTTGCAAGCTTCACTATTAGATGTCGAGGTGTTGAACGGTTTTTATTGATTTTAGGGGGGGATCTCTCTATTTCCTGGATCTGAATGCCTGTTTCCCTTCCCAGATTGGGAAAGTTTTCAGCTAGGATTTGTTCAAATACATATTCTGGCCCTCTGTCCCTTTCGGCGCCCTCGGGAACCCCAATTAAACGTAGGTTTTTCTTCCTTAGAGTGTCATTTATTTGCCTTAATCTGTCTTCATGGTCCCTTAATTGTCTCTTTTTTCCTGTTTCCCTCTTTGCCATTAACTTGTCTTCTATGTCACTCACTCGTTCTTCCACCTCGTTAACCCTCGTCGTTAGGACTTCTAGTTTGGATTGCATCTCATTCAATTGATTTTTAATTTCTGCCTGATTGGATCTAAATTCTGCAGTCATGAAGTCTCGTGAGGCCTTAATGCTTTTTTCTAGAGCCACCAGTAGCTGTATAATGGTGCTTCTGAATTGGCTTTCTGACATTGAAGTGTAATCCAGATTTTGTAACTCTGTGGGAGAGAGGGCTGTTTCTGATTCTTTCTTTTGAAGTGAGGTTTTCCTTCTAGTCATTTTGCTCAGTGCAGAGTGGCCAAAAACAAGTTGTATTGGAACACGGGGGAGTATCACTGGTCCGTCCAGCTGGTCTTCTGGGGGAGGGGCCTGCTGTGCTGATTTTCAGGTGTTAGCACTTGGGGGAGCTGCTCTGCCCCTGCCTGCTGCCGGGCTCAGCGGGGGTTTTTTACCCCGTGGGGCCCCAGGAGGAACAGCCGCAGTGGCTATGGCAACTCTGGAAGCCTGGATTCAGCCTCCGCAGGAACTACGGGGCTCGGGGCTCTCGGTTCTCCGTCCGCAGGGCCTGGAGCTCCGGGGCGGGGCCGCTGATCTGCTCAGCTCGGGGCAGGAGCGTCCTCGCTGTCCTGAGCCCTCCCGGCCTCTGCCTGTCCCGGGGGAGGCCGGATCCTGGGCTGTGTCCCGGCGCCCTGTGCTCCGGGGCCTGCGCTGGTGGATTCGCGCTCCCGCCCGCAGCCCCCTCCGCGGAGCCGCCGCCCGGGCCCCTCCGAGCTGCTCCGGTCGGTCCCTCCGTGCGCGCTGCAGCCCTTAGGGAGCTCGGCGCACTCTCCCGGGGCGCAGGTGCCTGTTAGTGTCCCCGGGAGCCCGAGGGCATCCCCGCCCTCCTGGGTCCTGCTCCAGCTCCCTGCGAGCCCCTTTCCGCCCGGGAAGGTTGGTGCAGCTTGTCCTGTCCTGGGGACACTCGCCCCGGCCTCAGCCCGGCTCCTCGCGGGGCCCCTCCCCCTCGGAGGCCTTTTGTTCCTTTATTTCTTTTTCCCCGTCTTCCTACCTTGATAGAAGCGCGGACTCTTCTCACTGTAGCATTCCAGCTGGTCTCTCTTTACATCTCAGGCCGAATTCGTAGATTTTCAGGATGGTTTGAAGGTTATCTAGGTAATTTGGTGGGGACAGGTGATTTGGGGACCCTGCTCTTCCGCCATCTTGCCCCTCCCCCCCTCTCATCATTACTTTTAACGTCAAATAACTGAAAGATCAACTTTGAAGCTAGGAATAAAACCCAGAAGTCTATTAGCACTCCATTAATTCATCTAGTCATTCATATAACAAAAATGCATTGTGTGGAATATAGTTTCCTTATTCTCTAACACTGTTTTGGAATTCTAGAAGTAATTCGTATTATAAGCTTAATTTTAGAAATTATTTGCCAAAATCATTTGTAAATGATTTAGTCATCTACCCACAAAACTCAAAAGAATTAATAAAACACTATTATAAATGTTTAGAAAATTTAAAATGGGAGCCCTTGGGTGGCTCAGTTGGTTAAGTGTTTGCCTTCTATTCAGGTCATGATCTCAGGGTCCTGGAATTGAGCCCCATATAGGACTCCCTGCTCAGCAGGAAGTCTGCTTCCCCTCTCCCTCTGCCTCTCCCCCATGCTCGCACTCTCTCTCCCAAATGAATAAATAAAATCTTTTAAAAAGTTTAAAGTGACAACTCAAAATAAGCACTATTAAAATTTTTTATTCCTAAAATTATGTTCTAAATATCCATTTTCTCTTTATTTTTATATATTTTGAATCATTTATATAATGGAGAACTTCAAAATACAAAGTAGTAGTCAGACTATAGTAAATCCCTGTTTGCATATATTAGTCTATTTTGTCCCACTTATACTCCCACATATCCTCCTCAATATTGCAAGGGTGTTTTTCTGTTTATTCATGAAAATTTTAGTATGTATATTTAAAGAAGTACTCCTTTTAATTAGCTGAACTGCAAATAGCATTATCATATTTGGAGAAATAACAATAATTTCTCAATAGACCAAACAGTCAAATTCTCATTCTCATAAATATTCAAAATCAGAAAATATTTCAAAGTTCTCTTTACCATAATGAACAAATTTTCATTTCATATTTATGTTTCACCTTCAGTTTTATTTATTTATCTATATATCTATTCACCTACAAGTCTATTTGTTACTCAGTTATTTTCCTCCATAACTTAGTTTACAAATTGTAACTTAATTATTTAACATATAAAAAGTAGTAACTGACTACAATAGTGTTACAAAAATTACAGGAGATACTTTGTAAGGAAAATATAATCAAGTTATAGATTTTAGCCCCTTTCTCTCTCTCTCTCTCTCTCTATATATATATATATATGTGTGTGTGTGTGTGTGTATATATACTATTTAATAGTATTTGTGATTGCTGTATATAACTTGGGGCAAGGCCTTCCAACTGACTTCCAGAGTATACTGTCCTAATTTACAGTTTATTTGGCATCCATATAACTCCTTCTGAAACTTCTTCCAGAGGTTTTTGCTACTTCTTATTTCTAAAGTGATTTACACATTTTTTTTTCCTGGAGCTAGAAATGTATGTCTATACTTGTATAGTACTTCCACAAGTGGCATTCAGAGAAAGAAGATACTGATGCAACTAGAGATGTACATCTTGTGCTGAGCTTTGCAGCATTTAAGATTTGAAAATATGCTCCCTTATGGTGTCTGGTGATGTTAGATTTCAGATGCAGAAAACCCTGATACACAATGTTTCTTATAACCCATGTTAGGTTGCAATTGATACAGTGTGGTCCATACCCCTAAATAGCTTGAATTACATTTTCTGAATATTTTTTTCATATTTCCTATCATGGACAGACCATTTGTGAGTTGTTATTTTCCCCCCACACCTATAAATATAAGAACTAGATTTTATTTCGACCAAATGTATATTGAATATCAATAATTTATAAGGCACTCTTTTTTTTCTATACAGCTGTATGTGATACAATCTTGTTAATGACATAAGAGTCACTCATAAAGTGTATGATGATACAGGGCTCTGCATAATAAATGCATCTACACTGGGTTGATATTTCAAAAAATTTAAATAACTTTGGTATCATTTAACAAATTGAAGAACTATATTTTAAAGTTAACATATAGAGTTCATTGATTTAATGAATTTTCAATAAATGTTATTAAAACATTGAGGTTTTTTTTATTGAAAAAGTAACAATTCCTTGAAAGCAGAACAAATTCTAGTTTTGTTGCTCAAACTGACCATTATATGCAGCATTTAGTAGATGTTTAAATATCCACACATAAGCAATTTATTTTTAGTGCCCATTTATTTAATCCTTGTAAAAATTTCATAATCACATTGAAAAGGCAAATGAACAAATATAACAAATATAAATAATAATAATAATAATAATAATAATAATATAAATCAGTAAATTATATATTCAAGATAAATGGACTGGATTTGGGGAGTTGAGGGAGTTTAAAGTGAGGAGTTGAAAGTGCCTGCTATTGTCATAAAGATTTAAGAGGAGATGATGCATAAATAAATTCTTAAAAGATTTAAAAAATAGGGAAATATACTAACTTGTCAGGCATATTTATGAATTACAAACCTTCAAAACAATATATATATGTAGCATCTTCAGGTAATAATACAGCAGATATAAATCTTTTGAAGCATATTCTTCCATTCCTGTGCCTACTGAAAATCTGTTTTTCCTGTGGCAAACTGTAATTCACGCTCTTGTGAATCCCCTCTCTAGCAATTCTATATAGTGAAGAGCTCAAAAACTCTATGATTTTTTTCTTATTAATTCTCACACTCCCTTCTGGAGATGTAAGATTATTGTCTGCATTAAATAAACTGGTAAGCTAGGACACTAAGTATTTAAATGGTGACTGAGACCACAAGGCTACAAAAATCTTTGTAGTATTGAAGATATCCAGTCTGATAAATCTACCAACCACAGTAGTTCTAATTTTTTGATTTTATGTTGACTTTATTTTACTCTATCAAACTTGCCAGTAAATATCCACTGAGGGACCAGATTTAAAACCTGCTTCTAACCCATTTTCTTCTCTTTCTCCATTTCCATTGATTCCCTGAAATCCTCCAATCAATATCTTCTTATCCATTCCCACTGCCACCGCCTTCATAATTGGTTCATACCCAAACTGCCATAACAGTCTCCCAACCAAACTATGTTGTGACACAGTCTCTATTCCCAATATTCCTATACGCACACATTAAATTTTCTTCAAAATTATCACATGAAGAATTTTACTAACATGTGTACAAATAATTTCAATATATTTAGAATTTAAGGAATTTTCTCCTCTGATTCCAAGTACAGTGGTGCCACATTGTGCATATCTTTAATTTCCAGAAACCTAAGGGGTGTCTAGGTGGCTCAGTCATTTGGGTATCTGACTTAGACACAGGTCTGCACTCAGCAGAGAGTCTACTTGTCTCTCTACCCCTCCTCCTTGCCCTGTTTAGGCTCTCTCTTCCAAATAGATAGATAAAATCTAAAAAAGGAAGAGAGAAGAAGAAGAAGAAGAAGAAGAAGAAGGAAGAAGAAGAAGAAGAAGAAGAAGAAGAAGAATTCTACTGAATGCTATGAAAGAAAAAAAAAAGAGGAAAATTAAATTACTAGCCCTAGGGAAACTCCTGCCATTCCATTCACAGAGCTTATGCCTAATAGTGATGCTAGGAGAATGATTTACATCTTTCTAATCTTCAGTGTTCTCAGTTCCATTGTACTTTTTATAGGCAAAAGCATATCTTAATAGGAAACCAAATTTCAAAGTTTTAATAGATGTGTTTGTAAAACATATCCTCTAAACACATGCCAGCCACATTTAGAAGCCTCATTGTAAAAATAGTTGTCGAAGATGATTTCTTTTAATAAAGTTTTTATAATAGTTTTAGATTTACAGAAAAGTTGTGGAGATGGCACAGAGTTTTCATATATGACCCCCCCCCCAGAGTTGCCACTCTTGTTCACATCTTACAGTACCATGGTACTTTCATCATAATTAATGAGTCAAATTGGTATATTAGTATTAACTAAAGTCAATACAGGATTCATATTTCTTTAGTTCATACCCAATGTCTTTGTCTTGGTCCAGAATCCCATCCAGAATACATTTATTTGTCATATCTCGTTAGGTTCCTCTTGGCTGTCAAAATTCCTCAGACTTCCCTTGCTTTTAATGACTTTGATAGTTCTGAGGAATACCAGTTAGGGATTTTGTGTAGTGTTCCTCAATTTAGACTTATCTGATAATTTTCTACAATTGGACTGGTGTTATTTTTTAAGGGCTTGGGCAAAAGTGTGAAGGAGACACAGAGGTAGAGTGTTATTCCCATTTCATTATGTTTTACTTTTTTTTTTCGGTGAGAACAATTAAATTCTCTTAGAAAACTTAAATTACATAGTACGGTATTATTAATTGTAGTTACTATGTTAAATATGAGATCGTCAGATAGTATTCATTTTATAACTGTAAGTTTGCATAAAGGGTAATTTTTGATATACTATTTAACTCATGTTAGAAGACTAACATCAGTACAAGATGAAACCACACTGTATTTCCAACTAATCATGCTGGAAATCTCATTTTAAGCCACTCTGGTTAGCATTTTTTTCCCAGAAATATAGTGATAAAAATATAGTTGTTCATATGGAGAATACTATGGTTCAACACAATCTTTTTCATTTCATTTACATATAGGTGAAAGTGACAAGCTTATTGTTTAAAAAAGTAATATGTTGGGATCCCTGGGTGGCGCAGCGGTTTGGCGCCTGCCTTTGGCCCAGGGCGCGATCCTGGAGACCCGGGATCAAATCCCACATCGGGCTCCTGGTGCATGGAGCCTGCTTCTCCCTCTGCCTATGTCTCTGCCTCTCTCTCTCTCTCTCTCTGTGACTATCATAAATTAAAAAAAAAGAAAAGAAAAAAAAGTAATATGTTTTGCAAATGAAAAATTGTCTTTTGTTTACTTAAAAAGAGGCCTTTATATGTAAATATTCATTAAAATATTATAGTTCTAAACTTACATAAGTATCTTAAGTTTCTAGTAAATGTTCATTCCTGGTTCCCACTCTCAAAGATTTTGATACATAATTAACAGTGTGGTGCTAAGGGACATACAATTTCACAAACATTCCATGGAATTCTGATGGTTCAGCATATCACATTTGAGAAACAATCTTGTGAAAAAGACAGCTATGTCCACCCATTGTCTAACCTCCATTCTTCTAGTGATAGAATATCCCTGGAATGTCTGATGACTAGTCGACTATATCTGGCCATATGAGGAGGCTCTTGCTACTGAAGTGAAAGAAATAAGGTTATGCAATCTTTTGTCACTTCCTTAAAAGCTATGTACTTTGTATCACATTTCAGTCTGGAATATGGTCTTGCTGCTAGAAAGCTGCATTTAACCAAGCAAATCAGGGAAACTGAGGGGATGTTGAACAACAACAAAAATAGATCTTCCTGGATATCCTGAACCAATTTCACATCTCTGTGCTGTTCTGTAAAAATCTCTTTATTTTTCTTTTTGCCAGCTTTGTCCTAGAAGCGTAGCTAATACTTCAGTAACAATTTTGAGGAATTGAACCAACTTCTACCAATAGTCATATAATGCATATTTGTTAATATTTCAGTTTCAGAGTGACCATATATCCTAGTCTGACCAGAGTTATTTTTCATCTTCAAAAGTGGCCTTGATGAAATAATAAATTAGATAGCCACCTTAGTTTTAAATGAATTGGATTGATCAATAATAAATCAGAATAGTAAAAAGCTTCTACTGAAAGTTAAATTCCAATTCAGGTATAGCCCAAGTTCATGGTGACTTTATAAACTTTGGTTAAACAGAAGGATAGGACAGTCTATACTAATGTTACATGTACATGTAATATTATAATAAGTGTTTGATTAGAGGGTAAAAAAGATAAATAGGCAAATCTAATCTAGAATGATTTATTTCTTTTTATTTCTACTTAAATCATTTCACAGCCTCTCCAGTCTCTGGCATTTAAAAATCAATGAGCCAGGAATTCTACAGCCCATTGGCAAGTGCCTATCACTCTTCCAAATTTCTGAATAAATGAAATGATTAATTCATTTAAATTTATTGCCCAGGGAATATCAGAGGTGACAGATACTTTTCTCAGAAATGATTTACATTGAGAAGAAAATAAAAATCCTGACTATTTTAATTAAGTGAATGCACTACTAAATCCAAGATCCTTTCCTTTGTAATTTCTTTAAGGAGCTAATGAGCTCTTACCCTGTTTTTTTGTTTGTTTGTTTGTTTCTGTTTGGTGGCATAAATTTTTGTCACTTCTTTTCCTTGCCCTAATGGGATAGATATCCCTAAAGATTGCTGCCTCAGAAACTGATTAATCTCTAATCATTAAAACTCTTTACTGACATTGCAGAAAATCTGTCAGGATCTCTTCATTAGCCTTGAGATGGGAAGGTTTAGATAAGCACAACTAAACAACTCTAACATCATCCTCGGGGCATATTAACAATACAAGCTTTAATAGCATTTCAGGACTAATATTTTCTTCATTCCAATGTGTTTTCATCACAGAGACTTACAGGACTGTATACATCTGTCGTAATAACACTCAAAACTACTAATATAGATCCTGGGAAACTTATGTAATTGGAACTTGTTATCAGTAATTTCTTCCTATCATTGTCTGGTGATTGGAAGTGATGTGGCTTTAAGAGATCTACCAAGTTGATTCACTTTTTTTTCTGCAAATAACACTCAAAGCAGAAGTATGCTCTATGACTTAAGAATTTTCATTTAAAATTTCATTTTCATTCTACATTCCAGTCTGGGTTTGTCTGTTTATTTCTTTTCTAAGCTTGAAACAAAAACAAAAACCTCTTAGTATTCAATTTTTTGTGTGTGAAACTTGTTAGTTACCAAGAAGGTACGCTAATGCCAGTCTTCTCACATAACTGCACCTATCCTACCAAGCAAAATTTGAGGCACTGAAATATTATTACAGTGGCCCGTAATTACATTGCTTAAAATTTCACTTATATATAACATAAATATTATTGTTATTTTCTCCAAATTAATAAAGTTAGATGTCTAAAAAGGGGGACAGAATAATAGTCTACAAAATTTTCACTGGTTCATTCTGTATGTATTATCACCCTACATCCCAATATCCACCTTTCCTTTTCCTCTTTTTCAAATTGGAGAAATTACAACAGTTTTATGTGCAATTATTCTTCTTCTTCCAAAATGTGAAATTCAGTCACAACAAGGAAAAAAAAAGGTATTGACATATTAAATTTCTATTTTTTAAAGATTTATTTATTTATTTATTCATGAGCAACACAGAGACACAGGTAGAGGGAGAACCAGGCTCCCTCTGGGGAGCCAGATGCAGGACTCACTCCCAGGACCCCTAGATCAGGACCTGAGCCAAATGCAGGTGCTCAATCATTGAGCCAGGCAGGTGTCCCTGACATAATTCAATTTCACTTCTACTCATCCTTATGTCTCATTAGGTTTAGGGTTTTTATATATCTTAAATCAAAATATGATGTCAGAAGTTATTTCAGTGATTGTATTTATCTTATTTTCTTCTATGTCTATTTTAATGCAATTATATGATAAAGTGAATATTAGAAAAATAAAAACTAAAATTTAGAAGACATGAATACATGAACATATATATCAGTTACTTTTCAAAGTAATCCAACATTTTTATTGAGTACCTCCTAGTTCAAGGCACTAATTCTAGTAAAATAAGTAAGTTATTACAAGAGAAACTGTGACTAGCATATAAATGCATTTCCATGGAAATGCAGAAAAAGGGGAGAGTTAAATCATATTGGAATCTGTGAGAATATGTTCTGGAACACATTCCTGAACTTTCTAGTTTTGGAAGTATAAACATGCCAGATAAAAATGTGGAATTTGCTTGAAAAAGACCACTGATAACAGCAGGATGTCTCCAGAGAATGGTAAATGCTAAGCACAGCTAGACTCAGGTAATGAACTGATAGGAGAAACAGGGGGCACCTGGGTGCCTCTGTGGTTGAGCATCTGCCTTCTGCTCGGGTCATAATCCTGGGGTCCTGGGATCAAGTCTCACATCACTCTCCCCACAGGGAGCCTACTTCTTCCTCTGCCTATGTCTCTGCATCTCTCTCTGTGTCTCTCACGAATAAATAAATGAAATCTTAAAAATATATATAGGAGAAGCAGCTGGGACTGGATTACAGCTGCAATGTTTTTCTGTAATACAATGCCTGGACTTAATTTCAGTGAGAATTCCATATTTTTTGAGCAAAGTATAAACTATCAGAGATGCAATGTGAAGATGTGTATTTGAAGATATAAGAAGTCTGGAATTCACCTAATCCAAACTATCATACTTGAGAAGATAAAGCAGATTAATTTACATACCCAGGAATTCACAGCTAATTAATGACAAATTTCTATTTCACCTCAAGCACCTTACACAGGGCAGATATGCTATACATATCTAATCAATATTTTTTCACAAACCTAAATTCTGAATCTTTCCTTCCCATTTCAGTTGGAGGGGGGAATGATACAATTGTTGTTGTGGTAAAACATATATAACATAAAATTTTCCATTTTGACAAATTTAAAGAATACAGTTGAATGGAGTTAAGGACATTCACATTGCTATGCACCATCACCACCATTCATCTGCAGAGTTTTTCATCTACTTAAACTGAAAATCCATACCCATTAAATAATAACTCTCCACTTGTTCCTCTTGTCATCCAAAACCCTGGAAACCACCATTCTATTTTCTGTCTCCATGAATTTGACAAATCTGAGTACCACACATAAATGAAATTATACACTGTTTGTCCTTTTGTAACTGCCTTGTTAAGTCTACTGTAGTGTCTTCCACTTCGTCCATGTTGTAGCATATGTCAAAATTATTTTCTTTTTTATGGTTTTATTTATTTATTCATGAGAGACACACAGAGAGAGGCAGAGACATAGGCAAAGGGAGAAGCACCCTCCTTGCAGGGAGCCTGATGCGAGACTCCATCCTAGGACCCTGGGATCACGACCTGAACCAAAGGCAGATGCTCAACCACAGAGCCACCATGTGCCCCAATTATTTTCCTTTTTAAGGCTGAATAATATTGCATTATAGGAACATATTACATTTCATCTATCCTTTCATCCAACTATGGATCCTTAGGTATTAATAATACTGCTATGAACATGGGTGTACAAATATTGTTCAATCTCTTTCAATTCATCCTATCTCATTTTGTTCATTGTCATCTTTTATGATCTTAGTTCATAGTTCTCATTATTCTTCTGCTCACCAAAGATCTTCACCATAATTCAGCTCCATCGTAACTATCAATGCATGAAGACTATTTTAACTATAATAGTTCTTAGACTGTCACACAAAAAAGGTGATTGATATTCATATCATTTTCCAGTTCCCTTACATCTTCTTCTGTAGGTAAAACTCTCTTGAAAACAGATGGACAGATTTTGCAAACATACAGCTCTATTGTCAACATAAGTATACTAAACCCTTCTTGGAAATCACAATCAGTAGTTACCTCAGACATGCATTAATTAATTTGATTCTATAGATTTATGTTCCAATAGTTGAACTCTTACAAATGGAAGTCAGAGACTAAAATGATCCACTAGGTAACCTGCCCAACCTTGATCTCTCTGATCAAATGTTCTTTCATAGTGATTCCATACAGTCTATGAAGGTTTCAAGTGTCCAATCAACAGAAAATGATTTATTGAGAAGCTGCAAGCAACTCTAATATATTCTACCCTGTATCTGTTTTTCTCCTTTTTAGATTCACTGCTCTTTTTCCATCATCCTCACAGGCAATAAAAGCCTTCAAGGCGGTGGACAATAAGCTCCAAAATCCTACCCAGAATATCTACTTCAAGTCTACTTCAGGTACCAAATGTCATAGACCTAAATTCCTGAAAAAAATAGAGCCATAAGTAAGGTTTTATTTGAAGGGTTTATTATACATTTTATGTTGTTAATAAAATAAGGACATTTTAAAAATACATACTTTTCCAGATGTCTCCTGTGGTTTCCACAGTTTTACAATTCAGTTCTGAGATCTCCACCCCCCCATGTTTTTTGAGGATTCAATAACTTGAGAATGGCTTACAGTTTTTAGTCAATATAGGCACTGCATCATTTCCTGGAATTGATCATGTAACCTCTCAATTTGCAACTCTCAAGATACCCATCCAGCTATGCTAATTTCTCTTCCAAGAGGCTCACTTGCAGAATGCATTTGTGTTGTAGCAGCCCTTGCAGAAACTTTAGGATGATGTAGATTTTACATTGCTATCCTGTTTGCTGTCATTGCTCTCTCTAAATAATCTGTGACTCCTGTTTTTTCAAATCTCTGTTTCTCTGTTTTTTGTCAAAAACACAAATTTCCTACTATTGTATTACAGAAGTTTAGCTCTCCAAAAACCTTCTTGGTTCTAATCTATCTTCATGAACTGGGCCTTCTGGATGTGCTCTACTAATTAACATGTTACTTACCCATGTTGAGTGCAGTGAAGTGGCAGAGGTTTTTAAATTCCTCTATTCCTTCCTGCTTCTCATATCGTTTTCAATAAATTTAAATTAGGAGAATATTAGTTGATTTCCACACTTATTTTAAATATGTTTCTTCTGTTATAAAGCAGAATTGGAAAAAAAACAGAATTAGACACAGTTTTGGTACATAATTTGTTTTTTTTCTCCCTTACACTCATGTATTTATGTATAGTTATAACTGATGTGGTCATTGTGAAATATCTATTAGTTTGGTTCATTCTGTTAATTAGTTTCCCTCTCTACACATATAGTCCACTATTATGGCTCCAGGGCAGAAAGGGAGAATGACAAGTTTGTGATCTCACAAAGGATAAGGATATGACATAGGATAATATTCAGATATGAAGGGAAAGGTGAAATCTCAGATATGAAGGGAAGGGTGAAATCTCATATAATCAGGAAAAGAGACCTCCACTAAGAGTTTATCTCACTAAGGAGTCCTAAGGCAGGAGCACTGCCCCTTTTCCATTGCCCTTCATTCCTTCATTTTCAAAAGATCATGTAAGACTCACCCACAAACCCAGAAGTCATCTTAGGGAAGAAAGAGAGGAAAGTAATCTAAAAAGATATTTTATAATTTTGGAGATCAGACCAACATTTATCTGATAAAATTATTTTTGTTTTATTTTACTTATTGTCCAGAAGATGACAGGTAAAAGGCATAAAATAAGTTTTAAAAAAGAAAACAATATTATTTTTGCACACGTATCAGTGGCTGTAATGTAAATTACAATGTAATCCAGCTACATGTGCATTATGCTAAAGCCAGTTGCATATCTACACTTAACTCAGTTACATATGCATTTTGGATCTGTGAGAAATAAGGAGTAAATTCCAGTGTTGATGATACTTAACACATCCTATGTTTCCAAATTAACACTAATTTAAAAAATCTCTAGACCATAGCATTTACAAATAAGACATATCACCACTAAAATATTTAAATGCATGCTTACTTATTCAACCCACTTATGTTTATTTTAATGCAATTATATTTTTCATGTAGTAAATATAAAATACATTGGAAACCAAGAACAAGGTAAAAAGTCATATTTAAGATGCCAGTTTATTCAGTTATCTCTTCTTTTCCTTTCTCTTTCTCTCTATACAGCCACAAATATCACATAAGTAGCTCCTGTAATAGTATATAGCAATCAAAATTGTTTATATTTCTGTCAGGGAGCTTTCTTTGGAATTTAACCTTAAAAAAATTTTAAGACAGGGGATCCCTGGGTGGCTCAGCAGTTTAATGCCTGCCTTTGGCCGCGGGGCATGATCCTGGAATCCCAGGATCAAGTCCCACATCGGGCTCCCTGTGTGGAGACTGCTTCTCCCTCTGCCTGTGTCTCTGCCTCTCGCTCTCTCTGTGTCTCTCATTAATAAATAAATAAAACCCCAAAAAATTTTAAGAGAAAATATCAATGGTTAATCCTAACATTTGATAAGAAGAGGAAGAAGTAAATTCTTAGGTTAACTAAAGGAACCATTCAAGAGGGAGAAAGTACTTGCAGTATGTTAACAAGAGTTTATTACAGGAATGAAATGAACTTATTATAAATATTAAAAATAAAAATTATTCCTTAATTTGTATAATCCAACAACTTCGAGTGAACAAACCACTTGATATCGTTACTAATTTCATTTCCATTGTCTTCTTTTTGACAAAGAACTCCCAAGTCTCAAACATGGGCTATTTTGTGATGATAGACTACTAAATACATAAATAGCAATGTTTTTTGTTTTTCTTAAAGAGGCCATAAGTAATTTTCTATGTAATAACCCATCCAATCCTGAGGTTTAACATTTCTAAATCAATCATGTGTTCTGAATAAAATTAGAGATTCTTAGTATCCAACCAAATTAAATTAAGCTTTCATTAAGCCACACAAGGAGAAAATACACAGTATTTTGTGAATTATTATTCCAATTCTGCCTTCTTAAATATTTTCTAATAAAAAATATATGTTTTTTAGAACTACTTAATGAAGGTGCTAATATGTACTAGCACTGTGCTTAAATACAACATTTATCCTTATAAGGTATCTTTAAGGTGTGTACCACACTCACTGTTTTATTTTATTTTATTTTATTATTTTATTTTATTTTATTTTATTTTATTTTATTTTATTTTATTTTATTTATTTATTTGAGACAGAAGGAGGACATGATCAGTGGGAGAAACAGAGGACAAGGGACAAGAAGACTCCCCACTGAGTAGGGAGCCCAATGCAGGGCTCGAATCCAGGACCCTTAGATCATGACGTGAGCCAAAGTCAGACACTTAACTGACTGATCCACCCAGGTGTTGCACCATAACCACTATTTTATAGTTGAGAAAATTGAAGTTCATAGTTGTTAAGAATTAGGCCGCAGGTTCATGAGGCTGGGAATAGTACAATAAAAAGGAAGATGAAATTTTCAGAGGCAAGACTATCTGTTTGTTTAAAAACATCAATTCTTAGATCAAGGAAGCCCAGAAAATCTAAAGTTGAAAAATAAAAATAATTTCAACCTTAAGGCATAATAGTAAAACTATATGAAAATTATTGAATTAATTATATAACTATAGATAAGGTAAAACAAATCTTGGAAGCAATCTACAAGAAATCTCAGATTATGGGACATGAGAACAATAATAAACTAATACTTGATACTCAGCCGAAGCAATTAGCATGAGAAAACAATGCATATTAAAGATATTAATATGTAGAGGGAAAAGAACAGTCATTTTGAATTCTATACTTAAAATTAATTTATTTTTCAAGTTATAGAATAAAGATATTTTTTTAGACAATTCTTGAAAAGTTTTAATCAATAAATCCTATCTAGGGGAAATGATAAATGATGCTTAGTCTGCAGAAGAGAACAGTCTCTACTAAGAGATGTAAAATATAAGAAATGATGAGCAACACTATTGGTAAGTATTTCTAGTAAGTAGTGTGTATACCAACACAATGATGGGCTGTATACAACAGTAATATAAAAATGTCTAATACATAGGAAGAAATAAGATAGATAATAGCTACTCAATGGAGCATATAATGTAGACGGTAGGTAATATGGTTCAAAAGTACATTAAGTAATTGATTAGAAAAAAATTAAATTAGCCTTTACTAAAAGTGTTTGATAGACAAGACTAATTATAGAGTATAAAACTTGCAAGAAAATATATTTGTAAAAAATGGCAAAAAAGAGAAACGTAATCCTTCCAAAAGAAGTTTAAAAAATGACAGCAATTAAATTGAAATATAAATAAAAGTAGCAAGAATATAGTAAAAGAGGCAAGGCATATGTCAATATTCCGAAAACATATAAATGGATTAAACTTAAAAAACTAGCTTAGAAAACAAAACAAAATTTAAATATATGTTATTTACAAGGACAATTTCTTTTTATTTTTTTTAGGATTTTACTTATTTATTCATGAAAGACAGAGAGAGAGAGAGAGGCAGAGACACAGGCAGAGGGAGAAGCAGGCTTCATGTCAAGAGTCCGATGTGGGACTCGATCCTGGGACTCCAGGATCACGCCCTAAGCCAAAGGCAGGCACTAAACCGCTGAGCCACCCAGGGATCCCCACAAGGACAATTTCTGAAACAAGAATGTAGGAAGGTGGAAAGTTTAAAAAATGGAAAAATAAGCTGGTAAAAGATATTAAACAGTCAAAATGCCAAATAATTTAGCTTCATAATACCTAAAATAGTAGAACTTTATAAATCTCACTGTAGTAGGAATTAGCTAATCTAAGAACATGCTGGAATGTTTGAGCACAATTTTCAGAAATTAATGGGTCAAATAAATCAAACTGACATTACAAACATAGAAAATTTGAATTAAGGAATTTATATGTTCAATTTATCAGGAAAATTTTGGATACTATTGGAATATAATACTAAAAAATGGAGAACACTCTTTCAAGGACAAATAGAACAATTTATTTTTAAAAAGAACATTTATGATAACTCTCTTCACAGATACAATATAATTTAATAAAATTTATCTAATTATATACCATTGGTATGTAATTTCTGATGAAAATGCAATTAAGTTAGAAATCAATAGCAACACCACCACCAAAAACTAGAATCTCCATGCAATTGGGACTTAGAAAAAAAGATGTTTATGGCATGCCTGGCTGGCTCAGTGGGTTAAGCATCTACCTTTGATTCAGGTCATGATGCCACGGTTCTGGATTTGAGTCCCGCAATTGGGATCCTTGCTCAGCAGGGAGTCTGCTTCTCCCTCTGCCTGCTGCTCCTCCTGCTTGTTTGTTCTTTCTCTCTGACAAATAGATAAAAATAAAATCTTTAAAGTAACTTGGTACAGAAGTTTCTTAAAAAAAAAAAGAAAAAAGATGTCTAAAATCACTGGGCAAGGAAGTAATTATCATAAAAACTACAAAATTTAACTAGACTAGATTTTCTAATAAAAATATTATATGAAAAAATAAATGTTACCACTGGAGTAGAAAGTATATAAATTTAAATTAAATATTAAGCAAAAAAAAAAGAATTCTTAAACCACACGATGATCTGGGGTTTTTGTTTTTTGTTTTTGGTATATTTGACACATGTTACATTAATTTCAAGTGTACAACTTAATTTCATTCCGCCTTTAAAAAAGGTCCATAACTGAGTTTTATCTACTTTTTAAAAAAAGATTTATTATTATTATTTATTTGATTGACAGAGAGAGATAGCAAGCAAGAACAAGCAGAGGGGTCCGCAGGGAGAGGGAGAAGCAGGCTTGGACCTAGGACCCAGGGATCTGAGCCACCTAGATGCCCCAAGTTTTATCTACCTTTAAATAATTCTAGTTGCTTGCAATAGTTATTGAAACAAGGCTAATTTTTTTTATAAAAATAAATTAAACAAGGCTATAGGAAATTAGAAAAGATTAAATTCAATGAATTTACTTTAGGAAACTAGTTAAGTTTTACTACCAAAATCTGTTAGTATTAAAAAAAGAGATTTGTCTAACTAATTCTATCTACCCTACTTATAAATATAGGTACAAATACTCACTGCTATACACAAGAAAACATATAACAAATAAAGTTATGAAACAAAATCAAGCAATATACTGAAAGGATATTTACTTATACTCAATAAGAAGCAGATTTTATTATGAAATGCATGGGGATTTTAATATAATAGAAAAGTAACTCAAATAGCTTAAAAACACATAAAAATACATTGAAATTCAGTTGTAAGATGTTCATGTAGGTTGTGAAATGAATCAAGGAAGTTAATTGCAGAGAAATCAGAAGAATTGGAGAGTCGAACAAAAAGGGATCAAGATATATACATATAGTAAACCAGAAGAAATTCATATTTATATTCAACAATAAAATGTATACATTAATAAAGCAACATATGTACATATATTTAAAGAATTTGAACAATTACATAAAATGCAAATCATTGCAGAAATAAAATCTGTATGATTTATAAATATTAATTCTATATTAAATTTATAATAAAGAATATTCCAAAGTTTAAATTGTATTTCCTGATCCAGAAATTCCCATGAAAGTTAGTTTCACTCTGGTAACTACAATTACTCAAATTATGGTCAAGATAACTTTTTGCAAAACCAAAGGCCATTATTATATGAAAGTGAGACTTTTGATATATATTATAATTTTCTTTTTTTTAAGATTTTATTTATTTATTCATGAGAAACACACACACAGAGAGAGAGAGAGAGAGAGAGAGAGAGAGAGAGAGAGGCAGAGGGAGAAGCAGGCTCCATGCAGGGAACTCGATGTGGGACTCGATCCTAGGACTCCAGGATCACTCCCTGGGCCAAAGGTAGGCACTAAACCGCTGAGCCACTCAGGGATCTCCCATATTCTAATTTTCAACTTATACCAAACTCCTACTTGATATCTACAAAGAAAAAATAAGTACTAAATAAAGTAAAATATTCATAGAAAGTTTAAGACAGGAACTATAGAACTAAATCTTTCTCTGTGACACAAAATCTTTGTCATATAGGTCTCAGCGTTTCAAAATCTTCGTTATACACACCTTATGTATGAAGAAGGCATGTTTATAAAGTCAAATGTCTGTATTGGGAGCAAAATAATAAAATATATATGCAAACATGATATACAGTAAATAGCTAGAATTGAAGTCAGCCACTGCCATTTAAAAATACCAGAAATTTGAGATAGAAGGCTTCCAAGACAAACTTTTACCTTTTAGGCTGACAGGTTCACAGAATCTATATTTAATATATTTTATACATCCAATCAATTAAGACAATACTTGATGCAATAAGCAATAAAACAATAGATTTTTATTAAGTAGTAAACTCTGTCCCCAAAGCGTCAAAACAAGGACATAATTTGCCTACATATATAAAATTAAGAATGTGAAGCAACCCACGGTCTTTAGGAAGATGTCTTCTCTAATACTGGCAAATCCACATACTGTGGATTTAAGATCCATATGATATATATATATATATATATCTTATGTATATGATATTGATATACATATATCTTATGTATATTATATATACATATATACATACAAATGTCTACGTATTTGTAGATATACATAAGTATATTATATGCATACATATATCATATGTATATCAATGTATATTATCAATCTATAAGAGGCTGACTGAAAGCACAATCACTCTGTTCCATATAAAGTTTACTGTGCCATGGGATGCCTGGGTGGCACAGTGGTTGGGCACCTGCCTTCAGCTCAGGTCATAATCCCGGAATCCGGTATCAAATCCTACATCAGGCTCCCTGCAAGGAGCCTGCTTCTCCCTCTGCCTAAGTCTCTGCCTCTCTCTCTGTCTGTGTCTCTCATGAATAAATAAATAAATCTTTTTAAAAAATTTACTGTGCCAATAGAAGAGCAGTTTTATAAGACCAGTGGAATCAGGGAAAAAAAGTAAAAATCAGAAGCAAGTAAGCATGCAATTTATTAAGATATTGGAATAGACAATCAATGCTTCTCTTCACCTGTCATACTGAGATGTGTCAGTACTCTTTTCGCATGCTGATCATTGCTACTCAATTTAATTATCCCATAATATCCCAAAGTACCATTTTATCTGAGTTTACTTTCACCAATAATCTTTTGAATAGCAACATTTTTAAAAACTCTACCATCATACAAATGTGCTTCAGAGTACATTTACGTCCACTCAAAGTTTCTTTATTCATTTATAAAAGAGAAAATAATACAAGTATCTTCCCTGTGAGTGTTAAAAGAAATAGTATTATAAATAGGCCAGTACTACCCTGCAAATGTTAGTAATATATAATTCCATATACTTCTAACTTTAATTTTGATAATGGCTACATAGATTTTATTAGCCAAGTCTATATTTCAAGACATGTGACAATTGCACATATTACTAAAAGTGGATGAATTACCTTGATGTCTTAGTAGTAGTCAGATTCATAAGCGCTCAATTACAATAAGGAAAATTATAAATATTATTTTGGGCCCTATCTAGTTGAGTAAGAATTTTCATATTACAGATGATTGTTGCCAAGATTCAACAACTTCCTGACTTTCAAGCAAGACATCATGCTCATCTAATTATATTTTTCCCCTGTTAATATGTATTTAGTACCTTGGAGGATTGCTTTAATCACACTGATGTCAAGAAGTAAACATAAGAGTTTCCTGTATTTCAAGATATGTATTATACTTTAAATTGTACATGTAACATATCCTCTGCCTTTAGAAAATTTTAGCTTATAGTGTATTAGATTTTTACTTTATACACTTTCCTTATAAAAACTATTGAAAGTCTTTACATTAGTAGGAGTCATACAAGAATACCCTGCTTCATTCTTATGCAGTCGTCATATTCCAGATATATGGCAGTAATATAGGTTAAGATGAAAAAAAGGAAGACCATATATTATCCTTTCACATGAAACTCATATTTGATTCTGATTATCAGAGTTGATTTTTCAGTCTAGGGTAAAGATATAAACTCATTCATATAGGCCATAAACAGTCATTGGCGTTAACGATTTTTTGTTAGTATGTGGACTCAAATGTGAACTGGTCACCAAAAGGACATACCTAGAAGTAAATAACTGCAGGTGCCATTATAAATTATTTAATAGGTGTCTCTAGTTCATATTTTAAGTATTTTACTTGTAGGAAATTTTATACTGCATTTAAATTTTTTCATCTAAGGTATAATTATGTTTAATTTGTAGTTATTATTAATACATATTTCCCAGAATTTAAATGTATAAATATATAAATATATACATACCTATAATTTTCATGAATTTTCCCAAGAGTTTTTTGCAGAATCTCAATCATTTTTATGGCTTTACAAAATTATAATCACTATTGACACAGCATACAGATAAAGCCAGCATCTTCTTAAATAATACATAGGATGCTGACTGTATATAGCTGACATTTCTACTAGTGATTAGCTTTGGTTTACTGCATTTTTCACTGTTGTGTGAAACCACTTCCTTCATCAGGTGAGTATTACAGACATAATTGTGTTCACTCCCACCAGCACTATTGGTGATTAAGTACAGCTAAGCTCCCTCTGAGTATTTCTTTCAAGTTAAAAAAACACAGTTTCTAAACATAGATATATTTTGCTAACAATAGAAAGGCTGTTTGGAACTAATTTATTTCTGAAAAAAACTGTAATTTCAACAGAAATTATTTCAGAATTGGACTCTCCAGCACCCTCTATTTTGTAATGTTTAGAAGGGAACAGACTAGGTGTGCACCTTATTCCATAAACAAATGAAATAAAAGTCACCAAATACATATATTACTCTTTCAAATACTGACTCTGGAATGGTACTTAGAGACTTTCCCTTCCTCCTCCATGCCTTCCTTCTCTGCTCCTTTTCCTCTGCCTTCTTTTCCTCCCATGTACAATGGTGAGTAAAGTGCAATCACTCTCCCACTGAAATTATTTGGAATAAACAACCCAGAAGAGAACAGAGTCATTGCCATTAACAATGTATCTAACAATTTCTGGAATTCAACCCTTGTAGAATAATGTGTATGCATGTGTGTACATATGTGCGTGTACATATAAATAAATGTGTGTTTCTAGGTGTTGTGAATAGAGAAAGGTGCTGCTAGAAACTTTCCTTCCCATTCATAGAGCAAAACCATTCTAAAGTAAATGTGTGATATATAGCTAAATTTAATATATTTCAAGTTTTCTTCAAAATAATTAAGTTTTTGGAACCTCTTATAAAATAATTACAGATACCTACAGTATAAGCAATTTTCCATATATGAGATTTTTCTTTTACTTAAAGAATTTAGGGCCATTATATCTTTATGACAGTACTGGCTAATAAGAATAAGGTTAAAAAGAGAAATTGTATCTTTTGGTATAATCCCAAGTATATATCTAACTCTTACAAAGATTGTTAGACCTACCTATCCCCCTCCTCGAAAAAAAAAGCATCCAGAATTCTAATAAAAATCAATAAATACTTTCTAATTTGGCTTATCTTATGTACGATAGAGACAAATTAACAAACCAAGAACCATTGTCAAAGAATCAACAACAACAAAAAGTGAATACAAATATTATATCTGCATATGCATATGCTGATATAGAGCAAAGCATAAAATTGAGTTCAGGATTCTGTATATCTCTTTTTTTGTTAACAGTATACATTTATATCCATTTATGATGCTAAAAGTTATGTATCTGAAAGTTAAGGGAGAGGCTCATTATTAAAATTATAGTTAGCCCAGTTTTGTGTATTCTGTTAAACTTAAAAAATGGCAATTCTTTTTTATGTATACAATGTCATAATGTATATACTGTGTGACATAAATTATTGAAAGTCCTTTAAAGATTCTTGGTATTTAGAATGAACTTTGCCTTCACAGAAAAACAACAACAAAGATATTCTGTCCCAAGCATGTGGAAGAAGAAATGATTGAGCTCAGAGAAAAATTATAGCATTATTATTGAGCACCTCAGGGCTAAAGTTGACTGAAGCAGGAATGATTATCTTTGGTATGATGAAAATAATAAATCTTTAATTAGGTTGAAGGGAAGCAGTAGCAATCAGCATAGCTGTCTGACAGTTGGGATTGTGTTAGAAGATTGTCAAGTATTCTATTACTTGAGAATGACATGGAATTGGGAACTGAATGACAGCAGTTGACATAAATATAATTTTTTCAAGAAACATATCTTTAAAGCTCTAATTAAGCATAATGAGAAGGAAAAACAAGGATAACCTGCTAAGAAACAGGGGATGTATGTTCTCATTCCAAGTTCACCTTCTTTGGGATATTTAAGTAAATTAGTAGTACTCTTTGAAATAAATTAGATGTTTATTCATGTTTTGTCTAAGCCTTAAATTGACAGAATTCTCAGCTAAAACTCTGCCAATAACTGTTTTATAATTGATTGTGTAGCATAATTGTTAAATTTATGAAATCTTTAAACTGCAAGAAAGAAATATTTACTGGAATCAAGCATATGCATTATAAAAATCTTATGACTGTGTCTAGGACATTGTATGTGATATAAAACTGCTGTGAAGGGATCCCTGGGTGGCGCAGCAGTTTGGCGCCTGCCTTTGGCCCAGGGCGCGATCCTGGAGACCCAGGATCGAATCCCACATCGGGCTCGCAGTGCATGGAGCCTGCTTCTCCCTCTGCCTGTGTCTCTGCCTCTCTCTCTCTCTCTCTCTGTGTGACTATCATAAATAAAAATTAAAAATACAATAAAATAAAACTGCTGTGAAGACTACTACTACTACTGCTACTACTAAGATTATCATTCTGTCCTCATCACAATAAATCAAGACTAGTATCATCCTCATTTTGTAGAAATGGAAATTGAAGTTAGTGATAATGAATGCATATCATTACTACACTCACTTATTTTAGTAGTCATATATTTCTTGTGCCTATGACTTTTCTTCAGAAGTCATGCTCTTTCTTTTAAATGAAATAAGCACTAGTAGGTTCCTAGAGGACATTTGGAATGTTTCTTTTTTTATTCATGGATTTAAAAGATTTTCTAACATCCCATACACACTTTTGGTTTCTCTTGAACACAATGAATTCACCTGCATCATCAATTCAAATAATGAACTTAGAAAAATGGCAACAATAAAACGAACATAAAGAAATACTAATGAGGATAATAGTAAAATTGAATTAGTTTGTTGAATTCATCTCAGCTGACTTTTAAGGGAAAAACAAAAAGAAAATTATGAAAATGAGAGGCAATACATGCACACAAAATTGGAAATATACAACAAAATAAATTTTTAAAGTTTGAGAGTAATCTGCTAAAATATATGGAAATATATTTTACTACTTAAAAATGGGAGTAACTGACTAAAGAATCATCCACTACAATTTGTCTAAAGAAATAGAAGCCTAAAATGGAATACTAAAAAGTATACAATCCAAATAAGCCAGAAAATGAGAAAAAGTGGGGAATAAATAAATAACATCTTAAAAAAGAAAAGAAATCCTAAGATACTAGAACTTGTAAACACATTTATCTAATTCATTTTGTACAAGGTCAATATACAAAAAAGTTCCATTATATTTCTGTAAACTAGCAACAAATAACTGAAAATAAACACAAAATACTATATACAATATCCTGACAAACATGAAATAATGAAGTTCAATTTAATAAAAGATGTTCAAGACTACTTTACAAAAAAATAACAATGTCACAAACAAACAAAAAAGCAGAAACAGACCCATAAATGTAGACAACAAACTAGTCATTGCCAGAAGAGGGGAAAAGGATGGGAGACGGGGAGAAAAAGATCAAGTGCCACTGAGAGCTATTGAAGAAGGAATAAATATTTGGACAAATATATCACTTTTATGAAATGGAAAGTTCTATATTAAGATGTTAATTCTATCAAAATTGTCCTATGGATTTAGCAAGATTCATTCAAATTACCAAGGGGTATTTTTGTAGAAATTAATGTGGTACCTTGTGCAAAGCATTATAACTCCCTAAACAATTTTTAAGATAAAGAATAATGTTAGGGGAGGAGGAGGGCCAGGATGGCGGAAGAGCACGGTCCCCAAGTCACCTGTCCCCAACAAATTACCTAGATAACCTTCAAACCATCCTGAAAATCTATGAATTCAGCCTGAGATATAAAGAGAGACCAGCTGGAACGCTACAGTGAGGAGAGTTCGCGCTTCTATCAAGGTAGGAAGACGGGGAAAAAGAAATAAAGGAACAAAAGGCCTCCGAGGGGGAGGGGCCCCGCGAGGAGCCGGGCTGAGGCCGGGGCGAGTGTCCCCAGGACAGGAGAGCCCCGTCCCGGAGGAGCAGGAGCTGCACCAACCTTCCCGGGCGGAAAGGGGCTCGCAGGGAGTTGGAGCAGGACCCAGGAGGGCGGGGATGCCCTCGGGCCCCCTGGGACACTAACAGACACCTGCGAGCGCAGGAGAGTGCGCCGAGCTCCCTAAGGGCTGCAGCGCGCACGGAGGGACCCGGAGCAGCTCGGAGGGGCTCCGGAGCGGCTCCAGGGAGGGAGCTGCGGGGCGGGAGCGCGAATCCCACAGCGCAGGCCCCGGAGCACAGGGCGCCGGGACACAGCCCAGGATCCGGCCTCCCCCGGGACAGGCAGAGGCCGGGAGGGCCCAGGACAGCGAGGACGCTCCTGCCCCGAGCTGAGCAGATCAGCGGCCCCGCCCCGGAGCCTCCAGGCCCTGCAGACGGAGAACCGAGAGCCCCGAGCCCCGTAGTTCCTGCGGAGGCGGAATCCAGGGCTCCAGAGCTGCCGTAACCACTGGGGCTGTTCCTCCTGGGGCCCCACGGGGTAAACAACCCCCGCTGAGCCCGGCAGCAGGCAAGGGCAGAGCAGCTCCCCCAAGTGCTAACACCTGAAAATCAGCACAGCAGGCCCCTCCCCCAGGAGACCAGCTGGACGGACCAGTTCCAGGGGAAGTCAAGGGACATAAAGTATATAGAATCAGAAGATACTCCCCCGTGGTTTGTTTTGTTTTTTTCTTTTTGATTTCTGATTGCTTACCCCACCCTTTTTTTTTCACCTTTCTTTCTTTTTCTTTTTTTCCTTTTTTTCTTCCTTTGTTCTTTTTTTCTTTTTCTCTTTTCTTTCCTTATTTCTCTCCTCTCTTTTTCTCCTTTTCCCAATACAACTAGTTTTTGGCCACTCTGCACTGAGCAAAATGACTAGAAGGAAAACCTCACCTCAAAAGAAAGAATCAGAAACAGCCCTCTCTCCCACAGAGTTACAAAATCTGGATTACAATTCAATGTCAGAAAGCCAATTCAGAAGCACTATTCTACAGCTACTGGTGGCTCTAGAAAAAAGCATTAAGGACTCACGAGACTTCATGACTGCAGAATTTAGATCCAATCAGGCAGAAATTAAAAATCAATTGAATGAGATGCAATCCAAACTAGAAGTCCTAACGACGAGGGTAACGAGGTGGAAGAACGAGTGAGTGACATAGAAGACAAGTTAATGGCAAAGAGGGAAACTGAGGAAAAAAGAGACAAACAATTAAAAGACCATGAAGATAGATTAAGGGAAATAAACGACAGCCTGAGGAAGAAAAACCTATGTATAATTGGGGTTCCTGAGGGCGCCAAAAGGGCCATAGGGCCAGAATATGTATTTGAACAAATCATAGCTGAAAACTTTCCTAATCTGGGGAGAGAAACAGGCATTCAGATTCAGGAAATAGAGAGATTCCCCCCTAAAATCAATAAAAACCGTTCAACACCTCAACATTTAATAGTAAAGCTTGCAAATTCCAAAAATAAAGAGATGATCCTTAAAGCAGCAAGAGACAAGAAATCCCGGACTTTATGGGGAGGAGAAATAGGGTAACAGCAGACCTCTCCACAGAGACCTGGCAGGCCAGAAAGGGCTGGCAGGATATATTCAGGGACCTAAATGAGAAAACACACAACCAAGAATACTTTATCCAGCAAGGCTCTCATTCAAAATGGAAGGAGAGATAAAGAGCTTCCAAGACAGGCAGGAACTGAAAGAATATGTGACCTCCAAACCAGCTCTGCAAGAAAGTTTAAGGGGGACTCTTAAAATTCCCCTTTAAGAAAAAGTCCAGTGGAACAAGCCACAAAAACAAGGACTGAATAGATATCACGATGACACTAAACTCACATCTTTTAATAGTAACTCTGAACGTGAACGGGCTTAATGACCCCATCAAAAGGCGGAGGGTTTCAGACTGGATAAAAAAGCAGGACCCGTCTATTTGCAGTCTACAAGAGACTCATTTTAGACAGAAGGACACCTAAAGCCTGAAAATAAAAGGTTGGAGAACCATTTACCATTCAAATGGTCCTCAAAAGAAAGCAGGGGTAGCCATCCTTATATCAGATAAACTAAAATTTACCCCTAAGACTGTAGTGAGAGATGAAGAGGGAGACTATATCATACTTAAAGGATCTATCCAACAAGAGGACTTAACAATCCTCAATATATATGCCCCGAATGTGGGAGCTGCCAGATATATAAACCAATTAATAACCAAAGTGAAGAAATACTTAGATAATAATACACTTATACTCGGTGACTTCAATCTAGCTCTTTCTACCCTCGATAGGTCTTCTAAGCACAACATCTCCAAAGAAACGACAGCTTTAAATGATACACTGGACCAGATGGATTTCACAGATATCTACAGAACTTTACATCCAAACTCAACTGAATGCACATTCTTCTCAAGTGCACATGGAACTTTCTACAGAATAGACCACATACTGGGTCACAAATCGGGTCTGAACCGATACCAAAAGATTGGGATCGTCCCCTGCATATTCTCAGACCGTAATGCCTTGAAATTAGAACTAAATCACAACAAGAAGTTTGGAAGGACCTCAAACACGTGGAGGTTAAGGACCATCCTGCTAAAAGATGAAAGGGTCAACCAGGAAATTAAGGAAGAATTAAAAAGATTCATGGAAACTAATGAGAATGAAGATACAACCGTTCAAAATCTTTGGGATGCAGCAAAAGCAGTCCTAAGGGGGAAATACATCGCAATACAAGCATCCATTCAAAAACTGGAAAGAACTCAAATACAAAAGCTAACTTTACACATAAAGGAGCTAGAGAAAAAACAGCAAATAGATCCTACACCCAGCAGAAGAAGAGAGTTAATAAAGATTCGAGCAGAACTCAACGAAATCGAGACCAGAAGAACTGTGGAACAGATCAACAGAACCAGGAGTTGGTTCTTCGAAAGAATTAATAAGATAGATAAACCATTAGCCAGCCTTATTAAAAAGAAGAGAGAGAAGACTCAAATTAATAAAATCATGAATGAGAAAGGAGAGATCACTACCAACACCAAGGAAATACAAACGATTTTAAAAACATATTATGAACAGCTCTACGCCAATAAATTAGGCAATCTAGAAGAAATGGCTGCATTCCTGGAAAGCCACAAACTACCAAAACTGGAACAGGAAGGAATAGAAAACATGAACAGGCCAATAACCAGGGAGGAAACTGAAGCAGTCATCAAAAACCTCCCAAGACACAAAAGTCCAGGGCCAGATGGCTTCCCAGGGGAATTCTATCAAACGTTTAAAGAAGAAATCATACCTATTCTACTAAAGCTGTCTGGAAAGATAGAAAGAGATGGAGTACTTCCAAATTCGTTCTATGAGGCCAGCATCACCTTAATTCCAAAACCAGACAAAGACCCCACCAAAAAGGAGAATTACAGACCAATATCCCTGATGAAAATGGATGCAAAAATTCTCAACAAGATACTAGCCAATAGGATCCAACAGTACATTAAGAAGATTATTCACCCTGACCAAGTCGGATTTATCCCAGGGACACAAGGCTGGTTCAACACTCGTAAAACAATCAATGTGATTCAGCATATCAGCAAGAGAAAAACCAAGAACCATAGGATCCTCTGATTAGATGCAGAGAAAGCATTTGACAAAATACAGCATCCATTCCTGATCAAAACTCTTCAGAGTGTAGGGATAGAGGGAACATTCCTCAACATCTTAAAAGCCATCTACGAAAAGCCCACAGCAAATATCATTCTCAATGGGGAAGCACTGGGAGCCTTTCCCCTAAGATCAGGAACAAGACAGGGATGTCCACTCTCACCACTGCTATTCAACATAGTACTGGAAGTCCTAGCCTCAGCAATCAGACAACAAAAAGACATTAAAGGCATTCAAATTGGCAAAGAAGAAGTCAAACTCTCCCTCTTCGCTGATGACGTGGTACTCTACATAGAAAACCCAAAAGCCTCCACCCCAAGATTGCTAGAACTCATACAGCAATTTGGTAGCATGGCAGGATACAAAATCAATGCCCAGAAATCAATGGCATTCCTATACACTAACAATGAGACTGAGAAAGAGAAATTAAGGAGTCAATCCCATTTACAATTGTACCCAAAAGCATAAGATACCTAGGAATAAACCTAACCAAAGAGGTAAAGTATCTATACCCTAAAAACTATAGAACACTTCTGAAAGAAGTTGAAGAAGACACAAAGAGATGGAAAAATATTCCATGCTCATGGATTGGCAGAATTAATATTGTGAAAATGTCAATGTTACCCAGGGCAATTTACACGTTCAATGCAATCCCTATCAAAATACCATGGACTTTCTTCAGAGAGTTAGAACAAATTATTTTAAGATTTGTGTGGAATCAGAAAAGACCCCGAATAGCCAGGGGAATTTTAAAAAAGAAAACCATATCTGGGGGCATCACAATGCCAGATTTCAGGTTGTACTACAAAGCTGTGGTCATCAAGACAGTGTGGTACTGGCACGAAAACAGATACATAGATCAATGGAACAGAATAGAGAACCCAGAAGTGGACCCTGAACTTTATGGTCAACTAATATTCGATAAAGGAGGAAAGACGATCTACTGGAAGAAAGACAGTCTCTTCAATAAATGGTGCTGGGAAAATTGGACATCCACATGCAGAAGAATGAAACTAGACCACTCTCTTTCACCATACACAAAGATAAACTCAAAATGGATGAAAGATCTAAATGTGAGACAAGATTCCATCAAAATCCTAGAGAACACAGGCAACACCCTTTTTGAACTCAGCCACAGTAACTTCTTGCAAGATACATCCATGAAGGCAAAAGAAACAAAAGCAAAAATGAACTATTGGGACTTCATCAAGATAAGAAGCTTTTGCACAGCAAAAGATACGGTCAACAAAACTAAAAGACGACCTACAGAATGGGAGAAGATATTTGCAAATGACGTATCAGATAAAGGGCTAGTTTCCAAGATCTATAAAGAACGTATTGAACTCAACACCAAAGAAACATAATCCAATCATGAAATGGGCAAAAGACATGAAGAGAAATCTCACAGAGGGAGACATAGACATGGCCAACATGCACATGAGAAAATGCTCTGCATCACTTGCCATCAGGGAAATACAAATCAAAAGCACAATGAGATACCACCTCACACCAGTGAGAATGGGGAAAATTAACAAGGCAGGAAACAACAAATGTTGGAGAGGATGTGGAGAAAAGGGAACCCTCTTGCGCTGTTGGTGGGAATGTGAACTGGTGCAGCCACTCTGGAAAACTGTGTGGAGGTTCCTCAAAGAGTTAAAAATAGACCTGCCCTACGACCCAGCAATTGCACTGTTGGGGATTTACCCCAAAGATACAGATGCAATGAAATGCCGGGACACCTGCACCCCAATGTTTCTAGCAGCAATGTCCACTATAGCCAAACTGTTGAATGAGCCTTGGTGTCCATCAAAAGACGAATGGATAAAGAAGATGTGGTTTATGTATACAATGGAATATTACTCAGCCAACAGAAACGACAAATACCCACCATTTGCTTTAACATGGATGGAACTGGAGGGTATTATGCTGAGTGAAGTAAGTCACTCGGAGAAGGACAAACATTATATGTTCTCATTCATTTGGGGAATATGAATAATAGTGAAAGGGAATATAAGGGAAGGGTGAAGAAATGTGTGGGAAATATCAGAAAGGGAGACAGAACATAAAGACTCCTAACTCTGGGAAATGAACTAGGGGTGGTGGAAGGGGAGGAGGGCGGGGGGTGGGGTGACGGGCATTGAGGGGGGCACGTGACGGGATGAGCACTGGGTGTTATTTTGTATGTTGGTAAATTGAACACCAATAAAAAATAAATTTATTTAAAAAAAAGAATGTTAGAGGATTTCTACTACCTGATTTGAAGACATACTATGAAGCTACATTAATCAAGTGAATGTGGTGGCTGTTTTAGGACAGGCATACAGATCAATAACGCAGAATAAAGAACACAGAAATAGAGTCAAGCACATATTTGTATTAAATTTTGAAAAAGGCACAACATCATTCAAAGAGGAAAATTGTTTCTCAAGAAATAATACTGGCTGAATGGAATAATCATATAAAAATTAACATTAACTCTTATCTCACACTGTATATAAAAATAACTCTAACTGAATAATAGACTTACACATAAACCATAAATAAAGGCTAAAGCCATAGATATTTTAAAGGGAAACTTTATAGAGTAAAAGTCTTTGAAATTTTGGGGTAAGTGAAAATTTCTTAGGACAAAAAAAACATGACATATAAAAGGAAAAAAAAACAAATAAATTTGATTTTATTAAAACTAAGAATGTTCTTCAAATGTCACTATTTAGAAAATGAAAAGACACACAAGATAATGGAAGAAAATGTATATTTAAAAGGCTTGTATCTTAAATATAGAAAGAAGTCCTGTGACTCAATAGAAAGAAGACAAACCTTCTTAGAAGTGGACAAAATATCTGAAGAGAACTTTGTGAAAGAAGGTATTTATTTGACCTAAAGCACATAAAAAGGCACTCAATATCAATAGCAGGAAAATGCAAATTGAAACCACTATGTAATAGAATTATAGATGAATTAGATTGATTAAAACTTAAAAAGCCTGATAATAACAAGTTTTAGCATGGTTGTGAAGCAACTGGAATTTTCACACATTGCGAGGAGGAATGTCATACTCAACTTAGAATACAGTTTGGTGATTTGTTACAAAGTCAAAATGTACACGTACTATACGATCCTAAATATTCTTTCCCTAGTATCTATCAAAGAAATATAAAAACATATCACAACAGGGATATATGTACAAGAATGCCCATAGAAACTTTGTTCACAATAGCCAAAAGTAAACAACCCAAGCATCTGTCACATAAATGGGCAACCAGATTGTGAAATGCCCATACAACACAATTCATTAGATCACTGTAACAACATGAACCATAAACAAAACACAGAAGTAACTCAAAAATATAACTTAAAAAAACAAAGCCATGCATAAACAGAATGCATACCTAATGTTTTCACTTGACTTTTGGAAATTCAAAAGTAACCCATGGTAACAGAAAGCACATCAGGGATAGTCTAAGACCAGAATTAGGGGAATTATCCTACAGAGGAATATGTGGAAACATTTTTGGGATGATAGAATTATTATATTTCTTCTTTGTGGTGATAGTTCCAAAGTACGTATCATTGCCAAAACTTACCAAGCTCTATAATCCCAATAGACATAGTCTACCATACACAGTTATAACTCCAAGGGTTCTTTAAAAATTGATGATATGTGTGGAGCAGTAAACAATTTTAAGAGTGCTAACTTGGGTAGGTAAAAGCTGTTGGAATCCAAGTGATGGGTTTGGCTTTAGGGGGAAATAAAGCACAATTTATCCATTATAAACATAAACATAAGTAAGCTATGTGTTAAAATGAAACTAGTACAGCATTTTCTAAATTACATTATCTTATTTATGAAATAAGATGACACTGACTCTGAGGAAGGAGTATAGGAAGATTGTGAAAAGAGGACACAGGAGAGTGGAAATATAAATTAACATGAGAAATGTAGAGTAGCCAATCAAAACAATGGTCCATTGTAAGTTTAGGAGTCGTGGACTGAACATGAAATTAGTCAGTTGGTTGTACGTGTATTGTAGAGCCACACTAAGATTTTTTTATGCACAGTTCTGGAGTAAGGAAACATTGAGAGGTAACCTGCATTAAGTGTATAGTTTAGTTATTATTTCTTTGTTTTTGTCAGGTGAACAAACAAAAGAGACAGATTGGCCTTTCTGAAGGAAGCACAATTTGCTGCAACCAATGCAAGAGGTGAAGATGACTTTTTTGACAAGAATTAAAACAGCGAAAGAAATGCAAAAATGGAAATCCAAAGGTGGTTTAAAAAACAAAACAAAACAGGGGCACCTGGGTGACTCAATGGTTGCCTGCCTTTGGCTCAAGGTGTGATCTTGGGGTCCTGGGGTAGAATCAAGTATCAGGCTCCCTTCTGGGGATCCTGCTTCTCCCTCTGCCTATGTCTCTTCCTCTCTCTATGTGTCTCTCATGAATAAGTAAATAAAATCTTTAAGAAAAGGAAAAAAGAAAACAAAACAAAATGACCAGGAGACAGATTTATAACAGATTTAGGAATAAAAGGCACTGAAAGAGGAGTAAGGGGAAATCAAATTTTAAAGGAGAGTTCCTTGAAGAGCTGCGAGAAATCAAGTCAGCAAAAAACATGTAGGAAACCTACTTCGATTTTCAGAAGTCTCAGAAGAGATGTTGGCCCATTCTAAAAGTCCAGGACCAACCTCTTCTCTTGTGCTCTGTATTTCCTCTAAGTTTAAGGTCCTGAGCCACCTATAATTCCATTATTATCCTCTCCTTTTTGTATCTTCTACTTTTCTCTCATCTCTAATTCCTTCCCATCAAAGTACTAGTGTGCTGATGTCTTTTTCATCTTAACAACAAAAACTTTCACTCCAGTTTACAACCTTCCCAACAATCAACTTATTTTTGTCCTTCTCTTAAAAAACAATTTCCACCATAAAACAGTCCACAGCCCCTTCTTTCCACATGGTGGTCCTCAGACCAGAAGTTATCATTACATAGAAGTTTATAAAAAATAAAGAATACCAAGCCTTCTCCCATTTATCCCATCTTTCTGATTTCTCCCAGGCTTTGATCATGGAATTGATATAATTCCAAAAATTTTCCCAGTCTAAAGTATAGTTCAGAGCTATCTACCTGGATTCACTTTACTACACAGTGAATTTATTCTAAAAAATAAATTTCAAGATACCTAGGATCCAAAATTAAATCTAGAGTCCTTATAAAAAGAAGTACAGTTTATCTATAATTAAAATAAACTTAGGGTATAATCATGGGAGTCATTATAATTCTGAACTATAAACTGTAAAATCTAAGCTAACAGAGTGAAGAAATAATACACAAATGTGACTGGACAGCGAAAATTTGTTAGGATCTATAAGTGGTGCATCTCATTGCAGTCTAATTGGTAAATTAGCAAAAGTAGTTAAAAATATAGAAGATGACATAAAGTAGAATATTTGAATTTGAAAGGGATGAAATGACAAATGCATAAGTGCAAGGCTGTGGCTCCAACATTAATAGGCAAAATAAAAAGTAGTCCATCCTCTCTGTCCTTGAGATTTTTCATCTTCTCATTTTTCTCCTACTTTCCTCTGATCCTCAGTATCTTCATGTTAGTTGCGTAAAGACGGTACCTAAATTTTAGCTTTGTTGTGATTATTAAGTGAGATGAGGAATACAGGGTACTTTGTACATTGTAGAAACTTTGTTATTTTTCAAATTGTTAGGTATTTTTTTATCCTTTTACTCCTCTGCCTCCTTCCCCACCTCATTCTCCTTCTTCTTTGTACCAGTACTAGTATTCTTAGACACTACTGTAGCTATCTTTACTATTCTTTTTATCATAATTATGCTACTCTTCCCCTTTGCTTATAATTTGGCAGGACTTCTACTAAATTTATAGTATATGCCAATGTCATTATACAGAACACATGCTTGGGAGCAAGTAAATGTATTCCTAATGGTTTAGTATGCTGCAATTGCTCATTTATTAGCATTGCCATATGTGCACTATGTTTATACAAGGGAGACTTATTCTTACAACTGATAGGAAAACATCACATAATAATTAAGAGTGACAAGTGATATGGACTTGACTATACTATGTTAATGGTTTGTCATTCTTGTTAATATAACATTCACAAAACTATATGACTTTAAAGAAACATTATTTGAGAAATATTTGAAGTACATTGTAAATATTTGGAGTATCCCATGGTTTTTCCAATGCTAATTCTTACAATCAAAAATTACAATGTGATAGATATCCTTTGGGGTGACTTCTATTCACAAACTAGTTATAAAGGTTGGCAAAGCCAATATGTTAGTCAATATATTAGCATAAAACAGAATGCATACTAAGAAAAAACTAATATAGCAGATTTAATGGGGTGGCAAAGATAATTTAATGTAGCAAATATTTGCATAGGTGTGGTCAGGAATAAGTAAACTAATAAGGGGCAGTGAGATGCAACAGCAGGGAGCCTTCAGAAGCCCTAGATCTGAAGTGGCAAAGAAAAGACAATAGTTATAAGAACCCAGCTGAAAAATGGTGCCATGGAAAAGACTTCCAAACAGGAGAGATACCTTTAGTGGAATGCAGTAACTGGCAGAACTGTGCTGCAGTAGATAAGGAAAGGAAATTATAAAATTCCTCACCTCTTTTCACTGCTTCTAATTTCCTCCCAATGTCTTCCATTGGCCAAGTCAATCGAAGAAGACAAAGTACTATATTTAGAAGCAGAACCCATAACTGTCACCTCCAGCAATAGAGTAAGGCAGAGAAAGAAGAGGACGTTTCTGAGAGAGACAAACAAAAGAGACACATTAAGACAGTAACAGTCTATTATCAATCAGGACGCGTGGGTGGCTCAGTGGTTGGGTGCCTGCCCTCGGCTCAGGTCGTGATCCCGAGATCCAGGATTGAGTCCCACATCGCGCTGTGAGGAGCCTGCTTCTCCCTCTGCCTCTGTCTCTGCCTCTGTCTCTGTCTCTGCCTCTCTCTCTTGCTCATGAATAAATAAATAATTATTTTTTAAAAATATTTTATCAATCAAAACTGGCATGTGCAGAATTTTCCAGAGCAGGCCCATACTGTTATCATCTTTTACCTATGTTATCCTGGGAAGCACACTATTTTTATTTGACCAAACTTACACAATGTTATATGTAAATTGTATCTCAATAAAACAGGGAAGGATATATTTAACAAAACTATATATAAATGTCTCTGCATGTAGCCAACCTAGGAAGAGTGGCTATGAAGGAAAATATGCACTATATAATATACCTAATTGTTATTTTTCTTTGTCAGTGGCTAAAGGGCTGGCTAGGTGCAAAGGGAAAGCAAGACAGAGGACTGAAAGAAGTATAACAGAAGGTCAATGATGCACATTTCAAAATAGACCCAACACATAAAAATATCCAAATCCATAAAAAAAATGCTCATCAGAAGCACCTTACTGAAAAATGTTAGACAGAATGACCACTCTGTAAATATCAGTTGTCCACTTTATTGCAACAACACAGTATGACATGACAGTATGTTGTTTACTTTGTTCATATATAAAGCAGTAATGGTGTAAGACTGGGGGTCATTCATAGTTTCAGCAGCACAGATATGACCTAATCAAGTTCTCCATTTTGAGTCCTCAATTTTCTTAAAACAGCAAACAACTCTATTCCTGGCCATGACACCATGCAGAAAGAAATCTTGCTCTCTGGGGACAAATAACTTTAGTGCCATTACATCATGTTTTGGCCAGAAATCCATTCTTACAAAATAATATGTTAGAGGTTTCAACAAGTACAAAAAGATTTAGATCAGACTATGCATATTTTCCAACCATAATGTTATGAAACTTGAGGTCAATCATAAGAAAAAATTGGAATGATCACTATGGTTTTTATCCTTTTCCTTATTCATGTGATGCATCAAATTGATTTCAAATATTTAACAACCCTGTATACCAGGAATAAATCCCACTTGATCATGACAAATGAATTTTTAAATGTATTATTGGATTCTGTTTGCTAATATTTTGTTAAGAATTTTTGCATCTGGGTAACAAAAGCAAAAATGAACTATTGGGACTTCATCAAGATAAGAAGCTTCTGCACAGCAAAAGAAACAGTCAACAAAACTAAAAGACAACCTACAGAATGGGAGAAGATATTTGCAAATGACCTATCAGATAAAGGGCTAGTATCTAAGATCTATAAAGAACTTACAAAACTCAAGACCCAAGAAACAATCCAATCATGAAATGGGCAGAAGACATGAACAGACATTTCTCCAAAGAAGACATACACATTGCCAACAAGCACATGAAAAAATGCTCCACATCACTTGCCATCAGGAAAATAGAAATCAAAACTCCAATGAGATAACACCTCACACCAGTGAAAATGGTGAAAATTAACGAAACAACAAAGGTTGGAGAGGATGTGGAGAAAGGGGAACCGTCTTGCACTGCTGGTGGGAATGTGAACTGGTGCAGCCACTCTGGAAAACAGCGTGGAGCTTCCTGAAGAAGTTAAAAATAGAGCTACCCTATGACCCAGCAATTGCACTACTGGGTATTTATCACAAAGATACTGAAGTAGTGAAATGCCAGGTCACCTCCACTCCAATGTTCATAGCAGCAATGTCCACAATAGACAAACCATGGAAGGAGCCATGATGTCCTCTGACAGAAGAATGGATAAAGAAGATGTGGTCTATATATATAATGGAATATTACTCAGCCATCAGAAAAGATGAATACCCACCATTTGCTTCGACATGAATGGAACTGGAGGGTATTATGCTGAGTCAAATAAGTCAATGGAGAAGGACAATTATCATATGGTTTCACTCATATATGGAATATAAGATAGAGTGAAAGGGATTATAAGGGAAAGGAGGGGAACTGAGTGAGAAAAATTAGAGAGGGAGACAAACCATGAGAGACTCCTAACTATGGGAAACAAACAAAGGGTTGCGGAAGGGGAAGTGGGTGGGGGGATGGGGTGACTGGGTGAAGGGCATTTGGGAAGGCACTTGATGGGATGAGCACTGGGTGTTATACTATATGTTGGCAAATTGAATTTAAATTTTAAAAATGTAAAAAAAAATAACAGTTTTGCATTTATGTTCATTGGAGTTATTGATCTGTAGTTTTCTCTCTCTTTTTTTTTTAAGATTTTGTTTATTTATTCATGAGAGACACTGAGAGAGGCAGAGAAATAGGCAGAGGGAGAAGCAGGCTCCCTGTGGGGAGCCTGATGTGGACTCGATCCCAAGACCCCTGGATCATGACCTGAGCCAAAGGCAGACACAACCACTAAGCCACCCAGGTGTCCCCCTGTAGTTTTCTTTTTATATAGCATCTTTATCTGGTAGTTTGAGAAGAACAGGTATTATCTCTCCCTTAAATGTTTGGAAGAATTCACCTATGAAATCATCTGGTCTTAGACTTTTGCTTGTTGGGAGATTCTTAATTATTGACTCGACTTCATTGCTAGTAATCATCTGTTCAAATACTCCAATTCTTCCTGATTCAGTTTTCAGAGGTTATATGTTTCTAGGAATTTATCCATTTCTTCTATATTGTCCAATGTGTTGGCATATAATTTTTCATAATAATCTCTTATAATCCTTTGTATTTCTGTGCTATTGGTTGTTATTTTTCCTCTTTCATTTCTGATTTTAAGTCCTTTTTTTCTTTTGTTTTGGATGAGTCTGGCTAAAGGTTTATCAATTTTGCTTATCTTTTCAGAGACCCAGCTCCTGGATACATTACTCTGTTCTATTGTGTTTTTTAGTTTAGTTCTTCATTTATTTCTGCTCTAATCTTTATTATTCTCTTCCTTTTATTTTTATTTTTTATTTTTTTTTTGTTTTTGTGGTCGTTCTTCTTCTTCCTTTTCTAGCTCCTTTACATGTAAGTTTTGGCTGTTCACTTGAAATTTTTCTTGTTTCTTGAGGGAGATCTCTTTTGCTAAAACTTACCTCTTAGAAGAGCTTTTGCCAAATCCAAATGATTTTGGACCACTGTATTTTCATTTTCACTTGTCTCCATGTATTTTTAAATTTTCTCTTTGATTTCTTGGTCAACCCATTCATCGTTTAGCAGCATGCTATTTAACTTCCACATATTTGTGTTCTTTCCAGATTTTTGCTTGTGGTTGATATCTAGTTTCATATCATTGTGGTCAGAAAAGAATGTGTATTGAAAAGAATACGTATCCCACTGTTTTAAGGTGGAATGTTCTGTATATATCTTTTGAATTCATTTGGTCCAATGCGTCATTCAAAGCCACTGTTTCCCTATTGATTTTGTTTGAATGACCTACCCATTGATGTAAGTGTGGTGTAAAAGCTCCTTACTATCATGTAATATTATCAATAACTTATGTTTATTATTAGCTGCTTTATGTATTTGAGTGCTCCCATGTTGAGTACATTAATATTTATAATTTTTATAACTTCCTATTGGATTATTCCCCTTATGATTATGTGGTGTCCTTCTTTGGCTCTTGTTAGAGTATTTGGCTCTTGTTTTAAAGTCTATTTTGTGTGATATAAGTATTGCTACACTGACTTTATTTTCATTTCCCCTCTCTCTATTTTTTTGCATATCTATTACCAGTTTTTGATTTATGGTTACTATTAGGTTTATATGTAATGTCTTATGCATATAACAGTCTGTATTAACTTGATGGTTGCTTAAGTTGCTGAAGTTTACTCTTCTCTCCACTATGTCTTAGGTATATGGTATCATACTTTACATCCCTTTATTTTGTGAATCTCAACTGATTTTTATAGATATACTTAACCTTATGGCCTTTCGTGCTTCCTATTTTTCTTTCTTTCTTTAGTGGTCATGAATTCCTTTAACTTTTGTTTGTCTGAGAAACTTTCTATCTCTCCTATTCTGAATGATAGTTTCTCTGGGTATTCTTGGCTCTTTTTTTTTCTCTCTTTAGTGGTCCTCTCTCTTTCAGTATTTTGACTATATCATGCCTTTCTCTTCTGGCCTGCAAAGTTTCTGCTGAAAAATCTGCTCATAAGCTCATAATCTGGTCCCTTCTATGTAACTGTCTTCTTTTCTCTTGCTGCTTTTAAAATTCTCTTTATAACTACCTTTTGTCATTTTAATTATTGTATGTCTTGATATCATCTCCTTGTGTTGATTTTGTTGGGGACTCTCTGTGTCTCCTAAATTTTCATTTCTGTTTCTTATCCTGGTATTCAGTAAGTTTACAGCTATTATTTCTTCAAATAAATTTTCTGCCTCTTTTCTCTCTTTTCCTATTGGTATTCCTATAATGTGAATGTTATTATGGTTGATGGGATCACAGAGTTCCCTTAGTCTATTTTTATTTTTCATTATTTCTTTTTCTCTCTTCTGTTCAATATGGTTGCTTTCCATTCTTCTGTCCTCATCACTGATATGTTTTATTCTGCTTCCTCTAGTCTTTTATTTATTCCTGTTAGTGTATCTTAGATTTCAATTATTGAATTTTTATCTCTGATTAGTTATTTTCTATGTTTTCTATCTTTTTGTTTAGGGTCATTACCATCCTCCATTCTTATTTCAGTCTAGTGAGTACATATACAACTTTTTTGTGTGATGTATATTCCCTCTTGCTGTGGCAGAGCCATATTTGCCTTCAGTCCAGTCATCTGCAGTGGCTCTCTTTGCCTTCATGGGCAGCATTTGGTCCCTGAGTTGTTAGTGGGGCAGTCTGAGGCTACCTTGGGCTTGAGTTGACTCAGATTAGGCCTTTACCTGACCTATCATAGCACTGAACTCCAAGATGATCTCTGTATTATCGCTTAAGAGGTTTCATTGTACCTTGAGATGTCTTTCCCCAACCCACTGCAGGGTGCAGTTGGACCCTGCGGTTATCTTACCCTCTTCCTGGGGCAGGAGTCACTCTGGAGTAGTACTGGCTCCTGTGGCTACTTTAATGCTGCCAGGCTTGTGACATCACTTTGGATGGACTCCTGCCAAAAGTGTGTTAGAGACCATGTTTGTAGAAAGTGGGGATGGGATGAGTGTTGCCAGTAAAGTCTGAGCTGGTCCACTGTGGGAAGAAATCTATAGCCATCTGGGAAAACTCTGCCAGGCCAGGTTGGAGGAAGTGGATCTTCACAAGAGAAGGGTGGGTCTTGCTGTTAGCAAGCTAGAACGAAAGTGTTCCTGTTTTGCTGGTTCCTGCAGCTGTCTGTGTATCTCGGCTGAGGTGCAGGGGAAGTAAATGATGACAGCCATTTCCTTTGCTCTTGAAGAAATCTCCTTAAGATCTCTGCTCCTCCAGCACAAGCTTTAAGATTACTAAATAAATCAACTTCTAGTACACCTTGGGTGTTTTTCAAACTGGTGCATCTGTGTTGTATTGCAGTGGAGTTATTTGTTGTGTTTTTTCTTTAATGGCAGGGACTTAGTTTTCTATTGCCCTCTTCTCTCTCCCAGAGCTGAGTCTACTGATTCTTTAAGTTCCAAGTGTTAAACCCCATTGACAGTAAAAATTCATGAAGCCAGGACATCGTGATTTTCAAAGCCAAATTCCTCTTCCCGCTATAGGGTTCCATCCCTGAGATGCTGGCCTAGGGTCTGTTCCTCTCCCCTCTCCACACTTGCAGCATCCCTCCCTACTACAGACATTCCCTCAGGTCCATATGACTGCCATCTCTGTCCTTCTATCCTCATAGTTATGGCTTCTTCTCTACATTTAGCTATGAACAGTCTGTTCTGCCAGTTTTGGGATCATTTTTCTGGGTTATTTACATTGATGTGAGAATTAGTTAGTTGTGTCCATGGGATAAGGTGAGCCTAGGATCCTCCATGTACTCCATCCTCCATCTCCTCCATCTTCCCCAGAAGCCTCTAAGAAGAACCTTTTTATACTTTTCCCTAGTTATTGCTGATTGATTCATGTGAGGGAATCAAACTCGAAATCTGAAACATTGATTCTTCATCCTGGAACTTGAAATTTGCACAATGTATTTTTTGCTACAAGAAAATCTATAATTCTTTTATCTGCAACTAAAATAATTTTAGCTGATGATAAAATAAAATACATCTATATTATTTCAATTTAACCAGCTCCCAAGTAGTCTATCAAATGAAATGGTATTTGAAAAATATAAGTAATTTTGCCAAGTAGAAAAGTCTAATAAAGTGGTTTTTACTATATTTGTTTTATTATTACATCTGACAGAGAGACACGGTATTTGAAAAAAATGCAAAAAAATGAAGAAAAAATAAAAAGAAAAAAAGAAATGCTTTAATAGTAGTTATATTTAAAAACCTGATGTTTGAAAACCAAAACAAAATAAGTATACTGACATTCCATATTGTTGTAACATGGGGTAATTTTATAGAAAATAACCTATAAATCTCACATAATCATATGCTAACTGTAGTAATTAAATTAAAAAGATAGCACATTTCATGTTTTGGAGAATATGATTTTATGTATCAGGTTTAAATTACATCAGGATAAAATTAAGTTAGTTGAAGTCTATGCTAAATGCAATTGCAAAATAGTTTGATCAAATGACAGCTATAAATAGGTGTTATTTAAAACTAAACTTCTTAAGAAAATTATTTGAAAATAACATTTAAAAATCACTTTTATATATTTATTTGTCAAATTAATAAAATGCCAGATAAAATTAAGAGTTATTGGTATATGTACTACATAGAATATAATATTTAAATTTTACACAATATCTTTAGAGATAAGAGATAAAAATATTAGTTTGATTTTAATTTAATTTTCCACCAACTGGACACTAAATATAATATTGGGTACTTATCTTTCCTTCCTCATGTTAATACCAATATATCCATTAGTTGTACTTATTATATTACTGATATTTCATGTAACAAGCAGTTAAGGATGTGTATTATGTATTAAACTAATACCTGACATAAGGTATATATAGATAAACCTATAAAAACATAATTTTTGTTTGCTAGTGTGACAGAAGTTAGCAGCATAATAAACAAGTTACAGAAGGAGCTCCTATAAGTAATGGAGAATAATGGAAAGATTTTGAGTAAGGGAGTATAAGGTACAATTTACCCTTTGGAAATATCTTCCTGCCAGTAGTGTAAACTGCAGATAAGAGGGCTACAACAATGGACACAATAAAGAAGTGTGCAGACTCTAGGATTTAACTCTATTTACAAGATAAAATAAGCTACCCTACTTAGTTTGTTACTGTCTCATGGATCACAGCATAAGACATGAGAGACCTGGATCAGAGGCAAAGAACTTTACAACTCATGTCAAAATCAATATACAGAATATCAAGTTCATTTGCAATGGTCCCCCATGCTCACTGCTCACCTCCTTTTCATCCTACAGAGAAGACATAGGGTTTACACATACGCTGCATTATAGGAGAGCTGAGAGATTCACCAGTGTAAATGGAAGCAAGCTATCTCATCTCTCAAACACAATAATTAGAAATGTCCTGGGTAGAGTGGTCAGAACTTTGTGTTGCTGGCACATGCAACAAGAACATGAAAGGATATTCAGAGTCTGTGGCAGATTATCTCCTCCAAGAGAGCACATAGGAATGAGTTCTTTGTTCCTGAATTAGGACAGCAATGGTGAGGATGAGGATAACATACTAGTATTGACAAGGAGAGAAGTGCTAAGACTATGTATAAATATATACAAAATTATATTTACTCATACACATATATGCATATATAGTGTTCATGTATGTGTCAATTCCATTTAGTCTTCAAAATATATCTACTAAGAATATATCCACATCTCACAGTCAAGGAAATACCATTTGAACCCAGACTTGCCTGACTCTAAAAGTTGTCTTTTCTTACAAATGGAAAAGGTTTTTGGAGCAAACACCAAAAATGTGTAACACAATACTAAATATTAACACAAATTCATAGTGAATTTAATATAAATAAAAATAACAAAAAGAAAAGTTATCACTGATTAATGTTGGTAAGATTCAACTAAGAAATTTTGATTGTTTTAGAAGTTGATAAGGATTTCATAATTAAGTTTGCAGATGTTAAGAAGACAGCTAAATATATCTTTAATGATTTAGTAGAGTTTATAGAGTTCACAACAGATAACAGGGAGATATTAAAAGAAAAAGGTGTCATAATCACAGGCTACTGTACCTGTACCCTATGATGGTTTATCTAAGCTTTCATTAGCCAATTTGATTCTCTCAAAATCTTGTAATTTTCTTTCGTTCACAGAGCAAAATCTGACTTCGGAAATCTTTTTTCTCCATTACTTACCCAATCAGTTAAAAATGCTAGGGGGAAAAAAAAACTGAACATCATGAATTTGTGCTCCTAAAATTGTCTCCAACTTTAATGGATTGGATTACTCAGGACCAACCACCCTTTTGGTTATAGTTTGTGTGCCATTTTCACTCGTCCTGATCTTAACTATGCCTTTATGTATCCCACCTACTTATTCCTGTCTCACTTTTAGTAAATGTACATTAATATCTATTTTTGCAATTAAAGTTGACATTATTTTTTTACTCTTTCTTTACTCCCTTACATAAAGTCTTTTTAAAAAATATTTATTTATTTTTAAAGATTTTATTCCTTTATTCATGTGAGAGAGAGAGAGAGAGAAGCAGAGACACAAGCAGAGGGAGAAGCAGACTCCACACAGGAAGCCCGACACAGGACTCGATCCTAGGTCTCCAGGATCAGGCCCTGAGCTGAAGGCGACTCTAAGCGGCTGAGCCACCTGCCACCTGGGCTGCCCTCCCTTACATAAAGTCTTATCTAAAACTTCAAGTCCTTTCCTTCTTCCCATTTTAGAAAATGAAGGTGCCTATTCTTTTCAGGTGAAATTATCCATTTTTGCCCTTGGACTCATTTTCTTCTTACCTCCTCTAAAACCTTGCTGTATCAATCATTTCCTTTCTCTACTCTATTACTCAACTAAATAATTTTTTTTCTTTTTATATATACGTAAATGTGTATGTGCATATGTATACATTTGCATATCTGTCTGTCCTAACCTCAAAACACCTACCAGATATATTTGTCTCCTATTTAACTTTTACACCTGCACTTCTTGAGATTAATCTACATTTCCCAGATTTACCACCATATAGTTTATTTTCTCCTCAACTCACTGCAGTCTGATGTTGAATCACCAGTCTACTAAACCTGTTCTCCTAATGCCAACAATACAGTGTTTTATCCCTCCACATCTCACCCATCTTACAGTCCATTACATTTCAAGCATTTGCTAAATTTTGTCTCTGTAGCACTCAGCAATGTTAAAAACAGCTTTTTTCCTGATATTGCTTTCTAACTGACTTCCATGACACCACACATTTTTGATTCCTTGCCTGCATTTCTGATGGTTTCTGCTCTGTCTCCTTCCTGAACCCATATTCTTTCCAACTCGCATACTCCCTCTGGGAGACTACATCTACCACCATGGCTCCAACTCTTTTTATATATAAAGAACAACCAAATATAGGTTTGAAGCCAAGCACTTTTTTCTGAGCTCCAACTGCTAAAGGTTCACTGAATGACCATCCACTTGGATGGTCTACAGGAAACACAAACTCAGAAAATCCAAAGATGCCTCATTTTCCTTTCACACCTCCTCCTCCATTATAAAACCTTCCACAAATCTCATTTTATTTTTTGGCACTCCTATGCGGTAAGTAGAGGAAGATAGAAACTTTGAAAAAAAAAAAAAGAAAAGAAACTTTGGAGCTACTCCTTCCCTCTTTCCTTACCCACCGTATTTTCTCTTTTATTAAGTTCATATCCCTTCCGCTGCCCTAGTTCAGGCACTCATCATTTCTTACTTTTAATCATGCAACAGCTTCTAACTCAGTTTTCTATATTTGGTCATAGTCTCAAACCCATCCTCTGTACAATTGACTTAAATGTTACTCTAACCCTACTACCTCTCTTCTATGAATTCTTCAATGATTCCCACCACCAACAGGATTAACATTCAGACTCTAATATGCTCATTGAATAATTAGTCCTCTGACCATGCTTCCTTCTACTGCTTTAATTTTTGCCACTTTTGCCAATCATGTTATAGATGATTCACCAAACTGAATTTCTTATATAACTTGCTTCCCTTTCTGTGTCATGTCCATTTGTCCTAGAATGTCTCCCCTGTTTTATTCGTTAAGACCAAGCTCCCATATCACCACCCATGAAAGAATTTCCCAAGCTATTCTTTCTAGTTTGAGTAAATGTCCTTTTCTAGTTGTTTCATAATACCTTGAATATTTTACAGCAACTGGTAAATTTATTCTGTTTCCAGTACATTATTTTACAATTATGTTCTCATGTGATTCTACGTCTGATCAGTGGTCTCCAATGTGTGGTAGTTATCCCCTAAAAAACACAGAAGCAATGGTGGAACATTTATAGAATCCTCTATTGCTTTTTGCTTTTTCCTTTGGTTTCTCAATTTCTATTTGTTTCCTTAAAATGTACATTACCTGTTATATAAGGTGCTATGTATATTTTATAATTAATACACACATATTAAGGAATATAAACTCGAGATGTTCATACTAGAGATTATACCAATACATTTGGAGCCCTCTGCTCCCCTCCCACCACATTTTCCATGAGGCAATGGTAACAGTGTTTAAACTTGGCATTTCTAAGCCTTTAACTAAGGGATTACTTTCATTTAAGCCAGTGCTTCTTCAACTGTTATGCTTAGGCCACCTGGGAAAGTTTTCCCTGATATCCTGGCTAAAAATGTAACTTTTGGGGTCTCCTGAATCAAACCTGTGATTGTCTCACTTACAAATTTCTTTTTAACCAGCAGTCTGAAATGATCTTTATGGATATTACAGTTTTAAATCAATCACAAGTGCTAAGTACTCAGTACACCCTTAGATAGAATTAAAAATTTGCATATGGAGAAGAGCTCATTTTGTAACAAGGGCTATTGCCAGCTGCACAGGTAAGTTTGGACTAGAGATGTGATGGGAACTGGGGAGAAAACAAGCAGAACCTTCCAGGAATGGAAGTCTGGAAAAGTATATGCAGATGAAGATTTGGAATGTTTCTAAGGATGATAATAATGAGAAGAATAGATGAAATTAGTACTTTGCTAATGTTTCTAAGTGAAAATATGATTAAGTTTGTAACAGTTAGTACTCTTCTAAATCTGTGCTCCAGATGCTCATATAACACGAAGAACATGCCAAAAACAACAAATATTTGTGCAATATGTATTATTATTAGCCATTATCATCAACTCTAAAAGTCATCACCTCTGAAAAATTAGTGAAAGGATTTATGTTGTATACAGCATTTGCTCTTAGGGAGATACATAGGAATTTGTCCCCCCAAATCTTTGCATTTCCAGGAGTCTTCACAGATGAGGTCTTGGATCAATATCACTTGGAGCTACCAATTAATCCCTACTTGATTAAAATTTAAAATATGGGAGAGAATACAATTCTAGTGTGACATTAAAATCAATGCCTTTACTGATGTGAAAACATGGAAAGTGAAGTTGGCATTACTTGTTCTTGCTTTGGGCTTTTCTAGAGCATGATGATAAGTTCTCTATGAGTATATTATCTCTTCGGATATCCACATATCTCTTGAATATGTTTTCCTTGGGAAAATGGATATCTCACTGTTTATTTTTTTAAAAGGTTTTATTTATTTACTCATGAGAGAGAGGTAGAGACACAGGCAGAGGGATTAGCAGGCACCACGCAGGGAGCCCAACATGAGACTCCATCGGGGTCTCCAGTATCACCCTGGACTGAAGGTGGCGCTAAACCGCTGAGCCACCAGAGCTCCCTGGATATCGCACTGTTTAGAATCTAGTGTACATTTTGAATTAGTAAAGTAACTCTGACATAAAGGTTAAAAATTATTCAATATTTTGGGGGCTCCTAATATATGAGGTCCTATATCAGTCATAATCCAAACAGGAAACATAAAGCATCTCAAGCATTTAAAGCAGAAACAATTAAAGCAAAAAAAAAAAAAAAAAAAAAAGAAAATAAACAAAGCCTTTAAATTGTTAACACAATTTGGATCTATTTTTTTTCTTCTACTCATATGTAATCCCCATTTAATACATTTATGTATCTGCCTTCATAAAAATAATCTTAATCTCTCCTCAATAAGGTGGATACACAAAGTCTCACCAAGTGTTTGTATTCATCTCAGATCCTGGATTTCCTGAGAATAAGAAATTCTGGTTATCATTTTCTAATGTGTCTCCTCCACATTTGGTCAGGATTCTTCAAATGTAAGATAACCAGACATTTTTATGCCTCTCATATATATATATCCATGTATATGCACATACACATACATTATACACATGTACATTTATACATATATCACATACATATTATACATATATGCATATTATATTACATATGATTATGCATACATATTAAATGCATGTGATTCTGCTATACTATCAAAATTGTTTTCCCAATACAATATAAATAAAACTGTCATTTTGAAACATAGCCAGCATTAACCAAAACATTATTGGAGCTCTATATTCCACCTGGGATATAAATGAAGAACTTGGATAGTTCAGAAAAGAGATACAGAAAATAGGTAAATTTGATGTAAGTTCTGTAAGATAAGTCAAAGTAATTGTATTATATATAATGTGTATAAAATTTACTTAAATGAGGATACTGCATGATATTTAGTGGAACCGCTACTGTGATTTTACAGAGAAATAGAAGGGAAAAAAAAAGAATCTTACTTAAAAACATATAGACTAGATGCAGAAGCATATGTCTTCATGGTTTTTAAAAGGTGACCTAGATGAGCTCCCACTGACTTTCTTCAGGTAAGAAATTGTTCCCATGGAACAATGAGAGCACTGAGGCTCAGGGAACTAAACAATTCATTAAGGCCTTGCAGCTATTAAGTAACAAAGGAAAATACACTTCTGCTTCCTAAAGAACTGCTCTTAACTGTATTTTTTCTCTTGCTAAAAATATACGGTTTGTTTAAAAATGCAATTTCCCCCATGCCATATATACACATATGAGAGAGAATATAGAACATAAAAATAAATTAAAATCATCTGTCTAGTAATAAACTTGGTTACCATGTTAGTATAATGTCAGTAGTTTTGATTATGCATACTTTACCTTAATGTGTTTTGGGTCATGGCACATGGATGGTTTCATATCAACTTTTATGGCTAAGCACAGTATTATGAGTTCTGACTGACTCAAGTCATTTATTGGTTTTATAAATATAATTTTAATAGGTACATGTATTAATTACAATAATTAATGTTACTGCTCAAATTGATAAATCTTAATAATAAAAATGATTATTAACACAATAAAGATTTACTTATTTGTTGGTTAGATGTAGTCTGATGGCAGGCAGGGGGCTCACTTGCTTAGTGTCTGTACCATATGGAAAACTTGGCCTGGAAGTTATCATAGTGGGGATGAAAGCAAATGAGGAACATATTGTTTCTTATGTGCTTCAAACCAAGAATGCCACACTTCATTTATTCTCAGGGGAATTAGACCAAACAGCTTTCATAACCCAACTTCATTACATGAGAAGATGGTAAATATAAGGGGACACATTAAACATTTGATGAATGCTAACAGTTTCTGCTAGTACATGACATTTAATTTTGGCAATACCAGTCCTACTCTTAACTCTTTTCAAAGTGTGTGTGTGTGTGTGTGTGTGTGTGTGTGTATTTGGCTTACAAATTTTAGCTTCTTGGTCACTTTTTTTTTTTAAGTTGCCTCCTTCCTCCCTTGCTCCTTTAAATTCATTCTTCACAAAGTATCCATTTAAAAGGTATAAGTCAGATCATGTCACTCTCATATTTTAAAACAATCTAAAGGTTTACCATAGCACTTTAAAAACTCAATTATCTTTTCTTAAGGGTCAACAACCATGACTAGTACCTCCTTACCTATGTGATTCCTTCTCATATTCCTACACATCACCTTCCATGCTATAATCACGTTGACTTCTATTTTCTTCTCATATATACCCGTTAGTTACAGCCTTAAGGATTTATACTAGTTTGTCTGTTTATTTGATGTTCATCCTTGATTATTACAAGGCTCATTTTTTGGACACATCATACACAGAATATATTTTTCTGCCAAAACTCTCACTAATCAAACAAAAGCATTCTCTGTAACCAATCACCTGCTATCACATCACCTTATTTTAATTCTTGGCATACATTTCCATATCTATTTATATTTAGATTTGTGATGCCAAGTTTTCTAAATTTCTCTTCTGCAGTGATTAATTATAAAAAGCATGCTCTTATTCTGTTGGTTTTTTTTCAGTATGATTATTCTGTTTTCTAATTTTGTAGTATTAGATTTAATGCACCATATACACTTTTCTCTTATTGTCCTTGAAAATGTGAAGATTTAAAAAATAGGTATAACCCTTACAGATATTGGAACCAAGGAGTCCTATCTCAGCAGTGAAGTAGTTTTGAGGAAACATAGTTTAGACTAATAAATCTAATCTATATTTTCTTTCACTGAAAAACATTAAAATTTATATAGTCCATAAAACCCAGTAACATTCATATTAACCCTCTTCTATTTTGCCCAACCATCCTCACTCTGATTTGTCTTTCTCATGTTTAATTCTCCAAATATATTTTGTTTCTTTCTTGCCATCTTTTTATATATTCTTCCTTTGTTCTTCTCACTCTCTGCTACAACTTCAATTTTGTGCTTTGAAAAAAATCTAAGAAACTATCTGGAAAAGACAAAACCTCTTCATAATATGAAAGGATGGAGAAAATTTATCCTGCAAGTAGCTGAGTAGAGTTACCACCAATGTTGTTGTTTCTTTTATATCACACAGCAAATTATCTTGATGAATCCTGTCATTACTTAAAACATTTTATTAATTTAAAATAAATCTAGATGTACATAAAAGATATATTTCTTGTATACCCATTCACCTAGTTCCCCAAATGTTAATATCTTACATTATGATGGCCCGTTTATCAATTTTATCAATACTAAACCCATCATTGGATTAATAACATTAATTAAACTACGGACTTGATATGATTATACCAGGTTTTGTAATAATGTAGTTTTTCCCTTCCAGGATCCAAATCAGGATCTCATATTGATTATAGTCATCATTTCTCCTTAGTTTTCTCAGGCTGGTGACAATTTTTCAGTCTTTCCTTGTTTTTTAAAACCTTTGAGGAACACTTACCAAGGTTGTGTGTGTGTGTGTGTGTGTGTGTGTGTGTGTGTGTGTGTGCTTTTCAATGTTTTTCAATTTGGTTTGTCTGATGTTTTCTCATGGTCAGACTGGGGTTCTGGGGTCACGGAAGTGAGGTGCCTCTCCCTCATTTCGGATGGGGGCATGCAATTTTTTTTTTCAAAAGTACCTAGAATCAAATTTCTTCATCTCATCTCTGTTACTCTCAGGACCTTTGTCTGGGCTACTATATTCTTTCTCCTGAATCATTAAACTATCCTCCTGATTGGTCCCCTTGCTTCTTCCTTTTTCCACTCATGGTGTATTAATAAAAGCAACCAAGAATCTCAATTTTAAAGGATGTTAGATCAGGTCATTCATCCTTTGACTCAAAATCCTTAGTTTGCCATCTGACTTAGTACTGTGTGTATAGGTGCTACATCACCAAAACTGTATTCCAAATTCCTACCTCTCTGAATGTATGTTCTTACTCCCTTTTTTCTCACTTTATTTCAGCCATGGTGAGCTACTTGCTTTTACAGACATGTTAAATAACCTCCCACTTTAGAACTCTGCATTTGCTCTTTTCCCAGTTGCAAACGTTACTTTTTAAGAAGTGTTCATGGTTTGTACTCTCACCATTTTATTTTATTTTTTTAAAGATTTACTTATGAGAGAGAGAGAGAGGCAGAGACATAGGCAGAGGGAGAAGCAGGCTCCATGCATCGGGAGCCCAGGACTCAGTCCTGGGTCTCCAGGATCACGCCCGGGGCCAAAGGCAGGCGCTAAACCACTGAGCCACCCAGGGATCCCCTACTTTCACCATTTTAGGTCTATGCTTGATATTACTTTCTCAGTGATATCTTCTTTGACTCCTCCATTTAAAATAGTATTGTCCCCTCTACATTCACTGTCTACCTTTTCTTACTTTATTCTTTTATAACACTTACCACTTTCTTTGTTTACTTATTTATTTTGTATCATGTATGTCTCTCACCATTAAAGTGTAAACCTCATGGAAGTGTGAATTTTTGTTTGTGGTATCTTCAGTACCTGGTATATAAGAAAACCTTGGTTAATATCCATTAAATGAATGGATGGCTTGGGAGAAAAGATGTTAAGTTTTGCTTTGTTTTGATTCTGTTCTCTGTTTATCTAATTTCCACTCATCTCTATATCTGGTAGATGGTTTGATGTATATAGGTCCATGTACAATTTCCATTATCTCCCTTACTGTAGTGTTACTATAATGATCTGGAATAGTCTCCTAGCCCCTCTCCCTGTCTCTTGGGACATTCCATGAGATCAACTAATGTGAAACTAAAAGCTTAGCCACAGAATGCTCTCTCTCTCTGTTATCCTTTCCTTCTCCGACTTCCCTCTACTTCTCTTAAGTCATCCACACACACTTCATTAAAAAAATTTGCAAAATCAAAGAATTAAATGTGTTACCTCCCATCCTCTTCTGTTTCTTCACTATTGTTTCCCAGAGTTATAGTCTGAACTTTTTATTTAAACTGGAGAGGATGGAAATATACAGCCTGCCCTAAACACACTATGCCAACACTGCCCCACAACAATTTTCACATTTTAATGTGCAACTGAAGCCATTTATGTCTCCATGAAATGTGTATCTCCAAGCCACGAAACATATAAGATTTAGGAGGTCTTAATATTCTCTGTGAAAATGAATTTTAACAAACACTCCCAAGTAAATCTGATGTTAAGAGGTTTACCAGTATATAACTATAACAGGAGGAAAGTTGACAGCAAGTTCCAAAAGAATAAAACAATTTCCTATTTTTCAGACACATTATTGGTCATTTTTTTTATTCACTTGGGTTCACAGTTGATATATTTCCTCCTCAATTAAAGTAATATAATTTCTTTCAGGCTTAGCTGCTGGTAGGGGTAATGTTGTGAATGTTCATTTTAATATGTGTGTGCTTCTTTATACATGAGAATGCACACATATGTGAGTACATTTGTTTCCATGTGTTCTTATGTGTATGCATGTGCCTATACATTTCTTTTCATGCCTGTGTGTGCGTGTATGTCTGCATGTGTTTTTCATTTATAAGTATTTTCACAAACAGGAAAGAATATTAGAAATGTTATTTTAATCAAACTGTTCAAATATTTCAATTGAAAATGTTATAGGACATTCAGGAATAAACATAACATAGACGAATATCTAATCTGGCATTAAATCAAGCCACTGAGACTGCAATATAACTTCTTAGCATTTTTCTAATGACATGAAAGACATTCCTCCTCCCAACAGGCACCAATATAAAATAAAGCCTCAAGTACACCATTTTGAAGATTAATTTTGAATGACAAAAATCTCCCTGATGAAATCATGTTAGGCTTAATGATATTGTATTGGAAAATATAATAAACGATTGTGTTCTGTATTAGGTAGGTTGTTCAAAATGACTTGACTTTTTTATGACTTTTTAAATGACACTACAAATTAAAGTGAATTGACACAAAATGACACTGTATAATCATTAAATATAGTCATAACTTGACTGGTTTTTAATTTTTAAGATTAGTGTTTTTTGGGCAATCTGAGGAAACTTTATAAAATAATTTTAAAATGGAAGCTCAAGTACAGAGTGTGAAAAAAGTTCAAAATAATGACACAGTTGACCAATTGGATTGCTACTTAAAATCCTCATCCTCCCTTCTCTTTTACCAGCATACACTGAAAGAGCAGACTGCCAAAGTCTAATGTGAGAGTCATTTTCATCTGCTCATTTTATTTCTATTGCCAATTATCCTTAATTATTGAAAACTTTTTTTTCAGTGTGTAATGGATGCTGAAATGTTAGTATGCTCATTAAACTGAAAGTCTAGATAGAGCGATAGATTCTGATAAGCACTGGTATGTTATAGTTCTGAAATTTCAAGTATTTCTTACTCTATTAACTTTGAATTCATACTCCACAAAACATTTACTCAGAATTAATAACTATTATTTTTTAAAGCAAAAGAACCCTCACAAAATGACTTAACTGATAAAAATGTAAGAAAAATTTAAATTGGTTTCCATGAAGGACAAACTGAATTTGCCTTCATTTGAGCAGAAGCCCTTTAAAATGAAGCAAAATCCTAACATGTTGCTACTAACTCTTTGTTAGTATGCCCTACTACGTAAGTATGCCCTGTCCATATTTCTGTAAATTGGCATCAGCTGATAAAACCATGATGAATGATAAATCTATACACTGTCTCTGAAGGTTAAAGATTATACTGTAGATGTGAATATATGTGTTTGCCTCTACTATACTTAAAACCCAACTAAATATTTTCAGTATTTCCTATTCTGTATGGCATCAGGTTAATATTAGCCATGGGAAACATTCTGCATTAGATTTGGAAGGGTGAGCACATATGTATCTCTATGGTAATGGACAATAATTTCTTCTGCAAGTCACCCACCACATCAAGGTAGGAAGTGACAGAAGACAGTTCTAGTATGCCCTTGCATGTTCCAGTTGTCTTCCTGGGTTCCAGTTTATCCTTGTTCTGTACATTCAGTTTTCCTTCTTAACTGCCAATCCAAAGACTGCCAATAGTGACTTCAGACTCCATGCAGAAACTCCAGGTTACAGGTGTTATGCCATTGCCTCCTACTGTGGGAAGGCTGAGGCCTATAGAAAATCTTTATGTTAAATACTAATAATAGTTTGGCTTGTCATACCAAAGTTTGTTTGATTCATCTGTCATCCCTTGCTCTGGAAGCTACTAAAAGACACACCTTACAACAATGAGACCGTAAAGGTGAGGAGGATGTGGAGTCCGTAAAATGAGGATCCAGTGATAAGAAAGTCCGTAATGTGGGTAAGGTGAAATCACAAAAGAACAGCTCTCCAGAAAATCCACATAGCAAATAGTAAAGACTGAAATATAAGAGTAAAGGACTATAATTAGAAAGGTCTCCAGTATAAGAGTGGGGAGAGCAAGACCTCAATGAGTAAAAAAAAAAAAAAAAAAGAAAAAAGAAAAAAGAAACAAACAAACAAAAAAAAAAAACAGTAAAAACAGGACACACATAAATGGCAACAGCTTTATTCATTTGGCAAAAGCCCATTTTTCCTGCCATTGGTCAGTACTGAAAACAGGACATGCTAAAAATAGCAATGATGGTGGATAAATAGCCAGGCCTGCTGATGTCACTTTTCCCATTCCCTGGTGCCCCCTAGTTAATGCTCTGAGACTCATGTAGATAGTCACATCCACAGTTCCTGTTACCCCTCACGTGATTGGTCTCTTGAGTTGTCTTCTGCATACTTTATATTGTATGGTAATAAAACAAAGGGCCAACCCAGATTCAGGTCTTCACCACTGCACCTGCAATTCTTGGTGGTGCCTGATGGAGTAGCCCCTTCCAGCTTCTCTTTGTTCCAAGATATTGGACTCTGAGTAATCACTTGTCTCTCATAGGGACATGCTGTGTGGCATAAAAGAATCAGATATATGATCTTATGTTGTTAAACACATTTAAGAGTGAAATCTTCTGTATTGGCAGGAAGAATTAGGATCAATTAGTAGTAAATACATTTAGAAAATTAAAGAAAAATGGGCAATAATTAATTCATGTACTTCCCACCTGCAAAATGCATTCCATCGTGATATCTCCAAAGTCTTAGCCTACTCCAGTATCCACTTAGTTCAAAAACCTTACCTAAGAATAATTAATTCAAAAGCAAAATATCCCAAATCTCATATAATAAATCATATTGTTAGGTATGAGTGAGGTTACAGATATGATTAATCCTGAGGCAAAATTTCCCTCTAGCCACGTACCTGTGAAATCTAAAAAATAAGTTATCTCCTTCCAAAATACAATGATAGGTCAAACATAGGATAAACAACCTCATGTCATAAGGGAGAAAAAGAAAGTAATAAGGGAGTCACGCATGTAGACCAAGTTGCAGCCCAGTAAGCAAATTTCCATTAGATTTCCAGACCTGAGAATAATCCTGGGCAGTTTGATCCTTCCTTCTCTGGGATTTTGGAGTGGCAGCTCTACCCTCTTGCACACCAGGTAGTGCAAGCCTGTATATTCATCACTCTACTTTGCAAGTAAATTGCCTTCTCATTTTGTCTCATTTCAGTCCCTCTCAGTACAGGCTAGTAATGCTTTTACATATACAACATTCTCAAAAACCTTGTCATTCTCCCCTATAATTCATGGTGGTCCAAGCCACCAGACAAAAATCCTCCACAGACTTTTCCTGAGTAATGGCATCACTCTTCCCAGCTTCTGTTGAGAAGGTTTTTTGGATCCAGGAGCCACACACCTGATCTCTTTAGCAAATATCTGTCCAGCTATAATCTTGCCCCATTCCCAGAGCATGTTACCTAGATAGGCTAAGAATTTTCCAATAATCAAAGCTTGTTTCTTTTGTTTAACAACTCTTTCCTTATTTTATCTTTTTCCACTCACATTTTACTATAAGCATAGTAAGGCAAAACAAGTTTGTACCTTCCACACTTTGCTTGGAAATACCCTCTGCTAAATATCCAAAAACATTGCTTACATGGTGTGTCTTTTGGCTAAAACAAGAAGCCAATTCAGCTTCTTGATGATCCTTTCTCTGGTGTTCACTAACAGATACCTCAATACTTTGAGACTTCACCAGAAGTCTCTTTAAAGTTCATATTTGTAGCAATAACCTGTTCATAACAATATATGCATTCTCTAAGACAAGAAAATCTTTCTCCACTGCTCTTTGGTGTTTCTGAGTACTCACCAGAACTGCTGGTAACTACAACCCTTATTTCTACCAACATTTCTTTAAGACAACCTAGAATTTTTCTATTAAACACCTCAAAAATTTTCCTGTCACTGTCCTTACCCAATTTCAAGTCACTTCCATATTTTTAGGTATTTCTTACAGCAGCACCTCACTTTCTGGTATCAAACTGTGTATTGGTTATAGTGAGCTATCTTAACAAAATACCACCATCTGAATGGCTTAAAATAACATAAATTGGGGCACCTGAGTGGCTCAACAGTTGAACATCTGCCTTTGGCTCAGGGCGTGATCCTGGAGTCACAAGATTGAGTCCTATATCAGCTCCTGGCATGGAGCCTACTTCCCTCTCTGCCTATGTCTCTGCCTCTCTCTTCTGTGTCTCTCATGAATAAATAAATAAAATATTTTTTAAAATAACAGAAATTTATTACCTCACAGTTTAGGAAGCTCGAAGTCTGAAATCTCTGTTAGCAAGACCATGCTTCCTTTGGAACTTGTAGGAGAGAATCTTTCCTGGCCATTTCCTAGCTTCTGGTGGAAATCAGGCATAATTGATATTCCTTGACTTATAGATGCATCACTCTAATCTCGGCCTCTTCCAGCAATGGCATCTTCTGTGTGTCTCTGTGCTCAAATTCCCTCTTCATATAAAAACCCCAGCTTACCCTAATGAACTCATCTTAATTTGACTATATCTTCAAAGACCCTCTTTCCAAATAAAATAATTCACTGGAGGTTAGAATGTCAATATATCTTGAAAAAAGCTAAAATTCAACCCATAAAATTGTTACAATAAACAACCCAAAACAAAGTAAATTTGGCTTAAATTAAAATATACCTCAATTCTAGTACCTTTCTGTTTCCATTTTTATCCTCTTGTTGACTTTCATTCTGTCCTGTATGAAACACAGTGGTAGAGTAGGTGCCATCTAATAACCCTCTATTTTATTATCATTTTATAGATCTCTGTAATAAGAGTGACTTAAAGCTAAAGAGCTGTCAGAAGGAAGACAGCCTAACAACGATAGTAACAATAAATCCACCAGGATTGCAGATGTATGAAACATTTTGATCTAATCGTGTGATTTTTCTCACAACATACATACAGTTTTTATTTTTGTTCTTTTGTTAGTAAGATAAAACCTTCAATAAATGAAATCTATAAGCATCTCTTTAATTTGAACAAAATACAGGCATTTCTCCTTGGGAACTAATGGGCACTCTGCAAAGCAAATTACACTACAGACAATATGTCAGTAAAAATGCACTTTAAGTAAAAAATATCTAATAAATTTATTTGGTAACTCTTTGGTTTCATAGGAACTTTAAAGTAATCAATGAATGCTACCAATGACTGATACATTTGTCTTATTAACAAAAGCACTAACTCTCAAAAGATAAAATGTAGTTTTGTGGGTTGAAACTGAGAAGATAGAAATCCATTCCTCTCTTAAACATTAGATTTTAAACTTTTGTGAATTGAACTTAAAAATTCCCCTGTAATGCATGAAGCTCACCTTTAGAGATGGACAAATGTTATGTCTTCCTACTTTTTCTCTTTTACTCCCTCCCCATCTTTATCATCTTTCTTTCCCATGCAATTTACTATAAGCTCCAGCAAGTGTTTTCAGACTTGTGCCCTGATAAGCTAAAACTTTATCTCAAGTTTATCCCTGCCCACATTCCCAATGCTCAACAAGACCAAATTTCACAGTATTTCATCTCCCAGCCTTTTCATGATGCTTAATTTTAATGCTTAAGCCTTTCCCAAAAGGCAGATTGATTAGTAATAGTGTCCTTTCCATCCTCAGACTCTGTCTTCATCCTGAGGGAGCACACAAAAATTTGATGAATTAAATCAGTTATTTTACTTTAGGAAATACTACTTGCTAGTCATCATCCTAAATGACAGAAATATCAAAAATTAGTTTTGAATCTGTGCCATAAATATTAACAAATGCATTAAAACAAATGTATCTTAATGTCTAACATTTCACATTTTATTCTGTCCTATTTTTCTGATTATTTTCTTTATTTCCTGGAAAGTAATTAAGTCCTGCCTCTTGTAGGCTCTTCTAATCCAGACTGATATCCTATAATTCTTCCTTTCCAGTAATTAGTCAAAGGTTTCTGATTTTTAAGGAATTTACAAATGAGAATAAACCAAATAAAACAATTTTAGTGCTTTAGCAGCTGTTATTTGATATCTAACTGGAAAATATGAAATTCCTTCTGCTTTTAAATAGCACAAAGGATTATTTGAGAAGATGGATGTCCCAAGAGAGACCATTTTTAGAGTAATTTTAGCCTTATTTTGAAAGATCAGAAAACCACAGTTGTCCCTTCATGGTATTTAAAATCAGGTTTTTATATTCAAAAGGTTCTGATAGTATGGAATGAAACATTCAGAATTTGAATTTCTTTCTTTTTTTCTTAAAGAAGAGTGCTCTATTAATCCTTGTGACTTGACTAGCAATAAAAATTCAATATTTTTGAAACTCAAAACCCCAAAATGGTTTAAGTATTTTAAATTTAATCTCCATATAAATTCTTCCCAATTTCAGGTCATTTGACATAATGAGACTGTGTCAGAAAGTTGCCCTTGTTAACCAAGAGTAGCTGAAAATTTTAATATCTGAATGGCAGACAGCTGACAGCTTTTGATAAAATGGTTAGAGAATAGTGGTTACATTTTCAGTAATCATAAGTTAAAACAAACTTGTATTCAAAATTACATCTTTAATTTGTTTTCAAAATTTGTTCAATGACTTCAGAAAAATCCTTGAACTGTTTTTAGATATGCTACTTATTTATAATGTCCAAATAATATATTTTCAAGTAAGTAATTGAAAAAAAAATTATAGCCACTCTCCACAGCTTGATGTGATGATTTTAGAGACTGATACTATAGTTATATTTCCATATTTATTGATATATGCACAAAATTATATAAATCAGATTCCTTTTGATTACCCATGTATATTCATTAAAATACAGCATCTTTTTTTCTGGAATCTACTATTTTAATATTATTTTATAACTAGTTCAATGAATGAATTTTTCTATTTTCATAATTTTCAAACTGTCATAGTTGGCCTTGTATCCTCTGTTTTCAACTCTCTTAATTTAGTACTCAGTTTGAGTACTAAAATTGAGCATTGAGCATCTAAAATTTGAACTCTTTGACCACTTTTTTAAATTCAAAAAAGTTTAATAAGCTCTGGAATCATCACTTTGCTCATTTCTTTGGGAATATAAAATATGTGAAAAGATTATACTTGGCTTAAGTACTTATACTTGCTTATAAAATCAGTTTTTGCTTGAAATATGGCATCAGAAACAAACATGACTGATTGTAAAATTATATTAAAGATCAATATCCAATTGGAATTTGAACATTTGGAAATTTTAGATTAATAAAATTAGGAAGAAAAAATGATACTTGTAAAAGTTGATTCTTGAATTTTATTAAATGAGAAAATACATTTCAAAATGACAACTGAAGAGAAAAGGAAAGTGGAAAATTAATAGAAAACTTTTCTCTCTGAGATATGATTTTTAAAGAATGATAGGATAAAAAGATCATGATGAATCAACTGCAGTATAGTGACAAAGCCAAGTTATGGAGAATTTTGAATAATCAAATGAATTACTTGGGCTTGTACTATTTTACAAAGGGCAGACAATATCATTGTCATCTGTTCATTTTATTTTGCTCTTTATTTACATAAATATGTAAATTTTAATGTAATTTTTTAATCAAAATGCATGGAAATAATAAATGGACTTAGTAAAATCAATGCAAAATATGATAAATGCATGACTGATGTTCAAAACTAAACAAAAGATAAACTAAAGTAATACTTAATTTCATAGGCTAGGAAATAGCAAACTTTTTCTAAAAAGGGTCATAAAATAAATATTTTAACCTTTATAGGTCATTCTCTGTCTCTATTATTCAACTCTGTCATTGTAGCATGAATGCAGCCATGGGCAATATGTAACTGAATCAGCATTGCTGTATTCAAATAAACTTCATTAAAAAACAGTAACAACAACAATAAAAAACAGGTGGCAGACAGGATTTGGCCTGTGGACCAGTTTCCAAACCTTTTTGTTGGGGGCAGAAAGATTATCCATATTTGGAACACCAATGTTCATTAAACATTAAAAGACCAAGAGCTACTCCAAAAAATGGTAACTTTAAGAAAGATTTACTAGTTGTTACATATTTCAGTGGCAACTTCTCAAGCTCCAAAACATTTAAATTGAATGTGGCTAAAAATTTACTCATTAAACAATGATTAAATTAGAAGAATTGGGACCTGGTCTGGAAATGGGAGTTTACTTAGAAAAAGATCTCAGAAAAAAAAAAAAAAGATCTCAGTAATTTTAATTGGTAAGAAGATATAGGTGGGGCTATTTTCCATGCTAGCATGCTGCGATGGCATTCTAGTTAAATGAACCAAGTATCTTGTGATTGAATACCTATCAGGTGATAAACCACATATACCTTAAGGTTAATGAATATTCTTTATATATAAGAATGTAGAAAAGATATTTAGTTGAAAGGTACATATTTAAATTGGGTAGAGCCCCATTCAGTAAAATGTTTTAAACACAAATTTAAAAGTCAATTAAAAAGTGAATAAATGATCTATTGCTATGACTATGGTCAGTAAATCATTCCAAAGCTCAGTGTCCCAAATCAGTAAGTATTGATTTAGTCCACAAATCTGTAGCTTGACAATTTAGTCTGGGCTCATCTAGACTCACTAATATGTCTGAGGGCCTTATGTGGGTAGTTTTGTCTCTCCCATTTAACTCATTATTTAACTAGCCATCACTAGAATATGCTTATGGTGAAGGCAGAGGAGCACAAAAGCAAATGGAAAGGAAAAATTAAATGACAACTTGGATATAGAAACGGGTGAAGAATTAAGGCCTTTGACACAATTCCTTTATCTATATATTTCTGTAGGTATTGAATATTTTGCAAATTCTGTAAATATAACTGTTGGAGACTTTAATTTGCTTCAAAATCTTGGAGTCAATCTCTGAAATAAGACTAAAATAATAATTTTCTACCCTGGACTTCAGGCTTAATATAAGAATAAATTCAAAGTAATGGAACAATTTTGGATGGAAGTGATAATAAAAAATATTCTCTAGGAATAAAGGAGATACATTTTGAGGTAAATAATTTATTTTGATATTTTAGCCTAAACTTGAATTTTTTCATGTAGAATAAGAATACAACTATCCAACTATCTCAATCTTTGTTCTGGTATTTTTAATATATCCATTAAAGTACTTCTTATTAAAAAGTTTTGCATATATCACCAGTTCATTGGCAGCTTTCTGATTGAAAACTGACACGCTAATGATGTATTTAATAATCATGTTAATTATTAAATTTTAAAGAGAAAAACCTATGATTCTTTAAGTGAGAAAAAGATTATAATTTAATTTTGTCTTCTATTCATCATCATCTTGGTTTAAGGTTCATCATTAATGTTAAATACAGTCAAGTAGGAAACTTGTGGTATGTTTGAATGCTGTTAGGAAAATCAACACAGTGTGCCATATGCATTCACATTTATGTTTGATCCTCTATGCTGACAGCTAGAACAATCTGGCTTTGTCTGTAAAGTTAGCACATATAATTAAAGCACATGTGGGATAAATTTTCATAATGCTGCATGGGGCTTTAGCCTTGCATCTGTCATTAAAGTCATTAGAAGCAGAATTGCTAAAGCCTTTCGTGACTCTCTGACATTTTATTCCATCTGAAGCATAAAAAAGAAGCAACACACTGTTACTATTTTCTTTTTCAATTAAATAGTTTGTACGTGGGTTACATTTGAGTTTTGAAGATGACAGATCCTATTCTTACAGGTAACAGCATTCCAATATGACTCATTATACACAAACACGCACATATACACTCTGCAGATTCAAAATTATATGCCTTCAAAAATAAACCTCTTTTATGTAAATGTCCAATTTATAGATATTCATTCAAGAATTCCAAACAACTTCCAATGCTTCCCCTAGAATCAGAAGCACTTAACATTTGAATTCAAATTATACTCTTTGTATACTTTGTTTTAAAAATGTCTGTGTAGATTGAATTTTAAAGAAGTAATAGAATATTTAACAATGAAATGACTTTTCTCATTTTAATGTTGATAGTAATTGGGCATGTTACATTCTTTGCAGGGTCTAAATTACATCCTGAGAATACATGAGTTATTTTGGTTTTGTAGGGTACCAGTTATTTCATTAACCTTATGTTTTATTACATTATTTAGAATTTGACAGAGCTGCACTCCAGTCTATCTACATGACCTTAACTATTTGAAGTTTCAGTTTGCTCATCAGTGAAATGGCAACCTCATTGGTTAGTCATGGGAATTAAAGGAAAGAATCCACAAGCACTTCACCTTATGTTTATCACAGAGCTAGCACTCAATGGGTAGTGATTAATATTAATATTTTTGTTAATTATAATTTACCATTATTATATGTTAATCCTAAATTCATATAACCTTTGATCCCCTGAAATTTGAAGGACCTCACTGGTATTGAGATGAAGAGGACAAAAGTGGGAACTGTCAGAAAGCTGTCTTCCTGAATTATACTAAAACTTGTTTCATGTGACCGAAACCACACTAGTAATCAAGCAAGTTCAGAGAATTTACAAAAAATGATGCTGGGTATCAATATAATGTTTTAGCAGAATTTAAGATGTGAAGACCTTTTCTAAGTGGTTTAGATACTTTGTCCATACAAAGAATTATAAAAAAAAAAGTTTCATTTCAGAATAAATGTGGATAATTATAACAAGTCAAGAATAATTTAGGGAGTGTGAGTAATCCATTAGGCTATAAAACTGAGTAACATTTTAAGCGTCTGATTTAAAACCCCTCCACAGGGCAGCCCTGGTGGTGCAGTGGTTTAGCGCCGCCTGCAGCCCAGGGCATGATCCTGGAGACCCTGGATCGAGTCCCATGTCAGGCTCTCTGCATGGAGACTGCTTCTCCTTCGGCCTGTGTCTCTGCCCTCCCCCCTCTCCCTCTGCATTTCTATGAATAAATAAACAAAATCTTTAAAACCCCTCCACAACGTGCCCCTCCTATAATCTGCCTCTTGAATAACTGCACAGCTTCATCTTTGGCTGTCTCCACTCTGCAAACAATTAAGTTGCTATTCTGCTTGTATATACTCATTTATTTTTCTAAAATGACCACTTTTTGTTTTTCTACCTGGAAAACATAAGGTCATTCTTGAAGATTCAGCTCAAATCTCATCTGTTAAGCTTTTTCTGAAAATAACTCAAGAAATACTAACCACTGTTTCCTTATGTCTCCCATTGTGCACTAAATATGGGACTGCCAAAGCACCTGTCAAATTTTACCAGACATACTCATTTATAAATTTTCTCTACCTTGAATTCAGCTTCTTTGACATAATGGTTTTTGTCATCATTTGTATGTTAACTTTCAAGGTGGAAAAAAAATGCTCATTAATGAATGATGGTTTCCCAATTAATGTCTCTCTAATTTCATGATGAAGGACTGGTTCAGACAAAAGTGTTATTTAGTTTGCAGAGTTATGAGGGATAGAGTAAAATTACTATAATCTTACCAGATTGTTTAGATTGAGGGTGTTTAACAAGGCATAGATAATGGTTACAAATAAAGCAGGGTATATGCACAGTTTTGATTGTCAAATAGCAGTGCTGTTCTAAGGAGTTGAGATAAGGGGTAAATCATGTTTAATAATTGATTTAATTGAGTTAAACACTGAGAAATTCACTTGTCTCAATGAGATCAGGGACTAATTATTTAACATACACTCTATGGCAGGCAACTTAAGCTCTCTGATTACAGGCTTTCCTCCCTGAAGATAGAGTTCCCAACCCATATAAAAATATAACAGAGGGAAAAGGAGTCATAGCAATTGTCTATCACCTTCAATATTTCTTTTTAAAAAAAATCAGTTTATTGATATGTTGACATATAATAGATTCCATATATTTAGAGTGTACAATTTGGTAAGTTTTAATAATCATATTAAACCATGAAACCATCACCAAAATAAATATAATAAACATTTCCATTATCTCCAAAAGCTTCAATATACCCTGCTGTCATTCTGTCCCCCTGCTTCTCATTTCCTTCATTTTGCTCAGTGACTACTAAGTTTTTTGTCACTACAGATTCATTTGCATTTTCTAGAGTTTTATGTAATCATACTTCACTCAGTATAATTATTATGAGGTTAATCCATAATTTGGCATGATGTAGTTCTTATCATGCATTCAATTTTAAACATGCATTGCTTTTTGTGTTTAAGTAATCAGATATCAGGGTGCCCGGGTGGCTCTGTCAGTTAAGCGTCTGCCTTTGGCTCAGATCATGATCTCAGGGTTCTGGAATCAAGCCCCTTGTTGGGCATACCTGTTCAGCAAGGAGTCTGCTTCTCCTTCTCCCTCTGCCTCTCTTCCTTGCCCCTCCTCTCTGCCCCTTCTCCCTGTTCATCCTCTATCCCTCAAATAAATAAAATCTTAAAAAAAAACCAAATATCTTTTTAAGAGATTTAAAAAAAACAAGAAAATATGATATATTTATGAACGCAGTTAAATTTTTGAGATCTACATTTTCTATAGATCCTATCCTGCACCATTTTTTTTCTATCCAACGGAGTACTTTTTTTTTTTTCTAAAGATTTATTTATTTGTTTATTCAGAGAGAGAGACAGAGGGAGAAGCAGGCTCCGTGCAGGGAGCCCGACGTGAGACTCGATCCCGGGTCTCCAGGATCACACCCCAGGCTGCAGGCGGCACTAAACCGCTGCGCCACGGGGGCTGCCCACAACGGAGTACTTTTAATGTTTCTTATACTGTGGGACTTCTGGTGAAGAAATTTTTCAAAGCTTGTGTGTCTGGAAAGAAGTCTTCATTTTTCTCCATACATGTAAAATATATGTTAACTGGGTATAGAGTTATAAATTTACATCTTCTTATCTGTCAGAACGTTTCTGTCAGAACTTTCATATAGAACTTATGTCTACTTTGTTGTATTGTTTCTGAAAAAAAAAATAAGTTTTATTTATCCATGAGACACACAGAGATAGAGGCAGAGACACAGATAGAGGGAAAAGTAGGCTCCCTGTGGGGAGCCTAATGTGAGACTCCATCCCAGGACTCCAGGATCACAACCTGAGCTAAAGGCATATGCTCAACCACTGAGCCACACAGGCATCCCATTTCTGACATAAATTATGCTTTAATTGTTAAGTTTCTTCCTGTGAAGTTAACATTTCCCCCACTTTGTTGCTTTTCAGATTTAAGATTTTTTTCTTCATCATTCATTTGGACAGCTAGATTATAAAATGACTTGTGTTTGTTTTTAATGTTCCTTGTGGTTATAATTCATTGAGCTTTTTGCATTAATTTCTATCAAATTCAAACGGTTTTCAGATATTGTTTCCTGAAATATGTTTTTGTTCTCTCCTTTTGGAGACTCAAATTATACATACATTGGGTTGTTTAGTTGTTCCTCAGTTCAGTTATAATTTTTAAGTTATTGCTTAATTCTCTTTTCTCTGTATTTTACATATTATCTTCAAATTCAAAAATCTTTCATCATGAAATATTTCCAATGATCGCATCAAGTGTGTTTTACTGTTGAGATATTGTAATCTTCAATTTTACACATTTTAATGGGGTCATTTTTAAGGTTTCTATACCACCTGGAGCAGAGTCTGAATAACTATTTTTAATAGTCACCTGGCATACAGTCTCAATAACTATCTTTAATGGTCTTGTCTGCTAATTCTAGCATGTGTGTCACTTCTTGGTTGGCTTTACCTGGTTGATCTTTCTCCTCTTATGGGTCATCATTTTTCTGCTTCTTATCACTCTCACCAATCTTTGTATAAGGCACTAAACATTGTAAATTTCACATGTTGAGTGCTGGGTACTTTATGCGTTCATAAATATTCATGAAAAATTTTCTAGAATGCAGCTATATTACTTAGAATTTGCTGCATTTGTAGATTATTAGATATCAACAGAAGAGCATTTAGTACAGGGTTTATTATTCTCCACTACTAAGGCAAGAACCAATACCCTAATTTTGATATTCTCCACACTGAGGACAGGCTTGGGTATAATAAATATCCAGCTTCAGGTAATTTCTGTAGTTTTCTCATGTGGATGGGCTTATAAGTACATCTTATATTATTTATAAGAATATAAGATGAATATTCAAATGAGACTCTAATTTTTTAATTTTTTTTAAAGATTTTATTTATTTGAGAGAGTGAGCATGCACGAGCAGGGGGGAAGGGCAGAGGGAGAAGGAGAAGCAGACTCCCCGCTGAGCAGGGAGCATGATGTGGGACGTGATTCCAGAACCCTGGGATCATGATCTGACCTGAAAGCAGATGCTTAACCCACTGAGCCACCCGGGCACCCTCAAGGAGACCCTTTTAAAAGGTTTGGAGTTCTCTGTGCAGCTCTGTTCTGTATTTTTCTATCCTACAACCTCTAGTTGCCTTTGTTGCCCTAAATTTTCAGTTCTGTTTTACGAACTCTGGAGTCTGCCTGGCTCTACATGAATTCCCTATCACGATGGTATGGTCTGGAAACATTTTCAAGGCAGTAATCTTGAGAAGTCATAGAGTTGATCTTATTTCAAGAATTATTAATGGCCTCCTATTGTCTGATGCTCAGTATACTGAAAACCATTATTTCAAATATTGTGAGTGTGAGTGCAGATGTGTGTGTTTTAAGTGTGTAGGGATGGGTAAATCTAGTCCCTGTTAATCTATCTTGGCAGAAAGAGGAAGTCCAATAATAACCATTAAACTAGCTCATCACATTTATATTCAAAGTCCAGTAGGGCCAGCTGTAAATACATCAGTTCTATTGTTCACAATCATTCAAATATAATTGGTTTCATGCAAACTGCAGCATTATCTCTGATTTTCTGCTTTAATATTTATAGAATGATTGTCTAATCATACTCAGTTTCCACTTGATAAGATACAGCTCAAAGACTTTTGATTCTGTTGTCAAATGCTAGGCTCATGGTATCTAAGTGATAGAATTTGTCATGATGTATTGAAGGGAAAAAGTTAAGCATTCAAAGACAGAACCAATGCTCCTCAAAGAAATGGCTCTGAGGTCCTTAATCGTTCACAAATTAGAAATTGAGAGAAGAATAAAATGATAATATGTTAACTTCTGAGTAAAGATATTAAGGCACCTAAAAAATGTCAGTCTATCAGTATTACTGCTGCTCTTTGGACAAGAGCCATCCCTGTATCAAAATTCAACAGAGAACGTATATTAGAAGAAATCAATGTTTATTAAAAACCTGCTATATCCCTGGTATATTTCTATATTGTTTGCAGATATTTTTATTTATGCATAAATCATTATAGACAGATAGTAGTTCTTACATTTTACTGATAAGGTTTAGAATTATGTGTTCAACAAGTGTTTATTTACTATCAAATTCAAGGCACTGTGTTAGCATTAGAAAATTTAGGTCACCTGATATAATTTGCAAGGTGCATAAATAATTCCTGAATTTGCACCCATATTTAACCTTTTGTGTAAAAAGGCCACATCATACATACTTTAGTCTTTGTGGGTAATGTAGTCTGTCACAAAATTTTACCTCTGCCATTGTGATATGAAGGCAACCAGGGATAATATGCAACAAATGAGTGTGATCATTTTCCAGCAAAACTTTACTTAAACAAAACCAAAACAGGCAGTGGACTCTCATGAGTCATTGTTTGGTAAGCCCTGTACTTGACAAAATTACAGTACGGCAGTTTTGAAATGGATATAAAGGAACAGGTAAATATCAACTGTTTGAGACCGTTCCCACTACGAATATTCTAAATAATTAAATGCTTTGTTTTGGGTTTGTTTGGTTTTTTTGGGGGGGTTTTTTGTTTTGTTTTGTTTTGTTTTTGCAGAATTTAAAAGAGCCTGTGAATAGTATTTTAATTTAAAATAAAATATTTTTCTCATAAAACTGATTTTATTTTTCCCCTGATTTTAATTTAAAGACATTTATTTTGATAGTTATTTTACATTGCCTAATGAAAATGTGAGTAATGTAGATATATAAGTACAGAGATAGAAATAGATGAGATAAACATATGGATACAGATGGATATAGATATATGTAAATAATATATTTCCTAGAAAAGAACCAAGTTCAGAAATGATGAGGAAAAATTATTATGAAGTCCAAGGAAAGCTTCAGAAACAGAAAAAGTTTGGGCAGCCTGGGTGGCTCAGTAGTTTAGTGCTGCCTTCAGCCCAGGGCATGATCTTGCAGACCCGGGATTGAGTCCCACATCGGGCTTCCTGCATGGAGCCTGCTTCTCCCTCTGCCTGTGTCTCTACCTCTCTCTCTCTCTCTCTGTCTCTCATGAATAAACAAATAAAATCTTAAAAAAAAACAGAAAAAGTTTAAAAAATACTGTATTTGAGATCTTTGTTTCAGATCCACTCCACTCATTACTACTCATAAAAATTCCTCATTGCCGTAGCTCTTCCCAGCCACACTTCTCATTTCTGTATGTGTTCTGTATGTGTTTGAAAATTCCAAAAATTATGTCAGAAGAATGTTCAGCTTATGAGTAATTTCCATTTCCTTAAATTACTTCTAAATTAAACCGTATTTTCCAGATCTTTTACATATATACTTCCACAGACACACATATATTTTAACCTCACTACCACTGAAAGATTAAAGTGCTTAATTCATATGTTTTTTTTTTAAATATTTTAAGCCAAATCTCATGGTTAAAACTTTAGAGAAACATCCAACTATGAATTCACTCTTCCTCAAGGTTATGGTGCTGTTATTCCTTCAACATTTCTTCTTCTTTTTTTCTCTAAGCCTTAATGAGGCACTAAACAAAATGCTAGGGTACTGGCATAGTTCCACAAACTATTTAATTCTAGTTAGCAGTTTTAAGTTTAATTGGCAGAACAAATGTATATTAGAAAATAAAACATTGAAAAAAACTAAAATGTTGAAAAATTGTCTAGAAGTGTATAAAATATTGCTTGACAGTTAAAATTTAAAGATGTTAAAATAGATCCTGCAAGTAAACCTACTGATAATGATTAAAGAAAGAAATAGCATACTTCAGTTATGACCAAGACATGAACTGATTAACTACATCTGGCATGTAGGCTTAGAAGTGTGCTGGTACTAAGAAATAGACATGCTCATGATATAGGTAAATCTTACTAAATATGTATTTATTTAATACATATTTAATACATAGATGTTTTTCATGAAATTATGAACAGGGAACTTATGTAGAACACAGGGAAAGCAGAGAAATACCTCAGCTAGAAGGTGAGCCCATGTGAGAAGCTATATTTAATTGAATATTTACTTTTGTCTTAAGGCTTATTGCTGTTAATTAACAGGGTAAAAAAGAATAAAAGAATAAAAAAGAAAACACTGCTAACAAGTAAATTACGGATTTACATCATGAAATATATGGGGGAGCAAGGCTCTAAAGCTATAGTGAGTGTTGAGATTACTCTGTATATATGTTCAGATGCATGATTTGTCAGCTTCTATTTTCTACAAATATTTCATACACATAAGAAATTATAAACCTTTAATTTCCTCTTGACCTTGGTAATTGGTGGCTCTGAGACTTTGTGTGCTCTTCCATGTCATTGCAAGGAAAGAGGTCAGCAGCTCTAGCAGCATTGAATACTCCTCCAACCACTATTAGAGCCTGGAAAGAGTAAGCCATTCCTAGCTGTTTCTGTCTGAAGACACTTTTTTTTTTTTTTTTGAGTGGTAAGAATGATTTTTTTTTGGTATATATTTTTTATTGGAGTTTGATTTGCCAATATATAGCATAACACCCAGTGCTCATCCCATCTAGTGCCCCCCTCAGTGCCTGTCACCCAGTCACCCCATCCCCTCAACCACCTCCCCTTCCACTACCCCTTGTTCGTTTCCCAGAGTTAGGTGTCTCTCATGTTCTGTCTCCTTCACTGATACTTCCCACCCATTTTTTCTCTATAATCACTTTCATTATTTTTTATATTCCCTGAATGAATGAGACCATATAATGTTTGTCCTTCTCCGATTGACTTACGTCACTCAGCATAATACCCTCCAGTTCCATCCATGTTAAAGCATATGGTGGGTATTCGTCGTTTCTAATGGCTGAGTAATATTACATTGTATATATAGACCACATCTTCCTTATCCATTCAGCTTTTGATGGACACTGAGGCTCCTTCCACAGTTTGGCTATTGTGGACATTGCTGCTGTAAACATTGGGGTGCAGCTGTCCAGGCATTTCACTGCATCTGTATTTTTGGGGTAAATCCCCAACAGTGCAATTGCTGGGTAATAGGGTAGTTCTATTTTTAACTCTTTGAGGAACCCCCACACAGTTTTCCAGAGTGGCTGCACCAGTTTGCATTCCCACCAACAGTGCAAGAGGGTTCCCCTTTCTCCACATCCTCTCCAACATTTGTTGTTTCCTGTCTTGTTAATTTTCACCATTCTCACTGGTGTGAGGTGGTATCTCATTGTGGTTTTGATTTGTAGTTCCCTGATGGCAAGTGACGTGGACTATGTTCTCATGTGCTGGTCGGCCATGTATATGTCTTCTTTGGTGATATTTCTGTTCATGTCTCTTGCCTATTTCATGATTGGATTGTTTGTTTCTTTGCTGTTGAGTTTAATAAGTTCTTTTTAGATATTGGATACTAGCCTTTTATCTGATATATCATTTGCAAATATCTTCTCCCATTCTGTAGGTTGTCTTTTAGTTTTGTTGACTGTTTCTTTGGCTGTGCAGAAGCTTTTTATCTTGATGAAGTCCCAATAGTTCAGTTTTGCTTTTGTTTCCCTTGCCTTCAAAAATGTATCTTGCAAGAAGTTGCTGTGGCCAAGTTCAAAAAAGGTGTTGCTTGTGTTCTCCTCTAGGATTTTAATGGATTCTTGTCTCATTGACTTTAGAAATATCTAAAGAAACTTCAGATCTTTCATCCATTTTGAGTTTATCTTTGTGTCTGGTATAAGAGAATGGTCTAGTTTCATTCTTCTGCACGTGGCTGTCCAATTTTCCCAGCACTGTTTATTGAAGAGACTGTCCTTTTTCCAGTGGATAGTCTTTCCTGCTTTGTTGAATATTAGTTGACCATAGAGTTGAGGGCCCATTTCTGGGTTCTCTATTCTGTTCCATTGATTATGTATCTGTTTTTGTGCCAGTATCACTGTCTTGAGGATCACAGCTTTGTAGTACAACTTGAAATCTGGCATCATGATGCCCCCGCTTTGGTTCATATGGTTCTTGTTTTTTCTCTTGTTGATATGATCTATCACGTTGATTGTTTTCTGAGTGTTGAACCAGTCTTGCATCCCGGGGATAAATCCCACTTGGTCATGGTAAATAATTTTCTTAATGAACTGTTGGATCCTATTGCCTAGTATCTTGTTGAGAATTTTTGCATCTGTGTTCATCAGGGATATTGGTCTATAATTCTTCTTTTTGGTGGGGTCTTTGTCTGGTTTTGGAATTAAGGTGATGCTGGCCTCATAGAACGAGTCAGGAAGTATTCCATCCTTTCTATCTTTCGGAACAGCTTTAGTAGAATAGGTATGGTTTTTTCTTGAAACGTTTAATAGAATTCCCTCGGGAAGCCATCTGGCCCTGTACTTTTGTGTCTTGGGGGGTTTTTGATGACTGCCTCAATTTCCTCCCTGGTTATTGGCCTGTTCAGATCTTCTATTCCCTCCTGTTCCAGTTTTAGTAGTTTGTGGTTTTCCAGAAATGTGTCCATTTCTTTTAGAATGCCTTATTTTTTGTACAGCTGCTCATAATAGGTTTTTAAAATCATTTGTATTTCCTTGGTATTGGTTATGATCTCTCCTTTTCCATTCATGATTTTATTAATTTGAGTCTTTTCTCTCTTTTTTTTTTAATAAGTCTGGCTATCGGTTTATCTATCTTATTAATTCTTTCAAAGAACCAACTCCTGTTTTTGGTGATCTTTTCTACAGTTCTTCTGGTCTCTATTCCATTGAGTTCTGCTCAAATCTTCATTAACTCTCTTCTTCTGCTTGGTGTAAGTTTTATTTGCTGTTCTTTCTCCAGTTTCTTTAGGTGTGAGGTTAGCTTGTGTATTTGAGTTTTTTCCAATTTTTTGAGGGATGCTTGTATTGCGATGTATTTCCCTCTTAGGACTGCTCTTGCTGTATCCCAAAGATTTTGAACGGTTGAATCTTCATTCCCATTAGTTTCCATGAATCTTTTTAATTCTTTTCTAATTTCCTGGTTGACCCTTTCATCTTTTAGCAGGATGCTCTTTAACCTCCATGTGTTTGAGTTCCTTCCAAATTTCTTATTGTTATTGAGTCCTAGTTTCAAAGCCCTGTGGTCTGAAAATATGCAGGGACAATCCCAATCTTTTGATATTGGTTAAAACCTGATTTGTGACCCAGTATGTGGTCTATTCTGGAGAAAGTTCCATGTGCACTTGAGAAGAATGTGTATTCAGTTGAGTTTGGATGTAAAGTTCTGTAGATATCTGTGAAATCCATCTGGTCCAGTGTATCATTTAAAGCTCTTGTTTCTTTGCAGATGTTGTGCTTAGAAGATCTGTCATTTGTGCCAGATTGCGGAAAATGGAAAGTGCCATGTTGAAATCTCCCAGTATTAGTGTATTATTATCTAAGTATGTCTTTGGTTATTAATTGTTTGATATACTTGGCAGCTCCCACATTAGGGCATAAATATTCATGATTGTTAGATATTCTTCTTGGATAGATCCTTTAAGTATGATATAGTGTCCTCTTCATCTCTTACTACAGTCTTCGGGATAAACTTTAATTCATCTGATATGAGGATTGCTACCCCAGCTTTCTTTTGGAAGACCATTTGAATGGTAAATCGTTCTCCAGTCTTTCATTTTCAGGCTGTAGGTGTCCTTAGGTCTAAAATGAGTCTCTTGTAGACAGCAAATAGATGGGCTTTGCTTTTTTATCCAGTCTGAAACCTTGAGTCTTTTGATGGGATCATTTAGCCCATTCATGTTCAGAGTTACTATTGAAAGATATGAATTTAGTGTCATCGTGATACTATTCAGTCCCTGTCTGTGTGGATTATTTCTTTGGGCTTCGTCTTTTTGTTACAGAGACCCCTTTAATATTTTTTGCAGAGCTGGTTTGGTGGCCACATATTCTTTCAGTTTCTGCCTATCTTGGAAGGTCTTTATCTCTCTTTCTATTCTGAATGAGAGCCTTGCTGGATAGAGTATTCTTGGCTGCATGTTCTTCTCATTTAGGACCCTGAATATATCCTGCCAGCCCTTTCTGGCCTGCCAGGTCTCTGTGGAGAGGTCTGCTATTAATCTAATATTTCTCCCCAAATAAATAGGAATCACTTGTCTCTTGCTGCTTTAAGGATATTCTCTTTATTTGGAACTTGCAAGTTTCACTATTAAATGTTGAGGTGTTGAGTGTTTTTTATTGATTTGGGGGGGGGGGGAACCTCTCTATCTCCTGGATATGAATGTCTGTTTCCCTCCCCAAATTAGGGAAGTTCTCAGCTATGATTTGTTCAAATATGCTTTCTGGCCCTCTGGCCCTCTTGGCACCCTCTGGAACCCCAGTTATACGTAGATTTTTCCTTCTGAGGCTGTCTTTTATTTCCTTTAACCTTTCTTCATGGTCTTTTAATTTTTTTTCTATTTTTCCCTCAGCTTCCTTCCTTCCCATCAACTTGTCTTCTATGTGTCTCTCTCTTCTACCTCATTAACCCTCATCGTTAGGACCTCCAGTTTGGATTGCATCTCATTTAATTGATTTTTAATTTCAGCCTGATTAGGTCTAAATTCTGCAGTCATGAAGTCTCTTGATTCCTTTATGCTTTTTTCCAGAGCCACCAGTAGCTTTATATTTGTGCTTCTGAATTGGCTTTCTGACATCGAATTGTAATCCAAATTCTGTAACTCTGTCGCAGAGAGTACTGTTTCTGATTCTTTCTTTTATGGTGAGTTCTTTTTTCTAGTCATTTTGCTCAGTGCGGAGTGGCTGTATGAGTGGGCTGCATCAAGAATATCAACCTATATGATTCTGCCGAGGTCAGAGACCAGAAATTAAAAACAAAGATCATAACAAAATAAAACAAAAGGACCACTAAATTGAAAAACAAATTTTAAAACAATGTAGTAAAAAATAAAAGGCCAGAAATCCTAAAGAAGAAGAGAAAAAAATAAAAAACAGAAAAAAGAAAAAAAAAGAAGAAAAAAGAAGAAAAAAGGGGGAGGGGGACTGGGTGATAGTGGTGGTGACAAAGTTTTAGTGGAGGGAGAATATAGTCTACCTGAGGGGTTCTAGAGGGTGATTTATATTAAGTTCTGTATTTTAGAAGATTCTCAGTCCCAAATTTATATAAACCAGAAATACTTGTAGAGGGCCTCAACATTGACCATCAAAACATAAATGAGATAAAAGAGGGGGGCAGAATGGGAATGAGGAATCTCACAGAATGCAGCACAGTATACCACTTGGTTCTCGGTGCACACTGGTTATATTTTAGAAGGTATTAACTTCTGCCATTGTAGAACAAAATGAAGAAGAGAAAGGAAAAAATACAAAACACACACACACACAAAACATATCTGGTATATCTCCCAAAATTAGGTTGAGTATGTTGAAGGGAATCTAGAAGTGGAAAATATATCTAGGATTTGTAATTGTAGAAATATGAAAGCCAAAAAGGAACAATCTTAAAAAAGAAGAGGTGATAAAATATTGTACTTAAGGTGGGAAAAGAGAAAAAAATTGGATATTCACAGTATGATATAAAAACGAGTTGTACTGGAAAAAAAAGGAGGGGTACACTCTGGTTCTATATACTGTAAATCCCTCCACTTCCCCCTGGAGCTTTCCAGCACTGCTCAGTCAAGAACGTGCTCTTCCCCTGTCCTTCCAGCTGGTCTTCTGGCTAGGGGTCCCCTGTGCTGATTCTCAGGTGTGTGCACCTGGGGAGCTTCCCGGCCCCCTTGCCATGTCCTGGGTTCAGTGGAAGCTGTTTACCCCGTGAAGCCTGTGTTCCCTGGTGGCTTCACTATGTCAGGCACAGGGTGACACCAGGAGGAACAACAGTGACGGTGGCCAGCTCTCCAGCCCTGGAGTCAGCTCCCCAGTAACTACCGCAGTCTCCCAATCTGCACTGGCTTGGATGCTCCAGGGTGGGGGGCACTGACCTGCACAGCTCGGGGGCACCCAGCGACAGGAGTGTCCTCGCTGTCCTGTGCCCTCCCGCCTCCGCCTGTGGGGGGTGGGGAGCGTAGGATCCTGGGCTGTGTCCACCCTGGGATCCCAGGCTTGTGCCACTGGAATTGCGCTCCCAGGGCCGCACAGCCCCCTCTGCCTGGAGTCACCGCCGAGCTACTCCCGGGGCCACCAGGCATGGGCTCCAGCCCTTTACCTAGATCGGCTTGCAGGGTGTGGGGCGCCCTCCCCCGGAGTGCACCTCCTCTGTTAGTGACCCCAGAACCTGGGGGCTCCACTGCCCCTCCTGGGATCCTGCCCGAGTTCCCTGCATGTGTCTTTCCATCCAGGAAGAATCTGGTGCAGATTTTTAAAGTTCCAGCTTCTCCCGGCTGGACTTTCCTGTCCTGGAGGCTCTAGCCGCCCCCCTTAGCCCGTCTCCTCCCGGGGACCCCTCCCTCACTGGATTCTTTTTTATTTTTTTTTCCATCTTCCTACCTTGTTAGAAGTGAAAACCCTTCTCTCTGTAATGTTCCGGCTGTTCTCTCTTTAAATTTCAGGCTGAATTCGTAGGTTTTCAGGATGATTTGAAAGTTATCTAGGTAAGTTGGTGGAGCCAGGTGACTTGGGGACCCTACTTCTCTGCCACCTTGCCCCATCCCTGAGGACACATCTTTTATCAGAAACCACCTGCACACTGGGAGGTGTGAAATTACCTGAACACTGGGATATTCATTCCACTGAGGGTGATAAAGAACGAATTTCAAACCATGGTACTTGAGAAGAGAAATAATTATAAATTTTGAACTCACTATAATTTAATTATATATAGTTCTGGTAAGAGAGTTCTATGTAATATATATGTAATTTATATAATATGTCTATGTATACTACATAACATATATGATAACACAATATATAATTTAAACCATTCCTTCACAGAATGGTAATCTTGTTCCTTTTAAATATATCAAACTTAAATCACTTGAATATTCATATCATTTTCGAGATAACTTTTGGTATAAGAAAAATTCCTAATGAAAAAGAAAAGTACTAGCAAGGTACATTCTGCTCAGGGCATACAAGTGATCATAAAAAGAGCATCTGAATATCTGAGCGGTGAAGCATGTGGGAAATTCCACAAGATTGTTTTGTCTATAAGGTTACAGAGGATGCCTATTTTATCAGACATTTTTCAATTTTTGTTACTATTATAAATAATGATTGTCTCAAATATGTCTATCAACCTATCAAAATGGATAAAGAATGACAGAAACATTTCATTATTAGATTGACTTTATAATTTTCTATATTTTTGATTTTGTCACTCTTCTTGGTAGGTAAATATAATTATTATATAATTATTTTATATAGCACAAATTTTATATTTACTCAATGATATCTATGATGTTTAGAGAAAAGTCAAGATCATTATAAACATAATTTATTCTTGAAGTGAATAAAATATTTATATAGTCCATGTGAACATAACATGTCAAATCAAAATCAAATTACAAAAATAATCTGAGCCATTTCTTTTTCGAATCTCAGCAATTCCACATATAAGCTATGTGACATTAGGTTATATAAACTTAGTGGAATTTCCCAAAAAAACTCTAAGCAAATAAGCAAAAAACGGTTCAATTCTAACATGCAGAGAAGAAATCTACTTCCAAAATTTAAAAGATACTTTCCTCCCTAGATTTTATTCAACCATATTTTAAAAACTTAAAACAGCACTTCCCTAATTATTCATTAATATGTAAATTGACCAAATAATATGCAAAAAACATGCAAAATCAATACAATAGAAGTTTCATATGTTCATATATTCAGAATGGACCCTAAAGAATATAACAATTGACAATTTTGCTCATGAAAATGTGTAAAACTCAGACCCCTTTTTTAACAGTTGTGGAGAAAAAACATGACAGGAGCCCTGTGAAGAAGGAAAAGAGTATTGATAAGCCATGAGCTTCCCCAATGTAATTGTTATCCTAATTTTCATGAGGGGAAGGATCCTGATCTTAATAAAGAAGTAAGTATATTTTCTTCCATTACAGGAAGAAAGGGTAGATGTTGGAGGATTCTAGCAATTGAGGTCTCCCTTTCCTTCAGGGGAGGAATGAAGTTAGAAAAAAATAAAAGGGCCTGACGTTCAACTGGTTGAATTCCTATGAGCGCAGATTGGATATTGGGCTACTGTAAATTTGTTTTTTGAAATAAATGCAGGGTAATGAGCACTAGGTGTTATATGCAACTGATGAATTACTGAACTCTATATCTGAAACTAAGTATATACTCTATGTTAACTAATTAAATTTAAATAAAATAATAATAACAATAATAATAATAACAATAATAATAATAATAATAAAGTAAATGTGAGGGTGTGTTTGTACATGCCCTGGTTGACTGGGCTGGGTTGCCCAGACCCAGGTGCATTTTTCCAGCCAGACTTTCTGTACCCATAGGCACCCAGAAGGCAGCAGAGTGAGGCCAGCTAGGAAGTGGTTAGTACCATTCTTCTTTGAGTCTCCCTGTTGCTGGGTTTATATGACTCCCACAAAGAAGGGTGACAAGAAGAAAGGCTGTCTGCCATCAATGAGGTGGTGAATAGAGAGTTTACAAACAACCATCCATGGAATGGGTTTCAAGCTATGTGTCCCTTGGCATTCAAAGATATCTAGTCATTTGCCATGGAGATGGGAATGCCAAATGTATACACTAACATCTAATTCAACAAAGCTTGTCTGGGAATAAGAATAATAATAGAAAATGAATAGGAATTTCCTATGCCCTATATATGTTTGCTTGTGCTGCAGACCTTAATAAAGATTAAGACCAAACAAGTTGTATACATTGTCACTACATTTCTAAATAAATAAATAAATAAATAAATAAGCAAGTAAGCAAGCAAGTCCTTCTCAATTACCATGGCTAACTGAACATATACATCTGACATTGCTCTCTCTCACAATCTATTACAGCTACAATCAAAGGGAATGTATTTAAGAAGCATAAACCCACTAGACTAATGAATTAGTATCACCAGAAGATAAAAAAAAAGAATATTTGAGAAAGAATCAAATCTTCATATTCTCTCCCTACCCCATACAAATATCCTAGAGGAAGGCTAGTTCCTCCTACCAGGAAAATCTATAAGTATATTCTCTGAAGAGGGTATGACATAAAATCTTCAAGTGGGGTCCACCAGCATTGCTCAGACCATGGGGACTAAAACAGAAAGAAGGATGAGTGACTATAAATTTTGGATACAGAATATGGAGGACCTAAGCCTTCTTCATCCAAGAGCTACCAGAACGCTACCTGTCAAATTTGAATACTAAAGTCAGGACAGTGAAGTAGTATATGCTGCATAATTCAATTAGTTCAAGTTGAAATTCAAGCATGAAAGGTTTTCTTAAAAAGGTGTAACTAGAATATGTAAAAGTGAATGAAGTACATAAACATACTCAGAAATTCAAGTCATACTTTTAATTTCTCAATCATGATGACACAACCAATATATCTGAACATAGCCAATAATATGCATGATAAAAGTCAAAATAGAAAGGAAACACACAACTTGAAGAAAGCAGAAATTATGCAGAGAAAATAAATTTGAAAGAAAAATGTTGCATCTAAGATACAAGATTTAGATGTTATATGAATAAATACTCAGTAGAAAAACAGCTCTAGCAGATGCAAATATGAGAGCAGAACTGAAAAAGTATACTGAAAATTTGGAATATAAAGCTCTTGTGGAAATAAAAGTAAAAGGACAAAATACTGAAAATAAACAAGAGTATAAATATTTAGAATATTAAAGTCTTGTCTAAGTTGGGGAAAATCCAAATAAGGGATAAAACAAATGGTGACCATAGAGAAGGGTCAAAAAAATGGCATAATTGTAGAAATAAGAATTGAATGTGTCTTATCCCATGTTCAACAAAATGGTTGAAAATAATCTAACATCAAAGCACAACAATGAGGAACACCGGGGCGGCTCAGTGGTTTAGTGGCTGCCTTCCGCTCAGGGCGTGATCCTGGAGTCCTGGGATTTGGTCCCACATCAGGCTTCCTTCGTGGAGCCTGATTCTCCCTCTGCTTGTGTCTCTACCTCTCTCTCTCTCTCTCTCTGTGTCTCTCATGAATAAATAAATAAATCTTTTTTAAAAGGCACAACAATGAAAAAAATTTCAAACTATTGGGCAAAAGAAAAGGTCCTACAAATGTTTGGAGAGGAAAACAACGAAAAACTTGTGTTACACAGAATATCAGCATTTCACGTGGCTTCAACTTCAAGAGCCCTGGACACAAGAAGGTAATCCAGTAAATCCTTCAAAAATGTCGATGAAAAGTAATTTCAAAAACCAATTTATTCATCCAACCAAACACCCATGAAACAAATAGGTACTAAAGGAAAATATTTTCTAGGAGGCCTACTGGAAGATATCTTTCACCATAGTAATCCAAGCGGAACTCATAATAATGCAAGAAAACAGGAAATCTGACACAGGAGAGAGATCCAGGAAATCTCTGAAGTACGGTTGAAGAAAGATCCTAGGAGAGCCACTTTGCACCATGTGTACATGGTAACACTCTCAGGGGGTCAGTGACCCATGAGACAGCCATATGAAGGCTGACATCAGTTCCTCCCTTTGCATTTGCAAAATATTCTAAATTGTATGAAGTTACCAGAAAATATGCCCCATTAAAACATGGAATAAACCAAAAATAAACAAAGAAATAAAAAACTGGAAGACTTGAAATTCAAGAATCTGGATATCTAATTCAGGGATCAGGCAAATTTAAGGATGGATCCCCTTTGATGGATGTCCTGAGATTACCATTATTCATCAGACCAAGAGAGTAATCATCCTTAACAGGAATAATCTAGGAGGAATGTTACCAAGCAAAACTCGAAACTAATGAACTGTTTGAGGAAATTGGCTTTGTGGAAAATTGAGCAGTTATTAAAGAGTTTTAGCAAGAATCAGCAATAAGCATAGAGAAAAGCAAATTAATAAAGAAAGTACTGAATATCTTCCAGAAAACATAAAGAAAGAATTGATGATGGTAGTTCAATAAGATGTTTAACTATAGATATTATCTGCATAGGAAAATTTTTAAATATTGCTATAGACTTAATATGATGACATTGAGAGGAAAGAAAGTAGAAAAGAAGGTCGAATAAGATAGCTAAATCATATTTAGAAGGGCCAAAATACGTAAAATACTTGAATGAGCCTGTATTAGAACATTAATATTATTGAGAGTATCTGCTTTCCTGGCTGAAAATATTCATTCATTATTCTAGTCCTGTTTAGTCCTTTGTAATTTGTGGTAATTATGCTTTAAATTTCAAAAAAATGTATAAAAATAAAAACTTGAAAAGGCAAAAAAGCACTGGCAGTAGGAAAATCTAAAATAATTTGCTTTGGGGGAGGAAGACTAATGAGAGTGAGGAAGCTTGGGGCAAGAAAATGATACATTTCTCAAAAAAAAAACCTTAATGTATGATTTAATTTTATAAATAACAGTACCATCATGTTAATAGATTAAATTAATTTTAAATAACTAATTATGTTTACTCTGAAAATTGGAAAAAGACTAGGTAAACATTTTAAATAGAAGAAATTATCACAAATTGCATATTCCTAATTCCGTAAATTTTAGTTGAAATTTGTTTCATCTTGCTTTTTAAAGTTATTAATCTCAACATTTGATTTAAAACATTATAAGATCTCTTCATTTTGATTAATCATTTAATTTCATATATATGTATATATAGACTATGTTAAACTGTCTCAAATTTTCCCCCAGTTCTATCTTAAGTATCTATTAATTACATGTCATATGAAGTCAAATCAGTATACCAAATTCAGCTTCCCAACTCCCAATTCAGAACCTATTATTGTAATTATTATTCTTAAAATGATTGTTTTGTTATTTTAATATTACATTTGTTAGATTGCCTATATTTATAAATAATAACCTACACAATCATCTCCAGAAATGCCATAGCTAATTCTAAACCTAGTTTTTCAAGTTTTAATGCTGTTTATGAGTCCTTTCAAACTTTCTAATAAATTCTTATTTCACTTATGTTAGGCAGCCTCTTTTTTTTTCAATTAAATGACTTTTTATAATCAGCAGAGTTAATATTCTAAGGTTTACTTTGTTTATGCTAAATACTTTCTCTATATCTATTTGTGAATATTTTAACAGTAAATATTCAAATACTTAGCATACTATGCCAAATGTTCTTACGGATCTTAGCCTAACTCTTAGATTATGCACTCTATTCAGTTCGTGTTATAATCTTGGATGCTCATGATTTTCTGAAAACACACTATTAGTATCTTGATGTCTTCTCTCATATACACACAAACACACATACATACACAATAGTGTGTTGTCAAATTCTATTCTTATTTTGGACTCAAAGTTAACTTCTCTAATGACTTCAACATACATAAGAATTTTTATGAATCTACAGTATTTATTTGTGCCTGTTATATTCATTTCTTAATTCTGTGTTGCTTATAATTATTCCTACTCAAATATTCTTTTAATCGAAACAGGGATAATGCCTATATAATTTTTCATTCACTACTATGACTATCATAACACATTATACATAATAAAGACTAAATTATTTGTCCCTTGAATTGAGCACTGAAATTATATAACCATACTGAGGTTAGTTTCTATTTCTTTTCTTTCCCTTTTAGGCAATATATATTATTAATAATAATTAATATTATTACAAGTGGAAAAAGCCAAGAGTGGTTATATAATTAAGGAATGTACAGATAGTGATTATTTTCATAGTTCTGCCAGTCAAATCCCATTCAAAATAATTGCCTTCCTTGGGTTCCCAGCAACCCAGAGAATATAATGTATATAATAGTAATATATTTTAAATATGATTCCGAAACAACATTTAAGTATGGAAATAGTGGTGGGGGGTTCATGTTCCAAAATTAAAGACTGCAATTAGTAACACTGAATTGATTTTTTTTACAAAAGTAATTACAAATCATTGAAATTATTGCTCTTAAGCTTCACTGCATCATATTTTGCTGATGTAGTTTTACATATGTCTTTAGTACAAGTATATCAGTCTATTGGAAAGGAAATCTGTTTCCCAGTTATACATTGTATAGAGGATTCAAGAATCCTTCAAAATACAGACATTTTTCATTTGTAAAGAATTCAAAATACAGACAATTCTCATTTGTAAAGAATTCTCATAACAGTTTTGATGTGAAAGATACTGTTCTCCTAGAGAGGAAGTTCAGGTTTCTATTTCTCACAAAGATTATAGTTTATGAATATCCCTGATATCAATTATCTGGGTTTGGCCTACACAAGGAGGAGTAAGTAATTTGGTTATAAGAGAAAGAATACTCAGTAGTCCAAACCTGCACTTGCAGAAGGGTAAATTCATATCTATGTTTGGATGAAATAAGAGCTGAGGAAAAGTGTAGAATACACAGCAAAGAATCTCCTGTTATAGTTGATTTAACTCAAGCTTCTGTGTTGGGGAGGCATGAGACACTACTGAAACCATTCCCAATGTAGCCAAGGACTGCGGAGAGAAAGAATTCTTCATAAAGTAAAGGAACTATCAATGCTGAAGAATTTTCTTTCTTTCTTTATTAATTGTTAAAATTTTCTTTTTTGTAGTGTAGCAACACAATGACATGGATTTTATTATTAATTAATTTATTTATTTATTATTATTTATTTATTTATTTATTTATTTATTTATTTATTTATTTTTGACACGGGTTTTAAAGCAGAATAGTGCTATTCCCTATATTTGTCCAATAAAGCAAGCTTTTTTTGTCCTTCTGTGACTGGCTTAGTTCACTTAGCATAATGTCCTCTAGGTTTATCCATATTGTCACATATAGTGGGATTTCATATTAAAGAGATAATATGAAATGTTAAATTTTAAAGAACATTTATACCTTTGAATTTCATGTAGAGTTTAAATATATCACACATTCTCCTTAATATGACTTTGCTGGTCTTGATGCTATACTTTTTTAGACTGCATTTGATGTACTTTTCTTCTACAGTCAAGTGTCAAAATAATGGTCTCAAAATTCTAAAAAGTTGATCTCTTTTATAATTATTTACAAAAAAAAGTAGGCTAACATACATGTGACAACACTAAGACATCATTTATTTTGCTAAGTAAATAAACATTAAGGCTTCCCATGGAAATGTCAAGCCAAGAGCTCATTGGCTCCCATATAATTAATATTTTCAGTATGCTCTAAATACCTCCAAGACATCATGAAAAATCCAAAGGTGATCTTTGAAAATAAATGAGTTACCTTGAATATATATCTCAGGAAAAAAAAAACATGTGTTTAAAAAACATTCATTTCAGGTAATATTTTCTACTATTTTCCAATTTTAAATACAGCTAGTATTTTTAACTAGCTTTCTGAAAATTTAGATAATAAAAGGTCAATTTAAGCAGATAATTTTAGAAGTAATGAGAAGCAAGAATTCAAGAGGATCAGAGAAGTTGGAAAATAAAATAGAATATTCAATTTTCAAACTGCTAATTATATAACTCTAAAAGTCTGTTACTTGACCCTTTGAAGAATTTACTCTAAAAAATACAAGGAGTTGGAATGTCTGGATGGCTCAGTGGTTTGGCATCTGCTTTTGGCTCAAGGCATGATCCCAGGGTCCTGAAATCGAGTCCTGATCATGCTACCCACAGCGAGCCTGCTTCTCCCTTTTCCTATGTCTCTGACTCTCTCTGTCTCTCATGAATATATAAATAAAATTTAAAAAAAATACAAGGAGTTTTCAGGTATCTGGGTGGTTCAGTTAGTTAAGCATCTGACTTCAGCACAGATCAAGATTTCAGGGTCTTGGGATCAAGTCCTGAGACAGGCTTTCCACTCATCAGAGAGTCTGCTTCTCTCTGTCCTTCTCTCTTTCCCCTCCTCCTACTTGTGCTCTCTCTGTCTCGCTCTCAAATAAATAAAATCTTTTAAAAAATATAAGCAGTTTAAAAAAAAATAAAAAAATATAAGCAGTTTTGATACCTATAGAAAAAAATTCCTTGATGAGAATTAATTCAGCTCTAAAATAACACATTATTATTATTATTATTTCCAGATCTTCTGCCTACCTTAGATTAATATCTGAATGATCACCAGTTGAAAATTGTCTTTTGTTTTAAATTCTAAACAAGGCTCCTGACCATGGTGATCTAGAAGAAAATTTACACTTGTGGAAAGACAAATGTAATTCGTAATAATGCAAGTAATAACACAGGGATTCAATGCTAGAAAATAAAAACAACATTGTAGGACACCAGTCCTTTGTTGCCAGACGTTGGAGCTCAAATGCTACCTCTGCTACTTAGAGATTTCAGGAGGCTGAGCTGTACCGTCTCCATCTGCAGCAAGAGCTTCACGGCCTATGTCAGGTGGTTGGGAGGCTTAAGCGAGGTCAAATATGAAAAAATACAGCCCTGGGAATAAATACTGGCCCTGACTCTCATTTTTCAGTTTGTTGGTTTGTTTTTATTGTTTTTCACTTTCCCAACAGATTATTATTTCCTTTTAAAGAAATGGATTTTAAGAAAAAAAATATAGGGCAGAGAAGTATAGAATGGAAAACAAGTACAGATGTAAACTGTTTTGCTAATTGTTTTATAACCACAACAAATTAATACAGAGAACGTCCTGTACAAAACAACAAGGTAAAGGTTCAAAGATTGAGGTGCTCCTTGAGGCAATGCTGAAGATTATAGTCACTGGTATTTGGAATTCAGCTTACTGTCATTTTTTCTGTATAGATCACTAAGCGTGCATAATCCATGTTTTTAACCAGATTTCAACAGAAGAATGGCCAGTCTGCCTAGGAAAAGGGAGGAGGTATTTGGTTTCTTGTGGGAATCTGGCAAAAATTGCCATGTTACAATTTATACTCAGTACGTTAGAAATAAATGTGACTTTGCTTAATTTCTTTCCCAACCCCTCCTAAATCTAGTAGGATTATCTGATGGCAGGCAATGAAAACAGAATTATTATTCCCATTTGACTATAGATATATACACATGACATTTTATTATTCTAACTTTATGATTATAGAAGTAGAAAGATTGACATGTAAAGGATGTGTTATAAAGCATCACATTACTTTTTATGTTGCTATGAAACAACCCAACTTTCTGTAACCTATCTTTTTTTCAAAAGGGTTAGCATTATTTAAAAGTAAATTATTTTTCTCAAAAAATAACCAAAAAAGATCTTGATTCAATTTGACTGTTTATTGAAATTATAGATCATCATCATCATCTTCATCATCATCATCATCATCATCTGTTGGAGAACTAAGAATATTTAAAAAGATATAATAATAATATCCCAAAGATACCCACATCCTGATCTTGAAACCTGTGAATGTTACTCTGTAAAGCAAAAGGAACTTTCTTTACACATCATATTAAATTAAGGATCTTGATGTGGGGTGGGGAGATCATGGATTATACAAATGGATTTAAATATAAAGACATAAATAAATATAATATCCTTATAAACTAAGATAAATTTGACTACAGAAGAGAAGGTAATATGATAACAGATATAGAGATTAGAACAATATGCCAAAAGCCAAGAAATATCAGTAGCATCTAGTAGTTAGAAGAGGCAAAGAACAGATTCTCCCCTAAAGATTCCAGAGGACTAGATCCTGGTAACACTTTGACTTGAGCCCCATGAAACTGATTTCAGATTTCTGGCCTCCAGAACTGTAAAAGAATAAATGTGCATTGTTTTATACCACTTGTTTGTGGTAGTTTGTTACCATGGCCACATAAAACTAACATAAGAGCCTATACTTTTTTTGTTGTCTATTCACCGTGTTATCTCCTTTGATGTTTCCCTGCTCTTGAGTAAATCTTTTTTTTTTTTTTTAAGATTTATTTATTTTCATGAGAGACACAGACTGAGAGAGAGAGAGAGGCAGAGACATAGGCAGAGGGAGAAGCAGGCTCCTCGCAGGGAGCCTGATGCGGGACTCGATCCCAGATCCCAGGATCATGACCTGAGCTGAAAGCAGGCGCCCAACGGCTGAACCACCCAGGCGTCCCTCTTGAGTAAATCTTTAATCAAAGTCTCTTCTGTTCTCTAGACTACTGCTAACTCCTATTACTACTACAACTACCAACAACAACAATGCTAACAATAAATTAGAGTTACATTCATTGCGTGATTATTATATGCAAGACACTGTTTTAAGTGATTTCAAAGTTTATTTCACATAAATGTCCTCCCAGTTAGGTTTTTTCTTCTTTGATATTTTATTTATTTGAGAGAGAGAGAAAGAGCATGGGGAGGAGCAGGAGGAGAGGGACAAACAGACTCTTTGCTGAGTGGGGAGCTCGACGCTGGGCTCCATCTCACAACCTTGAGATCACGACCTGAGCCAAAACCCAGAGCTGCACACTTAATGGATTGAGCCACCCAGGTGCCCACCCCCAACCCCTTATTAGGTTTTATTAGCATTGCATTATAGGTTTGAGAAATCAGAGGTGCTGGAAGCCAAAGTAACTATCCTAAATTTAATAGATAATAAGACCGAGAACTAGAGTTGAGACCAAGATAGGCTGCTTCCCATGTCCTTTGTGTCCAGTGAATCCAAGTTAGATTTAGCTCTTAAATAACGGGGAAAAGGGGATCCCTGGGTAGCTCAGCGGTTTAGCGCTGCCTTTAGTCCGGGACGTGATCCTGGAGTCCCAGGATCAAGTTCCACGTCGGGCTCCCTGCATGGAGCCTGCTTCTCCCTCTGCCTGTGTCTCTGCCTCTCTCTGTGTGTGTGTGTGTGTGTCACATGAATAAATAAATACAATCTTAAAAAAAGAAAAAAATACCAGGGAAAAAACAGCCAATTCAAAACATAAAATATAGCTTTAATTACTTATCATGTTCTATTTGGTACTATTCTTATTATTTTCTGCCCAATATTTTTGTTCACATTTCTTATCATGACACTGTGAACTCCCATAATAATTTTGGTATGATATTTTAAATATGAAATATACCCTCAAAATTTGATAATTTGTGCTCTCAAGAAGGAAATTTTTAAAATATATACAATGTGAAAAAATATTAAGTATTTGAGAGGTTTGCTTCTTTCCATGGTGGAAATATTTTCCCATAGACATATGCATTAAAGAAAAGCAAAAGAAAACAAAACAAACAAAAAAATCTTTTATAATTGAAAACAAATAAGCATGTCCTGAATTATCAATAAGAGTTCATACTTTCTTCTGGAAAAAAATGATCTTGAAACGTCCAAGATTAGTTTGGGCACTACTTTTGTGAACTAAAGTATCTTTTCAAATTTTAAGAACTAAATCTACTTAGGTCCTTCTGCAATCACATCTGTTATTTAAACTGACTTTTTATGTTTTTATTTACATTTCATTTTTGTTGGGATTAACAGACTCTTTTGACAGAGTAAACTATTATGTATTAACTGAAGGGACAGATCTCACTGATAAAGGCATCTCAAGATAAACTTATCTCTCTCTGGGTATTTCAGAAGATATTTTATAATTGTCATCCTAAACATTTTTTTATTTGTTTGCATTTACATTAAATTAATGAGTAATGTGGGCCTAATGTTTATGTGTGTATGAGTTGTTATATGTGCTTTTTAATTTTTAAGGTAAAATTCTTATAAGCATATGCATAAATTGTTCTATACTTTTACAATTTGAATTTTCACAGTTTGCATTTTTTTAGTTTATAATATAAATTAAAATTAGCTCATTGAGTATCAGAATATTATGGCCATTTCTTTCAGAGACTACTCTTTAGCTTATTTATAATTATTTAATGTTTGAAGACATGGAAATCTGGAATCCTAATATACTAATCCTAATTATACTAATAATTCTTTTCTCTTTAAAAGACATAGAAATCTGGAATCCTAATATACTAATCCTAATTATACTAATAATTCTTTTCTCTTTAAAATGTATTTATTTATTTGAGAGAGAGAGAGTGTGTGTGTGTGCATGTGAGCCAGTGGGAAGAGGGCAGAAGGAGAGGAAGAGAGAGAATCCTAAGAAGACTCCTTGCCAAGCATGGAGCCTATTCAGGGCTGGATCTCAGGAACCTGAGATCATAACCTGAGCCAAAATCAAGAGTCAGGATGCCTGGATGGCTCAGGGAGTATTTCCTTAGTCCCAGAATCAACTCCCACATCAGGCTCTTTGCATGGAGCCTTCTTCTCCTCCCTCTTCCTATGTCCCTGCCTTTCTCTGTGTGTCTCTCATGAATAAATAAATGAAATCTTTAAAAACAAAAATCAGGAGTCAGAAACTTAACTGACTGAGCCACTCAGGCACTCCTTAATAATTCTTTCCTCCCTATTATTAATATCATGAATGTTAATACACAAAATATCTGCCATTTCAGCTCTTTTTTTCTCAGTGATATTTGGGTTTCTCATTTAGGTAAAAAAAAAAGGTGATTATAATTATGATAAGATTTTTTTCTTGTCTTCTATACAACTTAGGCAGTGATTATCTCTATGGAACATTGAACAAAATTAGCCATAATTTAAATTTTAGTATCCCATACACATAACTTTTTTTGAAGGACACTATTTCTTGAATCATATTTTAGTATATATTTTATTTTCTTCCTACTTGAGATCCTCTGAGGCTTTTAAATACAAAGGATAAAAATATATGATTTAAACATTTATCTTTATTGTAGACCATAATGACCCAAATAACATTCTAATTATCTATGGTGTTGATTTTCATTTCCTGGGGGAAAAATCCTAAAAAGAAAACAACAAATCTTTACCACAACAGCATAGGAAAGTGTGAATCCTTTCACATAGATTCTTCACATATTCATTAATTCAATTAGAAAGATTTGGCAATGATAATGTGTAAAAAGAACAGTGAATATGGAATGAAAGTAAAATATGTTGCAAATTACATTATGCTATACATTATCTTTGCAAGTTAGGAAATCTTGAGTTCAGTTTCCTTATATTTAAAATGTGACTCAAATAATTACTTTAATGATTGCTGAAATAATAAAATAGCTGTAAGATTCCCAAGCACAGTGATTGAGATAGAGTATCAATTGAATATTTTCTTGCATTAGTCATTATAGAAGCTTTGACTCCTTTTTGTGTCTTTAAATCCAGTAAATGCTAACATTTTATTGCTTTGAAGTATTTTTCTATACCTCAGTGTAGTTCCCTGGTGAGTTATGCTAAAATTGACAAAAGGCTCATATTGCTTAGGATCTAGCCTATGCAGCCTCCATACTGTGTGCCTTCGACCTTAAGCACACAACAGAGACATACGAAGCAGAACAAGAAGGGTTGCATCTCAGCCACATTCTTTAAAATAGTTCGTCTTTTGCCAGGCTGATGTAGGAGTCGATCCTGGGACTAATGATATCAATAGCAATATTATGCATACTTAAATTTTCATTAAGTATACTAAATAAATATATTTCTTTTTCAATGAATATAATCTTACAAATCAATATAAATCTATGTCTATGACATAGTCATAATAACTGGAGGTTCAGAGTCATTTATATAGATACAACTGTGTCATCCTAGTCTTAAATAACTCTTCTAATCTTCAGTTTTATCAGCAATAAAATAACACTTGTTGTATAGTAGTACTGTGATTACAAAAAAAATATAAAATACTTGTCTCATAATAAGAACTCAAAGCATTTCATGGGGACACAGACATTCGTGCTATGGGTAATTCATATAGGTCTGTAATACTGAGAACACTTTGGCCATTTGTTGTGAAGTAAGCACTACTATTCTCTCCTCTAATCCATGGGAGAACTGGCAGGAAAGTAACAAAATTCATATGAAAATGTTTTTAAAATTTGAAAGTGTAGTTTCAAAGCAATGGATTTTTTCACAGTTTTTATGCTATTTTAGAAACTAGGAAGATGTTTTAGAAAAATGATTTATTACAATTTACATCTGTGTCCAAAATTTCCTGTTATTGCAAATGTCTATAGCTTCTTTTGAATTATAATCTAACTCTACATATAATAATTCTTAGGTAAAACTTTATTTGCAAGTGTTATGAGTTAATTTATCAATTTGTAGGTGCAGGGTACAATGCACCATTGTAGGTCATTACATATGGTCAATAATATTTACTGGGCAGAATTGGAGAGTACATTAAAATAGTAGCATACTCCAAATTCAGGCCCTTTGCTATTGCTCTCCCCTTGGATAAATCTCCTTGAAATACCCACTTGTTCACTTTCATGCTAACATCAGACTCTGCTCAAATGTCACCTCATCAGAAAGGTCTTCTCTGATAACACTATTTAATAGTACCCTATACCTATTCATAACCTAACCTATATTATTCTTCATAAACTCACCTATATTATTCTTCATAGAACTTATCTGAATATATTACATTTTAATAAACTTAATTTTTAGAGCAGTTTTAAATTCACAATAACATTGAGCAAGAGGCACAAAAATTTTTCATATACCCCCTTACCCCACACATACATAGCCACCCCCGTTTATCAACATCCCCACCACAGTGGTACATTTGCTACTATCGATGAACCTACAATAACACATCATAATTATTCACAGTCCATAGTTCCATAGTTTACATCATAATTCACTATTGATCTATGAGTTTGGACAAATGAATAATGACAAGTGCCCAAATCACTATAGTACAGTTTCACTACTCTAAAAATCATACAGGGGCACTTGGCTGGCTCAGTCGGTGGAGCATGTGACTCTTGATCTGGGGTTGTGAGTTCAAGCCCCACATTGGGTATAGAGATTACTTAAAAAAATAAAATGTTTTAAAATAATCATATAATGAAAAGACATGAAGAAACTTAAATGCATATTACTAAGTGAAAGAATCCAATCTGAAAAGGTTACATAGTGTATGCTATGATCTGAATATTTATACACCTCCAGTGAAATCCTAATTCCCAAGAGTAATGATAGGAGATGGGGCCATTGTCTTTTGGTCTCCATTGTTTTTTGAAAAGAGGTAAGTTTATATTTGTATCACTTTTCTTATATATGCAAATTATATATTTTCCCTCTAGTTGTTCTCAAGACTTTCCTCTAGCTGGTTTTTGGCTACCTATACATGGCTTCCTTTGTATATTGTGTAGGATTCACAAAGATTCTTGATTTGCAAGTAATTGTTTTTCACCAAATTTAAGAAATAGGCAAATATATTTTTCAAATTATTTCATGCCTCATTTTCTCTATCTTCTAGATTACCAAATAAAAATTCATTAGACCTTTTCATTTTGTCCCATTAGCCTTTGAAATTCATCTCATTAAAAAAAAATCTACGTCTTTGTCTTTCTGTTGTCTTTCTGCTCCTCTTTGTGTTTCTGTTCTTCTGATTAGATAATGTCAGTATTTTGTGTTCAAGTGTATCAATATTTCTTCTGCCATCTATGATCTGCTAGTAAACTGATGAGGGTAATTTTTCATTTCATATATTGTGTTTTATTTTGTATACTAACAATTTAGTCTTTGTTCCTATAGTTTCCATTTGCATACATAAATTATACTTCTCTTCACTCACTATTCCCGTCATTTCCTGTAGATTATTTATGAGGCTTATCGTTGTGGATAGTAATTGTAGAGAACTGAATTCTGTTATTTCCCTTTCAGTAGTGTTGATTTTATGTACTAGATGGCAAGGACAGGAATTCTATTCAATTCACATAACAAAACTCTACCTCCCCTCTGGTGGGCCACAAATGAAATATCTACTCTTTTTTTTTTTTTTTAAGACTTACTGCTGTTTTGTTTTGTTTCTGGGAAATTTGAAGTTTCTTCTAAGTAGATGCAGTTCATTAATCAAACATTTATCAAATATTTATGCAGAGTTTACATATAGATTTTAGAGCACATTTTCTGTTCATATTGCAGTCAGGACTGTATTTCTCAGAGGCAAAAAGATTTGTAAAGGCAAATATCAGTAGTTTCAATTCTTCTAGTGTCTTTTTCCTTTCAATTTCTGCATTTTGAGGGGGTTGATCTTTAAATCATTCTTTAACCTTCAAATTGCTATTTTTATATAATTTTTCCAGAGTTTTTAATGGTTATCTGTGAATGGATTAATCAGACCAACCATTCCATTATTACTAATCTATATTCACGCTAGAACATCTTTAAATCATCAATTCAATATAGTCTAGAGTTTTTAATGTGTAGTTTAGTTAAAGGATGACAAGACATCCTTTTCCCAACTGTTCTACATGGAGAGAATCTATTGTAGCATGCTATTTGTCAGTAAACTTTTTAATAGAGTTTTTAGGGCAGCCCAGGTGGCTCAGTGGTCTAGTGCCTCCTGCAGCCCAGGGCGTGATCCTGGAGACCTGGGATCAAGTCCCACGTCAGGCTCCCTGCATGGAGCCTGATTCTCCCTCTGCCTGTGTCTCTGCCTCTCTCTCTCTCTCTTAAATAAATAAAATCTTAAAAAAGAAAGAACTTTTATAGCTTTGCCGGTGTGGATGTTACTAATATCCACTAACTACCCAGGCAGGTTTAAATATCTGTACTTCAGAAAAAAAGTAGTGTATGTTATAGTAGAATGAAAGCCAAGATTGTTGTGTTATACAGATTTGACAGTGGATTTTGTTTTGTTTTTTTTTTAATTTTATAAATTAATTTTATTGGTATTCAATTTACCAACATACAGAATAACACCCAGTGCTCATCCCGTCAAGTGTACCCCTCAGTGCCCATCACCCATTCACCCCCACCCCTCGCCCTCCTCCCCCTCCACCACCCCTAGTTCGTTTCCCAGAGTTAGGAGTCTTTATGTTCTGTCTCCCTTTCTGATATTTCCCACACATTTCTTCTCCCTTCCCTTATATTCCCTTTCAGTATTACTCATATTCCCCAAATGAATGAGAACATACACTGTTTGTCCTTCTCCGGTTACTGTGGCCAAGTTCAAAAAGGGTGTTGCCTGAGTTCTCCTCTGGGATTTTGATGGAATCTTGTCTCACATTTAGATCTTTCATCTATTTTGAGTTTATCTTTGTGTATGGTGCAAGAGAGTGGTCCAGTTTCATTCTTCTGCATGTGGATGTCCAATTTTCCCAGCACCATTTATTGAAGAGATTGTCTTTCTTCCAGTGGATCATCTTTCCTCCTTTATCATATATTAGTTGACCATAAAGTTCAGGGTCCACTTCTGGGTTCTCTGTTCTGTTCCATTGATCTATATGTCTGTTTTTGTGCCAGTACCACACTGTCTTGATGAACACAGCTTTGTAGTACAACCTGAAATCTGGCATTGTGATGCCCCCAGATATGGTTTTCTTTTTTAAAATTCCCCTGGCTGTTTGGGGTCTTTTCTGATTCCACACAAATCTTAAAATAATTTGTTCTAACTCTCTGAAGAAAGTCCATGGTATTTTGATAGGGATTGCATTATACGTGTAAATTGCCCTGGGTAACATTGACATTTTCACAATATTAATTCTGCCAATCCATGAGCATGGAATCTTTTTCCATCTCTTTGTGTCTTCCTCAATTTCTTTCAGAAGTGTTCTATAGTTTTTAGGGTATATTTTGAGAACCATTTGAATGGTAAATGGTTCTCCAACCTTTTATTTTCAGGCTGTAGGTGTCCTTCTGTCTAAAATGAGTCTCTTGTAGACAGCAAATAGATGGGTCCTGCTTTTTTATCCAGTCTGAAACTCTGCGCCTTTTGATGGGGTCATTAAGCCCATTCACGTTCAGAGTTACTATTGACAGATATGAGTTTAGTGTCATCATGATATCTATTTAGTCCTTGTTTTTGTGGATTGTTCCACTGAACTTCTTCTTAAAGGGGAGTTTTAAGAGTCCCCCTTAAAATTTCTTGCAGAGCTGGTTTGGAGGTCACATATTCTTTCAGTTCCTGCCTGTCTTGGAAGCTCTTTATCTCTCCTTCCATTTTGAATGAGAGCCTTGCTGGATAAAGTATTCTTGGTTGCATGTTCTTCTCATTTAGGACCCTGAATATATCCTGCCAGCCCTTTCTGGCCTGCCACGTCTCTGTGGAGAGGTCTGCTGTTACCCTAATATTCCTCCCCATGAAAGTCAGGGACTTCTTGTCTCTTGCTGCTTTAAGGATCTTCTCTTTATCTTTGGAATTTGCAAGCTTCACTATTAGATGTCGAGGTGTTGAACGGTTTTTATTGATTTTAGGGGGGGATCTCTCTATTTCCTGGATCTGAATGCCTGTTTCCCTTCCCAGATTGGGAAAGTTTTCAGCTAGGATTTGTTCAAATACATATTCTGGCCCTCTGTCCCTTTCGGCGCCCTCGGGAACCCCAATTAAGCATAGGTTTTTCTTCCTTAGATTGTCATTTATTTCTCTTAATCTGTCTTCATGGTCCCTTAATTGATTGTCTCTTTTTTCCTCAGTTTCCCTCTTTGCCATTAACTTGTCTTCTATGTCACTCACTCGTTCTTCCACCTCGTTAACCCTCGTCGTTAGGACTTCTAGTTTGGATTGCATCTCATTCAATTGATTTTTAATTTCTGCCTGATTGGATCTAAATTCTGCAGTCATGAAGTCTCGTGAGGCCTTAATGCTTTTTTCTAGAGCCACCAGTAGCTGTATAATGGTGCTTCTGAATTGGCTTTCTGACATTGAAGTGTAATCCAGATTTTGTAACTCTGTGGGAGCGAGGGCTGTTTCTGATTCTTTCTTTTGAGTTGAGGTTTTCCTTCTAGTCATTTTGCTCAGTGCAGAGTGGCCAAAAACAAGTTGTATTGGAACACGGGGGAGTATCACTGGTCCGTCCAGCTGGTCTTCTGGGGGAGGGGCCTGCTGTGCTGATTTTCAGGTGTTAGCACTTGGGGGAGCTGCTCTGCCCCTGCCTGCTGCAGGGCTCAGCGGGGGTTGTTTACCCCGTGGAGCCCCAGGAGGAACAGCCGCAGTTGCTATGGCAACTCTGGAAGCCTGGATTCAGCCTCCGCAGGAACTACGGGGCTCGGGGCTCTCGGTTCTCCGTCCGCAGGGCCTGGAGGCTCCGGGGCGGGGCCGCTGATCTGCTCAGCTCGGGGCAGGAGCGTCCTCGCTGTCCTGGGCCCTCCCGGCCTCTGCCTGTCCCGGGGGAGGCCGGATCCTGGGCTGTGTCCCGGCGCCTGTGCCCGGGGCCTGTGTGTGGATTCGCGCTCCCGCCCCGCAGCTCCCTCCGCGGAGCCGCTCCCGAGCCCCTCCGAGCTGCTCCGGTCGGTCCCGCCGTGCGCGCTGCAGCCCTTAGGGAGCTCGGCGCACTCTCCCGGGCCGCAGGTGTCTGTTAGTGTCCCAGGGAGCCCGAGGGCATCCCCGCCCTCCTGGGTCCTGCTCCAACTCCCTGCGAGCCCCTTTCGCCGCCCGGGAAGGTTGGTGCAGCTCCTGCTCCTCCGGGACGGGGCTCTCCTGTCCTGGGGACACTCGCCCCGGCCTCAGCCCGGCTCCTCGCGGGGCCCCTCCCCCTCGGAGGCCTTTTGTTCCTTTATTTCTTTTTCCCCGTCTTCCTACCTTGATAGAAGCGCGGACTCTTCTCACTGTAGCGTTCCAGCTGGTCTCTCTTTACATCTCAGGCCGAATTCGTAGATTTTCAGGATGGTTTGAAGGTCATCTAGGTAATTTGGTGGGGACAGGTGATTTGGGGACCCTGCTCTTCCGCCATCTTGCCCCTCCCCCCGACAGTGGATTTTGTCATATAATAAACCAGTAATGTGTGTGTGCATATTCATATTTATCAGGATTCAAAATTTGGCCTTCAGAATGGAGGTCATGAATAGTGCATAAGAACATCTTGATTTATGGTGTTTGAATACAACTAGGGGATGAATAAAGTACTGAAGTTAGATGTAAATTAGTCAGATATACTTGAAGATCCTTTTGTAGTGTTTTACTGAGTAGCACAAAGAGAGAATAAAATGTACAGATGACAAGTATGTATCCATCAAGTACAACATGAAATATTTTCAAACATTGTATATTTATACAGATTGTGTCTTTATTCCTAGAGATATTCTTATCTTATATATGAGAAATCCAGCATTTGTTGAAGTCAAATATTTATCTCACATGACAGAATTTATGTGTGGGGGAACCAGAATCTGAATCTAAGGATTCCTGACTCTATATCTCAAGCACGTTCAAGGCTATACGCACCATGGTGTCTTTTTGCAGAGTCTCTGTGCTTGAATATAAGCATCCCCTTTCAGAAATGGCTTACAGAAACTCAAATATAACAAAGTGCCTTAAGTTTCTAGATAGCATAAGATTGAAGAAAAATACTATAGCATATTATTCATGCTTGGTCCTATCAGTTGAGTATGCAGGATCCACATAGAAGTGGCTGGAGCAAGTTTTAAAAGAGACATGTATTTTTAAATTCTAGATGACCCCAAGATTATACACATGGAGTTCATTACTTCAGAACTGTTCTAGTTTTCTCCTGAGCTTACAAGCACTGTATTTTGCTCAAAGTTTTTTTGTAGTTGTTGTTTTTGTTTTTTTTGAGGGTTTTTTTCGTATTCTTTTAATCTCTTGATGAACTTAAATGCTATATCTCACAAGAAGAATTCATTAGTTGTCCATCTGTGTTTGGCATTGCTATTTTCTTAAAGTGCTAAATAATGTTAAAGAATTTATATTATGCTAAACATACATTATTATAATGTGTATACTCTATGACCGACTAACATGTCAATACCATAAAGTGCAGGAGCTAACTCTGGCTGTTAACTAAAATAGTACATACTTTATAGGTAATTCTTCAACATTTACTACTTTTATTTTTTAAGATCTAATTTATTTATTTGAGAGAGAGAGAGAATGTGAGCAGGGAGAGGGGCAGAGGGGGAAGATGAGGGACTGCGCTGAACATAGATTCTGATGTAAGGCTCAATCTCATGATGCGAGATCACCACCTGAGCTGAAACCCAAGAGTCAGACATCTAACTGACTGAGCCATTCAGATTCTCCTTACTTTTAATAACAGAAAATTCTGTAGTAGTTTTAATTTATAACTTGGCCTACAAATTTTAAAGTCCAAAGTTTATAGTTGATCTCTACTTTTTTCTTACTTTTGAGATCAAATTAAATAAAACACATCTTCTCAAGTTACTTATGTTCCAGGAATTTTACTATGATATGGTTTATAACTGGATTTTAAAATGCTTTTGTAGAATAATGGATTTTACTGTCCTTCAAGCATGTTCTTAGGAACAAAATCAGTAATGCAGCTACAATCCATTAAATTAATGTTGGGTCTCTTTTTTAATATTTCAGTCAGTATTTCCCATCATTTTATTATGTTATCGTGTTTTAACAGGTTTCTGTATTTGACTGCCCCTACTGCAGCACTTAGGAAACTTCTTTGCAGTTGGCACTAGGATATCTCAAGTTCCTAAGCTCATTTCACTTGTGACTTTTGAAAGCTAGGAGTCAAGTCGTATCTTTTCAGCATAAGACTCCAAGGAATTGCACAGATAAAGAACTAAAAGAAAAAGTGAGTTAAAATGAGACAAAAGCAAGCCAGACAAGAAAAAGGTATAAACAGCAAGAAACAGCAGAAAGATAGCTTCAAAGTAGAATATGTGGACTCTTGTGGTACACATAGCTATAAAAAAACAACAACAACAACAACAACAAAAAAAAAAAAAAACAAAGGGTAACATTTTGGTATTCACCCAAACTTCAAAAAGAAGCCTCCAGAGAAATTGGAAAAAAAGAATCTTAAAGCAATTTTTACCTCTAAGATTGAACTTGTCGAAAAGATGTAGATTGAGATGAATAATAGAATTCTTTCAGACTGTGATTCTATTCTCTACATGTAGAAATAGTGCTTATATACACATAGGCATATCCCTTTGTTTTCATGAAGGAAGCTGTGATTTTGAGGAGGATGTGGCAAGTGCTTTCAGTTTAGAAATAATGGTAGTTCTGCTTCACTTGCATAAAAATCTTACTTTGAGTTGTATTTATTGTAAGCAGAATTATAACTGTGTTTTGGTTTACATATAATTTATGACATTTTGTTTCATGAAGATAATTAATTCCACCATGTCATTTTTCATTAGTTTTAATAAAACAAGTTTTGAGATATTTAAGTCGATCTTCATATAAAATTCTTTTACTGATACATACCAATCTCAATATATAGGACATTGTCCTTTACCTTTTGGATGGTAAGGCAGCCTCCTGGTGTTACAGAGAATATTGAAATTCACAGCAAAATGGATATTCTAATATAGCTTTAATTTAAAATGTATTCATAGATTTATGCAGCCAGGCAACTGGGTTATTGAGTCCAAGTACAAAAAACCCCACTGGTCCTACTATTCCTTAAAAATCGGATGGAGGGCAGCCTCGGGTGGCTCAGCGGTTTAGCACCGCCTTCAGCCCAGGGCGTGATCCTGGAGACCCGGGATCAAGACCCATGTCCGGCTCCCTGCATGGAGCCTGCTTCTCCCTCTGCCTGTGTCTCTGCCTCTATCTCTCTGAGTCTCTCATGATTAAATAAATAAAATCTTAAAAAAAAATCGGATGCAATAATGGTTTGTGTCTGCAGTCAGATACAGAATCTGTTGCCAATCAGATCATTTCTTTCAAATGAAATCCTGTTTGTCTTATAAATACAGTACTCCATAGACTTTAAAGCAACAGGCGATTCAAAATAAAATAGATATGGCCAACATGCTGGGATTTCTTATTGACAGAATGCTCTTTTTCTTCTTTCCTGGCAAAATATGTATTAAAACTATTGGAAAAGTTAAGTAAATTACAAAAAACTTTCTGAAAGAAATCAATTAATGGCAGGATAAAAACTTTTAGCATTTTTCTAATTAAACAGATTTTTTTCATATTCTTTGAGGCCATCATGTTAATAACAAAAGTGCCTCTCCTACGTGGTTATATATGTTCCTTACTCAGCCTGAAAATTCTATATTGGAAATTAAGTAAAAATGGATTTCATTGCACACTCAGTAACAAAAAAAATATGTATGAAACTACTACTGGCCGAGATGGAGTTAATCTTATACTTGAAACAATCCAAAAATAAAATTATTTTAAAATGTGGTTTTCAAGACATCAGGATCAAACATCAGGATATTAAAGATGATCAACACTGAGAAGTGGGAAACAAACAAGCCCTAAAACTATATCAGCTTACTCCGTTGATAGAGTTTCTGACCAATGGTACGTAAAGGGAGAGGAATGCCATTGGAGCCTGGCAGGCATGTTAATTTTAGAGCTGGAACTGAGAGAACATAGAAACTAACACACCTTAAGAAAAACAAATTTCCTGAAAGGAAATATATAAACAGAGATAAAATTCAAGACTTCAAGATGAACCCCTTTGTGAATGCATCTGATTACTAATCAGTTAATCATGCTGTGGGGAACAACCTAAGACAGTGGAAAGAATCATGTGAGAGGAGTAGAGGGAACCATATCCAGTGCTCACACAGGATGTCATTCTCTTAGACAAGAAACCTCATGACTCACATTAAATAAAGGATTCAGAGACTTTAGTAATGGTAGTGAGGATGATTATTCAGACTGAGCTATTATCTAGCCAAATACCTTAAAAGCGATATGAAAAAGAATCAAATTAGTTCCAAATAACTACACGGGCAAAGCACAAAAATGGGAATACAAAATAATATCCAACAACAAAAAATATTAACAACATCTGGCATCCAAACAAAAAATACCAGGCATACAAAAAAGCAGAAAAATGCAACTCATAATAATGAGAAAAACCAATCAATCAAAACAGACCCAAAGGTAACAGAAATGTTAGAACTAGAAGGCTAGGGCATTAACACTATTATTATGTCTATATTTCATAAGTTCAGAAACTTAAGTAAAGCACTAAAGATGTTGAAAAAATACACAAATTGAGCTCCTGAGAAATGAAAATTATAATGGATATGATAATACTATACTCAAGGAGATTAATAGATTGGAAACTGTACAAAACAAACAAAAAAGGTTATCAAAGTAGAAAACAAAGCAAAATAAATGATGTATAAACTATCCAAATCTAAAAGAAGTCAGATATCTACACTATAAGAATGTTACAGAAAGTCATTTATGCTAAAGGGAAATGATACCATGCCAAAATATGGATTTATAGAAAGGAAGACAAAGCAATAAAGATAATTTTGCATATAGTCAACTTTTTATTAAATAAATCTTATTAAAATATAAGTGAATGCTTAAACAGAGATGATAACCATAGAGTATGGGGTTTACAACATACATAAAAATAAAATACATTACACCAGTAGTACAAACAATTGAAATGGTTTAATGAAAATATGCAATTATGAGTTTCTCATACAGTACCTGAAGTGGCATAAGGTTACTTAAAGGCAGAATGATGAATTCAGATGTATACTAAAGCAACCACTGAAACGATTAAATAAATTTATACCGATCAAGATGGTCTTAACATTACCCTCAGTTTGACTAAATTTTAGATAGGTATCTTTCTGGATTATACGCCTCTTTCTTACCTTTTCTTTGAACATTTATTCTAGAAAACTCAGAAATGCAAATTCTTTTTCTGCCCTTTCAAGATGTAAATATTCTCCCAGTATCTTGTCAGTTTTACCCCCAGTAGTATCTTTCTCAAGTGCCTGAGATCCATCCCTTTGAAATACATATATCAAAAAACAGCATCCCCAATCTCCCAGTTTCTGTGCAAGAGAAGAGTCTCTGTGGAAGGCTTCAAAGAAGTCTAACTTCCTTAAATACCAGTTGACAAACAGATGACTTAATCTCATTGAGAAATTTCCCTCCCAAATGTCCTCCAGTAGTTTTCCTCTTTTCCAACCTCACCTCAGCACTTAAAAACTCTCCCATTTGTTTTAGTGGACTTGAGCTTTATCTCTCCTTTGTAATAGTCTTGCTCTATATTGTAATAATCTTGAGTAAAATCGTCCATGCTTATTTCACTTCATCCAATTTTTCTTTGAGAATACTTAATAGACTATCAAAAGAGATTAATCATAAAAAGCATTTATTTTTAAAAAGAGAAATAGGAGAACAAGAAAAAATGAAACATGTACACACAAATAACAAGGACTTAGAATTAAACCTAATGTTATCAATGTTCACATTAAATGTAAGTATTTAAAATATACCAACTAAAAGGCAGAGATTATTAGTGTGCATTTGAAAAAGACCAGGTATGTGTTGCCTATAAGACACCACTTCATGACACAGATGTAGTAAACTTAAAAGTATTGAAAATGATGCGATATGGGAGGAAATTATCAGAGATAAAGAAGCTTATTTCTTAATGATAAGGGGATCAACTCATCAACAAGAAATAAAGATCCTAAATATTTATGCACTAGTCAGGCAGCTTCAAAATGTACGAAGAAAATATTGATAATAATGCAAACAGAAACAGACACATTCATTATTACAGGCACAAATGCTAAATTTGTTCTCTCAATAACTGATAGAACAAATAGAAAATTGAGAAAGGTATAGAAAATATGAACAATGCCATCTTCCAAGATGACTTGCTAAATATTTATAGTATGCTCATCCAATGACAACAGAAAATGTGTTCTTTTCATGCATGCATGGAATGTTTACCAAAAAAGACAATTTTCTGGGCAATAAAACAAGCCTCAAATTTAAAAGATCCAAATAATACAAAGCACATCTTCTGAAAAAATTATTAATCAATGGTAGAAGGATTCTAAAATACTTCTCTAGCTTATTTGGAAAATAAATACTACATTTCTAAATATCCCATGAGTCAAAAAATAAATTAAAAGGGAAAAATAAAACAATCTGAATGAAAATGAAAACCCAACATATCAAAATTATGGGTTAGAGCTATGCTCAAAATTAAAATTTGTACAACAAAACATCAGTAGAGAATAAAAACAAGACTGAAATCAGTGACCTCATCTTTGCCTTAAATAGGCAGAAAAAGAATAGCAAAGTAAGAAAGAAGCAGTAAGAAGCCAAATAGAAATCTGTATAATGGGAATGAAAAAAACAACAGTGAAATCAATGAAACGAAGACTTGGTTGTAAAAAAGAACAATTAAGACATACTATAAAACTAATTATTACAATGGGTGTAAAAATTGGAATATGAATCAATGGGACACAATAAGGAGTTCAGACATAGTCTACTCATATAATGAACAAATGATTTGCAAAGTGCAAGGAATTTCAGTGGAGAAATTATAGTATTTTTCCATGAATGCTGCTGGAAATATCGTTTAGCCATTTGTAACGAAATTAACTTTGAGGCATGCTTTACACCATATACAAGGAGCTAATTCAAAATGAATCCTAGGCTTAAATGTAAAATCTAAAACCATAACATTTTTAGAAATAACCTTAGGAAATTCTCTTTGTTATCTTGACTGGGGCAAAGATTTCTTAGATACAAAACAAACAAAATCTATTTTAAAAGAACTTGATAAATTTTACTTAATAAAAGTTAAAATTTCTACTTAAGATATGCTCCGGGGTACCGCGGGTGTCTGAGACTCGGTGTTTGAGTGTCTGCCTTTGGCTCAGGCCATGATCCTGGGGTCCTGGGATCAAGTCCTGTATCAGGATCCCCACAGGGAGCCTGCTTCTCCCTCTGCCTATGTCTCTGCCTCTCTCTGTGTGTCTCTCATGAACAAAGTGATATTTTTCCAAAAAGTACTTATGAACATAAATAAGGCAGCCTACTAAATTTATTGTAGGATTTTCAATGAGATCATGGAACAGAAAAGGGACATGTGGTAAAAACAAGGAAATCTGAATAAAGAATACACTTTGGCAAATAATAAACAAATAAATAGCTATGTATAGCCCTCTTTCCATAAGATCTATTATTTTTTATTTTGTGATTTTGCATCTTTTATTTTGAGTGGCTGTAGTAGGCAGAATAAGGACCTGCCAAAACTATTCAAGCCCTAATCATTGGAACCTATGAATATTTTCCCATGCTTAGCAAAAAGATCTTTGCAGTTCATCTTGGATTGTCCAGATAGGGCCAATATAATCACACGAGCCTTTAAAAAAACAGAACTCTTTGCATCTGGAAGCAAGAAAGAAATTTGGTAGAAGGGGAATTAGTGAGATCCCAAGCCTACGAATGATTTGGTACACTGTTGCTGGATTTGAGAAATAGAGGCCCATGTGCAAGAACCATAGTTTGGTTTCTAGGAGGCAAGAGCAGCCCCAGATGGAGTAGGCAAGGAAATAGGACCTCAGAAATTGGATTCTGACAACCACTTGTATGACTAGATTCCTCCCAGAAATTTCTGACAACAGCTTATCTGGCTGACACTTTGACTTCAGCTTTGTGAAACTAAAGCAAAGAAAACAGCTGAACTAACTTTTACTTCCGATCTAGAGAACTGTGAGATAATACATTTGTTTTGTTTTAAGACATTTTGGTAATTTGTTATGGTAATAATTGAAAAGTATAATATATTCTGTTACATAAAACAACAAGCAAATAAAACACTTTCTCTAGGGTACCTATTGCATTTTGCCTCTTATTATGATCAATGTATGAGAATTCCAATTGCTCTGAATCCTAAAGTTTGGTATTGTGTATGTGTGTGTGTGTGTATGTGTAATTTACATATATATGTAAATTTTAGATCTTTGAGTTATTGGGTAATGGTGTCTAATTTTGAACATAATTTTAATTCTTTCAAATGACTAATAAGGTTGATTATGTGCTTTGTTATTTGTACATATATTTTTGGTGAAGTGTCTACACAAAACTTTTGCCAATATTTTTTTTTAAATTTATTTTTTTGTAAGTTTTTTTATTTATTTATGATAGTCACAGAGAGAGAGAGAGGCAGAGACATAGGCAGAGGGAGAAGCAGGCTCCATGCACCGGGATCCCGATGTCGGATTCGACCCCGGGTCTCCAGGATCACGCCCTGGGTCAAAGGCAGACGCCAAACCACTGCGCCACCCAGGGATCCCAACTTTTGCCAATATTTTCAATGGATTGTTAATTTACAGTCAATTTTCATCATTTCCAGATTCTGTCTTGCAAATTTGCATACTTGTGAAAATTTACTAGTAACTCTGAAATCAATACTCAACATCATTTGCATACATCCATGTGTGTAGAGTAGAGAAAAATTTGAGTCACTTAGGATCCATGTTCCCTGGTGAGGTCAAACAGGCCACCCTCTGCCTCATTGTTTTAACTATCACACTCATGTTTACTTTGGACAGTTTATTTAAATGTAATGTTTTTCACATTTTTGTGTGTGTTTTGTTGGTGATTTCACCTTCAGTATAATGCCGAAATGATATGCAACATTCATAAGTGTGAAAAAGATACAATATGCCTTATGGAGGAAATGCATAGGCTAGGTAAGCTTTCTCCAGGTAGGAGTTATAGTGCTGTTGGCTGTTATTTCAATTTTAATTATTCAACACTTTCCATTAAATAAGGTATCTTAAAACAGAAAACACATAAAACAAGGTTATGTATTGATCAGTTAATGAAAATGTTTCAATCAGAGACTTGTTATCAACCTAACCCTATGTTTCCCCTAGGAACAATGTTTTCTATTCAGTAATTCAGTCTGTGACAACTTTGCAGACAGAACTATCATAAATTATGAAAATCAAGTGTACTTACTTTGAGCATTCTTTATATATTCCGGATATACATCTTCTGTCTGATATGTAATTTGCAGAGACTCCTTGTTTGTGGTTTGCTTTTTAATTCTCTTTACAGAGTAAAGAGCAAAGTGTTTTTTATAGGGCAAAATATTTTAATTTCGATGAAGTTTAATTTGTAGGTTTTATTTGTTGTTGTTTATGGATCTACTTTTTGTGTTGTCTGAAAAGACTTGGTCTAAAATGATGTCATAAGGATTTTCTCCCAGGCTTTCCTTTCCTTTCCTTTAGTTTTACACTTTGTTTGGTTTACAATCTGTTTTGATTTTTCTATACATTATGAAGCATAGATTTTATTGAATATTTATGTATACTTGTTCCAAAACTGTATGTTGAAAAGACTGCCTTTTTGCCATTTATTTACTATTGCATTTTTGCCAAGAGTCAGATGATATGTTTGTTTGGGTCCATTTCTGGATTTTCTATTCTATTTCATTGGCCTACATGTCTATCTAATATTACCCTATCATAACCACTTCAGCTTATTATAAATCTTGAAATTGGGTGGTATGAGTCCCCCAAATTGATATTTTTCAGAATTCTTGGCTATTCACTGTTGTTTCACTCATTTTGCTCTCTCTCGCTCTCTCTTTCTCTCTCTTTTTAATGACAACTCCTTTATTTTTTCATTATTATTTTTTAGAAGCAGGGAGGGGCAGAACGAGAAGGAAAAGGAGAATCTTAAGTAGGTTCCATGGCCAGGCCAGAGCCTGATGCGGGGCTAGGTCTCACAACCCTGAGATCATGACCTGAGCTAAAATCAAGAGTCAGATACTTGATCCACTGACCACTTAGGCACCCCTATACGTTTTGCTTTTTTTATATAAGATTTTTACAAATACTGGGATGCCTGGGTGGTCAGGTGTTGAGCATCTGCCTTTGGCTCAGGGTGTGATCTCAGGATCCGGGATCAAGTCCCACATCAGGCTCCCTGTGAGGAGCTTGCTTCTCCCTCTGCCTATGTCTCTGCCTCTCTCTCTCTGTGTCTCTCATGAATAAATTTAAAAAATAAATTGACAAATACTTTGTCAATATCTACATTAGCCTTCCTGCCTTTTTAAAAATTCAGATTGTATTAAAGCCAAAGATCAAAATAGGAAAAATTAAAATCTTACCTATATAAATATTACCATCCACGAATATATTACATCTCTTCATTTATTTATACCATATTTAATTTCTTTCATTAACATTTTATAGTTTTCAACATATGGCTGCTATACACATTTTATTAGATTAATATCTAAGTATTTATTTTCTCTAGAGTTATTGTATATGGTACTGATTTTTAAATATTGTTTCTAACATTTTGTTACTATATAAAAATATGGTTGATATTCAGGTATTTATCTTGTTAAATTAACTCAGTTTTAAGAGATTTTTGTAGAGTCATGGCATTTTCTGCATAGATAATTATGCCATTTGTCAATAGAGATAGTCTAATTTTGTCCTTTGAAACTAAATGCCTTATATATATTTTTTTACTACACTTATACATTTGTTAAATCACCCCATTATTTTTGTTAACTTCTTAAGGTCTGTAGGTTCATTAGTGATATCTCCTTTTAGGGTAGATATTGTTTGTGTTATCTCTTTTACTTATTTACTTATTTAATCAATGTTGCTTCAGGTTTATCAGTTTTATTGATCATTTTGAAAAGCCACATTTTCTATTATTTTTCTTTTAAAACATTTACTGATTTTGATTTTCTTCTGATTATTTCCTTTTTAAATGTCTGAATTTATTTGGTTTACTTTTCTACTTCTAACCAACACTTAAACTGAAACCTTACTTCTAATCTGACAATCTCTGACATTTAAATGTTTGGATCATTCATGTATTTAGAGCACTTAATGTAATGATTAATATGGTCTTTATTAATATTATCATCATCATATATTTAGGGTTTTGTTCTTGTTCCTACTGCTGTGCCCCCTTCTATTATTTTGAAATATTTGTATATTTTTTTCAGAATTACATTTTCATTTATCTTTTAACACACTGACTATATATTGTAAAAATGTTTTAGTGGTTGTTTTAGGAAATTTAATATTCTTTTAAACATTACATATTCTACTCAAAATAAATATTTTGTCACTTCAAATAAAACATAAACTTTACAAGATATGGGTCCCTTTCTCCCATCCTTCCATTATGATGCAGTTTTCAAATCTATTACAGCTGTATACACTGAAAATCCCATCACATGATATAATAATTTTGCCTTCAACAGCCTTCCATTTTTATAAACTTCAGAGTTGAAAAATAATTTATTCACGTACTAATTTAAAATCTCTGTTTTTTCTTTTTTTTTTTCATTCCTGGCATTCCAGGATGCCCTCTGCTATCAACTTCCTTCTATATGAGGAATATCCTTTAGTATTTCTTTTAAAATACTAATAATATAAACACTCTTTTTTCCTTCATTTGAGGTGCCTTGTTTTCTTTTTCTTTTCTTTTTTTTTTGAGGTGCCTTGTTTTCTATACTTCTGTAGGATATTTCACTGAATATAGGATTCAAGTCCGATGATTTTTTTTCAATACTTGAAAAATATTATTCCATTGTCTTCTTGACTCAATGGCTTTTTTAAAGATTATTTATTTATTTATTCAATTCATTCATTCACTCATTCAATCATTCGTTCATGAGAGACACAGAGAAAGAGAGGCAGAGACATAAGCAGGCTTCCTGCAGGAAGCCCGATGCAGGATCAATCCCAGGATCCCGGGATCATGACCTGAGCCAAAGGTGGATACTCAACCACTGAGCCACCCAGGTGCCCCAGCTCAATGGCTTTTGATCAGAAATTTAGTGATTCTAACCCGTTTCCCTATATGTAATGTGTTGCTTTTTTCTGAATGCTGACAAGATTTTTTTTCTTTATTTTTGGTTTCAGATATTTGATTATGATATCACTTGATTTGGATTTCTTTAAGTTGATCTTATTTTGGGTTTGCCATGTTCTTGAATATGTAAATTTTTATTTTTAACAAATTTTTGGAAGTTTTCAATTATTTATTTATTTATTTATTTTTTTGTCTGCTGCAATCTGTCTTCTCCTTTGAGACTCCTATTACATGACATGTTTCTACTGTTTCCTAAAATTCTGTCTTTTTAGACTTCTTTTCAGGTTTTACATTATAATTCCAGCATTTGAGCTGCTGAGGTTGGCATTCATTGATTACCTTTTAAGCTGAAAATAATTTTTGTGTATATTTTAAAGATTTTGGTATGCATCCTTGTTATTTGGAATATCATGTGATTTTGGGTCCTGTTTATAACTTCTAAATAATATTGATTTTTTTTGTTGTTTTAGCTGGCAGTCATCAGGTTAAGACAAAAATGTCTTTACCAGTTTTCTTCTGGCTTTGCTTCTAATGCCTATTTATTTTACCTTTGCAGTAGTATCTTGGAACATCCTTATTCTATAATTCCCATTCTGAAATCTGAGCATTGGTTTTTAAACTATATTTCAATGTTCGAAGCCTTTTCTATGATGATTCAATTCAGTCTCATGCATGCAAAGCTATGGGGTAAACATAGCTCTTGACATCCCTGGCTTTAAATTTAAAGCATTCTTTCTCATGCCCCTTCCTCTTATGATCCTTCCCACTCCAGCCTGTGTTTCCCAGTGGTCCCCTTCCCAAAGTTCTGTCTATGAATGAGGGGTTTTAGATTTTCCTCACTATTGGCAGAATTCTATTTCCTAAGTTCTGTCATGATTCTGTTGGTTGGAAGTGTACAGATCTCTCTCCCTCTCTTTACTGGCATTTGTCTGATGTAACAAACAAAACAAAACAAAACCTTCAGCATATGCCAAAGTTCCATGAGAGAGTGATATAACTCATGGAAAAGTGTTCTGGCCACAAAACTCTATAGACTACTCCTTGTAGTATTAGTAGTTAGAAATAATGATAAAAATGTTTTAAAATCTGTAAGAGTCTAATCTATAAATGTTCTGTTGATACTTAGCGTCTCTAAGTATCAGTATACATACTGCAATATGTTATACCAGCATCCTGAGAGATAAAAGACGATTTACCCCTCTATCATCTTAGTTTCCTATTGTTAAACTTCAAAGTTCAATAATTACTGTTGTATTGCTTATCCTTTCCACAACTGACTTGCCATTCTAATTAGTAAACATTTAGGACCAGATAACAAGAAAATTGCTAGTATAAAAATACCATTTCTCCTCAAAACAAAATATAAGAATATTTGCTCAACTCACTCTTCTCTTTGATTCAGTTACCAGATGTTATTTCTATTTTGAGTGCAATAATATCAATCACTTGATAACCTCAATGATGCCTGAACAGTCAAATAATTCTGTTAAAATTCCATGCATGTCTTATACATATTATAAGCACAACATAAAATAAGCAGATAATGTTTTCCAAATTTTAAAACTTGAATCAAGAAAAGGAAATAATTAAAACAAAAACAACAAAATAACAACAATAATACATTAAAGCCTTTAAAAATGCCCAAAGTCTCCTTATGCAAAAGCAAAAAAATGTTTTCTTCTAATTTTATTCTCCTTTCACTAGGGTCTTGCTAATCATTGCATATCAGTATCAAGATAAATTAGCTCTTATTACATTTTATTGTTTTCTGCTTTGTCTAATTAGTAATATTGCATGAGAGTTGTTTTCTATTATGTTTTATTACTGTGTTTTAGAGTAAGTAATGATTTGGGAGATGGTTGGAAACATGAATACTCTTAATAACATTACTACTATGGGGAAATATTTTCTAATTTCTAATATCTACTTATGAAAGAACTTTGGGAAAGGAAAACATATAAAAGTTTATGAATATGTAATATGTAGCAGACAGTAACAGAAAAAATAAACTTATTAAAGCAACATTTTGTAGAAGAGCTACTTACCTCATATTTCCCACAGCTAGTCATCACTGTCAGGTGGACTCCATCATTCCATCTTATGCAGCTAAACATCCATCTCAATCACATCTTAAAGAAAAAAAGATTAATATGGTTTAAACTTTTAATAAAGAACAAGAATTATACTAATTTAATTGTGATTATAAAAACAATGAGATGACTTAGCTTCACACATGTGCAATGAAAACAGCAGCAAGATTATATTATTCCCTAATTTTTTTCTTCTCATTAGGAACCAGAAAGAACTCTACAACATATAGGCAAGATAAAACTCTTTCATAGATTGGTTTGTATCCCTCTTCATTATGCTTCCATAGATATTCTCTTATACCCTTACCATTTTCTGCCAAATTTTCTTCCTTGTAAATAAATTTTTTAGTATGGTTAGTAAAGACACATGGTTTCAAATTACCAGCTGTGTGGTCTTGAGTAAAATATGTATCTCTCTTGCTTAAATGTTTAATATATCTCTCTCTTTAATTCCTATGGTAAAGGATAAGAGAAGAATTAAATACGTTCTGCTTTTTTACTAACAATAAGCATCTTTTGCCATATCTCTACAGTTTATGTACTTATTTTCACTAAGATAGTGAGAGATACTGGCTGTTTGATGTATTATGCTGCATATTTCCTTACCCCGCAGCTCTATGTATCTGACTATGTAAGCTGTTTGTTCTTCTCAAGCCACTTGTAGGTAGTAAGATGACATATCATATTATTTTCTGTGAAAAGAGACATTTTCTGGTGGAATATTATACTGAAAAATCTTCCCATTTGGCTTCCCATTTCCCATACTCGGGGAATGAATACACTGCATAACACTATGGGTAGAAACTCCTTGTTTTTACTTATCAGCATTGTAGAAGCTGACATTCATAACCCATGGTTCTTTAAACAACAGCATTTCTATAATTTTAAGTTTTTTCTTTTATTTTTAATTTATTTATTTAAAAATTTTCCAATTTTATTGAGTTATCACTGGCAAACTGTATATGAAAAAATTATATGGTCAAAGGGTATAAACTTTTAGTTACATGATAAATTCTAGGACCTAATGATTAGGGCTGAAAAATACTTTATTAATGTCCTTTATATTTGTTAAGAAAATAGATCTTAAACCACTCCCCTACACATACATGTAATGAAAACTATGTGAAGAGATCCATGTTAATTAATTATGGCATTCCTTTCACAATATGTACCTGTATGAAATCATCACATTGTAGATCTTAAAAAATCATGCTGTACAATCTGAATTGGGTTTTATATATTCCAAAAATATTCACATGTTTTGAAATGACAGCTTAATATTGACAAGGCACATATGGCAGTTGAAATAGTCCTGAGTCAATCCATACAGAAAGAGAAAAACGGATAGAAATACGTGATTATAAAGCACAAATGATTTTTCTTAAGGTATCAGACACACAGAGATTCAAAGTAAAAATGAGAATTTGAAAATCAAGGTTGTCTTCCAATAGAATATTCAAAAAAGATCACAGCAGCTGTGGAGGATGGGAGGAAACCAAGTAGATGGCAGAGGATAAGCATGAAAAGCTTCCATATTTTGCTAGATCAAAATCTGCATTTCTTCAGCATCGTGGAGTCGTGTAGAAGTTGAGCCAATATTGTCAAGTACAAGCTGATAATAAGAACACATTGATCATTTATGGAAAGTAACTCATCCCTGGCTCACTTACTTAGAAGCATCTTTTTCCTAGTAAGTCACCTCTATCCCATCTAGACCACCTCCATCACATGCATCATCACTACTCTCCCTCCAAATATAAATTTGCATACATTAAACAGGGAGCTTACCACAAGGGTAAATCATTACCTCATCAAGGAGGAATTCAAAAAAAATCTAGTCAGAAACATTTCAACTGAGCCAGTAGAGTAGTATAACACATCTTTCACACATCCAAGGTCCTCCAAAGAGGATCTCAATTTACATTTCAAGTATCATCTTCTCACTAGATAGCATTGTTCTGACCCCCCATGGGGGGACAGGCCTTGCTTAAATTTCTCCATAGTTTTCAACATGTTATTTATGCAAAAGCTAGCCTGGGTGCTGCATTTTTCTTTTAGCATTTAAGGATTAGCTTGTTCCATATCTTTGTTCTCATTGAAGTTTGACTATTCACTTACAGCATTCATGTCATTCATGTCAAATACAGTAGTTATTTTTGCAGGTGTATATGTTCTCCACTAACCTGTGTGCACAGCTCCAGGATGATTAAACATAGCAATTACCCTATACTCAAAATCACACTATGCACAAAAAAGCCATTAGCTTTCTCTACTTCTAGGCCATCTACTTCTAGAGTAATCAAATCCTTATGAAACATGGAGACATAAGAGAACATGTGTGCATCTGCCTTTCTTTTTGCATCATTTCATTCCAACATGAAAGAAAACACTTAAAAAAAAGATTCATTTGCCAAACTCAATCCAGCTTTTAAAAAATTTTTCATAGAATGCGTTAATATGACATCTAAATTGCATTAAAGTTCTTCAGGGCATTAACACAGCTTCTGTGTGCTACCTATGAGTGGTTTAGACCAGATTACTTACCCTTATGACATCATATGTCCAATGTCAACCTGAATTATAACTACAGAATCTTATATATGTTTTTAACTAAAGTGGAAAATCTATTCATTATAGCCAAATTCTGCTTAGAAGGTGAAGATACAAATCTAAGAGATCTTATTTGGATGATTAAAAATTTTTATTTTAATATTTATTTACCCCTTAAGTAAAGTTGAGCTACATAAATTTGCCCTTAGTTTTCTTCATTTGCCCTGATTTGTTCTTATGCTTTGGCATTGACCTGTAAACTATTTTGTGTTCTTCAAATACATTTCTTTAAACTATATACTTGTGTACTACAAAATTTAAACCGATATTTTCTGTATTCAACTGCCAGGTTGACTATATGAAACATTTTAAAGCTAAGAAATGGGGCAGCCCAGGAGGCTCGGTGGTTTAGCACCACTTTCAGCCCAGGGGATGATCCTGGAGACCCTGGATCGAGTCCCACGTCGAGCTCCCTGCATGGAGCCTGCTTCTCCCTCTGCCTGTGTCTCTGTGCCTCTCTCTCTCTCTCTCTCGAATAAATAAATAAAATCTTTAAAAAAATAAATAAATAAAGTTAAGAAATGTGTCTTAATCTCCTCCTCCCTATATCATATTTACTAGCATATCTGTCATCCTCTACCTATCCCTGGTAATAAATAAATAATAGCTGGCTAAGGATTTCACATATTGTCTATGCTCAAGCCAGATTTTATTTCCTTCACATCTAGTTTATGCTCTTCTTATTGCCTCTAGTATTTGTGTAATATATCTGTCTGAAACAAACAATTTTATATATCTGCATATGTACATACAAAACCAATAACCCAACAATAACTTTCATTCAGCTAATCTAGTTTACTTAGGTTGAAATATTTAAGAATGTTTATTATATCATCCTTTCTAGAAATGTATCAATTACATTAATTCTCAAAGAACTATTGTCTGCATAAATGCTACTTTATTAATTAACTTAAATAAATTAGAACTGACACAAGCTCCCATTCTACTGAACTGGCAGAAATTTAACCTCAGTCATCACATGCATCCTGTGCATCCCTGTGCATACTCTTCCAGAATCATACATGATTTAAGCAGCCATTAGAGAGAGCCTAAAGCAGAGGAAGGGGGGAAGATTGCTGATCTCTATTCTACTGTGCTCTATACTGAAATTCCTCCCAGGGAGCAGTTCCTCTCTGAAATTTTACCATTTTCTCAGGCACTGTCAGAGTGTTCTGCAGAGCCCCCAGTATGCTAGTGTAATGGGATCCACATACTTGTGTATCTTTTCTGTTGAAAGAACAACCAAGGCTATCACTTTATTCTTGTTGTAGCTGTCAATAGTAAGATGAGCTCAGTTTTCAAAGAATAACAGCCAGGATATATATGTGTACATTTTCTATTGTTTTCAGAAAATGTGTAGCCTTTTTTTTTTTGTAAACTTTAAATCATCTAAGCAGGCAGTATGCCCGAGGGTTTAAAATGATATGTGCCAAAAAATGAGTAGTGAGTAATAGTATAATTAGTATGGATGGTTTTGCATCCTAGTTTATAGTTATGGTTGAAAAACTGTCATTGGAGTAGCCTATCTCTCTGCTGATAACAATTATAAATTCAGAAACAAAACAAAACTGTTTGAAGGTAGCAGGATCTGAAGAGAATATGACCTCTGAGAGAAGGCAAACATGATACGTGAAACCCACATTCATTCAGCTTTGTTTCTATAAGTACAGTCCTATTTTCAGGATGTTTTGGAGGTGAGCCTTAAACAGAAAGTAGTCACTTAGGGCTGAGGAGTCACAGATTACAGTTTGAAACTGCAAAAGCAACTGAAAAGTATGGAGCCAAAAGAAACATACCACACATGTCTGCTCTATATCTCACCTGCAATTCTGCAGGGAAACTCCAAGGACCCCAGGGAAATACTATAGACAGAAGACTAAAAATTCTTAGCAGACGTTTCATCAACTGTCTGCCACTGGAGATACAGCATTTGAAGCTGCAGTCCTGCCAAGTCAGACAGACTTGACAAACTCCTCAGACTTATGAATGAAACTAAAGAAAGGTCACATGTTAGAAATTAGGATCAGATTGTATAACTAAGGACAATTCTCATATTAAATGCTAAAACAGAGGGTCCCTTGGTGGCTTAGCAATTTAGTGCCTGCCTTTGGTCCAGGGCATGGTCCTGGAATCCCTGGATCGAGTCCCGCATCGGGCTCCCTGCATGGAGACTGTTTCACCCTCTGCCTGTGTCTCTGCCTCTCTCTTTCTCTCTCTCTCTCTCCCTATCTCTCATGAACAAATAAATAAAATATTAAAAAAATAATAAATGCTAAAACAATCATCCATAACATCAAAATGATCTTATAGTAGTTTAACTGCTTACTGGAACAACAACAACAAAAAATCTTTTTAGATTATTTATTTATTTATTTATTTATTTATTTATTTATTTATGAGAGACACAGAGAGAGAGAGGCAGAGAGAGAGAGACAGAGACACAGGCAGAGGGAGAAGCAGGCTCCCTGTGTGGAACCTGGTGTGGAACTCTATCCCAGAACCCTGGGATCACAATCTGAGCCAAAGGCAGGTGCTCAACCACTGAACCCAGGTGCCCCTCCTGGATAAAAATTTAAAACTTCTTAGAAGATTAAGAACTTCAGATTTTCCCTATAATGTATGATTGGCAATTTCTAGTGTGAAATAAAACAGTAATAAGCATATGAAAATGCAGGAAAATGTGATCCACATAAAGAGCTATGCAGTCAATAACAACAGATCCAATATACCCAAAGGGTTATAATTAGCAGAAAATAAATTTAAAATTACTATGATAAGACTCAGTGGTTGAGTGTCTGCTTTTGGCTCAGGTCGTGATCCCAGGGTCCTGAGATTTGAGTCCCTCATCAGGCTCCCCTGATTTAAAGAAAATAAAATTAAATTAACCTGATAAGTATATTAGGGAATCTATAAGGAAAGATTGAAATGAATCAGCAGATGGGATATTTTAGGAGATGCATAAGCATTTTTATGAAAACACGTAACAGAAATCTTAGAAGTCAAAAATACAATACCAAATACACACACATAACATGCTCACACTATACCTCGGTGGACAGGATAAACAGTACTGTAAAGACAATAAAAGAAATGTTCAGTAGGACTAGAGAAAAATCAATAGGAATTGTCCAAATGGAAGCACAGATAGAAAGAAAAAGTTTGAAAAAAAATGAAAGAAATTAAAGACCTATCCAAGAGTGTCAAGTAGTCTAACATACATGTTTCCATGTCCCAGAAAGAGAACAAAATGAAAATAGGGCAGAAAACATTTGAAAATTATGGACCATTATTTTTCTAAATTTTTTAAGACAAACAAAAAAATCCAATTATGTTTGCAGAAATTATAGCAAACCATAGCAGAATAAATATGAAAAAATACCTAGAATATCATGTTTAAGATGATGAAAAACAAAGATGTAGAGAAAATATTAGAAGAAGCAAGAGAAAAAAAGATTTTATACAACATCAAAATTAACATTGATGACTAACTTTTGTCACAAAAATAGAATGTAGAAGACAATGAAAAGATATTTATTAGTGTGCTGAAAAAAAAGAACCAACAAACACAACTGTCAATATAGATTTCTACAGTGAAATTATTTTTCAGAATCACAGAAACAGTCTGTGTCAAATAAGTGAATTCTGAGAAACCAGTACAAAAAAAGATAGAGAAAATTCTTTATGCTTACTAGGATGCAGACTATATGTAAATTCAGATCTATAGCATGAAAAAAATTACTGAAACTAGTACATATGTGAATAATTTCTTAAATAGAATTGTTTCTGTCTTTTCTTTTTTTTTTTTTTATTTATTTACGATAGTCATACAGAGAGAGAGAGAGAGGCAGAGACACAGGCAGAGGGAGAAGCAGGCTCCATGCACCGGGAGCCTGACGTGGGATTCGATCCCGGGTCTCCAGGATCGCGCCCTGGGCCAAAGGCAGGCGCCAAACCGCTGCGCCACCCAGGGATCCCTGTTTCTGTCTTTTCTTAAATCATTTTATAATCAATTTACTTTTCAAAGGCAAAAATATAATAATATGCTGTAGGGTTTCTGGCATTTCTAGAAGTGAAATATATCACAAAAATACCACAAACAGCAGCTAGGATTATAAATAGAAGTAAACTACCTGCCACTACATGATATACATTATTTAAAGTTGTAAAAAATTAATTCAAGATCATGTAAGAATGCCTTGTACATTATCTAGATCAATTATTAAATAAAAGCACAAAGAGATGAAGATTAAAACCAGTAGACAAAAAAGAATAGCATTGTAAAATAGATTAGATTAACCAAAAGAAGATAAAGGAGAGAAAAAATATCAAACAATAAAAGAATTATAACAAACAATTAGCAAGAGAGTCAACAAACTCATACATGTCAAATAATTTAAATAGACAATGGATCCCAAAAAATCATTTTTTTCCAAATAAAACAAGACAGTTTGACCTAAATATATGTTAACTACAGATGCATTTTAAATATGGAAATGCAGACATGTTGAAAGTCAAATAATGGAAGATTATGTTCCATACAAACATTATGCATAAGAAAAATATCATGCCTATATTAATTTAAGGCAATATAGACTTACAGAAAAGGATTATTAGTAATATTAAAAAGTTTATGTTATAATCATTATCAAGTCAATATTTCAAAAAGACACCACAGATCTAAATTTGTATACAACTAATTACAGAGATTCAGAATATCTGAAGCAAAAGGTATCAGAACACAATGAAGAAACAATCAAATACATACTTTATGTAGATATACCTTTCTTTTGTATTCAGTAGAAAAGACAAAAGTTGTCTGAAAACCAGGAACAGAAGAATCTTTTTAAATCTAATAATCTTCAAAAAATATTAGCTAACATAGTTAATGACAAGATAGTGAATAACATTGCCCTATACATTATTTAATAAAGCCATTCCATTTCTAATTATTTATTTAATAAAATAAAAGCATATGCCATACATATTTCAAGAAAATGAAAGCATACTTGTACACAAATTATCATGGAAGTTTAATTGGTAATAGTCAAACACTGGAAATCATCCAAATGTTTCTCAACAGACAACTGAATAAATATACCATGGTATAGCTATTCAGTGGAATACTACTCGGGAACAGAAAGGAATGAATGACCTATATACACCACAAAATGGATGAATATAAAAATAATTATGCTGAATGAGAAGCTAGTTTTAAAAAATGCTAGTTTTAAAAAGCTAGTTTTAAAAATGCTAGTTTAAAAAATGTCGCATCATGCCCATTCCAGGCAACAACTAATTTGTCATCAGTGCACATTTGGATATTATAGAGCCAATGAGACAGAGACATGTAAGGTAATTTTTGGAGGTGACTGATATGTTCATTATCTTAATTGTACAGACAATTTAATGGACGTGTGGTGGTGCCTCCAAAGTAAGAGCATGCAGAAGTTTCTGTGTCTTGATTGTCATGGTGGTTACATGAATTTACAAATATGAAAAATTCCATTGTTCTAAACACACACACACACACACACACACACTCTCATGCACACACATGAGTATGTGAAAAGCAGTGATATCTGAATACTTTGGATTATATCAATGCCAATCTCTTGGGTTTTTGTGTTGTAGTACAATAACACAAGATATTTCCATTTGAGGAAACTATGTAAAAGATACATGGGGTGTCTCTACAAAATTACCCAACTCTGTGACGTATTCTGTAATTATTTCAAAATGTAAAAAAGATTTTAAAAAGCGTTAAATATAAAAAATAGTAATTGAATTCATTCATCTAATTGACTATGTCAAACATAATTCATCAAAATTAAATTTATCAAAATGTATATGCTCATCAAAAACAGCATTATCATAAGATATGATCAATATAAACATTAAAAGATATTCAACATTATTAATCTTCAAGGATTGCAAAATATACCTCAATGACGTACAGCTTTATATCCTTCAAAATGGTTAAAATATTTACTTAACTTCATATATGCAAACATTAAATAGACTTAGCTATCCCACTCAAGAGAATTAAAATTGTATATGTAACCAAAAAGACTTTTATGAGAATACTGATGGTGACTTTATTCATAATAGTCAAATGCTAGAAATAACCCAAATATTCATTGGCAAGAGAAAATGATACATAAATGATAGGATATTTTTGAAGTAATTACTCAGTAATAAAAGGAATAAGCCATACAAAACAAGTTAAGTAAATTTCAGAGACACTATATAAAAACAGCTAGATAAAGAAGAGGAAGAAAAATAAAAGTACAGGCTGCATGACTCCATTTGTAAAACTTTCTAGTCATGGTTGTTACATAGAAGTAGAGAGATTGACAGGGAAAAGAGAATGGAATTCTTGGGATGATGGAAATAGTCTATATTTTGATTGAAGCTATGGCTACATGGACATATAAATTTTTCAAAACTCATCAAACTCTACTCTTAGAAATGTGTATTTTATTAGAAATGTGACATCTCAATTTTTACAACTGTCCTAAAAGAAGCTGATCTAGTTGTAAAGTGTGGGCTTTTGAGCAATGGTTCTCAACTCTCCCTGCACATTATTACTACCTGGATACTTTTTATTTTTTATTTATTTTTTAATTTTTAATTTTTATTTTATTTATGATAGTCACACACACACACACACACACACACAGAGGCAGAGACACAGGCAGAGGGAGAAGCAGGCTCCATGCACCGGGAGCCCGACATGGGATTCGATCCCGGGTCTACAGGATCGCGCCCTGGGCCAAAGGCAGGCGCCAAACCACTGCGCCACCCAGGGATCCCAACCTGGATACTTTTTAAAAACTACTGATGCATACTATGATTCCACTCCAAAAGTGAATCCCTCATATTGGTATTTCTTAAAATTTTAATGGTGACTCTTATGGGCAAACAGGACTGAGAATCCTCAATGAGGTCATCTCTAAATTATCTTTCTATAATAAATTTCAAATAAATTTCAAGAGCTCTTACAATAAATGGACTAAAAATAAACCACATAATTAGGATAAAAATGTTATTTTTATGTATTTTTATTTTTTAAAAGATTTTATTTATTTATTCACAAGAGACACAGAAAGAGAGAGGCAGAGATACCGGCAGAGGAAGAAGCAGGCTCCATGTAGGGAGCCCGATATGGGACTCAATCCAGGGACTCCAGGATCACACTCTGGGCCAAAGGCAGGCGCTAAACCGCTGAGCCACCCAAGGATCCCCAAAATGTTACTTTTTAAAAAAAGATTTATTTAAGAGAGAGAGAGTGCATGCAAATGGGATGAGGGGCAGAGGGGGAACATGAGACAGAATCTCAAGCAGATCTTCCCCTGAATCTGGGCCCAATGTGGGCTCAATCTCATGACCCGAGTCCTCTGCTCAACCAACTAAGCTACACAGGTGCCACAAAATGTTGCTTTTCAATAGCTTGAGCATTAATATCAATTTCTTATAATTTACAGAAAAGACTTTCCACATTTTTCTTCTACACAGGACTTTATTCATTTAATATATTCTAACTTTTGCAAATAGCCCTTAAACATATGAAAACAAACATATCCTAACTTACACTATGTAAAAAGCAAGCTGAACTATCAATATTAAAATATTAGATTAGGAATATATCTAAAGTTTGAATGAATAAACTATTAGCAAAACAATACTAAAGACAGATTCATATATTGCTGGCTAATGTGCAAAATGGCACAATGCTATGTAAGTTGATTTGTCGATATATTATTAAGTTAGATATACATTTGCCAATTCTTGAAATCTAAACAAATGCCTTAACAAATACAAAGCAATGTATGCCAAAGTTATTCATAATGGTATTATTTTTAATATAGCAATTTGGAACATATTTATCAATAGGGAATGATTGAATATGCTGAGGAATATCCACACAATAAAATTGGATGCATTTCTTTTAAAAATGAGGAAAGTTAAAAAAAAAAGAGTAAAGTCTCTATATACCATTATGGAATGACTTTAAGGACATATTGTTTCATGAAAAAAAATCTAGGGGCAGCGAATCAATATATAGTATGTCCTCTTTTTTATTGGTGTCAATGCACACATATGGAGATATTTCACTGGATGGAGGTAAAATAGATTTTATTCAAATTATACATAAAATTGTATATTTTAATGTAAATGTAAATATGCTTTACATTTATTATAATTTTATATTCTTAACAGAAATGATTATGTGTGTATATATATATCCATGTGTATATATCCATAGCCACATCCACATCTGTATCTATATCTGTATCTATAGCTATACTGAAATTGACAAGAATAAATGACATTTTAGTAATAGTCACACTAATATAAACATCTTAGTTTCACTAAAGAAAGCTAGAAAACTCAGGAGAAATGATTTATTGCAGATCACTAGCAGATATGTTTTAGAACTAAAATAAAAAAGAACACAAATACCAAGAAAATTTGGGCAAGTATTTATGAGCTAGCTGTAAGGGATTCCACTAGCTAAATTTGAGATCTGAAACAAAAATAGAAAAAATCATAACTAGTTATAATATTTTGGAAAAATAAAATCTCATGAATCCCTCTAAAAAATGTAGACATAATTACTTAAATGTTATCATTAGGTGTGACTAATATAATGCATTCTGCTGAAAATTTGTAATAAAAGAGTATAAATTAAGCATTCATTCTCTCATTCTAGAAGGAGTTATTACATTCCCTAGTTGACAGAATAAGTCACTGTGTGTGAGGGTGTGGGTGTGGGTGCGTGAGAGAGAGAGACAGAGACAAAGACAGAGAGAGAGAGAGAGAGAGAGAAGGTTTTAGGAAGAGTGAAAAAAATTTAAGAAATATCTTGAAATAATTGTCATCCTATACTTAATTTAAAAAATATTTTATTTATTTATTCATGAGTGACACAGAGAGAGGCAGAGACAGGAGAAGCAGGCTCCATGCAAGGACCCCGATAAGGGACTTGATCCTGGGATTCCAGGATCACGCCCTGGGCTGAAGGCAGATGCTCAACCACTGAGCAACCCAGGCGTCCCTATATTTGATTTTTTTTAAATATTTTATTTATTTATACATGACAGACACACACAGAGAGAGAGAGAGTCAGAGACACAGGTAGAGGGGGAAGCGGACTCCCGGAAGGGAGCCTGATGTGGGACTCAATCCCTTGACTCCGGGATCACGCCCTGAGCTAAAGGCAGACGCTCAACCACTGAGCCACCCAGGCGTCCTGCTAAACTTGATTTTTAATAATGGTTTTGTTTAGTTCATTGTCAGGACATAGAATGATGACTTCTTTTGACATCTCATCATCAATGACCTTAAAATAATGGGGAAAATGTTATCCTGTTAAAAAATACTACATACCAACTTCTTGAAAACTTTTTTGTTAGCTGAGCCATTTTCCCAGAAATGGTAATATGGTATTGAACTTCATTGTATTATAATGCTTAATTTTGTTTTCCATATTCACAAATACTACTGACTTCATTGAGGCAATATTTAAAAATATATTCATATACTAAGTGGTGAGATGGTAAAGGAACTCCAGTAAGATAATATGTTAATGAATATCTTGAATATAATAAGAATGCTAATGTTACTATTTCCAACCATTTAAAAAATTATTTGAAAAAACGTTTATTTTGTATTGAAAAAATATTATAACATATTATACCATCCCTATCCTCTGGCAAAACTAAACTGCTTTCTTTCACTGTAGATTAGTCTGTAATCTCTGGCAATCTATTTTATATAAATAGAACCATAGAGTATATATACTTTTCATCCAGTTTATTTCATTCAGCATAATTATTTTGAGATTCATCCATATTGTAGTGTATAATATTCATTCTTTTTTATTAAATAATATTTTATTGTATATATGTACATATATGTGTGTATGCATATAAATACATGTGTATAAATGTAGTTTGTCTCCAGTTTGGGACAATTGTGAATATAGCTGCTAAGAACACCTGTGTAATAAATTTGCATAGTTTTCATATGGACATATACTTCCATTGCTTTGGAATAAATATCTAGAAGTGGAATAGACGTGGTTAGTGGTAAGATGTTATGGTATAATATTAAAAGAAAAAAGGAGGAAAAAGATAAGAAAATCCTGCCAAACTCAACTTTCACTTGCAGCAATAATGAAGTAACAATGAACCAAATCAGGCCCTCAGACATGGAGAAACTCTGACTAAGTATATGAAACAATGGTTATAAAGACATTGGCATAAGACAATAAATGGGAGTGATTCCTTATAGAGAGGAACCAAACTAGGTCACCTTTTTGATTAACCCAATTTACCACTGAGAGAGAGAGAGAGAGAGAGAGAGAGTATCCAAGTTAACAGTTAAGAAAGAGGAAATACAAGCAAAGCCCAGTGTTCTCCCTAAGATGTGAATAAGGAGCTCCGTGTTTAGTGAGGCAAAATGGCTAGCATTTTCATAGCAGGAGTCTCAGGAGCAGAGAATTCTCAAAAGCTGCAGAAGGTGCCTCCTCCAGTTCAGCTCAGTACTACCATATGCATGTGAGAAAATAACTCAAGAGTAGGAAAAGCAAACAAAGACTAGAGGGAAAACTTCCTGGAACTGTCAAAGGCTAGCGATAGTTTTTGTTACCATCAGTAGAATGCAATATTTCATAACTGAAAGGGCTTCAGGTAGATTACTAACGAGGGAGTTACTTTATTAGTGGGGGAAATAAGCCTAAATTGAAGCCTACACTCATTTTACCTACCAACAAAGAACTAAGTCCCTAATCACTGTTTCTACATAGGTCAACTATATGGCAGAGAAAGTTCAAGAATATTATATGAGTACAGAAGTATCCAGGATTCAACAATGCAACACCGACATAGCTTTGCATCCAATCAAAAATTACTGGTCACTAAAAGGCACTGGAAATTATGATCCATATTTAGAAAAAAAATAATCCATCTAAAGTGACCCAGCAATGGGGGTGCCTTGGTGGCTCAGTTGGTTCATCCTCTGCTTTTGGCTCAGGTCATTATCCCGGGGTCTCGGGATTGAGCCCCATGTTGGGCTTCCTACTCTGCGGAGATTCTGCTTTGCCCTCTCCCTCTGCCTGTCCCCCCGGTTGTGCTCTCTCTCACTTTTTTTCTCTCTGCCGTTCTCTCAAATAAATAAAATATTAAAAAAAAACTGACACAGCATGGCAAAGATAACAGCAATAATACAAAAGGACATTAAAATGGTTATTATAAATATGCCATAGGTTTCAAAAACTGGAGAAAAGACTGAACACGTTAGGTAGACATGCAGATGATATTAAAACATTTCAAATCATATTTAAAAAGGCGGGGGGGATGCCTGGGTGGCTCAGCAGTTGAGCATCTGCCTTTGGCTCAAGGCGTGATCCTACGGTCCGAGATTGAGTCACATGTTGGGCTCCCTGCATGGAGCCTGCTTATCCCTCTGCCTATGTCTCTGCCTCTCTCATGAATAAATAAATAAAATATTTTTAAAAATAAAAATTAAAAAATACCCAAAGGAGCACACCAACTAATAAAGAATTGACTCATTTTATTATTGAACAAAGTAAATATTCTAAAGGTGTGCTGTTAGACAGTCATGAACTGAATTTTGTCCCTCCAAAGTTGTTGAAGTCCTAACCCCCAGAACCTGTTAATGTGATCTTATTTGGAAGTAGGGTCCTTGAAGATGATTAAATTAATATTATGACTTGTTAGAATTTGGCTAATCCAGTATGACTGTATCTTTAGAAAATGGAGAAATTTGGACACAGAGACAGATGGGCACATGTGAATGTTAAGGAAGAAATCCAGTTGACAAGTCTATAAGTCAAAGAATGGCAAAGATTGCCAGTAAACCACCAGAAGCTAGGAAAGAGGCATGGAATAGATGCACCCGGACAGCCCCTGAAAGAATAAAACCCACTGACATCTTGCTCTCAGAATTCCAGGCTCCAAAACTGTGAGATTATACATTTCCGTTGTTCTAAAGCCACCACTTGTGTGGTACTCTGTTACAAAAGAAAACTAATATGCCCAGCCATTGGCCACAAAGTCAAATTTTTCAGCTCTGTGGTTATGAAATTACAGCTACAATTGTTTCACATCATCCTATTTTTTAGGAAACAATCAACAGATACTCAATTTCTGTTAGTAGTTACATTGAGCTTATTTTGGTGTCTTGTTTTTCATATCATTACTAGGCTTACTCTGTATGTTGTGTTCCTTATTAATGCTTTGTCAGTACCCCCTATCAATGCCCCGACAGTGTGTTTACCATATACAACTTGTCACATTCTTCAATATTCCTCAGTAAGGTTAGATTACATTATTTTATACACAATTATTTTCCCTTTTGATGTTATTTTACAGTTTCAGATTTTCCATAAATTTATACTGCACTATTGATTTCTCTTTGAACTGTTATGAATTTTCTATATGCCCAACAATTCAAAAGTAGCATACATGATAAGATGATGATAAATAATATGATAATATAGAATAAAAATTTTAAGAGAATCTTAGTTTCAGGCAAACAGCCTTTGAAAACCTACATAATATATATTTAAAGTAGCTTCTTGATTAGCTAGATGTAAGAATTCTCGTTCATCATATAAACAGCTTTACAAATGGTTGATTAGTTTTAGTAACTCATTTTTCTAAGTGTTTTACAATTTGAAAGTTGTTCTTTAGTTCTCATTTTAGATTTTCCCAATTAGATCTTCCAATATACCTAATGCATAATCAACACAGTCTTGTCAACCTAGATAGTCTAAAGATTTGATTCAAAATTTTTCTTGCATGGCTCAATATATTTCTTATAAATATTCATCAATTGTGCAACTTTTTTATTCTTATTCTTAAAGATTAAATCACGGCCAACAGAAATAGTCCTGTCTTCCCAAATAATGTTTCCACTATAGAAAGACATGCTCCACCAAGCTTCTTATCCATCATTGAAGTGCATTGTAGGATGCTTACTGGAGGTTCATGTAGAACTGTTATTGTTAGTAGCAAATTTTAGTTCATTCTAAACCTTAGGGACAAACCCAGCCAATTGGGCATTTCTTATGTCTGTCAGTGTTAATATTAACACTTCAATTGCAGTCAGTTAAAATCTCTTTGAATGTCAAGCATTCATCTAATATAGATCCTTAAGGAGAATTATGTTGGTTTGACTTTTCAACAGTTTCAATCTGTAAATGGCATTTTAGCTCCTCTATGAATATTAAAAACCTTACATCATCTTTTAATCTCTCCATAGATAGTATGATGCCCAATATCCAATTGTTCCTAGGAGTAGGTACAATTCTATAGTTCAGTAGTAATAAGTATATCCTGTAATTATTTGTCCTATTGTTATAGAGGTGAGGACTTGTGACTATTCTTTAGCTACATTTTGTATCTAATTCCAAACTCTTTCCCAAATACCTTCTACTTTTGTTCTGATCTCTATACCTTGCATTATGTTCTGATTCAATCCATTTGCATCTTACTTATATGCTTCTATAACTGTCCCAGCATACCAAGTTTGTCAATATTTCTGTATTATAAGAGTTTACAGTTCTAGTCCTACGTTCTATTCCCTCCAATATAGTATTTAATAGGTCCCTTTCTGCTTGAGATTGGACACATTTTAGCCCCTATGTAAAAATATATAAAAATGGGAAAGCCTATTGTGTGCAACTAGAATTGACTCAAATGACGTTTGTGCAAGAATATTAATAAATAAAGTCATTTAATTTTTGTAGGAACCTCACAGATGGGGACTGGAGATTGCTAGGTTCTAACTAAAATAGAGTCATCATTACAGAAAACTCTATTTCAGGCCTTTTGGAAAAACCAACCCATCATCTAGGCCAGAATATTTTTCCATTTTACATCTATATTGTTTTGTTAACACCCAAATACTTAAAATATATAGAAATCAAAGTCTTAGAGTAATGCTAAGAGTCTTTCAAGTTTAGTATTGATTTTTTTTAGTTCAATTGATGAATAATTCCTTCCTTTTGGTATATTCAATAACATAATGGGTGATGAATTTAAAAGTGTATTTATTAGGGACATCTGGATGGCTCAGTGGTTGAGTGTTTGCCATTGGCTCAGGCAGGGCATGATCCTGGGTCATGGGATCAGGTTCTGTATCAGGCTCCCTGCTCCATGAGAGTCTGCTTCTCCCTCTGCCTCTGTCTCTGCTTCTCTCTGTGTCTCTCATGAATAAATAGGTAAAATCTTTTAAAAATAAATATATCTATAATATTTGGTTAATATTGATTTCAGACTATGGAGAGACTTGGAGTTTTTCATTTCTTCTAAACTTAAACCATATTTTGTTGTATTGCAGGCTAAAAGAGGGAAGGAAAGAAAAAAGAGAGAAAGAAAGAAAGAAAAAGAAAGAAAGAAAGAAGACAAAGAAGAAAGAAAGAAAAGAAAGAAAGAAAGAAAGAAAGAAAGAAGAAAGAAAGAAAGAAGAAAGAAAGAGAAAGAAAGAAGAAGAAAGAAAGAAAGAAAGAAAGAAAGAAAGAAAGAAAGAAGAAAGAAAGAAAGAAAGAAAGAAAGAAAGAAAGAAAGAAAGGAGTTTCCTCAGACTTTATATCATAGGACAATTTGTGGTTGAGGCACTTCTCTTCAAAAGAATGAGAAATAAAAATTAAAATAATATTAAAAAGTAATAATACTATAAGCCCCATATTTAGATATTAAATATAAAATCAGTATCAAATATCAAAATTATTGTCAGAACAATTTTTTTCAAAAACTAACAAAACTAATCTTGCCTGCAGTAAGCCCATTATAAAATCTTTTCTTTTCAGCCCCCCCGTTATGTAAGTTACTGCCTAAGAGTATAATCTTTTGGCCCTTATAGGGAGTTGGAGCTCATCCAGTCAGAAGTACTGTCTCAAATGCAAAGCATGTCTCTACCTGGGTTTCTTTTTCACTTTGATAACAAGTGAGTTATTGGTAATATGGCTGGGTCTTTCTTAGTGCAGTGATAATCCATTCTGTTATAAAACTTTGTTGTAGACTTGGTGTCTTGATCTATCTCAATGAAACACTTCCTCAGGAGATTTTCCCAACATCTGGCTACTCCATGGTTAAATAAACATAGGAAAATAAGCAAATTGTAATTATTTTATCTATGAATACTTTAATGATATCAAGTAAAGGGGTAGGTTTAAATTCTAAATTTGTAGATCTTCCAAACATTAATTCAGAGAAAGTTGGCCTTATTCTTAATAAAATCAGTGGTAAAAACATAGGTTATGGTGATTTGACATAATTACACAATACAATTCTTTGGGATACAGTTCATTTATTCCGCTTGTCCAGAAGACTGGAGATGATATAAAGTATGGTACGTTATTAGTATTTGTATGCTAATAAAGAGACCCTGAATTACTATAGAAGTGAAGTGACTTCCTCCATTGGAAACAGTTTTAATGTGTAGGATGATATAATTCAGTAAGGACTTGATTATCATTTGAGCTTCTGCTTTAACTAACGGGAAAAATTCCGGCCATGTAGACATTATGCATACTCTCACTAACAATATTTCTTACCATTTTGTAAAAGATATGTATGTATGTATGTGTGTGTGTAAAAGGTAAACAAGTGAGGGCACAAGTGGAGGGGAAGGTCATAAAGGGAGAAGCAGACTACCTGCTGAGCCTGGAGCCCCAACACTGGGCTGAGGCCAGGACCCATGCATGGATCATGACCTGAACTGAATGCAGAGGCTAAGCCATCCAGGTGCCCCTGATCATCTTCTGAGAGCAGAAGCTAAAGAAAACAATTTGCTACCATGTCTCTGAGGGAATGTCCTCAGTAGGCTTCCTCTACATCTTATACATTATCAATAAAGACTTTTTCTGATAAACAGCAAACATTTATATTGCTTCCAAAATTGTTTGATTCCTGTTATAAATATGGTAAGATTCCAAGTCTTTCAGTATATTCCTTTTGTTTGAAGATGTTATTAATGGCATTTAAAAAGCTATTTAGATATACAAAAATTAGGTACAAGAACAGTACTACCAAGTAATTCTCATGCTTCTGTTTCACTTGATTTCCAATTTTCTAGTTCCTTACAAGTCATATTTTTATAACTGTGAACAGCAGTCCTTGTATAAAAGTAGCAGGGATTCAGCTTCCTCAGTACAAAATTCATTAGCCCTTTTACAGTTAGTTTACACATTTCTTTTATATATTTCTCTTTTTTTGTCTGGTATAAGCTTCATAATGATATACATCAATACATATATATTCATTAAGGAAGTGGCAATAACTCTCATAAATAATTATTTTCCTATGTTATATTTTAGTTCCTATTAATATTAGAAAACTTCTATTCTTGCTAACAATTTAGCCCATAGGATGACAGACCCCAAACATATATTTACTTTCAGTATGGATATTCAATTAAGAATGATAATTTGACCACTGGGCCTTTTCAAACAGAAGAGAGGCTAATTTTACTACTAATACACATATTGGCATCTCCAAAGCAACAGAATCCAATAATACATAAAAGTAAGCAATAGGCATAGAGTCAGAGTCTAATTTTGAGTAACCATATAGTCACTAACAGCTCTCTTGTTCTTGTGACAGAAAAGGTTTAGTACTTTATCAAAGTTAGGAATAATATAGGAGGGAAATGGTGGTTACTTTAAGAGTTTGAAAGACTTTTCTAACTTCTTTGTCACAATAAAGGTGCTGATATATCACTATAACATTTCAGTGAGAAGCATAGCCTTTATAGAAAAAGCAGGATTCACCAGTCCCCATATTGGCATTCTACTATAGTGGTTCATATGTTTGTTTTTGTTCTTGCTTTGCAGTAGACTGCTTTATTTGTTTTTTTTTTTTTTTTTTAAAGCGAGCAAATCTTTTTTTTTTTTAATTTATTATATAGTCACACACACACACAGAGAGAGAGAGAGAGAGAGGCAGAGGGAGAAGCAGGCTCCATGCACCGGGAGCCCGACGTGGGATTCGATCCCCGGTCTCCAGGATCGCGCCCTGGGCCAAAGGCAGGCGCCAAACCGCTGCGCCACCCAGGGATCCCTAGACTGCTTTATTTGTAAAAGTGACTGACAAGGATGAAATTTTCATCCATTGGCTAATAAAAAATATTCAAAATACTTAACTTCAGTTTGACAAATTGAAATTTACCTAGAGAATTTTTATGTCCTTGGCTAGATGACAAATTTAGTAAAGCCAAACAAAGTAGCTTCTTTAAAGCATGTAAAGTGTTATCCACTATCAATAAATCATCCACATATTGAATGAATGTGGACTTTTTGAGGTATGGAATTTTTTTAAGGTCTCTTGTAAATGCCTAGAAAATATAATAGATGGATATCTGCATCACAGAGGGATCTATGCAAAAATAGTGCAAGACACCACACGTAAGCAAAAAGAGGAACCTTTATTACTGTCACAAAAATATACAAAACAAAGCTGAACTTATGCCTATTACAGAAAAAAAAAGTATTTAGCCTATGTAGATACAGAATTTAAGACAAAGGAGAGTTGGGTACTATAGGAATCAAAGGAATCGCGCACTTATTTATTTCTCCAAGATCTTACACAAATCTGAAATAGGCCAAATCCTTGTCAAATCCTTTTTCCACTGTCACATGTCAACATCTGGCCTTTATTATGTTATATTTTTCTAGCTTTCTAATTACAGGTTCTAATCTTATATTTGAGCTAGAGAAAAGATATTTTGGACACACCCCCAGCTTTTTGGAGTTTTGTTTGGTATATAGATATATAACAAGAGAATTGATATATTTCATTAAACTGATATAATTTGTAGAGTCCATAAACTTACTATTTCTTGAAAGTTAGGTACTTTTCTTTCCCCTGATTTTAGCTGACACACAATGTTACATTAGTTTCAGGTATATAACTTAAGGATTTGACAAGTTTATACATTATGTTATGTTCACCACAAGTATAGCTACCATTTATCTCATTACATTACTATTTCAATATTATTGACTATATTCCTTATGTTCTACTTTTTACTCTCATGACTTACTCATTCCATAATTGGAGGCCTGCATCTCCCTCCCCCCTTTACTCATTTTTCCCAACCCCACCTTAGCAACCATCAGTTTATTCTTTATTTATAGTTCTGATTCTACTTTTTGCTTATTAATTGTTTTAAGTCAGGTACTTTTTTAAAGTATCACATGAGACAGCCAGTCTTCCCTGTCCCCTTTATTGTTAAAAGGCACATATTTATGAATTTAGGTACCTTACCTTAAACAGAGTCACAAATACACTCCATATAGAGTATAGACCCACATAGGAGATCCCTTAATGATTAGTAAATTGGCACACCAAGATGCAAGGGAAGAGCATGAGGTACAAGTTTGTCAAAATTGCCATTGGGAATGAGAGAAGTGGATGCCTGGGTGGCTCAGTGGTTGAGCATCTGCCTTTGGTTCAAATCATGATCCCAGAGTCCTGGGATTGAGTCCCACATTGGGCTCCCTGCAGGGGTCACGAACAGCCCTTATAACTATAACTAAAGACCTTTCAATAACAAAACAAATAAACACAACAGCCACAACAAATATCTAGGGACTGTTGACTTCACCTGTGAAATACTTATGAAAAAAATACCTAAAATAATATAATTTCTGGAAAACTCTTATAGTCAAAAGTGTACAAGTACTCCCATATCATTCTATTTGTTATTCTGATTCCAAAAGAAGGTCATTACAAGAAGAAAAAAGCATTTTAGTATACAAAAATATCACTCATAACCATAGATGGAAAAACCCTTACTGTCATTTTAGCAATTTGACTACAAGAAATATAAAGGATAATATTTAATGACAATGTGAGGTTATCCCAGGAAAGCAAGGTTGGTTTAATGTAAGAAAATCAATGTAATCCCATATTAACTGATGAGATAAAAAACAAACAAACTGTAGGACCTACTCAATGATGCATTCAACAAAACCCAACTTGTATTTCTGATCAATATTCTTAAAAAAAACAAAAATTTAAAAAGTGGAATTAAATTTGCTGTATCTTATAAAGGACAGCTACAAAAAACTCTAAAACAACAACAGACAACAACAACAAAACTACAGCTGGTAATAGTCTGAAAGCATTTCCCTAAGACCAGGAAGAAGCACAGAATGTCCAATTGAAGATTAAAATGGAGGTTTTAGCCACAGCAATAGAGACAGAAAAAAAAATTAAATCCAAGTAAATTGAAAATAAACTATCATAATGCTTTTCAAAGTGGTTTTGTCATTTTATAGTTCCACCAGCTGTGTATAAAAGTTCCAATTCTTCCACAATCTTCTTAAAATTTTGCCATTCTAATAGATGTGTAGTGGTATTTCATTGTAGTCTTATATTTCTCTGATAACTTATAACCATGAACATCTGTTCATGTACATGTACTATTAGCTATTTGTATATCTTGGTTAAAGTATCTTTTCAAAATTTTTGTCCATTTAAAAACTTCGTTTTATTTTTCATTGCTCAGTTTTGAGCATTTTATATAGTCTGAATAGGAAACTTTACCACATAAATGCTTTGCAAAGATGTACTCTCTAGCCATCATCTATTTTTTAGTAGTGCATTTCAAAGAGCAAAGTTATATTTTTATGAAGTCTAAATGATCATTTTGTTAATGAATCTTGATTATGTATACAAGAATTGCCTAAGTCAAAGGCACAAATATTTCCTCCTAAAATTTTTATAATTTGTGCATAATCTGTTTTTAGTTAATTATTCATACATTACAAGTATGAATCAAAGCTTTTTGTGTGTGTGTGTGTGTATCTTTGTTTTGTCTATGGACATCCAACTTTTCCAGAACCATTTGTTAAAAAGACCATCCTTTTTCAGGGGCGCCTGAGTGGCCCAGTTGGTAGAGCATCTGCCTTGGCTCAGATCATGATCTCTGGGTCCTGGGATCAAGCCTCTTGGCTGGCAAAAGAGCCTGCTTCTCCCTCTCCCTCCACTCTTCCCCAGGTTTGTGTACTCCTTCTGTCTCTCTTTCAAATCAATATTAAAAAAAAAGACCATCATTTTTCAATTGCACCACATCTTCAACTTTGTGAAAAATCGTCAGTTTAAATCTGTATTTCTGAACTGCCTACTCTGTTCCATTGATCTATTTTCTGTATCTACATATATATCATTCCTTTATGATCCTTTTAATATTTACAGAATTTGTAGTGATATCACATTCTCATTCCTAAAATTGGCACTGTCCTCTATTATTCATTGATTATTCCAGTTAAAGGTTTACCCATTTCATTCATCTTCTCAAAACATCAGCTTTAAAAATTGATTTGCCCTATTATTTTTGTTTTTTTTAATAATAAATGTATTTTTTATTGGTGTTCAATTTGCCAACATACAGAATAACATCCAGTGCTCATCCCATCAAGTGCCCCCTCAGTACCTGTCACCCTTTCACCCCCACACCCCACCCTCCTCCCCTTCCACCACCCCTAGTTCATTTCCCAGAGTTAGGAGTCTTCATGTTTTGTGTCCCTTTCTGATATTTCCTACCCATTTCTTCTCCCTTCCCGTCTATTCCCTTTCACTATTTTTTATACTCCCCAAATGAATGAGACCATATAATGTTTGTCCTTCTCCGATTGACTTATTTCACTCAGCATAATACCCTCCAGTTCCATCCACGTTGAAGCAAATGGTGGGTATTTGTTATTTCTAATGGCTGAGTAATATTCCATTGTATACATAGGCCACATCTTCTTTATCCGTTCATCTTTCGATGGACACCGAGGCTCCTTCTAATTTCTATTTCATTGACTTAGCATCTGATCTGATGTGAGGCTTGGTCCCAGAACCTGGGCCATGATCTGAGCCAAAGGCAGTTGCCCAACCCACTGAGTCTCCCGGGCATCCAGCATCTGATCTTTAATACTTCTTTTCTTTTATTTATTTAGGGGTTCATTTGCTTTTCATATTTTTAGTTTCTCAGGGTGTAAGTTGAGATAATTAATTAAAGGTATTTGTTCTCCTTCAATATAGGATTTTAGTGCTATAAATTGCCCCTTAAAATCTTTGTTATTAAATTTACTAAGCATTTATATCATATGATTTAGTATTTTATTTGTTGATTTAGAGTTTATTGTAAATGTCATGAAATTATCAGTCTATCTTCAAGTGATTTTTTAATATCTCACTTTAGTGTAAGACATTTAAAGTAATATTCTTCCATTTACTCCCAACCAAACTTTGCTATCATTAGTATTTCAACGTCTTATAAATCCTATACTGCTCTTTATTTTTATGTAAAAAGTCAGTTATCTTTGGAAAGATTTTAATAATAACAAAAGTGTTATATATGTACACATATAATCACCTGCATTCTTTGTTCCTTTGGGTAGATACATATTTCTCTGTGGTATAATTTTCCTTTACTTGAATTACTTGAAGTAGTTCAGTTCTGCTGGTTAAGGATTATCTTGACTTTTGTACAACAGAGAAATCTTTATTTCAACTTCTTTTTGGATGACATTTTCACTTAAAAGTCCTAGATTGGTAATATTACTTCTTTAAATACTTTGGAGATGTTGCTGTATTATCTTCTCACTCACTTGTTGACTTTATACTTTTCCTTAAATTTAAATGGCAGGTATTATTGTTCAGATATTTTTGTGCCTCTGCCTTCAGGGTTTTCAACCGCAAGTGTATTGGATTCTAAAACTTTCCCCACAGCTTGATTATTTTTTTTTTTTTGTCTATTTGTTTTTGTTTTTTGACCTCATCTTTCTCTGTATTTTATTTTGGATCATCCTGCTGTATATTCAAGGTCATTCATCTTTGGGATCCCTGGGTGGCGCAGCGGTTTGGCGCCTGCCTTTGGCCCAGGGCGCGATCCTGGAGACCTGGGATCGAATCCCACGTCGGGATCCCAGTGCATGGAGCCTGCTTCTCCCTCTGCCTGTGTCTCTGCCTCTCTCACTCTCTCACTCTCTCTCTCTCTCTCTCTCTCTCTCTCATAAATAAATAAAAATTTAAAAAAAGTCTTAAAAAAAAGATCATTCATCTTTTATTCTACAATATCTACTCTATCCTTAATCCTCTTTTTTTAATTTCAACAGTTGTAGTTTTAATTTCTATAAAGTTGATTTCCATCTTTCTAGCAATGTATGTCCATATTTAACTTTTTGAATGTATAAAAACATTTTAATAACTGTTTTTAATGTCCTGTGTTGATTCTAATAGCAGCATCAATTCCAGGTTAATTTCTACTGGTTGCTTTTCTCCTTGTTATTTCTGTTCTTTCCCTGCCTGCTTATTTTTTTGTTTATTTCATGTGTTTTGTTTTGGTTGATTTGGTTTGGTTTGTTTTTTTGTGCCAGATATTATGAATTTTTTGTTGGGTGCTGGATTTTTTTTTTATTGCCAACATATAGCATATCACCCAGTGCTCATCCCATCAAGTGCCCCCCTCAGTGCCCGTCACCCAGTCACCCCAACCCCTCTCCCGCTTCCCCCTCCACTACCCCTTGTTCGTTTCCCAGTTAGGAGTCTCTCATGTTCTGTCACCCTCACTGATATTTTCACTCATTTCTCTCCTTCCCCTTTATTCCCTTTCACTATTCCCCTTTATTCCCTTTCACTATCGATTTTTTTTAATTACCAAAAATTTCTTGAACTTGATTCTAGAATGTAGTTAAGTTACCTAGAGTTTCATCCTTTCACAAATATCTTTCAATATTTATTAAGTGGTACCAGAGCATTGCTTAATCTAGGAAAAATTACTCCCCAATGTTAAAATAAGACATTTATTTTGCTTGTTTCTTACTTGCTTTTGCTTTTATTTCAATATATTTGACATACAATGTTACATTAGTTTCAGGTATACAACAGTGATTCAACATCTCTATACCTTTTACTATGCTCACTACAAATGTAGCTAAAATAAGACACTTCTGATTATGCTATCCAATGTCCTATAGGTCATAAGGTTTTCCATTTAGACTAGTAGGAACAGGTATTTTTCTTGGATCTGTATGACATCCAGGCACTGTTAATGCATAGTTCTTAAGCTTGCCTGCTATGCATATGTAGATATATAATTACCTGAATATTTGAGAGCACTCTTCTGCATTCCTGCTCTGCTCTCCAGTTCTCTGTCCAGAAAACCTTAGACATTTTGGTATCCATGGATTCGCAGCTTTGTTTCTTCAGTCAGCTGGGCTTTGCCCGTGTGCCATCCTCACATGGCCACCTAAAGTTAATCTCAAGATAAGAAGCAGGGTATTCATAAGGTTACCCTGTTGAGCATTTTTTTAGAGATACTCTGGACTTCACTGTCTAATAACTAGTTTATTGAAAACCATTCTTGCAAATGCATTGTGAATTACTGATTAATTCAGTTTTTATAAATTGTAAACCAGACTATACCCTCCCACATTTGCAAATCTCTGTAATACTTTATTTGGACAAAGAAAAATTCTAGATAACTATAATACTGAGGAGAATTTCCATGATGATGTACTGAGCACTCTATCAAAAATAATAGTCTTCGGTTGAGATTGATGATTAGATGCATTAGACACATTAAATCTTACCTCAGATAAGTTTATCTAACCTTTTAAAAGTTAGATAGGCAAGAGGTATGCCTGGGTGGCTCAGTGATTGAGCGTCATCTTTGGTTCAGGTCATGATCCCAGGGTCCTGGGATCGAGTCCTGTTTCGGGCTCTCTACAGGGAGCCTGCTTCTCCCTCTGCCTGTGTATTTGCCTTTCTCTGTGTTTCTCATGAATAAATAAATAAAATCTTTTTAAAAAAATAAGTAAGGGCAAGAATGGCAACAGCATAGCAAAGTTCTAGGACTCTCAGGCACAGCTTCTAATGTCTTCAACTTGTAAACAGCATAGGTAAGGTTATAAGTCACAAAGTTTGTAAGATACAGACCATCTCTAGTTCAAGAAGATAATAACTTGCAGCATCCCTTGAGTTTTTATATTTCCTCAAAAGTGTGTGACTACTACTTATTTTCTAGTGTAGCTGAGTATCATTAGTTATCAGTAACTTATCAATTACTACTTTTTCAATAAGCAGTCATAAATAAACTACATGTTCTCTTTTGGTACAGAGTATTTATCTCAGACCTAACATATTCTTATAAATCCATTGGAGTTAGTTGCAAGAATGATTTAATCAAAAATTTTCCTGAAGCTAGGGATGAAGTCACAGACCACCTGTCAACACTTTCCTCATAGATAATGTACCCATTATTTGCCTATTATACTATTTATACTATATGGACTCATTAGCATCTCATTATGCTACCCTAAAACAGTCTATAGTTAGTTCTATGTATATAATAAAGAGAATATTTAATCAATAGCTAAATGGTGGTGATTGGAATGAGAATGGAAGGTAGAGGGAATATTTCCCTTTTTCTTCTATATTTTATGACTTCATAGATTTCATTATCAGTGTCCTTGGAAGTAATTTACTACACATTTTGGAATAAAATTTTATGGCATTTTTTTACTCTGGAAATCTCTAATCAGTACTCTCCACTGTTTGAAACATACAAATCAATTCAAAATATCAACAACTCAATTTTCTACAAGTATCACACACTTGTAGATTACCTATTATGCATAAGGCACTGTACTCTGCATGTATCTGGTTAAGTAAATTTGAAATTATTAACAAGGCTAAGGTAATTTCTTCCACTGTCACATAGAATCCTACTCAATGGAACTGAACTGACCTCTATTGTTCATTATATAAATATTATTGTTAAATGTAATCCATAATCTCACTCTCTTGAAGGACTGTAAGTATTTGGGTACTAAACTCTTTTTTTTTAATAAATTAATTTTTATTGGTGTTCAATTTACCAACATACAGAATAACACCCAATGCTCATCCCGTCAAGTGTCCCCCTCAGTGCCCATCACCCATTCACCCCCACCCCCTGCCCTCCTCCCCCTCCACCACCCCTAGTTCATTTCCCAGAGTTAGAAGTCTTTATGTTCTGTCTCCCTTTCTGATATTCCCACACATTTCTTCTCCCTTTCCTTATATTCCCTTTCACTATTATTCATATTCCCCAAATGAATGAGAACATACACTGTTTGTCCTTCTCCGATTGACTTACTTCACTCAGCATAATACCCTCCAGTTCCATCCATGTTGAAGCAAATGGTGGGTATTTGTCGTTTCTAATGGCTGAGTAATATTCCATTGTATACATAAACCACATCTTCTTTATCCATTCACCTTTCGATGGGCACCGAGGCTCCTTCCACAGTTTGGCTATTGTGGACATGGCTGCTAGAAACATCGGGGTGCAGGTGTCCCAGCGTTTCATTGCATCTGAATCTTTGGGGTAAATCCCCAAGAGTGCAATTGCTGGGTCGTAGGGCAGGTGTATTTTTAATTCTTTGAGGAACCTCCACACAGTTTTCCAGAGTGGCTGCACCAGTTCACATTCCCACCAACAGTGTAAGAGGGTTCCCTTTTCTCTGCATCCTCTCCAACGTTTGTTGTTTCCTGCCTTGTTAATTTTCCCCATTCTCACTGGTGTGAGGTGGTATCTCATTGTGGTTTCGATTTGTATTTCCCTGATGGCCAGTGATGCAGAGCATTTTCTCATGTGCATGTTGGCCATGTCTATGTCTTCCTCTGTGAGATTTCTGTCCATGTCTTTTGCCCATTTCATGATTGGATTGTTTGTTTCTTTGCTGTTGAGTTTAATAAGTTCTTTATAGATTTTGGAAACTAGCCCTTTATCTGATATGTTATTTGCAAATATCTTCTCCCATTCTGTAGGTTGTCTTTGAGTTTTGTTGACTGTATCCTTTGCTGTGCAAAAGCTTCTTATCTTCAATAAAGGAGGAAAGACGATCCACTGGAAGAAAGACAGTCTCTTCAATAAATGGTGCTGGGAAAACTGGACATCCACATGCAGAAGAATGAAACTAGACCACTCTCTTGCACCATACACAAAGATAAACTCAAAATGGATGAACGATCTAAATGTGAGACAAGATTCCATCAAAATCCTAGAGGAGAACACAGGCAACACCCTTTTTGAACTTGGCCACAGTAACTTCTTGCAAGATACATCCACGAAGGCAAAAGAAACAAAAGCAAAAATGAACTATTGGGACTTCATCAAGGTACTAAAGTCTTTTGCAGTTAATATAAATATAACCAAAATGTATCTGCTCCTATATCAAGTGATATTTCTTAGCTGTAAAATAAAACATAACTCCTTTGCATGCTCAACATATAAACTGATGTGATAATCAAATGGAATTATATATGTGAATTAGCATGGTAAACATTAGTGTCTTGTCTTAGAAGAGAAAAGAACCAAATAACTTCTAAGTCTGTTTCTATATTCAAGACTGAATAGAGAATCTTGATTATTATCTGTTATTCAAGGATGAAATTCTACTACTAGTAATTTGTTTTGTCAAATTCTTTAATTATATGTTAGGCATAAATAAGCTGATTTCACTTCATTTTAAATTGTATTATAATAGCCCTCATGATATATTGATTCTATAGGATTATTACTCATCATTTATATAATTAAAAACTTAAAAATAATCACTATGTTAATAATATAACTTAATTTTATATGACTTTCACATAAATTTATGTAATTTGAAGGTATTAGGAAAGCTAACAAAAAAGAACAGACACTGTAATTATATTTTAGAAATCACTTGTAATTCAAAGCATGCTATTGCAGAACAGAGTTATAGAAATATTAAAAATAAAAAATTCATTGTTAAATTACATTAAACAGAGAAATGAAATAGCTTCAAAGTATTTTAAAGTTAAAATAATTTTAAATATAAATCAGAAGAAAATTATAGACAATTTCTATTTCCCTAGTAGGTATTCTAACTTTATTCTTTGTATATTCATTATAAATGACAATCCTTTTGATCTTTTAACTTCATTAGAACTTCTTATAAATTTCATTCACTTGTGGTAAATTTGTCTTAAGTGAGTTTGTAAATTAAATTTACTCCTTTACTGCAAATGATTCCCTTTCAAAATAATGCAACAATTATTTATGTTAATATTTACTGGGCAAACATTTATTGAACTCCAACCTCATGATGTGTAAAACACCATACTATAGAAAATGAGAAGACAAAAGGAATAAAGAGTTTTGAGCTAAATTAATGCATAGTCTTATCATTTTCACAAGGTACCAACTAACCAGATATAAGACATGGGATGTGACCTCAGGACACATATGACCTGACAGCAGGGGGAGGCCTACATGTGAAATAGTACGAGGCAATATTGTAATTAACAGTAAAACCCACTCATTTATCAAACCTATCCATATTACTTGGTCTGAGAAACTTAAATTTACAACTTGAAATTAATAGAAAAAAACATTTTGTAAGGATGTAAAACAAAATTCAATGATTTACTTTCCAGGTAAAGAACCAAAATTCTTACAGATGTATCTAAACATTCTAGGATTTTAATTTACTAATAAAGCTTGCCTAAAATAAAGCTTGAGGGGCAGCCTTGGTGGCTCAGCAGTTTAATGCTGCCTTCAGCCCAGGGCCGGATCCTGGAGACCCGAGATCGAGTCCCACGTCAGGCTCCCTGCATGGAGCCTGCTTCTCCCTCTACCTGTGTCTGTGTCTCTGCCTCTGTGTGTGTGTGTGTGTGTGTGTGTGTCTCATGAATAAATAAATAAAATCTTTAAAAAATAAAATAAAATAAAGCTTGAGATTTGAGAGTAAAACTTCCCTAAACAGAAGGAAGTTTGGTAAAATGATCTAACAGTAGGGTACCCCTTATGTAATGATAGCTTAAAGGTTCAAGATTAGTAAGAAGCAAATTTAGTTTGGGCAGACTTCCATACTCAACTACTGCATGATAAAAACTCACTGGAGGTAGTCAGCAATATGATTGTACTTATTCACAGTGGACTCACACCATTTTTTTAAAAGTACACGGTGAGAATTCAGCAATCTGAATTCTTAGATCACACAGTAAAGCAAATAAGAATTAAAAATGGGAATATATTTTGCTAACAACAAATTCAAGTATGAGATAAGAAAATAAATACAAAAGCCTGTATGAGCAAACAGAAGGGAAGCAAGACCTTACTTCCACTTTTTTGTCTGGAAAGTACACAACTCACTAACAGAACCACTCTATATGACACTGTGACTAATCCTGGTGAAAGCTGAGGTCCACTAGTTCTTGCCATGGGCAGGGCAGATCAGGAACTGCCTGCACTAAACCCAGTTGGCATTTCTTCTAGCTGAGCAAAGTGGTAAAGACAGGATTATCTCTCTTTCTTCCTTTATTTTTCTAAAGAGTGAGCTACAGTAGGTTTTATACCAACAAATAACTAAAACTTTTGTAGAAAACATCAAGTAAACAAAAACACTTTTAAAAGGACATTCCACAAAGTATGAAGATTTACAGATGAATTACCATCTTCCACATCTCTTTCTCGGCTACTTCTGTAAACAATATGGCAAATTTTCTAAAATTCCTGTAAGGACAAGCAATGTCTGACAAATCCTGTTAGTTTCTACCTTTGACATTACAGATGTAGTAAGAAATATCAACTCAAGGTTTCCCCTAATGAGATCTGCCATAAAACCAAGAAAACAATCATAATCCTTTCAGCATTATTATGAAATAGTTCACTAGTTAGAATATTTAAAATAATGATTAAAAAGCTAACTAAATGCTTATAGTCTAGAATGACAACGCAGTAGCATTTTGTTTTTTAAAAATGGTGGTGATAAATAGATATAAAATCTATCATCTATCTATCATCTATCTATCTATCACAATCTTACTCTTGGATAAGAAACTAAGATTCCTAGCTCTCAGCTTGTTCTTCTATAAATGAAAGGGCTAGATGAGACACACAAGATAATTTACAAATGAAGGTTATAATATTCACTCCTTAAATTCAGAGATTAAAAAAATAAGGAATTATTAATAATTCAATTATAATGAAATATTTTAAAGAAATACTTCAAAGAAATGAATTACCATCGTTATAAGAAGTCTGTTGCTATATTATCCCTTACAATTATATTAACTAATACTAATTAAAACAGCATTGCTAATATTAATTTCTGTTTCAATTATTTTAAATTTGAATGTACTTGAAAGAACTACTGTAACTTATATGAGTCACACATTCTAAAGGCATAAAAGAGAATCTTATCATTACTTAAAAATCACTTTCTGCTCAACGAATTATAATAAGTAATTGTTTTAGAGAATGGCACTGAGTTAAAATAACATTATATTTTGATCATGAAGATAAATTATAATAATAGATAAATCAAAAATATATCCATATCCAAGGAAACTGAGTCGAAGAGTTAATTCAGCATTACTCACTGTTTGTTTATTTAATCCATAAAGAAGTTTTCTTAATGAGCTAACAAAATCTAATGTATAAGTTGGCCACACAACACATACAAAAATGTTACAGATGGCTAGAGACATGTTTCCCGTACATTATTGAAAAGACTCATACTATTTCTAGACAGTATACTTTACCACTGAAGGTATTATGTCATATTATTTAGTACTCAATTAATATATTGTGCTAAAAGGAAATAAAATTTTCTGGTACTTTGGGGAAACAAACCATTGAAATATACGACCAAACTGACAAATTAATCTTCCCTGAAGAGAGATACTTCTAAAAGGAGCTTCCTTTAGGAGCTGTGTGAAGACTAGTACTATTTCTTCACAGCTAATGCTATGATAGAAGATAAACTTTTTTTTTGGCGATGGTGCCTCCCTCCATCTGTGCACAGAAACCACCTCGTAGACTCTCTCAATGCACAACCTATGACCTATTTACCTGAAACTGACCCATGGGCTCAGTTGCTGTCATTGGGTCTAATTAGGAAATGAATACTTAAGAAAATTGGCTGGGGTAGAGATCTAGGGAAGAGGATTTGATAGGAAATGACTCATTTTATTTATAATTAAGCAAAAAAATCTATTGACTCACCAAAAATTAAACATAACTGGGATAAAGATTTTTTAATTGTATGTTTATTCCTATTGCTTAATAGATTATTTTATGCATAATTTTATGACCCGATATCCAGTCATGCATATTTATGAATATTATTTCTTATAACTCTTATAAGAAAATTACAATACCATTATCTCGTTAGGTTATTAAAGATGCTGTTTCACTATGAAAAGGGAGATTAAAAGGTCTGTCAATTGGGGTACTTGTATGGCTCAGTCAGTTAAGTGTCTGCCTTTCAGCTGAGGTCATGATCCTAGGGTCCTGGTATCCAGCCCTGCATGGGGCTCCCTGCTCAGTGGAGAGTCTGCTTCTCCCTCCCTCTGCCCTCCCCCTGCTTGTGCTTTCTCTCTCTCTCAAATAAATAAATATTTTAAAAAGAAAAATAATTAAAAAATAATAAAATGTCAATAGAAATAATTTGTATCAATTTTGTTGATTAAGTTTTAAAAAAATAATTATCTATTAAACTCATGAAAACACATTTTTAAAGTCCATACTCATAGTAAGCTTAAAGTTCAATTAAATATTTAATATCAAGAACTTGGAGTCAGAAAGAAATGTATTTAAATATACCTTTGCCAATTTTAGCTGTACCATCTTGGGAACATTCTCAACTTTTAGTGCCTTAATTTTCCCATTTAAAAAAGTGAATAATAAGGGCACCTGAGTGACTCAGTTGGTTCAGCATTGGCCTTTGACTCAGGTCACGATCTCAGGATCCCAGAATGGAGCCCTATGTCATGCTCCCAGCTCAGCCAGGAGTGGGGAGTCTGCTTCTCCTTCTCTCTCTCCCTCTCCCCTTCCCCAACGTTCTGCTCATGATCTCTCCCTCTCTCTCAAATAAAATAAAATCTTTCAAAAAAGAGAGAAAAAAATAATAATACCTAGACCATAGATTTATTTGTGCTAATCAAATCAACTGGAAAAAATAAGCATTAACTAGCAAATATAAATATTTTAATAATACCTGTGATACAGTAAGCAATAATGGAAACTCTTATGTTTAATGATATTATTCATTTCCTTTTTACCTCATCTAGGTCTTCCCTTTAAGATATTCTAATCTGGCACCATATGGTGAATTGATTTTTTTCCTAAAGTAAAGATGATCAAAACTATTTCTAAAATGAAATGCTTGTTCTTGTCATCAATAATTTCTGATAAGCCCTGAATTTATATACTCTGACTCAGTATATCACATCATGTTGAAAATTAAAGCACTCTTTATTTCTGATACTTTGATTGAATGGGCCTTGTATTGCCAATAGTAAGAGCCAGTGTGTTACTTCGCTAGTAGTTCCATCCTAGATAGAGATGATAAGGCCAGATTAATATGCAAATATCTTAGTCATTTTCTAAAGTCTAGTGTTCATTCTATCACTTCAGATTTTCTGATCGATGGTGGATTTCCTTACAGTTCCCTGACAGTCAGGAGTGAGGACATGAAAAATCTCAGTTCTCAGGGTGTGGTATAGAGTTTTCCCCCTCTCTATCTATGCCTACAGCACTTTTATTCCATTTACAGAGCATGCCAAAGCAAGTCTTCCCACATTTCTGTTATTTGCAGGGGCTTCTGTCTCTGAAAAGTTTGATGAAGTGGATAGACCAATGGTGGAAAAGAAGGTATAAGAGCACTTAGCATATAGTGGTTGTTATAAAACCAATTGCTGATACAATTAATCCACAAATACCATGTGTATTCCTGTCTACTTTATTTCACACTGAGGGTTTTCTCCATTTCATGGGACAAACCATGAGTCAATGACAGTGATCAATTAAATCAAACTGTCTCAATAGAATGAATTCTGTAAGACTAATGATAAATAGAATGCCCATAATAATTTCTGATATTGCTGTAAATATTAGTGATTTCTGAGTATATCAACATTTTAGAAAGGGTTCAGATTAAATTTCTTCTCAGATGCCTGTACTGATAGTGTTTGAAACAATAAACATCTTTTGTCCTTATAAATACATATAAATATCCTTATAAATGAGTGAAATTTTTGACTGGTATCAATACCAAATACAGTGAAAAAGCCTTAGAAAAACCATAGTGTGCATGTGTGTATGGCCTAAATATGTTTATTTTGGATTTTCATGAACATATCAATGAATTTGCTCTTATATATTTCAATGATGATCTCTAATAAAAACAAAAACATTGCATAATTGTTACTACAATTTTTGTTATATTAGAAATTATAATTCTAAATATTTAGGATTTTAGGAAAAGATAATTTGAAAACTTGTTTTAGATATATTTGTGTACAAATTAAATTTGTACTGCTGTAAGGATCAGGGAAAAATAAGTGTTGAAAAACCATCTATATCAAATATGACGGTAAGAAGAGATAATCTTGCCACTATTGTTTTTATAGCAAAGTTCCTTTTTTTCTCTACCTGTTCAGTAGCAGAGATTTTATTAATCCCAGTGATTTGGGTGGCTCTATATTCTGAGAAGCCAGCATGAATTGCCCTTGAAATAAAGGTAAACAGAGGAAGTATTTTAAGACATTGCTGCTAGTCTTAGCTCTCTCAGTAGAGGCATCTACTACGTTTCTATATTTTCTTCTCATAGTTTGTAACATCTAACAGCTACTGACCAATAATAGCAAGCAAAATTCTTCAAACTTCTGGGAGTAGCAGTTGGTAAGTTTACCATGTTCTGCATACAAAATACCAAAACGCTCATGTATGAGCTTTGGGATCAGAGACTGATTTTAATTCTTGACTCTAAAATTTATTGGGGGTATATTTCGTCCATATTTTACTCAGTTGCTATTATTGCTTTTTTCTTTATGTTTTGATAATTCTCTCTGGTTAATTTTTGCCTGGCTGAGGTTAAAAGGAAATGAGTGATATTGTTAAAAATAAGAGTTTTTATTATTGCATAGTATATTCCAGGCACCACTACAAGTGTTCATGTGTGTTAATTAATTTTTGTCACACTACTGCCTCAGGCTATATTCAACTCCACAAAATGTATGATGCATACTATGGATTCTATAATTACAGCCCACAAAGAACCCCTTTTCCTAAAAACAGCTGAGGAATTTTGAGAATTTTTTATTATAACTTGGGCTTTATAGAAGCTGTATAAAGCAGCAACTCCATTCACAGTCAGATATCCTCCATTTTAATACCTTCAATTATTTTGCTGAATTAAGCTGGATATTTGGATTCATGTAATGATAATAAAGATGACAAGACAGGGATGAGAGAGGATGATAATATATTACTGTGTAACTTTTCTCTACATAATTTTTCTAATAATGAAAATAATTTCTATGAAAAATAACCTCTAATTACACAAATTTACTTTTCAAATATGCAACATCTTTCAGAGCTGTTTTATTCTGATTTTTTATGTTTTGTTTTTTGTATCTAAAATGAAACACCATCTCTATTTCTAAGACCAATACACTAAAGCCAGACTCTTGGTGTTCTGTCTCCAGACAAGTTTCAGTATGGCTTCAGTCAACTATGGCCAGAAGGCTAGAGCACTAGGCAAAATTGTGCAGGCCTAAGGGTTGAGAAAGGAGTAAAATCCATAAACTTTGCTTGCTAATTTATATACAATAATACTGTTTACCTGTTGGAAAAGATAGCTATTATTTTTTAATAATTCCTACAATAGCACCATCTTCTTAACAAGTATGCATCTATGGGCTGGGTTCTCCATAGTGATGCCTTAACCTATTTGAACAAAGCATCCATCAGCTCTAGCAGGATCTATCAATGAGGCAAGGATGGAGTGCTGGAGTGGAAATAGGGGATGCGTCAGTATTTATAAGATAATAATAGATTTTTCTCTCTTCTCGTAATTGAAGGCGGAAAAAGAGAATTTCCCCCCAAAATAAGAAAGGCAAACTTTTAGACAAATACTTATATATATGTTCACAGTAGTGCATATTGTGGTTTGTATTTGCATTTTCTTTGCAAATGTTATTAAAATATACTTTATATTTATTCCATAACTTTATTATTTTTAAATCACATAGGAATATTTGCTTAGTATCACCAGATCACTTACTTTGTTTAGAGCTTCTAAGTCTTATATCTTTCCAGTGACCATTCTGTTTATTTATACTTACTAAGAGAAGGCTATGTTTATTCAGTATTGATTGTTGATATGGATCCTTTTCAAAGAATGAATTATTACTATTTAAATTTTTCTGGCTCAGAAAAAAAAATGAGAAGGTGAAGTCTGCATATTGTATTGATAAACTTTTTTCACAGTTTGAACTAGGGGAGCTAGATGCAACCTGGGTAAAAATCAAAGCCTTAAATATTATGCCTGTAATGATCTTGTTCAGATAAGTTGTTACAACATGTTAGGATACTACCCTTTGTATTTTGTTTTTTAAGATTTATTAATTTACCTTAGAGAGAGAGAGAGGAAGAGAACAAGCATGGCGGGGGCGGGGGGTGGATAGGGAGAGAGAAACCAAATCTGAGTCTGCACTCAATCTCATGACTCTGAGACTATGACCTGAGCTGAAACCGAGAGTCAGGCACCTAACCAATTGTGTCACTGAGGTGCCCAGGACTGTCTCTTATTTATTAAGAGGGATGAATATCATCATTAGAAGTTATAGTAGTCTCACTTCCCCTGTTATGCTATCCTTAGCAAGCACAGCTAAAAATAAATCTCATGGGAAGGCCCAATTCAACTGAGATTTCTTCTCATCTCATGATATTAAAGCTAGTGTTCACCAGCATCCTTTGCATTTAAGAAGCAAATCAGCATATTCTTCTGGGGGCATTATTTATTCCTTCATTCATTCCATACATATTTATTTAGCTCCTTCTATACATTACAGGTAATAATTTAGGAAATGAATATATAAAAGAGAATAAAAGAAACATGATATTGTAGAAGTCCACTGTCTGGTTGTAGAAAAAAGAATCAAATGTGTGTAATCAAACCGACAAGCACATAATTAAATTGTGAAAAGAACTATAAGAATAAGGTATTAAATAATAGATACAATGGGAGTCATCAAGACAACTTCTTTCATTACAGATTAAATTTCTATTTCTAGAAATAAGATTAGTAAGACTAACTTATACATTAGATTTTGTTAGCTCATTAAGAAAACTTCTTTATGGATTAAATAAACAAACAGTGAGTAATGCTGAATTAACTCTTCGACTCAGTTTCCTTGGATATGGATATATTTTTGATTTATCTATTATTATAATTTATCTTCATGATCAAAATATAATGTTATTTTAACTCAGTGCCATTCTCTAAAACAATTACTTATTATAATTCGTTGAGCAGAAAGTGATTTTTAAGTAATGATAAGATTCTCTTTTATGCCTTTAGAATGTGTGACTCATATAAGTTACAGTAGTTCTTTCAAGTACATTCAAATTTAAAATAATTGAAACAGAAATTAATATTAGCAATGCTGTTTTTATTAGCATTAGTTAATATAATAGTAAGGGATAATATAGCAAGAGACTCTTCTTATCACGATGGTAATTCATTTCTTTGAAGTATTTCTTTAAAATATTTCATTATAATTGAATTATTAATAATTCCTTATTTTTTAATCTCTGAATTTAAGGAGTGAATATTATAACCATAAGTTGCCCACACAACACATACAAAAATGTTACAGATGGCTAGAGACATGTTTCCCGTACATTATTGAAAAGACTCATACTATATCTAGACAGTATACTTTACCACTGAAGGTATTATGTCATATTATTTAGTACTCAATTAATATATTGTGCTAAAAGGAAATAAAATTTCCTCTCCAAATGACCAAGTCTTTACAATCAGACTTCATGCAAAAGAGTTATGAATAAGATATGTTAATGTTCATTTTAATGTTGCCTCTAACATTTTCTCAAAATCGTACCAGGAAGAAAGGGTAGAAAACTTAGCAAAAAGAGAAGTTAAATTTTTAGTGTAATTACCCTAGTCAAGGCAGAGTAGAGAAGGGAATGGAAGTTATTTTGATAATTTTCATTGTCAAGAAGACTGGCTTGTTACTTGTCCATTCAGAAGAAAAATTACTTCCCTGAATAAGAGTCATCTTAATGGCCATTAAGCATGGCCAGACATTCAGGGGGCTAGACTGGCTAGGCTCAAGTAACTTAGCAGTCCTCTACAAATATAGTCCTAATTGTATCTGCTTTTTTTCAATTTTATCCACAGTTTTGGTGTCCAAATTCAAAGTGCTTTGTTATAATTAGGTTGCTCAGTTTGGCTTTAGATTTAAGATTTTAGTTATTTAGGGACTTATTAAATTTAAAAAGTTATTGAGGGGCTGGAGATACTAAAAAAGATTATTTCAGGAACTTCTACTGAGATTTCAACTGTGTCCTTATGAATCGAAGGTATCAGTCTTGCAAAGAGACAGAAGAGAAAATATTCTAACTAAAGGGGATGGTACGTGAGAAGGCCCTGTTAACAAAACAATTTGGCACTCTTTACTGCACTTTCTTGCAAATATGTCATATATATTTAGTGTCTTATCAACTGAGTATTGTTGATTCCTTTTTACTTTTCTTCAAAGTTGGTGTAGCATTGTACCCTATATTATGTTCTTCAAATGTTGCCATGAGAACTTTGAAGATGGAGAATTAAATACTTGTGATAACATACACATAATACTTGTGCCTACATTTCTAGGTAGAAGCAGAATACTTCTCCTAATGTTAGTCAGTAAAGGCAACCAAAAAGCATATAACCTTTACTTTTCCTCTAAGAATAGCTCAGCAACAAGGCCATGGAATATTACAATGATAAGTAAAGGGATTTAAAGTTCTGAGACTATAGAGATGGCCTCTTTCTGTCAGAGTGCTTTTAATGCTGCTTGCACTGGAAAGGGGCCAGATTAGTCTCCTACCTCTCGAGGCCTTACAAAGGCCAACTTTCCCCAAGCCTGTTTGTTTTTCTTTTTTCTTCCTAGTTTTTTTTACTTTAAATTCAATTAATTAACATATATTATTAGTTTCAGTGGTAGAGATCAGTGATTCTTCAGTCTTCTATAATACCTTCTGTGCATTACTTTACATGCCGTCTTTAATGTCCATCACCCTGTTACCATGTCTGCCCATCCTCCTCCCCTCCAGCAACCCTGTTTGTTTCCTATGATTCAGAGTCTCTTATGGTTTGTCTCCTTTGCTTATCTTGCTTTATTTTCCTCACTTCTATGATACTCTGTTTTGTTTCTTAAATTCCACTAATGAGTGAGATCATATGATAATTGTCTTTCTCTGATTGATATATTTTGCTTAGCATAATACCCTCTAATTCCATCCACGGCTGTTAGTTTTTTGTGAACTGATCCTTTTTCACCATCAGAGTGGAAAGCTGATGTGGGATTATTAAAAAGGAACTAAAAAGTTGCTATTTAAATCTTTGCTATATTAGACCTTTTCGTTGGCATCCAAGGGCAAATTAAGACTTCCATTTTGTAGAACCCAAATTACAAGATGATTAATTTGGTTTTTAAGGCTATATTATCACCATAAGCAAAAGCAGTCCTTTGTCTAGTATTGTTCTCTGTAGATGTATTTATTTGTTACTGGTAGCAGTGTGTGTGGTTTGGTAGAGAGGTAAAGGAGGAAATGAGGTAAAACTAGATGAATAGATTTAGGGATGTCCCCCAAATCAACTGTTACTAATCCCTTCAAAGATGAGTTAAAACTACTTCTTTCAATATTTCGTTGTGTATATGTCCTGTGTTCTTTACCCTTCCTCCCGGTTCAGTTATTCACCATATTCCCTCTGTACTCCTTTCTTTAAAGTAATTATCCATTATATATCTTTAAATATTTTTTCTATTTGAATCTCTCCAAGATAATAACTCATTTTTGTGTCCTTCTTGGACACTGAGTTGGTCACATTTTCTCACATGTAAAAATTTCAAATGATGTCAAAGTTGCAGTCATGATTTTTTTTTTCCTTTTGATACACTAGGTAAAATAATAGTGTAGACAGTCCACTTAAGAGCTATCTCAGGATATGCTAAGCATACTCAGACTGGCAAGGAACCAAACTATGCCATGATGACTCTTTCCTGTGAAACGCTGTTGGGTTAGACAGCATGGTTTAACTTAGGGATTAGGATGAAGGTTCAGGGGTGGCTCAACACAGTCCATTTCAGCCTACCTAGTTCTGTATTGGGTCTTGTGTGTAATTTCTTAGGAAAAAAGCAAAAATGAAACACAAATTGCTGTTCTACATATCTTTTGATTAATTGTTCTGTTCATATTTTCTTCAGAACTTCAAGGTTAAGAGTAGGACGCGAATGAGTTTTCCAGGTTGAATTTTTATATTATACCCTCCTAATATAGGTCAAATTTAAAATATCATGGTACCTTCAGCCAAACTAAATTTGTTTTTCCTGGAATATTTTAGAAGGCACATTGCTGTATATTTCCTCTTCTTTGCTATATCAGAATAATATATTTAACTGCTCTGTTAAAATCGTATCCATCCTTAAAAGTATACCTAAAATTATACCTCTTTTAACACAGTATTTTAAAGTTGTAAACAGTATACTATAAAAATCTCATTTGGGACAGACAATGCATAGAAAGCTACTGAATGTGGGTTCAAAAAGGATTGACTTTCAAATATGCTATTTAAGAGAATATAACTTTGGAAAAGTAATTTATAACCTTTATGTATTCTTCTTTGTTCAGAGGTATATTCAGCTATATAGTAATCCATTTTATTTAGGTAATTACATGAAAGAATATATAAACCTTATCATCAATTAAATATATTTTTAAATGTTTATATAAAATACATAACATTTTAAGTCAAAAATGCATAAATATTAAATTATTAAGTAGAATTGATATTACTCCCTCTTTACAAATAAGAATATAGTGATTGATTTATGCAATATCTGACAGTTTAGGTACAACTGTTAAAAACCAAGTTAAGGGCAGCCTGGGTGGCTCAGCGGTTTAGCGCTGCCTTCAGCCCTGGTCGTGATCCTTGAGGCTGAGGATCGAGTCCCACATGGGGCTCCCTGCATGGAGCCTGCTTCTTTCTCCGTCTGCCTGTGTCTCTGCCTCTCTCTCTTTCTCTCTCTCTCTCTCTCTGTGTGTGTGTGTGTGTGTCTCGTGGATCAATAAATAAAAATCTTTAAAAAGAAAAAAAACAAGTTAAATCTTTTGGTATCCATTTTACATCACATGTCTATTATGTTTAGGCAGAAAGCATGACACAATTTTGAATCCCCATTTTTCTATCTATTTAATAGTCTTTCTTGATTTGTAAAGCTTTTTCACAGCTTGTTAATTATAATTATAAATAATCTTGTAGTTTTTTTTTCTATACCAAATTGTAAGCTTCTTTAGCCATTTATGAAATCTTTACATAACACATATTTGCCAAAGTGAGGCAACAGACAAAGTTAGGGCAAAGAGTAAAAAACTTATGTGAAGTCGCAAAACCAGTGAATAGCAGATTTGGGGATTTGAATTGGTAGTCCAGCTACAAAATCTATGTTCGTTAGACATACTTTATATATTCTCTCCATTAAGAGATTACTCATCTTCAAATTCTCTAAACTCACTCATCAACAGCTGTAATTAAAATGGATGGAGTACAATGTTAAAAAAGTACATTTGTTAACAATGTTTAAGCTTTATTAGAGATTCAACATTAAGAATTATCATGGACAAATACCCAATATTATGAATGATCACTATAGCATATTGTCATATCAAATGACTCCTTGAGAATTATGTTCAACATAAATACTTAGTGTAACTATGTCATATCTATTTTATTTTAGAATGTAATAACCCAATTGGTTTATGGCAAATCTTGCTAATTTACTATAATAAATTTACTAGAACAAGGTTTCAAAACATAATAAAGAAAAATACCAGCAGTAACTCAGAGATTGTCATTTTTTATCACTAAAAGTCAACAATAAGAATTTTTTATTAACACTAAAGAAGGAAAGGAAAGGGAAGTCTTAATGAAAAGCATCATTAGGGGTGCCTGTCTGGCTCATTGGTAGAACATGCAACTCTAGATCTTGAGGTCATAAATTTAAGCTCCACATTGGGGGTAGAGTTTACTTAAGAAAATACATACATACATACATACATACATACATACATACTCTTGACTTAAAAAACAAAAAGCATCATTAGTCAAATTTAATTTGGCTAAATTGGCTTACAGCTGTCAACTTTCCAGAAAAAAAAAAACATACTGAGAAAAAATATATAGATAAATGGAGAAATACTTCCTTTGGGAAATAATTATGTAAGATAATTTAACAATGACATAATATAATTTATTTATTTTTTTACTATGAGGATGCCCCTTCATTCTTGAAGCTCATTCATTTGAATACATTTTATCCAACCTAAAACCAGAGCTGAAAACTTGCATTTAAATGCCCAGTGTTCCATGGTCACCTAAAATTCTAGTTGTCCACATCTGAATTTAACTTCCTTTCTACAAAATCATTGTTCCCATTTCCCTGCCATAATTCTGGAATCTATCATGTATCCAGTTATAAAAGAAACTTAACAATCAGTCCAAATTTCTATTTTTTATTCACCCTCATTTGATTTTTTACCAAGTCTTGTAGAATTTTCCTTCATGGCTTGAGTCCACTCCAGTATCCTATCCTTATTTATATGACCACTTAGTTCAGCCTCTACTTATCTATCATCTAGTCTCTCTAGTCTATTCTTAAATAGTCTTCCTTTATTTAGTCTTGTCACTCTTAAAATGATCTTCCAGGTTGCAATCAGATTCATCTTTCTTAAATAAAATATGACTGTCTTATTCCCTTGTTAAAAAATTCTCCGTTGCTCTGCAACCACTAAAGGAAGTGTTTAATCTCATTGTATGGCATAAAGGCCCTTGATGAAGTGACCTCAGACTACTTCTAATTCAACATTTGCTACTCTATATCTTGCATTTTAAACTGTAGTTCTCAGCACATACCATGCTGTTTTATAGGTTCATAATTTATTCACAATGTTCCTCTGATTGAAAAAAAAATCTCTCCATATTCATCTGGTTAATTCCCTTCAGCCTTTTATATTAATTGTCAATTTAATTTCAACAGAAAAATCTTTCCTAAACAATAATGGCTAGAATGATTACTCCTTTCATTATCTTGAAGCACCTAAGATATATACACAGCATATTTCCCACAATTTAATAAGTTTATCCTTTCTTTAAAGAAATTTAAATAATGTTGTCTCACTCACTATATTGGATGCTCCTCAGAGACAAAATAATATCCCTTTAAAGACTTAGACAGTGAGTATAACTGATATGCAATAAAAGCTGGTTGAATTTAAAGGTAATTTCATACTTTTATCTATATGAATAGGACATTCAATTTGGGCCTACTTAGTAGTTTAACAAAAATCAAATTTTAATAAAGAATATCATATCATTGATAAACAAGTCAAGATTTGAAATATCTATTTTTAAAAAAGATTATGAGAACAGACTACAAGTGGTAGAATTATAAAACACATAAAGTTTACCTTTATCAAGACTGTGTGTATGTGTGTGTGTGTGTGTGTATGGTGTGTGTGTGTATATTATATATATATATATATTCTTTTTTATATACAAATGCTTGTTGGAAATAGACTATTTTTAACAAGAAGGAAAATAAAATGCAAAATTTATCATGTAAATAGGAAAATTCAGCAAAGTTTATTATTTCTCAAATATAGCACTTCAGGCCAGAATCACTTTGGGAATTTGTGTTAACTATAATATTTTAAGTATAGATATTCAACTTCACAGCTTTCTTTTTTTTAAGATCTTAGATAAGTTACTTTTTAAGAGATATACTGTTTCCCTAAGGATATAAGTTGAATTCTTTAAAACCCTATCTGATTCTATTATTTTTTTAATTATTAAGGCATTTTAATTTTTCTCTTGTGAAGAAAAAATTCTAAGCATGAAGGCCACTTGCAAACCAAGTATTTGTAAGAATGACCCATCTAACTACTTAAGATTCTGCTTGATATACGTGAACACCTTAAACCATAAATTGATGTTTTTCACAAAGGTACTGAAAAATAAACTGTTATAAAATTGTCAGCAGCTGACAACCAGAGAACTGATTCTGTAATTTAGTGAGAAACTAAAAAGATCAAAATCATATTTCTGCCTTTTAACAGGCCTTTGGCTGTTGCACAGAGCCTGCTAATAGCATCGTAGAAGGGAAGGCAGAAGTAGAGGTCATATGGCCCACTTTACACTGTTGGGGAAATGGATGTGCCTATTCTTAGTCTGCTGTGACTCTTAAGAACAGAAGACTTAAAGATATACTAGCCTTGCTCTGAGGGAATTAATCAGAAGAATTCAGAAAAATCATTGGCTATGTGTAGAACAGTTTGGCTGCTTAACAAATAAAGGATTTTTGTTTAGTTATAAAAGCACAAAATAACTGACATATATTCTCTAGTTTACCCTTACAAATGGATTCAGAATAATTAATCATCCATCAGACTTTTATATTTCCTACTTTAGCTTATTTGTTTTTTTGCTTTGTTCTGTTTTGTTTTACTTTAGCTTATTTGATCAGGGTGTCCCATGCATCTGGTAGATATGATAGAATAATATATTTTTTTTATTTCTGTATATACACACGTGTTCTAATAGCCTTGATTTGGTTTTAGTTCTTTGACTATAATTAGAATTGTGATATATGACAATTATGTAAGAAAGTACTTTTTATATTTTTTGATCTAAAAATGGACCAGACTTTTTATGTGGTTAGTTAGAATAGAAACATTACCAATACTGAAGAAAAGCACTTACTAGTGGGCATGTTAAGAACTAGGAGATTCTATGTGAAATACACAAAATTATATACTATCCTCCCAAGGAGCTGGATATTTGTCAATATTTAGTGGCCTTTCCCAAAGATTGTAATAAATAATCATAGTGATGAAACTTAGTGGGTTATATACCTATAAGCAAGGAGTGATCAATCCCTTGTAGATATGTTCTTAAAGTACAGCCTCAAGAATAAGCCACAGAAAAAATGCAAATGTTGCTGATGCTTACTTTGCTTTAATTATTATTATTTTTCATTTTAAGTTGACAGCTCTTCTCCCCCAGGTCCACTTATTGCTCAACATGTCCCATTTCCTTCAACTCACTTTCCTATAGTGTATTTTTTTTTTAATTCGGCACCTCTTCTGAATTGCTAATACTGCACACACTATTAGGAGCTACCTTTCAAATAACAGTTATTAAAGTTTTCTTTTCCCTAATGGTTGAGTTCTCCCCAGATATAAATTAATATTTTAGAGGCTCGAAATAGAACTCATAGAATATAAGACAGTAGAACCAAAGGTTGACAGAAATATTGGGCTTACAAAATTCATTGGAGAAAATAAAAGTGAAAGTTTTATCTAAACATTAAAATAGAATTTTAAAGATTTATGAGTAAGTTTACTTGTATTTTTGGCCTCACAGTTTTTATTAACAATGTTGCTAATTGGTGTGTATCAAAAGCTAGGTATGTATCGATCTTTTTATCAACTGAGTCATATTTAAAAGGGACTTTATCACTTAAAAACATTATGCCATTCCCTTTCTAAAAGAAAAAAAAAAGAAACTCTAGACAGCCTTTCTTTTAAAATAGGCTTTTATGCCTTTAAGGATATTTGTATGCTAAATAAGTGTATTTCAAACAGGATACAATAATATTCTCTTAATTATAATTTTGCATGCTATTTCTGTGATATTCAAGAAAAGTTTGTTGGAAAACATAGAGGACAGTAAAACTGAATTGATTTTTAAGTCACGGCAATAACAAAGTTGCAAAAGCAGTCTGCACAATTTTCAGACCTCTGTTTCATAGCCATAGAATGAAGAGAGGGGAAAAGAAAGCAATGAAAAAGAAAACTCAGCTATCGTTAGCTCAGACATAACCGAAACAAGCTTGTACCTGCCAGCACACATATCAAATATATTTTTTTATCCAAATGCTTCTTAGATTTGAGGAAGGGGTAGTTGTCATTTGTTATTAGGTTTTTTTGTTTGTTCACAAATTTAATTAATCGTTAAGCAAAATTCATTCCTCTTTAAATCAAAACAGGAGAAAATGTTGTTCTTTCTTGGAATACCCCCTTCTCACACTTCTGAGCTTTACTTGGAGTCCTTTACTTCCTCAGGACTTTAGAGCAACTAGAACTTCAACCCAACCTTCTAAAGACATTGGCTTCACTTAAAACCTTGACTGTTTCGTTTTTTAGTTATTTATTTTAAAATTGATATGTATCTACTTTTCCTTGAATTACTCTTAAGCTGCTAAGACCAGATAAACTCATTTATGCTCTGAAAAACAGCTCATTGGCAGTAATCGTGTACTATAAGTAGGTTTTAGAAGTTCAGAGAAATGATAGTAAATGTAGACCTCAAAGAAAATGATGATTTCTTGTGACAGATTGGCATTTCGAAGTGTTTGGAATGATAGGAATTGAACAGTAAGAGAGAAGTAGGGTAAGAATCCAAGATTAAAGAGAAAGCATACACATAACAGTTACAGTGAAGGCTCTAAAATTTGTCAGTTAGTAGCCTTGCCTAATTTTCAGTTCTGTAGTATTTGTATTACTTACAAATTAGTAAGCCATGAATATATATCCAATAAAATCTGCAAAAATAATTAGTGGCTTTCTCTATAGAATGATCTCCATAAATGAATTTTCAAAAACAATGCTTTCTAAAATATCAACAATTTTTAATTTTCTTAATATCGTATGTAAAAGATCTTATGGACCTTATTTGGCTTTTCAAGACTTTTTTGTTTAAAGCAGTTTGGGTTTGTTAGTAGCAAATTGAGTTGAAGGTACAAAGATTTCCCTTATACCTCTGCCCCCACATACATTGCCTCCCTCATTATCAACATCTCCCACCAGAGTAGTGAATTTGTTAGGATTGGTGAATCTACATTGACACATCATGATCACCAAAGTCCATTGTTTACATTACAATTCAGTTTTGGTGATGCCCATTCATTGGGTTTGAACAAATAGGTATATATGTTATCCATCATTGTAGTATTATACAGAGTATTTTCACTGCCTTAAAAATTCACTGTGCCCTAGAGCACCTGGGTGGCTCAGTGGTTGAGCATCTGCCTTTGGCTCAGGTCGTGGTCCCGGGGTCCTGGGATCAGATCAAGTCCCCACAGGAAGTCTGCTTCTCCCTCTGCGTATGTCTCTGCCTCTTTATCTATGTCTTTCATGAATAAATAAATTTTTAAAAATTCACTGTGCTCCACCTGTTCATTTCTTCTCCTCTCCATCACCAGCCCACAACTCCTGGGAACTACGGATATTTTTGCCTTTCCCATATTGTCATAAAGTTGGAATCATATAATATTTGTCTTTTCAGATTGACTTCTTTCATTTAGCAATAACATTTAAGTTTTCTCCATGTCTTTTCGTGGTTTGATATATCGATTTTTACTACCAAATAGTACTCCGTTGTCTGGGTATATCAAATTTCTTTCAAGTTTTGGCAATTATGAATATTTTAAAAATTTCATTTAAATTCAGTTTGCCTGCATATAGTATAATGCCCAGCACTCATCTCATTACATGCCCTCCATAATGCCCATCACCCAGTTACCTATCCCCCCACTGACTTCTTCTGCAATCCTTTATTTGATTTCCAGGGTTAGGAGTCTCTCATGGTTTGTCTTTCTCTCTAATTTTTCCCCACTCAGTTTCTCACACTCAAGCACATGAAAAAATGCTGCATATCCCTTTCATCAGGGAAAGACAAATCAAGACCGGAATGAGCACCTTTTCATGTGTCTGTTGGGCATCTGTTTGTCTTCTTTGGAGAAATGTCTATTCATGTTACATTATTTTTTATCTATAGCATGTATTTTTAGTTCTTAAGATTTCCATCTCTCTGCTTACATGGCTAATCTCTTCTTAAGGAGCTATCTACTTTATCTAATAGAATCCTTTGAATATTAATCACAGTTGTTTTAAACTCCCAGTTTGATCATTCCAACATCCATGTCATGTCTGATTCTGGTATTTGTTCTGTCTCTTCATATTGTGTGTTTGACTCTTGGTATGCCTTGTAACTTTTTTTTCTTGATAGCCAGACATGTTATGCTGGGTAAAGGAAATAATGTAAATAGCAACATGGTAAGAAAGGAGAAGCATTCCATAACTCCTGCAATTAGGTCTCAGTTTTTTTATTGAGCATATGCTCCAGGACTGTGAACTTTACAAGTATTTCTTAAAAAAAAAATGTATTCATGAGAGACACAGACAGAGGGAGAAGCAGGCTCCAGGCAGGGAACCCAATGTGGGACTCGATCCTGGGATTCCAGGATCACACCCTTGGCCAAAGGCAGGCACTAAACCACTGAGTCACCCAGGGATTCCATTCACAAGTATTTCTTGGGTTTTTTTCTCCATGCTTATTGTAGTAGCAGATGGCCAGAGTGGGATGCAGTTGGATATTTCCATTCTTCTGCATGGAAAGCTAGTGTAGACTACAATTAGTATTTTTCTTTTCCTACATAGAAAGCTAAAGCTGACTAATGGTGGGTATTTTCCTTACCCCAGGTCAGTTAGGCTCTGATCATATCCCAGCAGGTTAGGCTTTGGTTAACTGGTTTCTCCTGAAAGCAGATCATGTTAAAAAGAGTAAGATGCTCTCATGTGTTTCAAAATGGTACCTTTTATCTTCTAGAAGGATGCACAAAGGAATATTTTTCTGATATTTACTGTGAGAACATAATCTAGATGTGGGAGATAGATCTCACAAAATTGTGAGGGATCCCTTCTGTGCGTTCTCCTGGAATTTTTAACTCTTGGAGTTTTCCAGAGTGAGCCACCTGCAATCACAGTGCAAGCTTTCCTACCTGGGCATGTAAATCTGTACTCTAGGAAGCCATGACTTTCTGTATTCACCTGTTTATTTCCCCAAACTTGGGGTAGTGACTTGCCCTGTTTCCTTACTTCTCTTATGGATCCAAAAAAAGGTTTTGATTTTTCCATTCTGTTCATGTTTTTATTTATTGTCAAGGATGGAGTGATGATTTCCTAGCTCCTTACATGCAGAAACAGAAACTAGATATCCAATTATATTTGCCTTTTTAAATCTAGGATAATATGAATTATTAACTTAACCTATTATAGAATATTTTGGGAGTGATTATTTGCAATTTCAGATACTAATGTATCTTCGGCTGAAAATCCATTGCTGTGTATATACCTACATAATAAGATTCTGGCAGAGTTCCTACAATTTATCTGGCTCTTTCATTATGCTGCTTCATCACATCTTTAATTGTTTCAGCTCATTCTTGTTCAGCATAAGAAAAAAATGCTATTGAATAATGTCTAACAATTAGATAGTTCCAATGCCTGTATTATATCCCTTGCTTTCTGACATTTTATTATTTATACTTATTTTTAAAATCAAAAGAAAAATTGCAGTCAAACTCGCTTTAGATTAACACTTCTAAATACTTTCTTGATTTTTATATTACTAATCTTTAAAAATAAATAAATAAATAAATAAATAAATAAATAATAAAAAATTATTGAGTTAGTAAGCAGATAAAACTATCTTATGATTAGTATACTGTTTTCTGGGCCATCGATACCTTGGAGAGGCATTTGTGTTTTCATCATAGGCCTTGTTATTTTGAATTTCCAGGGTTGCTGTAAAACTGAAAGAGGGAATTCAGTTGAGTGCTCATGTTGAATCTTGGCAAGGTAATATATTTTTTAGAACAGCTCTCTCTATATATTTAGAATAGCACTTCTAGTTGTCATTTTAGTCATTTTGCTTATTAATAAAATAATTTAATTATCCAAAACATTTTTTGAAAAGCTTCTTAACAAAACTTGATTACTTTCTAATATGAGTTCAATTTAATATAAGCATTCTGATTTTTCATAAGTATACAATTATGTGGTACACAGTATATATGGCATAATAGGCATTTATATCTGGATAGAGATCAGCTTTGTGTTCTAGGTAAAATTATGTTTGTGACAATACATACAGCATTGATATTGAGACTGGCCATTTCTTTATTTAAATTGTTTTATGAGGACTTGTGTTTCTTGTTTCTAATTTGTAATAAGATCAAAATAAAGGCAGAAGTAATGAATTTTTTCAAATAGAAAGATGGTCATAATAGTATGATAGTTTATATTATAGACATTAGAAAGAATGTGACATTTTATTGAAGGCATTTAAGGTAACTGACAAAATGATAATTATTATTTAATTAATATTCATTTTCATAGATGTTACTTACTGAAGACCACCATTTTGGATAAAAGCCATATACATAGTCCATACAAATAAACTATATATTCCTATTCAGCGAAAATGGTGTCATTTCATTCATGTATGAAATTTACTAGCTGTAGTCAGAGAAGAATATCTTAGACCTAGCTGAGTTAAATTACTTTATTATTTAATTATAATAAAATTTCTAACTAATTTTCTGACTCATAGTAGAAAAAAATGTGATTAAGCAAATGAATGACAGAGTAGCATTTTAGAGAACACACTCAGTAATTTTAAGGAGAAAAGTAACACAAAGGAGGGTTCAAAGTTATAGTTACAGCCCTGATATTTAAGTAGCATGACTAATCTATATTTCATGTGAAAAAGATTGGCAATTTTAGATTAAATCATCTTTAATGTGAAGAAATATTTTTATATAGTTTCTAAAAGAATGAGTTTAATATTAAGCACCATCATTGCTGTGGTGTGTCTCTTTAAGATGATAAAGGATAAAAATCTATATTGTAGAGCAGTGCTACTGATTCAGTAACTCTGAGCTGAGACCTGAGTTTCTGGTCTCTAATACTCACAGAGCTAGTACTAGTGATTCTGAACATGGACCACACTTTGGGTCCAAGATCCCTTCCTGAGTATTTTATTGTGTGTCATGATAGAAGAGTATTACTGGCACAGTAAATAATATTAAGAAAAACAACTTTTTTTTATTACATACTATTATTTCAGGAAAAAAGACAATTGAATACTGATGGTACTTAGAAGTATGTAATAAGAAAGGAGAGGAAGATGGGGAAGCTTTTTGGTGATTTGAGAGACTGCCATTGGTTGTTGCAAAGGTTCAGCTTACATGAGAACTTGCTAACAGAACTGTCCAAAATCTTAATACTTCTTGCCAAAGCAGGAGCTTCCTTATAGCTGAGCATATTCTACATAGCTTGGCTAGTCAGCTAAGGATTCCTGAAGTAGATTAAAGGAGATAAGCTTTGAATTCACCAGAATTGATATCCTGTTGCCCATATTTTAGCTTCTGTTTTGTCCTTAAAGATCTGAGAATCCTGACAAAATCGGGCCATTTTTCAAATATTAGAATATGATATGATTCTTTGGGTAAAGGGGATCTATATGAACATCTGGCTCAACCTAACCAGTAAAAGCCTATATAAGTATGATGGTAATCATAGATAATATTTTTACCACTTTGGTTCAGACATTGTGCAGAGCAATTCTCATTGCATTTTTGTCAGCTACCTCTCATAACAAACGAGTAAGATATTACCCCTGTTAACAGATAAGGAAGAGCAGACTGAGTGATAAATTAGCTTGACTCATGTTATACATCTAGCATATAGCAGAGACTAGGTTCAAAGCCTGACTGTGTAATTAAAGGATTTAAATTCGTAACCATAGTGTCACATCAGAAAGGATAAAAGAAGGACAAGTAAGTTAGGAAAAAATGCTGCTTATAAAATCCTCTTAGGGCAGCCCAGGTGGCTCAGCAGTTTTAGGCCGCCTTCAGCCCAGGGCCTGATCCTGGGGACCCGGGATTGAGTCCCACATCGGGCTCCCTGCATGGAGCCTGCTTCTCCCTCTGCCTGTGTCTCTGCCTCTCTGTTTCTCTCTGTGTCTCTCATGAATAGATCAATAAAACTGTAGAAAAAAAAATCGTCTTGAACTTCAAATGCCTGCTTGCTGCTTTCCTTGCAGGATCTTAAACTAAGGAATCATAGAAAATTTCAAACTCATTGTTTAGTTGTACTGCATGAGCCTCTAGATGGATACTACATCACTTCTGTTTAAGCGGTTGTCTCTTAGTGAAATCTATAGGAGTTTATGAACTGACTTATACCATTACATAAAATAAAAATGATCCTTGTCTTTGCTTTGGTGAAAGTAATGGAGTATCAGCATTTTTATAAACTTTATCAAATATTCTCTTTTTCAAAAGCATGGACTGAGAATATATATATTTTTTCAGAAAGAAGTAAGTCTTTTAATCTTGAAGATGAACCTTATTAATAACTAACAATGATGCCATATGGCAGTCCCCTCTTATGCATAGGGAATGCAAAGCCTCCCACCCCACAGTGGATGGCTGAAACTGTAATAGTACTGAAACCTGTATATACTGTTTTTTTCCTATGCATAAAAACCTTGATAAAATTTAATTTATAAATTAGACACAGTGAGAGATTAACAATAATTATAAAAAGAATAATTATAGCAATGTGCTGTAATAAAAGTTGTGTGAATGTGATCTCTCTTTCTAAAAACATTGTATACTTGCACTTATCCTTCTTGTGATGATGTGAGACAACAAAATGGCTACATGATAAGATGAAGTGAGGTGATATTGTAGGCTTTGTGATGTAGCATTAGGCTCCTATTGATCTTCTGAGGATATGTCAGAAGAAGGAGCATCTGCTTCTGTACTGTCTTTGACCATGTATAATGGAAAGCATAGATAAAGGTAGAGGACTACCGTATACCATTAATAACATTTTAGTTTACTCATCTTGGAGATAAGCCTTATGCAACTGTTCTTTGACAGCATTCTTCTGAGTAACATTTAAAGAGTATGGCAAATTTGCAAGAAACAAAACAAAACAAAACATCAGAATCCTAGGCAGAACTTTAGAAAATAACTTGTGCAAAATAATAAGAAGGGGGAAAGCATATTTTTACATTGAGGCAGAGCAGCTAAAATAAACTCAAGCAGGCGAAATACTGTCCATTTAATTTGATATAATACAGAGAGCAGATTTCTAGTAATCTTTAGTGGCTAAAAATACATAATTGCTTGTTAACAGTGAGGAAAGAACAAAAGAAATGGGAGTGATCCTTTTGAATCCATAACAGTGTTAATTCTATGAAAAAATATGGAAAATCATGAAATAATGAAGGATATTTAATTAGTAGAACATCTAATAACTGTTCTTTTTGTTTTATTTAGAACACTATGATTTGTGAAGAAGATAATGGTTCTTTACTAGAGGATACTTTCTATTTGATTGATATCCATTCTACTTAAAAAGTCCCTTCCTCTTTCTTGAATTTCTTTGAACTTCTCTGTTTGCATCCTTATCTCGAGGAATAAGTAAATAAACAAACATTTAAAAGGCACAAAAAAATGATGAAAACCCAGGGAGTAAATGCTAGTCTTAAATTACTGGTAGTTTAACACATATCCACAGAGATTTCTGTAGTAAAAAAAAAAAAAATCCTCTATCTTTCTCACATGGTCTTATTATTTTCCAAATATCATAGAATTATAGAGCTAGAAGGGATGTTAGAAACAAATTCAGCCCAATTGCCATACTTGCAGAATGAAGAAATAGGAACCCAAAGACATAAAACTGGCTTGTAGGGAAAAAAAAAAATGACCTAATCTTGAACTTCTGGTTCCAACTACAGTGCTCTTCCTAGCATGCCATCAATATTTGACATGTGATTTTTTAAAAATCACTTTTATTTATTTTTTATTTGAGAAAGAGAGGTGTGGGGGAGGGGCAGAGAGAGAATCTTAAGCAAGTTCCATGCCCAGTACAAAAATCTGGCACTGGGCTCCATCTCACAACACTGAAACCATGACCTGAGCAGAAATCAAGAGTTAGACACTTAACTGACTGAGCCACCCAACACCCCTTGGTATATGACTTCTGAATGCAGTACTAGGATCTTTACAAATTTCAGCTTATAAAATATGTGATAATCCCTTATCCCTTAAGTTAAGTGAAAACAAAACCAAAATACAGGTTTAAAAAATAATAGAAATAGACATTATTCTATTTCAATGAAGACTAATACCCAGGGTGATTAAGTAAGTCATATAAATTATAAAATTTGTAATTAATTGGTTGGTATGGAAATAGATAATCTCTAAGCAGGTGAGTTTTTCACACATTACCACTGTGGAAGAAACTTTTTTTTTTCCAAATAAATTTTAACTAATATCATCGAAAAAGATTCAGCAGCAGCTCAATGAGGGTTATCTCAACTGAGTTGTAAAAGGAATTTGCTTGCTCTTTCCAGTTTCTCAAATAGGAATTATCTACAAGTTATAGTGTATAATCTTTATCAAAGGTAACCTGAACAAGCGGTGGAAAGCACTAATTCAAGCATTAGCAAGACCTTGTTCTTTACTAGGTTTTGCCTTTTAATTGCCTTATATGCGAGGCATGGGCTTAAATTTCTTATCTATAAAACAGTAAAAGTAGATACTATTGTATATGTCAGTCATAGTAAGGATCAAATGAAAGACTCTATGAGAGTTTATTTATAAATAATTTAGATTGATATGTCAGTGCAGGTTATTATAAGTCAAGGAGTACCAACTACTCAGTTTTAAGATAAAGGAAGATTCCATAAAAATTAATGACTTTCCAGAAATCATATAAATAAGAGCAGAACCAAGAACTGGTTTACTGTCGCATATCCCTTTCCATTTACTTCTGAATTGCATTGTTCAGTCATCATTCTCTTCAATGTCACCTTCTCCCAGGGAATATCACTAGAAAAAAAAATCTTTATATATTATAATACATTATAAAATATTACCTTCCAGGTTTTTAGTGTTATCTTTTGTACTTCTGAAAATTAAGGTGTCACATTTTGCACAAATAAGGTACTTACAGAATAAGCGAGAAATTGTTTTGCCCATAATAGATTTCCTTTACTAGTTAGTATTCGATGCTTTTAAGATTTTTATTGATTTTTAATTTTTTTTTTACCAAAACAAGGTCTTTCCAAATACCCAGGACATAATTAACCCAGAAGCTATATTTTTTATATACTTATAGCATTTGTCTTTTTAGAACATAACAAAAATCTATCAGATTAATAATTTTAGGGGCAAATCACAAGATAGGAACTCCTATGGTCTAATGAATCATGTTATATAAATAACCATGGATTTTTTGTTACTGGAATATGGAATGGCACATAATGCTAAAATGATTAGATGAATGTATAATTAATGTAATATTACATAACTTGAATACAAGCAGCATAAATATCTAAATAAATTACTAATCATTAGGGAAATGCAAATAAAAACCATAATGAGATAGCACGTTACACCTGTTAGGATGGCCATTATTAAAAAGTTAAAAGATAAGTGTTGGTGAGGATGTGGAGAAAATGGAAACTTTGTGCACCGTTGGTAGAATGTAAATTGCTATAGCCATAGTGGAAGACAGCATACAGTTTCCTCAAAAAATTTAAAGACAAAACTACCCTATGATTCAGCAATCCTACTTCTGGGTATAAATTCAAAGGAAATTAAATCATTATCTTGAGACATCTGCACTCCCAAGTTTTTTGCAGCATTTTTTATGGTAGTCACAGTAATGATGCAATCAAAGAGTCCATCAGAGGATAAAGGATAAAGAAGATGTGATTAAATGTGAAAGATAAACTGATATAAAATATTATTCAGCTTTATAAAAGAAAGAAATTCTGTCATTTGCAACAACATGGATGAACCCAGAGGACATTATGCTAAGTGAAAGAAGCCAGACACAGAAAGAAATACTACATGATCCTATTTATCTGTGGAATCTAAAAAAGTCAAATGCATGGAAACAGAGTAGAAGATTGATTACTGGGGGTTGGGAAAATGGGAAGATGTTGGTTCAAAGGTATAAATTTTCAGTTTTAAGTTGAATAAATTCTGGAGACCGACTGTGTACAGCATGGTAACTGTAGTTAATAATATAGTGTATACTTAGAATTTGCTAAGAAAGTAGATCTTAAGTATGTTCACCACCAAATAATAATAATAATAATAATAATAATAGTAATTAATAATAATAAACTGAAGTGATTGATATATTAATTAGCTTGGTTATAATAATCATTTTGCATATACATTTATATATAAATCATATAGTCCACCTTAATATATAGTTATTTTTTGTGAATCATACTTTAGTAAAACTCTAGTTAATAAACCAATTCAGGGCAGCCCCGGTGGCTCAGCAGTTTAGCGCCGCCTTCAGCCCAGGGCATGATTCTGGAGACCTAGGATCGAGTCCCTAGTCGGGCTCCCTGCGTGGAGCCTATTTCTCCCTTTGCCTGTGTGTCTGCCTCTCTCTCTCTCTGTGTCTCTCATGAACAAATAGATAAAATTTATAAATAAATAAATAAATAAATAAATAAAATCAATGCAGATTTTGTATTATTGAAATAATACAATGGCATAAACATAAGATGATTAAATATAGATATTTTTAATTTATTATCATATATTTGAATACATAGAAACAGATGTCTATGTAAATGAATTAATGGTTGTGGATAGGAGCGCACGGGGAGTTCAGTGGTTGAGCATCTGCCTTTGGCTCAGGTCATGATCCGGGGATCCTGGGATCATGTCCGGGACCAGGCTTCCCACAGGGAGCCTCCTTCTTCCTCTGCCTATGTTTCTGCCCTCTCTCTGTGTCTCTCATGAATAAATAAATAAAATATTTTAAAAAAATAATAATTGTACATAGATGCTTCTAAATTATTTAATAAGTAAAGATATAGTCAGTTTTTCAAATATAATGAAATATATGCACATGTGATATTGGAGGTCACTGATTCTTCAGAGAGAGAATAATCTATCAAGATTAAAGTATTACACAGTTTGAAATTAATAAGATTACCAAAGTTGTCTTGTGTCATATAGCTTCCAAAAAGACTGAAAGTAAATCAAGTAGAACACCATACTCTAGACAAGTTAGTGCCTGTCTGAAATACTAAAATGGATTATGAGTTAATGTCACTTGCACTGGTGCTTGCATTTCTTTGTCTAAATCCAGTTGCTTTCTTAATATTCTCCACATGGAAAATGAAGCATCCCCATTTGCATTTTAAAAGAATGTGGCATGGTAAATCATGCCCAATGCCAAAGCTAAGTTATTTTTTTAATATGGTCATGATGTAATCCACCCCAGATTTATTCATATGTACCCAGAGTCCTTACTCTGACCTTTCTGAACTCAATATGGTGCTTTATTAAGAGAATATATACAATTTTTCAAAATGGTCAAAAGAGAGATTCTAGTGTGATTTCACTATTTCTGGGTTCTTGCAATATTTAACCCTTTCATGTTTAAAGACTTTTTTTTTTAATTCTCCACTATTGAAGATTAAATAACTTACAACTGTAGAGACAGAAAGTAGATTAGTGGTCACATAGACCTGGAGGGGAATTTGGAGAAAAATAGAAGTGATTGCCAGAGGATAAGAGATTTCTTTTTGGGGAGGATGAAAATATTCCAAATTGATATTGGTGGTGGTTGCATAATTCTGTGACTATAATAGAAAAATTGAACCATGCACTTTAAATGAATAGTTTGTATGCTATGTAAAGCTCAGTAAAACTGTTAAATATTTAGCCTATAGGACAAAAATGCAAAAATAGTGATTTAATAAAATAGACAATTTCATGAACATTTTGAAAATTCTGAAATTTGATCAAATGCTCATGGATTATATTTCAAGCACTTACTAATATGGATCAAATTTAAAGAATTCCTCTCTCAACTAGACATATTTTTTTTACTAAATTCTATCTTCTTGTTGAAAATCCAAGTAAGAAGAAAGTACTATTTGTGTTGAAAGTAACAGTTTAACTAGTTTGTCATGAAGAATATTTACTTTTCTGTCCAAAGTGTTTTCAAGTTATCAAAGCTGAATTTATTATTGACAATATTGTAAATTCTTCTTTATGTATGCCTACCTAGTCCTCATTATGCCCTCTAGGGCATTTAATGAAATTATTCTTATTTTAAAGTATGTTAACTTGAGACAGAACAGAGGTAATAAGCTTGATCTGTGTGGCAAAATTATTAAGTGGTAAATCCAAGATTTATAAGTATGAAGTCTTGACTCTAGAATAGCTTTCAGTTATTGTGTTCAGTGTCTTAGTAAGATTCAAAAGTACTTTCTGGCTTGCCAGAATAATACTGTGCTCATATTGATTATGAAAATAAAAGAAATTTAAGTATCGTCATAAATAAACACTAAATTGCAAATCTCCTTTTGATGAATAAGGTTTTATTATTATGGTAGTAATAATTATATAGTATTTGATCTATGCAAGGTACCTTTAAAAAAAGAACACTTTAAAAATACAATTTTCTTATGAAAGTTGAGGAAACTGAGATAAATATGTGTAATTTGACAATCAAGCAGTTAGACATTGCTAGACTCCAATTATTTATTCTCTGATATAAAACAGGAATTATGGAGAGCTAGGAGGAGATTATATATGAAACTTTAATCTCATCTGTAAGGAATATAGATTCTACAGACTTTGCAGTTAGTACTGCAAAGTTAGTTAGCACTGATCAGAAGTTCAGCAATTATTGAACTATGTGACTCTAATAAACTTTTCTTAATGGGGCGCCTGTGTGGCTCAGTGGTTGAGTGTCTGTCTTTGGCTCAGGGTGTGACCTCAGAGTCCTGGGATTGAGTTCTACACAGGAAGTTCGAGAATGATGCCACACCAAATCAAGATTTGTGCATGGAGCCTGCTTCTCCCTCTGCCTGTGTCTCTGCCTTTCTCTCTCTCTCTCTCTCTTTCTCTCTGTCTCTCATGAATAAATTTTTAAAAATCTTAAAAAAAAAAAAACCTAACTTTCCACTGAGAAAGTCATTGCCTAAAGATAGATGTGGTTAGTGCATGAGCTTATTGACCACTAGGCCAATTAGCCATAGGAAAAAATATCAAAGACAGTATTAAGTATTATTTATGAGTCTATTAGAGAGCTCAAGTCCAATGAAAGCCTAACTATGTTTGTGGTAAGAAATACAATAGAATTTTATTACATTTATTATATACATTCCATTACATACTCCATGTAGTAATGTAGTAGCAGCTAAAGGGGAATCATTCTATAATTAGAAAATAACATCAAAAAAATTTTAAAGAGGAAATTAACAGCAAAACAAAACAAAACAAAAAACATATTTTCCACTACTCAGTTTAATAATTAAAATGCAGTAAGGTAAAGTGTGCAAATATGTATATGTAGGGGTATAACAGAGCAAAATATACTCTATGAGAACTGGCCTTGATGTTTAAGTACCTTTCAAAACAAATTTTTTAAATGTCTAACTGTTTGAACCTAGTACCTCAGACACTGCCCTATATCTCACCCTCTCCATTAAAGTTGAATTTATTGAGAGATTGGTCTGTTCCCCATTCATGTTTATATCTACACTCAGTGAAAAACCCACACCAATTTGGCATCTGTTACTATTACTCAGCAAGATTGCTCTCACTATGTTCATTGAATTTATGATCAAAAGTCAATGAACATTTCAAAACTCATCTTACTTGACCCAGTGGCCATTTAAAAATTACCTTCTTCAAATTAATTTTGTTATTATCCCCGTGGCTTCTATGATGACATAATTCCCTGGTTTTCTTCCTACTTCCCTGATTTCTCTTGCTTATTCTGCTAGTTTTCCTATACATCTGTATTAACTGAAATGTTTCCTCAAGGTCCTGTCTTATCTCTCTTCCCACTCCATATTCTGTCACTACTTTTCCTGTATTTTCAAAAAGAAATATCACAATTGGTAAGATAGATGAAGCATTCTAATTTATAGAAAATAGATTTTCTTTGATAAAGAAAACCAAGATGGCTTTGGAATGGCAGAGTAAAAGCCTCTGAAAATCCATGTTTAACTCAAAGCAATAAGAACACTTGCAAAACTGTCAAAACTAATCTTTTTTTTAAACTGGAAACTAAAAAAAAAACAAAACAAAACAAAAACAAACACAATCTTATAATCATCAAGAATTATTCATTCAAGAAAAATTGTTGTATTTGGTAAGAAGAGTGGCTCTTTCAAAACATTTCCTAATCCCATCACTCTTTGTCCAACTCCATGTTAGCCTTGAAAACCAATTATAATCTCAGAACTACAGTTGCAACCAAAACAAGCAGTATAGCACCCCCTGGAGGAGAACAAACTACCCAGTAGCATCATCTCCAGAGGAGATAGTAATGTAGTAGCAGCTAAAGGGTGCTATCTCTTGCCCATACTGGCAAGCTCCATTCGCAGGTCTTGTCCTTGACAGTCTCACTGTTTACTACAAACAACACTATTCATAGGGCATTTGTCAAAAATTATCAGGGGTAATTGTTTAACATTGCAGCTATCCAATTTAGCAATACAAGTATGGCTAATAAAAGGGTGACAAAAATATAAAAAAAAAACTGGCAAATGAAATATTCATAAGGAGATTTGTAAAGTTTCAACATATTTATGGGAATCTAGAAGGCTACACATATATACAAGGCTGTGCACATGCCCAGAATAGATTCTGGAAGGCCCTAGTCTCTCACTACTGGTTGAACTTGAGACTCCATTAAATCAAAAATTGAAGACTAACGCAGACTTGTAATCTGTCAGGACAGTACATGGTGGATGTGTGCACACACAATGAGCCTGTCAAAAAGCTGAGAAAAGTACTGGTTCATGTACTTAAAAGGAAATTGTGTATAATTATTAGCTGACCACTAAGCCAACCAGAGAGTTCATTGACTTCACATGACAAAAAATACAGTCAAGATAAAATTAGTTGAAAATCACTGAACAAATGTTAAGAACAAACACAATAAACCCTGGGTGGGAGAGGGATCTAGTTTCTATAGTCACCACATTATATAATTTAAGTCTTAATTTTCTCAAAAAAATTGCAAGATACTCCAAGCAAAAGGGAAGCATAGCTATCTATACACTGAGAAAACAAACAAATAACAGTCAATTAAAACCATTTCCAAAGAACTCCAGGTGTAGGCTTACTAGATAAAGATGTGGACAAAAACTATTTTTCATATATACTCATATGTTAAAGAACTAAAGAAAACCATGTTTGAAGAGCAAACAGGAAGTTCGAGAATGATGCCACACCAAATCAAGAAGATAATAAAAATAAAACAATCAAATAGAAGTTGTATTACAACTAAAATACAATATTCTCCAGATGAGTTCGAGAGTAGTAACAGACAAAATAATCAGAGAACATAAATACAGGTCAATTGACATTATCAATTCTGAAAAACCAAAAGAGTTATAAATGTAGCCTAAGCATAAAAGAATTGAAGTCATTTAACATGTGGTTTCTAAACAAATGCAATAAAATAAAAATCATTTAACATGGAAAATTCACAAATATGTGTAAAATAACATACTCTTAAATGAGTAATGAGTCAAAAAAGAAATCACAGTGGAAACTAGAAAATACCTTGAGATGAATGAAAAATGAAAATACAACATACAATACCATATGGAATACAGATAAGTCTGTTTTAAGGGAAATTGAGAATTGTAAATATAGATTTTAAAAAAGAAGGAAAATGTTATATTAATAATCTATCATCTTAAGAAACTATAAAAAGAAGAACAAATTAGGGGTGCCAGGGTGGCTCAGTTGATTATGTGACTAATTCTTGGTTTTGGCTAGGTCTTGACCTCAGGGTCCTGGGATGGACTCCATGCTCAGCAAAGAGTCTGCCTCTCCCTTTCCCTCTGCACATACCCCTGCTCACTCACTTTTTCAAATAAGTAAATAAATCTTAAAAACCTTATTTAAAAAAGAAGAATGAATTAAAAGGCAAGCAGAATGTGTAAATTGCCCTGGGTAACATTGACATTTCCACAATATTAATTCTTCCAATCCATGAGCATGGAATATTTTTCCATCTCTTTGTGTCTTCCTCAGTTTCTTTCAGAAGTGCTCTGTAGTTTTAGGGTATAGATTCTTTACCTCTTTGGTTAGGTTTATTCCTAGGTATCTTATGCTTTTGGGTGCAATTGTAAATAGGATTGACTCCTTAATTTCTCTTTCTTCAGCCTCATTGTGAGTGTAAAGAAACTCCACTGATTTCTGGGCATTGATTTTGTATCCTGCACACTGCTGAATTGCTGTATAAGTTCTAGCAATCTTGGGGTGGAGTCTTCTTGGATTTTCTATGTATAGTATAAAGTTATCTGCAAAGAAGGAGGGTTTGACTTCTTTGCCAATTTGAATGCCTTTTATTTCTTTTTCTTGTCTGATTGCTGAGGCTAGGACTTCTAGTACTATGTTGAATAGCAGTGGTGAGAGTGGATATCCCTGCCGTGTTCCTGATCTTAGGGGAAAGGCTCCCAGTGTTTCCCCATTGAGAATGATATTTGCTGTGGGCTTCTCGTAGATGGCTTTTAAGATGCTGAGGAATGTTCTCTCTATCCTACACTCTGAAGAGTTTTGATCAGGAATGGATGCTGTATTTTGTCAAATGCTTTCTCTGCATCTATTGAAAGGAGCATATGGTTCTTGTTTTTTCTCTTGTTGATATGATCTATCTCTTGTTGATTGTTTTACAAGTGTTGAACCAGTCTTGCATCCTGGGTATAAATCCCATTTGGTCATGGTAAACAATCTTCTTAATGTACTATTGGATCCGTTGGCTAGTATCTTTATTGAAAATATTTGCATCTTTGTTCATCAGGGATATTGGTCTATAATTCTCTTTTTCGGAGGGGGTCTTTGTCTGGGTTTGGAATTAAGGTGATGCTGGCCTCATAAAACGAGTTTGGAAGTATTCTGTCCCTTTCTATTTTTCGGAACAGCTTTAGTAGAATAGGTATTATTTCTTCTTTAAACGTTTGATAGAATTCCCCTGGGAAGCCATCTGGCCCTGGACTTTTGTGTCTTGGGAGGTTTTGGATGACTGCTTCAATTTCCTCCCTGGTTGTTGGCCTGTTCAGGTTTTCTATTTCTTCCTGTTCCAGTTTTGGAAAAGTGGTTTTCCAAAAATGCATCCATTTATTCTAGACTGCCTAATTTATTGATGTATAGCTGCTCATAATATGTTTTTTAAATCTTTTGTATTTCCTTGGTATTGGTTGTGACACATTCAATGCAATCTCTATCGAAATACCATGGACTTTCTTCAGAGAGTTGGAACAAATAATCCTAAGATTTGTGTGGAATCAGAAAAGACCCCAAATAGCCAGGGAAAAAGAAAACCAGAGCCAGGGGCATCACAATGCCAGATTTCAAGTTGTACTACAAAGCTATGAACATTAAGACAGTGTGGTACTGGCACAAAAATAGACACATAATCAATGGAACAGATAGAGAACCCAGTAATGGGCTCTCAACTCTATGGTCAACTAATATTTGACAAAGCAGGAAAGACTATCCACTGGAAAAAGGACAGTCTCTTCAATAAATGGTGCTGGGAAAATTGGACAACCACGTGCAGAAGAATGAAACTAGACCATTCTCTTACACTAGACACAAAGATAAACTCAAAATGGATGAAAGATCTAAATGTGAGATGAGAATCCATCAACCTCTTAGAGGAGAACACAGGCAACACCCTTTTTGAACTTGGCCACAGCCACTTCTTGCAAGATACATCTATGAAGGCAAGGGAAACAAAGGCAAAACTGAACTATTGGGACTTCATCAAGATAAAAAGCTTCTGCACAGCAAAAGAAACAGTCAACAAAATTAAAAGACAACCTATAGAATGGGAGAAGATATTTGCAAGTGACATATCAGATAAAAGGCTAGTATCCAAGATCTAAAAAGAACTTCTTAAACTCAACAGCAAAGAAACAAACAATCCAATCATGAAATGGGCAAAAGACATGAACAGAAATATCACCAAAGAACACATATACATGGCCAACAAGCACATGAGAAAATGCTCTGCATTACTTGCCATCAGGGAAATACAAATCAAAACCACAAAGATACCACCTCACACCAGTGAGAATGGTGAAAATTAACAAGAGAGGAAACAACAAATGTTGGAGAGGATGTGGAGAAAGAGGAGCCCTCTTGCACTGTTGGTGGGAATTTGAACTGGTGCAGCCACTCTGGAAAACTGTGTGGAGGTTCCTCAAAGAGTTAAAAATAGAACTGCCCTATGGCCCAGCAATTGCACTGCTGGGGATTTACCCTAAAGAAATAGATGCAGTGAAAGACTGATACACCTGCACCCCAATGTTTATAGCAGCAATGTCCACAATAGCCGAACTGTGGAAGGAGCCTCAGTGTCCATCGAAAGATGAATGGATAAAGAAGCTGTGGTCTATGTATACAATGGAATATTACTCAGCCATTAGAAACGACAAATACCCACCACTTGCTTCAATGTGGATAAAACTGGAGGGTATTATGCTGAGTGAAGTAAGTCAATCAGAGAAGGACAAACATTATATGGTTTCATTCATACAGGGAATATAAAAGATAGTAAAAGGGATTAAAGGGAAAAGAGATAAAATGATTGAGAAATATCAGAGATGGTGACAGAACATGAGAGACTCCTGACTCTGGGAAACGAACAAGAGGTAGTGGAAGGGGAGGTGGGCGGGAGGATGGGGTGACTGGATGACAGTCACTGAGGGGGGCACTGGATGGGATGAGCACTGGGTGTTATACTAGTTGGCAAATCGAACTCCAATTAAAATTATACAAAAAATTAAATTAATTAATTAATTACTATTGGTGATTAAAAAAACAAAAAAATGCAAAAGGCAAGCAGAAAGAAAAAAAATTAAAAAAACAAGATCAGATATAAATGAAAGAAGATGCAACAGTAGAGAAAAATCAATATATATAAAAGCTGGTTCTTTAAAGAGCTGAGAAACTGACAATTTTTTGGCTATTCTTTCCAAAAATAAGATAAAAATATCAAATTACAAAAAAATCTGAAATAAAAGAGGTCTAATAGCCTTATAAAAAATAAAAAGAATTAAATTGCAATACTGGGAATAATTGCATGCTAATAAGTTAGAAGACTAAAGTAATTTGGCAGATTCCAAAAAGACACAACTACTTAATCTAACTGAAAATTAGAAAATGTGAATAGAACTAAAACAAGTAAAATAATTGAATATGTAATCAAAAAACTTTCCAAAAAGTAAAGCCTTGTGACTAGATATCTACACTGGTGAACTCTATCAAACATTTAAGGAAGATTTAATTCCGATTGTGGAGGCCGAGAAAATTAAGGCCATTCCACTTTATTTTTTTATTTTTAAAGATTTATTTATTTATTCAGAGAGAGAGAGGCAGAGATACAGGCAGAGGGAGAAGTAGGCTCCATGCAGGGAGCCCAACGTGGGACTCCATTGGAACCTAGGTCTCCAGGATCACACCCCAGGCTGCAGGAGGCGCTAAATCGCTGCACCACTGGGGCTGCCCAAGGCCATTCCACTGTAAGTTCAGTGTTAGCACAAGTACAGCCATCCCAGGCCACTGTGAATAAGAGCTGAAATTTACATTACTACAGTTACAGGAAAAAAACAGCTTACAGTTTAACATCCTAGAAAGCCCCATATTAGAATGAGAACAGAGCCCAAGCCAGGGGCAGGAAACTCCATATTAGAATGAGAACAGAGCTCAATGCCCTTGAAAGCCCCATATCAAAATGTAAACAGAACTTGAGAAATTCCTCCACCCATTCTAGAGGTCCCCTAAAACCAGCCCATAAAACTAAGCTAAAACCCACCTTGGGGTCCAAGTCCCTGCTCCACTGTGTCGGGTATACTTGGACCCAAGCTGGAGCTTGTGAATAAACCCTCCTGTACTTGCATGGGTGTCGACTGCTTGGTGGTTTCTCGGATATGTAATCTTGGGCACAACACAATCATTCAAAGACTCTTCAAAAGATGGAAGCGGGGAGGACATTTCCCATTCATTCTATGAGTTAGGTATTAGCCAGACACCAAAACCAAGCAAAGTAACCCAAGAAAATGAAACTGTAGACCAATATCTCTAATAAGTATAGGCACAAAAATCTTCAATAATAATGCTAGCAAACCGAAATCAGCAACACATAAAATGCCATGGCCAAGTAGGATTTATCTCAGAAATGCAAAGTTGGCTCAAAATGTGATATTCATACAATATAATTAATACATCATATTAATATAATAGAGGACAAACCAAATGACTGCCTCCATAGATGTAGAAGAAAAAATGGGTAAATGCCAACACCATTTTGTGATAAAAAAAAAAAAAAACCTCTCAACTGTGAATAAAAGAGAATTTCCTCAACCTAATAAAAGCTATATATGAAGAAAACCACACCAACATATTTAATGGTAAAAAGCTAGATGCTTTTTCCTTAAGATCAGGAACAAGAAAAAAAAATCTGCAACTGCCACTTTTATTCAACAGTTTATTGGAAATTCCATCATGGGTATTTAGCAAGAAAAAGAAGTAAAAGGAGTACAGATAAGAAAGGAAGAAGTGAAACTATCTGTATTTTCAGAAGATGCTATCTTCTATAGAAAAAAACAAATACACAAAAATGTAATTAAGACTCAGTATGTTCAGCATATTACAGAATGTATGATCAATACACAAAACTAGTTATATCTTATACACTAACAATGAGCAAAGAAAAAATGAGATTAAGAGATTGAGAACAATTCTATTCACCAAAAAAATCAAACCTTACATAATTTAGGATTAAATTTGACACAATAATCGCAAATCTCATACATTGAAAAAGCATTATTGAAGGAATTTACAGGATATATAAATAAATGGACATATCTCCCATGTTCATGGATTAGAAACTTAATAGTAATAAAATACCACACTTCCTAAATTGGTTTAGTGATTCAACATACTTTTTAAAAGATTCTATCTATCTATGAATCTATCTATCTATCTATCTATCTATCTATCTATCTATCCATCTATTTGAGGGAGAGGGAGAAGCAGACTCCCTGCTAAGCAGAGAGCTCCACACAGGGTTTGACCCCAGGACCCTAAGATCATGACCTCAGCAGAAGGCAGATGCTTAACTGATGGAGCCACCCAGGTACCCTCAACATACTTATCAAAATCTCAGCTGCATTTATTTTGTTATTGAATAGTCAAAGTCGATGCTAAAATTCAAATGTGAAAATGCCAAAGATTCAGAATAAAATAATTTTGAAGGGAAAAGTTGGAGAATTTACAGGGCTTGATTTTATTAATCTTTTTACAGGGCTTGATTTTAAATGTTACTACATAGCTACAATAATCAAGATAGTATGGTAGTGTCATAAGGATAGAAATAGAGATAAATGGAAGAAATTTCTATAGAATGAACTTCAGAGAATCAAAATACAGATTTTGACATGAGGGCGGTGGTGAGCATCAAACATATACTTACCGATAGAGCAATAATTACATTTGGCTTTATAGAAAGGGAATATGCTATCATGGCCCTTTGCCATATGTATTGACACTCTAGATAAGGAACACCAAACAAGGGAGAATAAGGATAACACAGACAAAACATGATTTTTATTTTCTACCAGTAATAATGAGCACTGACAGCAACAGTATTATTTTCTCTGTAAGGCAGGATATGGTGAATGAGTAATTACTAGATACTCTAATTATGCCATAACCTGTGTTCTTGAAAATCAGAATTTTTAGAGTGGAAAAAAAGGAAGATACAAATGTAGTACAACATTGTGGGGAAAAGGAGATATAGAGTATAATAGAATATAAAAGGAGATATAGAATAAATAGAATATAAAAGATTAAACATCCTGGACTCCCAAATTTGAATCAGCATGGCAATTTTTATCAGTTGTCTCTATATCTCTCCTTTCTACTTTTTCTGCTGAGAAGGCCTGACAACAACCACCAAAGAGCAGTAAACAATGTTAGTGAAAAGATTTTGGTCTTGCCAGACCAAAATTTCTTAAATTAATTTGGCAGCTATAAAATATATGGCTCCTTATTCACTTTCAGTTTTAAATCTTATGGCTAATGTTAACTCAAAATGGTGGAAAGAAGGGAAAATGAGGAAAGATAGTTCCAGTTTAGCTAAATTAACATGGTGCAAATACACCACATGTAATGTCTGTTTATGCATTAGTGGGTTATAGATTATAAAAAACTAATACGGAGGGACACCTGGGTGGCTCAGTGGTTTGGTGCCTGCCTTCGGCCCAAGGCATGATCCTGGAGTACTGGGATCAATTCCCACCTTGGGCTCCCTGCATGGAGCCTGTTTCTCACTCTGCCTGGGTCTGTGCCTCTCTCTCTGTGTCTCTCATGAATAAATAAATAAAATCTTAAAAAAAAAAAAAAACTCATAAGGAAGTATTTCATACTAGAGTCAGGATAGAGGTTATTTGTAGGAGAGCACTGTGATTGAAACAGGGTATAAGAGTTTCTGGAGCGGGTAGCAAAGTTCTGTCTTGATGTAGGTTTTCATTACAGGGTGCTCACCTTGTAATTATATTTAGTAGTCCATACAATGGGTTTGAATGGTTTTATGCATCTGTGTTTTATTTTACAATAATGTGATTTAAAAATAGAACAAAAATGAATTTCTTTTTGAAGTCAGTGTGATATTCAAAGAGACAGTAGTATAGTGTACATATGTTTGGAGTTCAGAAATGAGAGAGAGAGAAAGAGAGAGAGAGAGAGAGAGAGACAGCAGAAGATAACATTTATGGTGACCTATACATCAACTAATTATTGTTGTATGAAATGTATGGAAGTGTTTTCTGAAATAATTGTTCTTATTGTCAGGATGAGTACACACTGTGAAAAAACAGACATATGCCAGTAGGCTTTCTAGAAGCCAACAAGCTCTTCTTGTTCTAAACATTTATAACAAATGTCAAGTCCTTAGAAAAACTGTTGGAAATGATCTTTTGTTTTCCTTAGGGTATCAAACTTGATATTTTGGTACAGCTTTCATTACTCTTATAATATTCCCAGTTTCTTTCTATAATCCATCATTTTTGTTTCATGAATCTGCTAAGAATAAGAAGTTTTGGCATGAAAATTTTTGGCTGTTTTTTTTTTACCTCTTCTATGCTAAAAAGATTTTTTATTAAATTCATTTATGAATTTAATTTAATATGAATGAATTCATTCATTCATTACTTTAATTACTTGGGTTATGAAATGGGGAATTGAATTCACAACTTTGAGATGAAGTCCTGAGCTGAGATCAAGAGTCAGATACTTAACCAACTGAGTCTATTCACTCTTAAATAATGTGTTATTTATAATCTTGGGCTTTTTTTTTTTAAGTGCTTATAGCAGGAGTTCCATTATATTCCCTGTAAAGCAACAGTAAATTTCATTCTTGGTATAAATTGTACTTTGAATATTTATACTTTAATCTCTTCATAATTGAGCAATTTATTTTTTTATAATCAAATATTTAGTTTAAAAATCTGAAAAACATCAAAGTAAAATATCCACCAGATCTAAAAGTAATTTTCATATTTGGTAAGTCTTGGTAAAACACTTAAAATAAAACTGAAGTGCTCTTGAATATATACTGCATATATTTTCAAAATTTTCATTGGTTTGATGGTTCTAAGAATGATAGAGTATAAGCCATAGGAATAGATAAAACCAGAGTTCAGACTGCCTTTTACAGCCATGATAGCCCATTAGAGATATATGCGCCTGCATCCGGGTGGGATTTCCTTATTATTATGGACTGTAATAAAAAACAATGATAAATCTTTAAATTAATATTTAGTGTTCAGTAAAACACAAGACAGAAACAACTACTGACTCCATCAGTTTATATCCTAGCAATCATAATAAACCACTGTTTTACATGATAACAAAGCAGGACTGAGGCATTATTTTTTATATATAGTCATCGATATATACTATAAAACAGCATATAAGAAAAATAAATCTGTTATCAAACCACTTTTGAAAGGATTTTTCTGTATTTTTAAAACTAATTATCATTGTCAACTACAAATCTTCTCATGCTTGGAAAAGATATAATAGGAAGGAAAGAGGTGTTGTCCTAGCACTACTTAAAGTCTGCCATCTAGTATAGATTGAGATGTATTGTAACATGAACTCATTTAATATTTCCACATCTTATATAAAGCGTGAGCTTCAAAGTCATATAGTGTCATCATTTTGGTCATCAATATGATAAGATTTCAAGTAATAGTTTGCATTAAAATGAATAATTACACATTAAAATTCAAAATTAAATGTGAAAGTGCTTTTAAATTTTAAAAAATCTGGGGCACTTGGGTGGCTTTGTGGTTGTGCATCTGCGTTTGGCTCAGGGTGTGATCCCAGGGCCTAGGGATCAAGTCCTGCATCAGGCTCCCTGTGAGGAGCCTGCTTCTCCATCTGTCTATTGTCTCAGCCTCTCTCTCTGTGTGTCTCTCATGAATAAATAAACAAAATACTTAAAAATAAATAAATACATTTTTTAAAGTCTGTAATTTTCAAGGGAAACAAATAAGACATTTATAGTAAAGACTTCTCCAAAGCCACGTGGTATTTCATTTTTGAATTGGTCTTAGAATGCTGATTTTCTAAACACAAATTCTGGGCTTCTCTTACTGAAAAATCACAATATCTGAAGAATGTTTTCTGCTCTGAAACATAGAATTTAGTGGGGTTTTTTTTTGGCTTATTTATATTCTGAAAATGACAGGATGAACTTTGGTTTATTGTATTATGAAAGGACTGGTGATAGACTTTTTGAATCTAATTATTGTATTCTGTTTAATCTAAATTTAATAGATTGTTTGAATGTCTTCAAAAGTAACTGAATCAACTTGTTCATTCCTAGTGAGTTTTTTTTAGTTTTTTTGTAAAGAGAAAAACAATTGTATTAATTCATTCAATAAACATCTTTCTTTTCTCTGCTAAATATTGTATTAATTCATTCAATAAACATCTAATTTTCTTTTCTCTGCTAAATATAGTACTACATCATGTAGATATGAAGTTTAAGAAAAGTGAGACCCTTTCCTTAAAGTGCATTCCTGTTTACCTGCGAGGTTTTGAAATGTTATTGTAATATAAAATACAGAAGTCATAATGCTTTCATAAAATATACTGATTCTCCTTTCATCCATTTCCTCTTCCCTTGAATGTCATAATTCCTTATTTGGGCTGATAAAGTAAAAGTAGAAATCTAGGTCACTTCTAAGAAGAACCTTAATTGCTCCTGTGTGACTTGCTACATTTTCCTTTTCTTGGCTTGAATATCATAGAAACAAAAACATAAAACCTTTTCAGTTGGAGTAAAGCCCACATGAGAAAAAAAAATGTTTTTAAAAGCTATAGAAATATTGGGGATTGTTTGTTATGTAGCATAATCTGACTGTATGTTCTGACTGACATACACTGTGTTGAGTACTGTCAAGGTCCTAGCGAGTTTCATATGGCACTCTCCAAGTGGGAATTTAAGAAAATTTTAAGAGAGAAACCATTTAAAATAATGAAATCAACATGTAAGGAATTACCAGTAATGGCACAGTAGACCAGGGCTAAAATATCCTCATCATCAGTATTCTCAGACCTAAAAATATAAGCAAACGGGTTACCAGGACCTGAAGAAAAAGGAAAAGAATATGTTCTTTGATGCTTCCATGTCAAAGTACCTCTGAAGAAGGTAACAGACATTTAATGCCCCAACCTCATTCTCTTCCCTTCCTCATACTTGCACCCAATTGGAAGTGGTAGAATAGAGAATTCTATAGAATAAAATAGATCTTTCAATATATACAATATGTGCATGACTTTGGAAGGGAACTTGAATGATATTTGACAAATTACGAAATTGACAATACAAAATGCAAAATACAGAAGTTTACCCATGTACAGATTATTACAGGAACACATGAAATAATACATGTCATAAAATAGTCAAGACCTGAGGGCTTTCAAGAAAATTCTGGAAGAATACAACTTGAACTGAATCTTAAAGACATGAAAGATTACTTTAGACAATTTTTGAAGGTCTTCTAATCTGGATGTAGATGAAAGCCCAAGCAAGAACAATATTTGCAGAAATAGAGTGATGATTTACTATCACACCTAGGATTCTGAAATGATAAAGCTGAAGATAATGCAGTGGCCAGAACAAGGAAGGCTTTATTTTATGTTAAATAATTTTGACTGTACTCTGAAGACCAAAATCTGAAGGATTTAAAAACAGCAACATAATTGGATTTGTAATTTAAAACATATGGCAGTAATAGTGATAGCTTAGATTATCGAATGATTATAATATTCCACGTCATGTTTTGAGCACTAAAAATCCCCATGAGGCAAATATTATTATTATCCCTCTATATTAAAGCAGAAAGTAGTTGTTCTAGATAACCTAATAGTAAGTAATGGAGTAAAAATTTGAAACTAGATCCCTAAAAACAAATGAATGTGAGTGCAAGACTTGGAGCAGGAAACCATTTACAAACTACTGAAGTTATTCAGGTAAGAAACAATACCAGAGAGATCATGATGATAATGGAGAGAAGAACCATTCTAAAGTTTAAGCCTGTTGGATAGGTGCTTGATTAGCTATGTGGAATGAAGGGGAAAAAGATATCAACTATACCCCACCATATCCCTAACTGAAAACAGCCAATTTACACTTTTGACAATTACACAACTGGTATTTTCACTTGGAGCAAAACTATTCAAAATTAACACATGGTATGTAAATTCACAGATGTTATTAACATACACATTTTTTTTTGGTTTGTTGAAGATATTTCAGATCTATACACTAAAAAAAGCAAACAGTTTAATATTGAAAATATTGCCCTTTTTTTAGAATTAATTAATTAATTGATTGATTGATTGATTGAGACACACAGAGAGAGAGGCAGAGACACAAGCAGAGGGAGAAGCAGGCTCCATACAGGGAGTCGGACACGGGACTGGATCCTAGGTCTCGAGGGTCACACCCCAGGCTGCAGGCGGCGCTAAACCACTGCCCAAAAATATTGCCTCTTAAGGCTTGAAAATTAAAAATTAAAGTGAAAAACAACAGGATAGTTAAATTTAGAGTTAGCTCAGTCATTAAATTCATGGAGCTAGGATAAATAATACTGGGCTTTTGTGATACGTACCTTAATAGATCTGTGTCATTTGAGCATTTAAAAAGCTAATTAAAACAGCAACTATAGTTTCCTAGCTCCATCATCATCTCACTAATTTTGTAGGACAAACCTATTTTTATCTTCATTAACTGCTTAACTATCTCTTATCTTCCTCTAAGATAATCTAGGATATTTTTGGTTGTGGTGAAATTTCGATGACTCGTAAAGGAATAATTTAAAGAATTTTAACATTAACTAAAGTCTTTTCTCTTTCCTCTGTATCCTTGCATGTAAACTGATTACATAAAGCTGTTTAAGGATTTATTCTATGCCTGAAAACAATCATTCTTTCCAGTTAGAGTTGAGAATTTTATCTGCCTCTTATACACACATACACACACACACACACACATACACACACACACACACACATACACACACACACACATACCTTTTGACCTCAAATAGGTACTATTTTAAAAAGTAAATACAACTTTAAAATAAGAAACTGTCACTGCTATGTTGATCAAAATGTCATATTGTTATATTAGAAAATACACAAATCTATTATGGAAAAAAATTATGCTATCTTCCTTTAAAGTATAAGAGTAAATGTTGCAGAAAAAATATTATTATTAAGGAAAACTCATATTCATCATATTTAGATCCATGAAAACATTAATGGAAAAAATAAGTCATAAATTATTAGTCACATGTATAAAGTAAAGGGACTAGATACTTACCATGTGTATTAGTTATCTTATCTGCATTTATTTTTTTTAAACATTTTATTTATTTATTCATGATAGTCACACAGAGAGAGACAGAGAGGCAGAGACACAGGCAGAGGGAGAAGCAGGCTCCATGCACCGGGAGCCCGACGTGGGATTCGATCCCGGATCTCCAGGATCGTGCCCTGGGCCAAAGGCAGGCGCCAAACCGCTGCGCCACCCAGGGATCCCTTATCTGCATTTAAAAAGCACCTTAAAAACTATCCACACAAAACAAACTTTACCTCACATTTTCTGAGTCTCATAAAAATAGGAGAGGCTTAACTGACTTAGGGTCTGTCATGAGTTTGTAAGTCAGCCTGTTAGCTAGGGCTGTAATCAGCTGAAGGATAATATTTTCAAGATCATTGATGAGGTGTTGATAGCAGCCTTTATTACTGCATTCTACTATAAGCTTGAACAGAATTCGGTGATCCACTTCCAATCTTTCTCATATGGTTTATGTGGTTGGAGCCTTCAGTTCCTCACCTGCTGGTCTATTTATGATGTGGTAAATGACTTTTCCCAGAATGTGTGATCCAAGAAGGAAATAGTGGCATATATGGAAAGCCATAGTATCTTTTATGACATGTTAGAAATAACATACCATTACTTATGCCATCTTCTGTTGGTCACACTAAAAAATCTTGATGTAATGTAGGAAGGGAATATATGATAGTGTGAATATCGGGAGAACTGAGGGCAATTTTGAAGGTAGGCTGTCATAACATGTTATAATTTCTATGTAGTAAACAAAGGAAAACAGAGCAAATTACAGCCAAATAATTCTAAGTGAATAAAAAAGAAATAGAATTAAAAAACATAAAATTGGGATTAAGCCCACAAATTATGGCTCAGCAGTAGATATAAAACAAAAATAAAATAAAACAAAAACAAAAACAGAAATGAAAATGAAAAATAGTTATTCAAGTTGTGGAACAGGAGATTTTCTAAAGAGGATTTAGAAAATACTAAAGAATAGAAGATGATTAATGATAGCACCTTCTTTGTAAAAACTTTGAGATATAATCACATAACATGAAATTGACCCTTTGAAAGTGTACAATTAAAATTTTAATATATCCATAGATGTGCAACCATAAACACTATCTAAATTTAGAACATTTTTATCACTCAAAAAAATAAATTCTATTAGTAGTCACTATCCATTTTGCCAGAACCCCATATATATCTGAACCTTCACCAGTTCACATCACTCAACAGAGAGAGGGTATGTTTGTTACAACTGATGAATCTACACTAACATATCATAATCACTTAAAGGCTATAATTTTCATTATTGTTCACTCTTGGTGTTGTGCATTTTATGGGTTTGAACAGATGAATAATCACATGTATCCATAATCATGGTATCATGAAGAGCATTTTCACTGCCCTAAACACCTCTTGCATTTTGCCTGTTTTTCTCTCCTACACTTCAACACCTAGCAACCACTGAGCTATTTATTATCTCCATAGTTTTGCCTATTCTGAAATCTATTTTTTAAGATATATTTATTTATTTTAGAGAAAGAGTAGAGGGAGAGGGGTAGAAGGAAAAAGAATATCAAGCAGACTCTCCGCTGAGTGCAGAGCCCAATACAAGGCTCAATCTCACCACACTGAGATCATGACCTGAGCCGAAGTCAAGAGCTGGATGCTCAACTGACTGAGTCACCCAGGTACCCCTGACTTTTTGGTAATCTTATATAGTTGGAATCATATAGTATGTAGTATTTTTGGATTGGCTCCTATTACTTAGTAATAAGGCATTTAAGGTCCCCCCATATATTTTCATGGCTCAATATCTCATTTCTTTATAGCACTAAATAATATTATCTTGTCTGAATGTTCTACTGTTTATTTATCCATTCATATACTAAATAATTAACTTCAAAAAGGGGGAAATACTGGGTTGGCTCTGTCAGTTAAGCCTTCCACTCTGGATCTTGGCTCAGGTTATGATCTCATGGTTGTGAGATGGAGCTCTGTGTCCGACTCCTTGATGGGTGTGGAGCCTGCTTAAGATTCTTTCTCTCCCTCTCGTGCCCCTCGCCACCTCAAAAAAATAAATAAATAAAAAGAATGATCACGTTTTTTTTCATGTTTGACAATTATGAATAAAGCTGCTATGAACATTGTGTGCAGGATTTTGTGTGGACACAAGTTTTCAGCTTCTTTAGGTAAATACCAAAGAGTGCATTTGCTGAATCATATGGTAAGAATATGTGTAGTTCTCCAAGAAACTACAAAATTGCTTTCCAAAGTAGCTTTCTTATTTTGCATTTTCACCAAAAGTGAATGAGAGTTCTTGGTGCTCCATATCCTTCCCAGGATTTCCTGTTGTCAATGATCTAGAATTTGGCCATTTTAGTATGTGTATAGTGGTATTTCATTGTTTTAATGTGCATTTTCCTGATGACATTGTGTTTGAAGCTTCTTATACATATCATATCTTCTTTGGAGAGGTATCTGTTAAGGTCTTTGACCCATTTCTCATAGGATTGTTTATTTTCTTATTGCTTAAAGAGTTATTTGTATATTTTGCATAACACTCCTTTGCTTTCACAGAGTAGAGGGTTTTCTTTGTTTTTTTTTTTTTTTCACTTTAATGAAGTCCAACTTAATACTTTCTTTCATGGATTATCTATTGTATTGCCAATACCACACTATCTTGATTGCTATAGCTTTATAGTAAGCCTTGCAGTTTAAAAAATGTCAGTTATCCAATTTTGTTATTTTTCTTCAATATTGTGTTGACCATTCTGCATTTTTTTGCTTTTCTGTATAAATTTTAGAATCAGCTTGTCAATATCCACTGAAAAACCTTTGGGATCTTATTTCATGTTGAATTGAATTTATCAATCAAGTTAGAAAGAACTGACATCTTGACAATGCTGAGTCGTTCTGTCCATGAACGTATATTATCTCTTCAGTTATTTAATTATTCTTTGACTTTATTCATCAGAGGTCCAGATCAACATAACTCAGTTAAGATGATCTACTTAAGAAGTATTACTCCATTTACTAAATTATTACTATTTTTCTTAAGATTATCATATATGCTCAAAGAATTGAAATTTAAGAGTAAAAGTCATGAAAGTCCCTATGATGTGTTAGGCAATTCTGGTCTTAGTTTTCTAGATAGGATATTATCAGTCCTTTTTGGACGTATCTAGGACATTCTGACCCCAAATATATTTTATAATACTTAATAATATGTGAAGTTATACCTTAGTATATTCCATGTAATTATGCAATGCCTGCAGTTCTCAGAAGGACGTTGATATTGTAAACATCGTGAACAGAACAATGGAACACTGAAGCAAATGTTTTTTTTTGAAATTTTATTTATTTTTTATTTGAAAACTAAAACTTAGAGAAGCTGCCTGTATGCTGGGAAGCTTTTTCCCACCTTCACATGTCCCAAGGATCAGATTGAGGGTTTCTCCTTGCTCAGGCAGTGGCTGGAGAACAGAGTGCAAACTGCAGAGAACTAAATCATGACAAGACTGGCATTTAGGAAAATTCTTCCTCTCTTTGACCAAGGTGAAGTTGAAAGAAGGACAGGCAAAACTGTAAACAGAGGAAGCATTGTGCTTCTAGAAAAATCTCAAGGAAAAGTATTGCAAGCAACAGTAGTAGCTATTGGATCAGGCTCTAAAGGAAAAGATGGAGAGATTCAACCAGTTATCATGAAAGTTGGAGTTTAAGTTTTTCTAGGATATGGAGGCACCACAAAAGTTCTAGACACAAAAATTATTTCTTATTTAGAGACGGTGACAATCTTGTAGAATATATGATTGAAATAAGTCACTATTGAAATAGCATGATGTGAAGCTGCTCATTCCACTGCAGTTTCAAAATCTTTTCCCATAAAAATAATTTCCAAATCTCCTTCTTATACTTAACGATATCCAAACTAATGTTACCCAATGTCTGTAAAATTTAGTTTCAGTGCAGTGATATACTTTACCAAAATAAAAATATTGCCAAATAAAGACTACCAGATAAAAAAACATAATTGAGAAGAAAAATAAAAATGTAGAGGAAAAGTGGTAAGTACAAGTGTGGCAACAAAAACCACTTGGACAACATTTGTTCTAGGTTCACTTTATCAACATTTTAACAGCCATGCTTTATCATTGCTCTATTTACCTATTTCTCTCTAGCCCTTTCTTTCTCTTTTATCTCTCATCTAATTATCTCTAATTTGCATGTATCATTGCCCTATCTCTAAAGACTTTAATGTATATTTCATGAGAATAAGGATATAATCATATATAACCAAAGTATAATTAATTTTAGACTTCAGTAAATTTATTATTTGGGTAAAATACTTATCTAATCTACTGTTCTTATTTCTTATTTCAGTTGAACCAGTGTGTTTTATTATATTATTTTCCCCTCCAGTGCAGGATTTAAGCTAGAATCGAGTCTTATATTTAGTTGTCATATTTCTTTAATTTCCTTTAATCTAGATCATCTCCACATTCTTTGTCTTATATGTCATTGACATTTACATTTTTAAAGAATACTGTTTTTTAAAAATTTTGATAAAATAATTATTTCAGGTCAGGTAACATTTTTTTTCATAAGTAGATTCAATTTACACATTTCTAGTGAGAATTATATAGTTGCTATTATGCTTTCCTCAGGTATCACATCTGGAAGTACACAATTTCCATTTAGCCCTAATTGGTTATCCTAATTCTGATCACTTTGTCAAAATTGTCTGATTTCTCCACTGTACACTACTATTTCTGAAGTTGCAAATAAGAAACAATCTGTGAGGATAGGCATGCCTCAGAGATACTGCGTGTGATTCAGTTCCAGACAACCACAATAAAGTGAATATTGAGATAAACCACATCAAATGAATTTTTTGGCTTCCCAGTGCATTAAAAAAAAAATGTGTTTGTATTGTACTGTCTACTGAGGGTGCCACAGCACTATTTCTAAAAAATGTACATATCTTAACTAAACATACTTTATTGATTTAAAAAAATGTTGACTATCACCTAAATTTCAGCAAGTTATAATCTTTCTGCTGATGGAGAGTTTTGCCTCTGTGTTGGTGGCCATTGACTAGTCAAGATGGTCGTTGGTGAAGGTTGAGATGCTAATGGCAGTTGCTTAAATTAAGACAACAATGAAGTTTCCCACATCAGTTGATTCTTCCTTTCACGAATGATTTCTCTGTAGCATGTGATGCTGTTTGACAGCATTTTAGCCACAATAGAAGTTCTTTCAAAATTGGTGTCAGTTCTCTCACACTCAGTCATGTCCTTGTCAAACAAGTTTACTTACTATTCTAAATCTTACTTTGCTATGATTTCAGCAATCTCTATGGTGTCCTCACCAGGAGTAGCTTTCAACTGAAGAAACCATTTTCTTTGCTCATCCATAAAAAGCCACTCTTCATCCATTCTACTGTTATCATGAGATTACATAATTCTATTTCTCTTGTTATTTTCACCACATCTACAGTTACTTTTCTCCACTGAAGTCTTGAAACTTCAATTTGTAAAAACAAACAAACAAACACAAAATCCATGAATGGTAATAAAGTGAGGCATGATAAAATGAGGTATCTCTGTATATATGTTAAAAACATGCCAGTACGCCTGCCTTTGGCCCAGGGCATGATCCTGGAGTCCTGGGATCAACTCCCGCATCGGGCTCCCGGCATGGAGCCTGCTTCTCCCTCTGCCTGTATCTCTGCCTCTCTCTCTCTATGTCTATCATGAATGAATAAATAAATCTTTAAAAAAAATGCCAGTATTTCACTCCTCATCAAAGTTTCCCATGAGATTTAGTTAGCATCTATTCAAGATTACCAGGACCAATTTTTAACTGGTGACAATCTTTAAGATGCTGGCAAAATGTTGATTTTACAATTCTAGCACTCCCTCTACATTTCCCAGTTACCACCGACTATCAATATCCTATAAACAAGAAGCTTCCTTTGGCCTATTAATTTTACTCATTTATATATTTGTGTATGCATGTGTGTATGTATATATGTGTGTGTGTGTGTGTATGTGTGCATGTATGTGTGAATGTATTGTTAGACTGTGGGACCCTTTTCCACCTTTACTGTCCTTATGACACAAACCTATCAGTTTTTAACCCTTCATTAAATTCTGGCAAAACAAGATATTTGAGATCATACATACCTTTTCCAGCCCTGAAATTAGCAAAAATATCCAAGAAACTCTGGTTCTTTTTAGTGGAGAATGGCATCAGAGACCAACATCTGTGCAGTAGCTATGTTCATTGCTATTGAGGTTTCTTTGCTTCTGATCTTTTCAACAAATAGAAGTATAGAATGATTGCTTGTATATTACACATATACAGACACAAACATAGATAAATTCATACACATATAACACGTATGCATACAAATGTAACAAGAAGGATGTGTGTATATATGTACTTTTTTCATTTTATAATGAAAATAAATCGGTGTATTTTATTTAGCATTCATTTGTAAGTTCCAATTATGCCAAAACAATCTGCTTCAATGAAAGAAACCTTAGTATAATCCTAAGAACATGCATATATATTTAATAGGATCTTCTTCATTTCTAAATAAATTATATATCTGATATACATTAACCAATAAAGAATACCAATATTAGAATTCAGGACAATTATTTTTTTTCATGGAGAATTAATTACAATACAATACATGCACACAAAACAAACCCACAAAGCCATGATGTAGGTAGTGAGAGGCACTTAAGCATATTTAAATGCTTACAAACAGGATTTCTTTTTTCTTTTTTTTTCTTTTTTTTTTTTAGGCAACAAATTATTTTCAGTCCTTGTCACCTTCTCACATTCACCTAGCACCATAGATGCAAGGATGTACAGCAGTCTCATTCTTAAAATTGTGAAGCATGTCTTGAATAGCAATATTGAGTATATGGTATATAATATATATGTATAATAATATACAATTAGTTTACAAAGACAACACTAGTCGCAACTGCAACTGAAGATTCAGTGATCTTTTCTGCTTTTCTCCAATCCACATTGATATTTTCCTTCTTCTATACAGCAAATCCTGGTTCTTAATAACAAAAATGTGTTTATTCATTTTCTTAGTTCCTTAATATATCTACAGTAGTGTAAGAATTGCTTTTAACATACCACTGCAAATAAATAAGCATACTAAAAAGAGAGTTCAGGGTTCTTTGTGGTTCTCTCTTATCCCATCCTTCATAAAAGTTTGGGTATAGTAAAAAATATATATTTAACAAAGCATAGTTAAATACTATGTCCTGTTTTCCTTTGTGCTTTTCACAATGGGAGAGAAAATAGACTTCTTTTTATTTCATAATATGATAAAAAGAATCTGCTCTGTAGTTTCTCTATCATTTTATTCACCAAAAATCTTCTTGCACTTTTTAAAATTCATTTAAAGTTTCAAATCTTCATTTTGTTAGTTTTGTTTGAATTATATCTTTTTTCATGTGCTAGTGTACCAGTGTTCTCTTAGAGCAAAAATAAAAGCATAGCATTTACTCTTTCATTTAGCATAATTTAACACAACCACTTGTATTCATGGGGAATGTTGGATAGTTTATTTAAAGCTTCTGTTCATAAATTTAGGTTCTAGCTTAAAGGACTGTTGACTCAAATTACCATGGCAATCCTCTAATCTTTAACCATGCTGTCCTTCCTTCTTCTGTCCTTTCCTGTCATTAAAATTGAGTTGTGATTTCATGTTCAACTTGAGCATTGTTTTTATTTTTTGTTCGGTTATAATGTGGTTAGAATAGAAAAATGAAAGCTCTTCAGATGGATGCAATCACAAAAATCTAGAAAAGTGCACTTAGGGGAACTGTGAAGAATATTGAAGAAAAATGTAGAGAAAAGGACCATCGACTTTACTATGGAAGGTACCATAAGCCTGATTGTCACATGCTCCCTCCATCTCTTCTTCAGTCTTGCCACTACAGCTTGATTACTGAAATAAAAATTGTGGGTGAGAAGCAACTTAATGTTGAGCTGAGTCCATGCAACATACACAAGAGGAGCTTTGTAAGCATGCGGAGTTAAAAGCACGAGATGTGATAAACTTTCATTCAGGATCTGCTTCTCGGGTTTTTGATCAACCCAAGCAATGTCACAGGGCTTTGTGTTCAGAAGGGCCCTGCACTTGATTTAATAATATCCTATCGGAGGATATTATTAAACTACATAATAAGCCCCTTTAATATAACAAATGTGCTACCATGTACTTTTCCACTCACATTTTATTCTTTTTCTTCTTTATTGTTTTTATAATTGTATATTTTAAAATAAGAAGGGCATCAAGATATAAAGCAAACATCAAAATCACCAGAATATATTGCCAGACTTAGCAAATATTAGCATTTGCCATATTTCAGACTTTCTTAGGGAATTAAATGTAAGAGTTGTATATAAAGCCATATCTTTTAATTCCCCAAAAATCCTCCACCCCATTCCTTTTAAGTATCCACTATGATATAATTGTTTTGTATCTTTATTTTCCATTTTGTATAATTCATTTAAATTTATTTATATATTTAAAACAAGTAATTTTGGTCTCGTTACTGTTTTGTGTGCTCACCTCTCACTGTATGGCTTTCTCAGTGGCAGTCATCTTATTCTCCTAGATGTCAGTTAGGTAAAGTCTGAAGGTGTTCAGGTGTCCCACTGCTTGGTGGCTGTCCTAGCCACTGAGGTTATCATAGTGAGAATGAAGCACTAAAAGGGCATATTGACCAGAATGTCTTCCTTTTTTTTGTTTGTTTGTTTAAGATTTTATTTATTCCTGAGAGACAGAGAGAGAAAGAGAGAGAGAAAGGAAGAGAGAGGTAGAGACACAGGCAGAGGGAGAAGCAGGCTCCATGCAGGGAGCCCGACGTGGGACTTGCTTCCATGTCTTAAGGATCAGGCCCTGGACTGAAGGCGGCACTAAACCGCTGAGCCACCCGGGCTGCCCAAGAATGTCTTACATCACTCCATCTCCCTTAAAGCACACTTTTGCTGATAGCTGGCCTAAACACAACTTTTATTAAATATTGTCTTAATACTTTTCTCATTAATTTTACCAATATCTTTCCCTATATGTATATTCATCATTTATTGAGTTATTGATTCACACTTCTGAAAACTCTTTATGTTTTTGTTCAATTATTTCCTTAAAAAGTGTTCACTAAGAAGTCTCTGGATGAAAAATGTTTTGTGTTTTCATGTCTTTAGATATTTTATTTATTTCTCCTGAATAATACTTTATTTCAACATATAATTTCATATTTTATGGATAATTTTTCTCAATTATTATCCCGCATTGAGTGGAATATATTTAATCCTTGATACTCTGCAAGCATCACACTTCTAGACCTCTGCTTCCTTTTAATTTTAAACCAAGTACTTTTATTAAATTCAATTTCTACTCCTATAGTGATAATTATTTTGTTTTAAATTCAAGTTTTAGGTTTAGGGAATTTTGCTGTTGTTTTTGTTTTTAATATTTCTCTTCTAACTCTAAGAGCATATGTAATTATATATGGCCAAATTAGGTGATCAAGGACAACAGCTTCATTTTAAATGCTGCTGATTAGCAACCTTAATTCAATTTTCAACTCTAACTTCCACTCTTTATGTAGGGCAAAATTCACAAATTCCAGGATAAGGAGGAGAACATTTTTGGGGATCATCATCCTGCCTACCACACCACCCTAAAGGAGTAAGATGAACAGTGTCCTGAGCTCTCACAGTCTCACAGGGATTATGTTCACAGAAAATAGGTCATATATCCATTAACTGTTAATTCACAAGGAATGTTGTGTGTATTCATAAGATGGTTGCCACAGTGGTGGGCAAAATTTGCCCTAGCTTAACGGCTGCTCTGGTCTCATTAATTAAGATTATAAGTCTTTTAAAATCTGCCTGATTTGATGCATTTGTTTTGCTATAGTTTTGATTTTCTATTTTCTCATTTTTTTATATTTATCTAGATTATGATTTTTGCTGTTTTTTATTCTTTCCTAAAGAACCAGATTTTCATCTAGCCTCATTTTCTTTTAACTTGAAGAACTTCCTCAAGCTTTTCTTTTAGTTAAGGTTTGTTATCAACAACTAATCTTTGTTTCTTTTTTTTTTTAATCTTTGTTTCTTTGAATGTAAAAATGTTTTTATGTAATCTTCACTCTTGAAGGCTTGTTTTATTAGATATAGAATTCTGAGTTCACAGATTTTAGTTCTTTTTTTTTTATTTTAAATATGCCAGTCCACTGTCTTCTGGCCTCTGTTATTCTTGTTGAGAATTCAGAGAGTATTTTTAATAATCTACACCTATATGTAATAAGCCATTTCTTCCTGTTGCTTTAGATATATCTTGGGGTACTTGGGTAGCTCAGTTGTTTGAGCTTTTGACTCTTAATCTCAGCTCAGGTCTTGATCTCAGGGTCATGAGTTCAAGCCTGCGTTGGGTGCCATGCTGGAAATGGAGTCTACTTACTCTTATGTTAGACCATTTGATACTTTATCACATGGCCTGAGGCTCTGTACATGTTTTCAATCTTTTTTTCCCTTTCTAGATTTTTTCTAAGTGAATAAATACTTTGTCTTCAAGTTCATTTACTGTTTCCTGTCATCTCCTTTTGCTGTTAATTAAGTCTTAGGGGCTAAAATCAAGATATTAACAGGGCTGTGTTTTTTGTTTTTTTTTTTAATTTTTTTTATTTATTTATGATAGGCACACAGTGAGAGAGAGAGAGAGGCAGAGACACAGGCAGAGGGAGAAGCAGGCTCCATGTACGGGAGCCCGACGCGGGATTTGATCCCGGGTCTCTAGGATCGCGCCCTGGGCCAAAGGCAGGTGCCAAACCGCTGTGCCACCCAGGGATCCCCAGGGCTGTGTTTTTAAGGAGGGCCTCAAGGATAACATCTTCCTATGCCTTTTCCATTTTCTATAGACTACCCACATTTCTTGGCTTTGGTTTTCTTCATCTTCAAACCACCACCCCCCCAAAAAAAATCACATTTCTCTAATTCTTCTTCTATTATCTAATTCTTCTTCTATTATCAAATTTCTCTTTGAGGCTTGAAAAGATTATGGATTTTAAGGATTCATGTAGTTAGATTGAGGTCACTCAAATAATCCCATATAATTTCCCCAGTTCAAGGTCCTTAACTTCAATCATGTTTTCAAAACTTCTCTTGCCATGTAAGTTAACATATTTACCAGTTCTGGGTATTAGGACTCAGACTCCTTTCAAGGAGAGAAAGTGGCATTATTCTGCCTACCACAGCTGGTCCAGTTATTTTGTTTTGTTTTGTTTTGTTTTGTTTTGGGTTTGGGTTTTGTTTGTTTTATAATTCCAGGGTTTTTTTTTGTTGTTGTTGTTGTTGTTTTAGTATTAAGATTTTCAGTTAGTTTATAGTTTCTATTTCTCTATAGAAATTTCCTATCCTGGGGCACCTGCCTTTGGCTCAGGTCGTGATCCTGGGGTCCTGGGATCAAGCCCCGCTTCGGACTCCCTGCAAGGAGTCTGCTTCTCCCTCTGTCTATGTCTCTGCCTCTCTCTGTGTCTCTCATGAATAAATAAAATATATGTTTAACAACAACAAAAAAAGACATTTCTTATTTTGTATTCATCATGATCATGCTTTACTCTATTGGCCATAGTGAGATAGCTGCTTTGAAATTGTTTTCTGCTAAGAATTCCTGTTATAGGTCTCCATTATTTGATTTATCATTTGGGCAGATTACTTCATATGACTATAATTTGGATTGCATCCTCAATATTGGAATGATATATTGTGGAAATATTGGGTTCTGTTTTACTTTTCCAAAGCATGTAGGTTTTTTTTTTTGTTTAGCAAGACTCAAGTTGCATTGGGCTATAGCTGATATTTTGGTTCCATGTTTTTAGTTTTGATTCACTTGCTTGCTATTTGCTTAGCAAATACATGTTTCAGGATTTAGTCTGATACTCAAATATCTATGCAGAGTTTACATATTTTGGTGTCCTCTTTGTCCCTCTGTTATTAAATAAATAATAGTATCTTATAAATAATATAATTCTATAAATTAAAATGCTATTTAGATAATATATATTATTATTTTTCCCATTGATCGTGACTGCAATAGTCATAGATTCCCTACCAGGGTTCTTAGGACCAGCAAGATTGCACATTTTCTACCAAAGTTTTGGCCATAGCAAACAGCAATGATTGTGACGTAATCTCTGGTTAGAAGACAGATAAGACAGGAATCTCAGTTAATGCAAAATCTGCCTGCTTTATTTCACTCTCCAGCACCTTCAGGTAGGACTTTTTTATTTTCATTTTATTTAAATATTATAGTTCTTACCTGTTTGAGTGTCATCTTTCCTGTAAAAGCATATTCTGGCAGACCAGAAATATAACTCCATATATTTTGTATCTTTGATAAACTTTACGAATGTATAATTTAAATATAATAAGCTGTAGTTTGAAGTATCAGTTTCAACACTGTTTGACAGATCTGTACCCATATGCCACTGCTGCATTCAAATGCAAAACATCTCCATCAACCCCACAAGATTTCCCATACTTCATTGGATTGCATCCTTATCTTTATACCCAGCTTAAAGAACACACTGATCTTCCTGCTATCACTAGAGTTTAGTTTGCATCTACTGGAATTTTTTATTTCTAGTATTTAGTTATTTGTTTATTCTTTTGCATTTTCTTGCATTTAGTAAAGTGATTTTTACTCATTGTTTCTGGTATTAGAATTCATTTCTAATGCTGAGTAGTATTCCATTGCAAACTATACCTCTTTTGTTTCCCATACATCCATGAATGTTTATTTGAGTATTTTTGGTTTTGGAAACTATGAATAAATTTATTATTAACATGAACATACAGTTATTTATTGGACATGTTTTATTTCTCCTAAAATGTCTAAATGGAAGGGATAGATTCTAACATAGTTGTATACTTTTTAATATTAGTTATTCTAATGGTTGTGTAGTGCTCTTATTGAGATTTTTAATTTGCAATTCAATAACGATTAATAATACTGAGCATTTTTTATATGCTTGGTGTTTATACATCTATTCAAATATTTTGGTTATGTAGGCTATCTCACTATAGATTATAAAGTTTCTTTTGTTGTTTAATATTACATATTTTGTGAAAATGATACAAATATTATTTTTCCCCTTCTGTAGCTTGTACTTAATTTTCTTAATGATGTGTTTTAGGAACCAATATATATTTTTTAAGATTGTATTTATTTATTCAGAAGAGACATAGAAGGCAGAGACACAGGTAGAGGGAGAAGCAGGTTCCATGCAGGGAGTCTGATGTGGGACTCGATCCCGGGTCTCCAGAATCATGCCCTGGGCCAAAGGTGGCACTAAACCAATAAACCACCCGGGCTGCTCAAGGACCAATAGCTTTTAAAAAGATTTATAAAGTTCAATGTTGCATCTTTTTTCCTATGGCATATGCTTTTTTGTGTGCTATTTAAGAAATATTTGCCTACTCCAAGTTTATGAAATACTTTTCTAGGTATTTTGTAGTTTTAGCTAATTTTTTATTGATTGTCATAAGTAATAATGACATTATTTTTCTTTAATCCATTGGGATATCCAGTCTTTCCTTCATTATTTGTTTCAAAGATATTTCATTTTCCTTTTGTTTATCTCAGTAGTTTTGTTGGAAACTAATTGGTCTTATCTGTGTATTCCATTACTAAAGTCTATTTTGTTCCATTGAACAATATGTCTATATTTCACCAATACCATGCTGTCTTGATTACTGCAGCTATGTAGTAACTCTTGGAATCAGGTAGTGTAAGGCTACAACTTTCCATATCTATACTTTCTAAGGAGACTTTTTTGAGTGATTGATATATTCATTATCTTGGTTTTTGCCCCTGTATACTTATGTCAAAACTTACCAAATTATCAAGTTTAAGCATGTGCATTTCATTGAATGTCAGCTGTATCTCATAAAGATGTTAAGACGTGTTTGTTATAGGAATGAGAAAGGTAAAGGAGTAGATGTAGATGGCTTAATAGAAAATCTTTTTGTCCTTAGAATAACTATATTACAGTTAAAAGAAGTTAAAGGCAAATCAAGTATTGACCTATTTCCCAAACAAATATAATACTTTCTGTATCCTGTCTTTGGATTTATAATAATGTATTATGACTATTTTGTGTATGATTATGAAAACTAGACATTTCTTGCGCACATAAGTTTCATCTAATCTGTCAGTGTTTCAGCCATTGTGCTGGAACAAGTCAAGGTTATATATTCCTGACTTAAAATTTAATTATCCAATGTTGTTGGTTACTGAGTTGCTCTTGACTCACCTTTGCTTTCAGGTCTCTTATTTGAGATAAACCTGGAACCTCTTCAGTGTTTGCAGCAATTAGAATGGAGCAACTTAATGGAGACAAATATGGTAAATGTAAGAACAAAGAAAGTTCATTATAGATGTTTTTAGGTTTTGATTTAGTTTTTAATGTTGTGGATTATGATTAATAGGTGTATATTTCTGATAGAATAAGGGCTTATGAGAGGGAATCTCCAAAACTTAGTGATGAATATATTAGTCAGATTTCCATGCTTTCCTACTTCCCCGTCTCTCTAGCTCAGTTTCCTCCAGCCACAGATAATAAGTATTTTTTTTTCTTCAGATTTTATTTATTTATTCATGAGAGACAGACAGAGACACAGGCAGAGGGAAAAGCAGGCTCCGTGCAGGGACCCCGACTGGGGACTCAATCCGGAGTCTCCAGGATCACACCCTGGGCTGAAGGCAGCGCTAAACCGCTGAGCCATTGGGGCTACCCAATCTCTATTTTTAGTAGGACTCCTGCGTGGTTCAGTGGTTGAGCATTTGCATTTGGCTCAGGGCATGATCCTGGAGTCCTGGGATGAGTCCCCCATGAGGGTCCCTGCATGGAGCCTGCTTCTCCCTCTGCCTGTGTCTCAGCTTCTTTCTATGTCTCTCATGAATAAATAAAATATTCTTAAAAATCTCTATTTTTACTTTGGACATGCCAAACTCATTCCTTCTGACAAGAAATCTCTGATATTAAATGTTTTGGTTCGATCCTTTTTTTTTTAAGATTTTATTTATTTATTCATGAGAGAGAGAGAGAGAGACAGACAGAGACAGAGACACAGGCAGAAGGAGAAGAGAAGCAGGCTCCATGTAGGGAGTCCAATGCGGAACTCAATCCCAGGACTCCAGGATCATGCCCTAGGCCAAAGGCAGGCACTAAACCACTGAGCCACCCAAGGATCTCCTGGTTTGATCCTTATATTCCATGGAGGTCTCATCTAAATATGTCAAATGTAACCACCTCCAGAGAGAGGCCTACTTTGATTTATGTTTTTATTTTTTTAATTTTTTTTGTATTTTTGAGAGGTCTACTATTAATAATCCAATGTAACATAATTCCCAACATCTATTAAAATTTATTTGTGTATATCTGGAATTATGAAATTGCATTTACAAAATAATTAAGTATTTTATGGTACTGTCCACTACCATATTTTTCTACTAGAATGAAAATTCTATGAGGATGGATCTTTCCCAATTTGTTTACCACTTATATGAAGGTTCTTGAAGAGAATGCACATACAGTATCCATTTAATAAATATTGATTAATTGGAATATATGACACTTGAGAATCATGTGGCTTTGTGTAGGGACCTTTACCTTTCTCTAACGTCAGCTTTCCTTATATAAATTGGGAAGATTATTATTGTCATGTATATATACAGTGCTTTGTAATGAAAATAGTTAAGTTGGAGAAGCATCTTTTACGTTGCAAAGGAATATAATTATTGTGCTATTTATTTCTCTTGAAATGTATAGTTTTATTACCAAAGTCAGGAAAACTGAAAATTGACTCAATGTGCTCACAGATTGAATAATTATGTATTCTACTTTTAAGAACATATAATTACTACTCTTTTTAAGGAGGTGCATAGTTTGTAGACATCGCCATCTAACTAAAGGATTCAGACAAAAACTCAAAACAGAGAAATGCTATCACTATGTATGTATTTGATTCAGTGAATGTGAAATTGTTTTATTTCCTCCAATTTCTGTTTCATGTAAAAATCTTTCCTCTATGGCTAGAAAATATATATATGCAGCAGATTTCATGGTTTTCTGTTGCTCATAGTTGTTAAAAAAATCCCACTTCACCTTATCCCACTGGTAGAGTGACACAGCTTTTCTTACCTGATTCTGTCCAGTATTGCCAATATTGTGGTCTCTGTTTTATCATTTATGTATTAAAAAATGATGAGCATTTCACATATGGGTGGCCTATATGATAAATTTATGGATGTATAAAGATGCTATGCTCACTTTCTTTGAGAACCTATTAGTTTGGGATCCCTGGGTGGCTCAGCAGTTTGGCGCCTGCCTTTGGCCCAGGGCACGATCCTGGAGACCCGGGATCGAATCCCACATCAGGCTCCCAGTGCATGGAGCCTGCTTCTCCCTTTGCCTGTGTCTCTGTCTCTGTGTGTGTGTGTGTGTGTGTGTGTGTGTGTGTGACTATCATAAATAAATTTTTAAAAAAATTAAAAAAAAGAGAACCTATTAGTTTGATATCTTCAGATTGAGATAATACTAGTGATCAGTTTAATACAATTTGATAAAAGCAAAGCTATATATAATTTTATATTTGACCATATGAAATATTACCAACACATAAAAGAAAGAAGAGTGTGTAAAGGTTGCAGGGAAGTATACTTTCAGAGAAGTATTACTGGAAAAGGAAACATCAAAAACAAATATTACCTATATTTTATTTTTAAAAATGACTTTTTAAAGTCAGTCTCTCACTGATGAGAGAAAAAAAGTCATCCTTAAAAATAAAATATAGGTAATACCTGTTTAATTAGTTTTGTTTTATTTGTATTCTCTTTTAAAAAATCTTACACATATGTATTTTTAAAGTATACAGTTACATTGTAGAATTTGAATATATAATAGCTTTAAAAAGTATTGAATTGTTTTACTAAAAGAAAGAAATATAAAATGTATTTTTTCTCACATATTTTTAAATAATTACTACTGATAGTCACTATTAACTGGTTTTAGTGTTTTTTTAAATAATAGAATTTATATAACAAAAATATAGAATAACATAATTTCAAAAGAATATTTTCATAGTTCATATTAATGTAATTACACATATATATGATTTTTATATACTATATTTCTGTGGTTTTGAACAAAATCAAGTATAACTGTGCCTCAGGTTGGTATCTGAAAAGTTGGTCACCCTACTGCTGATGGTGACATCACAATCAGAAAAACTTCTCTTTATTTCATTTATTTATTTATCTATTTAGCCTTTGTACCTCTTCATTCAAAGTACCCTAATGCAGAATGCTTAACTTTTGTATAAGGAAGACCACTCTGGTTCCTATTAAGGCTCTTAAAGTTGGAGATGCTCCAAACATATGCGAGGAAACCTTAACAAAAGAAAAAAAAATTAGTATACACTTGCAGGAACTAATATCATTTATGATAACCATTTCTCAGAAACTCATCAAATTCTTCAATTTCACTTTTTTATTATTTAATTCAAGTAAACTTTAATAATTTCCAATTAAATATAGCATATATAATGTTACCATTTTAAAGATTTTATGTGTCTATATTTATGGTGTTAGACTACCCTATCACTCTTTTATAAAGGAAGTAAGGAATGTCTACAGTCCTGTTTGCCAAGTATTATCACTAAGTATTTTGAGGTGAGGGAATTTGAGGTAGTTTCCTTTTTCTTCTCAATACTGCTTGAATTTGTAATAATAAACATGGGTAGTTATGAGAAAAGCCATAAAAATCATTGATATTACCCAAAAAAGTTAAAAAATACTGCCCTCCTAAATGTTGACAGTTGTGCAAATTGGTAGAACAGATATTGGTAGTAATGTCAAAGTAAATTAAACAATATTTTTATCTTTGACTTAGCAATCCCACTTCAGCGAATCTGCCTTGCAGAATTTAAGAACAGTACATTAAGAAATTTCAAAAATACATTCACAACCCCATGGTTGGCAAAAGCAAAATATTAGAAAACTTCATCTCATTTAATTGAAGACTATTTAAATATGGTAAATTTTTACTCTGGGATACTCTGCAGTCAAACATATAAGGGTTTAAACTTCTAGTTTTGGCTTTTGCAATAACCAGTTACATGAATTCAATAATCTTTTTTTTTTTTTTACTTTGTTCTTGAGTTTCATGAAATTAAGGAAAGATATTAGATATTTTTTAAAGTATTATCAAGCACTAATGTTCTTTACATATTGTTATGAAACATGGAATTATCTTCTCAAATGACAAATTCTTACCTCTACTAGCAACTTCTGGGTAAGTAGGTCTTCTTACATCCAGTTCCACTACAGGGGATGAATTGTGCCCACAGAACATTAAGCAGCTCTCCAGACACCAGCTATGTCCTACAATTGGATTCAATTCTGACACTATCTACCAGAAGACAGCATCAGATTGCACTGGTTAAAGATCCAGTCCTATAAGACTGTCCCCCCACTTCAGATACCAATAAAAAATCTGGGTTATTAGCTGTGTTTCTGACTCACTGGCTGCAGATTGGAGGTTTCAAAGACCTCCTCCTTGGGTTTGATTACATTGCTACTCTGGCTTCTCTGATTTGTTAGAACTCAGAGAAACATTTTGATTACTAGATGTTTGGGTTATTATAAAATAATATAACTCAAGAAAGGCTAAGAAGAGATGCATAGGGCAAGGTATAAGGAAAGGGCACAGAGCTTCATCCCTTCTCCAGGTGTGCTACTCACCTAGCACGTCTGTGTTCACTAACCCAGAGCTCTTTGAAGCCTGCATTTTGGGTTTTTATGGAGGCTTCATTTGATAGTCATGACTAATTAAATAATTGAACATTGGCAAGTTATTCAGCCTGTAGCTCCTCTTCCCTCTCTGGAGTTTGGGGGTGGATACTGAAAGTACTAGGCCCTAATCATTTGAGGTTCCTTGGGCAACCAGCCTCCATCCTTAGGTCACCTAAAGGTTCCCAGAAGTCACTCATTAACATAACAAAAGACACATTTATTGCTCTTATCACAGGAAATTCCAAGAGTTGAGGAGCTCTGTGCCTGGAACAAGGTTGAGGACCAAATATATTTATTTGTAGCAGAACTCATGCTATTTTGAAGGCCCACCTTCTCTTCTGCCTTGAATTGTTTGAAAGTAGGATAATCTATACAGAAGAAACCCTGACTTACAACAAAAATCAAATAATGTTAACATCCTGCACGTAACTGAAACGTAATCTGAAGCTTGAACTGTAACCAAGACAATAATATTGTTTAAAGCTCCCTAGGGAACTAAAAGAATGCAACTGAGACTAATCCAAAAGCACAAGACAGTTATGACCACAGCCAGCAACTTAAGACAAATGGATAACCAGACCTAGAGCCTACAAGTTCCTCTGAAAAGTTAAAATTAACCTTTGATTTCATCTGCTTTGAGGCTTGTTTCCTTTGAATAAGTCTTATTTTCCCTTCCTTTCCCCTTTAAAATCTGCTGCCTGCACCAAGATGGTAAGATGGTTATTTGACACATTAGTCTGCCATTTTTTCAGGTAGTTGACCTTCCAGACTAAAGTTGTATTTGTGGCTTTGATAACTTGTTCCTCAACTTACTTTACTGTCCTGTGGGAAGTAGATTGAACTTAGGTTCGGTAACAAACATTTTGATTATAAATCATAGTATCCTACTTGGTTATTCAGTGTGTTGGTCTTGTTACCTTTATATCGATTTTTAAAGTTAAAAAGCTATAAATTCACTTCTGTGAATTAAAAAAGATCCACAGAATCAGCTAACTTGAAAAGAATCAATGAACTCAGCTCTAGTTGCTATAACTACAGAAACACAAGTATTGAACAAAAATTCAACTGATTAAAGATCTAATTGACTTTATTCAAGGATTCATGAATCAGGTGGCATCCCACCTAACAAATGGATGCTATTGTACAAAGTGGAGGGATTTTATAGGCAGAAGGATTGGGACAAGGAAGTTATTAGAAAAAGAAAAGAAATGGTTATTTCAAGCAAGGTCACCTTCCCTTAGGGAGAAGGCCTGGGGGTTTTATCAAGAAATTCCAGACTGATGGGTTTAAAATTCTACTCCTGGGAAAGACTGAAACTGCAATTAGGTTAGGTATTAAGTCTTGGTAAGACTTAACATAAGTGACCCTATTTTATGGGGCCTATTTCTTTTCAACAGAAGAAATTCAGAATAATCACAAAGACTAAAAATGTCATCAATAGGGTTCATATATTTCAAAATGTGTTTTCAAAAGTAGGAGAGAGAATGCTTTTTATTCATGTTGAGTTGTAAAACATTAAGTAAAATTGAATATGTTGCCACTGAATTTTCATTTATCATAGATAGTATTTTTCTCTCTCCTTTAAAATGTTTAAAATCTAGTATAAAAATCAGCTAATATTTGTGCCTAATATCTTTTTATCAGTACTGAAATAGTGTACTATTAAATATACACTTAGAGAATTTTAATTAATCTGTTTCAGTTTTCAGAATTTTTTGTTTAATTTATAGCAACCCATGTTCTGTATGACCCAAGTCAGAAAATACTAGTTTGCTTTCCATAGTTTAACTGTGAAACAATATATTACACCAGTATCTGATCTATAATTTTTATCAAAATCTTAATGCAAATTTACCACATGAAATTTTTAATATATAAAAGCATGCATTGCATTAGTTAAAATTGACCATATATGTCACAAATTTATTTGATATTTGTTCTCCACCCTACCCCTCACCAAGAAAGGTAGGTAAAACCACAAAGAACTTTCTCATTTTATTTATTTTTTTTAATTTATTTATTTATATAGTCACAGAGAGGGGGGGGGGTGGGAAGAGACATAGGCAGAGGGAGAAGCAGGCTCCATGCACCGGAGCCCGATGTGGGACTCGATCCCGGGTCTCCAGGATCGTGCCCTGGGCCAAAGGCAGGCGCCAAACCGCTGCGCCACCCAGGGATCCCCGAACTTTCTCATTTTATTTTTAAATGTATGCAGTTAATGTCAGATATCTGATACAAAGGACATCCCTGATTTTGGAGTCAGACCGTTGTTTGGTAATCTAAGTCTTGTTCCCTAGTAACCAGTGACTAATGTCAAGGCAGTACATTTTTGGGATCCTAAATTCTTCTGTGAGTAAAATAGTCAATGAACTGACTGCTTTCCCAATTATACATAGTTTGTTGTAAGGATCAACTAAAATAATATGCATACAAGAGCTTTAGAACTTGTAAGTCACTGAAATATATGCAATTATTCTCTTTATGAAGTATATAATTCTGAAAGGCTTAATGCTGGTTCTGTATGATGGTGCATTAATATGGAGGTAGAACTGATATGGCAAACATCAAATGACAAGCATTTTGAAAAGGTAGTATATGTGTGAAAGGATATCAATCTAAGATGGTACCAACAGATAAGAAATGGACATCTCATGCATGTACCCTCAAAAGCATAGAACTTAAGAACTGAGAGACTGATTTCCTGAAATGCCTGTTTTACAGAAGACTGACACTGATCTTCTGTTCAGTAAATATCTAAAAGAATCTCTGCCCATCTTCAAGCCAATGAATTTCCTGCTTAGAACCTGACTGGACTTCCCTCTCCTCCTTTTTGCACTTCTTGTCAACAAGCATACTCTACTGCAGATCCCCCAAGGAACTAACCTGTAATTACTACAGTTTGCATGTCCCAAATTACAATTCCTCTGCTATTCCCACATAGACTAATTTCTGGTAATTTGTGCTTGTCTCAGTTTATTTTCTTTATTTAGGTTAACACATGCAAATAGTTAATCCCTTCTTAAAATTATAAAAAAAAACTCAAATGTGATAATGTGGGAAATTCATCATTAATATTAAAGAGAAAACAATGATTGCCACGGTTATGCTGTCTTTCTAAATAATTACCTAATGATGGAAAAACTGATATTAAACTGTATGTTAAATGAATAGATGTTAAGAATGCTATATTTGTGATCAGAATTGTTATGCAGTGTTTGATTTGCTATTTTGCATTACATATTGGCCAAAGAATTGTTAACAGAAATGAAATATCTAAGCGTAAGCAATTGTAATTTAGTTGGTTACATATATTTGTCAATTTATGTTGGATCTAGTAATAAAGCAGAACCTATTCTTTTAAGTGACTAATATAGGGCATAAGCAATTTTGGCACTCAATAATGGGGATTCGGTAAAATAAACTTGCCATTTGGATAGAGATAGATGGAGCAGCATGGAGTTTATATTTTAATTACTTCAATATCTCACTGACATTAAAATGTTCCTGTTGGCAGAGGGGTTTTACAATGCACTTGTAGAAAAATAACATACCAGTTGCAGATCTAGTATTTGAATTGAATGTGAGTTACAGAAATGAGTGCTGTGGTACTTTTCAATGAAGAAATAAAATTATTTTTACTCAATCCTTTCCCATCTAATACATAATCTGCTGGACTCTTGCCAAATTAAATTGTTGAAGAAGGGAGTACTACTTTAGAGATTTAATATTTAAAATAGAAAGAATGAGAATAGGCAACACACAATTCCTTGACAAAGTGCCTCTTTCATAATATTTCTACCAAACACCTGCTTACAACCTCTGACCACTTATTATAGTATGTTTTCTTCAAGCATTTAACTGTGTTTCATGGTTTAATTGTGAAATAATTTAACAGTGATATCTAAGTTGTAATTTGCCATGTCGCGTGAAAATATCAATGAAAACATTTATTAGCTACAATTTTATCATAGAAAATTCTGTGTATTATTAAAAATCAATGCTATGAATCATGAATTTACTATAAATTTTACGATAAGATTAAGGAGAAAGAGTCAAACATCTGATTTTTAAAAATGGGTAAAATATATGTACAGTCAAAAGATATATGCTGGCAGTTCAGAAAAAATGAAATAGAAATATGAAAATATAGTGTCACACATAGTAAGCCAAACAAAAAGATACTAAAACACCATTTTTATCCATCAGATTAGGAAAACTCAAAAGTACTTGTCATATTTTTAGAATCATACAGTATGTGGTCTTTTGAGTTTACTTTTTTCATATATACATATATATATATATATATGAAAGTATATATATATAGTTTTTTTCTAATTGGCATTTCATTGTATGATGAGTCACATGTGGTTTGTTTATCCGTTACTATTTTTTGGACATTGTACCATTTCCAGACTTTGACAATTACAGAAAATGTTAATATAAATATTCATGTACTGATTTTTCTGTGGACTTGAGTTTTTATATCTGGTGAGCAGACATATGAATGGGATGGCTGGGTTGATTCTTAAATGCATGTTTAATTCTGTAAGAACTACCAAACTGTGCCATTTTGCATTTGCATTTTCAATAATGAGTAGGAGAGCTACAGCTGAAGGCATCCTTGGCAGTACTAGGGGATTGTCGCACTTTGTTATGTTTCCTTGAAGCCATTCTAATGGATTGGGAATAATAGTATATCATTTTTTATAATTATTTTTCTCAAAAAAACTAAATATTATTTGTATCTTTTCATGAGATTATTTTCCCCTCCATACTTATTTTGTAGTGAAGTGTCTGTTCAAATATTTTGACTATTTATTTATTGGTTTGTTGTTTATATTGGGTTGAGAGTATTCTTATATACACTGGTTGTGATTCCTTACTTAGATAAAGGTTTTTAATTCTTCCAGTCTACGTCTGGTGTTCATTTTCTTTTCAGGATCTTTCAAAGATAATATTATAATTTGATAAAGTCCAATTTAATTATTTTTAAATTATTGTTCATGTTTTTTGAATCCTATGTAAAAAAAAAAAACTTGGTCTAATGTAAGGTCACAAAGATTTTAACTATGTTTTCCTCTAGTAGTCTTATAGGTCAGATTTTATATTTAGGCCTGTAGTTCAGAGTTAATACTTGTATATGGTAAGAAGTATGTATCAAAGTTTCCTTCTTTTTCTTTCTTTCTTTTTTCTTTTGTTCTTTCTTTCTTTCTTTCTTTCTTTCTTTCTTTCCTTTCTTTCTTCTTTCTTTCTTTCTTTTTTGATATGGCTATCTAGTTGCCCTAGCAGCAGTTAAAGCAACAACTATCTTATTAATTTAATTATCTTGGTAAGTTAATAGAAAATCCATTTCTAATATATTCATATATATATATATATAATGTACATACTGCTCTTCAACCTTTGGTCTCAAGATATGATTTTGCTGTTTTCCTGTAATTTAGGGTAGGAGTGATGCTCTTTCCAACTTTCTGCATCCTGAGTTTTGATAATCCCAACTCTTTCAGGACTGAAAGGATGTCCTTGTTTTTCCAGTTTAACAGTTTGCTCTTCCACTGGATGCAATCTAGCTATGGAAAATTTTTTCTTAAATTCTTATTTTAAAGAGTGTAGCTTCTTTTCTGTAATATAGATACAATAACATTCCTTTTTGTTTCTACATGTTTAAAGTTTTGTATTACTAATTTTGGTTCTTGTTTTACCTTGTTTCATGAAGGTATTACTCCTTAAATATCAATTTTCCTTTAAAAAAATCAATTCTGTTTTGGAGTTAAGATATAATGCATAAGCATATAAACTGTGAGTGGAAGAATCAGAGATTTATGCTTTTATTGTAGCCTTTGGAATTCTAAACATGGTCTATAAACCATCATTAGCATCATCTTTGAGCTTTATAGAAATGCAGAATTTCAGGCTGTATTCCACACCTACCAAATTAGAATGTGCCTTTTGGAACACCTGTGTGGCTCAGCAGTTAAGCCTCTGCCTTCAACTCAGGGCATAATCCTGGAGTCCCAGGATCCAGTTCCATATCTGAGTTCCTGCATGGAGCCTGCTTCTCCCTGTCTGTGTCTCTGCCTCTGTGTGTGTGTTTGTCTCTCATGAATAAATAAATAAAATCTTTAAGAGAAAATAAGAATGTGCCTTTTAACAAATTCCCAGGTGATGCATATGCGGGTTACAGGTGAAAAGCACTAGCTTGTGTCATTTTCAAGAATAGGAAACAGAAGAGATGTGAAATTTACAAACTTCTTCTAGGTTTACCTCCTGATCTCATCTTTTTCACTGATTCAGACACGTTAGCAGTGATTACAGTTTAAGGTCACTGAATTTCTTATATCTAAGAAGTGCTGTTTGTACTGTAATCTTAGAGTTGTGCTTCAAAGGGTACTCAGAGAAATGCCTTGTAAACTTGTAAAATGGGGTTGTGAAATTGTTATCTTTTTTCTTCTCCTCCTCCTTCCCCTTTTCTTTTAAGATTTCTTCAATATTTATGGATGAATCAAGCAATGCTGGTTGCTTTGTGATTATTGTGAATCCAATCCAGGTATTTTCCTCTAGGTTTAATTCCTCTACACAGTTACCACCTTGTAAGCAATTAGAACTATGACAATTATGTTACTATCCCAGAACTGAGAAAGCATGTTGATATCTTTTGTTTCCATTAGTAGTCCTACTAGATGTGTAGAACGCATTTTTTGTACATTTGTACATTTGTGATTCATGGCTTAGCTCTTTTCTTGTTTTAATGAAAATTGATATTTCTTTTTTAATTTTTTTTCTTCCTTTGATAATTTTCTATATTTTCAGTGGGTTACAAAAGAGGGGAGGAATGTAAAATTGTCTTTTTCTGCCACTTTTAAAGAAAAGCCTCCATCAGTATCTTTTGAATGATCATATAAATGAATATATGATTACCATTGAAAATAGAACAATCATCTTTATAGTCAAAATGGCCAGTAGGGTAAAGAAACCAATGTCTTTTTTGTGGGTTTGCTTCCCAAATTCTTTGAACTGTTTAACATAACAATTTTATTTTATTTTATTTTATTTTATTTTAGATTACTTGTTTATTTATTTAATTAAGACAGAACACAAAAAGGAGAAGGGACAGGGAGGGGGCAATGGAGAAGCAGACTCCCTGGTGAGCAGGGAGCCCAAGGACACAGCTGCTAGATACCAGAACCCTAGAATCATGACCTGAGCTGAAGGCAGATTGCTTAACTAACTGAGCCACCCAGGCACTCCAACATTAAAATTTTAAAACTTAGGGCAGCCCAGGTGGCTCTGTGGTCTAGTGCCACCTTCAGTCCAGGGCGTGATCCTGGAGACCCAGGATCGAGTCCCACGTCAGGCTCCCTGCATGGAGCCTGCTTCTCCCTCTGCCTGTGTCTCTGCCTCTCTCTCTCTGTCTCTCATGAATAAATAAATAAAACCTTAAAAAAAAAGTTTAAAAAAAATTTTTTAAATTTATTTTTTATTTAAGGAAGACTTAATTCAATTGTTTTAACATGCATGATAGTTAAAATACATTAAAATTCAACTTCCCATAATAACTATATTTATAATAGAAATCATCTTTTAGTTTATACTATTGAAATAACAATTTAGAAGACTCATCACATTTGTGAAGAGTGAATATATGTCAATATAAAGTGTCTAGAAAATGTTCTTCCCAAATAACATAATAGAATGAAAAAAAAAGGTTTTATTTTTAGAAATTGCGGATTCTCAATCTGATCATTTAAATAAGTAACAAGATAAAATACTATCTCTTACCTAAGCATTGTGTCTCTGATTGCAACTCTTCAAAGTATTGATTTCCCTCAGATGAAATTTGCAAGTTCTACTCCTTTTGAATCACCATGTTTTACTCACACAGTATCACAGGCAAAATACAATAAACATGTAAAATGATCGATAAGGAACAAACCAATTTAAGTTGAAAATATTTGATATGGTTTGAATGTATCAGGTTGTGCTGTTTCAGTATAGTGAAAGGTGTTAGAACACTGAAATGTTGCTGGGCATTTGTCATAAATGAATACATAGAATTTCTAAAGGGCAGTTTGCCTTTTTACATCAAAACACACCAAAATGTATAAATCTTTTGGCTTAGAAAATTTTCTTCCAGGAATCTAATCATACAGAAATAATTACAAACATATACAAAGATTTGTCTATAAAGACGTTTATTATTACAACATTGTTTGGATTAATATTCAATTAGAAACCAAGAAAAAGATGATAGCTAGCCAACAATTATAAAATGGATATGGGATGGAATTCTCCTAAATCACTATAAGTACTACTGTAGAAAGAAGTATAATAAATTATACATAAGTAAGATTGAGTAAAATTATGTATTTTAGAGTAAAATTATAATATAGATATAAATTAAGGATATTAATTGAATATATAATATGTACCAGAAACTGTGTCAGTGGTAGAGGTACAGAATGCCAAATAATGAAATAAAATTAAAATTAAAAATAGTATATGCTTCTGTCTCATGTATTTTTAAAGTTTTATTATGAAGACAACTATTAATAATCTAAATAAGTTATTATAAATGGAGACTTTATTTTTAGGGAACTGAATAAAATGGTCCCCTTCTTAAACTAGTAGAATTTTTAGCTGGGACCAACTAAAATCCATATTTTCAGCCACACATAGTCACAAGAAAAGTAATAGGACATGTTCAAGGTGAATGATTTATGCAGAGTCTGCATTATATCCTTAAGGGTGAAGGGCATGCTCTCATTTCTCTTTTTTTTCTCATCTATTTGACTAATATGGGAACACAGTAGGATGGCCTCTCTAGTACTATACAGATGGGAATAATTCCCTAGGTATTGCAGAAAACAGGCTAAAAGAGTTTGGAAGAACAAACTTTTCTCTTGTTGAGGTCTTGTTTTTCTGGGTTCTGTCAAACAGTCAAACATCCATGCTAATCAGTATAACATGCAGATTATCTGTTGCTCAATAGAGCATTCTCTCGTTGTGGCGCTGAAAGGATAATCTGTCAGAGATCAAAGGAAGTGAGAAAAGTTAGCTAATGTATAAGGTAGAAAACAGAACATACAGATTACTTTGGTTTTGTTTGGGTGGTAAGATAATCAAAAACAATCTAGATGATCATTTTATTTTCCATCTTTGAGGATATCGGCACAGAATTAAAACTCAAGAAATAAATAAAATAATCCCAGAATCCCATCTATGAGAGTCTAATTTTGGGGATCATTCCTATTACCAAATATAAGATTACATTGATACTTGTGTTGAGTCAGGAAACTAGACATATTTCTTTTGTTTCATTTTGAAATAATTTTAGCTATACAAAAATAGTAATAATAATATAAAGAGCTCTTGTATATCCTTTACCCAGCTTCCTCTAATATCAGTGTTTGTTTAATCCTGAAACACTGATAAAAACTAAGAAATTAATATTGATTAAACTATATACTTTATTCAGATCTCATCAGTCCCCACATAATACCTTTTTTATTTATTTTATTTATTTATTTTGTTCCTCTTCCATGATCTTCTATACAGGAGACCATATTACATTTATAAACCCTTAATTTCCTCAGCCTTTTTTTTCTTCCTTCTCCCCCCCCCCCCCCCCCAGCTTTTAGCATTTTCTCAATCGTTCCTTGTTTCTATGATCTTGACACTTTTGAAGCCTGGTCCATTATTATGTAGAATGTTCCTCAGTTTGAGTTTGCCTGATTTTTCACATGATTAGATTGGAGTCAGGTCTTTTCAAATACTACAGAGGTGAAGTACCTTCATATCAGAGACACATATTAACACAGTATGATGATGTTAACTTTGAACAATTGGTTAAGGGTATGTCCCCAGGGTTTCTCTACTGTAAAATTACTCTTTTTCCCCCTTTTCCATACTCTAAATGAATAATGAAGGGAGTCACTAAGTTCAATTGTCAGTCAAGGGGAGAGGAATTAAATTACACTTAGTGTAGGAAAACTATCAAAGAGTTTGTAAATATATGCTAAAACAACCACAGGAATTAATAAATATATTTAGGAGGAGATAATTTTGAAACTATGAAATACTGCTCTTTTTAAAAGTTTTGTCTTTTAAATATTTAGCATTCATCTGTGTATCTTGGATACAATAATTATTACAGTGAATAATAAGTGATCTAAAGATCACTTTCTATTTCCTTTCTTTATACATTCATTGCTTGAAATTCTGTAGGAAATATTTAATCTTCCCTCCATTTGCTCACGTATTCAATAATTTATTAACACGGGTACAAATTCATGAATGTTTATTTTTGCTCAAATAGTTTCAGTTTTGATCATTGGGAACTCTTTCAGGTTGACTCCTTTGCTCTTTTGGCATTCTCCATTATTCATTTATTTGCTTGTTTCTCTGTTTATTTTTCCCTTATTTTTTGATGAACCTCAAGTTTATTTTATTTCCCTGCCCCAGTCTTAGATTCGGTCATTTCTCCTTGAAACCGTGGTTATTAAAATCCTTTAAGTTTTTTTTTTCTAAAGAATATGTAGATCTATGTTTAAATTTAAGTCTGTGCTACATTTTGAGTTAAATTTTGTGTAGTATGTGAAATACGTGTTGAATTTCATTTTTTTTTGTGGGATTTTTGTGTTTTTAATATCTATTTATTTTCGGCTACTTGTCCTTTGTTAGGCTAAGGATATTTCCTTTCATTCTTAATTTTCTGGGATTTAATTTTTTTTATTCAAAAATGAGTTTTACAAATATTTTCCTTACATCAATAGAAAAGATTGTATTTTTTTTTAAATGGTAAACTGTATTGATTGGTTTTCTGATTGTCAATCAGTTTTGCATCCCTGGGATGAAACTGACTTGGTTGTAATATATTATTCAGTTTATATTATGCTGTATTTGAGTCATTAATATTTTGTTAACAATTTGTTGAAGTTTGTGTTCATTTGTTTAGCTTATAGAGATCTCTTCAGATTATATTTTCTTTTCTGAATGTGCTTTAGGTAGTGTATGTATTTTGAGTATTGATATACTTCATTGAGGTTCTCCAATTTTTAAGCTTTCTATCATTATTTGTTTTATTTCCTAACCATAGTTTTGGTTGTTTGGGTTCAACAGTATGGCCTTTCCTTTCACAACTGATACTGTGAAATATAAATATATATTCGATGATGGTGGTGGCAGTGTTCATCTAGTTGATCAGTTAGAGTACCAATTTTATTCACCTTTTCCAAGAACCAGCTCTGGTTTCATTATTTTATATTTCCTTTTGTTTAAAGATTAAAAAAAAATGTTTCATTCATAAGAGACAGAGAGAGAGAGGCAGAGACATAGGCAGAGGGAGAAGCAGAGGGAGAAGCAGGCTCTCCACAAGGAGCCTGACATGGGACTCCATCCCGGAGCATGGGATCATACCCTGAGCCAAAGACAGCTGCTCAACCGCTGAGCCACCCAGGTGTCCCTTTTATTTCCTTTTTGTTGTCAATTTTATTGATTTCTATTTTCTTTCCTTTGCATTTAATTTGTTCTTTTTTTAATCTCTTAAGGGAGAAGTTTTGCTTAGTAGCGAAGTCTATTTTCTAATGTAACACTAATTTTAAAACCCTCTAAGCAATTGGTTTATACCACATTTAATTTTTGTAGTTTTTTTGGAATTTGTTTTTGGTTTTGTGAGGTTTTTTTTTTATTTATTTTATTTTTTTTTGGGGGGGGGGTAGGTTTTTGGCTGAGGTTTTGTGTGTGTGTGTGTGTATTTGTTTTGTGGTGATCCCTAGAGATCATCTGACTTTCCTTGACATCCTGGATGTATTGGACCATTAATTTCCCCAGCAGTTTGTTGGCATGCTGGTGGAAGCATAAGAGTGAGGACATTCTCTGAGATACTGATTAAACCTTTGTCTTAGGTAGGCTCTCTGACCTTGTATCTTGGGAATGTGATCTTCAAAGCTGCTTCTGATTCTCATATGTAGCCATGTATTCGTACCCTTTCTCTATGGGTGGAGTTTTTATTTTTCCTGTTTCTCTTCACAGATATAGTGAGTTTCCTCCAGTACTTTCGAGTATAACTTTCTTGCCTATTTCCCCACAGATTAAGGCATTATTTGTTTGTTTTTGTTTTTATTTTTTGTAGTGTGGTGGCAAGAATAGGTAGTGACCAAGAGAGTCTAAAGTTCCCCTGAAAGCAATTATGATTCAGAAAGACTTCATCCTGATGTTAGATCCACCTCCCTTTTTGAACATTTCCTTTAGAAAGTTTGCAATTATAAATTTTTCTCTGCCCCTTTGAGATGTAAATCCTCTCCCATCCTCTTGCCAGTTTTACAGTCCAAGAATATTATTTTCAAAAACCTAGGTGCATTTCTTTGAAATGTAATCAATTATCAAGAAAAGTAGTACCCCTCTCAGTTTCTGTTGGAAGTGGGAGCCTAATTAGTAGTAATTAATTAGTAAGCACTAATGAACAAGCACAAATGACAAACTTATGTTGAACAACACCCCCCCCCACCATTCCTCTAGAACTCCAGGAAACCTACCTTATTTTTGCCCATCTATCTTCCCATAGTATTGAATTCAATCTCTCTCCTTAGTTGCAATATTCCTGACTCCAGTTGCAAAAACCTTAAACAAAGTCTTCCTTGTGATTTTTAATGTCTCTTAAAATTTTTCTTTGACAACAGAGGACATGACTTTAGTGGACTTTGGGCAGTGGCAACTATTTTTCTGTAGCTAGCACTGTGTCCTAGGGAAAATTTTTCCAGGATTTCATCACCATCCCTGTGAGCACCTTGAGAGTTTCCTGGAAAGAAAGGTCTGTAAGCAGGTGTGAATACAGTCCCCAAAGATTTCTCACTTTTACGTTGATCCATGCTCAGGGTTTAGCAGTTTGTAATCAATTTGCCTGAATCTTCTCACCAATGTATTTGGTGTTCGGTGACATCTGTTCTACATCATCCTATGCTTTAATCCCTTGCAGGTACCTATCTTTCTACAGATTTCAACTTAGTTTGCTTTACAACTTCAGTTCTCTGTTGTGTTCAAAGTAGTTATTATTTCTCAACATTTTTAGTATTTTTTTTATAATAAGGGTACAAGGAAGTCTCCTTCCAGTTCTCTACAAATCTTATCAGAAACTGGAAATTTTTAAGATAGAAAATAACATGATAACTAAAAATTGAGCCAAAACGAGAAAACCGAAGCCCTAAGGCAACACGAAAGTAATAATAGCCAAAATATAGCTGCCACATCTAAGGCTGGGGGAACAGAAGGGAAAGGTTAAAATCTAGAATCTTGAGAATGTGATCCGACAGATACAGGGTTCAGCTCTATGACTAAAGGGTACTGACATCAAGTGCTGTTGTCTGAGGATCTCAGAAATGCAGGTGTGAGGCCTGGACTTAGACCTTAAGGGATGAGGCCCCAGCTGGCTAGTGCTAACAGGAAATTGAAAGCAACCCTGCCATTTTAACTACCTATCCCTGGAGAGTGAGCACTGTTGCTAGGGTGATGCTGAGAACAGTGAGCAAATTAGTTATATTATGACCACTCAAAGGTCTTCAGATTTTTTAGTCTTTCTAGCACTTGCTGTTAGTTAAATATAGCAGTAATACAGCTAGAAAGTAAAACAAATGCATGATCTCAGCCCCAATACATGAGTATTGAAAGATGGGTATGAGATAGACGAAATAGCTCAATAATCAGTACAAAAATATCTTACTGTTGTCTTAAAAGTAGATATATGCTATTCTATGCTATATATTAATATGCATATATGTATATGTAATATGCATATATGTATATGTGCATACTTATAGGTAAATATACATATATATAAAAATAAGCATGTTTATATGTTTTTATATGCATATAAAATCTACAAAATAAAATATTTTACATTGTTATATACTTTTTTGACAGCAAGAATACTTGAGAGATTAAAGAGACATACACACAGAGAAAGAAAAATTACTGGTTCTGTTTTACATTCTTTTTGTGGGGAATGCCTGGGTGACTCAGTGGTTGAGCATCTGCCTTCAACTCAGGGCATGATCCTGGGGTCCTGGGCTTGAGTACCCCACTGGGCTCCCTACAGGGAGCCTGCTTCTCCCTCTGCCTATGTCTCTGCCTCTCTGTGTCTCTCATGAATAAATAAAATGATAAAATAAAAATAAATAAATAAATAAATAAATAATCGATCAAGCAATCCTTTTTTGTTGTTGTTATTCTTACTAGTTAATTTTGTTTCATCGTTTGTACACTTTGACAGAAGAAATACCTTTTTTTCTTTAAAGATTTATTTATTTATTTATTATTATTTATTTATTATTATTTATTTATTTATTTATGATAGACATAGAGAGAGAGAGAAAGAGAGAGAGAGAGGTAGAGACACAGGCTCCATGCTGGGAGCCCGATGCGGGACTCAATCCCAGGACTCCAGGACCGTGCCCTGAGCCAAAGGCAGGCGCCAAACTGCTGAGCCATCCAGGGATCCCTTGACAGAGGAAATATCTTAATGCTAGAATCTAAAGAAACTAAAATTTTAAGGCTATTCAAATGACCTATCCACTTCAACAGATGCATTCTCTAAGGGCAGGATTCTCCTTGGCATAATAAAGACAGTTTTGGAAAGCATATCATTAGAATGTAATACCATATTCTCAGTACATCATGTCACATTATGGGGTGCATTATCCTTCTGCTGTGTGAATTTTATTCCCATTACCACAAAGAGAAAATAGAAAGAATATTAAACTTTAAGAGTTTCCTTTGTTTTAGGGCTTACAAATTATCACTGCTAATGAATTTTTATCAATATTACATGAAAAGAAAAAAATAATATATCTATTGCTTTTCAATTTTTCTACATACAATGAATTTCAAATTACTGTTTCTTTTTTTTTAATTTTTATTTATTTATGATAGTCACACACACACACACACAGAGAGAGAGAGAGAGAGAGAGAGAGAGAGGCAGAGACACAGGCAGAGGGAGAAGCAGGCTCCATGCACCGGGAGCCCAACGTGGGATTCGATCCCGGGTCTCCAGGATCGCGCCCTGGGCCAAAGGCAGGCGCTAAACCGCTGCGCCACCCAGGGATCCCCAAATTACTGTTTCTAAAGCCATTTTATTATGGTTTTCTTTTTCCCTTACAGATACTTTGTTCTTATAACAAATCATTTAAATGTTACTATATGAAATGTTACTGTATGAAAAGCTTTCCCCAAATGTATATTGTGAAATTGTATATATAATGGTACTAAATGTTTAAAAGATAGAAGTGTACACTCACACAGGAAATACAGTGTTCTTAAGTTGCATGCTGTTCTTCAGTAGTCGTCTCTTGTTCAGAACTTCAGCATACTTGCAGATCATTTACCATGTGTTTGATATACAGAACCAGCACAGGCTCTCTTTAAGCTGCATCTCTGACTGCGTGAGTAATCAGATTGCTAAAAAATGGACATAAGGGGGATACACATGAAGGATTTTTATCAAAAGTTGTTCTTCTACATATAACAGCTGGAAATCTAATCATGCTTATATTCATGTATCTATTTATTATACTTGAAAAATTTACCATCTGTGTGAATTCTTATGTTTCCATGTAGAAGTAAACCTTCATAGTAGATGTGTAAAAACTAGGACTTAAAATTCAAAGACAGAAATCAAATCAAAGCAAAACTTAACTGAACATTTTGTTTTGGTGGTGGTGGGTGATAATCCTCTTTGATTTTTAAATATATAACCTTGATTAATTTAAGTTTTGTGACCTAACTTCAGTGACCCAACTTCAAATATCTTAAAAAAACAAAAACAAAAACAAAACAAAACAAAAAAAACAGCAAAGCATTATTTTCTCCATTCAAGTAGAAAAAAGTAAATATTTATTTTACAGGAAATGGAGAATTTATCTATAAACCATTTGAGATCTTCTCATATTTACTTTTGGAGTTAGGGAGAATTTAAGAAACCATCTCTGTCTTATTATGTGTGTCAGTATACAAGAAGGATAAATCACAGAGCATAGTTTTAGGAATCTCAAAGAATGTATTTAAGTGTGCTTGTATGTAAGTAACAATTAATGTTATTCTCTATATTATAAGACCCTTGTCACTGATGTATTCCTTCAAGAGATTGTCTCCTCAAAAATACAGTTTGTACATGCACTTAAGTTTTAAGTAAAGAAAATGGTAAGTCTACATGTGTAATGAGTGCTAAAATCACCTTAAAATATATATGACAAAATGTGCAATAAAAATATGTATTTTGAATTAAAATAATAAATGATTAAAACTATTTCAAAGGTATAGAAACAAATCCATAATTTATGGTTTTAAAATTGCTTTCCAGTTTATGCTGTTTATCTTAAGATTTATCATTCTAAGTTGTTGAGCACCATAAAGTACTTAATACATGCTTCTTGAAGTGAAACAAATTATTTTAAATTGGACAGTTTTACACAAAAACAATAATAAGGGCAGTCTGGGTGGCCCAGTGGTTTAGCACTGCCTTTGGCTCAGGGTGTGATCCTGGAGACCGGGGATCAAGTCCCATGTTGGGCTCCCTGCATGGAGCCTGCTTCTCCTCCTGCCTGTCTCTGCCTCTCTCTCTGTCTGTGTCTCTCATGAATAAATAAATAAACTCTTAAAAAAAAATGAAATTCCAATGTATCACAGAATTTCAAAATAGTAAAACACTTTTGAAAATGGTAATTTTAGGGTACCTGGGTGGCTCAGTTGGTTAAGTATCTGCCTTTGGCTCAAGTCATTATCCTGGGGTCCTGGGATCAAGTCCTGCACCAGGCTTCCTGCTCAGTGTGAAGTCTACTTCTCCTTCTGCCCTTCTTCCCTCCTCATGATCTCTCTCTCTCTCTCTCTCTCTCTCTCTCTCTCTCTCTCTCTCTCACACACACACTCACACACAGTCTGTCTCTCAAATAAATAAATAAATCCTAAAGAACAGTAATTTTATTTTGGGCAAACTGGCTTGAAACCCTTAGTTGAAATATTCTCGTTGAGAGTTGATTAAGAGAAGTTCATGCCAAGAGTTTGTGGTTGGGTGAGGGAGGAAGAAGAATCCTTAGGAAAACTTCATTAAGATAAAGTTATATTAATTTATCATCTTCTATGTTTTCATTAGTGAATTTATAAAAAAAACATTCTTTGAGACTTTTTTTCTTGATCCAAAATGTTATCAATAAGAGAATTAGAAATGATTCCCAGCTCAATAAACTCAAAAAATTACTTAGAAAGTGATTATGACACACTCATATCATTATTTGATAATACTTGTCATTAAGTACTTGGTAATTATTTCATAATTATGTTTAGCCATACATAATATTTATTACAATGGAGCAGATCTGAACAAAATAACCAATGAATTTTTCTCATAAGACACTTGAAAATGGATTTTTGATAATTATTGAAAATAATCAATGACAATATGCAATATACAATTGATTTTTGTTTTCATTTGTATTTTAAATACAATTCTTAAATTCAGTCCATTGGTTAGAACCAAAATTCCTCACTTTTTGGTTTTCCTTTGGAGCACAGGATACTCTCTACTTATGCCCCAAATGCATGAAGCATTAGAGACCCTATATTGTAGAAAATTATTCCCAAAGTCAACCAATATTCACCTGACTCCTACATAGCAACAGAAAATTTATACCTTGTTTTGCTGATCTATGAAACTCATCAGATATAATAATATTTGTAATTATCTTACCATAGTTTAATTATCCACATGCCTAGGATCTTTGTGTCTTTAGCTTATCCTTTGGGTTACATAGCTAAAATTATATAACTTCCTGCAATCTCTGTCTATGTACACAGAGGAGATGTTGCCTTGTTTCAGTCAGTTAGTTTCCATTCATAACTAATACAGGAATGAAGAAGGACCATCCTACTTCCCATAGTGACTCTTTCTCCTGTGCTTCCCTTCTCACTGCAGTCTTTGCAAGCAGAAAATGTTCTGTTTAAGTAAGATAGACAGGTAGGTAGGTAGGTATATTGATAGATAGAAAAGTAAATAAATAAATAAATAAATAAATAAATAAATAAATCAGTCATTCTTTGAGGAAAAGTGACATAATTCAAGCATTTATTGCCTTGGGAAGTTGTTCAGCTACAGGACAACAGAAGTATGGTCACTGGGGACCAAAGACTTCCCTAAAGTGATTGAGCAGAGTGAATAGCTGGAAGGGTACGGATTTCAAAATAGAAAGGAGAGCCAATTTGCAAAACAAGAAGTGTGAGCTGAGTGATTACAGAATATAAAGCTACATCACATGGAGAGCCCTAGTCAAGAACTTGAGTATTAATCATGTAAAATACATTATTAACTGGTGATCTTTAGGAGAGCAGAAAGACTGGATGATGACCTCAACATAATACCTTGCTTTAATTACTCAATTTGTAAAGAAATATCTACTGACCTTCCAATTAATAAAAGGTTTTAGAAAAAAAATCACATTAAAATAACATTTTTAATATTTGCATTTTTTCTCTTTGAAACATATTTACAGGGACTGGAAATACACTCAAATTATGCAATTATAAAGAGTATGAGATTCTTTTTACATGAGATAAAGCTTTGATTTTTAGGAAAATTTATGGATAAAAACAATAGGAAAAATGTTGAGGTGCTTTTGAATTTTACCAACATAAATGTATAATTGTTCTTTGTTATAAAGAATGTTTATTTTTTCCACATTTTATTAGTGCTATAACTTAAAATGTTTCTTAAATATTTGAACAATCACAAGATATGCTTTTTATTAAATGTAACGTTTTTCTAGGTAGGAGGGAAACATAACCTGATTTATCAAACTTGGCTTAATGGACTTAGGGATTTTATATATGCCTTGTAAATTATATTGAAGAAACCTCCCCCCTTGTAAGTAGGGCCAGCCCTAATCCAGAGGCAGCCCATCCAGTCTTCTTCCTGAAATTTTAGCAACTAAAAGCATTCTGTTTACAATAAGAAAACCGTTTCCCCCCCACACCCTGATTGGAATGTCCCTGAATAGGTTCATGTTGACCCTCCCCAAAATCAACCTGGATGCCATGCAACTCCCGCGGTTCTTTTGTCTTTAGGAAGTTTCTTTCCTTTTGCCTTTTAAAAGGAGGAAAGACGATCCACTGGAAGAAAGACAGTCTCTTCAATAAATGGTGCTGGGAAAATTGGTCATCCACATGCAGAAGAATGAAACTAGACCACTCTCTTGCACCATACACAAAGATAAACTCAAAATGGATGAAAGATTTAAATGTGAGACAAGACTCCATCAAAATCCTAGAGGAGAACACAGGCAACACCCTTTTTGAACTTGGCCACAGTAACTTCTTGCAAGATACATCCACGAAAACAAAAGAAACAAAAGCAAAAATGAACTATTGGGACTTCATCAAGATAAGAAGCTTTTGCACAGCAAAGGATACAGTCAACAAAACTCAAAGACAACCTACAGAATGGGAGAAGATATTTGCAAATAACATATCAGATAAAGGGCTAGTTTCCAAAATCTATAAAGAACTTATTAAACTCAACAGCAAAGAAACAAACAATCCAATCATGAAATGGGCAAAAGACATGAAGAGAAATCTCACAGAGGAAGACATAGACATGGCCAACATGCACATGAGAAAATGCTCTGCATCACTTGCCATCAGGGAAATACAAATCAAAACCACAATGAGATACCACCTCACACCAGTGAGAATGGGGAAAATTAATAAGGCAGGAAACAACAAATGTTGGAGAGGATGCGGAGAAAAGGGAACCCTCTTACACTGTTGGTGGGAATGTGAACTGGTGCAGCCACTCTGGAAAACTGTGTGGAGGTTCCTCAAAGAATTAAAAATAGACCTGCCCTACGACCCAGCAATTGCACTGTTAGGGATTTACCCCGAAGATTCAGATGCAATGAAACGCCGGGGCACCTGCACCCCGATGTTTCTAGCAGCCATGTCCACAATAGCCAAACTGTGGAAGGAGCCTCGGTGCCCATCGAAAGATGAATGGATAAAGAAGATGTGGTTTATGTATACAATGGAATATTACTCAGCCATTAGAAACAACAAATACCCACCATTTGCTTCAACGTGGATGGAACTGGAGGGTATTATGCTGAGTGAAGTAAGTCAATCGGAGAAGGACAAACAGTGTATGTTCTCACTCATTTGGGGAATATGAATAATAGTGAAGGGGAATATAAGGGAAGGGAGAAGAAATGTGTGGGAGATATCAGAAAGGGACACAGAACATAAAGACTTCTAACTCTGGGAAATGAACTAGGGGTGGTGGAAGGGGAGGAGGGCGGGGGGTGGGGGTGAATGGGTGATGGGCACGGAGGGGGACACTTGACGGGATGAGCACTGGGTGTTATTCTGTATGTTGGTAAATTGAACACCAATAAAAATTAATTTATAAAAAAATAAAAAAATAAAAAAAAATAAAAGACACCTGTAATTGCTAATCGGGGCTCTTTTCCTCCTCGGAGGCGGAGAGCCCGTTTGCGCAAACGTTCAATAAACCCTCTTGCTGATTGCATCTGCCTGTCTGGGGTCTGAGTCTCTGGGGCGTCCACCGGGCCACGTTGGCACCCGTGAGCCAGGGTCCAACAATATTTGTAACAAAACAGTTTTGAGGGGATTTCATTTTAAACCAGAAGTGTTTTTAAAGAATAATAAATATAGTTAAGTGTTTATAATTTTTATCTTTTCTAGAGTTTAAAAAAAAGATAGTATTCTTATTTCAAAACTCTTTTACCTAGAAACCTACAGTGAAAAATTATTTTCACATTCTGTGAAACTAGATTTCCATTTACTTGTTAAATGGAAGTCATTTGCATCAAATATTTAAAAAAGCCCTTGGCAGGTATTTAATTTGAAATGTAGGCTCATATCTAAGTAGAAGGGTCAATTAATATGTAAAAAGCTGTAAGATTCAGAGGACTGCTTCCTTTCTTGCTTCCTTCCTGCCTTCCTTTCTGCCTCCTTGTCTCCTTCCTTCATTCTATTCCTTCTACCTTCATTTTTTCTTTCCCTTCCTTTCTTTTCATCTCACTCTCTTTTCCCCTTCTCTCTCTTCCTTTCCTTATTTCTTGCTTTCTTTGGCATGAGTATGGACCTTCTATATGTAAGCTAGCTAAAGAGGAAGTTGTAGCAGAGGGATGAAAGATAGTGAAAAGTGGTAAGACTAATGGATTTTAACTCTCAGTAGAAGTTAATTATCAATTTCTGGTTACTAGAGCAAATGTGGTTGATGGGAAGTGACAGAGGTTTCAGAGTGAGATATTTCAAATTGATACTATAGAAAAGATCCTGTTTGGGTGATGACAATGTCCCAGGCATTATCATGGGTGAGAATGACTGGTGTGAAAGGGAAAACAGGACCATTCCAAGACTGGAGGTGAAGAATCTCAGCTACTAAAGTGTTTATAAAATTTTCTTTGAATTACATATCACTAAGAATTATGACAGTAATATCAGAGACAATGAGAGTGAGACAGGGATAAAGCCATTGAAGAATTGACTGGTCTATCTAGTGTTCATAGATAAATGGGGGAGTATTGTGGAATATTGTGGATAATTCTGATAATATTGTGGAATATTGTGACAATATGAGATTCAGACTTGGTTTTCAAGATGATTAAATCATAATTATCTAAAACCTGCAGTTGGAAGCAAAAAGGGCATATATTCCTTTGGTAGATGGAATAGTGGTGACCCCAAGTTGTCCATGACCTAATCCTTGGAACCTGTGAACATATTCCCTTACATGGCAGAAGCGACTTTGTAGATGTAACTAAACTAAGGATCTGAGATGGGTAAATTCTTATGGATCATCATGGTGGGCCAAATCTCAAAGGCCCTTAAGATGGAGGCAAGAGGGTAGAATCAGTGAGGGAAACATGGTGACAGAAAAGAGGTCTGAGTGATGCAACCAGGAGGCAATAAAGATGAAAAACCTCTAGAATTCGGAAAAGGAAAGGAATGGACTATCCCCTTCAGGCTCAGGAAAGAACCCAGATCTGCCAGATTAGACTTCATACCTTCCAAACTGTATAGTAATAATTGTGTGTTGTTTTAAACTACTATATTTATAGCAATTTGTCACAAAAGCAGTAGGAAACTGATAAAACCCTATATCCAAATACAGTGGAATACAATTTAGGTAAGAAAACAGACACCACCTGAGAGGGCTATAAATGAGGTGGTGTCCTCCTGAAATGGCTGAATTTCACATACAGCAAGAACATGAAGATTGATCATAAAGCATATAAGGAGGGATCTGGGGAAATATTTCAGGAGTTTGGGAGGAGTGAAAACTGAGCTTACAACAGGAGTGTATATAGACCAGTATAGGAGTAAGAATCTGGTGGAATGGGGATGAACTGGGCTTTTTATGTTGCCTGACAAAATGAGGAAATATAGAACAAATGAGATTAGTATTAATGGCATAAGACACCAGTGGTGGTGAAGTAAAAGTGGCATGGAATACAGGGTGGCCTTTTTAAGGAATAATCATATTTGACCATGAAGTCATGGATGCAAAGACAGAATGATCTTAAATGAAGCATCCAGAACTCTCAGGCTCTCTTCTTATTATAAAACTATGCAAAATTATGAAACTTTCTCTTCATACCTACCGACAGATACCATAAAAGATGAAAGAGAAACCAATTAAAGAAGAAGTGCATAGAGACTATAATCTAAGGAGTATAAGTAAATCATCCTTTGCATCTAAGGTTTAAAGCGAGGTATCAAGTAGTTTTGTGGGTTTTGTGAGAAAGGAGTTTGCTTCATCAATACATGTTATATAAAGGCTTATAATCAAAACCTGGAATGATAGACATTTGAGATTTGTTTTAGATGTATCTGTTTGAATTTAATAGAAAAAGGGATTATGAGATGTTGTGCACAAGAATAACATGAAGCAATAACTATCAATAGAAATGAAGAACTATGGCTTTTTCTCTCCATGTGGAGAACCAGAACTCTGGCTAGGACTTTAGCTGTTTCACACTAAACTTTGGAAAAGCTTGATTTGTATGTGTATTTTAATGAGGTAAATTGCTAACTAACATAGATCCTTCAAATAAAAAGAGCATTCCAAGAGCTTTAAGTAAAAGAGACCAATGCATGCAAGTAAAATTGTACTTTTAACAAGTGATGAAAAAAGAAAAACTGTGCCTGATTATTCCTCATATTCTTTCCTTTTGAAAAATGAGTGCCTTATCTTACTGCATGCTTTCAGTACAATATGTTAGTCCATGAATTTTGTAGGAGATGAATCTAAAAGAAATTATCAGAACAGCAATATATGTCCCAAAGCCTAAATTCAATAGCAGTTGTACATGTATTAGTTCAGCAAGCAGTACTGGATTTTCATAAACATGCTGACTTATGATGACCAAAATGAAAAATGAATAACAGCAATGGAGCCTGGATAGCAATAAGTGGAAGTCGGCAGATGGTGTGTGAATATCACACTGGCACTGGAAAATAGCACAACAGACAGCCATGCTTACTATGATGACAGATTGACTGACTAGAAAAGCTTGAATGCACTTGTGGTGTTTTCCCTAGTGTTTTAATTGGAGACATAAAAGTTCATATTAAGCTCCATATCAGTTAGAAATGATAAGTCAAATTCAACTTAGTGTTGGCTTGGTATATCTGTTCATTTTGTGTGTGTGGGAGGGGGAAACTATATACTGACTAATTAGCATAGAAAATGATCTATTTTTACATCATTCAACAGATACTAATGGTTTAGTGGATGTCCTTTGAAATAAAATTAAGTGACCCAGAAAAGCATGAATATTATACTACTAACTTTATGTGATATACTGCTTATGATAAAATGTGAAGTTTAATTATTTTCAAAGAAAATATAGCCAATAATGTGATTTAGGCAGAAGCATCATTCATCTCTACCCTACTTCAAAAGGTTGCATTAAATCATTAAAACAATAGCTATCTTTATACTGTAATAATGTGTCAACTTGTCTATAAATTTGTGGATGAGTCAAAGGTGAATTAAGAAATGCAGGCTTTCCAGATAAGTGAACCTCATGGTGCTTGAATTTATTGACAAAATACAATATATTAGGAACATGAGGAAATATCCATTCAAAGAACATATCAATTATATAATTTGAAGATATAATATACAGGGATGGAATTAATGTATCTCCTAAAGTTTTTAGATATTGTCATGTTTCTTCCAAATTATTATTCAAATAATGATGCAAAAAGTTCTTGACTTTACACATTTGTTGTATATGGTCTTTTCTGACCTATGTAGATAAGCTATAAATAAATGAGGGGAATCAAACTATGACATACTATCAATGTTATATAGAATGTATGGTTGATGATGTATGAGCTTGAGAAACAGTGAATACCCTTGCTCTTCAGCTTTTGATCCACTCACAATTCACAGAAATAATTTTGTTAAAAAGTCTAATTCACATTTCTATATGAAGTTTAGTACAATTTTAAAAAATATTTTGAATAAAATTATATAAGTCTGAATTTTAAGAAATCTTTGTCTTATGATCAATGAATAACTCAGTATTTGTCATTATTTTGTTGAATGTATGTAATTAAAATTCAGCAACAAGTATCTGTTAGTGTCATACTGGGAAAAAAATATAGTTGTGAAATATTTAGAGACTTTGGCAGGATTTCTATCTTTCAAGGTTTCTATGATTTCTGGTTCATGATCCCAAGCAATGTATATTAAATTGACTAGTACATTTGACTAATGTTGTTTAATACTTTTCTGGATCCTATGTATTAATTATATCCATCTAGGCTGGCCAAATCTACAAAGCCTATTTGGAGATATAATGAAGTTGCTCAGTTGTTGACCATAAATTCCTCTGTCAGTGTTTAGGGACCTTTTCATGTGTGATCTACAGATAGCTTAAACAGGTTATGCAAGAATAATCTTTTTCAGGAATTTAGTTAGAGAAAGTCCAAAATAGCAAATTAAAGAATTAATAAAAATTTCTTTTTGATAGTAATAACAAAAATCAAAGTAGTATGGGTTGTTCATTATTTACTGGTAAAAGATAAAGTTACTACCAAATGCTGTTATCATGTTATCACCTTCACAGTTTAAAAAAGAAATGAGTGTCTTCCAAACAGTTTCTAATATTGAATCCAGCTATCAAAATGTCTTCGTATCAGTTATAATTTCCTAAAGATATTCATCTGTGTCATAATGTCTCAGATATTTTACTTAATTTCAAACTAGTATCAGGTGTTAGTGTCCATGTACTTGACACATTTATTTTTAAAGAATTGATATAACAGAATACCCAATCTTTTTCCTGTTATTGAGGAAAAGTGAAAAAAGATCTATAGAAAGATCAGTCATATGAATTACTGTGAAGATGTGCTATAAAAGGTCAAACAAAATAATGTTCTTTTGATCATTAGAATTTTAAAGTAGCAGTGAGATTAAAGGACTATCCCTCAAACAAATTGACTAAGTTTTCAGAGAAACAGAAACACACTTCAAGAAATACATTAACCCCAGGATTGACTATTTAATCAGTTTTCTGATCAGAAATAACATCCATCTTCTTTAAATAAGAAAAAATAATTTAAAAAAAGAAAAGGGAGATTCATAGCCAAGATGGCAGCATAGCTGGAGGACCCTAGGCTCATCTCATTCCCCTACCATAACTAGATAACTATCAATTCATTCTGAAAGCCCAGGAATTTGACCTAAAGACTGATAGAAAAACTCCAGAACTGAAGAGAGAGAAGAGGCCACATCAAGGAAGGTAGGAGACCTGATTCAGGGGAGCAAGGGATCACAGGTGCTGCGAAGGGGAGGAAGCCCTGGTTGTGGAGAAAGAAGAGAAAGAGAAGGAGAGAGAAAGAGAGAGGAGCACACAGGGGAACTAATGCACAAGAAGAATACTTCCCCAGAGCTGTTGGTTAGAAAAACAAGGTTTTTTTTTTTTTTTTTTTTGTGAATTCTTGCAAGCACCAGAGCTCCAAGACTGGAATTTTAAAGGTCAGCAGGCTTGGCTCAGATCTAGCCTTGAGGACACTGCTGTACTCCTGGAGAGAAGTCAGGCAAACAATAGGGAAGCTGAAAGCCCATCTGAGGAATGGCTAAGGTCCAATTGGGAAGACTGTTCACTTTTCTTGGAGTGCATCTGTGAGAGGTGGCATTCACAGAGACACCTCTCTGAGGACAAAAAGACCTGATGGACACCATTTCCCTCCCCTGCCACTAGGCATAGAGGCAGAACCACCTTCCTCAAGCAGCCTAGCCTGACACTGGCTGTCTAACCTTATAATAGGTCCTGCTATTATACCTGTGGGCTCCACAGGTAATGCTCTTCTCAAGGAAGTCTGCTCCTATTTCAGCACAGCAGGCCCCTTCTCTAGAAGACTAGTAGGAACCCCCATCCACACTATGTTTCCTGACCAGAGTACTGCAGTGCTTCAGTTCTAGTGGAAGTAGCATCAAGTCTCTTAACAGTAGACCAGAACACAGCTAGTTTAAACTCAACACACTCTGGTCAAGCTCCAAACACTGACCACTGCAGGCAAGGAGAGTTTCTGCAGATGACTGGACTAAGTAGAGCAGCCAAAATACAGAAGCAGAGCACATGAAGCCCACACAAGAGATACTCTCTGAAATACCAGGTCCTGGACCCTATATGACCTCTTCATAAAGCCATTACTTTCAGGAGCAGGAAACAAATAAGGTTCTTCTAATGCACAAAAGAAGACAGAGACTTGGACAAAAAGCCAAGATGAAGGAATTTACCCCAAATGAAAGAATAAGATAAGATCAAGGCCAGAAGTCTAATTGAAACAAATATTAATAATATGCCATGGGGAATTTAAAGCAAGAATCATGAAGATACTTGCTGAGCTTGAGAAAAGAATGGAAGACTTCAGGGAGGCCCTTACTGTAGAAATAAAAATGCAAGAACTGAGATTCAAAAACAACTGGGGTAATGAACAAAAGGATGATAAAAACAGAGGAATGGATACGTGATAGAGAAGATAAAGTAATGGAAAATAATGAAGCTGAACAAAAGAGAGAATTATGGAACACAAGAATAGAATTAGGGAACTCAGTGACTCCATCAAATATAATAACATGTATCATAGGAGTCCCAGAATATGGAAAGAAAATGGAGCAAAAAATTTGAGGAAATAATAGCTGGAAACTTCCTAATCTGGGGAAGAAAACAGACATCCAAATCCAGGAGGCACAGAGAACTCTGATCAAAATCAACAAAAGCAGGCCAACACCAAGTCATATTGTAATTAAATTTGCAAAATATAGCCTTACATGAAAAAAAATCCCAAAAACAGCAAGGCAAATGAAGTCCCTAAATTATAAGGAAGAACCATAAGGCTAGTTCCAGATCCATCCATAGAAACTTGGCAAGCTAGAAGAAAGTGGCATAATATATTCAACATGCTGAATGGGAAAAATCTACAGCCAAGAGTACTCTCTCCAGCAAAGCTACCACTCAGAATAGAAGGAGAGATAAAGAGTTTCCCAGACTAAACAAACAAAAACTAAAGGAGTTTGTAACTATTAAACCAGCACTACAAGAAATATTAAATGGGATTCTTTGAGTGGAAAGGAAAGACCAAAAGTGACAAAGACAAGAAAAGAATAGAGAAAATCTCCAGAAACAATGACAAAACAAGTAATAAAATATCACTAAACACATATTTTTCAATAATTACTCTTAATATAAATGGACTAAATGCTTCAATCAAAAGACATCAGGTGTCATAATAGATAAAATATAAGACTACGTATATGCTGCCTACAAGACACTCATTTTAGACCTACTGACACTTGCAGATTGAAAGTGAGGAGATGAAGAAGTATTTATCATGCAAATGGACTTCAAAAGAAAGCCAGAGTAGCAATACTTCCATCAGACAAGCTAGATTTTAAACTAAAGACTATAATGAGATGATGAAGAGCATTGTATCAGAATAAAGGGGACTATCCTACAGGGAGATCTAATCATTATAAATATTTATGCCCTCAACTTGGGAGCACCTAAATATATAAAACAGTAATAATCATAATGGAACTCATTGATAATAATGCAAAAATAGCAGGGGACTTTTATACCTGCTAATATCAATGGACAGATCATGTAAGCACAAAATCAACAAGGAAACAATGGCTTTGAGGACACACTGAACCAGATGGACTTAACAGATATATTCAGAATTTCATCATATAACAGCAGAATATATATACTTTTCAAATGTATGTGGGACATTCTCCAGAATAGATCACATATTCGATCACAAATCAGTCCTCAACAATTGCAAAGAGAGTGAGAGCATACCAAGCATATTTTCTGATCACAATGCTACAAAATGAAGTCAACAACAAGAAAAAAATTTGGAAAGACCACAAATACATGGAAGTGAAACAATATGCTACTAAAGAATAAATAGGTGAACTAAGAAATCAGAAGGAAAAAAAAATATGGAAACAAATGAAAGTGAAAAGATGGTCCAAAACCTTTGGGATGGAGCAAAGTGGTGATAAGAGGGAATTATATAGGACTATAGATAGGCCTACTAAAGAAGCAAAAAAAAAAAAAAATCTCAAATAAACAACCTAGAAAGGAGCTAGAAAAACAGCACAAGAAGCCTAAAGCCAGTGAAGGAAGAAAATAATAAAGATTAGAGCAGAAATGAATGACATACAAACTAAAAAAATAAATAAATAAAACAGATCAAGGAAACCAGGAGCTGGCTCTTTGGGAAAAAATGACAAAATTGATAAACCCCTAGTCAGACTTACAAAAAGAAAAGAGAAAGCTTCCAAATAAAATCATAAATGAGAAAGGAGAAATTATAACCAATACCACAGAAATACAAACAATTATAAGAGAATATTATGAAAAAATATATGCCAACAAATCAGACAACCTGAAAGAAATGAATAGATTTCTAGCAACAGACTACCATATCTGAAACAAGAAGAAACCTTGGACATATCAATAACCAGCAAAGGAATTGAATCAGTGTTCAAAAATCTCCCAAGAAAAGTCCAGGGCCAGATGGCTTCACAGGGGAATTCTACCAAACATTTAAATAACTAATAGCTATTCTTTTCAAACTATTCCAAAACATGAAATGGAAGGAAAACTTCAAACTTCATTCTATGAGGCCAGCATTAATCTGATATCAAAACCAGAAAAAGACTCCACTAAAAAAGAAAACTATAGGCCAATATCCCTAATGAACATGGATGCAAAAATTCTCAACAAAATACTAGCAAATCAATTCTAGCAGTTCATTAGAAGAATCATTCACCATGATCAAGTGAGATTTATTCCTGTGCTGCAAGGGTGGTTCAATATTCACAAATAAATCAACATGATACACCGCATCGATAAAATAAAGGTTTAGAGACATATGATCTTTCAATAGATGCAGAAAAAGCATTTCACAAAACACAACATTTATTCATCATAAAAACCCTCAACAAAGTAGGGATAGAGGGAACATACCTCAACATTATAAAGGCCAGATGGAAGTGCTACAGCTAAAAGCATCCTCAATACAGAAAAACCGGAAGCTTCTCCTCTGTGGTCTAGAATAAGACAGGGATGTCCACTCTCACCATTGTTATTTTAACAG